>NC_090401.1:26210935-27410935 GCF_036365525.1 Heterodontus francisci
CATTAAAAGATTCTGGGAAAAACCCTAATATTTTGGATTTTTTTTTTATTCATTCATGGGATATGGGCGTCACTGGCCAGGCCAGCATTTATTGCCCATCACTAATTGCCCTTGAGAAGGTGGTGGTGAGCTGCCTTCTTGAGCCGCTGCAGTCCATTTGGGGTAGGTACACCACAGTGCTGTCAGGAAGGAGTTCCAGGATTTTGACCCAGCGACAGTGAAGGAACGGCGATATAGTTCCAAGTCAGGATGGTGTGTGACTTGGAGGGGAACTTGCAGGTGTGGTGTTCCCATGTATTTGCTGCATTTGTCCTTCTAGTTGGTAGAGGTTGCGGGTATGGAAGGTGCTGTCGAAGGAGCTTTGGTGCATTGCTGCAGTGCATCTTGTCGATGGTACACACTGCTGCCACTGTGCGTCGGTGGTGGAGGGAGTGAATGTTTGTAGATGGGGTGCAATCAAGCGGGCTGCTTTATCCTGGATGTGTCGAGCTTCTTGAGTGTTGTTGGAGCTGCACCCATCCAGGCAAGTGGAGAGTATTCCATCACACTCCTGACTTGTACCTTGTAGATGGTGGACAGGCTTTGAGGACACAGGAGGTGAGTTACTCGCCTCTGGATTCCGAGCCTCTGACCTGCTCTTGTAGCCACGGTATTTATATGGCTACTCCAGTTCAGTTTCTGGTCAATGGTAGTCCCTAGGATGTTGGTAGTGGGGATTCAGCGATGGTAATGCCGTTGAATGTCAAGGGGAGACAGTTAGATTCTCTCTTTTTGGAGATGGTCATTGCTGGCACTTGTGTGGCGCAAATGTTACTTGCCACTTATCAGCCCAAGCCTGGATATTGTCCAAAGAACAGTACAGTACAGGACAGGCCATTCGGCCCTCCAAGCCTGCACCGATCTTGATGCCTGCCTAAACTAAAACCTTCTGCACTTCTGGGGTCCGTATCCCTCTATTCCCATCCTATTCATGTATTTGTCAAGATGCCTCTTAAACATCTCGATGGTACCTGCTTCCACCATCTCCTCCGGGAACAATTTCCAGGCACTCACCACCCTCTGTGTCAAGAACTTGCCTCACACATCCCCTCTAAACTTTGCCCCTCTCACCTTAAACCTATATCCCCTAGTAACTGACTCTTCCACCCTGGGGTAAAGCTTCTGACTATCCACTCTGTCCAGGCCGCTTATAACTTTGTAAACCTTTATCATGTCGCCCCTCCACCTCCATCGTTCCAGTGAAAACAATCTGAGTTTATCCAACCTCTCCTCATAGCTAATGCGCTCCAGACCAGGCAACATCCTGGTACACCTCTTCTGTACCCTCTCCAAAGCCTCCACGTCCTTCTGGTAGTGTGGCGACCAGAATTGCACGCAATATTCTAAGTGTGGCCTAACTAAAGTTCTGCACAGCTGCAACGTGACTTGCCAATTTTTATACTCTATGCCCCAACCGATGAAGGCAAGCATGCCGTCTGCCTTCTTGACTACCTTATCTACCTGCATTGCCACTTTCAGTGACCTGTGGACCTGTACGCCCAGATCTCTCTGCCTGTCAATACTCCTAAGGGTTCTGCCATGTACTGTATACTTTCCACCTGCATTAGACCTTCCAAAATGCATTACCTCACATTTGTCCGGATTAAACTCCATCTGCCATTTCTCTACCCAAGTCTCCAACCGATCTATATCCTGCTGTATCCTCTGACAATCCTCATCACTGTCCGCAACTCCACCAACTTTTGTGTCATCCGCAAGCTTACTAATCAGACCAGCTACATTTTCCTCCAAATCATTTATATATACTACAAACAGCAAAGGTCCCAGCACTGATCTCTGCGGAACACCACTAGTCACATCCCTCCATTCAGAAAAGCACCCTTCCACTGCTACCCTCTGTCTTCTATGACCGAGCCAGTTCTGTATCCATCTTGCCAGCTCCCTTCTGATCTCGTGTGACTTCACCTTTTGCACTAGTCTGCCATGAGGGAACTTGTCAAAGGTTTTACTGAAGTCCATATAGATAACATCCACTGCCCTTCCTTCATCAATCATCTTCGTCACTTCCTCAAAAAACTCAATCAAATTAGTAAGACACGACCTCCCCTTCACAAAACCATGCTGCCTCTTGCTAATAAGTCCATTTGTTTCCAAATGGGTGTAAATCCTGTCCCGAAGAATCCTCTCTAATAATTTCCCGACCACTGACGTAAGGCTCACTGGCCTATAATTTCCTGGATTATCCTTGCTATCCTTCTTAAACAAAGGAACAACATTGGCTATTTTCCAGTCCTCTGGGACCTCACCTGTAGCCAATGAGGATGCAACGATTTCTGTCAAGGCCCCAGCAATTTCTTCCCTTGCCTCCCTTTGTATTCTGGGGGAGATCCCATCAGGCCCTTGGGACTTATCTACCTTAATGCTTTGCAAGACACCCAAAACCTCCTCCTTTTTGATAATGAGATGACTGAGACTATCTACACTCCTTCCCTAGGCTCATCATCCATCAAGTCCTTCTCCTTGGTGAATACTGATGCAAAGTACTCATTTAGTACCTCGCCCATTTCCTCTGGCTCCACACATAGATTCCCTTCTCTGTCCTTGAGTGGGCCAACCCTTTCCCTGGTAACCCTCTTGCTCTTCATATACATAGAAAAAGCCTTGGGATTTTCCTTAATCCTGCTTGCCAAAAACTTCTCATAACCCCTTTTCGCCCTCCTGACTCCTTGCTTAAGTTCCTTCCTACTGTCTTTATATTCCTCAAGGGATTCGTCTGTTCCTAGCCTTCCAGCCCTTACGAATGCTTCCTTTTTCTTTTTGACGAGGCTCACAATATCCTGCGTTATCCAAGGTTCCTGAAACTTGCCAAACTTATCCTCCTTCCTCACAGGAACATGCTGGTCCTGGATTCTAATCAACTGACGTTTGAAAGACTCCCACATGTCAGATGTTGATTTACCCTCAAACAGCCGCCCCCAATCTAAATTCTTCAGTTCCTGCCTAATATGGTTATAATTAGCCTTCCCCCAATTTAGCACCTTCACCCGAGGACTACTCTTATCCTTATCCACAAGTACCTTAAAACTTATGGAATTATGGTCACTGTTCCCGAAATGCTCCCCTACTGAAACTTCGACCACCTGGCTGGGCTCATTCCCCAATACCAATACCAGGTCCATCCCTAGTTGGACTATCTACATATTGTTTCAAGAAGCCCTCCTGGATGCTCCTTACAAATTCTGCCCCATCGAAGCCCCTAGCACTAAGTGACTCCCAGTCAACATCGGGGAAGTTAAAATCACCCACCACTACAACCCTGTTACCTTTACATCTTTCCAAAATCTGTCTACATATCTGCTCCTCTACCTCCCGTTGGCTGTTGGGAGGCCTGTAGTAAACCCCCAACATCGTGACTGCACCTTTCCTATTCCTGAGCTCCACTCATATTGCCTCGCTGCATAACCCCTCCAGGGTGTCCTCCCGCAGTACAGCTGTGATATTCTCCTTAACCAGTAATGCAACTCCCCCACCCCTTTTATATCCCCGTCTATCCCACCTGAAGCTTCTAAATCCTGGAACATTTAGCTGCCAATCCTGTCCTTCCCTCAACCAAGTCTCTGTAATAGCAACAACATCATAGTTCCAAGTACTAATCCAAGCTCTAAGTTCATCTGCCTTACCTGTTATACTTCTCGCATTGAAACAAATGCACTTCAGACCACCAGTCCCGCTGTGCTCAGCAACATCTCCCTGCCTGTTCTTCCTCTTAGTCTTACTGGCCTTATTTACTAGTTCCCCCTCATTTATTTCACTTGCTGTCCTACTGCTCTGGTTCCCATCTCCCTGTCACACTAGTTTAAACCCTCCCGAGTGACGCTCACAAACCTCACAGCTAGGATATTTGTGCCCCTCCAGTTTAGATGCAACCCATCCTTCTTGTACAGGTCCCATCTGTCCCTGAAGAGATCCCAATGGTCCAGATATCTGAAACCCTCCCTTCTGCACCAGCTGTTAATCCACGTGTTTAGCTGCACTTTCTTCCTATTTCTCGCCTCAGTGGCACGTGGCACAGGGAGTAATCCCGAGATTACAACCCTAGAGGTCCTGTCTTTTAACTTTCTACCTAACTCCCTAAACTCCCCCTACAGGACCTCGTCACACTTCCTGCCTATGTCGTTGGTACCGATGTGTACCACAACCTCTGGCTGTTCACCCTCCCCCTTCAGAATGCCCCCTGTCCGTTCAGAGACATCCTTGACCCTGGCACCAGGGAGGCAACATACCATCCTGGAGTCTCTTTCATGTCCACAGAAGCGCCTATCTGTGCCCCTGACTATAGAGTCCCCTATAACTATTGCTCTTCTGCGCTTTGACCCTCCCTGCTGAACAACAGTGCCAGCCGTGGTGCCACTGCTCTGGCTGCTGCTGTTTTCCCCTGATAGGCCATCCCCCCCAACAGTATCCAAAACAGTATACTTGTTAGAGAAGGGGATAGCCACAGGTCTTGCTGCATTTCTACACGGACTGCTTCAGTTTCTGAGGAGTCACGAATGGTGCTGAACATAATCTTTTATTATTTTTGTAATAGTTAGATGTATTGTCAGTTAGTTAGTAACTCAGTTACTGTAATGTTATTTACTTACTACCGTCCCAAGGGAGAGTGGCATTGTGGAAGGGTTGTCCTTTTTGGATGAGATATTAAACCAAGGCACACCAAGCCTTTCCATGTGAATGCAAAGTTTCCAAAGAACAACAGTGTCCTGGCCAGCATTTAGCCCCCTATCAGCTTCAATAAAACAGATTAGTTGGCCATTTAATTCCTTGCTGCTGGTAGGATCTTTCTGTGCACAAATTGGCTACCATGTTTCACTCCATTACAGTCATGATGTCACTTCCAAAGTATTTCATTGGCTGTGAATCTTTTTGGGATGTCCTGAGCTCCTGAAATACACTACATCAGTACAAGTTCTTCCTTGCTGCTTGTTCAAATATTGGTGGTATTGTGTACTCCAACTATTATGGAGGTGCAAATTAGGATAAACTGTCACTGAGAAAGGCACAGATTAATCAAGGATAGTCAGCATGGATTTGCTGAGGAAAGGTCTGTCTGACCAACTTGATCAATGTTTTTGAAGATGTAACAAGGAAGATAGATGAGTGTGGCACAGTTGATGTGTTCTATATGGATTTTAGCAAGGCTTTTGACAAGTTCCCATATGGCAGACTGCTTTAAAAAAATAAAAGCCCATGGGATCCAGGGAAATGTCGCAAGGTGGATACAAAATTGGCTCAGTGGCAGGAAACAAAGGGTAATTGTTGACAGGTGTTTTTGCAACTGGAGGGCTGTTTCCAGTGGCGTTCCACAGGGCTCAGTACTGGGTCCCCTGCTTTTTGTGGTGTATATTAATGATTTGAACGTAAATGTAGGGAGCATGATCAAGAAGTTTGCAGACGGCACAAAGATTGGCCGTGTGGTAGATAGCGAGGAGGATAGCTGTAGGCTGCAGGAAGATCTCGATGGACTGGTCAGGTGGGCAGAAAAGTGGCAAACGGAATTCAATTTGGAGAAGTGTGAGGTGATGCATTTGGGGAGGTCAAACAAGGCACAGGAATACACGATTAATGGGAAAATACTGAAAAGTGTAGAGGAAGTGAGGGACCTTGGAGTGAATGTCCACAGATCCCTGATGGTAGCAGGATGGGTCAATCAGGTGGTTAAGGAGGCATGTGAAATCCTTTCTTTTATTTGCCGAGGTATGGAATGTAAGAGCAGGGAGGTTGTGATGGAACTGTGGAACTCATTGGTTAGGCCACTACTTGAGTACTGTGTGCAGTTCTGGTCACCTCATTATAGAAAGGATATAATTGCACTGGAGAGGGTACATTGGAGATTTACGAGGAGGTTGCCAGGACTGGAAAAATGTAGCTATGAGGAAAGATTGGATAGGGTGGGGTTGTTCTCCTTGGAACAGAGAAGGCTGAGGGGAGGTCTGATTGAAAAGTATAAAATTGTGAGGGGTCTGGATGGAATGGAGGTGAAGGGTCTAGTTGTCTTAGCAGCGAGATCAGTGACTAGGGGGCATAGATTTAAAGTGATTGGTGGTGAGATGAGGAAAAGTTTTTCACCCAGAGGGTGGTGGGGGTTTGGAACTCGCTGCCTGAAAGGGTAGTTGAGGCAAAAACCTCAACTCATTTAAAAGGTGTCTGGATATGCACTTCAAGTGCCATAACCTGCAGGGCTACGGACCAAATGCTGGAAGGTGGGATTAGACTGGGTGGCTCATTTTTCGGCCAGCGCAGACACAATGGGCAAGTGGCCCCTTTCTGTGCCGTAAACTTACTATGATTCAATGATATCCCATAAGTTCAAAAGAAACCTATATCTGCTGTTATAAAGTGAATGAGGCGAGAGCATTGATTGAGAACAGCACTCAATGCAATCAATGTTAAAATAGCCTGTCCTCATTCATTGTTCAGACTCCGACATGAAAGAAGGACACTTGGGCTGCAATTTTATGCCTGTGAACCAAATGATGGCCTGGGGGTGGGGCAAAATGGAGTGGAAGGCTCCGGGAGGCCTTCCCGACCCGATTCCGCCTCTGTCCCACTTTATGTAGGCCGGGGGGAAGGGGGAGTGCGCGGTTAACGGGCCGACCGCCCCAGGCCAATCAATTCCCTTCAGTTGCCAATTAAAGGCCATTTAAGGGCTTTCACCCACCTCCACGGGGATTTTATCTGTGGAATGCAAGCATCCTGGAGCCAGGAAAGGCCACCCGGGGTGAAAGCTGTCGGCCTTTCCATGCCCCCGGGGGGCCCTGACAATCGGGCAAGTGTGCCTGATTGAGGGTTGCCCCTGCTTCCCCAACTACACCCAGGACCCAAGACGCCCCCTTTCCCCCCACACAAGCAACCACCCTTGCCTCAAGACCCTCGGTGAGGAAACCCAAACTCACCTCCAGTTCCAGCTCCATGTCCTCGGCTGGGCTGCAGTCCCAGCAGTGGCCACCCTCCCAGTGGCGCTACTGGGACTAAGAGCTGCTGGCCCGCTGATTGGCTGGCAGCTCATTGAGGCATGTCTTCCTCCCTTAAGCGGGTGGAAGTCCCACCTCAGAACAAGTAGAGCTTGGGGACCCATAAAATACAGGACGGATCCCCAGGCTAGGTGGAAGCAGGTTCACCATGGATTTTTACCTCAGTGGCCAGCTCCTGTCCGCCTGAAGGTAAAATTCGGCCCTTGCATGAGGTATGAGATGACCACCTGCCTCTGTGGAACTATATTCGAGCATGGCTGGTGCTTTGAGATAGTCAGGAAAACAAATATTGATTAAACAAATCGGTGGTGCTGAATAATATTTCTAACATCCCTCAGGGTGGTGGGGGGTTGGTGGCGGATTGGAACATCAATGTGGAATCACCAAAGTAATTTTTATTTAACTTTGTAGTTTTGAACAGCTGCAGTCCCATTATAACCAGCACATCTGTAAATCTGTTACACTAAACAGATCTAGGAGTCCAGCATAATATTTGAATACTGTATCTTGCTAAGTGATGCATTGTGGCTGGAGACAGCATTGCTCATTTTTACGTGTGATGATTTACAGCAGAAAAGCAATTTATCTTCTACTCTGCCATAATTCATAGGGGAACTGAAATTGTCCAATTTTCCTTCCATTCTTGTATCGCATTACAAGCGAAAGAGATGCAAATAGCTACATGATATGGTAACTTCTCAGGATACATTTTGGTCTTTGATTTTTTAATGCATAATTTTTAATAAATTATGTGAATTTAATAATTTTGATGAATTAAATGATTATCAGATTGAGTTAGCATACCATGTGAATGTTGTAAGGAACTAGAATATCAATTCTCTGAAGGATCTATTGGAGGAGAGGTTGAAACAACTATTTGCAATGTGGGAAACAAAGCAAACATGTCCGATGGTTTACTTTAGACAAAACAGAAATACCATCGGAATCCAATGGAACAGCCATAAACTAGGCCAGGCTGCGGTTATGATGAGGTTTCAGGGATGAGCTTATAGGGCAGAGCCACTGCTCTCCCTTATAAAGCTATGGATGTTGGGGATGCAGGACTCGATTATGGGCTTCAAATGTTGAAGCTCCTGCATTCCAGCTTCCTTCAGCACACATTGTGTCATTGCTACAGCTGGATTTGATGAGAGCAGGCATACTGACCTGCAGATCCAGGCCAGGACCCAAGAGAAGACAACTCCCTTTGCAAGGTGGGGTGAAACCTGGCAGCCCCTCAGATGGATTTTTGGGCAGTGGGGTGCTCCAAATGTACCACTACCCTGCTGAAGGCATTCAAATTGTGGGATTAACTCATGATCCTTTGAACTTTGGCAGGGTTACGGTCAACATTTAGCTGAGCTACACTGGGAGACAGATTTTCAGGGTCCTCCTTTAAAATAATAAGACACTCTAGCTGTCAGCTTGAAGATGTCATGACTCAAAATGCCTGTGTATGCAAGAAATGGGATAGAAAGTTCTGATGCAGTCACGACAGTCCAATTGATAGATTCTGATACATATTTGCTTATTTACAGATTTGAACGATGGAAAATGCAGCTTTTTGCTTTGTCTAACAAATTAAAATTTCATTGAGTTCAGTCAGGAATATACTGGTGAGTATTCTAACTTCGCCACAACTGAAATACTTTCAAAATATTTCAAGTGAAGAGTTCCAGTTTGAGAAAGGCTCCAGCTTTAAAAGCTTCACTGGACTGAAGAAACAACTTGGGGTTGAAGACTGAGGGTGATGTGGACTTTCACAGTTTTGAAGTGCTAAGAAAGACTGATGGGAATTATGAGAAGGACAATGCCTACTGTAGCATTTTGATGAAATAGAAAGCTACCAAAATAGTTGCGATCGAGAGGTAGGAGTTGAGATGTGAAAGAAAGATTGCTTCTTCGTTCTTTTCTAGGATCGTGTGAAAGTTAGTCAAATATGCTTCTCAGATATAGAAATAAGATTCAAGTCATACTTGTTTTTGGACTTTAAAGAGGTTTGAGTTGTTGAACAGAAAAAGGTGAGAAATTGAGATAATTTGCGCCTATCTTTTTGAGGCGCTACAAGTGTCCTTAGTGCTTTAAAATGGCATCTGCAATGCGCGCGCAGACGTGTGGGGTGATTCATGTTGGACGTCATATTGATGAGGGCATCAGTATGCGTGCAGCGTATGTCTGCTAAAAGTAGGCAGAGTATGCTGGTCATGATGTCAATCAGAGTGCAATGCTGATTTCACACCAGCAGTGCCATTTTTGAGCTCAACCATCCAGCTCTCTGTCTCACACAGCTGATCATGCATTCAGCAACAGGAAGGAGCCTCCACTAGCACTATTTAAAGAGATCATCAACTGCTTGCTGGTTAGATGCCAGTTGATCTCCTCTGACTGTTGCTTCAATTCTATAAATATTGGGTGCTTTCTATCGCTTAAAGTTGCAAAAGTCTCCAGGGAGAGTGGTGTGACAGGTGCTGAAGGTGCTTTACCTGACTTCAAGACTTCTGCACATACCACTTGCTCCCAGATTTGGGTGCATTTGTAGGTATTCCCCTTGGAATACAGCATGACTAGAAGAATGAACAGAGCTCACGCAAAGTAGGACAAGCTGCTGGAAGGGGGAAGAGGAGGGGGAGGAAAGTTCTCAGCAGACCACATCCTCCCAGCGTGTTCAGTGAGCAATTCTTCCACCTGAACCTCAGTGAGGAACATTGGGCTGGATTTTGTGAAGGAGGCAGGGCTCCTGGCTCCAGGCCAAAACAGCAGGGAGAACCCCACCTTGGACTTTTCATGCCTCCCATGGAACATTGTTTTCTAAGTGTCCTGCGCTGGGATCCCAGTCCTTTTTAAAAACAGGGATCCTGCCTCCAAGAGCTTCCAGCCAATCACAGGGCCAGCAGCATAGCCAGCGCCACCAGGAGCAGTGGCCTCTTCTGGTATTGCAGAGGCCTTAGACCCATGCCCAGTGCTGGAACCCCAGACCTCAGTTAAGTGAGGCGGGGTCACTGGAGTCAGTCTGGGAGGACCCGGCGAGGAGGATTGTAAGGGTGGTCGTAAAGCCCAGGGAGAGGAGGGTCCTGGGATGTACACTGTTTCCCAGCTGGGGCCCTCCGTGGACCACAGATTACCTACTGATTGAGAGGCTGCACTCCACCACCCCTGCACCGCCACCACCGCCCCAAGCCCACAGGGAGGGTGCCACGTTTCACAGGGCTCCCTCCCCGCCACTGATTAAATCCAAGCGGTGGAGGAAGGAGGCCCTTAAGTGGCCGTTAATAAGCCATTTAAGGGCCTCAATTTGCCTCTGGGCGGGAAGGCCGTTGTCTACCTATCCCGCCCCATCTCGATTCTCAGGGGCCCATAAAATCCAGCCCAATGTGTGTAACATCTGCAAGTCAGGAAGGATATCCTCACATGGCAGACTGGTTATAAAAAAAATCCCATGGGATCCAGGGAAACGCAGCAAGGTGGATACAAAATTGGCTCTGGCAGGAAACAAAGGGTAATTGTTGATGGGTGTTTTTGTGACTGGGAGGGCTGTTTCCAGTGGCATTCCGCAGGGTCCCCTGCTTTTTGTGGTATATATTAAAGATTTGGACATAAATGTAGGGGGCATGATCAAGAAGTTTGCAGATGACACAAAGATTGGCCTTGTGTTAGATAGTGAGGAGGATAGCTGTAGGCTGCAGGAAGACAGTGATGGACTGGTCAGGTGGGCAGAAAAGAGGCAAATGGAATTCAACACAGAGAAGTGTGAGGTGATGCATTTGGGGAGGTTAAAAAAGGCAAAGGAATACACGATTAATGGGAAAATACTGTGATGTGTAGAGGAAGTGAGGGACCTTAGAGTGAATGTCCACAGATCGCTGAAGGTAACAGGACAGGTCTATAAGGTGGTTAAGAAGGTTTATGGAATCCTTTCCTTTATTTGCCGAGGTATAGAATATAAGAGCAGGGAGGTTGTGCTGGGCCAAGTGGCTTCTTTCTGTGCCTTAAACTTTCTATGATTCTATCCTGACCATTGCAGCATAGGGGAGGTGGGGGGTGGTTCCTGCTCTGCTGATGTAGGGTCTGCAAGGGGGTTGTGTCTATCGGAGGCTCTGCAAAGCTTTAGGTTGGTGTGGGTGGTCATTAGAGGGTATCATAACTGCTGTGTTACTGTGTGTAGTGGCTCCCACTGCTGGAAAATATGGTGGGCCAACAGTAGGTTTTAGTCTTGAGGCACATCAGGCATTCTGTTGAGGAAATAGTGATGAGCGTAGTTCCCAAGGCAAGCCTGTCTCTGCATCTGTAGTGATCCGAAGGCCCCGGGACACCTGCCATGGGTCTCATACACCCTGTGTTTTTGGATCCCCTTGGCATGTTGAGGTGCCTCTGACAGAGGCAGGCCCAAGACACATCTACGCCTGACCCTGAAACTCCACGATGAGAGAAGGAGCAGCAACAGCTGGCCAGGTCACAACAGGTCCCCATACGCCAGAGTCTACAGAACTCACATCGGCTACCTCCAAATGTCCGAGCGTCACTGACAGCAAAGTCTACAGCTCTCCAGGGAGGCCGCCACCGACTTATGCAGCAATCCGCAGGCCGATTTGCGACCTCTGGGATTTGGGTGCCTCCCTATGCCAGTGGCCCTAAAGTGGCACTCGGCTTGTACACATCTGGATCTGCCCAGGGATCCACCAGGGTCATGCGTGGTGTCTTCCAGGCTGCAGCGCACCGCTGCATCAAGGAGGTGTCCAATGCCCTGTTCAAGAGGGCCAGCAACTATCAGCGCTACCGGACCGACCCTGAGAGTCAAGCTGAGAGAGCTTCGGGGTCATAGCTGGATTCTCACTGGAGCAAGGTGTAATAGATTGCACCCTTGTGGCCATCAAGGCTCCCCAGACCTGCCAGCCGCCTTCATCAACATGAAGGGCTTCCATTCAATCAACCTTCAACTGCTCTGCAACCATTGAAAGTGTTCTCTGCAGGTGTGTGCCCACTGCCCAGGAAGCAGCCGCAATGCCGACATATTTTGACAGTCCCAGGTGCCTCAGCTTTTCATTCCACCTGCTCAACTTCAAGGATGGAAACTGGGACAGAGGCTACCCATTGAAGACTTCTGATGCCTATGAGGAATCCTTGTAATGCAGCAGAGGAGAGGTATAACACTTGCCATGGCTCCATTCAAGCAACCATCGAGCAGGCCATTGGATTGCTGAAGGTGAGGTTCCACTGCTTTGATTGATTGTGTATTGTGGTGGTCTGCTGTGCTCTGCACAATCTAGCACTGCAGATGGAGGAGGCCTTCCAGGAGGAAGAAATGCCTGAGTGACCATCATTCTCCAACGAGGAGGACACAGAGGAGAGCCAGGTACAACCAGCAATGAATGATGATAGAGTGATGGAGGCCAGACATGTTGAGCAACGTGCAAAGGAGGCGAAAGACAACCTCCATTATGACCTGTTTTCAACCACCTTGATGTCCACTCAATAGAAATCCAATGAAGACTCACCTTCATGCATGTAGTTTCCTGCCTCCCTTCCATCTGTTTTCCCTAAATGTTGACCAGCTGCAATGTGGGCTAGTGCCCATGGGAGAACATATGTTGATGAGATCTGCAGTCACATTGCCATCATAATGAGGGATGTAACCACATTGGCACTGCGCTCAGGGGTAGGGTGGAAGTCAGAAGCTCACAACTAAGGCATGTTGGAACATGCCTTTCACACAATGATGGCGAATGATTTGTATAAAAGAACGTTTTAATTAAATTACAAAGAATGTATTTACAACACCTGTGAATACCCAAGTGTGGCTAGATGCTTTTCTTAATATATTTACGAGCGCTTCTACGCCGTTTGACCCCTATGCTCGTAGCTGTACTGGATGCAGGCTGCTGATCAGGATGCCTCTTGGGCTGAGATGACTTCAGCGGCTGTCCTGTGAGTGCCTGAGGCCTGGAAGGCCCTGGCTCCCTGAGAATTTGCTGCACTGGTGCAGGGCTTTCCTCGGGTCGCAGCTGTTGGAGCTGGGCTCACTGGCAGAGGGGCTGAGGAGCCAGTATCCATACTCTGAGGGGAGCCTCCAAATGTGGAGGGCAGCCTCTGTTCCACCCCATCTTTCAAGTCTTGCTGGAACCTCCCTGCTGATCAGAAAATGACGAGGAGCAGGAATAATGTCCAGGCTCCTGGACCTTCTCTCTCCTTGCCACTGCTGAGTTGCGCTCATGGCCAAGAAGATGGTCTGCAGGTCCTGGCATATCTGTGGAAACTGACTCTTCATGAGGGTCGCCAACTTTTCAATGGAGGGAGCCACGGCCTTGGCAATCAATGAATTGGTCTGCTGTCCAGTAATAGAGGTCCACTGGCACTCGGGGATTTCGATTTCCGTTCTCCCCCACCCTGCAATTGCACCTGTAAGGATAATCGAGGACATATCCGTATCTGACATGTAAGTTTTGAAAATACAGACTATAAATTTTTGTATGGACTTGACATGAATACAGATAATAATATGGTTCAGACTCATGGGGCTGGATTTTATGCCCCCCCCCCCCCCCCACCGAGGCTGGTGAGGCCCGTAGAATCACTACGGGTGGCAAGGGGTGCGGAGAATCTGTTGCCAAGCAATTTTCCAGGGGACAGGATATCCCGATGGCTTTCCCACCCAGAGGCCGATTTGAGGCCCTTACATGGCCTATTAATGGCCACTTAAGGACCTCATCCCCTCCATCAGCCACTGGGTTCTAACCAGCGGTGAGGGGATCTCTGCCACATGGGCTTTGTGGGAGTCGGGGGGAGGTCTCCTCCTCCTGCTCCTCTTCTTCCTCTTCTCTTCCTCCTCTTCCTCCCTGTGATAAAAGGTCACAGAACTGAAACATTAACTCTCTGTTTCTCTCTAATGCTGCCAGATGTGCTGAGTATTTCCAGCACTTAGTTTTTATTTGGAAAGACAGTGTCGAGCAGGGACGTGATTTGTTGTCAATTGGGGAAAGAAGAGAGCTGTTTTCCTTAACATCAATTTTCGAATAAACTGTTTCAATCTATTAATCAGTACGGATCTAATTCAATCCTGTCTGCTAAGTTTGCATACGCTCAATTCCTCGCCAATATCCGCTGGTTAGTCCGCATTGCAGAAGATGTGGAATACTTTGAGCCAGAGTCCCACCCTGAGACCAAGGTCTACATGGTGTGACGGGCTCAAGCAAGTGTTCATGACTCTGTGGATTATGACTCTGTGAAGGAGAGCAGAAAAAAGGGTGATGGATTCTACAAAGCGCAGATCATTATGCTTGCTGGTAAATTTCAATGAAATTAATTTTTGGTTTTTGGACCATATGGGCCAAGAGAAGTCATGGATCTTAGTAATTCAGTGTGCTTTCAGGCATGTTAATTGTTCTTGCGCTCTCCGTACAGAGACCTGTGAAGAGATCCGGCTTAAGATGGAATGTGGCTTGAGACTCCGGATCCCTCAGGTTGTGGATGCAGCAGAGGAAACGGACAGCAGTGGCGATGATGTCCCCCTCTCAACTATGAGTGTGAAGAGGGCAATGGAAGATGCTAATATGGGCAAGGTATGTTGTCTAGCGGCTATCTACTCCGTGATTTCCATCGACTTAGTTAAAATTTTATTTGCACAGGCTTGCATGGACAATTAAGTGCCTGCTTTCAAAGAGTGTATGGAACTTACAAATTCGGCCACATCACCAATGCCAATTGCTGTGAAGCGCTGCTTAATATCTAATCTCTCTTCCAGAAGAAGAAATTTGCACGAACACAGGATGCCTGAGTCAAGCAGCTGAAATTCATCATGGACAAGTGGCTGATGGGAAAGGTGAAGGGGGCAGTGAAGTTACCTCCAAGATCAGCCCATATGTCCAGCCTCATACAGAGCACCCCTGTGTTTCTGTGGAAGTCCTGCCCCACTCCCTTTCCCCAGAACAACCTGACTAGTGCAAGGAGCTTAAGATCAAAAGGTTGGAAACAGAGAAGGTAGCCCTCCAGGAAACGATGGAGGAACTTTTAATACTTAATCACCGCCTCTAAGAAGAAATTTTTACTGCCTTCAGCCAGGGTAATCTATATGTTTTATATAACTTTAAGTTTCATTTTACATACCATATCTCTTCCAGTGCTGACGAATGCAGCATCCTTCCGATCTGGAAAAGATGATAGATCTACAAGGGTTGCACGAGTGATCCTCACAACATTAAATACTGTTTCATTTGCTTCCTGTTGCACCAAGAGGACCGCACCAGCCTCTCAATGTGCCTATGCAGCCCAGGCCCACCAAGCCTCTCCCTGTCCAGCAACAGTCCAGGATCACGCCTCTTTGTTCACTGCTCAGGCCTACACACGGTGAAGCTGCAGCGATGATTGTCATGGTTGGCAAGGCAAGTGTGCATGTGGAGCAACTGTACACACAGATTGATAGGAAGGAATTAATTCTCTCAATTTCCCAAATATATGACAATCATTGGCTTTCGCAAAAGCAACTTTAAAAGTGATGGATCATAAATGGTTATTGGAATATTAAACTTGCCTTTTGCACGTCAGTGGGCTCGAATTTGTGGAGGATGCGGTAAAGGGCTGCTACCCAACCCAAACCCGACGGGACCCGGCGACATGTGTCGAGGTTGGGTCATGTCGCACTTCCGGGTCCGGCATTTGGGCTCGGGTTGAGTTGGGCGGGATCGGACACGCTCTATTACCACATGAGGTAAGTGACTTTTTAATGTTAATTTACTTTTTGAACTTTAAAGGTGGTTTTGCTACAGTTATTTTAAGCTTGTGCATGTAAGGAACAAAGTGAAAAACAAAGGATGGACAGGTCGGGTTGGGCATGGGAAAAATGGAAGGACTCGGGCTGGGTCGTGCTCGGGTTTGGTTGGGGTTCTGTCGAGCTCGGGTTGGGTCTCATTTGCAGATCTGAGCAGGCCTTTAGGAGGCAGGCCTCCCGGCGCCAGGCAGAAAAGGCAGAGGGAACCCCATCTCAGCCTTCTCGCGCCCCCCACCCCCACCAGCACAATCCTCCGGTGGTCCAGAGGCAAAGTTTCTGGTGCCAGGACATCCTTTAAAGACGAGAAGCCCACCTCCAAGAGCTGCTGGCCAATCTCAGGGCTGGCAGTGCCACCACTAGTGGTGGCCACTGCCCCTACTGCAGAGGCCTTGGACTCGAGCCCTGCACTAGAACCCTGCACCTCAGGTAAATGAGGCAGGGTCACCATGGCTAGGCCGGAAGACCCTGAGGAGGGGGCGGGTGGGGGTTGTGGGGGGTCCTGGGAGGTGCATTGTTTCCCAGTCTTTCCAAAGATTTCCCAAAAAATCCAAAAAGTTCCGATTTCAAATCTCTCTCACCCCAAGTTGCAATTAAAAAATTTAATCAAGATCAGATTGTAAAATCTCTGTGTCCTCTCCATTAGCCAGTAGTTCCTAAATTAAGTCCAGCTGCCACTTAATTGTAAACTGTCTTTCAAAGCTTTTCAAATGTGCCTCTGAAACTTATCTGCAAGATGAATCCTCCTTCAGAGGTCCCTCAGGAACGAGGATGACTTTCTTCCACTCCAGGGTTGTCGATCCTTGGATGATTGAATAATCCAATTCTAGATCCACACCACTCTGGCAGGTGCTGTTGGTGAGGTGAGTGAATGGGATGCTTGAAATTCCGAATGCTCCTTCTGCTGTTTGCACTTGCTCGCTGCCTAGGCATGTCAATGTTGTTCAAACTGGTTGGCACCTTCGTGGATGCTTCTTCTCCAGTTTGGGTGGTCTTGGGCAAGAGATTCGCACAAATCAGTGGAGATGTCACATTTTGTCAGGGAGGCTGTAAGGACATCCTTGTAGCATTTCCTCTGCCCTCCTGGTAGCCTCTTGCCGTGACTGAGCTCAGAGTGGAAAGCTTGTTTTGGGAGTCTTGTGTCAGGCATGCGGACGATATGCCCTGCCCAGCGTAACTGACTAGCCATGACCAGTGTCTCGATACTGGGGATGTTGGTCTAAGAGAGGACACTGATATTGGAGCGCCTGTCCTGCCACTGAATTTGCAGGATCTTGCGGAGGCACCACTGGTATCTCTCCAGGACTTTGAGATGTCTGCTGTACAGTGTCCATGTTTCTGACGCATACAGGAGGGTAGGGAACACTGCGGCCCTGTAGACCTTGAGCTTGGTGCCAGGATTGAGGTTTTGTCGTCAAACACTTTGTCGTCAGACAACCAAAGGCTGCGCTGGCATACTGGAGGTGATGCTGAGTTTCATTATTGATGTCTGCCCTTGCAGGGAGGAGGCTCCCAAGGTTCGAGAAGTGATCCACATTGTCCAGTGGTTTGCCGTGGATCCTGAAAGTCAGGGTGGGGGGAGTTTTGCATTGTGGGAGCAGGCTGGTAGAGGACTTTTGATGAGCCAGTGGGCTAGGGAATAATGAATCAACATGCCTGCAGATGCTTTCTGAATACTGCTGCTGATTGACATGTGCAGCAGCCAATAAGGGAGCAGTATTGCAGAAGGAGCTGTCCAATTGGTATAGTGAAAGCAAAATACTGCAGATCCTGGAAATCTGAAACAAAAAGTGCTGGAAATGCTCAGCAGGTCTGGCAGCATCTGTGGAGAGAGGAGCAAAGTTAACCTTTTAGGTCTGTGACCTTTCATCAGAACTGATGGAAGGTGTGATGTGATTCGTATATGTTAGAGATTAGTTGGAGCAATGCATGTAGAAACTATAGAGGCGTTCTGGCTACAGCTCATGTCAAGGTGCGAGTTGCAGGTAATAGCCAAAACAATGAAAGCGCCAGTTCCTTTTGTACTGTTAACTGAGCAACAGTTCAGCCATTAAGACAGCAGTTGGGCAAGTCTGAATTGCTTGAAAAAGAACTCAGTGCAATGCACAATTTGAGCAGTGATAACTAAAATCAGCAATTTTATTTCATTTGAGACACAGCACAGAGGGATTGTCATCTGCAAGCTTTGTCACCTTGAAACTGCAAGAAACACGTATGAATGTATGGTATCCCCGTAATAGTTATTAGCGTTGATAGTATTGGTGTTTGAATAATAACCTTGCATTTGGACAACACATAGGAGCCTGAATCATAGGATTCATTTTTTTTCCAGAAAGTAAAGCTTGCAGCATCATATCATTAGCTCTGCTTTTTAAACTCGTGTGAGTATTCAGAACTGCCCGCGAAACCAGCTTGCTTTGCTAATTTTAGCAAATATGCATAGGTTGGCACTGAGTAATTTAGCTTTGAAATTCAAAGTATCCAACCACCTGGAATTTTTTTTGTTGAGGAGTTTCACCTAGTTTGTTGGAGATATGCAGAGCTCTGGTTATTTTCGAGGCATGGCTTCACTTAGGCTGGAGCAGACCCAAATGAGTGGTGGGTGAGATGGACTTCTCGGGTACAATTCACGGCATTCAGTACCGGATGCGCTTGATCATCAGACATGGGAATGCCACTGATTATTGAAACATATCACATGCATCCCAAACCACTTTGCAACAGAGTTGCAGTGTGCATCCTGGCATATCAAAAGCTAAGACCACCTTCCACTTATCGACCAATCTCGTTGTGCAAAAGGTACAGATCTGCAATTCGGCTGATCAATCATAAATCTCCTAACACAGGAACTTTAAGCACCTTTTGTTCCTGGCCTCAAAGCTTACCATTTAAAAAAAAACATTTTTAAATAGTGCATTTCATATAGATGAAGATCTAAGGTAAAAATGAATTCCTGGACGAGTGATGGAATAAATATCTATTTACTAAACTGGAGTTTGTTTCTGCTGTAATCAGTATTGGTGTAGTGGACCCCCAATGCGGCATATAAGCAGCTTTTTGTTTGCTTCAGGCTATGTAAGATTTCACAGAACGTTTGCTGAAATTG
Source organism: Heterodontus francisci (assembly GCF_036365525.1). Lineage (NCBI taxonomy): Eukaryota > Metazoa > Chordata > Chondrichthyes > Heterodontiformes > Heterodontidae > Heterodontus > Heterodontus francisci. The sequence goes on from NC_090401.1 coordinate 26,229,828, forward strand.
CACTTGAAGTGTTCTAGAATGGCGGGGAGGGCCAAATATTTGAAATAAAAGTCACAGACCTTAACTCTCTTTCGCTCTCCACAGATGTTGCCAGACCTGCTGAGTATTTCCAATATTTTCTGTTTTTATTCCAAGTATGTGAACGTTTTAAGTACCACACAGAGTAGGTTCTTGTCTCCATGGCACTACAGAAGGTGCGCACAGGGAAGATTACAAGGATAATACCAGATGTGAACTGTTAGCTTGCGTTTTCAAAAGGATTTCCTAACAGGGTGACATGAGGAATTCATGCTATAGCTTGCTAACAGATTATATTGTTACGGTCAAGTATGGAGGGGTTGAAGGGCTTCCCTCTTTTCCCTCTCCTTGTTAGACAACAACAAGTTTAATTATTTCTTAAAGCGGATGTACTGGCCAATTTAGTCAGTGTTTTATTACTTACTTGCTATGATCTTAACAAGAACTAATTGGACAGGTTTTCTGGAGCTAACTAAGAAAGAGGTAACTTTATTGTACCTGAACCAAACTGATAAAATAATAAACAATGTGCCAACTTTCACTCACACACACATTCTAGTGGTTTACACACACATAAATAGGTTACAGAGTGGGGAAAGGTAGATTGGTTGAATTAGAGTCCGTAAAAAAATATATACAGTCTGTGGAGTTTGGTGATTCAGCTGGCTTCCAGATGAATTCAGTGGTCCTGAGGCTTTTACTTTGAAGAGGTAGATGACTAGTTCAGTGAGTCTCCTGGAGATAGCGATGCAGATGATTTTCTCCAATGGGGTTTCTGATTATAGCTGGAGTATGCAAGGGCCATCAGTCAACAGCAGGATTTGAAAGCTTTCAAGCTGGAATAGAGATAGTCTGAGAGACCCCCACTTAGGGTCTGCTCATGTCTGAGTCCAGTTGCTTCTCCTTAGCTGCAGGGGAAATATAGCCAGAAACCACAGATGGGGAAGGGCTTGTCACATGACAGTCACTCAAACATAGCGGTTAGCAGTATTTCTCTGCTTATCTCACCACCCTCTAATTTTTCTACCAATCACTTTAAATCTATGCCCCCTCATCACTGACCTCTCTGCTAAGCTGAACAGACCCTTCACATCCACTCTATCCAGGCCCCTCAAAATGTTGTACATTTCAGTCAGATCTCCCCACAGGCTTCTCTGTTCCAAGGAGAATAACCCCAGCCTATCCAATCTTTCCTCATAGCTGCATTTTCCTAGTCCTGGCAACATCCTCATAAATCTCCTCTGTACCCATTCTAGTGCAATTACATCCTTTCTGTAATGAGGTGATCAGAACTGCACAAAGTACTCAAATTGTGGCCTAACCAATGAGTTTTGCAGTTCCAGCATAACCTCCCTGCTCTTACATTCTATACCTCGGCTAATAAAGGAAAGGATTCCATATGCCTTCTATATCACCTTATCGACCTGTCCTGCTACCTTCAGGGATATGTTCACTCTAAGGCCCCTCACTTCCTCTACACTTCTCAGTATTTTCCCATTAATCGTGTATTCCTTTGCCTTGTTTGACCTTCCCAAATGCATCACCTCACACTTCTCCAAGTTGAATTCTATTAGGTGATCATCTTAAACTAAAAGGATAACTTTGCTGGCAGCTTGCCTTTTAAAAATATTTTTTAAAAATATATAAATTGAGATCTCCAGCCAGTGGACCAAAGAAAATTATTCTTCAACAAAATACATTGGTGTAATTGACGTAACAGTATGTGCTGCAGTAGCATAAGCAGGAATAAACTTGCAGTAGGCACCTGCTTTCTGAATTCGCAGCACCATCCCACTGTTGTAGCTCCCATACTTTTTCCTCAACAGGAATGAGAAGGATGGAGAGATCATCACCTGTGATCAATCTTTGCCTGGGTTATTGGCTGTTTTCAACATATGGAATGGCAGGCGGGAGAGTACGTAAAATCAGGTGGAATGGCGGGGGGTGGGTGTACCCGTTGGCTTGTGGCCTCTGCTGCCGCCTTCTATCCAAACACTTCTGTTTGCAATGGGTTTCTGATTTCAAGTAGCTAATATAAATTAGAAGCTAGCTTCTCTAACCCCACTTTTCTCATCTTTTCTAGTTCCATTAACCGCAGGATTTCACGTTTGATCCATTCATGGTGCTGTTTTAATGGCAGGCCAGTTCATTGAGGACAACTGCATTACGATGCCAGGGAAATAAATGTGGCATATGCCAAGATAATCACCTAATGGAATTCAACTTGGAGAAGTGTGAAGTGGTGCCTTTGGGGAGGTCAAACAAGGCAAAGGAATACATGATTAATGGGAAAATACTGAGAAGTATAGAGGAAGTGAGGGACCTTAGAGTGAATGTCCACAGATGCAAGTATAAAATTTATTTAGAGCCAGGTGCAGAATCTTCGGTTCCAGAATCGACTCAATATAGGTGGAAAGTGGTGCACCGCACAGCAGAGCACTCAGTTGAGAATAACGAAGATGATAGAGGTAACAGATGGGGATGTAAATTGAGAGGCAAGATGTCCTGGAAAAGCTGGCTAAGCTTAGAGTGGATAAGTCGCCTGGTCCGGATGGCTTGTATCCCAGGTTGCTAAAGGAAATGTGAATGGAAATAGTGGAAGGGCTTGCCATAATCTTCCAATCCTCCCTCATATAGAGGAGGTGCCAGATCATTGGAGAGTGGCAAATGTGACACTCTTATTTAAGAAAGGGTAGAGGACATTCCTAGTGTCGACAGGTCATTCAGTTTAACGTCACTGGTGGGTAAGGTGTTAAATAAAATAATCAGGGAAAAAAAGTCAACAGGCACTTGGAGAGGTTTGAGCTAATTAAGGAGAGCCAGCACAGACTTGTAAAAGGCAGATTGTACTTGTAATCTAATTGAATTTTTGATGAAGTAACATAGAAAGTTGCTGAAGGGAATGCGATGGATGTGATCTTTATGGATTTTAAGAAAACATTTGATATGGTCCCACAAAAAAGGCTGTTTAACAAGCTTCATTGTCAGCTTGGATAAAAATTTGGCGTAAGGACAGAAAACAGCAAGGCGTTTGTTTTGCTGATTGAGGGATGTTAGATTGTGGTGTTCCCCAACATTCAGCACTGGGACCACTGCTTTTTTGATATAAATAACTTGGAAATTGGAATACAGAGTAAAATTTCAAAATTTGTCTATGATACTAAACTTGGAGGTGTGGCAATCACTGAGGATGATACCAATCAACTGCAATGGGACATCGATAGGCTTGCAGAATGGGCAGACAAGTGGCAGATGGAATTTAATACAGACAAGTGTGAGGTGATGCATTTTGGCAGAAGGGTAGGGAGAAGCGCAATAAGCTTAATGGCGCAGTTCTAAAGAGTGTGTCGGAACAGAAGGATCTGAGGGCGCATGTGTATAGATCCTTGGAGGTGGCAGGACATATTGAGAAAGTAGTTAAGCATATGGGAAGTTGGACTTCATGAATAGAGGTATTGAGTACAAAAGTAGGGAAGTTATGCTGAACTTTTTATAAAGCTCTGGTTAGATCACAACTAGAGTATTGAGTACAGTTCTGGTCATCACACTTTAGGAAGGTTGAGAGGGTGTAGAGGAGATTTACCAGAATAGTTCCAGGAATCCAGCTTTTAACTACAACATTAGGTTGAAGAAGATGGGTTTGTTCTCCTTAGAACAAAGGAGATTAAGGGAGATTTATAAGAGGTGTTCAAGATTATGACAGGTTTAGATAAGGTAGACAAAGTAAAGCTGTTCCCATTAGCTGATGATACAAAGACTGGAGGACACAGATTTTGGACAAGAGATGCAGGGCAGAATGTGAGGAAGAACTTTTTTACATAGTGAATGGTAATGACCTGGAACTTGCTGCCTATGAGGGTGGTGGAATCGGAAACCATTAATGATTTCAAAAGGAAATTAGATGGGCATTTGAGGGAAATAAATTTGCAGGGTCATGAGGATGGCTGGGGCGGTGGGGCAGAGAAGGAATGGGACTGACTGGATTGCTCTGCAGCATGCTGGAATGGACTTGATGGGCCGAATGGCCTTTTTCTATGCCATTATGACTCTTTGATCTTTACCTTCCCTCTGTCTCTGACCATCAAAACATCTGCTTGGCCACATGCAATAATAAAAGCCACCACAGAAGAAGCATTGCCAACCAAATTTATAAAGCAAACCATGCCTTATTGCATGCCAAAGTCAAAACTAATCACCCTTGTGCATTCCCTTGGTGCCTGTTTCCCTTGGTGCCTCTGCCTGTCCTACTGTTCCTAAGCAGTGCTATTCAAGTGGCTGCAGAATGGCTGGAGGAAGGCTGCTGACTTTGTGGCAAAGCTTGGAGATGGCTTTGCAGGACGACCTCGAGCAGTTGGGCCTGGAAGACTCATCTGTGCACTGCACCATCTCGGCATTGGTGGCAGCTGTCTCCATTGTCTCGCTGATGGGCAACATCAAAGGCACTAGTGAAGTGGCATTGATGGGAGGATGAAAATGATCGTCCTGAGAAAGGAAAGTAGATTTGTATTCTGTGGAGCCACTGCCACTCCCTTGTGGCAGTGCCTCAGCAATCCTAATAATCTGTTGAAGGACAGGTTGCTGGACTGGTATGAAGCCCTTCAAGCCCCTTTTGCTTACAGTAATCCACAGGTACAGTGGCAACAATCTGAGGTTGCATGGCAGCAAACTGACCTTGCATGACAGCAGTCAGAGCTTACACTGCAGCATTCAGACGTTGGCTGGCAATGTTTGTGCTACAATGGAAGCTGCAACATCAGCAAATAGAAACTGCATCTACAAGTGTGCACTTGGAGTAGGCCCCCCACTTCCATGCTGGAAAGGATGGACACTAAGCTATGTGCAAAGCAGTGTGTCAAGCTAATGCTGGACTTCTCCATGCTGTTTGATATTGACTGCATGCATTGTGACAGGCTTTCCGATGCACCAAGCACCCATTAACATTCTTCTGTAGGCTGTTGCATTGACGTCTTCATCTGAGTCCTCTGCAGCAGAACTTGTATGCAACCTCGCCCTTTCCCTGGCTTCAGGCCACTTGTGACTGGTGTCTCACCACGTGCAAATCCTACCTCTAAGCTACCTTCTAAATCATGTGCACAGTCAGTATCTGAGCTGGTGTCTGTGAGTGTGAAATCAAGTGATGGTGCGTCTTCATCATCACTGTGTTTTTGCTGTTCCTTCGCTGCCTCGGCCGGTTGCACTTATTGGATATCTGAAAGGAGAAAGGGACAAGGGTAAAGTTTTGGTGTGGAGAGAGGGGGAAAGTAAGTGGTGTATGCTTACACGATCAGGATCTTGTAAATCAGCAGAGTGTGTGGAATGGAGGGGAAGTGGGATGTGAAAAGGTGGATCAGATATGAAGAAACCATCAACTTTCATGGTCTGAGGCTAGTAATGCAGATGATAGGGTAAGAGATTTGAAGATGCATTCACTGACCTTGACTACTTGTGTGAGGTCATTGACTTGTGGCACTGCATCCAGGCCCTCGAAGCTTGATTGCTGGGAGTGGCCTACACGGCTATCTGCTCCCACTGCTTTATGTGTGTGTCTGGAGGGCCTCTTGATCTCCTGCAGATACAGGCCATCTCTCCTCAATTCCATCTCTTCCACCAAGGTCTCCATTGCAGTGTCCGAAAGCAGAAGACCACACTCTTCCATGTTGTGCTATTCTTCAATTTTTGCCAGGTCAGAGCCACTTCCTACATTACTGCCAGCACCTGTTCCAGCCACAATATACTGCCCCTTTAAAAGGTGTAGGTTAGCTTTAAGGAGTGCAGGCTACCTTTAAGTGGTGCTAATCACCCACACTATTGGCTTCCTGCTGATGCACCCAGCCAATCATCAGCTTGGTTAAATCTGGCTGGATGCTGATATCTTTGAAATAAGCAGGCAGCATGAGGTTGCCGTGCTTCCTTCATTGCCATCGATGGGTGCAGGTTGATCGCACATCTTCGGGGGCTATTGAATTTAGCCTTCGAAGTCTTCGATGCAAAAGAGGAAGTCATGCTTTTTGGTATTGGCTTTAACAATGGAAGGGATTTGGGAATTCCATTTGGGACTAGAGAGATGTGGAGTTAAGAATGTCAATTGATGAAGGAAGGTCAATCCATCAGACTAAGAGGTGGCAGCCAATGATTGGGCTTGAGAAACATCATGAAAATCTAGCCCCAGTTTTGCAGTTCTGGCAAAATCAGGGCTCGATCATCGATAATTTTGTGCAGGTAGCCCAGGGAGGTATATGATTAGTTGGAGGTGTGAAAGCCAGCGAGACAGCAGTTCTTAAAGGGGATGTTATTTGAGAATGTGCTAAAAAATTTCTTTTGCGTTGCAATAAGTAGTGATTGCTGTGCAAAATATGTTTACCCTACCAAATAATATCTGAAAATAAAGGTTTGGGTGGAGAAGTTATATCTTCAGCTATTAATTTTCTCAGGTGCTTGTATGTCCATGTTTTGATAAATTACTCTTGAGATAACTGGATTGTAATGGACTTTTGAGATAAACCTCCAGAAAGCAATTCAAAAAGCATAATATGTAAGCTTACCCATAATCATCTGCTGCCTGGGGACACAATAATAGGCCACCAGCCTTTTAAATGCAAAAGAACCATTGAGTCCTTGACATTAATTTCAGAATGGTTAATGACCAAAGTCAATTATATCCAACACCCTCCGCCTCATCCTATCTGAAAAGTGCTCAGATATTAAATGTGGATGTCGATGCCTTTCTGTGTATTCTACATTGTGCATTTTTTAAAAATGCAGTATGGAGAATCAAAAGAAAAAGCAAAAAAGTGACCATTTTTAAATTTTCTGTCTTCCTGAGGACTGAAGCCACCAATGTTCTGAACAGAAAGATATTCATTATTAATACCCACAAGCTGCATGTTGATAACTATTTTGTCCATAAGTTAACCTGAGATTCCATCAGTGAATGGTGTAACTGAGATAATTCATATCAGAGATCCCCCCCCCTTTTCCATCCATACTTAATGCTGTTTCATGAAAGCATTTTTCTCATTCTTTTCCCCATCCCTCCAACCTACGAACCCTTAAAAATTGACCATACAGGTGAAGATTGCCAGTGTGTGATCCGTGTAGCAAAATTGTAAATGCTTTCTTTGTTACAATCATCGAACAGAGGAAACGGTTCCCCATTATTTACATCATCAATTTGCTGAACTTAAACTCCAAGGTTACAAAAATAGCAGATCTAGCACTGCTCAATGAAAAGCAAATAATCAGTTAAAATATTTTGAGTAACTGCGGAGGTGAGTGGAACTGACCAAGTTCCAAGATAAAAAAATCAGCAGGCATTCCCTGTTTAGATCTTCATGTGCATCACAATGTGTGCAAAGAAAAGAGTAAGAATTCTGTTGCAATTCAATTAGGCTGAACCTGTATTGTGGAACGGCCATTCTTCTGATGGCCTCCTGGAGGTGTCACAGTGAGTTACAATGTGAGGTTGGATGATGGCAAAAGAGAAGTGTTTAAGATATATTTTTGACAATAACATGGAGCAAAATTATTGTTTTTTGAATGGGGTGGAATTCGAAGGAAGTCATTAAAGGTCAATCCTAAAAAAAACACAAAATTGAGACAGCTAACTTTTCTGATGGCTGGAAGTGTTTGCATTCTCCAGCTAGACTAAGTTTTGCAGATATAGTTAAGACGATTGCTTTATAAAGCAATCACGCACTTAATTGTTTGGGTTTGTGTTGAGATCTTGGTAGATTGTATTACTGTTGTAATTTTTTTTAAAAAGGGGGCAAAATTCAACAGCCCCTGAAAACAAACGTGGGAATTGTAATGTGTGATTAACCTGCACCCATTCCTTCCAGTGCAGGCAGCCACAAACTACATACTCATTTAAATAATAGTAACTTGCAGCCCAGTGCTAAACATGCTGTTGAACCTCCACAGTTACTCAAAACACTGGCGAAGAGGATGTGGGAAAATGGCGCACTGACACGAAACACAAAAGTCCGAGTGTTTCAAGCCTGTGTCCTCAGTACTTTGCTCGATGGCAGTGAGGCCTGGACAACGTATGTCAGCCATGAGTGACGTCTCAACTCATTCCATCTTCGTTGCCTCTGGAGAACCCTTGGCATCAGGTAGCAGGTTCGTATCTCCAACGCAGAAATCCTCGAGGCGGCCAACATGCCCAGCATATACACCCTACTGAGCCAGTGGCGCTTGAGATGGTTTGGCCATGTGAGCCGCATGGAAGCTGGCAGGATCCCCAAGGACGCATTGTACAGCGAGCTTGTCACTGGTATCAGACCCATTGGCTGTCCATATCTCCGCTTTAAAGATGTCTGCAAATGCGACATGAAGTCCTGTGACATTGATCACAAGTCGTGGGAGTCAGTTGCCAGTGATCGCCAGAGCTGGCAGGCAGCCATAAAGGCGGGGCTAAAGAGTGGCAAGTCAAAGAGACTTAGCAGTTGGCAGGAAAAAAGACAGAAGCACAAGGAGAGAGCCAACTGTGTAACAGCCCCGAAAACCAATTTTGTCTGCAGCGCCTGTGGAAGAAACTGTCACTCTAGAATTGGCCTTTATAGCCACTCCAGGCGCTGCTCCACAAACCACTGACCACCTCTAGGCGCTTACCCATTGTCTCTCGAGACAAGGGGGCCAAAGAAGAAGAGAAGAACAACTTGCAGCCCAGTGCTAAACACGCTGTTGAGTGGCTGCACACTTCAGCAATAGGTGTACAAGGCAAGCACCACTTAAAGATAGCCTGCGCCACTTAAAGCCAGACTGCATTTTTTAAACTGGAGCAGTTTTTTTTCGTTTATGGGATATAAGCATCGCTGGCAAAACCAGTATTTATTTCCCAAGCCTAATTGCCCTCGAGAACATGGTGATGAGCTGTGGTCTTAGACCACTGCAGTCCATGTATTGTAAAAACACCCACAGTGTTGTTAGGGAGGGAGTTCTAGGATTTTGACCCAGTGACAGTGAAAGAACGGCGATATAGTCCAAGTCAGGATGGTGTGTGACTTGGGGAATTTCCAGGTAGTGGTGTTCCCAGGTGTCTGTTGCCCTTAATCTTCTAGGTGTTAGAGGTTGCAAGTTTGGAAGGTGCTGTTGAAGGAGGGTTGGTGAGTTGCTGCAGCGCATCTTGCATATGGTACATACTGCTACCACTGTGCACCGTTGGTGGTGGATGGGGTACCAGTCAAGTGAGCTGCTTCGTCCTGGATGATGTTGAGCTTTTTGAGTGTTCTTGGTGCTACACCCATCCAGACAAGTGGAGCGTATTCTATCGCACTTCTGACTTGTATCTTGTCGATGGTGGGCAGGCTTAGGGGAGTCAGGAGGTGAATTACATGCTGCAGAATTCCCACCCTCTGGTTTGTTTTTGTAGCCACAGTATTTATCTGGCTGGTCCAGTGAAGTTTCTGGTAAATGGTAACCCCCAGGATGTTGATAGTGGGGGATTCAGCGATGGTAATGCCATTGAATGTCAAGGGGAGATGGTTAGATTCTCTCTTGGAAATGGTAATTGCCTGGCACTTGTGTGGCCTAAATGTTACTTGCCATTTATCAGCCCAAGCCTGGATATTGTCCAGGTCTTGCTGTATTTCAACATGGACTGCTTCAGTATCTGAGGAGTCGCAAATGGTACTAAACATTATGCAATCAGCAAACATCCCCACATCTGACCTTATGATTTAAGGAAGATCATTGATGAAGCAGCTGAAGATGTCTGGGCCTAGGACACTAGCCTGATATGATTGACCTTAAATTGCTGAACTGCTCTTTTAAATGCATTTAACTATAATTAATATTTTAATGATCAGTTCTCGAATGTGTGAATGGCGGGCGGCATTCACGTGCCTTTGGGTTCACGATTGTTAAAACCTGGTAGCAGCGAGATGAAAGGGCGTATTGCCGTGACAGGGAAGCAGTCCTGAGCATTGGTATGTAGGGGAAGAGGGGAGTTTGGAGGGAATTATCGGACTGTGTTGCTGTGGGCTCTTTAAGGGGGTTTGTGCTCTTGGCGGCTCTGCAAGAGGGTTCAGGGTCTCGGGCTCTGCAAGGGTCCAGTGTGGGTTTGGGGGTCCCTGCAAGGGTTGATTGTGGGTGTGGGGGGGGGGGGGGGGGTGGGTTGCACTGGGTTACCAAACAGCTGTATGACTTGGTTGTTTGGTCAAACTGTGGGAACAAAGGTTGGGCTTTGAGATCCATCAGGGACTTGGCTGAGAGAATTGTCAAAAGCTCAGTTGCCAAGTCAGGGTCATTTTTGCATCAACAATGATTTGCAGGCCACCTTGCATGGGTCTCATACACCCTGTATTTTTGATTCACCGTGGCGTGATGCAGCGCTTCCGATGAAGGAAGAACCAAGAGGCAGCTACGCCTGTCTGTAAAGCTCCACGACTAGAGCAAGAGCAGCCTGCCAGGCCAAGAAGGGCCCACATACATCAGTGTGTACCAGACTCTGATCAGCTACTACCAAATGTCTGAGCGCCATTGTGAATGAAGACTACAGCTCTCCAGGGAGGCCATCACTGACTTGTGTGCATGCTGCAGTGGAATTGTGACCTATGGAATTTGAGGTCATCCCATGCCAATGGCCCGGAAGGTCACTGTGGTCCTAAACCTCTACACACCTGGATCTTTCTAGGGATCCACTGGGGACATGTGTGGGGTCTCCCAAATAGCAGCCTCCCGCTGCATCAAGGAGGTGACCAATGCCCTATTCAAGGGGGCCGGCGACTATGCGCACTATCGGACCGACCTTGGTAGTTGGGCCGAGAGGGCCATCACTGGAATCCCCCAGATGCAAGGTGTGATCGATTGCATGCATGTGGCCATCAAGGCTCAGAGACCAGCCTGCCACCTTCATCAACAGGGAAGGCTTCCATTCAATCAATGTTAAACTGGTCTCCGACCACTGAAAGTGTTTCCTGCAGGTGTGTGCCTGCTTCCTGGGAAGCAGCCACACTGCTTACATACTTCCACAGTCCCAGATGCCACAGTTCTCCAGGCCCTCGGCTTGCCTTCAGGGATGGGTTCTGGGGGACAAAGGATGTTCATTGAAGACTAGGTGGCTTATGCCTGTGAAGAACCATCGCAATGCAGCAAAGGAGAGATGCAACTATTGCGACTGCTCCACCCGAGCCACCATCGAGCAGGCCATTGGACTACTGAAGATGAGGTTCCTCTGCCTCGATTGTTCTGGTGGAGCCCTGCAGTATGCCCCAGCCAGGGTCTCGAGTATCATGGTAGTCTGCTGTGCTCTGCACAGTTTAGCACTGCAGAGGGGGAAGGCCCTACGTGATGATAAGATGCCTGAGCGTCACTCATCCATTGACGAGAATGCAGAGGAGGAAGAGGGGCCAGCAGCAATGAATGCTGAGACATAGTGCTGGAGACCAGACAGGTTGAAAGACATGCAAAGAAGGCAAGGGACAAACCTCATAATTACCTGTTTCCAGCCACCCTGATGTCCACTCACTGAGAATATAATGAAGACCCACCTTCAGACATGAATTCTGTTGCTTCCTTTCCATTTGTGTTCCCTGACTTGCGACCACTTGCAATGTACACTAGTGCCCATGAGAGAACAAATATTAATGAGAGCACATTGGCATTGCACGAAGGGGGAAGGGGTGGTCAGCAGCTCACAGTTAAGGCATTATCGAACAAGGCATTCAAACAATGATAGCTAATGATTTGTACAAAAGAACTTTCAGTTGATGACAACTTTACATATTATCTGCATCTATGTGTCCCAAAGTATGCCGAGGTGATTTTCTTCAAAAGTTTGCGAGTGCTCCTATGCGGTGTGATCCCTGCGACAGCAGCTGGGCATCTGTGCCAGATGTTGCCTTACCTCTCTCTGCAACTCCAGCATACCCTGTGCTGTCAACCCCAGAGGCTTGTCCTCAGCCTGGGGCTCAGCTTTGGCCTGGCCACTCACAGTCTTCTAACTGTCAGTAACCTCACTTGTCTCAGCCTCAGCCAGCTGTATGTCAGAAATGCCCCTACTCCAGCTGGGATGGAGCCTGATGTGAAGAAGTTCATAGCCATGGTCACCTTCATAGCTTCTGGCAGTGCTGTCCTCGCCCTGCTCTGAGGCTGCAGGTCTGACTGCAACAGCTGGCAGATTTCAGTGAGCCCCTCCTTAGTGAAACAAAGGCCTCCAACGCACTGTTCCTTGCTGGGTTTGAGGGAGGAGACTTGTTCCCTGAAGATCATGAATGGATATGACCTCCTTCTGAGAGCCCTTCTTGCTTTCATCCTCTCCTCCTCAGTGCCATCTCAGCTGCAGCATGACAGGAAGAATGAGCAAAGAGGAATGGAAACTACAGCACCCATGACTGAGATCAAGTAGCCTGAGCAGAATACATGAAGTCAGAATCAAGGCCTTCATGTACCACACCATACCCTGTCATCTTCACCAACTTTAAATGACAGTAAATCTACCAAACAATGAGAGTAACTATTAGCTCAGCTGTAGCTAGTAGACATCAATCAGCAATGAACCTGATGGTGGATGATGATCCATTTAAATAACACTGGTGAAGAGGTTCTTCCATGTTCAGCTGTGTGACCTGAGGATAGGATGTTGAAGTCAAAAATGCCACTACCAGAGTCAAATCAATGTTACAGGAGACTGACGTCACAATCTGCCTACCGTGCTTACCTCTGGGCCAGAATTTTTGTTTCGGGTTCGGGAACCAGAACATTTCCAGGTCTCGACCCCATGCAGCATCAGTGTCGGAAACTCAATGCTATTTTGAAATTGAAACTTGTTAATTGGCCTGGGGTTGAGTCCAGCTCCCAATTAGAGGCACCGGAAACCAGAAGTGTCCTGGAGACAGGAACAGGTCACTAGAGCAATTTTAAAATGACTGGATTTGCCATTGCCTTCAGTAATGCAGCACAAGGGAGATCAGAGGCCTCTGTGTGCATGGGACTGCAGCCTCCAGGCAGAACACTGTTTCTTTGATGCCTCCCTGGAGGCCCTCATTGATGTAGTGTCAGAGAGGAGAGTGCTGTTCTTCCTGGGTGTTGTCTCCCGCCCTCTGGAATATGGCATCAGTGACTTGCCTGATGGTGTGACAAGCTGCCAACTGCAAGAACTGCCTAGATACACAATTGATTCCTGGAACAAACTGGTTGCATAGAAATTCAGGGTCTCGTTGACCTTGATGGCTGCAGGTAAGGGACCTCCATGGGGGCTGTGAGACCCCAGGTCATTGTGGATCAGAGCGCAAATGTCTGTGACCATCTGCCTGGATAGGCATAGCCTCCTATTGCACTGGCGCTCTGTCATTTACCGGTAGCTGACTCTTGGGTGGTCGACCCAATGTCTTGGGTAGCGTCGTCTTCCTCTTGCAGCCCCTGCTATGCTCTTCTGGCCGCCTCCTATCCAAGAAGTTGCATCTGCTGCTCATCCTGGCTGCTCTGTCCAATGTCCAACTGGGTTTTGTGTGTTCACCAGGCCTTCCCTGGCCAACCCCAGGTGCCCAAATGATGCCAGCAGTCTCATGTCCCACTCCAGATTCTTCCCACTCACTACAGAATAAAACCAGTCTCGCAGCTCCAGCGGTGGCTACTCTGACACTTTTGGAGCAGCTGAGCTTCATTTTGGGCCTCTGCATTATGTCAATCACACCTTCCCATAGCCCTGATACCCCCCTGCCCATATAGTTCACATCTTCTAAACCCATGCCCTTCCATTGAAAATTGTAAACTGCTGCTGACCAGCCTGTTTTGAGCTCGACAATGAGCTCAACAGGCACTTAATTGGAGACATGTGGGGTTGCCACTCCCTCCCTCCTGGCATCCCATTAAAACTGGCTTCGCATTTCAAAGGTGGTGAGACCCAGTGTTGACCTCTGAGAATGTGCTCTTCAAATCATGTACGCACCTGCTTACACCCCCAGCAGCCTTTAAATAACCAGGCCCTCGTGCATGCTCCTATTGCTGGCACTACTGATGTATTCAAAATAGCATCTGGTGTGGCCCACACCAGGGGCTAGATTTTAAGAGCCTGCGCTGATCTTGGCAACAAGCTCAAAAAATGGCGCACGCCATGGAGCAGCTGCAATCTCCTGTGCAGTGGCTCATTTAACTAGCTGGGGTGGCCTGCCCCACCCCCTAATCACATGGAGGGATGGTCTGTCCATCCATGGCAATGGCGTCAGCTGCTTGTGTGCAGGCACTAGTGCCATTTTTAAAGTGCAGCCAGCCCTGCCGGTCAATTTGAATTTTTAAAGCTGTATTCCCCCCCCCAAAATTTATCCAATAAATTTCTAATGCCCCTTTCCCACCCCCCAATAACAATGACATTAGCTATTTGCCCTTCCCCCTCCCACCAAAACACTTTCCTTTTAAATCTGACCTCTCCACCAAACTGCACAAAGTTTAAAGTTCACCCCGTCCCACCATCCCCTACACCCATTACGTTTATTTGACCCCGTTTCCACCAACCCCTGGACTGAAAATATTAACTCCTTCCCCACCCCCCCCACCCCACCTTCCTCCACCGGTGTCACGTTGACTTTCGCCGGACAGGGAATTGAAGTCATGAGTGTGCCAGCCGCTGTGCTGAAGATTGCAGCGGGCCCAGATGATTTCAGGTAAGTTTATTTAAATTTATTCATTTAAATATTGTCATGCTATTTCTGTCGCCCAGCGGTGGGGGTGGGGTTGCCGCTACTGAGTCTCACCACTGCTGGGAGGATCCAGCTGAATCAAACCATTTACCGGCCTCCCCCGCCACAGAGTCCAACATCGTGGGCTTGGTAAAATCCAGCCCCAAAAGTGTGTGCACAGCACAGATGCCATTTTGGATGGGAAACAACACCTGTTGCATCATAATTACAGGCGCTATGGAGCCGAATTTTGTGGCCTATATGTTTCCCTCCATTTCTTTGTTCCAGAATAAGCTGCACCATGCATTACACTCCAACAGAGAAGAAAGGCACGTAACCTCCTCTGGGCTTTTATTAATGTCACCCTGTAACCCTCTGTTGGAGATTCAAGGGTGAAGAGACCAATAACATGTTCAGTTCAGAATGCAATTATGAACTGATGCACAGCTTCTTGGATGATAGCACCTTGCCACTCCTTTTTCTTTTACTTATTTTTTTTCATGGCTTTAAATCCCTCCAATGTCTCCCAGTATTTTTGAATTCCCCCAAGGTATGCACCATTTCGTTGAAGGGAGATGATTGGGTTAAAGGATGGAATTGACTGTCAGTTCTCAGCCAGTGTTGGCTGTAGGTAAGTGTTCAATATTTTCCATGTCTTACCCTCCAGCAATGCTGAAGATTTTGGCAGTTTAATGATGATTGAACCTGTAGCTCTGATGTTCCTATATGTTTATTGGTCGATAACTGGGCTGGTTCTCCTTGCCAGGTATCTTCCATGAGTTGAGCTATTCACCTCCCTGGTATTCAGCTGAACAGTTGCTCCTCTATGGCCAAGTCACTTTTTCTTTTTAACCCTAATTCCTACTTATAAATGGATAATTTCTCATGGGAGTTTGCTGAGACACTACTCTGCTGTATGCTGAAAATTGTGCATTCATTCAAAATCACTACTCAACCACTAATGTGCAGAAGACTGCAGAGATAGCAAGCCAAAGCAACATGTGTCTTCAATATCTTCAGCAGTGTGAGTAGATCTGTATTACATTTAAGATTGCTTTTCAGTGTCGTTAGACTACATTTACTTTCCACATACTTGGCACTTTGGGGCAAGTTCATATATTTAAAATCAATTAAGCTGTATGTGTTCTAGTTGATTTGGAAGCAGAATCATCAGTCACTATATTGCAGGAGTAAAAAGAAGGAGGGCAAAGATAAAACAATTGCAGAAGTTAAAAAATTAGACTTCTGCCATACTTGTATAAATGCTTCCGGAAAGTGCGCTGAAATTTTAGGTTCACCAAAATAAAATTATATCCTTTTGCAATTAACCTATCAAATATGTATTGAAGCACATGAGTAAAGCTGAGAGACATGGGACTCTGCCTGCCTTTATTTTCCATTACAATCAATAAATCCCTGAGTGTTGATGAGGTTAAAGATTAAACTAAACTAATAAGAAGTTTGTTGGTGTGTTTTCCGATGTCATCTTTAGGATTCACGCTCTGATATTCCCCATTCGTAATGTGAGTGGTGTGAAGAGAACAACCTCTCCCCTCACTCAAGCGTGGCCTCTACCTAGGTGCTCTGTAACCAGTTACAACAATGTGCACAAAAATGATGCTCGTTGCTTCATTCCCTAACGTTTCACTTTCCTTTATTGCCTTTGCTTCAAGTAAATGGGCAATTTACCCTCTAAGCTGCATTATCTGAGTGCTTGATTGCAGTCTATCAGAAGTATCACGTTTAATGAAAAGGGTTGTGAAGTTAATGAACTTCTTGTAAGTTTGCAAGTGGAATATTTTGTGCACTGTAAACTTAAAATAGCACAAGTGTGAAGGTTGCAAAACTTAATTTATTTTCCTCATTTTCAATATGAAGACAAGTTTTGCTTGTTGGAGCGACAAATCCAGTAGCGTTTTTTTAAAAAAAACTATCATACATTTGACTGACTTGCAGACCTTTCTTCCTTTTACATAAACAGCATTTCTGGCAGTTCCTAAAAAAAGAATTTTTTGGCAACCTTTCAGGAAGTGCTGCTTGAAGTCATGTATGGAAATCTGTGCAATTTACTCTGATTTCTTGGTTCAAAACAAACTCATTTAATTCTGCTCTTCCTGTGCTTTTCACAAGCTTTCATTAAAATCTGGTCCCTACTCCACATATAGATGATTATTCAACATACCTGAAAATCTACAGAGCTATTTCAGCTGGGTGAAGCAGTAAATCCACAAACAATAGCACTGCTTACGACTCGTTATGAAACTTGAGGAAAGTGTTTAAAACTTTTTCACTGCGCAGGAAGCATTTGAGCAGCTGGACATTTAAAACTCAATAAGGTAAGTGCTCTACGATGTATCAGAAGAATGCGTTTGCCTGAATCTTTAATTTCCCGACTGAATTTTTCTAGTTGAGCTTCAGGCATAGCATTATACATACAAATCAAGAGTGTGCAAAACAGCTGAAAAACAACTAGAAGTGAGGATCATTAGGAAGAATAAACATCTCAGTCAGTGGGATGCCTATGCACTGAAACTAATTTTAGTTTTTTTAAGCTGTCATTGCTGAGTTACGTAAAGTACTGACCACTGCCTGTGGACAAGCACCTTTTCGTTAGTTCTCTTTTGCAGTTTGATTTTGCTCTATTGAAAAATTAATGTTGCTGAAATCTGGAAGAGAAATTCAAGGGGATGAAGACCTTAGAAGTATCTAAATGAATCTTTGACATTGTTGTCTTTGAGGAACAAGTGATGCAATTGATTGCTTCATTTTGTATGCTCAGTTTTTTTTAAAAATGTCTTTATATTTAGTCTATTGTAACTTGGTCATAGTCAAATGCATCTATTATAATGAATTATGGAAACAAATTTTGAAAGTGCTGTATGTGTTCAAAATAAATAGGCCACTTTGTTTTTTTTCCTATTTTTTCATTCTGCAATTCCTTTTCAAACGAATTGAATTGAAGCACTGGTGTCAAAATGAAAACTCAAGTTAAAGGGAAGACTCAGTGCATGCACTGTCATCATGTCAGCTTCCTTGCAGTCCAATGCTGTATTTGTGCTGTTGAGAGCCTTTGTATGGACAGCATTGCTTTTGCTATTGATTGGGGGAAAAAAGCAGTGGGATTGGGACAGAGGGAAAGGCACAGGTTTAGCCATCTTCATATCCACTGAACACAGTCTCCGTGGTTCTTGGAAGCATGGAACTATGTTTTGTGCAACCCCATATCAGTTAATATTAGGATATCTTCCAAAATGTCATTTTTTATTCGTCAGTCATATTTTGCATACTTCACTTTGCTGTAGTTGCTGTGGCACTGGATCATTCGATTGGAAAATATGATATTTACAGCAGCTGTTCCCCCCCCCCCTCCCCGCAAAGCATATTATGCACAGATCTTAAATAATATCTTAAATTCTTGCAGTGCAATGGACAATTGGTTTGGGACATGTGTTGTTTGAAACTAGTGGCACAATTAATGCAATTAAAACAACAATTCTCAACTTATATCTTCAATAAAGGGAAGGTTACTAATGTGTTCTGAAAAGAACTGAAGAAATTACGTTTGACTTCAGGGATCACATTCAGTCTTTGGTAAACCTAGTGCCGCCTTTATTTTAGTGGCATATATTTGAAGTCACTCACTTGCAACACATTTTGTTTTAGAAGGCTGCTGTATACACTGCAGACTGCACATAGTGTTGAATGAGACTCATTTTGATTTGATACGGGGTCTTAGTGTTGCAACTGTTTAACATATTTTGTTGTCTGTTCGGTTAGTACATCACAAAATGTAGTGCAATGAAATACATTAAGAAGCATAGTGTCATTACCTTTTAAAAATCAAGGCCTCTGATCCTGATCACTATCCAGTGACTCCTGTTGGTAAGTGCATGTGCGCCAATTATGGGTTTAGAAGTGGATTATGATGAACAGCGATACCCGTTGCAGTTGAACAGCCTTCCAACGCTCACTGTGTAGAATCACAGACCCAACTCATACCTTTGATAGGGCAGACGTAGAGAAGCTGTTTCCATTTGTGGGTAAGGTCAGAACAAGGGTTGCATAAATATCATATCTTTGGCCCCTTTGTCTCGAGAGACAATGGGTAAGCGCCTAGAGGTGGTCAGTGGTTTGTGGAGCAGCACCTGGAATGGCTAGAAAGGCCAATTCTAGAGTGACAGACTCTTCCACAGGCGCTGCAGATAAAATTGGTTGTCGGGGCTGTTACACAGTTGGCTCTCTCCTTGTGCTTCTGTCTTTTTTCCTGCCAACTGCTAAGTCTCTTTGACTCGCCACTCTTTAGCCCCGCCTTTATGGCTGTTCGCCAGCTCTGGCGATCAATGGCAACTGACTCCCACGACTTGTGGTCAACGTCACAGGACTTAATGTCGCATTTGCAGACGTCTTTAAAGCGGAAACATGGACGGCCGGTGTGTCTGATACCAGTGATGAGCTCACTGTACAATGCGTCCTTGGGGATCCTGCCATCTTCCATGCAGCTCACATGGCCAAGCCATCTCAAGCGCCGCTGGTTCAGTAGGGTGTTTATGTGGGGGATGTTGGCCGCCTCAAGGACTTCTGCATTGGAGATTCGGTCCTGCCACCTGATGACTATAATATCATATAATACCAGTAAACCCAAAAGGGCATTCAGGTGAAACTTCTTTACCCAGAGATTGGTTAGAATGTGGAATTTGTTACAATCGGGAGTAGTTGAAGTGAATAGCACAGATGTATTCAAGGGGAAGCGAGATAAGTACATGAGGGTGAAAGGAATAGAAGCTTATACTGATAGGGTTAAATGAAGAGTGGTGGGAGGAGGGTCATATGGAGCATAAACATCAGCGTGGATCTAATGGGCCAAATGACCTGTTTCTGTGCTGTAAATACCTTATCATACTTGGCTTCTGTGGGCATGCCTTACAATCTCTTTCAGGGTGAATCTGCAAATTAAGAATATACACATACTTAGAAGTGACAGCACTGATCATTTCACCTGGCCAGTAAATCAAGAAGGGGAGAAAATGAAACTGTGGCAAAGAACTGTTGACGTAGTGCTTATGTAACTAAGTTCAGCTGGTTTTACCAAAAGTGACCCAGTATCTGCCCAAAACGTATTGTACAGCCCTCATTTACGCACACTTCCAGTAGTCATTTTGTGTTTTCTTTTTTGCTCTGGGAATTGCTTGCGCAATTCATGATGTTTATTAAATAAATTAAAGGCACACAATGTCCCAAGGTTCTTGGCCTTCTGTGAACTAGAGTTTGTTTTATATATTTTTTAATCAGTTATGATTGAATCAATAAATCAACTATTTTCAAGGTGGTGTTAAAGTCACTTCAGTAATTTTTTTTTTTAACTATTTGGACCACAGCCAAACTATTCAATCTAGATTACTGCACCCCTCTGCCCATTCCCTGCTTATTGTTTCTTGCAAGTGGGGTAAAACAAACAAATCACCTTTGTCCCAGCCAAGATTGCTGAGTTAGAATCTGACACAATAGATGCAATTTTTGTATGTCAAACCAAATTAATTTAATTTAAAAATAGTTTATCTAAAATCCCAGAATTTTTTTTTATTGCCAGAAGTTCATAAAAGCAGTGCTTGCAGAAGGGGAAAATCTGTGTTCTAATTATGATGTGCGGATACAAATGAGGTCTTATTAGAATAATTCATCAACAAAATTATCCTAAATAGTATGATTAGCACATTTCAGAGTTTTGTAACTAAATACAGTATTTGCTTTTGGCGGTTATAAATGAAAGTCTTTTATCTAATTAACCTACTGTCCGCGTGCAAATGCAACATAATTTACATGATTAATGATGGCCATCTCAAATAGCATAACAAGTGAATTTTGCAAGTTTAACAACAGTAGAACATAGTGTTTTGGAGCTAAAATGAAGTTGTGTCCTGTTGTGCAGGAAGATTAAATTCTTCATCTGTTGAATTACTTGTCTTAGCCTGGTCACTTTGGGGGAGGCGGAGAGCAGAGGTCAGATACTTCCACAACAAGAGGCAGGGAGGTGGGAGCAACTGGTCATTGAATGGATAAAGCAGAGGTCTTGCAGAGAGGAAAGTCTACCTGAGAAGAAGAAGAAAGGGGAGGCAGCTACAACCAGCAACCCAACACCTACCCTGTGCCAGGAAACCCCTCCTCTACAGACAGAATCAATGGAATGGAGGAGGAGGCAGCAGCTGGACAAACTGGTCAGTAGCAATTAGTACAAAGGAAAACCACAAAGAGGAAACCTCCAAAAAAGGAACACCCACCACCCAAATCAGTGGCAAGAGGGGGGCTACCATCTGAGACAGACTACGGCAGCTCCTCATTGGACAAGGAAGGGCCAGAACTACGGCACCTGCAAAAGAAGCGGCAGAACTCAAAGGAGCTGGAAGATAAAGCCCCGCTGCTCTGGGGCACTGGAAGCTGTGATGGGCCCAGCATGCCCCAAACCCAAAGAGCCGAAGCCAGTGAGATGCCCAGCGCACCTCAGTTCCAGGAAACCGAGCGCAACGACCTGTCAGGTGCGCTCCAGCTCTGGGAAACCGGGAGCAGTGATGTCCTCGAGGAGAAACAAAGGGGAAAGACACCAACAGCAGAGGACAGCTCAAGCCTCGCTGTCTACAAGACCCCCCAGATGTCACCCCAGTGGAACAAACCCCCCATGAGTAACCAGGAGGAGTTTCTGAGCCCAACGAATGTGAAACAGCTTGTGTACACTATGGGTATGCAGGAACATACTCAAAGACTGGGACTAGCAAGGCCACCTGGTGTGGGAAGCAACACCCAACTTTAAAATGGGTAGAAAGATTGCTTCGATTAACATGCATCGGGTTAAATCCACAACGCGATGAGTTTCGACTTTGGACTACCTCGCCAAGGTCAAAGCTCACCTGTTTCTGCAGGTGTGTGGAATACCACACCTCAGCACCAACAGGCAATGGTTGTGATGGTGGTCGCACAGGCCATCAATCTGGTGAGGAGGAAATGATTCCTGTTCCTCCGCCCTGGGTATTCTGCTGCGAGGAGGCAACTTCATCTCCAAAGTTAAGGAGGTGGTGGGCGATTTATTCCTCTTAGCAGATGCAATGTACAACAATGCTGTGCTCCGGTTGATCAATGTGTACACCCCGGCTCAATGCAGTGAGCGGCTGACCGTTTTCCAGCAGCTCCCACTGCTGCTGGCAACATCCAGACCGGTCATTCTAGGCGGTGACTTCAATTGCATCATTAACACAGCTGGACGATCCAGCAGAGACGACAGCAAACTGGACACTACGTCCAGATTCCTAATAGAAACAGTAAAAGATGCTAAGTTGCATGACGTCTTCAGCAATCCTGCAGACAGAGCGCAGCATAGATACACTTGGACCAGACCAGACGGGTGTGCCTGTTCCAGGACTGACGTCCTGTTTGTGTCCCGTGCTTTCATGGTCTGATCCACTGACGTCGAGCCGGTGTTCTTCTCTGACCATTGCCTCTTACTGGCCGTCGGTCACATACAGGATGACCAGCGGGTTGGCAGGGGGACATGGAAGTTCAATGCTACACTGCTAACCCCAGAGAATGTTGAGGAACTCAAAAGGGATTAAATAGGTTAGAGAACTGTGAAACCCCTCTTTGAGTCTCCAGTTCACTGGTGGGAGGCGATTAAGGAGAACATCAAGAGGTTGTTTATCTTCAAAGGTGTTCAGAGGGCAAGAGAGAGAGACAGAGGGAAATGTCCCGACTCTTGAAAAGAATGCCGAATCTGCTCCGGCTGCAGTCGATGGGGGTCGAGGTCATGGAGGATCTCCAAAAGGTGAAGAGCTGGCAGGCCTCACTCTTTGCCACAGAGGCCTCCGAGATCATCTTCCGGTCCACAGTCCGTTCTGTTGAGCAGGATGAGATGTGCTCACATTTTTTCTTCTAAAAGGTACACATAGAGAGCTCTCTGATCAGCAGCCTGAAGGAAGAGGATGGCTCGGTAACGTCTTAGCAGTCTGACATACCAAGGATTAGCAAATCCTTTTCTGCTGGGCTGTACGATGTGAAACCCAGGGACAGCACGGCCTCCCGGTCCTTCTTGTCATCTATCACAGAGGTCTTAGATGACAGCATGTGGGAGAGTCTGGACAAACCGCTAACTCTGGATGAGCTGACAAAGGCCATCAGGTCCTTCGTGACGAGTAAAACTCCTGGAAGCGACGGCTTACCAGTTGAGTTGTATGCGGCTCTGTGGGACTGGATCGGCCCAGATCTGCAGAAAGTATGAGGGCAGCAGGTCAGAATTCATGAGGAAAGGCATCATCACCCTCATCTACAAGCGGAAGGGGAGAGGGCAGAAATCGGTGGCCCATCTCACTGTTTAATGTTGACTACAAGATTCTGTCCAGTCATCGCCAGTCGGGTCAAGTCTGCTCTGGAGTTGGTGATCCACCCTGACCAGACCAGTACTGTACCCCGCAGGAAGATCTCTGATAGTCTCGTGCTACTCAGGAATACAATTGTCTATGTACAGGACAGGAGGGTGGACACCTGTCTGATCAGGTTGGACCAGGAGAAGGCTTTTGACAGGATATCGCACACATACATGATGGACGTGCTCTCCAAAATGGGGTTTGGGGAGGGAATCTGCAATTGGATCAAACTGCTCTACACAAACATCAGTAGTGCAGTCTCAATCAATGGGTGGGAATCAGAAAGTTTCCTGATCCAATCTGGAGTCAGAGGGCTGTCCCCTCTCTCCTATCTTGTTTGTTTGCTGTATAGAACCTTTTGCTGAGTCCATTAGGAAGAATGCGGGCATTAGAGGAGTGACAATCCCAGGCAGCAGAGGCACTCGAGTCTAAGCCTCCCTGTGCATGGACAACGTTGCTGTCTTCTGCTCGGATCTGCTGTCCGTTCACAGACTGATGAGTATCTGCGACCAGTTCGAACTGGCCTCAGGAGTCAAAGTAAACCGCGGCAAGAACGAGGCTATGCTTTATTTATTTATTTAGAGATACAGCACTGAAACGGGCCCTTCGACCCACCGAGTCTGTGCCGACCAACAACCACCCATTTATACTAATCCTACATTAACCCCATATTCTCTACCACAGCCCCACCATTCTCCTACCACCTCCCTACACTAGGGGCAATTTACAACGGCCAATTTACCTATCAACTTGCAAGTCTTTGGTGGTGGGACGAAACCAGAGCACCCGGCGGAAACCCATGCAGACACAGGGAGAACTTGCAAACTCCACACAGGCAGTACCCAGAACAGAACCCGGGTCACTGGAGCTGTGAGGCTGCGGTGCTCGTCACTGTGCCACCCACAGTGTTCTTTGAGAACTGGGCCGACCGATCCTTTGTCCCGTTCACTGTCCGGTCAGACTATGTGAAGGTGCTGGGGATATGGTTCGGAAGGGTCGGGGCGTGCACCAAAACCTGGAAGGAGCGAGGAGTCAGGGTACACCATAAACTGAGCATGTGGGAGCAGCGATCTCTCTCCATTGTGGGTAAGAACCTGGTCATCAGGTGCAAGGCATTCATGTTGCTGTATATGACGCAGGTCTGGCCCATACCCAACCCCTGCGCTGTGGCGGCCACCCGAACCATTTTCCACTTTATCTGGAGATGCAAAATGGACCGTGTCTGGAGGAACATGATGTTCAAACCTCTGGATAAGGGCGGGAAAAACGTCGCCCTCATCCTGATGACCACCTTCGTGTGTGGCTGCATCAAGCTGTGTGTAGAGCCCCAGTATGCAAACACCAAGTGTCACTACATGCTGAGGTTCTATCTGTCCCTAGTGTTGCGATGGGTCTAGTCACATTGCTGTGGAACGCTTCTTCCAGTTGGACTGTGCCGTACCAACTATCCTTCGTGGAAAAGTTTGTGCGGATAAGCGCCCTTGATCACCAATCCATCAGGCAGTTGTCTGCATGGTCCTCAAGGGGCCCTACAGGATAAAGAGATGGTGGATCCTGTCGGATGGTTCCCCGAGCCGACTGCGAAAGTCATTTGGCAGAATGTCTCATCACCAGAACTTTCAAACAAGCACAAAGACGTAGCATGGCTGATGGTGAGAAGGGCCCTCCCCGTCAGATCCTTCCTCCACACCCAGAGTCTCACCCCCTCCGCACGCTGACCTCGAAGTGGCTGTGGTGGGGAAGAGACTGTTGCCCACCTCCTTCTGGAATGTGCCTTTGCAAAGCAGGTGTGGAAAGAGATGCAGTGGTTTTTGTCGAGGTTTATCTCAAGGAGCTCTAACACAGGAGTCTGTGCTTTACGGGCTGTTCCCAGGGACGCACACCGCGATAAACATCAACTGCTGCTGGAGGCCATCAATTTGGTGAAAGGCACTGTTTGGTCTGCCCAAAACTTGCTGGTCTTCCAGCGCAAAGTGTTGTCCACGACCGGGTGTTGCAGACTGGCACATTCCAAGGTCCAGGACTACGTGCTGAGGGACGCACTGAAGCTTGGGGCAGCCGCGGCAAAGGCTCAAAGTGGAAAGACCACTGTGTAAGGTCCTCCTGCCATAGTAAATTGAGGGGCTGGTACCATGGGAAACCCCTCAGGCTGTATACACCGAATGTAGTTTAGCTGTAAAATGTACACGGCATGTAAAATGGAATGGAAGAGTTGTGAGGCAACTCACTCCTATGTTGAAGAAAACTGATTTCCTTTGCACTTATTGGAATGTCAATTTGGTACTGTTTTGTAATGTGTTTTTTACAGATGTTTATGAATGAAGTATATTTTTGGAAAAATAAAGTCTTGTAGCTGCGTTTCTGCCTCTGTCATGGTACAGCATAATGCTCGGGAAAGGGCAATTTAATGAATGAAAATGTGAAATGTCATCAGTAACAATGCAAAGGACATTGATCATCCTCCACGGAATACAAGTAAGGGAAAGAAGTTATTAACAAAAGACAAGGCTGCAGCATTTGCAACCACCTTCTGCCAGAAATGCCAAATGGCTGATTCATCGGACCTCTTTTTGAAGTCATCACAGAAGCTAGTTTTCAGCCAACTCGATTCACTCCACGTGATATCATAAAACAGCTGAACGCACTGGATGCAGCAAGGGCAATGGGCCCTAATAACATCTGGTGGTAGTGCTGAAGGTTTGTGTTCCAGAACTAACAGTACCTCTAGCCAAGCTGTTCCAGTACAGTCACAATACTGGAATCTACCTGGCAAAGTGGAAAATTGTCCTGGTATGTCCTGTTGACAAAAAGCAGGACAAATCCAATTCGGTCAATTGCTCCCCATCAGTCTATTCGTAATCATTAGCAAAATAATGAAAGGTGCCAAAGGCAATGCTGTCAAGTGGCATTTACTCACCAATAACCAGTTTGGGTTCCTTCAGGACCATTCTGTTCCAGACCTCATTACAACCTTGGTTCAAACATGGACAAAATAGTTAAATACCAGAGGTGAGGGTGACTGCCTTTGACATCAAGGCAGCATTTGATCAAATGAGTCATCAAGAAACCCAAGTAAAATTGAAGTCAATGGGATTCAGGGAGAAAACTCTGCATTGGTTGGAGTCATACTTAGCACAAAGGAAGATAGTTGTGGATGTTGAAGGCCAATCATCTCAGACCCACGGCATCACTGCAAGAGTTCCTCAGGGTAGTGCCCTGGGCCCAACCATAGAGTTATAGAGAGATACAGCACTGAAACTGGCCCTTCGGCCTACAGAGTCTGTGCCATGAGCTGCTTAATCAATTACCTTCCCTCCACCAAAAGGTCAGAAGTGGGGATGTTCGCTGATGATTGTACAGTGTTCAGTTCCATTCACAACTCCTCAGATACTGAAGCAGTCCATGCCCGCATGCAGCAAGAGCTGAACAGAATTTAGGCTTGGGCTGATAAGTGGCAAGTGGCATTCATGCTACACAAGTGGCAGCCAATGACCATCTTCAAAAGAAAGTCTAATCAACCCCTCTTGATATTCCATGGCATTACCATTGCTGAATCCCCAACTATCAACATCCTCAGGGTTACCATTGACCAGAAACTTAACTGGACCAGCCACATAAATATTGTGGCAGGTCACTGACTCACCTGCTGACTCCCCAGAGCTTCCATCATCTGCAAGGCACAATTCAGGAGTGTGATGAAATACCCTCCACTTGCTTGGATGAGTGCAACTCCAACACTCAAGAAGCTTGACACCATCCAAGACGAAGCAGCACGCTTGATCGGTACCCCATCCACCACCTTAAACATTCAATCTCGCCACTACCAGTACACCATGACTGCAGTGTGATGCACTGCAGCAACTTGCCAAGAATTCTCTGACAGCACCCCCCAAACACACAACCTCTACCACCTAGAAGGACAAAGGCAGCAGGTGCCTGGGAACACTGCAACCTACAAATGCCTGTCCTCGTCACACACCATCCTGACTTACAAATGTACTACCATTCCTTCATTGCTGGGTCAAAGATCGGGAACTCCCTACCTAACAGCACTATCAGTACCTGCACCTCACAGGTGATAGCGGTTCCAGAAGGCGGCTCACCACCACCTTCTCAAGGACAGTTAGGGACAATGAATATTGGCTTTGTCAGTGACACCCACATCCTGTGAATGAATAAAAAGAAATATTGCAGCAATACTCAAGCAAAAGACCGTAAGCTCTATAGATGGTAGTTGATTCCAGATCAATTGTTCATTTTAAAACTGAGACTGATAATACCTTTGGCTACCAAAAACCTAAGGGAATATGGTGTATGGAGTTAGGTCACAGATCAGCCATGATCTCATTGAATGACAGAACAGGCTGAAGAGGCTAAATGACCTACTCCTGTTCCTATGTTCCTATGCTCCTATATTCAAGCATACTGTGATCCATGGGCATTTTTCAATGATGAAAAAAACTTTTAGGATCATGCTCACTACCATGTTTTTTACACGTTCTGTCAAATGTGTACATTATTCTCACCTGGGTACAGTTCCGATCTCTGTTCCTTGCCATGTTCTATAATCTATGATATAACTTCTATATTCCAGGGATCACAAGCCTATTAACATTCTGGTGAATCAGTGCTGCTCTCTTTCCAAGGCCAACATCTCCTTTCTAAGGTGCTGTGCCCAGAAGTGCACAGAGTACTCCAGACGTGGTTTAACCAGGGCTTGTTTTGCCGTCGCACGACTTCCTTCCCTTTATATTCTCGCCCTATAGTTATAAATGCTAAAATTTCATTAGCTTTTATTTTGAATATTGCTTGTATCTGACTGCTGTATTGTAGTGATCTGTGTACATGGACCCCAAATCTCTTTTGACCGGCACCGTTGCTACTTTTCACAAGTTAAGAAATGCTCTGTATGGCCACCTGGACAGAGGGAGTAATCAAAGATTCTGGGGGAACAAAAAGATCATTCCTTATCAACCTGGTTGAATTTTTTTGAGGTGGTAACTAGGTTGGTGAGCGAAGGCAGCCAAAACCATATGGTACATTTGGATTTTCAAAAAACTTCTGCCAATCGGTTGCTTTAGAAGGCAGAGTCCTGTGGGACTGGTGGGGAATAGCTGGACTGAGTAAAGAATTAGTTGCACTCTCGTAGGCAGAAGCTTGTTAGCAATGGTAGTTGTCCTGCATGGAGATCGGTTAGTTACCAGTAGAATCCTGTAATGATTAGTGTTAGGACCCTTACTCTACTATCTATGTTAATGATGTGGATAAGCTTTGGAGGAACTGTGCACAAGTTTACAGATAATGCAAAGGTTTGTGCCAGGGTTACAATCTCGGATGTGAAGAAAAAAAATAACAATCTGATTTTGATGTGATG
Source organism: Heterodontus francisci (assembly GCF_036365525.1). Lineage (NCBI taxonomy): Eukaryota > Metazoa > Chordata > Chondrichthyes > Heterodontiformes > Heterodontidae > Heterodontus > Heterodontus francisci. The sequence continues at coordinate 26,258,240 of NC_090401.1, forward strand.
GAGGAATGGGACTGTGTCTAGCAGAAGACATTTAATGTAGATAAATGTATTATTGTGCACTTGGATAGGACTCATCCCAAGCAGGGTTCAGAATTAAAGCCAGTTGAGTGAGAAAGAGACTTATGTGTTACAGCACGAGGTTCTACAGGTTCACAACCAATGCTGTGAAGATATAGCAAAAGTGAATAGTGTTAGGATGTATTGCTAGGATGATCCAATACAGTCCCTACCACTTACGGCTGGCATGTTGGTGTTAACACGATTTGTTTGCTAATGGTGGACAGCTAAACCATCATAAGTTGTCCTGTACACCAATCTCCAATGGCTGGAGTGAGTGGTCTGTACAATTGGCACTGCATTTCCAGAACCTCTCTACAGTTGAGCCCCTAGAGCACTGCACTGTTGTTTTAACAGACTGAAGTAGCTAACGTATTCTCAATAGTAATAGCCATGGACTTCGTTTTAAGGCTGAAAGTGAATATTCAGGTGTTAAGAATTAAATGGCACCCTGTGAATCCACGACCTCATTTCAATTGTGCATCTCTCTCTGCCTCTCTCCCTCCCTCTTCACGAGTTTGGTTCATGTCTTTGATGAAGATGAGCCTTGTTGGAACTCATTTCATTCTCAGCTGGAATCCAATTGCCAAGACAAAGGGCCAATTTCACAATTGTATTAGTTAAAGGGTAAGCGTATGATTAGCGCTATACCTACATCAATGGTAAATACAGGGGCTTAACAAAGTGCAATTTTATGGAGGAACCTATTGAATTGATCAAAATGACTGGTGTGTTTACTATTTTATAAGTGACACCTTGGTAATTGACCCCTCTGCTGTGAAATGGGTGGTGCTATTGGTGGGTGCCCATGTTAAATGTGGATGGCATAAGTGGTGGGGACTGTATAAGACAAATTGGACTGTAGTGTGCTTGGTTAAAGCTCATCGAAAATATTATTGTCCAGTTTCATCCTCTCACTTGGTGGGTGAGGAGGATATCTGGATCCCTGCAGGTACCGGGATCGGAGATGGGCGGGAGCTAAAATTAGCCCCACTGGCCAGCGTACTGATCCCTGGCTCCATCCCACCAACAAGCCATTTTTACAGAGGCAGGATTGGGGATGGCAGGGCTACCCGTCCACATGTGGCAGGTCATAGACACGGTTCATTAAGAGCCACTTAAGGCCAATTAAAGGAGACGAACTGGGATTTTCCAGTCGGCCTCCAAGTTCCCACATGCTTCGGGTGCAGGTTTAGGTGCCTGTAGGCAGCCTCCTGGTGGCGGACGGTGGGGGGGGCCGGCACTCCAGAGAGGCCGAGAGACCCTCCTTGCCTGCCAGGTTGATGGAGCAGCCAAAGGCTGCCCTGCAGAGGACCTCCCCCACCCTCACCTGCCCCCCCACAGTGGTGGCCTGGCTGTAAGAGCCATTTTTTAAACTTTAGGTTTTGAAAAGTGGAGTGAGGATACTTCCATCTTGAAGTACGCCTCTCTTAATTACGTTATATCACAGCTGCTGCTTCTTTCAAGCTGGACGAGCTCTGATTGATCCTCCAGCTTCAAGAGCCTACTCACCATCCTTAACTCATTAGCGAGCCCATCTCCAGGCCAAGTAAGGGGGTGACCCCAAGAAAATCACAATGAGTGACTGTTGACCACTAGAGGGCAGGTTCTGGATCTGGAATCCATCCTGACATTTTGAATTTGATATGTTAAGGAGAACCACTGGACACGTGTATAACTCAGCTAAGCATTGGTTAAATGCTAAAAGGTTTTTCTTTTTTGCAGAGGGTCAGTATATAACCTTTGGATCAAGTTGCCAGCTCATGTAATGAGTGCAGATTCATTTCAAGCATTCAAAAGGGAATGCGACAAGTTCCTGACTGTGGCTGAAATTACAGGATACAAAAAGATAGGCGCGATGTGCTTCACAGCCAATGTTGTCTTCTAGATTTTAATCATTTTGATCATCTTGGGAGGTGGGAGATGTACTTCTCATAACATTTTTGTCCCTGAATTTGGCTAGACTTTTTTCTTTATCTGTATTTTTTCTCTGTCCCAGAAGATTACATAAATGTAAGTGCATTGGGAGCTTTGGGGACCATGATGCTAGGATGCAACATTCTTTTATGGGACGTGGTTGATAGACCAACCGGTCTTTTCCTGTCCATCATTCTTGTATATTCATGTATCTCAGACAGATTTCACAACATATTTCACAGATCACTTGTTCTACCAATTTTATTCTGCTTCAACATTCTAAATCTGGTATTAATACATTCGGAGCCATGTGATACCGAACACTTTCAATATCATTTTTTCTAGTAGTATGCTGACACGCATGTTATTCATACATTTCATTCCCCAATAGCCTAAGTACAGTGCTGCCAAAAAACAAGTCTTAAGTAACTCAAATGAGCTTCAGTGATAAACATAATGGCAGAAATTCAGGTGATTTGGGCATGTTGATATTGGGGGGGGGGGGGGGGTTGTGGTGGTGGGCAGGCAATGTGAGGATTAGTGGTAAGATGTTGGAGGAATATAGGGATTCCCTAGATATTGGCTCTCAGGCCTCGTTATAATGGAGCCGGCAAAAAAGCGGGCCTCAGATACAGGTTTGTCGGGGGTCAGATCAGGGATTGGGGTTCAGGGAATGCAGAGCAGGGGATTGGGGCTCCGAGAATCTGAGGAGGCGAGGGAACATGGGGCCGTGAGTCTAGCAATTGGGAATTGGGATCTGGGGCGGGGGGTAAGATTCTGAGTCAGAGATCGGGATTGCTTCTTGTAGTTCCTTAACCATTATTGCAGGCGGTGCAATACCGGCCAGAAATGTGTGCCCACTTCCTGCCCCCCCTATTGGGGCCTCAGTTGTCCAAGTAGCACCCAAAACATGGGCACTGGTTTGACCTAAAGTTTTAGGTCTAGCACACTTCAAAGATGCAATACAACCTTTAAACTAAATATAACCACTCAGACCTTGGGGACGAATCAGTTTATTCTACTTTTGCAACCATTATACTCTCATTGTCTTAAAAGGACACAGCTGTACGTCTGCAGATATTGTAACACTCCTGCCCTTTATAACACACAATCCTATGGTTTACTATGATCAACACCATGGGAGATTAGCTACTATAAAATAGTGGCATCTCTGGCAGAGACATGAGGCAATAATTGAAACTGAGTTCTGACAGTGGTCCTTCAGCTTTGCAGCATACTTAATTAAATGTCCTAACCATCTATTTTCCCATGAGTACTTCTAGGGATCAACAAAAGATTTGAAGTTAAGCTTTCACCAGTTTGTTGCATGCTTTATTATTCTTGTCCAATGTTTGCCAACTCAATAAACTGCATCAGTCAGTAAAATTACACGTCCTTTTATTTTATCAATGCTTTGTTTGATGGTAAAATAAAGAAAGTAAGTCTTGTATTTCTATAGCACTTTTTCACAACCTCACAACATCCCAAAGTACTTTACGTTCAATAACATACCTTATAAGTATAGTTACTCTTGTAATGCAGGAAACACAACAGCTAGTTTGCGCAGACAAGGCCCCACTTATTAATGGCAGAGTTATTGGAATGGTCCTTAAGTATTAGATGGGGGAGTTGGGGAGAAAACAAAGGAAACAACAGAAAATTTTTTAAAACTGCAAGTGGTGACTGACATCCTTAAAGAAATGTCGGGTCAAGACTTTTGCTCTCCTATTGCACTATTATTTGTAACTGGTCAAAAGAAAGCCTGTTTTGGGAGTCTGTTGAGCACAAAGAGCTTGTTCACGCTGATAGGGTTAAATGATTATCTTTAAATGGATTTTAAAGCCTTTTTATAGGAGGAATTGTAAATCTGATACAGACTTTTTGTAATATGTCTATCTGAGAGTATGCAAGACAGTGTTTTGCTGAAAATAAACTTTGCACACTTCTGTTCCTCTAAAGGTGATGGATGCTTTCCCAGAATTTCACTGACGAGCTGATTTACTGCCTCGTGTCTCAAAACAGTGTGGGCTGGACAATGGTGTAAAACATCCCTTGTTATCAGAATGGTGCATAAGATAAACTGTCAGACCCTGTGACGAAAGCTACTGAAGGGAGCAGACCTCATGCTAATCACAAATTCTTGTGGTCAAATCAATTGGCGAGATAAAGCCACTGACTCATAACCAAATATCTCCTTCCATGCATGGGCTTCAGTCCAACTCGAAGCGGGAGAGACCTTACCATCAGGAGCAACTGAACATTTCCTGCATTTGTCAGTGCAATGTGGGCTGTGATACATAGGAAGCAATACTGAGCCTTATCATTGAGTCACAGAAGGAAAACAAATTCTTGGCAACATTATATAAAGCCAGTGAACTGTCAGAACAACCCGTCAGGCGAAGCAGTAACTTTTTTTTCTAAATCTATGACCAAGCAATTCAATAGTCAAAGAACCAGAGAAAGAAAAGAAGTTGGTTAAAGTTTGGAAGCTTTTCTTTTTATTTTACCCCTGCATACTCAGTTTTAAGGAAAGCTTATTTGCAGTTGGAAACCATCAGAATGCTTTCGAGCTACTTGTCATTTGTGAGTTGTGTCTGTACATTCCTGGCTATGCCAGGGTACAGTTCCTACCATAAAGGCACAGACAATTTAGATAAGCGCCACCATCAGATTCAACATGGACTATGCAGCTACACCTTTCTCCTTCCAGAGATCGAGAACTGCCAACCTTCCCCAGATTACCACATGTCCAATTCGCTCCAGAGAGACGCTCCTCCACCAGTGGAACCCAATTGGTCGCTAAAAAGGCTGCAGCAACTCGAAGGCATCTTGGAGAACAACACACAGTGGCTACAAAAGGTAAGGACCGTTGCTGTTAACACCATTCTGTGTCACAGAACCATTTTTTAGACTTGTCCTGTCACAGCCTGCCCTTGTGCTCACCCAAAACCATGTGGCAATGCAGCAACATTTAAATTTAGTCACTCTGATGTTGAGTCATTTTCAAAATATTTTGAGTATCTGTGTAGGTGGATTGATTATGTATGGATGCTGAAGAGCTATGAATAAATGCAGTAAAACAGCGCTGTTGGGATTGAAACCAAGCTTTTGATATCAACATAAAACAAAAATAGTACATTCAGACAATAGCATTGCAACCCTGAGGCTGCTGCAAAGCTTTTGTTTGAATTGCTTAAAAACTTTATGGAAAATGCAGTATTTGAGGGTAAAAGCAGCTGCTACATTAAATAAAACAAAGTTAGAATGGTCAAAGTGTCTCTGATATGATGAACTCTGCTTGTTTTTGAAATGTATTAACACTAATTTAAAGCTCATATTTTAAATTCTGGATATTATTATGTAGGTATCAATAGGGAGTGATTGTCAGGTGGTAATTTAATTATAAAGGGATTACACAATGTTGTAAGTTGTGTAAGTGATACTAAAGGGGTTTATATTGGTTACCTGGAAGCCTTTTTCATTGCTTGAAATAACTCGTGTCTGATTTTACCTATATCCTATTTTCATTTTGATTTTTTTAAAATTCGGTTTTGGACATGGTTTTGTGGTTGCTGCCTGTCAGTGCACTCGGGTTAAAACAAGAGGATTACTGATTACAGCACATTTCTCAATTGGTTACTAGGAAATGTCACGCATCCCGTTATGTATTATCAGACCTCTTTGCTCCTTGGCTAATTATTCTCTGTTCTGTGTATCTCTTCTTAAGTTAGAGGAAAATAGCACGAGGGAAGACGGTGGATGGAAAGTAGTTTAAAGTATTCAGGTCCCAGGTCAACTGAATTTTTACATTTACATTTCAGTGATCAGCTTCCAGGAGCTGGGAGGAATCTGTTTCCCACTCAGAAGTATGGCAGCCTGCCAGACATTGGTCATTTAGATAACATTTATGGAGCAAGTCTATTCCTGCTGGAAACCTGACAGATCAGGTTTCCATGTGGCTGCTTATATCTTACACCTAATAAATGAATGATTTGTTGTCTCAGTGAGGAGACCGTCTTTATGACTTGTTTCTTCATATCTTTTGGAGGTGTGGGGAAGAGCTCTTCAGATCAAATGCCTTTTCCCCCCGCTCTCCCCCCCCCACCCCTCCCCCCCCCCCCCCCCCCCCCACCATGGTACTGTCGCCTTTGAAGAGGTGACAAGTCACCCCTGAAAGCAATTATTCTGCAGTTATGAAGAGAGAATCACTCCAGGACATTTCCTTTCGTGGGTAATGTATCGATTTAGGGATCAAAAAGTCACCCAAGTGAAATCATAGAGTGTTTAATTTGCGTTAATATCAAGTTCTGTGTAAAGTCTTTTTTTCCTTCATTAGATGAATCTATTATCCCTATAAAAGGGAGAAAGATGAAATTGCCAAACATCATTGAAGGTGTGGTACAATTGCCTTGCAATGTGGAGTGGACAAGCACAATATACTAAGTTATAATGAGCATTTTTGAATGTGCTGGTGTGAATCCAGTGTACCTCCATGGTAATACGACAGGAATATAATAACTGCTTACAACATGCATGCAATTAGTATTATCATTTAATTTGTGACGTTTATATTTAAATAGCCTGATCAACGGGACTAAAAAACAAAAGCTGTAATTTCTGGAAATGTGAAATAAAAACAGAAAAATTATGGAAACTGCTGCAAGAAAAATGCAGGAAGGACACAGCAAGGCTGCCAGCACCTGTAAAGAGAAATGACAGGTTAATATTTTGGGTGGAGACCTTCATCTGAACTCTGACAAACTCTGATGGAAGCTCTAACCTGAAATGTTAACCTGTTTTATTCTCATTACAGATGCAGGGTGACCTGCTGAGTGCTTCCAGCATTTTCTGCTTTTGTTTCTAATGTAAGAGGAATGGCAGCTGACTGCATGGACATTGTTACTTATTGACTGAGACTTTGAGGAGCAAGCACCAAGAGCCGGGCACCAGGTGATTGACAGGGTGAAGTATGAACAACGGAATGCCAAGTGATTGACAGTCCCATGTGTGAGCGAGGAAATAGCTGCAGCCTACTTGCGTTTCAGAAGAGTTGGAATTTTGAAGGCATCTCAAAAGCAGAAGAAACAGTTGTCCTAACTGGATAAAATGACATAAAAACAGAAAGTGCTGGATATACTCAGCAGGTCCGGCAGCATCTGTGGAGAGAGAAGCAGAGTTAACGTTTCAGTCTGTGACCTTTCATCAGACATGACATGTTTGACAGGTAGCCTCATATACTGTGAAAATACAGCTGTTATGGCCAGGTGAGGATGGGGTTGAGGGGGGAAGGTGGTGGTGGAGGTCACGGTCACCCCTCTTGCCCTTCCTCTTATTTGACCGCAACAGGGTTTATTCCTTTTTAAACAGTGGTTGTGCTTACCACCTCAGTGAGTGTTTTACCTTTTAACTTTAATGTCATCATGAAGGAACCAATCAGTAGGTTTTCTTGAGTTTAAGCAAGAAAGGGGTGAGTTGATTATACTCAACAATCTAAACCCGATCTAAATAAAATAATACTAAAATACCCTACAGATTCATGCACACATTCAGATGAGAATCGCACACGCACAAATAGATTACACAGTGAGAAGTAGATTTTGTGGTTGGATTAGAGTCCAGAATAAATAAATAAATTTAATGCACAGTGAGGTTGGATGATTCTTTGGTCTTCCAGGTGAGGTTGTATTCTTGAAGTCTTTGGCTAGTCAAAATGCACTTTGTGGCTGGCCCGCTTAGCTCAGGGCTTTCTTGGAGGCGGTCTTCTCCTGGTCACTGTCTGTAGCAATCTGTAGACTTGGAGGGTTCACAGTTGCAGATGGTTTTCAAACTTGTATTATCTGGGTAGGGGGAGAAAGAGGGAGGCGCACAGCCTTTCTGCTGCTGCACAGACTGAGTTACTGGCTTGACACTCCATTTAAGGAAACTCCCAGCTTTCACAGAGATGGACAGACGGTCACATAACTGCATCAGTGTATTCTCTGGAACCTCCTAATGAGATTCAAAGTTTAGAATAGGCTCACCAGGCCCCAGGATGCCAATATTTACACTTGGAGGGGTTTGTTCTTTCAAAGGGATTGAATGCCATGCTAATGAAGCAATCTTGGGTAATTCAATCACTTGGAGCAAGCCATTGTTCTGGGTCCATGCTCCTCATACCTCTGTCTCCAGTTGGACCTTGGAATGTGAAAAGATGTTTCGGATGCAAATTGCAGTGGCCATCTTGGCTGCCAGTTTTTAAAAAGTTAACTGCAGGATTTTTTTCCAATAAAATTTTAATGTAAGTTTCCAACTGATTAAATATTAATCCCTATTTGGCATATCATGTTTTCTTGGCACAGTCAACCTCCATATCAAATAGACAGCAGCATATAGTGGTTAGTGTGGTAAACTTGTGCTTATTGTATGTGAGGTTAACTGTACCACTTTGAACCATCCACTCAAAATTGGGCCATGAATTTTAAACTAAAGTTTTGATGTATTTTCATGTTCATGTATAATATACATGTCCCAATATTGGGTTTTTGTTTGAAGATTTAAGACATTTCTTCTGTGTTTAAAGTATAATCCAGCATTTATTGTGCTTGCAAATATTTTCAAATGAAATCCCATTGAAAAAAAAGTTCTATATAAATAGTCATACAGCACTGAAACAGGCCCTTCAGTCCACCGAGTCCATGCTGACCATCAACCACCCACCTATACTAATCCTACATTAATCCCATATTCCCTACCACATCCCCACAATTCTCCTATCACCAACCTACACTGAGGGCAATTTACAATGGCCAATTTACCTATCAACCTGCAAGTCTTTGGCTGTGGGAGGAAACCAGAACACCCGGCGGATACCCACACGTTCACAGGGAGAACTTGCAAACTCCACACAGGCAGTACCCAGAACCGAACCCGGGTCACTGGAGCTGTGATGCTAACCACTGCGCCACTGTGCCGCCCTTAAATGATATTATTATAATATAATAATATAAGAATAATATATAAGTATTTATTCAGTTTTTATGTAGTGTATGTCATTCCCAAACCAAATAAATATATAAGATATAGGAACAGGAGTAGGACACAGGGACCCTGGAGCCTGCTCCACCATTCAATAAGATCATGGTTTATCTTCCTCCTCAATTCCACTTTCCCACCTATCCCCATCTCCCTTGATTCCTTTAAGAGTCCAAAAATCTGTCATTCTCAGTCTGGATAACACTCAACGACTGAACATTCACCGTGCTCTGGGGTATAGAATTCCAAAGATTCACAACCCTCCAGGTGACTTTTTCCCCTTCATTTCAATCCTAAATGGCCAACCCCTTATCCTGAGGTTGTGGCTGGAATTTTACATTGGGTGGGAGGCCCTGCCCACTAGCCATAAAGTTGGGGTGAGTCTGCCTCCGCCACGCCAGGGGTGCCACACCAGGATTTTACGCTCCCCAGGTTCTTGATTGGTCTTGGATGGGACTTCCAGCCCTCTGAGGCAGGAAGTCCTGCCTAATGGAGCTGCCGGCCAATCAGTGGGCTGACCGCTCTCAATCCGAGCTGCGCCACCAGGAGTGGTGGCCACTGCTGGGACTGTGCCCGGCCACAGCAGGATCATGGACACTGGCCTGGAAAAAAGTTAAGTCTCTGGGGCCTCGTTGGGGACAATCGGCTGAGCCCTGGCAAGGCAAGTGGGTTGGGGGGGTGCGGTGGGGGTTCGAGTGTTATACAGTGGGGGAGGCCCTACATCGGGCACAGGGTGCCCGTACAGGAGGGCATCCCTCCAGTCCGCAAGGAGGCCACCAGGTTTTACCTGGCACCTCCCACTGAATTTTACCATGTTCGCAATGACACATCATAACTGTGCTGCATTCCCCAGACACCCTTTAAATAAACATTAATCTACTGGAGTCTGAGTGTTTACGTATATATAGATATACACAGATACATGTATGTGTATATACACAGAAACAAATATGTGTTTTACACAGATATGGTTTATGTTATTCCAAATTTCTGTCTGTAGTGTATGTTAGTGTGATTATAATATTATAATCATCAGACATTGCTGATTGGTTCATGGTCTCACCTAATTGTCATGCACCAATCAAATCTCGACAAAACCAAAGAAGACAATCGTATTTTTTTTGAATATTTTTAACTTGAATCATTTTTTATAACTAATTTTTCCCCATGTGGCTATGGGTGCATAATGATGACTAGCTTCCCTGCTACTGATCTCCACCTAACAGCTGGGTCCCCCTGTCCACCAGGCATGTTCCGGAGTCACCAGCTATGGATCAAAAGCGATTTAAATGGGGTGAGGTACAGATCAGCCATGATCCATTTGAATGGATGGAACAGGCTGAAGGGCTGAGTGGCCTATCCCTGCTCCTATTTTTTTAATGAAATCTGTAAGGGAATAAAATAACTTTGAACTGAGTGATACAGTTGCTACATTACATGCTTCATTTTTGCACAAGTTATACATTTTATGCTATTTCCACAAATAACAACAATGCCTTCATGACACATTTGGCTGGATATTTTATAGGGACCTCGATGTTGGGATCCGTGTGGGGGTTGCCCCAGATGAGGCCAGTCACGGACCTCGATGACGGCAGGACCCGTCCTGATATTGCCGGCAGCGGCGAGGCCTCATGGTGGTGCCCCCACCGCTTGCCGATGGGACCTCAATTTAAATATGTAAAATAATTAACTTGCCTGCATTAATGAAGTTCCCATCGCCTCCTGATGTGCTGCCGCAATCTTCATACTGGCAGTCGACATTGAAGCGCCTTCGGATCCCTGTACGGGAAAACGAGGAGCGACAGCTGTGGGGAGGGGGGAGGAGGTAAGTTTTTTTTAGTGCGGGAGGTGGGAGTGGGTCAAACTTACTTGATTGATCTAGGGGTGATGGGAAGGGGTAAAGTTAAAAATTTCTGACTTTTGTGGGGGGAGAGGACAAAGAATGAAATGTAAATTTGTTGGGGAAGCAGGAGAGGGGCTGGGAACATTTATTATTTGTAATGCATTTTAAAGTAATATCCCTTTAAAAATGTAAATTACATGTAAGGGCTAGAAGCCCTTCAAAAATGGTGCCTACGCAGTGGCGCTGGATGCCGTTGCCAGGGACAGCTCACCCGCCCCTTCCACGTCAGTAGGGGGGTGGTCCACCCGGCCATGTTAATGAGCCGCCGCATATAATATCGCGGCAGCTCTGCAGAGTAAAAGCCACACGTGCGGGTCACCACCTTATATTGCAGCAGCGGAAACATAAAATCCAGTCCATTACTTCAAACTGTGGAACTCCTTCTCTCCGACTTCCATTCCTACCACAATACATAGGCTTTTAAGCTTGCATTTATACATTTTAGTATTTATCTTCTGTGTTATAATTTTGAAACTCGGTATCTTGCACTGTCGATCTTTCCCATTCGCCTAGGTGTCTCAAACAAAAAATGTAAAGTGGATTTTTATTTTTGATAGTTAAGGCATGGGAAGTCTGTTGAGCAGAATCCTCTTCACAAGTACTTCAGATATAGTGCAAATCAGCAGGCATAAGACCAGCTGAGCTCTCCTCTTTTCATCTTAATCTGATTGATATTTGGGCTTCTTAAAAAAAAATTATGTACCAGATAAGGGGAGGAGGATACACAACATAAGGACCTGCTGAGGGATCCAGCAGGAATTTGTATCCTGTCTAATTTTTGTTCAGAAGCTAGAGATGGCCCTGACCCTCTTGGTGTGCATTGTGTATATTGCTGCTAAAATCCACTACATTTTGTGTGTATTTAAATATGCCAACATTTAAGTTAATACATTCTGAGTTTGTTTAATTGTTGCTGACTTTTAGTGAAGGAAGACGCAGAATTAATATAAAATTGATAATCTGGAACAATGTTTCAGATTGTGGAGACCGGTTTATCTCGGGCACTTTATAGTTTATGGCTGGAGGACAGCAACGCTTCAAAGTTCATCTCTCTAGGATGTTGAGATCTAAAATCTCTGTTTGATCGACTACTTTAAAGAATATACAACATGGCTCAAATAAGATCTATGGACAGTATTTGCCGTGATTGGTCCTTTGAAACCATGTAATCTTAAACTTGCTGTTCAAGATGCTTCATCAAATACTACTTGATGACTTGATGTTCTGTATTCTGCTCGTAACTGGAATAATTTAAAGCCCCAGTTTACAATAATGACCATACAGTGATGAGGTATTTTACTTGCTGCCTTCCCTGATGGTCTAGTAGGTAGGATGTAGCACTTTCACTGCCTTGCCCCAAGGTTCAGTTTCCAGTCCTGGCTAAGATCAAGTGTAGTATCTGTTCTTATCAGTGCTTACTTGGTTGAGAAGAGACCATTATCATTGCCTTTTGATCCTGGGTAGGCTTTGAGTAAAATGACTATAACCAATCTTCGAGCTTCGGGCCAGGGAGTGCGCAACACCGTTCGGGTGGTCGTGAAAGACAAGGAAGGAGATGCACCGGTCAATCGCACCTTCTTCATCAAGAAAATTCTCTTCGATTGCTACGGATTTCAAGCGACGGACGTCTTCTGCCTGCAGGATTTCCCCAGCAGTGGCTACTTCGACGTGACGTTCCGGAACGTGGCGGGATGCATCAAGTTCCTGAAGGAATTCAAGGAGAAAGGGGACCGGGCGCCACTGTCGATCCTCACAGCGGAGCCGCTCTTCACGCTTCCGTCACAACGGGACCAGGTGGTGACGATTCACTTCTACAACCCCCATGTTCCGGTGGTGGATGTATTCACCTTTCTCGCCAGGTACGTCAAGGTGGCCGGCAGCAGCACTGATGTCAAGGACCCCTTTGGGATTTGGACCAGCAAGCAGCAGGTCAAGGTGACCTTGAAGGTCGATCCCAGTGGAGCCATCATCCACCCTCCCTCCAGCTTCGCTATCGGGGGAAGTCGAGGATTCTTGGTCCACGCTGGGCAGCCCAGAGTTTGCCGCACCTGTGGCAAATCTGGTCACGTGGCAGCCAACTGCAGCACAGTTGTATGCAAGAACTGCAAGGAGGAAGGCCATCAGACCAAGGACTGTAAGCAGACTAAGTGTTGTAACTTGTGCGGTGCGGCAGGCCATCTCTACAAAACCTGCCCCAAACGTTGCCTCAAGTATGCTCAGGTGGCAAGGTCCAAGGAAAGGCCGGGAGAAGGTTCGACGAAGGCATCCGGTGTTCGAAAGGAGACCAGCAACCTTCTCCGCAATGAGGAACTTCAACCTGAGAAGGAGAAGGAAGGGGAGGCAGCTGAAACCAGCGACCCAGCACCTACCCTGCGCTCGGAAACCCCTCCTCCACAGACAGAATCAATGGAGGAGGAGGCAGCAGATGGACAAACAGGTCAGTGGCAAGTGGTCCAGAGGAAAACCACAAAGAAAAAACATCCCACCACCCAAACCAGTGGCAAGAGGAGGCTATCTTCTGAATCAGACTGCAACAGCTCCTCTTCGCTGGACGGGGGAATGCTGGAACGACAGCCCCTTCAAAAGAGGCGGCAGAACTCCAAGGAGATGGAAGATAAAGCCCCCCAGCCCCCGGGCACTGGAAGCTGTGATGGGCCCGGCGTGCCCCAACCCCAAAGCACCACACGTAACGACGTGGCCAATGCGTCTCAGCTCCGGGACACCGGGAGCAAAGACACGTCTGGCGCACCTCAGCTCCGGGAAGCCGGGAGCAGTGATGTTTTCGAGGAGGAACAGATGGAAGCAGCAGAGGATAACCCAATCTTTGCTGCCTACAAGACCCCCCCGATGTCACCCCAGCGGAATGACCCCTGCATGAAAATCCAGGAGGGTTTTCTGAGCCCAACTATTGTGAAACAGCTTGCTCACACTATGGGTATGCAGGAACATCCCGAAGGACTGGGACTAGCAAGGACAAATGGTATGGGAAGCAACAACTAACTTTTAAAAAATGGGTATAAGGATTGCTTCCATTAATGTGCGTAGCATTAAATCCACTACGCGATGTGTTTCAACCTTGGATTACCTTGCCAAGGTCAAAGCCGACCTACTGTTTCTGCAGGAGTGTGGAATACCACACCTCAGCACCTACAGGCAGTGGTCATGATGGTGGTCCCACGGGCCATCGATCTGGTCGGGGGGTAATGATTGCCGTTCCTCCGGCCTGGGTATTCTGCTGCGGGGAGGTAACTTCACCATCTCCGAAGTTAAGGAGGTGGTGGGCGGTCGCCTCCTCATAGCAGACGTGATGTACAACAACGCTCCGCTCCGGTTGATCAACGTGTACGCCCCGGTACAACGCAGCGAGCGGCTGACCGTCTTCCAGCAGCTCCCACTGCTGCTGGCGACGTCCAGGCCGGTCATCCAAGGCGGTGACTTCAACTGCATCATCGATGCGGCTGGACGATCTGGCAGTGACGACAGCAAACTGGACGCTACGTCCAGATTCCTAATAGAAACAGTTAAAGATGCCAAACTACACGACGTCTTCAGCAAACCTGCAGACAGAGCGCAGCGTAGATACACATGGTCAAGATCGGACGGGTCTGCCCGTTCCAGGATTGACTTCCTGTTTGTGTCCCGTCCCGTCACGGTCGGATCCACCGACGTCAAGCCGGTGTTCTTCTCCGACCACTGCCTCTTACTGGCCGACTGTCACTTACAGGATGACCAGCGGGTTGGCAGAGGGACGTGGAAGCTCAATGCTACACTGCTGACCCCAGAGAACGTTGAGGAACTCAAAGGGGATTACAAAGGTTGGAGGACCGTGAACCCCTCTTTGAGTCTCCAGTTCACTGGTGGGAAGCGATTAAGGAGAACATCAAGAGGTTCTTCATCCACACAGGTTTTCAGAGGGCGAGAGAGAGACAGAGGGAAATGTCCCGACTCCAGAAAAGTATGCAAAATCTGCTCCAGTTGCAGTCAATGGGGGTCGAGGTCAAGGAGGACCTCGAAGAGGTGAAGAGCCAGCAGGCCTCGCTGTTTGCCAAGGAGGCCTCCAAGATCATCTTCCGGTCCACAGTTCGCTCCATCAAGCAGGATGAGATGTGCTCGCGTTACTTCTTCCAAAAGGTACACAGAGAGAGCTCTGTTATCAGCAGCCTGAAGGAAGAAGATGGCTCGGTAACGTCTTCGCAGTCCGACATACTAAGGATCAGCAAATCCTTTTATGCTGGGCTGTATGATGCAAAGCCCACAGACAGCAGAGCCTCCCAGTCCTTCCTGTCATCTATCACAGAGGTCTTAGATGATGGCAGGAGGGAAAGACAGGACAAGCCGCTAACTCTGGACGAGCTGACAAAGGCCGTCGAGTCCTCCGAGACGAGTAAAACTCCCGGAAGCGATGGCTTACCGGTCGAGTTGTACTCGGCCCTGTGGGACTGGGTCGGCCCGGACCTGCTGGAAGTATACGAGAGTATGCTCCTGGCCGGCAGCATGTCAGAATCCATGAGGAAAGGCATCATAACCCTCATTTACAAGCAGAAGGGGGAGTGGGCAGAAATCAGAAATTGGCGGCCCATCTCACTACTTAATGTTGACTACAAGATTCTGTCCAAAGTCATAGCCAGTCGAGTCAAGTCTGCTCTGGAGTTGTTAATCCACCCCGATCAGACCTGCACTGTACCCGACAGGAAGATCTCTGATAGTCTCGTGCTACTCAGGGATACGATCGCCTACGTACGGGACAGGAGCGTGGACACCTGCCTCATCAGCCTGGACCAGGAGAAGGCTTTTGACAGGATATCGCACACCTACATGATGGACGTGCTTTCCAAAATGGGGCTTGGGGAGGGAATCTGCAATTGGATCAAACTGCTCTACACAAACATCAGTAGCGCAGTCTCAATCAATGGGTGGGAATCGGAAAGTTTCCCGATCAAATCTGGAGTCAGACAGGGCTGTCCTCTCTCCCCGGTCTTGTTTGTTTGCTGTGTTGAACCCTTTGCTGAGTCTATTAGGAAGGATGTGAGCATAAGAGGGGTGACAATCCCAGGCAGCGGAGGCACTCAGGTTAAAACCTCCCTGTACATGGATGACATCGCCGTCTTCTGCTCGGATCCGCTGTCTGTGCGCAGACTGATGAGCGTCTGCGATCAGTTCGAACTGGCCTCGGGAGACAAAGTTAACCACGGCAAGAGCGAGGCCATGTTGTTTGGGAACTGGGCTGACCGATCCTTTTTCCTCTTCACCGTCAGGTCAGATTACCTGAAGGTGCTGGGGATATGGTTCGGAAGGGCCGGGGCGTGCACCAAAACCTGGGAGGAGCGAGTAGCCAAGGTACAACAAAAGTTGAGCATGTGGGGGCAGCGATCTCTCTCCATTGTGGGTAAGAACCTGGTCATCAGGTGCGAGGCGCTCACGTCGTTGCTGTACGTGGCGCAGGTCTGGCCCATACCCCACTCCTGCGCTGTGGCGGTCACCCGAGCCATTTTCCGCTTCATCTGGGGATCTAAAATGGACCGGGTCCGGAGGGACACGATGTTCAAATCTCTGGATAAGGGCGAGAAAAATGTACCCAACGTGGCCCTCATCCTGATGACCACCTTCGTGTGCGGCTGCATCAAGCTGTGTGTAGACCTCCAGTATGCAAACTCCAAGTGTCACTACGTGCTGAGGTTCTATCTGTCCCCGGTGTTGCGAAGGATGGGCCTGATCACATTGCCGCGGAACGCTCCATGCAGTTGGGCCGTGTCGTACCACCTATCCTTCGTGCAGCAGTTTCTGCGGGAAAACACCTTTGACCACCAGTCCATCAGGCAGTGGTCTGCACGGAATGTCCTCAAGGCCCTACGGGAAAAGGAGACGGTGGATCCTGTCGGATGGTTCCCCGAGCAGACTGCCAAAGTCATTTGGCGGAATGCCTCATCGCCAGAACTTTCAAACAAGCACCAAGACGTAGCTTGGCTGGTGGTGAGAAGAGCCCTCCCCGTCAGATCCTTCATGCACACCCGAAGTCTCGCCCCCTCCGCACAATGCCCCTGCGGTGGCTGTGGTGGGGAAGAGACGGTTGCCCATCTCCTCCTGGAATGTGTCTTTGCAAAGCAGGTGTGGAAAGAGATGCAGTGGTTTTTGTCGAGGTTCATCCCAAGCAGCTCTGTAACACAGGAGGCAGTTCCCAGGGACGCACACCGAGACAAACATCAACTGCTGCTGGAGGACTATCAATTCGGTGAAAGGCGCCCTTTGGTCTGCCCGAAACTTGCTGGTCTTCCAGTGAAAAGAGTTGTCCACGACCGAATGTTGCAGACTGGCACATTCCAAGGTCCAGGACTACGTGCTGAGGGACGCACTAAAGCTTGGGGCAGCCGCAGCAAAGGCTCAATGGGGAAAGACCACAGTGTAAGGTTTCCCCACCAAGCTGAACTGAGGGGCTGGATCCATGGGAAACCCCTCGAACTGTATCGGAGAAATTTTGTGTGCTGTAAATGTAAAAATGTATATGGCATGACAATGAAATGGAAGGGTTGTGAGGCAACTCATGATTGTATAGAAGGTAACTGATCACCTTTGCACTGTTTGTATTTTTTGACTTGATGCTGTTTTAAACTGTTTGGGAACGTAATTTTTACAGATTTTTATGAATAAAGCATATTTTGGAAATAAAAAAAAAGTTTTCAGTCAGAACCAGCTTGTTTTGTGTATCAGCTGTGACTCTTGCTTCTGAGTCACACAAGCTTTAGGTTTCAAGTCCCAATCCAGCACTTGAGCACACAAATTAAGGCTGACACTCCAGTGTAGTACTGAGGGTGTGCTGTGCTGTCTTTCAACTGAGATGTTAAACCAAAGCCTTATGGAACAAAATATACCAGAGAAGGAGGCCATTCAGCCCATTGTGTCTGTGCTGGCTGAATAAGCTATCCACCCAAACTAATCCCAACTTCCAGTACCTGATCCATAGCCCTGCAGGTTACAGCATCTGCCTGTGCTGGTGGATGCAAAAGATCCCATGGTGCTATTTTGAGGAAGACCAGGGGAGTTATCCTCGATATCCTGGCAATATTTATCGCTCAATCAACATTAAAAAAAAACAGTTTATTTCGTCATTATCACATTGCTGTTTGTGGGAGTTTGCTGTGTGGAATATTGGCTGCCACGTTTCCTGCATTACAACAGCAACAACTCTTCAAAAAGTACTTAATTGGCTATAAAGTGCTTTTGAGAATTCCAGCGGTCCTGAAAAGCGCTATATAAATGCAAGTTTTAAAAATTTTTTGCAAGCAGGACCTTTGAATCCTTAGTTTGTGTCAGTGGCTCTTGTGACCTATGTATTTTTCAGTCATGAAGGAGCATTGGTAAACACATTCTCCTTGAAGTTCAGTGGGTGTTCTGCCACACTTCCACCATTTTTCTTGCAGTAAAGTGGCAGAACCCCCTCAGAAAATGGTGGAAGCTTGCTCTCTGGGAGATTCCTCACTGCTTTGTATGGGATGGAACTTCTGTTCTATCCCTACTGGGCAAATGACAGACCAGAGGCTGTAGTGAGGGCAAGAGTCTCCTCGGCCAGAACATTTCGGCATCTGGGGCTTATTTGGTATCCAGCATACTTCTGGTAAGTCAAGTAAATGGAGATGTGCTGGCCACCTCAAGGATGTATGAAAACCCAAAGGAAGCAGCTGGGCTGTGCACCCACCACTGCTGCCCCCACTCCCCCCATCCCCACCATCACCACCCCCCCCCCCCCCCTCCATTGCATCTGAGCCAACTGTCCTCTTGACAACCTCTCAAACTCCAGCAGGGTCAGAATTGGAGGATACCATCAGGCACGATCCTAGTGTGGCTGCCAAGATAATGTTTTTTGTTCAGGACCATATCTCTACACTTTGATTTTTTTTTTTTAGTCCACTTCCCTCACTATGGGGAAGATCTTCTCTTCCGCCATCCCTTCCCTTTTGTGGATGGGGGTGTGCAAGAACTGGAGTTTACCATTTGAGCACATCTGTTTGTGGGAACCTGCATCCTATGATTATATGTTGTCAGGTCTTTGTTCATCAATGTGCTGAGTTCTTCACCTTTTGATAATGACTCAATATTGCAACATTTTGAGTAGTTTATTAAAAAGGTTGAGATTTATAGAACTGGAAGATTGAGCACAGGAACTGTCATGAATCATAAAAGTAATCGATGATGTTATTCATAGACGAAACAGTCATTAAGGGAACTATTTATTTGTAAGGCGCAGTGGTTAGCACTGTAGCCTCACAGCTCCAGCGACCCGGGTTCAATTCTGGGTACTGCCTGTGTGGAGTTTGCAAGTTCTCCCTGTGTCTGCGTGGGTTTTCTCCGGGTGCTCCGGTTTCCTCCCACAAGCCAAAAGACTTGCAGGTTGGTAGGTAAATTGGTCATTATAAATTGCCACTAGTATAGGTAGGTGGTAGGGAAATATAGGGACAGGTGGGGATGTTTGGTAGGAATATGGGATTAGTGTAGGATTAGTATAAATGGGTGGTTGATGGTCGGCACAGACTCAGTGGGCCGAAGGGCCTGTTTCAGTGCTGTATCTCTAAACTGAACTAAACTAATACAGATAAGAACAAATACAATAATTATTTACTTGTACAGAGATAATGATCAGCAAATGTAACCTCAATAAGTTAAATTCATATTTGGTCTCAAACCCTTAATTACCACATCAATGGGGAACATTTCACCTCTGTCAACCCAAGAAGTGCTCCAGGAGAATCTTTCTGGTAAAAGCAAAATCATTACAAATCTCTCATAACAACTACTTTCTTCTGGAAAAAATCTGCCAGAGCAGCTGAAATCTCAGAAGATGCAAGCTATGATATAATGTTTTACTTTACCTGCACTTGTGAGTTGGGAGCAGAGAATTTTTTTCTCTGCATTCATAGAATTTAAAAGTTAACAACACTATAGCGTGTTCAATCTGATAACTGAGCATTTCAACATAAAATGGTTCTAAGTGATTTAAATGAGGCTCAGAATATCTGTGATATTGTCTGTTTTGTTCCAATAATTGTTGCTTGTGGGGCAGTTCATAAAAAAAAAAATCATAGTTCCAAAGTGCAAAACAGCTTGTCGAGCTACACATTCAATCTTAAACCATGAGGAATAGAAGTTTTTGGCCTAGAGAATAACTGGAAAAGAATCCATCTGGCTCATAAAAACATGGTTTTTACCCCAGCAGAAAGCTCTGTCTGCTTTCCTGCAGTGCTCCCCTAATTTTTTTGCCTCTCATCAAAAGGGTCAATTTGAAGTTGTGTATGATTGTCCTCTTCAATGGAGATATTCTTCAGATTTATCTACAAAATGACCTATCCTGGAGTTTGTTCTTTACAAAGTTGGTCATGATACAGAATGGTTTTCGATCATATTAATAAGTCTTGTGAGGAGAAAATCATTCACGTAACGCAGCAATGCTGACTTAACTCAAAGCTGTGCCATGGGGTCTACGCATCCCAAAGTGTTTATCAATGATATCATTGAAGAGTGTTACATGGGCCATGCATGTAGCGGCCTGTGGCACTGCCTGACCCCGGGGAATTGAGTTAGGTCAGCATTGCGGAATTATGCGAACAAATTTCTCCCCCTTAATCTCTCTTCAGCTTGTTTTCAGTATCTATTATCTCCTCTGATCTATCCTTTGATCTAACATCTGGCCCTGTGAGGAAGTGCCCATCTGTTGTTCACTTCCCTCCATTCATGGTCTAGTTTTGGGGTCCTGGATGATCATGATCACTATTAGAGTTTACGATTCAGGATACCAGCAAACTATGAAAAAACGTCAGATAATTTTTTTTTTAAACAAGGTTTTGTTCCACACATGGGATTTCTTCAAGGGTGTTGTACTGGAAAAATTTACAATCCTGGCAACATTCAAATTACTACTAGACAACAATGACCCTGCTAAATTAAACTACTGATGAGGTGAAAAGCCACTTGGGGGTGAAATTCTTCCTGTATTTGCCAAGTATTCTGTTTTTTTCCCCTTTGCATTTAACAAGCCTACTACAGCAATGTGAGAATTCATAGCTTTTTAATGTAATGATTTCTGAGAATCACAGATTGTTAATTACAGCAACAAACAGGCAAATTCCCATTTTCACCAGAAAGAAGAAATATCATCCCCTTTTGCAGGACATTGTTAGTTGCTTTCAGGGAATTGATTTATGGTAGTTCTTTTTACCAGCTTTACATTAACCCCTATTTCTATCACTACCTCACACCTACCACACCAACCTCAAACTCACCACTACTACCTCATACCTACCACTTTTAGCTCACACCTCTCATCTAGGCTGCGTCAACTGAAGACTTGATTTTTCCAACCCTCTTCTCACTGGCCTGCTGAGGTGTACCTTACACAAATTTAAATTCATCCTGAGGTCTGCTGAAGATATGCTGCCCTGTACTAAGCCTCATACGCCTAGCACTCAGCCTTGTTTGCAATGAGAAGTTTTTTATGTTGTCTGATGTAACATATATGAGATGCGTGGAGTTCAATTGATTGAAGATCTCAAACAGGTTTATTAAACAGCTATCAAGTATATACAGTGCAGAGCTATTTATTTGCAGGTCTTGCCTCTTGGTGTTACAGAGCGAGACTGGCATGTAGTCATATGACTGCGTCCTGGCACTTAGCTCGTTATCATACTCAGATCTTAAAGGGACATCACTCCTAAAGGCACT
Source organism: Heterodontus francisci (assembly GCF_036365525.1). NCBI lineage: Eukaryota > Metazoa > Chordata > Chondrichthyes > Heterodontiformes > Heterodontidae > Heterodontus > Heterodontus francisci. The sequence goes on from NC_090401.1 coordinate 26,279,838, forward strand.
CACACAACATTGTTGATCTCTACTAACACTCTATCCTCCAACACATTGATTTCATAATCCTTCACATTATCTACAAATTCTTCAACAGCCTCCTTGACCTTCCCTTTGCAAGATTCTCTAGCCTTACATCATAGCTCATACTTCTGAGCTTGGACCATTGAGTAGGTCATAGGGATATAGGAATATGAGGAGGCCATTCACCCCCACAAACCTGTTCCACCATTTAGTTAGATCATGGCTGATCTTGACCTCAACTCCATTTCCCTGTCTTTGATCCATTTATGTTGACACCCTTACCTAAGAAAAAAAAATCAAGTGACCCAGCATCCACAGCTTTTTGAAGGAAAAAAATTCCTGATTACCCCCTCCCTCCACTGTACCATCAATCATCATTTCCCTGTACTTTCATCTGAACATTCACTTCATTTTTCTCACCTTCAGAATCCCCCTCAAAACCTTGCCTTTAAGCACCTTCCCTAACTCTTTTTGCCTCAATTCCTGCTCAGTATTCATCCTCTTCTATGAAGCTTTATGTTAAAGATGCCATTGCCCCAAAGGCAAACCCACAACTATAAGTTTAGCTGCTCGGACAGTACTCAATGCAGATTCATTATCCCATACATTGCAATTTTTGTGAAATGTTTATTTTACTAAGAAATGTAATCCTTTGTATTTTATTGGCAAGCCTACAAAATAATAACCAGGTCATTTTGTGAGGATGATCATACTAATTTAATATTTTTGTCCTAATTATGAAAAAAAAACTTGAATTTATATTTATCAGGATGTCTCAAAGTGCTGCACAGTCAATGAATTACTCTGATTTCTAATCGCTGTTGTTATGTTGTTTCAAAGGAAGACAACAATAAGAAAAATGGCCAGTTAATCGGGGCTTGGTGGTGGTGAGGGCCATCGGGGCCTGGTGTAGAGGGAAGGGAGGTCAGAGGCCTTGCCATGGGGAAGGTTGTTTGGGGATCCCAATCATGGAGGCTCCTCATGCAGGCACCTGAATCTAACAGTTAAGAGTGAAGACCTTTACCTCTTGAATCCACCAAGTCCTCGCCTCGATGAAGCTGCTGGGTTCCTTGATGCTCTGGAAATCCAGATGACAGTAGTTGAATTTCAAAAGCTGCCTTGCAATGATACTCGCAGCTGCATTATCATATATAAAGTTCCAGCCCGGCTCCTTGGATTGGGTTGGTTGCCCGCCCATCTTCGACTTCAGTTAAAACCAGAAGTAGGTGGGTTGGAGGAGGGTTTGAGTCGGGAAACTGATTTCTGAGACACCTGACCCAAGCCTGCCATTTTCCTTTTCAGTTTAAAATCAGTCTTATGTGTCAACAGCATCTATTTAGAGAATTTGCCCTTAAGTTTTTTTGTGTAGCTGCCAATTAATTCTTTTACATTTTAAAAAAAATGAAGGGCTTAATGACGCATGAAAACACACTTGTACAGATACCTGCACACAAACATTTTTATCTGCAATGTGCACCCAAAGTTTCTCCGTCACCTACAAGGCTCAAGTCAGGATTGTGATGGCCCCATCTGGGACAAAGCAATCTGTTTCAACAGCATCTCAATCACAAACCTAAACATTCATTCCCTCCACCATCGGCATATCATGCACAGTGTACCATTTACAAGATACACTGCAGCAACTCATCAGTGATTCTTCAGCAGCAGCCCCCAAACGCGTGCCTTGTACCATCTGGAAGGACAATGGCAGCTGATGCCAGGAGACGACATCACCTCCAATTTTCCATCCAAGTCGCACACCATCCTTACAGGAACATCTATCGTCATTCCTTCATTGTCACATGGTCAAAATCCTTCCTAACAGCATTGTAGGAGTATCTTCACCACACGAACTGCAGATTCAAGAGGGAGGCCCACCACAACCTTCTCAATGGCAGCTAGAGATGGGCAATAAATACTGCTCTTCTAGTGATGGCTACATCCCAAGAATTAATGCATTAAAAAAAGTGATATTGTTCACATAGCTATACAAGCACAACATTTGGATGCTCATATAGTGAGATGTGCCTGAATACATACAAGTGCAAACAGAAATATTGTTTTGTTGAGACAATGATGACTTCAGTAATAAATAACAGACACAACTGACCCATACCTTTAATGGGTGATATGATTCAATTTAATACAGAATGGGATATATAGATGCTTCTAATGTCACACAAGAGAACCATTAAAAAAAAACTTGAACTTAGGATGAAAAATCTGAGGTCAGGCAGCAGCATCCAGACACTGGTGCCACAGCTGTGATGCTTTAGTAAATGATACACAGATGTCACTGTAACTAGATGCAGGCCATGGTGAAACTATATAGATTCAGCAATAATTAAACAGTGTTTCTCCAAATGTTTATTTCTAACTTCCTCTTCCTTTGGTCACAACCCTTTTGTCAAAGCATATCTGGAATAGCTGTAAGATGAGGGATGAGTTATAAGCTTGTAAAATATAGCTGTCCTGCTGATTGGTTTCATCTGTATTCCATTTAGTCCATACTTTGAAGTTGGGAGGGTTAAATAAAGATTGCTCGCATTTAGTACAAATAGCTTCTTTCACAGTAGCCGGGATGCTTGTGGGCCGGGAAGGTTATACTTGTGATATTTGAATGTCACAATCACATGTCATTAATTCTTCAGCTAAATTGGCACATCACTAGCATGTAACCATGCCAGTGTGTCAGCTAGTTAACTGTATGAATAAATGAAAATTAACCATTTTAAAAAAATTATCAGATATACTTTAACAAATAGCTGGCAGCATGTTACAGGATACAATTCAACGTTAGGCTTTGCTTTTATTGTCATCACTGTATTGTTCAAAGTTCAGTGCCAGTGTGGGGTTGTGAGAAAGTAAAATGAAGAAGCAGACTCTCATATTCTGTCTCTGTCTCTCGCACTTTTTAAAAATAAATTATAATAAACTCAGATTTTTTGTAGCAGCACTCTAACACAGTATCAAATTTATGTTGTGCTATGACTTCTGATTTGACATATTGCTTATGACTTCCTAATACTAGTCCAACACTTGGGGTCATAATATAATATCGTCACTAATAAATCCAATACAAAATTAGTGATAAACTACTTTTTCCAGAGAGTGGTTAGAATGTGGAACTTATTATCACATGGAGCAATTGAGGTGAACAGCATTGATGCATTTAAGGAGTAACTAGATAAGTACACGAGGAAAAAAGTAATAGAAAGATATGCTGATAGGGTTAGATGAAGTAGAGTGGAGGAGGCTTGTGTGAATAGATAGACTAGTTGGGCCAAAAGGCTGATTTCTGTGCTGCAAATTCAATGTAATTTTATGTAATACATGCATGAGAGCCACACAGTGCCTCATACAACAAATTAATTGCTATGTCAAAGCAGCTAACGTTACCTTGGATATGGGCTCCTAGAACACAGAATTCAGAGGAAAAAATAGCATCTGTTCATATCTCCCCAAACATCTCAAAATGCTTCACACAATGATTTACTTTGAAATGCAATAACAGTTGTTAAGTGGGCAAACACAGCATTCATTCTGCACACACATAGTAAAGAAACAAGTGCCTGTTTCTGTTGATGATGTTGGCCAGGATATTTGGAGTACACCCCACTACAGTTCAGATGGTGCCATGAGATCTCAAGGCTGTTGTAAATAAAGTGTTCTCGTTTGGGATACTGGCTCTGAGTGAATGCACAAGAGAGGTAAATCAGTTTGTGCTGATAATCTGTCCTCTTGCTATACTTGTAAGTCAGGACAGCTATTGGCACTTGGACAGAGAAATTTTTGCTTCCATTGTTTTTGTTTTTTTGGCTGGATACCCTGTTATGACCACATCATCAACAAACAGTAACTATATGCTCTTGGATGTACTTGCCTTTGAGTTTGAAGTGGAGAGAGAATTGGCATCAACTTTCTGTACCCATTGCAAAACGTGCAAGAGAAGTACAAATCATAATGCTGCAAAATAGAGGGGGACAAAAGCACAATCAATGAGGCAAAAAATGCTGAATTGAACCAAGATACAGACAGAAAAAGCAATCAAAATGTAAATTAAGAGACAGACAGCCAGATCAAGATGCAGACTGGCAAACAGAAAAGATAGACAGAGATAATCTAACTTTTCTTGCTGTATTCAGACCGGAGTTCTGACCCACTTTGGTGCTTATCAAGGCCCTTTCGTCCCTTGCATTCATGTAGTTTCAGTGGCATGCAGAACACAAGATCAATACAAGAGAAGTTTATTAAACCAAGAAAAGTGGACATTTTATTGAATACAGAGCACAAAACAGTATTTTCATGCCAGTAATTCAAATACATTGTGCTGCATATCATCTGAACAATACATACCATACAGCGTTCATTTTACTAATTGTGATTTAACAAATTGCGCACGGAACTATCCATTCCAGCAATTTTCATCCTTGTGCAGTTCATAGTAACATTTGCTGTGTAATATAGTTTGGCCTCAATACTGACTTGTGCTTTTTATCCTGGCTGAAGGCAGTGGGAATTACTTTGGTGAGGAAAAAAGGATCATTTCTAAAATCAGTAGGCAGCTTAGCATAGACAGCTTTTTGCCAGAGGCACTTTGCTTTCACCGGATTTCCCAGTGCTGACTGCTGGCTGAAAATCTTCCCTCCTCTGCCTTTACGCCATCTGTCAATGATGCCATTGGTCGCATTTGGCAGAGCATGAGTCAAAGTACAGCTGTTACACATGAGGTTCCTTATCCTAGCAACTTAACTCTTAAAACACTTTGATATTTCAAAATTGTACAGTTGCACTTTTGTTGCCATCCCCAAACCCACTTTTTACCTTACAATAAACCAACATACAGATGGCAGCCTCAACTTGATGGAAGCGCTACAGTTAAATGAGGTAGAGCTTTATTGCATTGGTGGCTGAAGATTGCTGGAATGAATATTTTTGTAAGACCAGTGGAGTGCCTTAAGGATCAGTGCTAGGGCCTCAGCTATTTAAAAAAGGTAGAGTCAAGATAGGAAGAAATAAGTTCAGTGGGGCAGGAACAGGCTGAAACAATAGGTCTACCAGGACAGTCCCTGTTTGTGGATTTTGGGAAGGAGGTAGAAGCAGGCTGTCCGGGTTGTGGAACGGTGAGGTTGGAAGCTATAGAGAGAAGATCTCCGGAGATGACGTTCGTGACAGTCCTGGAGAGAGTGGCTTGATGTTTGGTGATGGAGTCATGGCCCACAGGGAGGTAGGAAGAAGTGTCTGACAGTTGGTGCTCAGCCTCTGCAAGGTAGAGGCCGGTATGCCAGACAACCACAGCACTACTCTTGTCAGCAGGTTTGATCACAATGTCAGGTTAGACCTGAGAGAACAAGAGTGCAGCAAGTTTGGAGGGAGACAGGTTAGAGTGAGCGAGGGGAGTGGAGAAATTGAGTCAGCCGATGTCACGCTGACAGTTCTCAATCAAATTAAAACTGTGGAGTCTTATTTCTGCAGGTAGTACATTTTTATTTGGGGTTTTTAAAATGTTTTACTTTTTTTTCTCATTTTTCCTTTCTGCCTCCCAGATGCCATGTGGACCTCAGCAAACTATATCAGCCTGCACTTCCAGCAATTCGCAGCTCAAATATTTTTTGAGTTAAAGGGTGAGGATCAAAAATGTAACAAATATGATACACCACAAAATGGCCCAATCCAACATATTATTGGCCAATGAGATAGCACAGGGAGAAAACAGTGTGACAACCTAAGTATAGCTGAAAGAAAGCCTTGTATTTGTGCCTCTCGCGTTCCTGAGCAATGTCTCAAAGTTCTTCACCTATAATCAGTTAGCTTGAAGTACAGTTGTTTATGTAGGTTGATATCCAATTCTTAAAAGTGCAGACAGTTCCATCAGCAAATGCTGATTTAAATTTAAATAATTCATAAAAGGTTTATAAAAGCATTTGTAGAGATTTAATTTTATATTTACACTGCCTTCTTCAAATCTGAGAACTCCTCAATATGCCATTCTGTATCGCTTGCTGTTCACCCTGTTCCCCTTTACATTAAGAACATGAGAAATAGGAGCAGGGGTACACCATACAGCCCCTCGAGCCTGCTCTGCCATTCAATACGATCATGGCTGATCCTTGGGCTCAACTCCACTTTCCTGCCCACTCCCCATATTTCTTGATTCCCTGACAGACCAAAAATCTGTCTTTCTGAGCCTTAAATATATTAAACGATGGAGGATCCACAACCTCTGGAGTAGAGAATTCCAAAGATCCACAACCCTTTGAGTGCAGGGTCTATATTATCTATATTAATGACTTAAACAAAGATACTGAGAGTAATGCATCTAGGTTTGCTGACTTACAAAGCTAGGTGGGACTGTAATCTGTGAGGAGGGCTCAGAGAGGCTGCAAAGAGATATATACAGGGTAAGTTAGTGGGAAAAATGGTGGCAGATGGAGTATAATGTAGGGATGTGTGCGGTTATTTACTATGGTAATAAGAATAGAAAAGCAGAATATTTTTAAAAGGCGTGAAACTTGTAAATAATGTTGAGAGGGTCTTGGGTGTACTCGTACAAGGAACACAAAGTTCGCATACAGGTACAGCAAGCAATTAGGAAGGCAAATGGCATGTTGGCCTTTACTGCAAGGGGATTGGAGTAAAAGAATAAGGAAATCTTGCGACAATTGTATCCTCCATCGTTTAATATATTTAAGGCTAAAATAGACAGAGTTTTGGTCTGTCACGGAATCAAGAAATATGGGGAGTGGGCAGGAAAGTGGAGTTGATGCCAAGGGTCAGCCATGATTGTATTGAATGGCAGAGCAGGCTCGAGGGGCCGTATACTTAGCTCTACTTAGGTTTTCACACTGTTTTCTCCCTGTCCTGTCTCATTGGCCAATAATTTGTTGGATTGGGCCATTTTGTGGTTTACCATATTTGTTACATTTTTGTTCCTCACCCTTTAACTCAAAAAATATTTGAGCTGCGAATTGCTGGAAGTGCAGGCTGATAATGGTATGCTGAGGTCCACAAGGCATCTGGGAACCAGAAAGGAAAAATGAGAAAAAAAATTAAAACATTTTAAAAACCCCCAATAAAAATGTACTACCTGCAGGAATAAGACTCCACAGTTTTAATTTTATTGAGAACTGTCAGAGTGACATCGGCTGTCTCAATTTCTCCACTCCCCTCGCTCACTCTAACCTGTCTCCCTCCAAACTTGCTGCACTCTATTCTCTCAGGTCTAACCCTGACATTGTGATCAAACCTGCTGACAAGAGTCGTGCTGTGGTTGTCTGGCATACCGGCCTCTACCTTGCACAGACTGAGCACCAACTGTCAGACACTTCTTCCTACCTCCTTGTGGGCCATGACCCCATCACCAAACATCAAGCCACTGTCTCCAGGACTGTCACGAACGTCATCTTTTGGAGATCTTCCCTCTACAGCTTCCAACCTCATAGTCCCGCAAACCGGACAGCCCACTACTACCTCCTTGCCAAAATCCACAAACTGGGACTGTCCTGGTAGACCTATTGTTTCAGCCTGTTCCTGCCCCACTGAACTTATTTCTTCCTATCTTGACTCTACCTTTTCTCCCCGGTCCAGTCTCTTCCCACCTACATCCGTGACTCTTCTGATGCCCTACGTCATTTTGACAATTTCCAGTTTCCTGGCCCTAACCACCTCCTCCTTTACTATGGACGTCCAATCTCTCGATACCTCCATCCCCCACCAGGACAGTCTAAGGGCTCTTCACTTCTTCCTTGAACAGAGGTCCAACCAGTCCCCATCCACCACCACCCTCCTCTGTCTGGCTGAACAAGTTCTCACCTTGAACAACTACTCCTTCTACTCCACTCACTTCCTTCAAGTAAAAGAGGCTGCTGTGGGTACCCGCATGGGTCCTAGTTATTCCTGTCTTTTTGGGGGATATGTCGAATATCCCTTGTTCCAGTCCTACTTTAGGCCCCCTCCCCCAACTCTTTTTCCAGTTCATTGATGACTGTATTGGTGCTGTTTCCTGCTCTTGCCCTGAACTGGATAACTTCATCAACTTTGCTTCCAGTTTCCACCCTTCTCTCACCTTTTACATGGTCCATCTCCGACACTTCCCTTCCCTTTCTCAACGTCTTTGTCTCCATCTCTGGAGATAAACTGTCCACTAATATTCACTATAAGCGCACCAATTCCCATGGCTACTTTGACTACACTTCCTCACACCCTGCTTCCTGTAAGGACTCCATTCCATTCTCCCAGTTTCTCCATCTCCAATGCATCTGCTCTGATGATGCAACCTTCCACAGCAGTGCTTCTGATAGGTCTTCCTTTTTCCTCAACCGAGGATTCCTCTCCACTGTAGTTGACAGAACCCTCAAACATCAGCGCAAGCCTGAGGAACAGCACCTCGTTTTCCGATTAGGCACTCTACAGCCTTCCTGACTTAACATTGAGTTCAATAATTTCAGAGCATGACTGGCTGTTTTTATTATTAATTTATTTTATTTTTCATGTTTGTGCTTTTGGACAGAGCTGTCTGTTAATCTGTTACTAACACTGTCTCTGGACTGATGCTTTGTCTTTCACCACACCGTTAGCACTCCCTTTGCCTTTGTCCCATGACATCTTGATCATTTGATCTCTCCTGTCTTCTGCCCTATCACACACCTTCCTTTTTGTTCTCTTCTCCTCCACCCCACCCCCACTTCACTTGCTTAAAACCTATTACATTTCTAACCTTTGCCAGTTCTGATGAAAGGCCACAGATCTATAACATTGGCTGGGATTTCACGTTGGGCGTGCGGAAGCTGGCCACCAACTGAAATGTCGGTGGTGAACCCGCTTCCATCTTGCCTGGAGATCCACTTGCTTGATGGAGGAAGTCCCGCCTCATTGAGCTGCCAGCCAATCCAATCAGTGGTCACTTAAGGGCCTTGATTGGCGTGGGGCGTGTGGGCCATTCTTCACCCCCCGCCCAAGGTAAAGGGGGGTGGAGGCGGGAGCGGGTCAGGAAAGCCTTCCAGAACACGCCACTCCATTCTACGCTGCCCCCACAGTACCCCCCCCCCCCCCCCCACCCCCTGCCGTCACCATCCGGCTTGTTGGGGTGGCATAAAATTCCGGCCATTAACTCTGTTTCTCTCTCCACTGATGCTGCCAGACCTGCTGAGCATTTCCTGCATTTTCTGTTTTTATTACCACAGTTTTAATTGTTTCCTTTTTTGAGCCAGAAAGGTTCAGTGGCATTGCATTTTGTCATTAAAAGGGTTCTTGCATCATTAAGTATCATCAATAACTGTTTGTGGAAATTTTAGTTTGTGTTTGTAGTGCAAATACAGCAATTTCTTGAAACGGTGAGCTCCCATTTTTGCGAGGTTAATGACAAAGTGATGGAAATCATCCAGCAATTTGAGGCAATTTGCAACTCATGGCGTATCTCATCCTTGCTGCAAACTGCTGGGTGCTTTACACATTCATAATGGCATGCATTTAAATTCACTAATTTTCACAGCAAATTCTGGGTTCATGTTCTTTTTGGGACCTCGCTGTGTGTTCTTGTGTTTGCCAATTGTACAATGTGAGCACACATCAAAAATAATTAATTGGCTATCTGGCAATTTGGGGCAACCTATAGATGTGAAAGACACTGCATAAATGCAAGCTCTTCCTTTGTTTCTTTTTAAAATTTATATGTTCTTGTATCTGCAATTGGCAGGCAATGCCCATGTGGATAGGATTCTGTCTGGTTGGGAGAGCAGTTACAAGCATTTCTGAGCAAAAATATCATTTGAGCAGTACCCTTGGCATGTCAGGAATTAAATTACAATATTTAAATATAATAGATTGTCAAAGAGAACATAGCTTTTCAAAAAAAAGCTTGCACAATGAAACGTCTCCTGGAAAACAACAGTATTCTTAATTTAAATCGGCCATAACTTTACTGCTCATATTCCCAAACATAGCTTTCTCACATTTTAAAAATGTATTTGCATAATTGGTTTTTCTAGGTTCTACAGTGTGCCACTATTTCCCATAACATTATAATTTGTCCGTCACTCTACATTTCTATAATATAGCTTTCTCATCCAGATGTGTGCAATCTATAAAATAGTCATCGAATACTTCTGTACTTTGACTAAAGGATTGTAACTTCATGTCACAGATAACTAATATGTTGTGAAGCCAGTGAAATTATATTTATTTTGTCGAGTGGGCAAATATGATAGCTTAGGGCAAATGAAGTGTGTCATAGATCTCTGTTTATAGATGTCATGTGTGTAAAGAGTCTAAAATGACACTGTATCTCATTTTAGATTTCCCTGTATGACAGTATCACTATATTTAGGAACCATTCAAAATGAATATTATAGTAAGAACTATTTAACAAAGAGTATTCTAGTAAGAGAGATATCACAAAGTGGGCTATAGTGAGGGGAGATTGAAGAGGGTTACAGTGAGGGTAGTGACAAAGGTTACAATGAGGGGAAATCAGAAGGTTACAATGAGGGGTAATTACAAAGTATTATAGCAAGATGTATATTACAAAGAGGATATTTTTCATGATTCCTCAATCAATAAGGAAGGATTACAAAATACCTCCTACACCAGTGATTAACTGGGAGTGTAACATAAAAGGCTAATTTACAGGACTGAACCAATGGGTCAAAATGTGGAATATTAGTATGTATTACAACCAGGTGCGAAATGTATCTAAGGGTCTGGGGTTTGTTACTATCTTCACCTGGTCTTATTGTAACAGGGTTTACTTTTAAGCACACTGTGTTTTGAGCTCCCCCTTTGTGAATCCTTGTTCACAGCTTTCCAATTATAAGGCAAAGAAATGAGCACAAACAGGCCTCCTTAAGTTTACAGACGAAAGAGTGAAATTTATTAAACTTACCTAAACTTAAACTCTAATACTGTTCACGCCTACGGATATACGCCGTGCCCACGCTAGCACGCACACGCGATACACACATGCAAATAGGGACAGAAAAGAGAAGAAAAATAAAATGGAGAGGTTTGAGGCAGTCTCTAAAAAGGGGGTTTCTGGTTACTGTTTGTGTTTCCAGCTCGCCGTAGAGTCCTTGATTGTAGACAGCTCTTTGTTGGGGCTCAGTATACTTCTTAAACCTTGTTCACGTAGGAGACTTTTCTCTCTTTGAGTTTAAGTGTCTTCAATGGTTCTTCAGTTCCGTGAGAAAGAGATTGGAGCAGACAGGAAAGAGGTATTCTCAGTCCAGGAGAAAAGTGCTTTCTGACTTCAAACACTGTTTTCTCCAATTTAAAACACTCTCAGTTCCAACTTCTGCGACAGCCAGTTAGTCATGCCACTAAAACTGGTATGACTACTACTTCTGTGTATTGGGGAAGCGCCGACTGGGTCCCCATTGTTCCAATACTGTCGGTTACTGTGCAAATGTCTTTCCAGTCAGGGACTTGCAGTTTTAAGTTTTACTGTTCATGTGGCGAAAGAATGTGTGCCTCAGTCTTGGCAGGTGGGGGGCTTGCCTAACAGTATGTTATAGACTTTACAGATTTCAATGAGGTTTCGCGTAAATAAGCTTTGTGGATTATAACACAATTCATTTGTTTCGTGTTTAATTTTTGACATTTTGCTCACCATCAAGGTGCAGGGATACAACACTCTTCATGTCCAGCACTCTGTGCGAGTATCTTGCACTGCCATGTCAGCTATGCCATGATTAGAAGCATTAAATCTGCCTCTGATTTCCCTCAACAATACAGATTGACCAGAGTCTCAGAAAAGTACATGTTACTGGATACTGTCATGAAGGTGCTTCTGATATTAATTATTTTTGAGGACCCGTGTTTAAAAGATTGTGAAAATTGGATCATTTGAAAGATTGAGACGATGCCTGGATTTATTTTTTAAGGTTACTGGAAGGATACTTGGGATTTTGTTTATCAAAACTCTTACTGAAAGAGACAATGAAATGCTAAATATATGAGGAGACTTGCTGGCTATTGGAGTTGTTTACAGAGAAGTCACATGTTTGAGTTTATGGTTGTCAGGAGCTTTGGCTTTCTGATTTGGGGCTGGACTGTTTGAATGGTCAGTTGGTGCATAGTCTGCTACAAGAGAAGCCACCCAACTCATCCTTTGCCACTTGTTTTGAAAAATCTGACAATCCAGTGTGACAGTTAAGACCACTGATGCAGTAACTTTTCCGAAAAGCCTGCAAGGCAACTCCTCGACATCTCCTGAACAGAAGCGCTCCAGAAAGATTCTAGTGACAACCGTCTACTGGTACCCAGATGCCAGATCAAAGGCCATCTGGAGAATTCCATATCTTACCCTTTTGACAATAACTTGGCCAAAGTATTTTTTAAATGTTGATCTCTGCAGAGTCAATTTTTCATTTTTTTCCTTTAACCGGTGTGTGTGCATGTGTGGTAGGTTATTTTAGTAGGGTAGATATTTATAATTTCATATTTCAAACTGTATGTTAATCAGCTTTGCATCTTTATTGAATAAGTCTTGTTTTTATAAAAAAAAGCAATAATTTGGTGTTTATTCAAGAAACCTGGTTGGCGTATTTTTATTCTGAATCTAATATAGCTAAAATATATAATTGGCCATATAGGTAACTGGGTGAAACATTTAAATATATGTTGTGACCAGTGGAGTAGTGGAACTAGAGAAAGACAGTGCATTCCTCTAATCTCGCTCACAACAACACGATAATTTTAATTTCCCATATTGCCATTTCTTTTGTCAGTGGCTGACAATTTAGTGTGCAATATTTAAATATAATAGATTGTCAAAGAGCACATAGGTTTAAAAAAAATGCACAATGGAACACCTCCTGGAAAACAGCAGTATTCTTATTTTGCTTTATTTTATGAACCCCTGTTTGCTTGGAGCTGAGTTAAGATTACACTTAATCTACATCCAATTGTTATAGCCAGCAGGGCAAGGCCAATTTCAACGCACTAGACTGGGCTAGATTTGAATCTGGATCAGAAAAGTGACTTCCTGTACTCCTAGTGTCTCTAATAATTTTTATTTACATTACACAGCATCAAGCCCTTGGAAAGGAGCAAGTCCTAAAATGTGTATCTTTATCACTGGACTGAACTTTGAATTCAGCTTCAGAAACACGATAAATACATGATGCTCTGTCATACAGTCTGCGTTAGCTAAGTGGCTCCCACTAAAATATGTGCCCTCTTTGCTCCATTGTGTTTAAATTTGATTTAAAACTGGCATATTTCTAAGAAACTCCAAGCTCTAAAATGAAAACTATTTAATATCCTTTGCAGAAGTCAAACTGAATGATGCTTTGTCCAGGCAGCAGAGGCATAAATTAGTTGAGTGAAAAATGGAATTGATAATGCACGTAAATTGTCACTTGGCAGGTTGTCCACGGTGGAGAGCTATAGGATAAATTTAAAGGCCGTGCTTAGATTCCAAGAGTAGATGGAATCTTTCTCTACTGAAATGGTGAGCAACACCAAACAATGATTTGCAGTCCTTTTTTTAGAAATTGACATGCTATGGATTCTCTTCTCTCAAGGAAAAAAAGTGAGCAGATGTTTACAGCCACTGTTAGCATTGGTACCAACACAATGCTTAATTGAGATTAATTGCTGCCCAAGTGCAAGAAATAAAATTTTTAAATCCCATAAGGCGCATAGTCTGTACTTTGCATATTCTCTCGAAAAGCAAAGGCTGAGGAGTGACCTGATAGAGGTCTTTATTAAGCGTTTGATAGCGTAGACATAGAGAAGATGTTTCTCCTTGTGGTGGAAATGAAAACTAGTGGTCATAAATATGAGAGACACCAATAAATCCAATAGGGAAATAACACAGGATGGTTAGAATCTAGAACTCGCTACCACAGGGAGCAATTGAGGCAAATAGCATAAATGCATTTAAACGGACGCTAGATAAACACACGGAGAAAGGAGTAGAAAGTTATATTAATAGGGTTAGATATGGTAGGGTGGGAGGAGGCTCATGTGTATAAACACTGGCAGGAACCAGTTGGACTGAATGACCTGTTTCTGTGCTGTAAATTCGATGTAATTCTATGATTTGAAATGCGCTGATGTATGGGGGATGTCCAAGCTTTGAACTTCTCAAAGTCTGTGTTAGTGGCTTACATGCTTCTTTTGCCCTCTATTGAATTTATCAAAGTTTACACCCTCTCTCTGGTCTCAGTACTATAAAGGGCATGTTGCCACAGTGGACTACACAATGTTTGCGGATGCAGACTTGGAGGTTGACAGCAGTTGTATTTTAATTATAGCAGGATGTTAATATTTTCTGTAAACTCATCTCTCCAACACCCTGCCCCCCTACCCAGCCACTCCCCTCCTTCTACTAAGAACTGTCACTAAACACTGTGCAGTGCACTGTTTCAATTATGAGCCCTGCTCTTATGAACCAGTGAAACTTGTTCAGGGAGAGAGGGCATGCGAACTAGAATGTCAGCCAAGGGTGATATTTGGAACTCCTATAACCCGCTGGGATGAAATCCCAATGCTGTTCTGCTCAAAGAATTAAATCACAACTATAAGCATACACCAGTGAATCTAGAACTGATACACAGGTCAAATTTCCAAACATAACAATATGATCTCTCCTTTCAAAATGATTAACATTATTATCAGGAAGTCAATATAGGCAAAGGTTTTCAGTTATTTAAAGGATTTATGAGTATGCTGAAAAAGGACTTAAAAAATTGTGTGTGAAACTGAGAGTCCCAATACTTTTCCAGCTCATTTTGTGATATAACGAAGTGGTGACTTTATTTTCATTCCTTCATGGGATGTGGGCATTGCTAGCTAGGACAACATTTATTGCCCATCCTTAATTGCCCTTGAGAAGGTAGTGGTGAGCCACCTTCTTGAACCACTGCAGTCCATGTAGGGTAGGTACATCCACAATGCTGTTAGGAAGCGAATTCCAGGATTTTGACCCAGCGACAGTGAAGGAACGGCGATATAGTTGCGAGTCAGGATGGTATGTGGCTTGGAAGGGAACTTGCAGGTGGTGGTGATCCCATGCATTTGCTGCCCTTGTCCCTCTAGGTGTTACAGGTTGTGGGGTATGGAAAGTGCTGTTGAAGGAACCTTAGTGAGTTTCTGCAGTGCATCTTGTAGATGGTGCCCACTGCTGCCACTGTGCATCGGTGGTGGAGGGTGTGAATGTTAGTGGATGGGGTGCCAATCAAGCGGGCTGCTTTGTCCTGGATGGTGTCGAGCTTCTTGAGTATTGTTAGAGCTGCACCCATCCAGGCAAATGGAGAGTATTCCATCACACTCCTGACTTGTAGCTTGTCGATGGTGGACAGGCATTGGGGAGTCAGGAGGTGAGTTACTTGCCACAGAATCCTCAGCCTCTAACCAGCTCTTGTAGCTACAGCATTTATGTTGTTGCTCCGGTTCAGTTTCTGGTCAATGGTAACCCCCAGGATGTTGATAGTGGGGATTCAGCGATGGTAAAGCCATTGAATGTCAAGGGGAGATGGTTAGATTCTCTCTTGTTGGAGATGGCCATTGCCTGGCACTTGTGTGATGTGAATGTTACTTGCCATTTATCAGCCCAAGTCTGGATATTGACCAGGTCGTGCTACATTTATGCACAGATTGCTTCAGTATCTGAGGAGTCATGAATGGTGCTGCACATTGTGCAATCATCAACAAACATCCCCACTTCTGACCTTATGATTGAAGGAAGGTCATTGATGAAGCAGCCGAAGATGGTTGGGCCGAGGACACTACCCTGAGGAACTCCTGCAGTGATGTCCTGGAGCTCAGATGATTGACTTCCAACAACCACAACCATCTTCCTTTCTGCAACTAGTGGAGAGTTTTTCCTCCTGATTCCCATTGACTTCAGTTTTGTTAGGGCTCCTTGATGCCGCACTCGGTCAAATGCTGTCTTGATGTCAAGGGCAGTCACTCAGCTCACCTCACCTCTTGAGTTCAGCTCTATTGTCCAAGTTTGAACCAAGGCTGTAATGAGGTCAAGAGCTGAGTGGCCCTGGCAGAACCCAAACTGAGTGTCACTGAGCAGGTTATTGCTAAGCAAATGCCGCTTGATAGCACTGTCAATGACACCTTCCATCATTTTACTGATGATTGAGAGTAGACTGATGGGGCGGTAATTGGCCAGGTTGGATTTGTCCTGCTTTTTGAATACAGGGCATGCCTGGGCAATTTTCCACATTGCCAGGTAGATGCCAGTGTTGTAATTGTACTGGAACAGCTTGGCTAGGGACGCGGCATGTTCTGGGAGCACAAATCATATTCAACATAATCTAGCCCTGTGTTGAAAATTGTTACTAAAGTTCACATTTCTGATGCCAAAATGTCTCAATTAATCTAATAACAGTGGTTGAGGTTCACCAACAAAAGCTGTGACAAGCCAACTGATTTCCTGCTTGGAACTAAAAGTGACAAGTTGCTATTTTATGATTAAAATGCACAGTAAGATGCTTTTTGGCATCATCCATTGGGTTGGGCAATGTGGGAGGGGGACATGAGCTGTACTGCACTGGCAACAGTAATACATTTCAGAACTAAAGACCATGAGTTGCCAGCTCAGCACATTTTCTGCATCGGTAATGAGGGACCCTGCAGTACATTAACCAGATTTTGCATTCTGTTTCATTTTAGAATTGTAATATATTTACGTTTAGCACCTCTTCATTCCAGTACAGACTAGTATTCTAGAAAAAGAAAATGTCAGAATCCGAAGAAAAATATTGGGGGGAATTTTAACCTGCAAAAATGGGTGGATTTGGGTTGTTTGGGTTGAGTGGGAAGTAAAAATGTAAAAGATCTCAAACCCAAACCCTAACCTGCTTTGAACCTGCCCATTCCTAATTTTAACAGAGGCAGGAATTGGGGCAGGTGGCCAACCTGTTCCCTGGAGCCAGATCTCTCTCATTTAAATATTTTATTCAGGTTGTGTGGCTCAGATGCTTTTGTTCTCTGTTCCAGCTTGGGAAACCCGATAGCTAAAGGGGGACGATGACTTCAGCATGCAAGATATGCTTACTCTATTGTTTCATGAGATGTGAGTGTCGCTGGCAACTCCAGCATTTGTTGCCCATCCCTAATTGCCCTTGAGAAGGTGGTGGTGAGCTGCCTTCTTGAGCCGCTGCAGTCTATGTGGTGCAGGTACACCCATAGTGCTGTTAGGAAAGGAGTTTAAGGATATTGACCCAGCGATAGTGAAGGAACGGCGATATAGTTCCAAGGTGGGATGATGTGTGAATTGGAGGGAAAATTGCAGGTGGTGGTGTTTCCATGCATCTGCTGCCCTTGTCCTCGATGGTAGAGGTTGCAGGTTTGGGAGGTGCTATTGAAGGATGCTTGGTGTGCTTTTTTCAGCACGGCTTGTGGGCCAGGAAGAGCAGGAGTGCTTTTACCCTGGTCCACTAAGGAAATCTGTTAAACTCCCCAACAATTAGACCATGACCGCGCCCCCCACAACGACTAGATCTGATATCCTTCCCAATGTCCTTCCAATTCCACCCCACTTCCACAATCCTTTCCCTTCCTTCCACAATATCTCCTGGCCTCTTCTGCAATCTCCCTTCTTCCTCCTATCTCTCCAGGTCCCCCATCAATGACCCCTGATTCCCCCATCTCTCCTTCCCACACATCAATGTCCTCCCAACCCCCAGTGTCTCCGGGCTGTCCTCCTCCATCAATATCCTCTTGACGGCACAGTGGCGCAGTGGTTAGCACCGCAGCCTCACAGTTCCAGCGACCCGGGTTCAATTCTGGGTACTGCCTGTGTGGAGTTTGCAAGTTCTCCCTGTGTCTGCATGGGTTTCCTCCGGGTGCTCCGGTTTCCTCCCACAGCCAAAAGACTTGCAGGTTGATGGGTAAATTGGCCATTATAAATTGCCCCTAGTATAGGTAGGTGGTAGGGGGAATATAGAGACAGGTGAGGATGTGGTAGGAATATGGGATTAGTGTAGGATTAGTATAAATGGGTGGCTAATGGTCGGCACAGACTCGGTGGGCCGAAGGGCCTGTTTCAGTGCCGTATCTCTAAATCTAAATAAATCAAACCTCTGATCTCTCTTAGAACTGATCCCCCTCCCACAACCATCTGATCTCTCCCTCTCCTTCTCCACTCCCTGGCTGTGGCCTGATGCCGACTACCCCACCGACTGTCAGCTAGCCTTTCATTTGGCTGGATGCTGCTGCAAAACGTATTTTAAGATGATGGGATTCTCCCATTAAATTCAGAAGGACCTGAGGAAAACCTGTTCTTCCAGGTTTCCTGAAGATGTCCTCCCACACTCACTCCCTGCCTCCCTGTAAAGTTAGGGGCCGTGTTGTAAGTCTACTGATGTTGGAATCAGTTAGTATGCTCTCTGGCTTTTGGGCGATTAGGTACTTTTGACCATTGACTAAGGAAAATGCAATTGAAATAAGTATTCATGGTTTAAGCTATCTGATATAACATAGATGGGGGTGATTAAAATCTATATAAATTCAGACTTGGAATTCAGAATCTCTGTGTCAAATTTGGAATCTGTTGATTTCTAATATACTTGCAGTATAAATCTCTCATCTCAGCTTCAACCTCTGCTTCTCTCTGTCATAATCTGACACTGTGGCTGGAATTTTACAGTAGGCGGATGGGAGCCAGCCACCGACTGAAAAGTCAGTGGCGAACCCGCTTTCGCCTCGCCTGGGGATCCGACCCGTATTTTGCAGGTCGCCGGGCTTCAACTGGTGTGAGGCGGGGCTTCCACCTGCTTGAGGTAGGAAGTCCTGCCTAATAGAGCTGCCAGCTAATCAGTAGGCCAGCAGCTCTTAGACCCAGCTGCGCCACTAGGAACGGTCACTTCAAGGTGATTGGTTAAGGAAATATACAGTTGTTACCCTATTCACACAGGTCCCAGAAGCCCTGTAGATGATGAGCACCATGTTGATGTCTCACTGACAGCAATGTAGCCTGCAAAAGCTCATGGAAATTGAACAGGCGAAGGCAAATCTAATGAATAACATATGCCGTCCATTTGCTGGTAACAATAAATTCTGGCCCATTCTTTCACAGGAGATCAAAACTGTCGAACTTTTGTTTTCCTAAGACTTACTTCTACAATCTCATCCTCTGCATAACTTAATTACTGTGTCCTGATTTGCTTTGTCTTCTCCTTTACCCTATCAGCTTTGTAGTGTATGCACTATGGCCCTGGTCCTTCCCTTTGACTCCTCAATAGTAAAAAAGGAAAGTCCGATGTTTATACCTCCATGCTCTGTACTGATTATAGAAGTTACACTAGGTTTATAAAAGTAGAGTTCTAGTGGAATCCTGTGGCAAGGAAAACAAGACAAGATTAATGAAAAGAAAAGCAACAGTGAGGTTCTGATAGGCTTCATACTATTTACAGGATCTGCTCTTCTGCTGTGCTATCCAGCAAGTCAGGTTACTATAATTATAATTCAAATTGCATTGTACGTGAAGTTGCAAAGCAGTGCCTAGAGGAGAAGTTACAATCAAGGCAAAATCGCCAATTTTTTGATATAATATATAGCTGGACATATTTTTGGCAAATAGTTATCCAAAGTAGTCACCATGGACTGACTCAAATTACTTTGACATGGTATTGTCATGACAAGTGCTATGCCAAATGATAATTTTTTTTTTTATCCATCAGTCGGAAATGAATTAAACTTTAAAACAGAGCAAGAGACAAAAAGAAAATGATAAAAGACCACTGCTGGCAGCTAAAGTGATCACTGCAATTTGCATCGAAATACCCTACATACCAATGTATCGAGGTGGAGACACTAGGAGCTGAATTTTATGAGGCCTCTGACGTTGGAGGTCGTGGCAGGGGTGGGGGCCGGAAAATTCTTCCTGGAGAGGCCCTCTATGACCCCGAGGCCTCGGTGTGCACCCCCCCTCCACCCCACAGCCAAGCAGCGGGGCCTTCATTTTAATATTATAATCAATGTAATTAAGTTTAAATCATTCAAATTAACTTGCCTTGTCCTGGAGGTCATCCCACGCAAATATTCCCATTTGGGAAAACACTTTTTATTGGCTGAGGGGATGGTGGGAAGAGGTTGCAGGGCAAAGGTAATGAGGTTGGGGAGCGGGTCTTTGCGTGGCAATAAAGTTTATTTAGGGTCAGTGGCCCTGAAACAGACATTGCAGGGGGCGGAGTTGGCAGCGATGTTGAAAGGGCCTCCAGCTTTTATTAAAATTTTAAAATCACATTTATCAAAATCTCCCTTTAAAAATTAAAATTTCCCCTCGGGGCTTGAAGCCCTCTAAAAATGACAGCGGCGCCTGCCTGGTGGCACAGGATGCCGTTGCCGGGGACGGAACAGCTGCCCCCGATAATGTAGAGAGGGCAGCCGCTCAACTCCCTCCATTTAAATGAGCCCCTGCAATATTTTGTGCAATATTTTGATAGCGCATCCGCGCAGGAAGACCGGCAATTTCGGAGTGTGCCACCGCGAATGGTGCCGTGCTCACAAATTTCAGCCCTAGGTCTGGTAAATCTCCAACCAGAACAATGGCATGAGCATTTTGAATGAGCTTACCTGCCTTGCCATCATTAACAAGACATTAAAGGCAATCTTGGAACATTAACATTGGTGGAGACCAACCACTCAAAGGGTAATTACTGAGACAATGGGACCCGAGACAGATTGGAAATTCTTAGACCTGATCTAATTAAAGTGTAAAAGAGAGAATACATTGGACTATAATGTGACAAACTCTCCATCTGTGTGAAAACTTGCATTCCTTCTCTCTACAGGAGACAAGCACCTGATTTTGACCAGTGAAGGACCCAAGTGGGGTCTCTTCCTCTCTCTTTCTGTCTGTGTGTGTGTCTCTCTCTCTCTCTCTCCAGGCGACCTTGCAAGTTCAACCCTGCCTTCTGGCTGCAAAACATCCAAGTCTACCATTGCTGCAGACAGAGACCCCAGGAAGAAAACCATCTGCATCACGGTCTCCAAGAAAACCCTGAACCAGTTGGCCACATCTACCAGTCAGGAATGTCAGGACCATTGAGTTCAGCCAGAAGGCAACTCAATTACCAGACTCAATGGACTGTATTTTCTTTTTTATTGTTCCGAACTCTAATCCAACCAATCAATTCTTCTCCACTCTGTAACCTATTTTTGTGTGTGTCAGTGTTTGTGAGAGAGAAAATTGGAGCATAGTTTATTATTTTACTTTGATCATATTTTGGTTTTAAGTACAATAAACAAACTTTTTCTTCTTTAAACTCAAGACCTGTCTGATTGGTTCTTTTATGATCATTGCACATAAAAGGGTTAAACACTCACTGAATTGAATGATTATCAACTGTTTAAAAGAAATAAACCCTGTTGCGGTCAAGCAAGGAGAGTGACGAGAGCGGGAGCCTTTCTGATGCTGGCAATTCCCTGGGGATCAAGTGGGAGAAGGAATATGTCCACTGTCCTACACGGACCAGGAAAGCTCACTGAAATATAAACAAAATACTGCGGATGCTGGAAATCTGAAGTAAAAACAGAAAGTGTTGATAATACTCAGCAGGACCTGCACTTTCTGTTTTTATTCCAGGAAAGCTCGCCTTCTCCTCACTTGATCATAATTGTATATGTAATTTTGCTCCCATCTATTAAACTAGCATATAATTCAAATAATTATTGATGATTGCAGATCACTTTGGTCTGACTATTATGATGAGGTAAATCTAGATTACACAGTGAACTAATAATCTGGAGACCAATGTAAAGCTCATCTCATTCCCATTAAGTTGCCTGGAAGGGAAGAGATTTCCTACTTGTTTCCATTTTCATCCATTGCGAAATGGCAATCTTTCAAACATTTATCTTCCTAATGGGGTTTTCAAAAGTTTCTGCTTCAATCATCTGGCTCCAATCCACAATAGCACTTATAAAATAAAACTGAATGTGAAATGTAAGATTTTTCAGAAAAAAAATAAAGATTTTCTAAGCTCTGTTTAAACAGTGGGGTTGCACATTTCAAAGAAGAACATGTCCCATGTTTTGCAGTTTAACTATTGAATGCAGATCTGTCTCATGTCCCTAGACCTGATCTAGATATGAAGTATAGAAACAAAAGCAGATAAATGGCTAAGGCGAGCTTTCCTGGAATAAAAACAGAAAGTGCAGGTCCTGCTGAGTATTACCAACACTTTTTGTTTTTATTTCGGTGAGCTTTCCTGGTCCGTGTAGGACAGTGGACATATTCCTTCTCCCACTTGATCCCCAAGGAATTGCCAGCATCAGGCCGCCTGAGAACGCAAATGTATGTCTTTGCAACTGATACCCCAATGCTTACATAGGCAGTTGGACATATCTGCTGCCTTCAGGTGCAGACCTGTTGTAATGTGCATACAATTTAAAAAATCAAAATGAGCTTTGCTTGACTATCACTGCAACACAAATGCTGATCAAGATGGAAATTTTTTTTTTTAGGTGTTCTGACCATATTAAAACCAAGAAGCAAAGTGTGCTGTGCATCCAACAGATTGCTACATATGCACCCAATATCCTATTTTTAACATTCCTATTACCTGTCCCATTTTAACAGTTGACCTGTCAACCGTGCACCCATGTTGAGCTCTTTAGAAGCTGCTCTCAAAGGCTTAAACATTCCTTATACTGATGTTTATAACATCTGTATTTTAATTAGAAAGACATGCGTCAGAAATATAAGCTGATCTAAATTTGTTTAGTCTCTTTGGACTTATTCCTTTCAGCATTCATGCTTATGATCAGATGCTTATGGACATGACTCAGATTTCTGCTTGTTTCCATTGGTTGTGGTGTGATCTTAGCAATTAGAATTGATATTGAGTTTGACAGCATTCAAATCAGACCAAGATCTCAGTACCTAATCTCATTTGCTTATTGTCGCTACAACAATCCTTATTGAAGTGTCCATATGATAAAGGCAGGATAAGGTGAAATACAAAATATCAGTTCTGGGTTTACACCTATCACAGATAAAATAGTCAAAAGCAACCATTGACCATTTCTGAAAATGGCCTGCAAAACGTCATTATTCTTAAAGCAATAAAATTGGAGGACACGTTTCTTTTTAAAATGTCACCAGTTCCAGACAGAATTCCCCTCCTCTGATATCCAGGAAAGGTCTGAATGCAAAATGATTCATAAGACATAGGGGTAAAACGGGCACGATAATGCCCAATTTCGGTGACTGATGTCCTGTGCCCCAAGGATGCCTGAAAAATGAGTCCAAATTGGAGAGGCCATTTTTCAGACGTTCATAGCAGATGCCTAAAACAGGTGTTAGGCCCCCTTATATATGTAAATGAGTGGCCTAATGCCTGTTTTAGGCCCCCAGTGTAGAAATTGGATATCGCAGAACAAAGCTGGTGTTGGGTTTTTCTTCCTGTTTTGCAGGTTAAGCAGAGCCCCCCAAATAAGACATAAGATTTTTCAAATTAAAAAAAAAACATTGTTGTGGATCCAGGTGAAGCAAGATTCCTCCCTCAACTCCACAGTATCCTGATTGCCCCTTTAGGACTTATCTTCAGACCACTATCAGCAAGGCAAACAGCCTAACATTTATTTTTTTAAAGAGACAAGCTGTGGAGGCACAACAGCCACCAGCAGCTTGCGCAAATTAGGTCTGAGATGCAATTTCAGGCTGGCCTTGGGCTGCCCAGTTGGGGTGCGCACTGCCCATGTAGCACCAATTCAGGACCCAGAAAAATTGCGACCAATAATCTGCAGGGCCAAGAGGCACTCCATTAGTTCTAGGAAGCAGGGTATAAGGAGTTAATACTGGGATACTGAGATGTTACATCTCAGGCTCCGAAATCGTAGCTCAAATTGGGTGTTTGGCAAACTGCAAGTATATTTTTAATTGGAAAAGTGAGGCCGTTGAATGGCATTAACCTCAAGTATTTTTTTTAAATGTTATTTTGTCTTTGGAATCTATAAAGAGATAAAATATAATGACATCACTATTTGTTTTTTAATAAATCTATGGTTTAGTAAAAATGTGGGAACCCTCTAAACCTGCCAAAAAAAGGATTTTCCAGTGATTCAGCTGGTTATGGGAATGAGTAGCTGAGCCATAGAGACCAAGGGCAGGATTTTTCCCTTTGGGTCAAATGGGGTCACAAGCCCTTACTGTGGGGGAAACAGTCACCCAGTAGTGATTTTCCCCGAATTGGCCAGTTAGTGGCCAGAGGGCAGACTTGACGTCCAATTAAGGATGACCTGTGGCTCTCAAAGCTGGAGGACAAATAGGAGGCACCCCTGCAGCTTGGTCGAAGCTGCAGCCTGCAGTTCAAGTAAGAGAGAGAGGGTGCCACCAATTTGAGGTGCCCTCTCTCTCTGACCTTTTAAACATTTACATTTAAAAATGCCCTCAGCAGCCAGGCCGCCCTGTGGCTACAGCTGTGACCAGGAAGGCGGGAAGGGCCTCAAAGCCCGCCAGGAACGTTGTCCCTCCAGTCTGCTGCCGGGGGGCTGCCGCTAGGTAGATGGCCTCGTCCCCACTGCCTCAAGGGGCCTGGAGGCTGACTGGAATTTCTGACAATAGACCTTAATAGGCCTTTAACTATCCTTAATTGGCGACCCGCTGCTTGCGGACGGGTAGCCCTGCCGACTTCAATCTTGCCTCCGGAAAAGTGGCTCAGGGCACGATGTGCCGGCTAACCTGCACCCCAGCCAGTGGCGCAGATTTTCACGCCTGCCCGCTTCCATTTGGGGGCAAAAATCCTGCTCTAGATTCAATGCTTGGGGCCTGCTGAGTTAGTTGATCTCAGCTTGAGTGACATTAATGCCATTATTAATAGCCTCAGAACATGTGGTTCAGCAGAAGAAATTTGGCTGGGTTACAGTGATCCCAAGGCTCAGTACTGCCTTCAATTAACCTTATCAAATAACGTGCTGACACACTCCGGGTTCAGGGATTGCCAAGATAATGTACAGTATCTGATGCCAGAGCTATTGTACCCCAGCAAGGCATCAATGCCTTCAGGAGAAGGGGAGTAAGAAAGTTGAAAAAAAAAGACAAAGAAATACAGATATGATGTGTAATCTTTTACCTTAAATTCAGTAACGTTTCAATTATGTGAGCTCGCAGTGCCTGTTATAGCACTGCTCAATGGCATATGATGAAACTGGCATTGAAAGATTAATATTGATATTATAGCAGGTTTATCAATAAATCATTTACAGTAGATTTAATGGTGCGAATGCATTACCGCACAAAAACAACCAGTCAGCTCACATGCCACATTCATGATCTGCAAGTTGCACCATTTTTTTCCATTCTAAGGTCACAATCGGGCACAAGACAGCATGTAATCCTCTCGACATCTCTTTCCTCCTTCAAGACGCTCCATAAAACCTACCTCTTTGACCAAGACTTTGGTCATCTCTCCAATCATCTCTTTTATGTAGCTCGGTGTCAAATTTTGTTTGGTAACACTTCTGTGAAGTGCCTTGGAACATTTATTACATTTTGTTACGTTAATGATGCTATCTAAATACAAGTTGTTCTTGCGGTTAAGCCATGAAGTGACTGCAGGAAACGTGATGTGCGCTTTTCAAACATCGGAGGATATGTGCGAGTGCCGTGAATCATACTGCTGTTCATAACATGTAATGTTTTGGTGATGGATGATTCACACTGTTATAAGTTAACTGCACATGTTTGTTGCGGTTACTATTTACTGATTTAGCATGGCTCCTTTCTGTAAATAATACAGCCCAGGGGTTCTGCATTACACTAACACTGTGGGAGTTCTGGCAGGGCCATTGGGTTTGTAAAGTGAAAAATGCTGAATTTTACTCTGGCCTCTTGATCTGCAAAAAAAAAAAATGCTCCAACTTGAGTGAGCTGAGTGTCAGGCACCACTGAACCCCTGAACTATTGACTCGACTGGAATCAGGATGTGTGGGGCATACAACAGGGAAGAAGGAAATGGCACAAACAGCTAAATATCTTTTGAATCACAGGCTGGGTTATCAAGAGGCCCCGCTGTCACTTGAAACACTACATAGGCTGTCGCTGTGGGTGTGAAGTATCTTTGAGAATGGCTTGTTCTCTTTTCTTTGGCTGCAACAAGTATCCAGGGGTCAGTTTGCACATGAGTGCTCCTACAAACAATGGTCATGGGAGGGAGGTCACAACGGACAATGGGTGAACCATTCAGAGATGGTAAAATATTCCACTGCTTTGTTGTCTAAAATATTTCCCCTAGTATTTAGCCCCCATCAGCTGATTTTGCACTAAAATACCAACTTCTCCAGCAGAGTTTATTTTCTATTTTAATTCAATTAAAATAATTTTAAAGGGATGTTATGACCTCAGAGGGAATTCTTTGGGGAAATGAACTGATTCCACGGAATAAACTGTTGCGTTGACCTTTTCACATGCTGATCTCTGTTATCAACTCTGAGATGAAAGAATCAATAACGTTCACATTTCACAAACTGTACAACACCATGCGTTGCATACTGACGTAAAAAGTGCTATAGAAGATGCTATGCTATTATAATTATCAGGAGATGACTGACATCATTAAGCACCCTAACATTGTTTGTTTCCATGTTTTTTTGGTATAATTTTAGTTATAGTGAGTATAAAGTAACCATATTGTAGGTTAAAAATAGAAGATGCTTCCACTAAATAAGTGCTATGATTGCCCTTAGAGCACCAAAATGGCGTCTGTGGCATATGCACACACTTGTAAGGCTAGATGCCATGTTGGTGAGGGTATTAGCAGGCACGCAGTGAACGTCTGCCAGAGCTATGTGGAACAGGCAGATCATGACAGCTGAACACGTGTTCAGCCACAAAGAGGACCCTCCACCAGCGTTATTTAAAGGGATCATCAACAAATTATTGGTTAGTTGCTGGTTGATTTTCTTCTGGCTTATTGCTTCCATTCTACAAGTGTTTGTTGCTTTTAACAGTTTAAATTTGCAAAAGTCAACAGGGAGTGGTGTGGCAGGTGCTGAAAGACCTTTTGCTGACTTTAAGGTTTTTGCACAAACCAGTTGCTGCCAGACATGGGTGCACAGGGTCGAATTCCCCTTGGACTGCAACTTGACTCAGGGAATGAACAGAAGCTACAAAAAGCAGGACAAGCTGTTGGAAGAGGAAGGGGGAGGAGGAGGTGGGTGGGAGACCGGCTGTCAGCAGGAGGCCATATCCACCTGGGTGTTCAGCAAGCAATTCTGCTCCTGAAGCTCAGCGAGGAACAATGTGTGAAATGTCTGTGCTTCACTGAAGTTGACCACCTGCTGCAGCCACAGCTGCAACCTTCGAGCAGGGCAGGAACCACATTGCCAGTGGCTCTGAAGACAACTGTGGACATGAACGTTTATAGGCTCCTTCCATGCTGGAGCTGGAGATATTTTCAACATCTCACAGTTTGCTATCCACTGTTGCGTAAGGGACTTCACTGAGGCTCTCTAGCCAATGAAAACTAACTGTATTTTGTTCTCTCTTGCCAGAGGCAAGCAGATGGAGCAAGCACATGGTTGTGCTACAATTGCAATCTTCCCTATGGTGCAGGGGTGCCATTGACTGCATGCACATTGCTTTGCAAGTGCTGCATGTCAACTCTGCCCTATATCGTAACTGAGATGGATTCCACTCCCTCAACATCCAGCTGGTGTGTGACCATAGGCAGCAAATCATGTAGGTCAATGCCCAGTATCCTGGCAGGAATCTTGATGCCTTCATTCTGCTGCAGTCCACTGTGCCAGCTGCACTTGAACCCTGGCAAACCAAGGGTTGGCTACTGAATGACGGGGGCTATCCGCTGTCATCATGGCTGATGACTCTAATGCGCAACCCATGCACATGTGTGCAGTTAGCATGCTATGAGAGTCATGCTGTCACATGAAATGTGATCGAGCCGACTATGGCATTCTGAACCAACACTTTTACCGCCTGGACCACACAAAAGGAGCTCTGCAATGTTTGGCATAGCAGGTGTCAAGATTCGTGGTCATGTGCTGCATATTACACAATCTCGCCATCACGAGGGGACAGTCCTTGTCACCAGTTATATGGGGAACATTGGTATCCGCAGCCATGACAGCAGTAGTCTGAGCTTCCACTTCAGCCTCAGACATAGGGTGCCTGCTGCTTGTGCTGCAATGGAAGTTGTGATATCAGTCATTAGATGCTGCATCATGGTTGGGTCCACAAATCTGCGAGGGGAGTTAGCCACCACTTCCATGCTGGAAAGGATGTGCTCCAAACTGCATAAAATCCTGTGCCAAGTTGGTGTTGGGCACTTCGACGCTTCTTGACATTGACCACAGGCTTTTTGGCAGACTTCCCAATGCACTAAGCATTTCGTTGTGCATACCCATCAGCGTTCCTCTGTAGGCTGGCCCATCAGACTCCTCATCTGAGTCCTCTGCGACCCTGTGTGCTCTTTTTCCGAAGAGTTTAATGGAATCTTTTGCATCCATTTGCAATACTGAGGTACAACATTGTAATGTCATCTTAGACTGGTACTTAAAGCCTTCTGACTCAGAGATGAGAATGCTACCCACTGAGCCACAAATGATACAGGTAGATAAAACCATCCCTGGAATCTCTTACAAAGACTGTTTCTACATAAAACCACCTCACTCGTTATCTCTCTTTTTTTAATGCTATCATTGTGTTTATTGAGCTCTAATCACAGCATGGTTATAATCCTATCTTTCATTTTTTTGAGATGATCTTAACTTTCCATGAATTCTCCTCTGCCTGCTGGGAATAGAAGGTAATCTATCAGTGCGTGATGAACGAGCAGGAGGTGAGATGAGATTGATGCGCTAAAATGTTGTTTCTCCTCCTGGCCTGCAACACTACTGTGCAGAGCTGAGTAATGGCAACAGAAAGAGAAAAATGACAGAAATAGCTGAGAGTAAAATGTAGAACTAATAACGTCAGTGTCGACATTCATTGAAAAAAATTTCAGCATTTCTGCAAACAAAACAGCTTTTCAGCTTTAAAATGAGAGATGCAACTAAACAATACTTTTGTCCCTTGCTTATTTTGTTTGATTTGGTTTGTCTGTTTATCGTAATAAGGGACGAGATACAGAAAAACTACTATTTTCTTGGGATTTAGTGTAAGCGAGGATACGTAACTTCAAGGGAGAGTATTCTGAGATAAGAGCAAGTCAGAATACACATTGATATAATAAAAGCAAAATACTGCGGATGCTGGAAATCTGAAATAAAAACAAGAAATGCTGGAATCACTCAGCAGGTCTGGCAGCATCTGTGGAAAGAGAAGCAGAGTTAACGTTTCGGGTCAGTGACCCTTCATCGGAACTGACAAATATTAGAAAAGTCACAGGTTATAAGCAAGCGAGGTGGGGATGGGGCAAGAGATAACAAAGGAGGTCTAGATTGGACCAGGCCACATAGCTGACCAAAAGGTCACGGAGCAAAGGCAAACAATATGTTAATGGTGTGTTGAAAGACAAAGCATTAGTACAGATTAGGTGTGAATACACTGAATATTGAACAGCAGCAAGTGCAAACCTGAAAAAAAACAGTGGGTAAGCAAACTGAACAAACAAAGATGAAATGAAATAAATGCAAAAAAAAGATTGTAAAAAATGTAAAAAACACATTGGTTTGGTCTGAAGTTCGAAAAAAATAAAGGAGGAGGTGCTAGGAACTTGGATGTTCCTCACAAACTGATAGGACTGTCCAAAATCTGTCCCCACCTCCAGTACATCATTAGGGAAATCAGGTAAGTTTCCCACATTTGACTGCTGGTTAACTTGGTTAGATGTATGATAGATCACAGAGTGATTGCACACAAATCATCCTTCCTATGATTCCCCATGCATTGAATTCCAGAAGATGCTGAAAATATGCCAAAAGACAGACAGAAAGGCACTTGGTAAGACAATCTGATGGAAGTTTTGTACTTTCCCGTAATCAGCTCCACATGGAAAAGAATTGAACTAGTTTTCCTGCCCACCATCTCAGACTGTACATGAGACAGAGGAAACTCCAGAAAGAAAACGATTGCAAGACGTGCATGATGGGCAGTATGAAAACTGTTTGCTTCCATCAGCACTTGCAATGCTTTTAAAACGAAGACTATGAGAGACACAAAAGTAGCAACTTTTCTCTTGTCAGCAGTTTCTTAAAGTGACAGATAAAATTTTAGACCAATCCAGATTTTAAGTTACCTTCACTGTATGATCCTATTTATCTGTACTGGAGTGCTCAGCATGTTGAAATGTATTCAAAATCTTTCAATCACAATGCCTGCCTTTTGCAATTCATTGAAGTTAATTGCAGTGTTGGATGAGTTAAGTAATGAACAAGCAGGCCAGAATGTCAGACTGAACTGGAAATAAGCAATATTCTTGTGTTGCCAGCTCTGTTATCTGATTGACGAATGCTCATGTGATAGCTGTTAAATATAATTCGTGTGATACAAGTGGACTGTTCAGTCCCTGTGTAATTTGCCATGCGAGTTCGGCCTCTCTTCCAAAAATGCCTGAGTGGAGAGTATTGTAATGCCATGAAGGTGAAGCAAATAACATGGGCTTCCAATAGGGCAAGATTACAATTTGTTTTTAAAGGCCCATAAAATGTTATGACTATGTCATGGAAGAAAGGATTAAAACACACACTGGCCAATTTCCGTAGCTTCCACTGGGCAGGAATGAGGTGAGATGTGGGCACACTGAAAATTGTGATGCTGGGCTTACCACCTCATTAATGTCGGACAATGATGTGCGAAGAACCCCAATACAATTTTTAGGTACCAAAGGACAGGGTTTGTGCAGTATGTGCCACACCCATTGGCACTAGGGTCTGCAGCAGGCTGCTCAACAAAACAGTAGATTTGTCTCCACCCCTCACAATTGCCTCAGTCCTATTTAAGCTCAAGCTTCTCACTTGGCTCCACAGAGAAGCCACCTGATTTCCAGCTTGCTCCCTCATCCTGATTTAGTGTTTGCAGTTCACCAGGCAGAAGCAAATAAGAACTGACCATCAATTTGTCTTGGGCCTCCTGCTGATAGCATGGAGGGGATTGGGGTCAGAGAGAGATCAGTGCCCCAACTGCCCAATGTCCCTGTTAATGAAAATCAGCTCCACTGTCCAAATCTCTTCTCCCTACTCCTGAGGAGAGCTGTGGGATGAAATCACAAATCTTTGACAACTTAAGTAAGTGTGAAATGTTTTTTAAAAAATTGTAGTTTGGTTCATGAAGGCCATGCTTTCCAAAAGACAGGTCCAATTTACTGTAACATGAAATATCTCCAACTTATTTAATCTCCTGAGAGCTGTGAATAAATGTAATAAAACTTCCAAGAAGACAGCAAATGTTATAAAAGTTTCCCCAGACTCTTCCTCCCACCCCCCTTGCAAAAGGTAATTTAGTGAAAATTCAGGGCCATCAATTTAGCATTATGCATTACTCACTCTGACTGGTTGCATTGCACAGATGATATTCCCATGGTCCAAGCAGAACTGGATCCATAGCCAAGTTAGCTACCTAAATCTATCCTCCAGCTCAACCTTAACCAGTCACTGGACAACTTTTTAAAAGGGCATATCAGGGCATCATTAACTGTTATTGATGTGAATTGGGGCGAGCATGTAAATTTTCCAATTACTGCATTGTGTGAAGGCTTGGTAATCTTATACTCATTCCTTCTTGTCTTGAGTACACTGTTTAAGTTACCATTCTCCATGCATTTTTTATTATAAAGATCTAAATGATTATGTTATCAAAACCCCAAGTATGCGAGAAGCTTATAACAAAATCCTTATCCTCTTATTCTTCGTTTAATATGTAATGATTAGTTTACACCCCATCAGATCCATTAGGACAAATAATGGTTAACATTATGGAAAAATACACATATTTTTTTAAAAAAGAGTATGTATTCAGGCTATGATACTGTTCCGGAAACCTTCCGTGAAAACTTTGGTTTTAATTGTTTCAGTTAATGTACAAAAATATTTATTCAAGAATATTGTGACAGACATGATTGAGATGTTATTGGCACTGGAGAGGGTGCAGAGGAGGTTCACTAGGTTGATTCCGGAGTTGAGGGGGTTGGCTTATGAGGAGAGACTGAGTAGATTGGGATTATATTCATTGGAATTCAGAAGAATGAGGGGGGATCTTACAGAAACATATAAAATTATGAAGGGAATAGATAAGATACAAGTAGAGAGGATGTTTCCACTGGCCGGTGAAGCTAGGACAAGAGGGCATAGCCTCAAGATTAGAGGGAGCAGATTTAGGACTGAATTAAGAAGGAACTTCTTCACCCAGAGGGTTGTTAATCTATGGAATTTCTTGACCAGTGAAGTAGTTGACGCTTCTTCAGTAAACGTTTTTAAAGCTAAGGTAGATATCTTTTTGAACAATAAAGGAATTAAGGGATACGGTGAGAGCGCGGGTAAGTGGATCTGAGTCCACAAAAAGATCAGCCATGATCTTATTGAATGGCGGAGCAGGCTTGAGGGGCCGGACGGCCTACTCCTGCTCCTAGTTCTTATGATCTTATTTGCTGGAGTTGATATTTGTTCATTAGATCTTTAATTGTACAACAGTCTACAGCTACTCTCCATTAATTTTTTGGAAATAACATTTCTCGTCATGCCTTAAACAAATGACACTGTTATCTGTGCTGCACAGCTCACACTGTGCTGCTGGACAAGGCTTATTCATCTGCCATTGATGTGGTCACTGGAACTGACAACCAACAGGCAGCATTTTTGGGTGCGCATCACAATTATCTGCTTTAACCACAATTTCTTTCCTTTTGTGCTTCCCCCCCCCCTCCCCAATTTGCTGAAATCTTGCATCCCACATATGTAGTTTCAAAATATCTATGACAAAAGTTACAAGAAGGTATTAGTCATACTTATCGCAGTTATTATTTTGGTCTTGTCTGTCCTTTGGACGAAGAGGTATTGAAATTTCTTGAAGTTATCACCAAAATTTTACCCATTGGTAAGTTAAACGGGTGGTCGATCCGATCCCGTCAGTTTCCTACTGCGTGGGTTCAGTTAAAGTTACCCCCCCCATCATATGGTATTGTTGTGTATTACTTTTTACCACTATATACTATTCGCACAAAAATTTATTCAACTATATATTGTAGTATAAGGGTTGGAAAGGGTTAAATTTTGGGACAGTGTGAGTAACACCTCCCACTGTGATGATGTAAGCGATCACATGTGAAAGAGACTTGAAGGAGAAGTAGCATGGTGTTAGACAGACTTGTATAAAGCTGTATATAGTTGTCATGCAAGCCCCCACCTGCTGAAAATGACGCACATTAATTTCGCCACATGAACATTGATTTTTAAACAGTTACCAGAGTAAAGAAAGAGCTTGTTTTTTCAAAAAAACAAGACCCTTGGCTGGAAAGATATTTGCATAGTAACAGACAGTACTTGATAAGGACAAATGGACCATTCCCTGCTCCAAGTTAATCCACAATGGACGTTTGATTACCAGACGTTGAGGGTGAAGGAGCACGCATTAAAGGTTAACTGCTAAGATGGTCGAATACACAAACAGATGTGGTCAGACTAGTTTAGTCACATGACTAACTGGCTGTTGGTGTTTTTTTGAATTTTGAACTTGCCACAGAATTTTAAACTAGCAGAGAAAGCTCTTTACTCCTGGACTGACAGCATCTCTCTCCTGTCTGCTCTCATCTCTTTCTCACGGAACTGAAGACCCATTGAAGACACATGAACCCCAAGAGAGAAAAGTCTCCTACAGTGAACAAGGTTTAAGAAGAATACTGGGCCCCAAGGAAAAGCAGATCTACCTACAATCAAGGATTCTACAACGAGCTTGAAGCACAGTAACAAACCCCCTACAGAGATTACCTCAAACTTTTTCACTTTATTTTTCTTCTGCTCTTTTCTGTCTTTTTAAAAATTCATTCATGGGATGTGGGCATCGCTGACTAAGCTAGCATTTATTGCCCTTCCCTAATTGCCCTCGAGAAGCTGGTGGTGAGCTGCCTTCTTGAACCACTGCAGTCCATGTGAGGTAGGTACACCCACAGTGCTGTTAGGAAGAGAGCTCCAGGATTTTGACCCAGCACCAGTGAAGGAATGGCAATATAGTTCCAAGTGTGACATGGAGGGGAACTTGCAGTTGGTGGTGTTCCCATGCATTTTCTGCCCTTGTCCTTCTATTTGGTAGAGGTCGTGGGTTTGGAAGGTGCTAAGTATGACTCCAATCAGTGGTGAGTTTTCCCCCTGATTCCCATTGGCATCAGTTTTGCTAGGGCTCCTTGATGCCATACTCAGTCAAATCCATGTTTGAACCAAGGCTGTAATGAGGTCAGGAGCTGAGTGTCCCTGGCGGAACCCAAACTGAGTGTCACTGAGCAGGTTATTGCTAAGCAAGTGCCGCTTGATGGCACTGTCGATGACATCTTCCATCACTTTACTGATGATTGAGAGTAGACTGATGGGGCGGTAACTGGCTGGGTTGGACTTGTGCTGCTTTTTGTGTGCAGGACATACCTGGGCAATTTTCCACATTGCCGGGTAGATACCACTGTTGTAGCTATACTGGAACAGCTTGGCTAGGGGCGCGGCAAGTTCTGGAGCACAGGTCTTCAGTACTATTGCCGGAATATTGTCAGGGCCCATAGCCTTTGCAGTATCCAGTCCCTTCAGTCGTTTCTTGATATCACGCGGAGTGAATCGAATTGGCTGAAGTCTGGCATCTGTGATGCTGGGGACTTCAGGAGGAGGCTGAGATGGATCATGAACTCGGCACTTCTGGCTGAAGATTGTTGCAAATGCTTCAGCCTTATCTTTCGCACTGATATGTTGGGCTCCCCCATCATTGAAGATGGGGGATATTTATGGAGCCACCTCCTCCAATTAGTTGTTTAATTGTCCACCACCATTCATGGCTGGATGTGGCAGGACTGCAGAGCTTAGATCTGATCCGTTGTTTATGGGATTGCTTACGCAGTTTGGCACGCAAGTAATCCTGTGTTGTAGCTTCACCAGGTTGACACCTCATTTTGTGGTATGCCTGGTGCTCCTCCTGGCATGACCTCCTGCACTCTTCATTGAACCAGAGTTGGTCTCCTGGCTTGATGGTAACAGTAGAGTGGGGAGTATGCCGGGCAGTGAGGTAACAGCTTGTGGTTGCTGCTGCTGCTGATGGCCCATAGTGCCTCATGGATGCCCAATTTTACATTGCTTGATCTGTTCGAAATCTATCCCATTTAGCACAGTGGTAGTGCCACACAACACGATAGAGGGTATCCTCAATGTGAAGGCAGGACTTCATCTCCACAAGGACTGTACGTATCGCATATGCATGCTAAAGTGGGGCGCGGCGTGTATCTGTAGGCATTAACTGAATTAGAGTTTAAGTTTTAATAAATTTCACTTTTCTTCTTTAAACCTAAGAAAGCCTGTTTGTGCTCATTCCTTTGCCTTATAATTGGAAAGCGGTTAACAAGGAGCTCCCCAAGAGGGAGCTCAAAACAGTGTGTTTAAACAAAATTAAATTACAGTAAGACTGGGTGATAAAAAAAACAAAGAACAAAGAAAATTACAGCACAGGAACAGGCCCTTCGGCCCTCCAAGCCTGCGCCGATCCAGATCCTCTATCTAAACATGTCGCCTATTTTCTAAGGGTCTGTATCTCTTTGCTTCCTGCCCATTCATGTATCTGTCTAGATACATCTTAAAAGATGCTATCGTGCCCGTGCCTACCACCTCCGCTGGCAACGCGTTCCAGTCACCCACCACCCTCTGCGTAAAGAACTTTCCACACATATCCCCCCCTAAACTTTTCCCCTCGCACTTTGAACTCGTGACCCCTAGTAATTGAATCCCCCACTCTGGGAAAAAGCTTCTTGCTATCCACCCTGTCTATACCTCTCATGATTTTGTACACCTCAATCAGGTCCCCCCTCAACCTCCGTCTTTCTAATGAAAATAATCCTAATCTACTCAACCTCTCTTCATAGCTAGCGCCCTCCATACCAGGCAACATCCTGGTGAACCTCCTCTGCACCCTCTCCAAAGCATCTACATCCTTTTGGTAATGTGGCGACCAGAACTGCACGCAGTATTCCAAATGTGGCCGAACCAAAGTCTTATACAACTGTAACATGACCTGCCAACCCTTGTACTCAATACCCCGTCCGATGAAGGAAAGCATGCCGTATGCCTTCTTGACCACTTTATTGACCTGCGTTGCCACCTTCAGGGAACAATGGACCTGAACACCCAAATCTCTCTGTGCATCAATTTTCCCCAGGACTTTTCCATTTACTGTATAGTTCACTCTTGAATTGGATCTTCCAAAATGCATCACCTCGCATTTGCCCTGATTGAACTCCATCTGCCATTTCTCTGCCCAACTCTCCAATCTATCTATATTCTGCTGTATTCTCTGACAGTCCCCTTCACTATCTGCTACTCCACCAATCTTAGTGTCGTCTGCAAACTTGCTAATCAGACCACCTATACTTTTCTCCAAATCATTTATGTATATCACAAACAACAGTGGTCCCAGCACGGATCCCTGTGGAACACCACTGGTCACACGGCTCCATTTTGAGAAACTCCCTTCCACTGCTACTCTCTGTCTCCTGTTGCCCAGCCAGTTCTTTATCCATCTAGCTAGTACACCCTGGACCCCATGCGACTTCACTTTCTCCATCAGCCTACCATGGGGAACCTTATCTAACGCCTTACTGAAGTCCATGTATATGACATCTGCAGCCCTTTCCTCATGAATCAACTTTGTCACTTTCTCAAAGAATTCTATTAAGTTGGGAAGACATGACCTTCCCTGCACAAAACCATGTTGCCTATTTTCTTCCAAATGGGAATAGATCCTATCCCTCAGTACCTTCTCCAGCAGCTTCCCTACCACTGACGTCAGGCT
The DNA here is from genome assembly GCF_036365525.1 of Heterodontus francisci. NCBI lineage: Eukaryota > Metazoa > Chordata > Chondrichthyes > Heterodontiformes > Heterodontidae > Heterodontus > Heterodontus francisci. The sequence continues at coordinate 26,316,739 of NC_090401.1, forward strand.
CACCGGTCTATAATTACCTGGATTATCCCTGCTACCCTTCTTAAACAAGGGGACAACATTAGCAATTCTCCAGTCCTCCGGGACCTCACCCGTGTTTAAGGATGCTGCAAAGATATCTGTTAAGGCCCCAGCTATTTCCTCTCTCGCTTCCCTCAGTAACCTGGGATAGATCCCATCTGGACCTGGGGACTTGTCCACCTTAATGCCTTTTAGAATACCCAACACTTCCTCCCTCCTTATGCCGACTTGACCTAGAGTAATCAAACATCTATCCCTAACCTCAACATCCGTCATGTCCCTCTCCTCGGTGAATACCGATGCAAAGTACTCGTTTAGAATCTCACCCATTTTCTCTGACTCCACGCATAACATTCCTCCTTTGTCCTTGAGTGGGCCAATCCTTTCTCTAGTTACCCTCTTGCTCCTTATATATGAATAAAAGGCTTTGGGATTTTCCTTAACCCTGTTTGCTAACGATATTTCATGACCCCTTTTAGCCCTCTTAATTCCTCGTTTCAGATTGGTCCTACATTCTCGATATTCTTTCAAAGCTTCATCTTTCTTCAGCCTCCTAGACCTTATGTATGCTTCCTTTTTCCTCTTAGCTCGTCTCACAATTTCACCTGACATCCATGGTTCCCTAATCTTGCCATTTCTATCCCTCATTTTCACTGGAACATGTCTTTCCTGCACGCTAATCAACCTCTCTTTAAAAGCCTCCCACATATCAAATGTGGATTTACCTTCAAACAGCTGCTCCCAATCTACATTCCCCAGCTCCTGCCGAATTTTGGTATAGTTGGCCTTCTCCCAATTTAGCACTCTTCCTTTCGGACCACTCTCGTCTTTGTCCATGAGTATTCTAAAACTTAGGGAATTGTGATCACTATTCCCAAAGTAGTCCCCTACTGAAACTTCAACCACCTGGCCGGGCTCATTCCCCAACACCAGGTCCAGTATGGCCCCTTCCCGAGTTGGACTATTTACATACTGCTCTAGAAAACCCTCCTGGCTGCTCCTTACAAATTCTGCTCCATCTAGACCTTTAACACTAAGTGAATCCCAGTCAATGTTGGGAAAATTAAAATCTCCTATCACCACCACCCTGTTGCTCCTACATCTTTCCATAATCTGTTTACATATTTGTAGCTCTATCTCACGCTCGCTGTTGGGAGGCCTGTAGTACAGCCCCAACATTGTTACCGCACCCTTCCTATTTCTGAGTTCTGCCCATATTGCCTCACTGCTCGAGTCCTCCATAGTGCCCTCCTTCAGCACAGCTGTGATATCCTCTTTGACCAGTAATGCAACTCTTCCACCCCTTTTACCTCCCTCTCTATCCCGCCTGAAGCATCGATATCCTGGGATATTTAGTTGCCAATCATGCCCTTCCCTCAACCAAGTCTCAGTAATAGCAATAACATCATACTCCCAGGTACTAATCCAAGCCCTAAGTTCATCTGCCTTACCTATTACACTTCTTGCATTAAAACAAATGCACCTCAGACCACCAGTCCCTTTGCGTTCATCATCTGCTCCCTGCCTACTCTTTCCCTTAGTCACGCTGACTTCATTATCTAGTTCCTTATGGGCTTTAGTTACTACCTCCTTACTGTCCACTGACCTCCTCATTTGGTTCCCATCCCCCTGCCACATTAGTTTAAACCCTCCCCAACAGCGTTAGCAAAAGCACCCCCAAGGACATTGGTTCCAGTCTGGCCCAGGTGTCGACCGTCCAATTTGTAATAGTCCCACCTCCCCCAGAACCGGTCCCAATGTCCCAAAAATCTGAACCCCTTCCTCCTGCACCATCTCTCAAGCCACGCATTCATCCTGACTATTCTTTCAGTTCTACTCTGACTATCACGTGGCACTGGTAGCAATCCTGAGATTACTACCTCTGAGGTCCTACTTTTTAACTTGGCTCCTAACTCCCTAAATTCTGCTTGTAGGACCTCATCCCGTTTTTTATCTATATCATTGGTGCCTATGTGCACAACGACAACTGGCTGTTCACCCTCCCCTTTCAGAATGTTCTGCAGCCGATCTGAGACATCCCTGACCCGTGCACCTGGGAGGCAACATACCATTCGGGAGTCTCGTTTTCGACCACAGAACCGCCTATCTACTCCCCTTCCAATCGAATCCCCGATGACTATAGCCCTTCCACTCTTTTTCCCGCCCTTCTGAACAGCAGAGCCAGCCACGGTGCCATGAACCTGGCTACTGCTGCCTTCCCCTGGTGAGCCATCTCCCTCAACAGTATCCAAAACGGTATACCTCTTTTGGAGGGAGATGACCACAGGGGACACCTGTGCTGCCTTCCTGCTCTTTCTCTGCCTTTTGGTCACCCATTCCCTTTCTCCCTCAGCAATCCTAATCTGCGGTGTGACCAATTCGCTAAACGTGCTATCCACGACCTCCTCAGCATTGCGGATGCTCCAAAGTGAGTCCATCCGCAGCTCCAGAGCCGTCATGCGGCCTAACAAGAGCTGCAGCTGGACACACTTCCAGCACGTGAAGGAGTCAGGGACATCAGCCGTGTCCCTGAGCTCCCACATTGAGCAAGAGGAGCATAACACGTGTCTGAGATCTCCTGCCATTTTTAATCTTAAGCTTAACTTAGTCTTAACTTAGACAAATGAAAAAGGAACGAAAAGTTTTTCCCAATCACACGAAAAAAAAAATAAATAGAAAAGGCCTTACCTTATCTGCACACCACCGAGTCACTTTTTTTTCGGTTAGAGGAGGAGGGCGGGTGGGAGACACTACAGGTGTAGTGTCTCGGGTTCAGCCGCTGCCCAAATATATAGGACTTACTTACCCAGCTGCCACATCGCTCTCCCTGTCGCCGCTGCAAAAAGAAACTGCCGAAACAAAAAGGTAAGTTTATATAAGTTGTCAACTCACTTACCCAGCTGCCACCTCACTCTCCCTGTTGCCGCTGCAAAAAGAAACTCAATGGCTGAAAGAGACCTCTAGACACCTTTCTCACCTAGCCGTAGCAATATTTCATATTTAATAAACAAATGTTAAACTTACTGAAGACTCAGTATTCTATCCTAGCTAGACTAACCAAACATACAACCTGGTGAACATACAACACTCTGAAAATTTTTAAAAAATACTTTGAATAAGGCAGACCTGAAAAACGTGGCACCAAAACTGCATCAAAACTTCAGAACTCAAGAAGAGGCTGTGAGGAGCTCCAGAGTTGCTCAGTGGATGAAGGAAGCACAGAGAGTTGGGGAGTCAGCTTGCAGAGGCATTTAGGCTGCACCACAGAGGCGTGGTGGTCACTGAGAAAATATCCCGATCCAACAATATCAGGCTTTGAGTCCAAGAGCCAAGCAATGGTCGGGGATCTGCTGAGCAACTCTTAAAGAGGGTAGAAATTTGTTTTTAATGGCTCACTGGGCAGGCAACACTGGGAAAACCAAAAACCCCTGGCAAGATCGGATCCAAGATCGGCGCCATTACACATGGTGACCGTGAGGCAAAAAAGCAAAAGGCTGCAAATACTCGAAACTCCAAGTGAAGGGAGTAATGATAATATAGAAATAATGCTACAAAACTATGTTCTAACAAAATAAATATATAGTCCAGCAGAGAGATTTCCCCGGCAAAGACAGTGACCATAGTGGGAGTCCAGTCTGATACTGGAGGAAAAATCTCAAAAACAAAGTTAACTACCTAGAGAGCTTAGAAAAGCCATGGATCTTAAATTTATGCTACCAGAGAGTTTAGGACACATGGAAGGACCAAATCAAACTCAAAACTGGTCAATTTGGAGAAAAAGATTTTTTCGGTAAAGGATTACTTCAAAATTAGACACAAATTCTGAGGCAGAACAAGTCAACATACTGCTTTATTCTGTCGGGCAATAGCAGACAATGTAATTGCATGACAAGGTATTAATGAGACATCAGATAATGTTGAAGAAATCTTAACAGCCTTCGATAATTATTTCAACCTGTGGATCAACAAGATTCTAGCAAGAGCCAAATTCAACAGAAAGGTCCAGAAACCAGGTGAACCAGTAGATACTTTAATTAATGACCTTTACAGGCTAGTTGAAGGATGTGACTATGGAGACCTAAAAGCAGAATTAATACAAACCCCATTGTAGTAGGTATTGCTGATGAATCTCTATCAGATGTATTGCAGTCTAAGGGAGATCTCTTCAGTTCCGAAGAAGGGTCACTGACCCGAAACGTTAACTCTGCTTCTCTTTCCACAGATGCTGCCAGACCTGCTGAGTGATTCCAGCATTTCTTGTTTTTGTTTCGGATTTCCAGCATCCGCAGTATTTTGCTTTTATTTTAAGTTACTGGAAGGCACCTGATTTCAAATAAGTAAACAGTGGGGACGTTTTGACCTGGGGAAAGATGTTAATAAACAAGTGATAGGTCAAGATTTATAGTGGTCAGGAGGCTTGACTCCTGAGATTATTTTTTATTTTTGATTTTGCTTTAGACAGGCAGTTGAGGTACATAGTGTTTTGAAACGAAGTTTAAAGAAAAAATCAACCTGCCAAGGACAAACCACAACTCGGTCTTTTCCAGCTCTTTGAAAAGCCTGCCAGTTTTTCCATCTTTTCGAGAAGGTCTTAGAAGTGAGTGTAACAAACAGAGAAATTGATGCTGCATTCCTCCTGAAAGGCCTGCCTGAAACGCCTGTTGCTGCATTTCTCCCATGATGCTGGGAAACCTGCCAGATAAATGCTCGATGTTGCCTGAAAAGAACTGCAATATGAGGATCCCAGTGACAGCCGTCTACGTGTATTTGGGACGCCAAACCAAAACAAAGGACCTCTGACGTCTTTCCATATCTTCTATTTTATTTCTTCAAGCATTAGCAAGTAATTGGCCAAAGTATTTTTTTTGTACAAGAGCTCTAAAAAGAAACCGGTGTATGTGTGTGTGGCTAAGGTAAAAAGGGGACTTTCAAATTTCAATCTGTGTGTTTCTGCTTTGTTTTGTTACTGGTTATGGCTTGTTTCATAATAAACTGATAACATTGTTCTTTAATAAAGAAACCTGGTTGGTGTACTTCTTTCTGGGATAAAAATAGAGTCTGTGATTGACCGTATCGATAACTGGGTAAAAAGTTATGTTGTGACCTGTGGAGATGTGGGAGTAGAACAACAGTGCACTCCTCCCACCTCGGTCTTAACACAGAGAAGAAATGATTTCTAATTGTCAGGTATGCGCAGTGCACAGAACAGACCAGAGAGAACTCCTTATCTCAACCCAATCTCCACCCAGACTGTGGGAACGTTTGGGGATGGATCTATTCATGTTTAATGGGAAATCCTACCTGATTGACTTTGATTTACTGTGAAAAAGAATCAGTGACAAATGTTTGTACACAACGACTACAGAGACAGTCGGTTCAAGCTTTATTGGAGATCTTTGCAACACACGGTATTCCTGACGAGATTGTTTCCGATAATCGTCCACAATTTCCAAAGACTACTTTATGCACTTTGCTCAAAACTGAGGATTTGTACATCTTACAAGTTCCCCTAGATATCCTCAATCCAATGGTAAAGCTGAAAGAGGAGTCAGAACTATCAAAGCACTGTTAAAGAAGAATGAAGATTTCCAAACAGCACTCCTAAACTACAGATTTACTCCATTGCTATGCGGATTAGCACCATCAGAACTGTTGATGGGGAGGAAGCTCAGAACACAACTTCCCATCCTACCCAAAAAATTCCTTCCAGGACTAGAGGTCCAGGATTATCATAGAACAAAAGACATAGAAACGTCTTATCAAAAACAAGAAGTTTATAATTATAACAGGAGATATTGTACTGGGAACCTACCCAAGTTGATGGAAGGAGAAAATGTATGGGCACGAGACCAAGGCAGAGGATTCCAGAGAGATAATAATCCACAGAGATCTTATTTAGTACATACTTCAGGAGGTACTATAAGAAGAAACAGGAGAAATCTTGTTTCTATTCATCAAAGATGTCAGTCAGTCATATATTTGGATGAACCAGATGTTGATCCTGAAATTCAAAAAGCACCGGATACTACAAACCCCAATAAAGGCCGTCCAAGTCAAGAAACAAGAGTTCAAAGAAAGACTACTGATCATCCGAGTCTGACAACACAATTGGGGAGCGTTGTCCTCCTGACAGACTAAATCTCTAATGTCAGAGACTTGGGGGGAGATGTAGTATAAGTATTTGAAAGGATTAATGTTTGGGACAGTGTGAGTAATACCTCCCACTATGATAATATAACAAATCACATGTGAAAGAGACTTGAAGTAGTAGTAGCATGGCATTAGACAGACTTGTATAAAGCTGTTCATGGTTAATAGGTAATAAGCTAATGTGAAACTTACTGAAGACTCAGCAATCTCTCCTAGCTAGACAAACCAAACATACAACATGTAAAGTCAACCCTTATGCTATAAGACTCTGCAGGGGCACCTGCTACCTTTTGCAATGCACAGTTTTTTGAGGCCAGAAAGAGGCTCCACTGCTGGCACTAACTTCATTTTTCATAGCATATTTATCTACATTATTTCCTTCTGAGATTTTTCACTTAACTTCTGGTGAGGATCTATCCCATTATATACCCGGTTAATATAATTTGGGTCTATCGGTAATCCTAGGATCCGATGGGTTCTTAAAGGGATATCATTAGTCCACACTTTGTTTTTGCGTGTGTTTGTAAGTGAATTCTGCACCCTGCTTTAATTCTTCTTCTTATGTAATTTCCATAATTTTTGAGACATTTCCTGCCAATACTAAATTATTTTTGGTTGCCTGCTAGGTGGTAAGGGTGGATATCTGTTTGGGGTTCTGATCATGCTGCATGAGTACAAGAGGAAGAGGATCTCATGAGGAGCCAACATATAAGTAGATTGACATCTGAGGTTTTTTGGCAGTGCCTGACTATACTCTGGGAATCCATGCTTATGAACCCCATCAAACATACCTGACTGAGCCAGAGAAAATCTGTCTTCACCAAATCTGCTTCACCAGAGAAACTACCACACTTATGCCAGCTGTTGCAGGATGATCTGCAGGCAACATCTAGAACAGTGAAGTCTTGTCCCTTAGAAATGAAGATTACCACAGCATGAAGCTTTCATACTGCTGGAGTCAACCAATCCATCGCAGGGAACGTCTGCCATAGCAAAAAATAATCATGTAAATGGAAAATGCTATGCTTGAAAGGGACAACAACTTCATCACTCTCCCCGTGGAAAGGAAGCATCAGCTGGACAACACATACAGAGACACACACACACACAGACATGCAGGCACACACACACAAACGAGTCAGGACATGCCATTATAGTGGTAGCCTCAGACTATTACAACATCAGACACTCTGTCTACAACAGCTCTCATAGACAATGGTGTCTTGGAATATATGTGACTCGCTTTCACTCTGTGTTTGCAAGAAGCAGATATCACATCCATTGCTGGTATGCATCTAAGACCACCCCCCCCCCCCCCCCCCCCACCACTCCCAGCTGAGAGCAGGATATGCCAACGTGCAGATGGTCTTGCACAGCCATGGTGGGATTGATAAGGCATTGAAACCCAATCGGATGACGCAATTCGAGACATTATGTTATATGTCGAGGGAGCAGGGTCAGACAAGGATATAAAGCCACAGCCTACAAGGACATTGTTGCTGCAGTCAGGAAGAGTGACCTGGTCAGTCACTGAAGACATGATGAGAACTCATTTGCCAGACCAGAGACAAACTCTTGCACAAGGGATTACCAGCTACCAGTGTAGAGTATGTCTGTAGTTTGGATAATAGATAAATAAACTAGTTTCTGAGAAGAAACACTTGTTATGTGCCATTGAAGTCAAGTAAGGCAAGATTCCACAATATTTAGGGGAAAGTACCTGGGGTAAACCGGTGACTGGGTTACACTTCATTATGTGGCAGTCCATAGTAACTATATTATATGTAAGGGATAAGACACTGCCTGGTTTGCCCTTATGAGAGAAAGGCTTTTCTCTGCCGTCTTGGCTGCTTATCCAACAGGTTTCATAATTTTGAAAGTAAGTGAAAAGACATATCAAAAAATATTGTGTTTCACCAGATACAACAAATGGCCTGCTGACATGTCGGCATGGTAACAGTGTTTTCAGAGCAGACTGTTGCTGGGTGTTCCAGGATGTGAACTTGTCTGAAAGCTCCCTGATGAGGTGGTAATGTTTCTTTAGTGTAACAGAGTTCCACAAGACTGATGGATAGGTTTGATACCGGTTGAGAATACTTGATGTGTCCCTGTGAAGTACAAATTTTATTTACACATGAGATTGACCAGATTCATCATCAACCACAGTCACAATTCTAACAAGCATCCATGTGACATTTCCACAAATCAATATTCCAACATATTTTCAAATAAAAGTTTAAACTCATCTCAAGCATAACCCTTGAACAGAAGCAACACCAGCTTTCAATTCCCATCAGTCACTAAGATACAGCAGGCATAGCTTCACAGCATATTTTAACTTTTGGAGTTGCTGGTTGATTGTGTGCTGAAGATTGAAGTTCTGTCACTTTATGCATGAACATGTGGCAGGCACTTGTGGCCTGTTGAGAGCATCAGCTGTTGCGATATGGGAGAACGTGCCAATATCTCCAGCACTAGGTTGTACAGCCTAAAGAGACCAGAGGCTGAATTTTTATGCCTTGATGGGGGCAGGCATGAATTTGCTGCCGCCAGATGGCCTGCCAATTCCCCAGCTCTATCCTGCCCCCGGGACATTTTCCCAGAGGCTGGTAGCCAATTGAGCTCATTAACGGTCTGTTGAGGCCGATCATCAGAGGCCAACTGGAATTTTCCTTGGAGATGTTGGGAGACAGTGCAGCTGCCTGGAGGCAGCCTCCTGGTAGCAGACTGGGTGTTCCCCCTCCACAATGTTGGCCCAGCTGCTGAGACCCTTTTTTAATTTAATTTAAAGTTAAAGTTGGAGAGAGTGCACCTCAAAATGGAGGCACCTCCTCTCTCTCTTACCTATACTGCAAGCTGCTGCTTCTTCAGTGATGGAGGACCTTCTACTGGCCCTCCTGCTTTGAGAGGTCATCTACTGTCATTAATTGGACAGTGAGCCCTCCCTCTGGCCATTAACTGGCCAATGTGGGGAAAATCACAGCCGGGTGACTGTTTCCCCTGTATGGGTTTCTGACCCTCATTTGCCCATAACGACGGGGTTCTGAAGCCTGCGGGGAAAATCCTTGCCCATGGCAGAGAGAAAATGAATCGGTCTCCCTTTTTAAAAAAACAAAGACCAAATTGTCATAGCAAATATCTTTGTCAAAGTTCTGAATGTCACAATCAAAAGCAGTTCATTTAAAATAGTCAAAGTAATCACAGAACAAAAAGCATTTAGTAATAAACATTGGAATTCAATTGCTCAGGACGTTTCTCTTTAAACTGATCAAAACAAGCTGAGAAAAATATTCAAACCGCTTGACATCAAGTGCTTGCTATTTATGAGTTGTGTAATTCATAGTTTTCCAGCTAAATTGACATCTGGAAGTAACTTAGCCATTTTCTCTAATCCATCGCTTAACAATCCAGCTGTATGGAATAACATTTACACAATTGAGTAGTTTCTGCTTAAATGCCACAAAATATTTAACATTTTACTGTTTCTGATCTATAACAATATGAGGAGATAATCATTAATTATGTACTGCTTTTTGTCGTGTCCAACTAAAGGAAACAAATACAAAATTAATAAGCCTCAACAAAAAGTCAAGTTGTAAAGAATTATTTTTCCCCCAAGCATGTGGAATTGGACCTCTTGGAAAAACAGTTAATGCTAGGGTGATTAAATCTTTCAAAAATAGTTGGAGGAGCATATGGTTCTGAAATAAATTAAAGGCTTTACAGATGGGTTTAGAACAAATGATCAAAATTCTGGAACACCGCAGCTCCAGTTCTGTTAGGACTGAGCTATTTGTTGTTTGAATAGATGACTTAGCAAGGACCCACTAGGTTAGCTTTTAGAAGAAACACAACCTCTAGTCACCTTTTTTTTGTAAAATTTGATTCTTTTGCAGATACTTTTATTCATGATTTTAGAAAATAAAAAACAACGCAAAATAAGATCATGTATGCCGTTCCTTGATGGCGTGAGTAGGAACACTGAGACAGCTCAACTCTGGTGCTTTTGTTGCTTCCGCAACTGATATGAATATGAACCCATCACTATCCATTGGTTAAGTTGAATCATCCATGATTCAGCTGTTGATAAATGGGCCTGTCTCTTCATTTTGTTCTCCATTACTTAGACACTACTAAAACAATATCGTCTTGGGTCACCTCTACAAATTCTGTTCCCCAGCCACTGACTCCATCATTCTCCCTGGCAACTGTCTGGGACTGAACAAGACCACTCACAACCTTGGTGTCATATTTGACCCCGAGATGAGCTTCCGTCCACATATCCGCGCCATTACGAAAACCACCTATTTCCACCTCAGTAATATCTCCTTACTGCATCTCTGCCTCAATTCGCACCAAGTCCTGTACACCCATCACCTTGGTGCTCGCTGACCTACATTGGGTCCTGGTTGAGCAAGACCAGTTTAAAAATTGTAGAATTTCCTCCCTGGACCGCTATCTCTCTTTCCTTCTTTTAGATGCTCCTCAAAACCTACCTCTTTGATCAAGCTTTTGGCCATCTGTCCTAATATCTCCTTTACTATATTAAAGACACTATATAAATACAAGTTGTTTTTGATGTACATACCATTCCAGGCTGGACCAGGGCAGAGGAGTATTTATTGTGGCTGCGTTGTCAGAAATCCATAAGTATTAAAGAACTGAGTAAGTTTGAAAATGTCATACGCAAAATAGGAAAATTATTCAAAGCACTGCCGATTTACCATATTATTATAAAACTTCTTCTGTCAATTGCGACTGTTATCTCTATTATGGCTTTTTAATCTGCCAAATTTCTTCTGTTTCTAAAGAAAAATCTTTGCTCTTTATTTTGCTGTCCTTTCTCTTTTTTCATTGTTTAAATCTCTGGGTTTTTCTCCTTGCTAATTGGTTATTTTTATTCCATCATGACTGTTTAGTCAGTGCACAAAACCAATCACCCCAGTTTCTCTGTCAGCATGCTATCAAAAAAAATTCCCCTGAGTACTGCAAAACCAAATTCTGAGATACAACCTCCATTGTCGTCACCAATATATACTCCTAAAATAAATGTATAAATACTACATGCAAAAATCATTAACATTTAAGGGAAAAACATACTTATCGTTTCCAAACGACAATTACTACAATAACTTTTCCTACATGGCTATCACATTCCCTGATGTAAAGTATACCCTGCCAAGATACTTTGCTGGCTTTATGCTGCATCTCGAGAAAAGAGTCAGAGCTTGGTATCCAAGAAGAGATGAAATCATTTCTGCACTTCAGGATGTCAAGTGTATGGCGTCTAGCTCCAGCTCTTGGTGAAAGTAAAGGACAGAATAAAGAGATAATAAAGACAAACATGCAGTGTGTTACATATGGCCAGGCGAGAAAGAGGTCGAGGGGTTCCCTCTCCACCTTTGCTTGGTTTAACCATAACAGGGTTTAATTTTAAAAACAGTGTTTTTAGCTCCCCCTCACTGAATCCTTGTTCACTGCTCTCCAAAAGGCAAAGAAATCAACCAGACAGGCTTTCTTAGGTTTAAACAAGAAAGGTGGAAGTTTAATCACCTTAAACCTTAATTCAATTTAAAAAACTACAGATCCATGACACGATCATGCTCGCATGCATACGCGATAAACACGCACACAGATAGAGACCGAAAAGTAGAAAGAATAAAGGGGAAAAGTTTGAAGCAATAGCTGAGGTTTATTTACTGTCCTTTGTGTTCGATATAGAGTCTTTGATTGCAGTTATTTTGCTGTTTCGTTGGGGCCCAGTGGACGCTTTCAAACTTGTCTCGAGTCTTCTCTTGAGGTTTAAGTGTCTTCAGCAAATCTGGAAATTCATGAGAGAGAGAGAGAGCGCTAGCCAGGAGAGAGGCTTTCTTCTTCCAAGTTCAGTTGCACTCTGACCCAAAACTGGTCTGTGAGCAGTTCAAAACCAAACCTGGGCCAGCAGGTTAGTCATGTGACTGGTTGATTTTTTTTTAAACAAACTCCTGCGTTTGTGGATTCTCCATCTTAGCAGACACCCTGGAATGCTAGCTTTCTTACACATTCAATACCTGGTGATCAAAATCAATTTGGGTGAATTGGATCAGGGAACAGTTCTATTGTCTCTCCAGGCAACTGTCTCTTAGTATGCAAATTCCAGCCACGCTGATCTCTTTAAACAGTTCATCTCTTCAGTCCAGCAATAGTTTAAAATTAATGTTCATGTGACAAAATTAATATTCCTCATTTGTGGCAGGTGGGGTCTTCAGTGATAAAAGAAGAGAAAGTGAGAGGCAGAGAGGAAAGGAAAGATTTATAGGTAGAGGAAGTGAGGAAGAGTTGGAAGAAAGAGAGGACAATGAGAGAAGGTGTTTAAACGCTCTCAAAATTAAGAAAGAGATACCAAATGGAAATCAAACAGAAAGATTGAGAGAGGTAGATGGGAAGAATTAGAATAAATCAGTCGCTTTCAGGCTCGGGTCCGTAGAGACTTTCCATGGGGTCACTGACATAATAAAGTGCTTACTGAGCAGGGTCAGCATTACAAGTGGCGACATAGGTGACCACCCAGTGTTCCGTGGTCGTGAGTAAGTGAATGAGTGGCAGCTGGGACATGGGCTTGGGTACAGACCGGGACATGGGATTGGAGTGTGGCTGCCACATCCACAGTGCAAAGTGGGCTGGCTGTCTTGCCTGGGGGAGAGCACACATGGAGGAGCACTGAGAATGGCACAAAGCTTGCCAGGTAGACCTGCAGTTACCATGGCTGGCGGTGGGCACCAGGTGAGTTCAGTCTTGTTCAAGAGAGGGGAGCTGTTTAAAAATTGAAGCACTATATACTTCAACTCAAGGAAAGGGTACCAAAGTGCAAGTTTGCCTCGGGCACTTCTCTTCACATGCAGCACTTTCACATTATGAGTATTATATAGTATTATAAATTAGATAGGGGAGTCTATGATTACTAATCCATTTTAGAAGGGGTCCTTCAACCCAAAAACTTTGAGAACCACTGGGCTAAAAGGTAAAAGGAAAGACAGTTGTAAGAAGAGAATGGGGCAAACTTTACTCTTGTCCATGATTATTAAGTATTTCAAAATCTTTCTTTTGCTCTCCATTAATCAGAAGCATTGTTTTACAGTATGTCTCTAACTAGAGAAAATGAGTTCCATGGGGGTTCTCCTGCTCCATAACTATAGTGGAAAAGCTGTAGAAACCCCAGAAAATGGTATTTTGCCCTTTTTCAGGGATTCCCCGGCTCTTCTGCTGAAGTTACTGTCGACAGCCAGGAGAACCTCCAATGGAGAATTACCCCTTCCCTAAATTCTCTCAATCCCACTCACTGGACATTGTGTTATTTAGCAACAGGACAGCTTGTCCCAACATTAAATGATATCCTGTCAGGAGTTACTTCAAGTCAGTGTTGGCTGGGAGAAAAACAGACATGCAGCAAATTTGCTTTGAAGTGGGATGTGCTTTTTTTGAGGGGAATGTCCACATTACTTGAGAAAAAAGGTATTTGCTTTTTCTGCCATGGATTTTCCATAAATACAGACTTGTTTTCCTTCCTCCCTTATCATTTGAAGACTGATTACTGATTATTTGAATGTAGAACTCACTACCACAAAAGGTAGCTGAAGCAAATGGTATAGATGCATTTAAGGAAAAACTAGTTAAGTGCATGAGGGAGAAAGGAATGGAAGGTTATGCTGATAATGTTAGAGGGAATAGGGTGGGAGGAGGCTTGTATGGAGCATGGATCAGTTGGTTAAATGGCATGTTTTGTGCTATAACTTCCATAAATGTCGATGTAATCTATGTTCTTGAGGACACTTTGGTGTTGGATCTTCAATAATTTACCACGTATGGAACTACTTGTATTGTTCTTATTGTGTAACCAGATTCCCCGTGCTGAAGCCAGGGACCAAATCACTCAGCTGACAAGTGGGGGTGCTGATCTGTCTGTTGATGACTCATCTTGTGGGATGTTCAATTCCTCCTCACAACCTTGGCTGATTCAATATAACAGTTAGAAGAGGGAATGTGCAGAACAAATTAGGTCTGCCTGTTGCCAGCCTCATAAATGTTGTTGTTGACTGTGGATTAGTCTTTCAGTCCAGATTGCCTGAGCTGAAGGAATGAAGACCAACTAAGGAAAACACAGCAAAGGCAGGGATTCAAATGAGATGCACTGTGGAAACAGGAAAGATATTTTTTGTAGCTCCACACTAAATGATTCCTTCAAACTGCAAACTCATTTAACAGATTCTTCTTAAATAAATGACATTTTGGCCATCAAATTATATTTCCTTATCAGAAATTTACAGTGGGTGCAGATGGTTTCTATTCACGGAACAGAATATTCACTTATCAGGTATTCAGTAAAGTGCAAGCAGCTTCATTTAAATAGGTTATGTCATCAGAAGCGGTGAGATAAATGTATTATTTCCTGTAGTAGTTGCTGACCATGGCCTACTGGCAATAAAGTCACTCCTAAGTTACTGAGACAGTTTTCCTCATCATGTCTCAACATTACCCATGACACATCTCTTGGATAAAAAAAAAAGGAAGTGTCACAGGATATTTTGTTGTTATGACTTATGATGTCATCTGTAAATCTGGGCTGTAATATAATGTGATGTCCCCATCCAGTCCAACTATTCTGTTCATATGAAACCTTTCCCAGCTGACTTCTCTGCAGCAGAATGAACAATGATTGGGTGCATCAACAGTAAGAGCTTAAGTTAACTGCTGAATCTTTGCTTTTATAAGGTTTCTAAATCCCCTAATTGTATTGCTGCCTTCCCTTTTATCTTTCCTGCTAGTGTTTACTTTGGGTGGGTTGCATTTCTTTAGATTTTTGTCCATTTCTAGAAGTTGGAAAACTGGTCTTTCCACATCAGAGCAGCTGGATCTTTCTGCTGTGGACACTTATTAGAACAACGTAGAAACATAGGAGCAGGAGTAGGCCATTCAGCCCATCAAGCCTGCTCTGCCATTCAATACGATCATGGCTGATCATTCACTTCAATGACTTTTTCCCATACTATCCCCATATCCCTTTATGTCATCGGTATTTAGAAATATGTCAATCTCTGCTTTAAACATACTCAACTGAGATTCCACAGCCCTCTGGGGTAGAGAATTCTAAAGATTCACAACCCTCTGAGTAAAGAAATTTCTCCTCATCTCGGTCCTAATTGGCTTCCGCCTTATTTGAAATTGTGTCCCCTGGTTCTAGACTCCCCAACCGGGGGAAACATCTTACCCGCATCTACCCTTTCAAGTTTTTGTAGGTTTCAATGAGATCACCTCTCATTCTTCAAAGTTCGAGAGAATACAGGCCCAGTTTCCCCAATCTTTCTTCACAGGACAGTCCCATTAATGCCTGCCTCTTTCACAAGCTTTCTCAGAATAAATAAATGCACAATATTGTTTCATATCAGTGGTGGCACAGTTCAAATACCAAAGGTTACAGGCGAAAAGCAAGGAAGTTAGCAAGAAACAATAACACCAGAGACGTAGGGTTGAACTCTTTCACCCAAAGTGTTACTGGAGCAGATTTTCAGCCCCACCACATCCACCACCTCCCACCCCTAAGAACACAGTACACCCAAAGTATATCCCAGGTTAACTGAGATAGTCTGTCCTTGGAGAATTCAATGGTCTGGGGCACCCTTGGCACAGGCCTGCCTGTGGGGCTTGGCATCTGTGAAAGGGACTAGGAAATGAGGTACAGCCGTAGGCATCTTAGACCTGCACTTAGTGTTGGGCCTTGGAGATCGAGACCATCATTAGAGATAAGGTTCCAGACAGACTGAAACGTCTTGAGATGCCTAGAAGTTTAAAGATGTCAGAAATTCCTTATTTTAAATGACCTCGGGAGTCCTGCAGACCCTTCAGCTGGCAGAGAATCAGGGACAGATCACAGTGCCATGTTTTTGGGCAAGGTACCCAGCCAGTGAGCAATCCAGAAAAGGAGTCGGGTGACCAGGAACGCCCTCAGCCATTTAAATTGTTTAAATGGCCCTGAAAGGCAAGTGCCTGCTGCAGGTACAGATTCAATTCCACTTCCCACACAGAATCTCAGGGCAAAGTAAAGGGAACGGAGATCTGGCAAACTGCATCCTTTTTTTCCCATGGCCTTACAGTGGTCAGGCCAATCAGCCCTGTGGAAGAACTCACCAGGATAGTCTTTTGTGACAGAATGTAAATTTGAACTCAAATAATTGGTTATGTTCTGAAGAGAAGGAACTGACGGGCATAATGGGAAGGCAGTTATGTGGGGCTAAGATCTACAAAATGGAATGGGCTTTAAGGGCCTAATGCGCTGAATTAAAAAAAAATCTCCTTAAGGGGCTCCTGTAGCAGGAGGTTACTGTCTGAAGTGTGACATCTACCTGTCAACAAGCCATAACAAAATTGTTTTCTTTTAGCTCAGAGAATTCTGCCAAGGAAGCAATATTCTATGAGACTAAACCTTTTCAAAACCTAATTCATAATAGGTAGAAGATGAAAGTAAATCTTTTTGATCTGTGTGCATTTTTATTTTTGCATCAGCCTCCCATCCATTGAAAATAGCAAAGGATGTTCAGTACTTTAAGGATTAAGGTATGTTCTAATCAGAGTGGGGTTGGGGGGATTGTGGAAGAAATTTTCCCTGTGTAGTTAATCTTCTCTGAATGTAACCACATCTTCTGTTCAGCCAAAAGATGTTGCAGTGTGACACAGTGCTTCCCGAGAGAGTGTGGGAGGCATAAATGATATCAGAGTACTGAATAGAATGACAAACTTAGAGACACTTTTCTCTTCATTTTAAGGAGATATTGTTGCCTAGTAAAATGTGTTGACTAACCTGCTGAATGTTTCCAGCATCTTGGGGTTTTATTTCATAAGATAAATCACTATGGTTTTAAAACAGTGCATATTGTGATAGAGGTGTATGTATCCAGTTTGAATTGAAAGAATTTATGTTTTCCTCCCATTTAATTTGGAGTCACGCCTGCTGTTGGAACAATTTATAATGGCAACTATTGACTGTTTCCTGTTAGGTTTAATTTCCCTCACAGAGACACAAATCTATCTCCAGCAATCTCTGTCTTATAACTAGTCAAATGTATTCTCTTTTGAAAAGGCAATGAAGCTATTGAAGTATTCTTCAGTACCTGTAGTGTTGACGCACTTTGGGTGCCAGCACTGACACCTCAGGGTGCTGAGACAGCACCTGACGTACAGTGCATTTAATGAAGTGGCCTGGAAGCACTTCTGTTCAGAGTCAGCATGTGTTGTGCAGTCAGCTCATTCAGGCTTCCAAAAATATTTAAATTAAGGCCAACCCCCATACTCTGGTTTGAGGACCTGAAGAACACTCAGTGAGCTGATTCAGCAAAACTTTCTGTAAATTCCTGCTGCTAATTTTTAATCTGTTTTACTGCTTTGCCACTTCTTAAAACTGTGCTCTATTTTGTAGCTGTTCCTGTTCTCCAGGGATACTTCATACTGTGTTGCCTATATAGTGATCCCTCTGGCCATTCCCTCCATTTGATGGTTTGGTAGAAGGAGGTGAGGAACCATGCCAGATAGATGCATTTACACCAGAAGTGTTTGATGTGCAATATGCTTGAGATCTGAGTGCCAGCCCTGTTAGCTGGTTCGCTTAACATGGTAAATACAGGCAAATGGAGGCCAAATGTGGTGCCTCAACACTACCCTGACTGAAATAAAAAACAGAAAATGCTGGAAATATACAGCAGATGAGCAACATTTGCAGAGAGAGAAACAGAGTTAACATTTAACCTTTTGCCAGAATTGGAAGAAGTTGGAAATATAAGTTTTAAGCAAGTGCGGAGGCCAGGTGAGGTAAGAACAAAAAGCAAGTTCTGTTTTAGAGTGAATTGTATGTATAATTAAATGACAAAAGGGATGATGGGGAAAGACAAAAGGGGATGGGAATGGGACAAGTAAAGAAAGATGGGTCTGGAGGAACAGTAAATGGTAGCAGCAGAATCATTACCTGCACTTGCTGTCTTAAAAAATAGGAGCAGTAGTTATGATCTGAAGTAGTTGAACTCAATGTTGAGTCTGGAAGTTGTAAAGAGGGGTTGCTCTTCAAACATTCATGAGCTTCATTAGAACAGTGCAGGAGGCAGAAGACAGAGAGGTTGGAGTGGGGTGGAGAATTAAAATGGTAAGTGACTGTAATTACTGTGACCACCCAATCTGCATTTGGTCTCTCCGGTGGAGAGCAGACTGCATAGTGAGCAGTGAATACAGTGTACTAACTTAAAAGAAGGACAAGTAAATTGCTGTTTCAGCTGGAAGGAGCGTTTGGAGTCCTGGATGGTGCAAAGGGAGGAGGTGAAAGCATAGCATCTTCTGTGCTTGTATGGGAAGGTACCATGGGAAGGGGAGCAGGTGTTGGGGATGATTGAAAAGTGGACCAGGGTGTTGCGGAGGGAATGGTCAGTTCGGAATGCTGAAAGGAGAAGAGAAGATGTGTTTAGTGGTGGCATCACATTGGAGATGCTGAAAATGACAGAGAGTGATCAATTGAATGTGAAGACTGGTGGTTTTTAAAAAAAAATTGTTTCATGGGACATGGGTGTCACGGCAAGGCCAGCATTTGTTGCTCATCTCTAATTGCCCTTGAGAAGGTGGTGGTGAACTACCTTCTTGAACCGCTGCAGTCCATCTGGTGTGGGTACACCACAGTGTTGTTAGGGCGGGAATTCCAGGATTTTGACCCAGCAACAGTTGTTATGACTGAGGCGGGAGTAATGCACTGTCAATTCAGACCCATTACTTCACAAGTCACAACATATTATTAAAGTTTCCCACCTACCGGAAATTAGCCATATTAAACACTTTATTAACCCCCAGGATAAAACACACAAAACCAGGTATCTTTAAACAATAACAAACTAACTATTTATTAATAAACTAAATCTTAAACAATACTGCGATAAATCTATGTCTGAAGAGACTTCATAACTTCTATTCCTCCTAACCCTCTTACACACACAGATACATTCAAAAAACAATGGTTCTAAATGATGATTTAAATTAGAACTGTTTCTTCGGAATAATAAAATAACTGAGTTGCAGTTGCTGCCAGACCTGCTGAGTATTTCTCGCATTTCTTGTTTTTATTTCAGATTTCCAGCATCTGCAGTATTTTGCTTTTATGTTATTATTATTATAGTTTGTAAGTCTTGGTGGGTTACGTTCCCGATTCTGTGAGGTGTCCCAGAGTTGAATGGTCAGATGCCACTCAAAGTCTCCAGACGAGTTTGATGAACAGTCTACAATGGATAGGCGTTTTTGATACTTTGGCTGCAGTAGGCGTCACAGAGATCCTTCAACAAGGAGTATAACAATAGGTCTATTTAGATTTTGAATTATCAGTCTACCAGAAACTTTACTGAGTTTCCAGAACTCCCAGAAACACAAAAGACAACAGAAAGTCACTCCTGAGGTAGAGACATCTCAGAGACTGGAAGTAAAAAGGAATTTGCTACCTTCAGTATATAAATATTTCTTTCCAAGGGTCTTTTCTTTTTTAGGCTAAACACAGCCTGTAGGCCAATGTAGATTTCTGCTGAGAGAGACAAATTCTTCCTTCCTTCAGGAGAGCATGCTTCACTGGTCTGCCAGTTCAAACTGGTTCTAGCCAGTCTTTACACACAGTTAAACTGATACAATATGGCATGTGATCTCCCTCTTGCTGTTGCTTAGGAAACAGGCTTGCAGCTCACACGCTGTTCCCAGAGAATATAAAAACTGCTCTCAATCTTTAAGGCACACAGACCCTCTTTAGTTTTTAAACAGAGAGAAAAAAAAACACTTCCATGACACAGTGTAGGAATGGCGATATAGTTCCAAGTCAGGATGGTGTGTGGCTTGGAGGGGTACTTGCAGGCAGTGGTGTTGCCATGCATCTGCTTCCCTTGCCCTTCTAAGTGGTAGACATCATGGATTTGGAAGGTGCTGTCGAAGGGGACTTGGTGAGTTGCTGCAGTGCATCTTGTAGATGGTATGCACTGTTGCCACTGTGCATCGGTTGTGGAGGGAGTGGATGTTTAAGGTTGTTGATGGGTTGCTGACTAAACAGGCTGCTCTGTCCTGGATGGTGTTTGAGCTTCCTGAGTGGTGTTGGAGCTACACTCATCCAATATTAATTTTTCAGGTTGATAACATTTCATGAACTGATGAAAAGTCATCGACGTGAGACATTAACTCTGTTTCTCTTGCCATAAATGCTGCCCAGTCTGCTGTGGATTATTTTCATCTTATAGTAGATATTGTTTGAAAGCCTATCTCGAGAAACGGAAAGAGAAAAGTCAAGAAAGGGAAGGGACAAGTTGGAGATGGACTATGTGAAGGTGAAGGAGGGGTGGAAATTGGATGAAAAATTGATGAAATTTTCCAATCCATCCCAAGAGCAAGAAGCAGCACTGATACCATCATCAATGTACTGAAAAAAGAGGTGAGGGTGGGGACCTGAGTCGGACTGGAATAAAGAATATTCCACATTTCCCACAAAAAGGCAGGCATAGCTTCTACCTATACAGGTTCCCATAACAACACCTCTTAGTTGGAGGAAGTCAGTGGCCTGGAGAAGTAGTGGTATTGTCACTGGACTAGTAACCCAGATACCCAGGGTATTGCTCTGGGGACATGGGTTCAAATCCCACCACCAGGGAAGGTGGAATTTGAATTCAATTAATCAATCTGGAATTAAAAGCTAGTCTAATGATGGCCATGAAACCATTGTCGATTGTTGTAAAAACCCATCTGGTTCACTAATGTCCTTTCGGTAAGGAAATTTGCTGTCCTTACCTGGTCTGGCCTACATGTGACTCCAGACCCACAGCAATATGGTTGACTCTTACACGCCCTCCGAAATGGCCTAGCAAGCCACTCAGTTGTATCTAACCGCTACAAAGCCAATAAAAAGGAATGAAAACGGATGAACCACCCCGCATCGACCTAGGCACTGGAAACAACAATGACAAACCCAGCCCTGTTGACCCTGCAAAGTCCTCCTTACTAACATCTGGGGGCTTGTGCCAAAGTTGGGAGAGCTGTCCCACAGATTAGTCAAGCAACAGCCTGACACAGTCATACTCATGGAATCATACCTTACAGACAATGTCCCAGACACTGCCATCACTGTCCCACCGGCAGGACAGACCCAGCAGAGGTGGTGGCACAGTGGTATGCAGTAGGGAGGGAGTTGCCCTGATAGTCCTCAACATCGACTCTGGACCTCATGACGTCTCATAGCATCAGATCAAACATGGACAAGGAAACCTCCCGCTGATTACCACTTACTGCTTTCCGTCAGCTGATGAGTCAGTACTCCGCCATGTTGAACAGCACTTGGAGGAAGCACTGAGGGTGGCAAGGGCACAGAATGTACTCTGGGTGTGGGTCTTCAATGTCCATCACTAAGAGTGGCTCGGTAGCACCACTACTGACCGAGCTGGCCGAGTCCAAAAGGACATAGCTGTTAGACTGGGTATGCGGCAGGTGGTGAGGGAACCAACAAGAGGGGAAAACATCCTTGACCTCGTCCTCACCAATCTGCCTGCCGCAGATGCATCTGTCCATGACAGTATTGGTAGGAGTGACCACCTCACAGTTCTTGTGGAGACGAAGTCCCGGTTTCACATTGAGGATACCCTCCATCGTGTTGTGTGGCACTACCACCATGCTAAATGGGATAGATTTCGAACAGATCTAGCAATGCAAACCTGGGCATCCATGAGGTGCTGTGGGCCATCAGCAGCAGCAGAATTGTACTCAACCACAATGTATAACCTCATGGCCCGGCATATCCCCCACTCTACCATTACCATCAAACCAGGAGCCCAACCCTGGTTCAATGAAGAGTGCAGGAGGGCATGCCAGGAGCAGCACCAGGCATACTTCAAAATGAGGTGTCAACCTGGTGAAGCTACAACACAGGACTATCTGCGTGCCAAACTGCATAAGCAGCATGCGATAGACTGAGCTAAGCGATCCCATAACCAATGGATCAGATCTAAGCTCCGCAGTCCTGCCACATCCAGCCGTGAATGGTGGTGGACAATTAAACAACTAACTGGAGGAGGTGGCTCCACAAATATCCCCATCCTTAATGATGGGGGAGCCCAGCACATCAGTGTGAAAGATAAGACTGAAGCATTTGCAACAATCTTCAGCCAGAAGTGCTGAGTTGATGATCCATCTCGGCTCCCTCCTGAATTCCCCAGCATTACAGATGCCAGACTTCAGCCAATTCGATTCACTCCACGTGATATCAAGAAACGACTGAAGGCACTGGATACTGCAAAAGCTCTGGGCCCTGACAATATTCTGGCAATAGTACTGAAGACCTGTGCTCCAGAACTTGCTGCGCCCCTAGCCAAGCTGTTCCAGTACAGCTACGACACTGGCATCTACCCTGCAATGTGGAACATTGCCCAGATATGTCCTGTACACAAAAAGCAGGACAAGTCCAACCTGGCCAATTACTGCCCCATCAGCCTACTCTCAATCATCAGTAAAGTGATGGAAGGTGTCATCATCAAGCGGCACTTGCTTAGCAATAACCTGCTCAGTGACGCTCAGTTTGGGTTCCGCCAGGGCCACTCAGCTCCTGACCTCATTACAGCCTAAGTTCAAACATGGACAAAAGAGCTGAACTCAAGAGGTGAGGTGAGAGTGGCTGCCCTTGACATCAAGGCAGCATTTGGCCGAGTATGGCATCAAGGAGCCCCAGCAAAACTGAGCTCAATGGGAATCAGGGGGAAAACCCTCTACTGGCTATAGTCATACCTAGCACAAAGGAAGATGGTTGTGGTTGTTGGAGGTCAATCATCTGAGCTCCAGGACATCACTGCAGGAGTTCCTCAGAGTAGTGTCCTAGGCCCAACCATCTTTAGCTGCTTCATCAACGACCTTCCTTCAATCATAAGGTCAGAAGTGGGGATGTTCGCTGATGATTGCACAATGTTCAGCACCATTCGTGACTCCTCAGATACTGAAGCAGTCTGTGTAGAAATGCGGCAAGACCTGGACAATATCCAGGCTTGGGCTGATAAGTGGCAAGTAACATTTGCGCCACACAAGTGCCAGGCAATGACCATCTCCAACAAGAGAGAATCTAACCATCTCGCCTTGACATTCAACGGCATTACCATTGCTGAATCCCCCACTATCAACATCCTAGGGGCTACCATTGACCAGAAACTGAACTGGAGTAGCCGTATAAATACCATAGTTACAAGAGCAGGTCAGAGGCTAGGAATCCTGAGGTGAATAACTCACCACCTGACTCCCCAAAACCTGTCCACAATCTACAAGGCACATGTCAGGAGTGTGATGGAATACTCTCCATTTGCCTGGATGGGTGCAGCTCCAACCACACTTAAGAAGCTTGACACCGTCCAGGATAAAGCAGCCTGCTTGATTGGCACCCCATCTACAAACATTCGTTCCCTCCATCACCGACGCACAGTGGCAGCAGTGTGTACCATCCACAAGATGCACTGCAGCAATGCACCAAGGCTCCTTAGACAGCACCTTCCAAACCCGCGACCTCTACCAACTAGAAGGACAAGGGCAGCAAATGCATGGGAACACCACCACCTGCAAGTTCCCCTCCGAGTCACACACCATCCGGACTTGGAACTATATCGCCGTTCCTTCACTGTCACTGGGTCAAAATCCTGGAACTCCCTTCCTAACAGCACTGTGGGTGTACCTAGCCCAAATGGACTGGAGTGGGTCAAGAAGGTAGCTCACCACCACCTTCTGAAGTGCTATTAGGGCTTGGCAATAAATGCTGGCCTGGCCTGCGATGCCCACATACCATGAATGAATAAAAAAAAACAATCATGTATCCTGGCACAGATATAAATTCAGATCAGTGTCTCCTTGTGGCAAAAATTAAGATGAAACTGAAAATACCAAAAATGGAAAAAGATGTGCAACCACTTCGACCTTGACATGCTGAAGGATGAGAATATTAGACAGGCAGTCACACTTAAAGTATAAAAAAAAAGGTATGACTGTCCCAGGATTCAGGAAAGTATATTTTCAGAGGTCTCGGAACAAGAAATAGAAAACAAATTGAAAAACATGAAAGAGAGTATACAACATGCTGCAAAGGAAATATTACCAAAATGGAAAACAAAAAGAGACGAGGAGTGGATGACAGATGAGATATTAGCAATGATGACAGAGAGGGAAAAGAAACACACCTGAGTATGATGAAATTGAAAAGAAAATGAAGAATGCATGTGGGCAGACAGAAGAGAAATGGTATAAGAAATGTGTGATGAAATATTGGAGCTGGAAAGAAATCTCAAAATGAGAGTTATGCACCAGAAGGTGCAATTCTTGACATAGAAAGAAAGGGATTACAACAGACAAAAGACAAATGTTGTTTAAAGGAATACAGTAGCAAAAAGATGGACAGAGTATATGTGAATTGTATGAGGATCCAAATCAAGGGAGTCCTCAAGATACAGAGGCAAAGGAAGGACCAAATTTTATGATATTGGGTAAAAAACTCTTTGAAATTGATGAGTACAGGAAAAGCTCCAGGCACAGATGAAGTAACGACAGAGCATCTAAAAGCCCTTGAAGAAACAGAATTAGAAGTGATAACAAATTTGTGATCAAATATATACTAAAGGGTACATTCTAAGTGACTTGAGACATTCATTACCTAAGAGACCTAAAGCAATGGAGTGCATCAGTTTACAACTCTAAGCTTAATGAGTCATGTCATTAAAGGGATCTTGAAAATCATAATTGAAAGAAATAATAACGTATTTGAAACAGAAGTTGATGAAACACAATCTGGATTTAAACCTGGAATAGGAACAAGAGAGGGAAGATTTAACCTAATATTATGATCAGGTGAGGATGGGTCAAAGGTCTCCCCTCGTTTCCCTCTCCTTTGACCACAATAGGTTTATTTCTTTTTGAAGTGGATATACTTGCAAACTCAGTGAGTGTTTAATTGTTCTGTGCTGTGATCCTAAAAAAAAAACAATTGGACAGGTTTTCTTGAGTTTAACAAAGAAAGAGGTTAGCTTTATTGTACTTAACCAATCTAAGTGAAATATAAAATATGCTCCAACCTCAACACACACACTCTTGAAGTTCACACACACACAAATAGGTTACAGAGTGGGGAAGGATAATTTGACTAAATTAGAGTCCAGAGAAATAAAAGGGGTATACGGTCTGTGGAGGGTGGTGACTCGGCTGGCTTCATGCCGAACTTAGTGATCGTCCGACTTTCCTTTGGTGGTCCTGAGGCTTCTGATTTGAAGATGTGAATGGCTATTTCAGTGGGTCTCATGGAGACAGCAATGCGGCTGATTTCCTTCAAGAAGTTTCTGTCTGCAGCAGGGGTATACCTGGGTAGACATGGTCAGCAGGCAAGGTTTGAAGCTTGCCAGGTGGTTTGGAGAGAGAGAGGAATGAAGTAGAGACCCCACTTAGGTCTTCTCTCTTCAGTGTCTAGCTGTTTGTCTGTCTACTGCAATGAAAACGCCAGCTTAAGTAGATGGAGGGTGGGCGTGTCACATGACCATTACCCAATGATTCAAGCATGGTAGTTACTAGTTACGGATCGAGTCTGAACACTAAAACAATGGTAGTTAGAGGAATATATCAGAAGAAGCTAGAGTGAAGATTGTAGTGGATGGTGTCACACTGGAACAAAAAGATAAATTTGTCTGTTTAGAACAAATGATAACAGAAGATGGTCGATGCGATGCCAAAGACAGAAGAGGGATAGAGATAACCAGAAGTAATTTTGTGAAGATGAAGGATATGTTAACAACAAGAAAGCTCAAGCTTTTAACAGGGAAAAAACTCCTAAGAGGCTACATTCTATCCACTTTCCTGTATGTCTCAGAAACCTGGATAATAAGTAAAGATCTGTGGAAGAAAATAAAGGTCTTTGAACTGTGGATGTTAAGACGTATGCTTAAAATTCCTTATACAGACCATAAGACAAATGAATAGGTGCTTGAAATTGCAAGAGCAAAGAGAACTCTAAAAAGTGATCCAGAAAAGTAAATGTCAGTATTTTGGCCATTTGATCAGAGCTGAAAAGCTACAGAAATCTCTTTTAGAGGGCAAAGTGGAGGGCAGCAGAAAGAGGGGTTGACCTAGGCATAGTTGGATGATAAACGTCACAGAGTGGTTGCAGATGAGCTACAGTCGATGTGTGAGGATGGCGCAAGTTCAACGACCGTGACATACCATGACAGCAGATCTCCTGGTAGGAGTAGCTACAAACAGCAGAGTGGCTTGGCTGAGCTGCAGTAAAGTTCATTAACCATACTGAAGAATTCAGAAACAATTTGCATAGGTTTGGACTGTGCCCCACTATAACACTTTGTGTTGCTTGATTCACTTCGGACTCTTGTAACAGAGTTGGTTTCTCAGCTTGTTCGTCAAGCTTCTACTTCCCAACAAAAGTTTTGAGCCCAGGGCTACCATTAGGTGTGTTGTAACTCAAGATATAGCACAGGTCAGATATAGGGAAACACTCCATCTGGAGTGAACTCCAGAACTGGCTAAGAAGCGCTCCATCACAACAATCTCAAAAGAGCAACTTCTACTATTTCATTATTTTCTCCACAAGCTGTCCTTAGGGCTTCTTTGAGTGAGACTGCCAATTAGCACTCAATTATGGACTGATCTGTACTCTGCGAGTCAAATAAGAATGAATCTTTCAACTAGATTGACAGTGCCTGAACTTCAAAAGAGACTTTCATCCCATTATCAGAGGTTGGATTTAAACTCATCCCCCATCACACTCCTGCCATTTCAGTCCAATTTTAAGTGTCTGGCACCTGCAAGATACGAAATAATCAATATCTATCAAACAAGCATAGATTTTAAGCAGTTTTGTAGAGCAAAAACATACAAAGATATACAGAATGTACTCAATGCGGTAATGACATAGTACCACTGTTGTATAGATTGTGCTGTGAAAATGCTGCAAGAGCAAATTCTGCAAACTATCTGATATGAAAAGCACAACAGGGACTCTTCTGTTGACCAATCTGACAAACAGACCTAATATCTAACACTAAGCCTTGCCTCGTCTACAATTATATGTTAACCAGAGATTTCTTTTACAGGTTAATATATTGTCTTCTTTTTCTTGCACTATTTCTGATATTTATCCTTCTTCAAACCGCCTGCATCACACAATATTTCACCACCAACAGTGCCAGTGCAGGCTGGCATCTTTCTCCCAGAATAACTCCCTTCCCCTCCTTATTGCCAATCGCTCTTTTTGTTGCCAACTTAGCAAGCTGTGCAGATTGAAGGACAATAGAAGTCCTGTTTTTCACATAAGAAGTTTTCAGTAAGTAAAGGTCGAATTCCTTCACATATTTGCCATTGTTATCAACAGAATTGGATGAGTCTGTGAAATTGTATTAATGGCGATCAATTTTGGATAACAAGAGTACTGAAGCAATTTCTTTACTGGTTTCAACATCACTTTAGAAACTCCATTAACATTTGGCTGACTCTTAAGCACATTATGGGGGTGAAATTGGTGTATGCCAGAAGCGCGAAGCAGACTCATGGAGAATTGGCAGTCCGTTCTGCACTGCATCTGATTTTATTTTTTCTGTTAGGAAAATAGAACTGGGAGCTTTGCAAAACAAGTTACTGATTCACTATGAACCTGTTTCACACAACTGGCGAAGACCAATTTCACCCTAATTATTAGTTAACAGCTGGGTTTCTTGAGGGATGTGTGCAGATTTATTTACTGCCCCACAGATTTGTACACTCGTTGCCATCAATGGTTTCCAGCAGCTTCATTCCATTTGCTTCTCTTTCATTGACAATATTTGCAATGTCACCATAGAGATGCTGTTACGTTGGCTAGAATTCAGGCAGTAGCACAGCAACTTCTCATTAGGATTTTTTTTTTAAATGGAAACTGCTCAATAAAATTAGTTGAATTAGGCATATGATTATTCAGCCTGAAATACGAAATAAAATGAGCACTCTCTGTCTTAAACTAAAATGTGCAAATTGAAATCAAAACCAATGGACTAAAAAATAGAAATGATCTGCAAATTACTGGGGATGCATTTCCTGTGGGAGCTCTCCCAGGTTCCTACTATAACATCAGTGGAAAACATATGGAAGTCCCAGAGAAGCAATGTAAACTGCCATTATGCCATTATGGAGGGTGATCGTGGGGGTTAGGGGGTGAATTTCTACAGCAGCTCTCCTGTTAACCCATCGTAACTTCAGTGGAAGATCTGTAGAAACACTGAAAAATGCTGTATACATAATTTATGCTTATTTCTGGGGTTTCAGCAGCTCTTCTGCTGAAGCTACAGTGAATGAATTGGATAACCTCCTGTGGAAATTCATTCCTCAGTTCTTTGTCAGAGATCCTGGTGCAGAAATTCCTTTTTAAAGAGCTTTGATATCAACACTGCCTCTTTGAAAGAGGTCCCAAAGGTGAAACGCCCTCTTCAAAAGGGCCTCTGATAATGAGACTCTTTCTTTGAAAGAAGAAAACTCCACCAGCCCTACAACCTTCTGAGATATGTGTACTCCTCCAATTCTAGCCTTCAGCATCTCCAATTTTAATCACTCCACCATAGAGGGCCATGCCTCCAGCTCTAAGCTCTGGAATTCCCTCCCTAAACTTCTGTACCTCTCTTCCACTCTTTCCTCCTTTAAGATGCTCCATAAAGCCTACCTCTTTGGCCAAGCTTTTAGTTATCTGCCCTAAAGGCCCGTTATCTGACCCGAACCCAACGGGACCCGACGACATGTGTCGGGTTCAGGTTGCACTTCCGGGTCCGGCATTCAGGCTCGGTTCGGGCCGGGCCAGATATGCTCTATCACAGGTAAGTAGCTCCAATGTTAATTTAATTTTTAGACTAGAAAGGTGGTTTTGTTGCAGTTGTTGTAAGCTTTTGCAGATCAGCAACAAAGTGAAAAATGGAAGGTAAGTTAACTGATGGTCGGGTTGGGTTGGGCATGGGAAAAAATGGAAGGACCGGGCCGGGTCGGGCTTGCGTCGGATGTGGTTCTGTTGGGCTCGGGTCGGGTTTGTATTTTTGTGCTGACCCGAGCAGGCCTTTAATCTGCCCCAATATTGCCTTTTGTGGCTCAGTGTAGCACCTTGGAATATTTTGGTATGTTAATGGCACTATATAATTGCAAGGTGTTGTTGTTTAGATTTCCTCTTCAGCACTAGTCGACTCATTAAACTTGTCAAATATGGTATTTTTTCTGTCACTTTGCAACTAAAAGCCAGGTACATTTTTCTAATGTACTGAATCTTCACATCGCTTCTATAAAGTGGTTAATATCATTTCATTGCAGCTTGAAAACTATATTCAGGACAGTGTGAAGACCGAGATCGTAGAGATCCAGCGGAATGTGGTGCAGAATCAAACGGCAGCCATGTTAGAAATAGGAACTAATCTCCTGACTCAAACTGCGGAACAAACTCGCAAGCTCACAGATGTGGAAACACAGGTAATCCTTTCATGTAACCAAGTGACATTGGGGAAAAAAAAGTCACCTTCTCTCAATCATCTGTTGTTCTAAACTAATTACACTGCAAACTTCAACATAATTTAAAGATTTATTTGAATTTGAACAATAAACAAGGGGCAGCGTAATTGTTTCTTAATCTGATTGGACCAGGTTGTATTTATCCTCAGTTGGTCCAGTTTAAGTTTCGCTGCTGCCCTTGCATTGAAGCAGCATCACTTTTGATCATAGCAGTTTGCAGTTGAAGGCCTCCCAATCATAGCCTTAAGGGGCAAATGACCCAATTCAGATTATAAGATTTAAAAAACTGTACTGAAGATCTCATTATAGCATACTCCTGACTGCCAGTTACTCCTTGCATAACACACTCTGACTACTGTTTATTTTCTGAGTGAAAGGCTGTTTATTTGCTGTATAATACATGTCAGGCTACCATTTCTTCTTTGTGAAACACACTCGAGGTAAACTTTTACCTTCTGTGTATCATTTATTTACTGAGTACTGTACTTCTGACAGTCATTTATTTTTTCAGGAAACTCTGAAAGCCATTTATTTTCCATGTTGCATGGTCTCAGCTAATTATAATCATCAATTAGATTAACGGTTTTCTGTGTTTCATTTTATAAGCTTGGTGTATATTTAAGGATCTTTGGATGAGACGATCTGAAATTTCCACAGAATCCTTCTTTGTGAATACTCATAGTCATAAGTATGTTATAGGTCCTGTGGCATTGCCCAAGGAAATAGTCACAGTTACATCTGTTTACAATCAAGGCATTTACAATTAAGTTTGTGACTTTTATTTATTGGAGATGAACTGATATAAAAGTGTGTTGGTTGCAGGAATATAAGAAAACAAGTGAAATATTTCAAAATGTCATGCGGACATAATTTAAGTTTTATCTAAAATTAAACACAATCAACAGAGCAAGACTGGAAGAGGCTGGGGAGCCAATTGAGGAAAGAGAATAGGTAGATTAGCTATGATTGTGTTGAATGGCGGAGCAGGCTCGATGGGCCATATAGTCTACTCCTCCTCCTATTTCTTATGTTCTTGTTGGGTGGGGGTGGGGGGGGGGGGTGGGTGGAAGCAACACCTGCAAGGTAGCATAGTAGTGCCTAGAGCAAGAAGAACAAGTTACGGAGCCTAAGGGGTGCAGGAGGAGGTCTGCATGTGACAGAACCAGAAGCATGTCATCAGAGATGGGCCAAGATTCATGGAGGATTCAAGGTGCACTAGAGTGAAGGAAAGAGAAGCAGGACCTCAGAAAAGACTGAGGAGTGGCAAGCAAGATAAAAGGAATTAAGGTGAAGAGAGATTGCAGAGCCTAGTCATGTGCCAGCGCACGGTCAATCATGGTAAGAGGAATGGGAAAAGGCTCAGGGACTGAAGGAGGATGAAATTAATTAAAAGAATACATAAATGGAAAATAAATCGAAAGCTTGGCCCAGTAGTAGTGGTCTTATCTCTGAATCTGAACTACATAGGTTCAAGCACCACTACAGGGGCTTGAGCACCTAATCTGGGCTGACACTTCAACACTGCACTGAGGGAGTGCTGCATTGTTGAAGGTGCTGTCTTTTGAATGAGATATTAAACGGAAGCCTAGGCTGCCCTCCCAGGTGAATATAGAAGATCTCAAAGCACTACATGAAGAAGATGAGAGGAGTACTTCTTGTGTTCCAGCCTGCATTTATTCCACGTCCTATTGATAAAGCTTAGGATACTGTATGCTTTATTATCCACTCTTGCAACTTGTTCTGCCACCTTCAATGACTTATGGACATATACATCCAGGTCCCTCTGCTTTTGCACCCCCTCTATAATTGTACCTTTTATTATATATTGTCTCTCCACATTCTTTCTACCAAAATGAATACTTCACACTTATCCACATTAAATTTCGTCTGCCACTTGTCTGCCCATTCCACCAACCTGTTTTGGTCCAACACTATGTGCCTCACAGTCCACAATGCTTCCAAGTCTTGTATTGTCCACAAATTTTGAAGTTGTGCCCTATACACTAAAGTCTAGTTCATTAATATATATTGGGAAGAGCAGGGGTCCTAACACCAACCTGGGGAACTCCACTATAAACCTTCCTCCAGTCCGAAAAACAACCATTAGCCACTAACATCTGTTTCCCGTCACTCAGCCAATTTTGTATCCATGTTGCTACTGTCCCTTTTATTCCATGAACTCTAACTTTGCTCACAAGTCTGTTGTGCAGATCTTTATCAAATACCTTTTGGAAGTCTATGTACACTCCATCAACAGCATTACCCTCATCAACCCTCTCTGTTACCTCATCAAAAAACACAAGCAAGTTAATCAAACACGATTTTCCCTTAACAAATCCGTGCTGGCTTTCCTGAATTAATCTGCATTTGCCCAAGTGACTATTAATTTTGTCCAGAATTACCGTTTCTAGAAGCTTCCCTGCCTTTGAGGTTAAACTGACTTGCCTATAGTTGCTGGGCTTATCTTTACACCCTTTTTTTGAGCACTGGTGTAACATTTGCAATTCTCCAGTCCTTTGGCACCACCCCTGAGTCTAAAAAAGATTGGAAAATTATGGCTAGTGGGTGTAGGTCTGATCCCAGGGAAGCTCATAGGCTTTGGGGACTGAGAGGAAGCACTCCTGCTCTGCTGGCCCATGATGAAGCACTTAGCTTTTCCATGAAGCTGTTCCCTTGAGCTGCCAGGTTTGTGGTAAGGATAAGTCTGTGAAAATAGGCCCAGAAGATGTACTGAGTGCCCGGCAAGGTCATTATCCTCAGTTTTCCAGATGAAACAAAATTTGGAGGCTGTTTCAATACTGGCATAAATAAATCCGGGCAGCTATGGTTAAAACTGCAAGGGGAGTTAAATGTCAAGTTCCCTGCCTAATTATAATATTTAAACAGCTAATCTGCCTCCTGGAAGTGGGTTGCTTGCCTGTCCCCTGTCCCACCTCCATTAAACCCGGGTGAATTGAGGTTAGATTAAAGATTTTAAATTTTTCTTACATCTCACCCGATCCCAATCTACCCGTGGTTGGAGGTTAAAATTGACCCCATTTTTTCAGATATTACGAAGTCTCTCAACGTGTGACAAAATCCTGACACAGGGCCTAAGTTTGTGATTATTGGAAATGTTATGTTCGTTTCTGCTTCCTCTGTCGTTAGCCCACAACTTTCCACCCAGTCACAAAATTGTGGGCTAACCAGTGAAGTGGAAAGCTGGTCTATATGCAGGTAAATCTCTGGTAAAGATATAATAACATTTTTAATTTCTTTGAGTTTCTCTTTTTCTCTCTGATTCTTGGTCTCCTTTTATTTGTAACTCAATCAGCTCTTATGTGCCTCCAAATCAGTCTCCCATCTTACTTCTGTGAAAGCAACAAAATGCACATTTGCATTGAGCTTCCACTGATAATGTTTCTGTCCATTTTCAAGTGTGGGGGGGGGGAACTCGTCAATAAAAAAAACATAAATTAGCAGAGCCTACTGTTCTGTCTGTATTCAGCATTTGCGTCAAGTTTCTTGTTTAAAATACAGGACTCCCTAAAGCTTCGCAAGTGCTAAATGCTGTCTCAACTAAGAACTGGTTCTTTTTATTCTGAATGATAACTTGCATTATTTTTAAGGTTCTGAATCAGACATCAAGGCTTGAAATACAGCTGCTGGAGAATTTCCTTTCAACAAACAAATTGGAGAAACAAATCATGGTGCAGACGCAGGAAATTACCAAACTCCATGAAAAGAACAGGTGCGATTAAATGCTGCTTGTATTGTTGTTGATGCAGCTAAAGGTTCATCCTGCGAGGAAAGGTGAAAATTTTCTAGTTGAAATGTGCAGAAACAAAGGGCCCCTGTGAATTATTCTCCCGAGCGCGATGATACCTATAATTCCAAAAGCCACAGCACTAAAATCAAAGAATATTTGTGGCATGTCTTTGCCAAACAACAGGTAGTGAAAATGTGAAATCCCCTCTCCCAAAAGGCCCTGGATGCTGGGTCAGTTGAAACTTTCAAGACTGAGATCGATAAATTGTTGTTCGGTAAGAGTATCAAGGAATATGGATCAAAAGCAGGTAAGTGAAGTTGAGGTATAGATCAGCCGGGATCCAATTAAATAATGGAACAGGCATGAGGGGCTGAATGGCCGGCATTTGTTCCCATGTTCTTATCTAAATCGCAATAGATATATAAAGCTGAATTTTATGCCTCCCCAGGAGCTCGGATGGTGGCGTGGGAGCGGCGTAAAATTGAGCGGGAGGCTCTGGGAGGCCTTCCCGCCCCTCTCCCGCCTCCGGCTGACTTTACGGCAGTTGGGCAGGGGGTGGAGGGGAAGGGGAATGGCCCGCCTGCCCGAAGCCAATCAAGGCCTTTAAGTGGACACTTAACAGCTATTTAAGGGCCCTCAACGACCTCCACTGGTATTTCACCCATGGCAAGCGGGCATGCTGGGGATGCGAAAGGTCGCCAAGCAATAGCTGCTGGCCTTTCCGTGCACCGTGGGGTGCCATGGCAGTTGGGCACAGGGTGCCCGATTGAGGGCCGACCCCACTTCCCAACCCACCCCCCCCCCCTTCCCCTTGCCTCACCGGAGCGCGCCCGATTCCCTTGGTGAGGCATCGAAAACCTACCTTGGATCCCGGCTCCATGGCATTCTCCTCGATCGGCTGGGCTGCAGTCTCAGCAGTGGCCGCCGCTGATTGGCCGGCAGCTCAATGAGGCGGGACCTCCTCCCTCAAGCGGGTGGAAGTCCCGCCTTGGGACAATTAAAGCCCGGGGACCCGTAAAATGCGGGTCGGATCCCCGGGCTAGGTGGAAGCAGGTTTGCCACCGACTTTTACGTTGGTGGCGAATTCCCGTCCGCCCATGGTAAAATCCAGCCCATGGTTCTAGCAAACTTCTCCATTTGCATACTTCAGTGCCAGGCAGAAACTGCTTCTTGGCTGGCTGACTCCATTGGACAAAAAACATTTAGGGCAGTTTGTTGAGTCAAGAACAGCAGCTTTTAGGCCATTTTAACTCGAGAATAAAATCAGTGCTGCAAGCTCCATGCACAATCGTAATTTTTTACTAAATCTTCTATTACTGCTTCAGATGCTGTACTGAGGTGTTAATTGACCCCTATATAGTATGTACTACTTTACTCTATGAAATAAGTGAATTAGGAGTCAGTTGGTTCAGTGTTGCTTCAACCTGGGTAAAATGATCCTACTGTCCATTTTAAATGGAGCTCCTTTCATTGTACTGAGACACTGCTCCTTTCAGACTCTCTTTGTTTAAATGATGTTTTCTTGTGCATTTTACAATGAATTACACCAGTAGGAATGTGCTTCATTGCATTTGGACAACATGGGTTCCAATGACAGTGATAAACTGCCTCTTCTTCTCTTCCGTGGTTTGCATTTTCTGAATGCACTGACTTTTACTGTCTTACAACACACTTGTAACTCTGCACAAAACACATACAAGTTTTGCTGTGTCCCTTATCATCCAGTCAAATCAAAATTCACCTCACTTATGTTGGCATTGTGCATGCTCACCAAGTCAATAGGACAAACGGTCTATCCTCATTCCTGTGATACACATCTCACAAACCTAACCCCCAACAAGAATTATTTCAATACATTTTTTTTGTGTTAATATGGTGGATCCACAACACAGAACACAGACTTGTGTTGAGGCCTGTAATTCCCAGACATTAATCCTCAATTTCATCAACATCCTTGATAATTCCAAGCAGGAAGAGGGAAAACTGTAGGAAACACTATGCGAGCACTTGATCTGCATGCCCAGTTTTGTCAGAGTCTTGCGGTCAAGTTAAATTGCATTTAGCACAGGGAAACATAACAGGCAAAAGTGGAGAAATATAATTTAAATCAGTCTTGCATTGACCAAAATGGGGGAAAACATTTGTGAGTAGCCACCTTTATTTAGCTGCAAGACGCTATACATAATGGTCAGACTACGAAGAAAATCTTCCAGTGAAAGGAGTGTTGAAATATTTACCCTTCCTCTCCACAAGCACCAACCCCCTAACACCACCCTGAATTACAGCAGTGGTTATTACTGCTGGCAAAAAGTGACAAAGTTCTATACTTTTAGGAATTTTTAGGAATGGTAGAATTTTTGCAGTCTGAAGTCTCAATCCATCTCTTACAGAAAGTATGTGTTAAATATACTAATCATTATTCAGTGAACTGCAGGCACATTGATACTCTCCATGATATTTTCTTGCCTTTCAGCTTTCTGGAGCAGAAAATCCTAGAAATGGAAGGTAAACATGAAACTGAGCTTCAGTCAATAAAAGCTGAAAAGCTGGAGATGCAGGACCTGTTGGTGAAGCAGAGCAAAATTATCCAAGAGCTTGAGAAGCAACTGAGTGTAGCCACGCAGAACAACAGCATCCTACAGAGCCAACAGGTTTTACTAATGGAGACTGTTCACAACCTGCTGAATATGGTTTCTCAAGGCAACGGTTAGTGATGATATCTTGTTGAAATTTCAGGTCGGTCAGCCTTTCATCTGATATGGTTGTATGTTGTTGGGCTAGCGGGCAGTATTATGGAGTGACAGAAGGTGGGTTTGTCCACATATTATGATTCCCTAATCTCAGCACATTTCCTTCGTGGGAAATAAAGAACAAAGACTGCTCACAGGTAAAGAAAAGAGCTGGCACTTTGTCTGATCTTGAGCACTTTCCAAAATCCATTTACTGATCTGGATGAGACTGACAGCTGCAGAGAGAGAGCGAGATGGTGCTGTTAATTCTAGGTTTCTCTAACAAAGAGCTAGCAAAGACGCAATGGGACATATAGTCCATTTCTGTGCCACAAATATCTCCAGTTGTGGAGAGCTGGGTTGCATTCCCTGATCCAATGAAATTTAAAAGTATGAACAATGTTCAGCCTCCTCCTTGCATTGGCCACAGAAAGGTTGTTCCCACTTCACTGTTGCAGGCACCCAGGGCCATTTGGGAAGTTCATTCACAGAAGCACCAATGCGTTTACCAGTGCTCCTATCCCTTGTATCGTTCCAACCAGACTCTTCAGCTTCGAGAAAGTGAGGTGAAACAGCACTGTGCATATTGAATGAAAGTGACTACACATTATGGTGTGAGTTTCCTATGTGGATGGCACTCGTGTAACACAGGATATGAAGTAAGAACTTTTATGATGCATTTTGACTGATTTGTTCGATCAGAGGCCAACAGGTAGGGATGCTGAGGTTCTATCACACGTAGGAAGAGCTGAGGGAAAGATTTGCTGAGGGTGACCAAGCAAAGCTCCAGAATATCTCTCCACTCCTGCATCTCCATGGCCCAACCCTGGCTGGTTGTTTTCCACAGGCAACTGTTTGACACATGCCCTTGACAAGAACTGTAGGACTGTTATCTTGCATGGAATATTTAATTATCTAAGTTTATATTTCTCTTTATTCAGTCCCTCTCTGAAACAGCTCAATTGGAAGAAAATTGGAACTGCATTAGTTGGTTGATTGCTGTCAATGTCATTGATCAATTAATGCCTTTCACTTTAATAACAAGGAATTTTCTTTTCAACGACAAGATGTTTGACAATTTATATTTATTTTGAGAGGGATAAAATCAGTTCATCATATTTTCACTATGTCCTTGGCAGGTGTTGCTAATTGGCAATGTGGAGTGGGACACTGGCCAGTTTCTTTCTAACCAGGAACGCTAAGGCCAATTGAAGGTGCCTACTGCTGCCCTCCCTGAGAACAATTAACTCAGCACAGACCATAGTTTATACTCGGACCTTCTTGGTTAGTGTGGTTCAGTTGCTCATTGTTGAGGATGCCCTTGCAACGGCTGTGATGAAATTATTGACTCTTGTTGTGATTGGCTAATACAATTTTGACAACACACTATGTACATGATCACTGGGAAATTGTATTGGAATCTTTAAGTGAGTTGTCCACTCTCCTTTATTAAGTATCTTTATCAAACCTGCTGCTACTGCTCAGTGTTTCCAAAGTCAGCTACATTTTAAGCAAGGTCCAAACCTACACTGAGTTCATGGGAGAGAGGAGAAAAAAGTCTGAGGTGAGCCTACTTGAGTCACTCTCTCAAATGTTGTGAGGCCATGTTGGCTGGAGAATGGTGTGTGCTATGTATTGTAAAAAATATAGTCAAAAATAATTTTCTCTTCCCCACCAAGCAAAGTTATTGAATGGGACAACATTCCTGTGCCAACAGCAGGTGTACACGGGTTTTGAAACATGGAGGGGTGGGGGGGGGGGGGGGGAACAAGGATGATGAAAGGTGTGTTGACAGAATCCTTTTGATTTAGCTGAAACACCAGATTATGATATAGTTTTTAATTTACACAGTGCATAAGCAATAACTCTATTAGTAATTGGTACACAGAGGCGAGGTGGGAACTCTGAGGAGTCACATGCCTCCCTAAACCGTATCCCTCAATGCCTCTGTATCTCAGGAGGGGGAAATGAATCATTTTTGCATTTATAAGAATATATCTCTGCAGTTTTTAACTTATGGCTGAAAGGTTGAACTATTTTTTAGTGGTATAATTCCCACCTTAACGTCACTCAAACTGTCACAGGGTTTTTGGTTTGTCTAATGCTGCGGCTTACAGGGAGATGCTATATATGATACTGAAAATGTGACTTTTTCTTCACCTTGTGAAAAGGGTCAGCAGAACCATGAGATGGTAATAAACAGATTGAAGTGTAGTTTGCAT
The DNA here is from genome assembly GCF_036365525.1 of Heterodontus francisci. NCBI lineage: Eukaryota > Metazoa > Chordata > Chondrichthyes > Heterodontiformes > Heterodontidae > Heterodontus > Heterodontus francisci. The sequence goes on from NC_090401.1 coordinate 26,355,162, forward strand.
ATTTTAGGACTATAATATTCATAAATATGCAAATAAGTATACTTGAACAATAGATGCAAAAAGCATTGCAGCTGAAAATTTCCAGCCCACAAAGAGGTTTTTATGAAAAGAAATGGAAGATGTAAATTTATTATTTTTTTTATCACTGTCTCTTCTCCTCCTCCATGATGTGATCAGCAGTGCAAAATTAAACAGTGTCAGATACAAACAGCTGGGATCTGCCTCTAGGCACCATACTGGTGATCCCCCTCCGGATTCTGAGGCAGTAATTAATATTTAAATCCCATATCAAATGGCCTCAAGGATCACTTGTGTACCATTTGTGAGCATCAGCAATGGTGGCCTGAGGATGTAATGGACCTTGTCAAAAAAAATTTTATTGTTTATTTTAACAAAAACTTGCTCATATGTTGAACTACTGCCCTAATGGGGATGTGAATCCATTTTCACTGATTTATTTATTTCAGTGTTGAAACAGCCTCCAGATGTTGTTTCATCTGGAAAAGTGAGGAAAATGACACTCCTGGGCACTTAGTGCATCTTCTGGGCCTATTTTTGCTAACTTGTCCTTACCACAAGCCCAGCATGAGGATTAAACTAGTGAGAATAGGAAGTACACTTCTGCCCTCGTCCTAGATTATTGACAGTTATAACTCCCCTGGCACCCCTTCCTCCTCATTACAGCAAGGGTGATAGAGTCCTTTACTTTAAGTTGCAATAAGTAACATTAAAGTGGTGTCAGTTGTGATTTCCTCATGCAAGATGCAGCAATTGGTCTGAAATTTGGACATGTGGTTAAAATACAACATTTACTTTTTAAAATGGTTTTAATAAAATGAAGGTGCATGTTGTTCTTTGTTATAGAAATTCTACGGATTGCCGAAGATCAAGTTGCTTTTAAAGATTGTGCTGAAGTGTACAACTCAGGATTAACTACGAATGGAGTCTATACACTCCATATCCCCAACACAACAGAAACGGTGAAGGTAAGGTGTAGGAAATCCATCTTCCCGCCTACCCCACCCCCCACCAGCCCCCCACCTCCCGAACACCACACAGCCCAATAAAAATTTCTGTTTCTGAGACTTGTTTTCCTTTTGATTTCACAATCTCTTTTTATATCTTTATTGTGGTAGAAGGTATGTCCAGTGGTACACTGATCTGGTCTGCTAATGAGTTGTGTGGAGTGGTAGGATTTTTGTCCTTGCTTCCTCTCAAAAGTTCTCAGTTTTGTTCAAGACCTGTTGCAAATGTGTGGCCAAATGGAGGGAGGTGATTTGTGATCAGAATGGGAGCAAAACTTCAAGATGTCAACTTATCGTTTAACAGTGTCAAGGGCAGAAGTAGCAGAGTCCTTCAATTAAGTTACCTCCCTGCTGTCTTAGTGAATCAATGCCACATGTCAAACAAAATAATAAAGAAGGAAACAAAATAACTTTTAATATAGGCATAATATGGGTATATTTTAAAATTGTTTCTAGCTGCTGTTAGATCACCAATTCTGAATCAAGAGTCCAGTTAAAACCTTGTGTTTCAGAGTCAAGTGTAGAACCTTTTTTTTTTATTTGTTCATGGGATGTGGGCGTCACTGGCAAGGCCAGCATTTATTGCCCATCCCTAATTGCCCTTGAACTGAGTGGCCATTTCAGAGGGCCTTTTAAGAGTCAACCACATTGCTGTGGATGTGGAGTCACATGTAGGCCAGACCAGGTAAGGACGGCAGATTTCCTTCCCTAAAGGACATTAGTGAACCAGATGGGTTTTTACAACAATCGACAATGGCTTCATGGTCACACTAGCCTAGCTTTTTAATTCCAGATTTATTTATTGAATTCAAATTTCACCATCTGCCGTGGTGGGATTTGAACCCACGTCCCCAAAGTATTAGCCTGGGCCTCTGGGCTGCCAGTCCAGTGACATTATCACTACGCCACTGCCTCCCCATGAACTAAAGAAGTTAACAAGAAGGAAAGGATGGTGCAATAATGATGCTTATCCATGGGGTATCTTTGGAATGCTTTGTAAAAATAGTTTTGATCAACATTTATTGAACATATGAGGAACATGGCTTCAACACTGCACCAACCTTCATTTATATTATGCCAAAAGACTGCCAGATTTGGGTGCTTTTGATTCTTTTCATTGTGTCTCACTGGAATGATCCTACTCATTGGCTGTGCATGATTATGGCACTGAATTCTAGAATATTGTAGACTTAAAGAAAAGTCAATTACCCAAACAAAAATCGGCCAGTCGTAATGGGCATATATATATTCTGATACAAATTGTACAAATATTTTTGTGTCCCTTTTTTATTTGTGCCCACTTTTGGTTTTTCCCATGCCATGCACCACAGGTGAAAAATGAGAGAGAGGTTGCACAACCATTTGCCAGAATGCCAATGCTGTTCTTCAGTCAGTTATCAAAAGTGTATTGGAGCAGCTCAGTATTAGTCATTGTTCCACCAATGTTTTAGTTATAAATCCTGCCCTCCCTATTTGAAGTAGTCCCTAGAATGGTTATTGTTAACAGCAAACAATGAAGTTCTGAACTGAGATCTAACCCAATGTAATGTCAACAGCAGAATGCTAAACACTTTCATTGCATTATACCATTGCATTCAGTTCTGAAATGGCAAGTTACCATTCACAATATTTTCATAGATGCAATAGCTGCAGCTTGCAGTGCTCGTGTCAATCATTGGATTAGGACCAGGTGTAGTGGTTTGTAACAATGGGCATTGGCAATGGAGAGGTTAAATATGTGAGGACAGAAAAGATGGCAAGTCAGAGGAATAGAAAGATGGATGTAGAAATTATTGGACAAGTAATTCATTTACTTTATTCAGGTCACAGAATCTCATAGCCATCAGTGCATATCTGCTTCAATCACGCACTCTCTGGTGACAAGTTAACAGATCAGCGCATCACTAATATCAGTTCAGCCTCCATGATTGATTGATACTAAACATATGAACGTATAAATTAGGAGCAGGAGTAGGCCACTCTGCCCCTTGAGCCTGCTCCGCCATTCAACAACATCATGGCTGATCTGATTGTAACCTCAACTCCACATTCCTGCCTGCCCCTAATAACCTTTCACCCCCTTGCTTGTCTAGAATCTATTTATCTCTGCCTTAAAAATATTCAAAGATTGCTTCCACTGCCTTTTGAGGCAGAGAGTTCCAAAGACTCATGACCCACTGACAGAAAGGATTTCTCCTCATCTCCGTCTTAAATGGGTGACCCCTTATTTTTAAACAGTGACCCCTTGTAGATTCCCCCACAAGAGGAAACATCCTTTCCACATCCACCCTGTCAAGGCCCCTCAGAATCTTATATGTTTCAATCAAGTTGCCTCTTACTCTTCAAAACTCCAATGGATACAAGCCTAGCCTGTCCAACCTTTCCTCACTAGACAGCCCACCCATTCCAGGTATGAGCCTAGTAAAGCTTCTCTGAACTGCTTTTACATCCTTCCTTAAATAAGGAGACCATTACTGTACATAGTACTCCAGATGTGGTCTCACCAATGCCCTGTATAACTGAAGCATAACCTCCCTACTTTTGTATTCAATTCCCCTCGCAATAAACAATGGCATTCTATTAGCTTTCCTAATTATGTGCTGTACCTGCATACTAACTTTTTGCGATTCATGCACTAGGACACCCTTTGCAATTCAGAGCTCTGCAATCTCTCACCATTTAGATAATATGTTTCTTTTTTTATTCTTCCTGCCAAAATGGACCATTTCACATTTTCCCACATTATACTGCATTTGCCAGATCTTTGCCCGCTCACTTAATCTATCGATATCCCTTTGTAGCCTTTGCAAACATTGTAAGGGACAATTTATCCTATTTGAAGGAACAAAAGGAATGCTTACCATATTTTCATAATTAAGTGCAATTTGAAGTGAATGCTTTCACATTTTTCAGACATATTTGTTAACCAAGTTGTATGTGGGGAGTTTCGGTCTTTCAGCAATATTCTCCTTTAAAAAGAAAATGTAATAAGCTACATGCTGTGGGCGTTCTGTGCTGGAGAGAAATATTAATAGTCGCTTTGGTGAAGGTAGGTTACTAATTTTCTCCAGATACAGCATTTTCTATTAATTCCATTCTAAATAGTAATAATTCAGGTAGCCAATTAAAGGAGTGTTGAAATGCTCCTGAGACTATAATTGCACATATCACAGGGAACAACTACATAAAGACTAATTGTTTACGTCAGCATTGTTTTTATTATTGTGATTGAATGTTAGAAAGTTCCTAGTCTTTATGTAGTCATTCCCTATGATAAGTGTAATTATATTCTTGAGCTATTTAAAAAGCCTTTAATTGGCTACCTGACCTATCACAGAATTAATAGAAATTGCTGTAACTGAAGAAAATTAGGATCAAAAGTGATATATTGGAAACATTGAAGCCCCACTATAAAGTGCCATTGAGTGGGAGAATGGGTGTTTTCATCTACAATCTTCTGCACAATGAACTCTTAATTTCAGTTGCCCCACTTGCCATAACAACAGTAACTTGCATTTAGATAGCAAGTTTAATGTAGTAAAATGTTCCAAGGTGCTTGACAGGAGCTATTTGCTCAAACTACCCTGGCGGGATTTGAACTCACCGGGGGTATTTTTATGCTCTTCCCCCATTGCGGGTTTGGAGGCGGAGTGAGCATAAAATCAGCTGGGATGGTGCTGGTGGTTTCCAGCCTCTACCAAAATTTAATCTGGGGCAGGAAGGCCTAGGAACAGCTTCCTGCCCCATTGCCAATTAAAGCCTTTTAATAGGCAATTAATCCCCAATTAAGGGCCTCTTCCCGCCGCAGCCGCAATTAGCCATGCAGTGGGCAGCCCGGTCACTGCACTGGAAGCACAGCACAAAAAACCGTGCGGCCTGCTTCTAGGATGCAGTGGGGGTGGGCGTGGGGAGGGGGTGGGTTCCCCTTGTTAAAAGGCATTTAGTGCCTGAACAAGGGACCCAGTATCAGAAATTGGGGGTGGGGGGCTGCTGAGATCTAATCCCATGCTCTTGCTGCTGATCCCCCTACCCTGCAACCCCCAGCCCGTGAGACCCCTCCTGCCCTGAACTAGCTGTGACCTGGGTCCAGCAACGTTTCCTCGGCCTCCCGTATGGTTCTGCAGCAGCCATCCTCTGTTTCGCCGACAGCACTCCAAGGGCGGGGCTTCCGGTGATGGGTCATTGATCCTGTGGAAGGCCCATCTCTAACTGCTTAAGTGCGTAATCAACAAGCTTTTTGGAGAAGAAGTGACACAGGGATCTTGACGTCGCCTTTTCCAGGCATCAGAAACCCCGTCGCCGGAATAAAAACCTTCTCCGGAATATTAGTTTTATTCTTTAGGTTACTAATCTGGAAACTAGTATGCACAATGAACAAAGACTGCAAGATGTAACAGCGACACCAACCTGCAATTATATAGCACCTTTAACGTACTGAAGAGGAGTGAGACAAGGGGATACAATCTCACCAAAATATTGACCACGGTAATGAAAGACATATTCAAGAAGATACCCTTAGAGGAGAGATGATTAAATATTGGAGAAAAACAAAAAGATTTATGTTTTGCAGGTGATGTTACACTGATTACTTCATCTGTTGAAGACTTGGAAGTACAACTAAATAACTTAGAGGATAAAAATATTGGACTGAAAATGCACAAAGGAAAAACAAAGTATATGATAAACTTTAAGACAGAAAATACCATACAAATTAAAGACCAAGAAATTGAAAAATATCTGGGCCTAACATTAAGTTTGGAGGATTGTACAAATTAAAAGATACTGAGTAGGATTAGGACAGGATGAAGTTGTTTCGGGAGATACAGCAACTGTGTGATATGAAAATACCATTGACATTAAGGAGGAGGGTGTATGATCAGTGTGCGCTACCAGCCATGACATATGGGGTGGACTCATGGTCAACTACAAAATATACAGAAGAGAGTTAAGGATATCATTCAGAAGATAAAAATCCAAATGGAGATGGGCTGGGCAGGTGGACAAAAATGCTAATGAAGTGGCATCCAAGAACAGGAAAAAGAAGTGGGGAGACCTAAAAGAAGATGGAGAGATGACATAATAGCATACCTAGGAAGCACGTGAATAAGAACAGCAAGGGATAGAGATAAATTGAAAAGGCATGTGGAGGGCCAAATTCTTACAGTAGATGAACACAGCCTAAATGATGATGATAAAATGAACTTAGTAAAATAACCCAAGGTGTTTCAAAGGAGCATTAGCAAACTAAGTTTGACACATAAGGAGTTATTAGGTGGCAACAAGCTTGGTCAAAGGGGTAGGTTTTGAGGAGCATTTTAAAAGAGGAGAGAGGGAATTCCAGAGTTAGGGCCTAGGCTCCTGAATGCAGAGCCGCCAATGATAGAGTGAAGAAAATCGTTGATGCGCCAGAGGCCAGAATTAGTGGAGCAAGCAATCTTGGAGGATTGTAGGAATGAAGGAAGTTAGAGGTGGGGAGGGGCAAGGCCATGTAGGGATTTGGAAACAAGGATGAAAAGTTTTAAACTGAAGTAGACCAGGAGCCAATGTAGGTCAGCAAGCACAGGGTTGATGGGTGAACAGGACTTGGTGTGAGTTAGGATACAGGCAGCAGAGTATTGGATGAGCTGAAATTTATAGAGAAAAGGAAAACATTAGAATCACGTACAGTTACTCCCTTGCATGTCAGGCTTGGTTCAGGGTATAGGGTTAGCAGTAGCTAGATTGCAGATTATTGACTTTTCAACTGGAGGTGATCGGTTGTGCACAGAAACTGAAGATAGGGAAAATACCTCAAAGTAAGAGGATCTCTTTAAAAAAAAATCCCTACAACCAGACTATATAAAGCCAGATTGGAAGGGGAGAGTGCTAGATGACAGAATGAGAGGAAAAAGTTGCTGGGAAGCATTGAGCCAAAATCACTTCAGTTTTTGAACTGACAGCTATGTTATTAAATCACTCTGCTTTTCAAGGTCTCAAGCATAAATCTAGTGCTTTGAGGATCTCTCAGCTTGCAGTATTACAGTATTTTTAAGCCCTTTAATACTTCAACATGGAGTTTAATATCAGTAAGCTAACATCTCAGCTGAAATTTGATCTGCTGACTTAGTCTCTCTGCAGTTGGTCAGCAGGGGCTATAACCACTGCAACCAGAGACAACAGCCTCCTGATGCACTGTGTACTGGTGCCACTGTGAATGGGTCTCTGAACAAAAGAAAAAGTTGGTTGCCTGGCAACATAGCAGGGGCTCATATTCCAGCTGCGTTTGCACTGCAGTGCTTTTGAGCTTGTGCCAGCTTCAAGTCATTTTCGGTCGGGGTAATCTTCATGCTGGTGTGAATTCAGACTCGCCAGTTATGGGCTCATGCTGAACAGTTATTAAGAACTGCCATCAGATTGTGCCACCAAATTGATCATGTAAACCAGTGAAGTACTAGAGGAACACTTTATACAATGACATTCTTATACCAGTAATACTTATATTATAAAACTTATATATATAATGCATGTAAATTATTAGATTTAACAGTGCTGTTAATAAGTATGATTATACATTAAGCATAAATCCATATTGCACAAATCAATATTTCTAATTTTAGCAAGTCCTACATTTCGAAGCAGAGTGGAGTTTAAAGAGTTTTTCTAATGACTTACGTTGCTGAATTCTTAGACTTTTTATATTGCAAGGTGACCTTGCTTTAAGTTCCCGAAGAACGTTTGGCTGAAATTTGTTTTATGTTTAGGGCTGAGAAATTCATTTGCACAGCGTCGAGTGACACTGTGGAGATTTAAGTCGATTCCCCGGGTGCAGGCATCATCACGGGCTGCAACCTGCTGGGCTCATACGGAGCTTTTCAATAATAGGGGCGCCAGTGGCTATGTCCCCTGCGTGCGCTGAGAAACATGGAAATGGTGCTACCTGCCAACACTCAGTCCACTTAGCTAATGTGACACCAAGCTGGAATTTTATGCCTTCCTGGGGAGCAGGTTGGGAGGCGGGATAGGGGCAGGAGTTGGGATGTCAGGGGATGCCCTGCCCGCCATCACCTACCTACTGCTGCTGGTATTTTACCAGGGCAGAGGAGGTGGTGGGCAGCCAGCCCACCCTTAGGCCAATTGAGGCCCTTAAGTAGCCATTAATGGCCCCTTGCCCCGGAGCTGATCACTGCCACCTGGTGAGGTCGCTCAGTTATCCTGGCATCCTCCTTGCAGATTGGTAGGGGGGGTGGGGTTCTCCCTGATTGGGCATCCTGTGCCCCACAGAGGACCCCCCCGATGGCACAGGCTGGCCCCGCTGGAAGATATCACCCACCCACCCCCAACCCTCGCGATCAACCCAGCCCCTGCCAGGGTCTGAGCAGTCTGAGCGAACCCTGACCCCACTTATATTCTTCTCTGCCACTGCTGGGACTGAAGAGCTGTCGGCCCTCTGATTGGCCGGCAGCTCTTGGTGGTGGGACATCCGGCCTCAGAGGGGCAGAAGCCATGACTTCAGGCAATTGCCTCAGCCACGCAAAATAGCGTCGTGGCTTCCAGGGCCAACGAAGTTGGGCTTGCCCCCAACTTTCCTACTGGTGGGTGGAGTCCTGGCAATGCCTGCGTTATCTAATCTTGAGCATGAAGCTGCAAGATGCATTCTGCAGTACTGCTATTTAAAGGGCCAGGCACCTTTGGTTGCAGGTAAGTAGAATTTATGGAACTTTTTCCATTGGAAAGTGTCTGAATATTTTTGGAGGTGTTTTGGTGCATTTGCCAGAGAGTGTTGTCACATCCTCACAAGGAAGACAAAGGATTTGGTGACCTCTCCATACAAAGGGTATAACAGTTATGGAGGCAGCAATGACAGTGCCAATGGGTCTGCAGCACCACAGGGAGATGGAGCAGAGGCTGTGGAGAGGGCAAGCTCTGCGCCATGCCCTCTGCCAACTTGGAGCTGCACTCCACCATGCTCCTCAACAGTGACAGAGGCTATTTGGCAGGCCAACCAATGCAGCCGGCATCTCCGTGTGCATATCCCGGCATCTCTCTGTGGACTGTCCCGGCAGACCCATTGTGTCAGCCTGCTCCTGCCCCACTGAACTTATTTCTTCCTATCTTGACTCTGTCTTTTCTCCGCTGGTCCAGTCTCTTCCCATCTACAACCATGACTCTTCTGACGCCATTTTGACAATTTCCAGTTTCCTGGTCCCAACCGCCTCCTCTTCACTGTGGACGTCCAATCTCTCTACACCTCCATCCCCCACCAGGATGGTTTGAGGGCTCTCCGCTTCTTCATTGAACAGAGGCCCAACTAGTCCCCATCCACCACCACCCTCCTCCACCCAGCTAAACTTGTTCTCACATTGAACAACTTCTCCTTCAACTCCACTCACTTCCTTCAAGTAAAAGGTGTTGCTATGGGTACCCGCATGGGTCCTAGTTATGCCTGTCTTTTTGTGGGATATGTCGAACATTCCTTGTTCCAGTCCTCCTCAGGCCCCCTCCCCCAACTCTTTTTCCGGTAATTTGATGACTGTATCGGTGCCGTTTCCTGCTCCCGCCCCGAACTGGAAAACTTTATCAACTTTGCTTCTAATTTCCACCCTTCTCTCACCTTTACATGGTCCATCGCCGACACTTCCCTTCCCTTCCCTTCCTTGACTTCTCTGTCTCCATCTCTGGGGATAGGCTGTCTACTAATTTCCATCATAAGCCCACCGACTCTCACAGCTACCTCGACTACACTTCTTCACACCCTGCCTCCTGTAAGGACTCCATTCCATTCTCCCAGTTTCTCCGTCTCTGACGCATCTGCTCTGATGATACTACCTTTCATGACAGCGCTTCTGATATGTCTTCCTTTTTCCTCAACCGAGGATTCCCCCCCAATGTGGTTGACAGGGCCCTCAACCGTCTCCGGCCCTACTCTCATCCCTTCCCCTCCTTCCCAGGACTGTGACAGGGTTCCCCTTGTCCTCAATTTCCACCCCATCAGCCTCCATATCCAAAGGATCATCCTCCGCCATTTCCGCCACCTCCAGCATGATGCTACTATCAAATGCATCTTTCCCTCCCTTCCCCTGTCAGCATTCCAAAGGGATCGTTCCCTCTGCGACACCCTGGTCCACTCCTCCATTACCCCCACCACCTCATCCCCTTCCCATGGCACCTTCCCCTGCAATTGCAGGAGGTGTAATACCTGCCCATTTACCTCCTCTCCCCTCACTATCCCAGGCCCCAAACACTCCTTTCAGGTGAAGCAGCGATTTACTTGTACTTCTTTCAATGTAGTATACTGTATTCACTGCTCACAATGTGGTGGTCTCTACATTGGGGAGACCAAACGCAGACTGGGTGACCGCTTTGCAGAATACCTCTGCTCATTTGGAAAGTATGACCCTGAGCTTCCGAAAGCTTGCCATTTCAACACACCCCCCTGCTCTCATGCTCACGTCTCTGTCTTGGGATTACTGCAGTGTTCCAGTGAACATCAACGCAAGCTCAAGGAACAGCATCTCATCTACCGAATCGGCACACTACAGCCTGCTGGACTGAACATTGAGTTCAATAATTTCAGAGCATGACGGAACCGTCCATTTTACTTTTATTTTTAGTTATTTTTTTTTTTTCTTGTGTTTGTTTTATTTTATTTCATCTTGGTTTGTTCATTTTGCCTACCCACTATTTTTTTTCATGTTTGTACTTGCGGCTGTTCAATTTTCAGTCCATTAACACCCTATCTGTACTAATGCTTTGTCTTTCAACACACCATTAACATATTGTTTGCCTTTTCTCCATGACCTTCTGGTCAGCTATTCTGTGACCTTGTCCTATCTACACCTTCTCCTTTGTTATCTCTTGCCCCACCCCCGCTTTACTTGCTTTCACATTTCTAATATTTGCCAGTTCTGAAGAAGGGTCACTGACCTGAAACGTTAACTCAGCGTCTCTCTCCACAGATGCTGCCAGATCTGCTGAGTATTTCCTGCATTTCTTGTTTTTATCTCTGTGTGCATGCCCATCAGCTTTTCTGTATGCTGCCTCATCGAGATCCTTATCCTAGTCATGTGCAGCTGAACACATCTGCCACCTTGCCCTCCGGTGAGTTGACGAACAAATCATCCTTTCTCCCTGGCCTGGCTGCAGCCCACTCATGCCCAGATGACTCAACACATGATGATCCCAACTCTGTACTAATCTCCAAAGTATGTGCAGTATTTGAGCTGGTGGCAGTGAGTCTCAGATCAAGTGGCCTCTTCTTGAGTGCTGTGCTGTTGCTCCTCTGGGCTGCTATAACTGAGCAGACAGCACTTCTTGGGTGTCTGAAATCTGGAAATCAGAAGGGAAAGGTTGGTGTCAGGGAAGGTGGATGGGGCATAAAGCAAGATGTCCATGGTCACACTGCCAACCATGACCACCACCACCACCACCCCCCCTCTATCCCCCCAACCCCGCAGTGTCCAAAAATCAGAGTGATTGAATTTTGCCCCCTTAGAGTTTAATACAGAGATGGCTCTACAGGTTGAAGTGGTTAAAGGTCAGTTAATATAACTGTATTGGACCAAAAGGAGACTTAATAGCATATTAGTACATTTGTCTTAGTGCCCTACTTACCCCACCCCTCTCCTAAGAGTTTCTACCCTTCTCTTCTAATTGACATACTGGGATGTGGCTTCATAGGTGCCAGTGCTCTCTGGCTCCTCATTCTGGTATCCATTCTTCATGTGGGACCATAAACAATGAATGTCAGTCGACACCCACAGAGGATATCATAAGGGGGTCCAACCTGTTTTCTCCTGATAGACACATACGAATGGGATTATGAATATTTTGGGTGGGGGGTGTGGTGGTGTGATTTTTAAAGCCATCTACCCAGGGAATCCAGGCCATTGAGCTGTTAAAATACTCCTAGTTACTTACCTTCTCTGGAACTGCCAGGACTTTGCAAGGAGACCCACCAGTGCTGGGAAGGTACTTCCTCACATATGTATGTTGGGTCCTGATGATGTAATTGGGACCCCACAGCAATTTTAACTTGGGCCTGAGCAGGGAAACTGCTGCAACATGTTCAGCAGGATAGTAGAGGATCGACCCCGAAAGTGCTTGAGAAAGATAGATGTCTTTCTTTCCTTTGTGAGCCCAGAAAAGCTTAGAACACCCCTCCCCTTCCTGAACACAAGAGCCTCGCAAGACTCCTGCAAAACCCAGACCACAACCTGCCTTGTGTCGACTGTTCCACTGCATCTGCCCACAGAACGGGCAGGTGGAAAGTTCATACGTTGGTGCAGTTTCCTGCTGCAAACTTGCTGGCAATTTAAATCCAGGCCATTGAGTTTAATATTATCAGGCTAACTCCAACATCGAGCAAAATAACCAGCAGGAGACACTGAATAACGATTAGCTTCAGGAAACCTTAGCTAAATCTTTCCACACAAGCTCAGGTGGTTTAAAGCTCACATTGTCATTCCCCACCTGATATCAGCTAAGTCATCATTGACTGGTATTCGAACTAGTGACCTTCCAGTCTGGATAGTTTAAATTGTAATTGACAGAGCCTTTTACCCGTTTAAACTTAATTGTGAGGAAAAGAAGAACATTAGCACAAAGGAATGAAGCAGTAATGCACTTCATTTATCAATTTGATACTGCATTTTCAATCGCTTTGTCTCATAATATGATGCATAATGCACTTCTTTCCTGTGTATCACATCAAGTGAATTTTGGTTGTTGCTGATGAAATCAGGATACTAAACTCGAGTGAAATGTGCAAAGCTGAAGCGAAGCTTAGCTGAAGGCTGAGCATACAACTTATTTATTAACATTACACATTCAATTCAGTCAGTGGAAGAAAATTAAATTGGGTTTCACAATTATTGTGGCCATTAAAAGCTATATCATGCTGCATATGAAATTCAGTACAACTGGTGCAAGAATGCCTCCCATAGCTTCTAACTTGACAGATTATTAAGTAATTATAGGTAATACAGTGAACATTCCCATGAGATAACCTCAGGTAAAAGGGATGCAAATGAAAAAAGAGAGAACATTTAGAGTTCTGAATCCATTAACCTATAAGTACTGATTATCAGTCTCAAGAACATCCATTGACAAAAAAAAACTTTCTTGAACACTGAATTTACTTGGACAGCTGTAAAAACAATTTATATTGCCTCATTCCACACTTCTTCTCTGACTAATGGTGGGGAGACACAGGAGAGCAGTAATTCTGTTATCTCATTTTGAACTTTTCCACTGTCTAACAACAGACTCATGAGTAAGCATTAATGCTGTTTCTGTCTCATCTTTGTCACTTCCATTGGCTAATGATGGGGACATGAGAGAGCACTAAGGCTGTTTACAACATATCTCACAATCCTCCCCTGACTAATTACAGGAGCAAAAGCGAGTAGTAATGCTGTTTACAGCATTTCATCACATTCTACTCGATGAACAGTGGCAATATGACAGTGTATTAACACTGCTTTATAACACAATGCCTCGAGCTTTGCCATTGAACGACTTGCATTTATATAGCGCCTTTCATGACCACAGGATGTGCCAATGTGCTTTACGACCAATTAAATGTTTTTGAACCGTTCTATTGTAGGATAAAGCAGCCGCCAATTTGCACACAGCCAGATCCTACATACAGCAATGTGATCATGACCAGATAATTTGTTTTAGCAATGTAGGTTGAGAGGTAAATATCGGCCAGGACACCGGGGCTAACTCCCATGCTCTTCTTTGAATAGTGCCATTGCATCTTTTATGTTTATCTGGGAGCTCAGATGGGGGCTTGTTTTAATGTCACATCTGAAAGACAGCATCTCTGACAGTGTTCACAGGCAATAAATGCCTGATCAAGGTACCCGGCCTCAGGAAGTGTGGACCCGCTGAGAGCCAGCCCCCTGCCCTTGCTCCTGATACCCCCCACACCCATTCTCCTGTGCCCCCACCGAAACCCTTACCGTCTGTGGCCTGGGTCCATCGACGATCCTGGGCCTCAGGTGGGTGCAGTACTGGCAGCAGCCACCACCTCCTGGTGATGCTGTTCAGTAAAAAAGCTGTCAGTCTTTGACTGGCTGGCAGCTCTCAGTGGGACCTCCGTCCCCAGGGTCCTTAATCCGATGAAGGCCAATTAAGTGCCTAATTGACATGTAATGCGGCGGCCTTCCTGAAAAGAGGCAAAGCAGGGCTCTCGCCAGCTCTTCAGGCGGGTGCGACCCCCATCGCCTCCATTCAATAATGCCCAAGATGTGTAAATTAGAATCTCCAAAAGTTTGCTCATCTGATAGAGAGGGAACATAGATTTCATGGTTCAGTATTTACACTGAACAATCTAAATGCTTAAACTGTTAGTTCTTGATATGTCCCTGCTCTCAAACTGAGAGTTCTAACTGAGTCTTGGGAATCACGAAGAAGTGGGGATGTACATACTTTTATATTCTGTAATAATATGCAGTCAATAATTTTAGCAAATTTGTCAGAAGAGAGATGGGTAATTTTAATCCCCCCCTCTTTCCCCCAAAAAGTGTGGGTTTGGGATAAGTGGGAACTCAGCTGAACTCAAACATGCCCACCTCCGGTTTTAATGGCAGTGGGTGGGGTAACCAGTCCACTCTCAGGAGGTGGTTTGATTGTCAAAACTTTTTCAAGAGAGTGCATAGCTCCATTTTAACAAAGCTTCTAGTTTTAACTAATGTCAGTCAGTTTTGCCAGTCCTTGTGAAACCCAGCAGGTAAAAGGAGGTGAAAAGGGCCAGATCCATAAGATGTGTGTCTTTACAGCACTGCTGTGGGCCAGCAGGAGTAGGAGATTTTCTTCCAGGCCTACCAAGCTAACACTGTAAACACCTGCATCTGCACCCCCCCCAGGACGGCCTATCCAACCTGAAACCCTGTGATCACCAACTCCCACCTTCTCTAAATTTCTCCTCCTCCGTAATCTGTTTGCTTCCCTGACCCCATGCGATTACCACCTCCACCTTCCCCGCTCCCCCACCTCCAACCACACACTACCCAGCCCTGCTCTTGTGATCACTCCACCCCACCAGCTACCAGCTTCAGGCCACAGCCTTTTCTTGCCTCTCAATCAGGCTGGCTGTGAGACAAACAACCTGGAAAAAAAACTAACTGCAGGGTGATCAGGGATCCCGTTCATTACTACTCCTCCCTCCCTGCTCTGATGCACGCCCCAGAAAATATCAGAGTTATTAGTGACAATGATCATTATAATACTGTTACGGTCAAGTGAGGAGGGGTTGAAGGGCTTCCCTCTTTTCCCTCTCCTTGTTAGATCACACAATAGGTTTAATTCTTTCTGAAAATGGATGTATTGGCCAATTCAGTAGGTGTTTGATTGGTTCTTCTGATCAGAACAAGAACCGGCGGACAGGTTTTCTTGAGTTAAAAAGAAAGAGGTTAACTTTATTGTACCTAAACTGAACTAATAAAATAATAAACAACGTGCCAACTTTCACTCACTCACTCACTCTCACACACACACACACACACACACACACACACACACACACACACACACACACACAGGTTTATACACACATGAATAGGTTTTAGAGTGGGGAAAGGTAGATTGATTGAGTTAGAGTCAATGTAAAAGGTATACAGTCTGTTAAATTTGGTGATTCGTCTGGCTTCTAGCTGAATTCAGTAATCCTGAGGCTTTTAGTTTGAAGAGGTAGATGACTAGTTTGGTAAGTCTCTTGGAGATAGCAATGTGGATGATTTCCTCCAATGGGGTTTCGGATTGTAGCTGTAGTATGCGAAAGTGGTCAGTAAACAAGCAGGATTTGAAAGCTTTCAAGCTGGAATAGAGAGAGAGAGCAAGAGACGCCCACATGTCAGAGTCCAGTTGCTTTTCCTTTGCTGCAGTGAAAACACCAGCTTAAAGCCATAGATGGAAAGGGGCTTCACATGACAGTCACTCATTCAAACATAGCAGTTAGCAGTATTTCTCTGCATTTCCCAGCAAGAACCAAGACATTTCGTCTCTCTCCTCACAAGCATTGTAATGTAGGACACAGTGTTGTAAATTCAGTGATCATCTTAAGCTGAAAGGATAACTTTGCTGGCAGCTTGTCTTTTTAAAAAATATATATAAATTCAGATCTCCAGGCAGTGGATTAAAGAAAATTATCATTCAACAAAACACATTGGCATAACAATACTTATAATTTTAACTATTTTAGTCAGATAATAGATTTTGTAAAAAATTCTTATAACAAAAATTACATGATACCCTGACATAAAAGTAAACAAAAATGAGATGAAATACTGATTGCACCTATTGAAGTAAAATCATCTTAACTCCTTAATAATTTCTGTGTTGTATTTTACTGTTGGAAAAAAATTCAGTTTAGAAGAGCTGATGCCAGGTCATCTTACCAAGAAACACATTGATATTGACCAATGATTGGCTAAAGGTCGTGTCAGAATTGATGGGATTGCATTACAAAGACATTGAAAGTGAAAAGCAATCTGCATTACTTCCACTCTGGAAACCAGGGGAGTGAAGGATGTGCTGAGAAAGTAATTAAAAATGACTATGAAGTTCCTTTTAAAATGCCAGCAAAAATTATTTGAATTACTACCTTTCCATTTCTTCTCTGTAGGTGTTCTGTGATATGGAGATAAATGGAGGGGGATGGACTGTCTTCCAGCATCGTGAAGATGGAAACGTAGAATTTCATCGTGACTGGAAGGAATACAAACTGGTGAGAAACACTTCACTTTTGATTAAAAGAAAAGCTTTTCTGAATTTGAAGGTAAAATCTGCTCGGCATAAACATTTTTTGAAGTTATTTGCATCAGAAAGCAATCTGCACTTACGTGAAGCAAAAATCACTTTCTTTAAGATACCCGTATGCTCCACTGCCAAGATTGGAGCCAATAGGACAGAACAGAAGATAAATTCAGAAGTTGAGTAGGGGATGGTATGTGTATGGTTTATAAGCTAATTGCTTGTAATAGGAAGGGAAACGAAGGGGATAAGAATTTTGACAGTTTAATGTTCTGAAAAAGAATGACGAAATGTTTGTTCCATGCTTCAGTAGTAACAGGCTACCAGAGAAAAAAGTGCCAATATAGAAGATACAAATGGACTTGAAACAGAGGATGAGCACAAGATAGGAAATATTTTGAATGTTAACACCCTCGAAATATTCAAAAGGAATACATGAATAATGTGCCCTACATAAAGAAGAGTACTAGGACAAAATTCAGGACTTCCATAAAGTAAAATGCAGTGCTAGACAAGTTGAAAAGGTTTGGAATGAGTATATCCTCAGGAATTTATGGGGTACAAAATCATTAGCACCCAGAAAATGGTGCTGGGGGTGGCGGGAATGATCCCTGTGCCTGACTGGATAGGCCTGAGGTGCACCTAATGTTGGGCCTTAGGTCACTATCATTGAAGCGGTGAGCTGTGGACACCTAATTGCGCCCAATGCAGCTGGTGAAGAGGACTTGAAGATCACGTTAACTCCTTAAAGGGCAATGGAAGCGCAGGGCGACTAGGGACTAGGGGTGCACAGGAAGGAGGTGATGAGGTGATTGGGAAAGTTGTTGTGGAACCAAGAAAAGCAGGAGTGGTGCGCCAACTCAAGTTTTTGCGATCACATGCCCCCAACCCCATTGCTGCTGTGTCCTCTGGCAAGGCAAGAGGCCCAACATTCATTGCCTTCAAATATGAGGTCTGCCTGGAGTTAATTAACTCACTAGTGGTGGTAGCACAAAACTAAAAACCAGATGCAGCAATGGGGTGAGGGTGAAATTTTTCTGGAGTCATTAATTAAGATGGGCTGAATGACATTCCTTCTCCAAAAGTATCTTGTGATTTTGTAGATGTATGACGAGTGTTGATTTCAATACAGCGAGGCTGCAATAAGAAGGAAGAGCATGCAAAGAGCAAAATCTACAGCTTAGGAGGTGCATGAGAAGAAACCTCAGCGGGGAAAGAGTTTGAAGGCTCGGGTTAAGAGCAAGGTTTTCTTCTACCTAGAAGTGCAAGATTTTAGTGCACTACTGCATATTATTCCACATTAAACAAGACTAAATCTCCACTGAGAAGGACTAGGTCTCCTTTTAATCTTAAACTATGCCGCACAAATACTGTATGCATAACATTGCATTTATAAAAAGATGTCTTTAACATATTTATATACCAAAGGCACTTCACAAGTGTAATCAGACAAAGAAAATTAACACCAATCCAACAAAGCAGACATTAGGACAGGTGAAATATGTCATATAAATGGAAAATATTGTCTATGAAGTTGTTGAATAGCTTACAGGCTGGAATTTCTGTTAGCTTGTGCTAGTGAATCAACCAAACCAGTGCAAAAGATTGAGGAATTTTAAATGCAATTATGTCCTTTGCAAATCAAGTTTCTACAATCTTTTGTGCCAGTTGAAAAAAAAATCTCACTGGAAGCTTGTTCCACTCTTAGATCGAATTAATCACCATTGCGAGTTTTCATTAGTTGTGCTCATTTGTAAACCTTGGAAGAGGCTCTTAAGATTAAGCTGTGCCTTTTGACACAAGGGGCACCTTTTAAAAGCTTTTTTAAAATTTACTGAGACACTTGACGACTGTATCGCAATGTAATTAGGATATGTTTATGTATAGTTTTTTAAAATCATTTTCAATTCTTAAAATAGGATTATTCACAGGTGGTGGACCAGACAATCTGATTAAAAATGCTTACTTTTTGTAATTAAACACGTTTTCAGCTGCAGTAATAAAACTGCACCAGGTTATCACTCTTAAATATATTAAGGAATATCTTTTAATGCTAAAAAAATCAACATTCTAAAATGCTACCCAACTGTGCTAGTTCAAGGCAGATTTTACGTTCGGTGATATGCAAATACAATTGAGCAGAAACCTGAGTAAAAAAATGCCTCTGAAAACTAATGCAATTTTGAATGAAAGTTGTGCCCAGATCGGCAGTCACACCCAAAGGGGAAACTCTTCGCTGTTTAACATGTTTATTTGACTCAAGATGAAGACTTAATTAACTCACCAGTAATTTTGTTGCTTGTGCATAATGCCATATCCCTCAGCATTGGAATAAATGTGGTATTCAATTTGTACTTGCACATTATATTTCAAGGAACCAAATAATTAAAAAAATTACAAGTTAAAAGTGGCAAATATTCAAAAATTAATAATGCAGTTATAACTTTATTTTCAACTTAAAATATTCAAAAATTGCACACTGGTTATCACACCGATGTATGATTGGTACATTTTCACAAATGTTAGTTTGGTGTCAATGAGAAGCTTGTGGGTTCAAACTGAACTCCAAGAATTGAGCACATAATCTAGGCTAACAGCTGCATTGTTTAATTGCCAAATTATAGAATAAAGGTTAAACCAAGACCTGATCTGATTGTTTAGAAACCCCATTACACTCTTTGTAGAAGAGCAGGGAAATTCTTCTGTGTAAGTAAAATGCAAAAAACTGTAAAACTGAAACAAGAATGGAAATACTCAGCAGGTCAGTCAGCATTTGTGGAGTAAATAAACAAGTTAACATTTCAAGTGTAGACCTTTCATCAGAACTGTAAAATATACAAATGGACAACATTTAGAAAGGAACAGTACAAAGAGAAGAGAGGGGAAAAATGCATATACATATGAGGGAGAAAATGGGTAATTCTACTTTCTTTTTCATATGTGTGTTCCCCTTTATTCTGTTATCTGATTAACAGCATTTAAAATAATTTCTTTTAGTTCTGATGGAGGGTTCACATCTGAAACATTAGCTTGTCTGTTCTCTTCAAAGATGCTGACTGACCTTGCAGCATTTTATCCCTCATTGAATCAAGAAAAATCCAAATTATTTGGTCATTTATCTCATTGGTGGAGAGGGGTAGTGATATGGTGGGAGCATGGGGGAAGTTGCAGTGAGCATATTGACTGCTGCGTTTGCTTAGGAAATAACAGTGACTGCACTTCAGAAGTAACCCATTAGCTGTGAGATATCCTGGGACGTGAAAGGCACCATAGAAATTCAAAGACCAGCCCACCCGGTCTGTGGGAAAGTGGGGAGTCACTTGGGTTAGGCCACCTTCTGTACAGCAGGAGATGAATAGCTAATTGCTTGTAGCAGAAGGGGATAAGAATTTTGACAGTTTAATGTTCTGAAAAAGAATGACTAAATGTTTGTTCCATGCTATAGTAGTAATTTTAAGAGCCTCTTCCAAGGTTTACAAATGGGCACAATGAATGAAAACTCGCAATGATATGTTTTCTATTTGGTATTAACCTATCTCTCACTCTGCAGGAGTGTGTTGGGGGATTTGTGAGAGTTGATCTGTTGAAAAGACCTCCAGGGAGGAAAGAACTTGCAGGGGGTGCAGTCTGGTTCATAATTTCCCAGCATAGGCAGAGTCCATACATCACATTCTCTGACTAGTAGATCAAGCACAGCTGCATAATCCACATATTTGTGGTTGGAGAAATTCGGTTTAAATGCTAGCAGTAAGAGTTCTACATTAGTATGTGTATTTCTGGTGTTTTTTGTAGTAATCCTCTGGTTAAACCCAGGCAGTAATAACAAAATATTTATTACCTCCCAGTGAAAATGGCCATTGCACAAATATTTTCATTAATTTCAAAAGATATGTTTTTCTCCCTTCAGAGTCGTCAAACGCAAACAGTGATATCAGTCAGCACACTATGATTCCATACCCAGTTCCTACCATTGTGAATTGTTGATATGTCAATGGCCAGTTATTACCAGAGGCTTTTCTACTGTGACAATATCATCAGAACATTCTTGTCATGAAAACATCTAATACAAGTTCCAAAATACAATAGCCTCGATATTAACAGGGGAGGCAGGAAGGGTGTGGAGGAGCCCAGTAACAGGTGATGAACCCAGCAAAGCTGGGGCGTTGGTCAGTATTTAAATAAAACAATGCAGCCTCTCTTCTGACACCTGGTCATAATGATAACCTGGCTGACAGGTGTCAGGAGCCACAGCTGCGGTCTCATGTGACCAGTCCCCAGTAGTCAGTGGAGTGATGGTGGGGAGGGGGGCTGAGACGGGTGTGGGTAAGCCTGTGGATGAATTGGGAGTGGGATGAAGAGCTGAAAGGGATCGGGAATCGGGAGAAGCATATGGAAGAGATTGGGAGTGGGAGCAGCATGTTGAAGGAATGGGGGTGGGTTGGGGGCGGAGTGATGAGGACTCTGTGAAGACAATTGGGAAGTGAAAAGTGTGTGGAAGGGATAGGGGTGGGAAGAAGCATGTGTAAAAGATTAGAGGTGGGAAAAGCATGTGGATGGGATCAGGAGGGGGAGAAGTGGGTGGAAGGGATCAGCAACAGGAAGAAGCCTGTAAGAGCAATCATTGGGAATGTCCGATGCCAGGGACGGCCGAGGCTTCCTTGTGTGGTCTGTAGGAGCTTCTGGCCCAGGCTCCGGTTCCCAAAAGCTTTACCTGGTGGAGGAGCTGACTCATCCCCTGAGTGGTTGGACCCAATCTGTATAGTTTCAGTTGGGCTCCGCTTCCTTGCTGCAGGTGTCCTGCTCAAAAGAACAGGCTAATATGTGAACACGTGGGAAGAAAGCGGGATCAGTGAGGGGAAGTGAGTTGCTTTATTTTAACTAACCCTTGGCCCAGTTTCTGGGGCAAGTTAAAATAGGTGCCAATAGGTCAGCATATACTTTTACAAAATCAACTTTTGATAAAATATAAAATACCCATGACTTGTGTTGCTTATGTTGTCAGTATTGGATACAGGGTAATTTCTCATCATGGGCACTGGATATAAATTCAGTGCAACTTTGATAACATGGTTTAATCACGAAGGACTGAATTTTACAGACCCCCTGACGTCGGGTTTGTGGTGGGGGGGGGTTGGAAAATGCCTCCGGGAGAGGGCCGCCATGCATCCTGACGCCAGGAGGATGTGGCCCGATATTGCCAGTGGCGGTGAGGTCTTGTGACGGCCCCACCATCCCTCAGCGACAGGACCCCCAACAACATAAATAAATTAAAATTAATGAATTAAACATACTCTGCTGCCTTCCATCCAGCTGCTATCTTCCTGCCGCTGGCCGGCACTCTTACGCCTTCGGATCCCCGTCCGGGGGAACAAGACTTGTTGGGACGGGGGATGAGGTAGGTTTCTCAGTGTGGGGGTGGGGGAATGGGGTCAGAGTAACATCCATCATTGGTGTAGGGGATGGTGGGAAGGGTTTGAGGTGAAAGTTTATGCACTTTGTGGGGCGGGGGGGAGCTAAAGTCAGGTGTATAAGCTAAGTGTTTTGGGGGGAGAGGGCAAGTAATTAATTTTACGGTTATTGAGGGGGTGGGAGAGGAGCAACGTAAATGTATTAATTTTTTTTATTCATTGCATCTTTAAATATTTAAATTTAACAGTAGGGCTCAAAGCCCTTTAAAAATGGTGTCAGAGCCTGTGCAAAGGCAGCTGACGTGTTTGCAAGGGATCGACAGCTTGCCTTCTCGTGATCGGGGGGGGTGGGGCGGCCCACACCGGCTATTTAAATGAGCCGCCGCGCTTAGGATTGCAGTGGCTCCACAACGTGCGGCCTATGTGGGCAGGCCGCCATTGTTGTTGCGGCGGCAAAAACTTGTAAAATTCAGGCCGAAATATAACTAATCTTCACATGAGTAATCTTATTGGCAGTGATTTCAAGACCTACTCATGTAGTTCAGAAGTTAAGACCATTCATTATTACATTTTTAGACCAGGAAAAAGCAAGTTGTCTTTCTTATTCGAAAACCTCTGAATAGAAAACGTTATCAAAATGATTAGTGGCACTCACCGCTTAATGACAGTCATAGTTCACTGTATGGAAAGTGAGCTGCTAGGTGTAGAAAGGAAAGTGTTAATCTTCTTAAGAGCAGGAACGTAGACCTTTTATTAAACTGAATAATACCTGAAAGAAAGAAAACAGGCAAAGGATTGTATTCAAATGCATCAAGAGCTTATCGGTTAACCTTCACATAATGTCATTTTAAGGCCATGGAAAAAAGAGCAGATTGACTTTCAATGTCATGACACCATTCATTACATAGGAACATTAACAATAGGAGGAGGCTGTTCAGTTCCTCAAGCCTGCTCTGCCATTCAATTAGAACGTGGCTGATGTGCACTTCAACTCCTTTTATTCACCTTTGCTCCATATCCATTTATACCCTTGCCTAACAAAAATCCATCTATTTCGGTCTTGAAAGCTCCAATGGACCCAGCATCCACAGCCTACGGTAGAGAAGGTACAAGATTTCTATACCCTTCATGTGAAAAAGGTGTTTCCCTATTTTGCTCCTAAATGGCATTCTTCTCATTTTAAAATTGGCCTCGACTTGTGGTAAAGGCTATCAGCACTCACATGATTAAGGAGTCAATTGGACAGCAGCTTTCAGCATCCATACGTGCACAGTTAAATACAGAAATCAGAAAGTTACTGTTCGATTTGCCCTGCTCCTCCATCAGTTTTTACTGCACATGTACCTCGCTGAGAGGCTCAGCATTTAAGCACATGAAGGATGTGAAGTTGTGGTACTTAGCTACTAGATACCCATGAAACACGCCATAAATGATTAGGGCTTGTCCATTCAAGTGTAAAGAAATTTTTAATGACATGACATGTTACTAACTCTCTGTCACTGAAAATTTACTTTTATAAATGTGGAGTCTCATTTCTTCAGATTTTAATTATTGTTGGAGATTTAACAAAAAATATTAAAAGGATAAAATAAAACACTTTTTTCTTTCTGTCTCCTTTATCTCTCTCTCAATCTAATCTTTAATATCCTCTCTATTTTGCTTTCTTTACGTGATTTTAGATGGAATTAAAGATTCTAATTTACACATATTGGATTAGACTCTGTGGGCTGGATCTCAACTCTGGGATTGGGAACCTGATGTCAACGTTCCTTTCCGGGTCCCAACCTCACCCTGTGTTTGCAATGCGCGAATGTTGCGTTTTCAATTGAAAAGGGACTTGAATTGGCTCAGAGACTCATCTGGCATCTAATGAGCAGTGGTGGGCATGGGAAGGAGGTCAGACACAGGAAGCAATGGGCCCAATTTTAAAGGGCGAGCAGCAGCCATTGCTGTGGTTGCCGTTGATCTCAATAATGGAAGGAGCCACTGACCAGAGGGCAGTGGATAGGGAGCGCCCTTGTGCAAGGCCAGCCACCCGCTTCTCTGATGCCTCACATGAGTTGCTGCTGGTGAGGGTGACATCATGGAGAAATATCATATTCCCTGCCAGTGGCACGAGAAGGCCTGCAAGGCAGACCCAGAAGGCATGGCTGGAGGTGGCTCATTGGGTCAGCAGCAGAGGAGTAGTGAGGAGGAACTGGGTCCAGTACAGGAAACATTTCAATGACCTGCTTAAGTCTGACAAAGTGAGTCCAGGCATGCCTTTTGGTCAGCAGTCACCAAAATGCAAAAGTGAGGATCATCCTAAGGGTGCATAGAGTTCTCCTGACTGTACGAAAGATGTGTGCATGGCATCATTGATGACCCATAACCATAGTTCATAACCCTAGTGCTATTGGACAGTGAAGTCTGCAACATCTTATTCTAGACCCACAGATCTGTGGGCACATGGGGCAGGATGTCCCACAAGGTAGTGGGATCCGGAGTGCAGGATTTTTCCTTCTCTGCCACTGCTCTGCCTCATCATTAAGGCGTTTGGACTCGAAGCTTGATGCAGCTTGATGGACAAGTTGTCGCCATTTTGAATGATTGGTAGCGAGCTCCTCCCAGACATCAATGTCAATGCTGCTGCGCTTCAAAGAGAGTTTGAGTGGCTTTGAAGTGTTTTCTTTGTCCTCCCCTGGAATTCTGGCCATTTGGGAGCTGAGAAAACAAGACCTGAAGGGGAGACTGTTTTTGGCCATCCGGACACAGTGCCCAGTCCATCGAAGTTGGTTTTTATGGAGTTTTTCCTGAATGCTTGTGGATTTGGCTTCAAGAAGGACACTAGCATTTGTTCGACTGTCCTCACATTGAATCTGGAGGATGTGGCGGAGGCATTGCTGATGGAATTTCCCTAGTGCTCTTATGTGTCGCTGATACACAGTGCAGGTCTCTCTGCAGTGCAGGAGTGTGGTGACAATAACTGCTCTGTACACTAGGACTTTTGCTGACTTGCAGAGGTATTTGTTGTCAAATGCTCACTGCCATAGTTTGTAGAAAGCTGAGCTGGCACAGCTGATCTGGTGTTGGATCTTCTCATCAATGGTGGCCTTTTGAGAGAGGTGGCTAGCAAGGTATGGGAAGTGCTCAACATATTCCAAAGTCTGTCCTTCAACATATATCGGAGGTGGAATATTTAGCTGACCAGGTGTGGGTTGATATGAGTTTTGTTTTGACAAAATTCAAAAACAGGCCGAGTCTCGAGAATTAAGAGTCTTTAGAATTGAAGAGGTCGAGAGCGGCTTGAAAATCTGGTGCAGAGTTGGCAACGACACTGCAGTCATCCACAAACTGTAGATCATGTATGTGTATGGTGGTCAGTTTAGTTTTGGCATGGTGGCCATTGAGGTTAAACAGTTTTCCATCTATGCAGTATTTAATACTCACACCACCGGGCAGCTGATCTTTGATGAGGTGAATAGCCACAGTCAGGTAGATTGTAAATAGTATGGGGGATATCACACAGCGTTGCTTGACCCCGGACCTGATTTTGAAGGCATCTGTTTATGATCTCCCACTTAAGACAGTTGCAGTCATATCATGCAGCAATTACAGGATTGTGATGAAGTTAGTTGGATTCCAAATATTTGGAGCACAATCCACAGAGCCTTGCAATTTACCGCCCATGCAACAAACTGTCAATATATAAATTGTCAACGCGTTATTTTAAGCAGCAGAAGCATCTGTTGATTGTGCCATTTTCTCATGACCACCTTCTCTTCTGTCTCCCATTGGGCCAGCTGCAGAGGCGGAGGAGTTGACACCCCGCCAACACATCGGGAGGAGTCAGAGGAGGAAGTAACATCGGAGCCTGCACCATCATCTTTCTTGCGCACACTCTACCAGTGCAGACAGTCACACCTTGGTAGGTCCTCACAGGGTATTAGAAACAATGGCGCAGGATGAAATGCACATCAGTTCAGAGCAGGAAGAGATGAAGGAGGCAAAGTCGGCTGTGGGCGGTCCCCCTCGGAGGATTAAGGACAGGTGCAGCCCCGCTCGGCGGGGTGGAGATGCAGAACCTCATGACTCATGAAACAGGCAGCTCTATCTGGCGAATCAGCGTGAGATGTGTGTCCACATGTCAAAGTTACCTGAGGCAGTGCAGAGTCATGGGGTGAGAATGGAGGAGTCCAGTCATCTCGTGTTCCACAATGACTCAGCGCTTTAAGTGCATAAGCTCCTCCATTAAGAGAGTACCCAACTTCTCACAAAGCTATATGCAGCATCACTGAGTAGATGTGGGAACAGTGCACTGACATACACAGAATGCATGCCACACTCTGTAGCATTGAACGGTCAGTGGCACAAATAAGCATGGAGTGGATGCCAGCTGCGCCCTAGCTGGTGGTTCCCTCTAATGGTCAAGAACTCCATAAAAGTGCTGAGGAGAAAACAAATGATGATGAGGGGACCGTCCCACAAAGGGGTCCGTCATCATATTCCACCTCCATGTTCTCCTCTGAAGGGGGAAGCATCTGTAGAGTTACGCCCTATGACAGAGGCTACCCCTGCAGTGTTGCCAGTGCAGAAGCCTTTGGAGGTGCCCCCCACCGCTCCCCACCCCCCTACGGCACCTCCATGATGAAAACAACCGCCACAGGCATCTCAGTCTTCCACCTCATCCACATCGACAGGGAGAGAAACTCGTAGGAGTGGCCATGAGCAGAGGCCACTGCGTTGGCAATGCCACTTGTGTTTCTGTTGTAAATGACATCAAACTGCTGCATAATAAAGTACTGCGCCTGTTGTTGCCCTAAGGCAGACCTGTGTGTTTCCATTTCATCATGGTGAAAGGCAGGGGAATGGAAAATAATAGTTCGCAAAGCAAAGCAATGTGTTGGGGAAGAGTGTGTCATTTAGAGACTCTGGAGCCTTGCAGTGATTGTGCCATTGGAAGGTTGCTGACTTTTGTTCTTAATGGATTCCTGCTCTCACTCAGATAAAGGAGATTCTCCTCTCCAAATGTCTTGCAGACTGAGTCTTGCTCAGGTGAAACGTGTCTGGATCAGAGTGGCCTTAGCGTCCCTGCCATCCTGATTAGCACTCCGCCTCCTGAGCCTGCCATGGTGACATCCCTGCAAAGTGTGGGAACTGTTCTCCAGTTCGTTTTCAGCCTTCTCCTCCTTGGCTTCCTCCTCCTCCTCTTCCTCAGAGGAGCTGTGCTGTTCCAGCGCTTCTCCCTCTTCAAGGTCCACACCTCTCTGGAGGGCCATGTTATGCAGTGCACAGCAGACAACCACAGTGCACAGTAGCCTTGAGGGAGTGTACTTGATTGTGCCACCTGACTGGTCAAGGCACCTGAACCTCATTTATGAGGCCGATGTTCTGCTCAATGATAACCCTTGTGCTCAGGTAATATTGGTTGTAGTGTCTCTCAGCCTCAATGGCAGGGTTATGCACTGATATCATCAGCCATCTCTTCATGGGATAAACCACCCACAAATTTCCGATGGCTCCATGAAGAGCTGCGGCACCTGTGATTGTCGGAGAATGAAAGCATCATGGCAGTTTCCAGGAAAGCGTGCAAACACCTGCATAAACCACTTGCTGTGGTCGCATAGCAGCTGAACATTTAGGAAGTGGAATCCCTTCCCATTGAGGAACCTCCCTAGCTGGTCAGTTGGTGATTTGATGGCCACATGAATGCAATTAATGATCCCCTACACCTGAGGGAATCCAGCAAATGAGGCAAATCCCATTGGCCTTTGAGCTTGAGTGCTACTGTCCATCTGAAGTTCAATGTAATCCCCTGCCCTCTCAAATAGAGCATCCGTTACCTCTTTGGTGCAATAATTTGCTACTGTCTGCGAGATGCCACCAATATCTGCTGCCACTCCTTGGAACCGGTTTCAAAAAAGTGTAAGGCCACTGTGACTTTTACAGCCATGGTAAGACCATGGCAACAGTCCCTGTGAACCCTCAGATGACCCACAATGAGTGCACACAAATAAGCAACCATCCGCCTCAACAGGGTGTTGTCTTCTGTGACACAGACACTCCAACATGTTCAGGTAGCTTCCCCTTTGGCGGTAAACTCTCTGCTGAAGGTATCCGCTTCATTTCCTTCCTGCCCCTCGTTCCTCACCCCTGCACCCATGTTGCCCAGGAGTCTGCCACTGCTCCTGATTGCTAGTCTAGGAGTAGCTTAATTCCATTTCCTGTTATGTCCTTCCTTCCTTCCTTTCAATTGGAAATTGGAGTCTCCCTGAACCCACATCTCATGAACCCGTGAGGCCTGTCTGCAGAAGGAACTATCCACCCCCCAAAGCTGCTGACCCCCACAAATGCCCTTGTCCAGAGTGAAGAGATATTACAAATAATTCTCCTGACTCTGTGCAATGAGAAGCTTTTTTTATGTTGTCTGATGCAACATAAATGAGATGCGTGGAGTTCAGATTGTTTGGAGATCTCAAACAGGTTTATGAAACAGATAACTATACGGTACTAAAGAACTACGGCTATTAAAGAACTTGCCTCTTGGTGTTACAGTAGCAGAGTGAGACTGGCATGTAGTTACATAACTACGTCCTGGTACTTGGCTCATGAGCATACTAAGATCTGAAAGCTACATTACTCTTAAAGGCAATTACACAACACTCTGTATACTGGTTGCCTTTGAATGAGGGCCTTCTTGGAGCCTGCCCTCTGTAATGGTGCCTTTTGCTGCTGTCCCACCATTCTGATTTGCTCCCCACTATGTTAATACCTCCTCCTCCCTGTTGTTGTTGAGACTCTGCATAGATTCCATGCCTTAATAAAATTCAAAACTGGTCTTCAACAAGCAATTACAAATTTGTTAAATTACCTTTATTAGCAATTTCTACAATTTGGGTGGTTTGCCTCTTCCTGCTCTCCTCAGAGCCTTTTCAACTTTTAGCATTTCAGTTATGCGTTGGGAAAACTTACGCCGACCCAAGAGCTGAGTTAAAGTGTCTGTCCATCCCTGCTACCACCTTCCACCCTCACATTTAAATAAAAAGGCTGGCCTGCATGCCTCTGTAAGGATTCTTCAATCTGATTGGTTGAAGAGACACGGCATTGCTTACCCTGTTCATACAGGTCCTAGATCCTCTGTAAAGGGAACTGTGCTGTATGAGACTCCCAATTACCAGAATTTGCTGTGCAACAGCCCAGGAAAAGTGTGGGAAACTGTATGCGTAATGAATGGTGAGCACCGTTTTTTTTGCCTCTGACCATCATGTCCCCTTGTTCTTGATTCGCCGATGAGAGGAAATAGTTCCTCCATATCTATCCTATCAAATTCTTTTAATATTCTAAACACCTTGATTCAATTATCCCTCAAGCTTCTCAATGCCATTGTTATCTCAATTCTAATTCAGTTTTTCTCTGTTTCCTTGTACATAAAGGGTAAATTCCTCAAGTCACAAAATAAATTTTTTTGCAATGAAAGCAGGAAATTCTGTTTCAATTTTATGATTTAAAAAATAGCTAGCATTAAACGTAGGCAGTCATCCTTCACTAAGTTTTAAAATAGAAGGTAGGAAACTGCTGGTCGTGGAGAAAGGTTCAGAAATCAATGAAGATAAAGCTACTTTGCTGGTGAACAAACCCAGCAAATTATCTGCTTGAAAGTATAATTTCTGGTTGCTTTCAAGTGTCACAATAAAACTGCTATTCTATATAAGGTAACCAACAGTTACAAACCATTATCCTTTAGTCTGCCATGGTGATAAAACTGTTAACATTTGCTGCAAATGAATTATTTGAACTTCAAGGAAATAAGATCCTTACAACCCAGAGACTACCTTTTTTCCAGTTTTCCATTCATCTTGCTTCAATGCTTCAAGTGTGAATTAAAGCTGCAGAAGACAATGTATACCAACACAAATTCTGTGGGGGTGGCATTGGTCTACAGCAGCCACGCAAAACATACTCATAGCAAATCAGCAGCTGATTTTTTTTTTCACTATGCCCAATCTTCTTTCCACTGAATCTTTTTAGAGACGCAGTGCCCATTCTCACTGTTGCTTTAAATTTTTAAAAAATCTCGGCACTATTTTCCAAGTCAATGGAAAAGAAAACCCGATGCAGTGTATAACAGGCCGACAATTAGCTATGAGCCCATTTCACTCTGCTGGCATGGACCAATTTCACCCTCATGTTCCATGTTTGCACTTTTTAAACAGATGATTCAGTTTGCATACAGTATCACTGTTATTGATTGTAATAATATCTGCTGATTTTCCTGCATCTATATATTACTTTACCTGTAAAGTAACAGTGGATGATTTTAGCCTGTAAGTGATCTAGCAATTTGTTTTTCCTACCTTCTGAAGTGATAGATGGGAGTGTCACATATTGTTCAGGAAGCAATGTACTGAAATTCAGCAACAGCAACTTGCATTTCTATAGCACTTTAAACCATAGAAAATCATCCTAAGGCACGTCACAGAATTGCAATCGGAGATAGTTTGGAGAAGGCATTCCAAGCTTAGGGCCGAAATGGCTGAAGGCACTGCCGCCAACAGCAGGGCAAAGGGATTTCAGAATGCACAAGAGTCCAGACATTCCGGAGGGTTGTAGGGCTGGGGAAGGTTCCAGAGATAAGAAGTGGTAAAGCTTTAAATTTGAGGTGTTGGTGGATTGGGAACCAATGTGGGTCAGCAGGCACAATGTTGGTGGGTGAGTGGAACTTGTTGATGGATAGGTTATGGGCAGCAGAGGTTTTGGGTGAGCTGAAGTTTATGAAGGGTGGAGGATAGGAGGTTGGCCAAGAGAGCATTGGAATATTAAAGTCTTGTGCTCATGTCCTAACTTGGACCATGTCCAGTTCACCCATCACTTCTGTCTTGACTAATCTGCATTGACTCCTGGTTAAGCAATGCCTCGATTTTAAAATTCTGATCCTTGTTTTCAAATTCATCTATGGCCTCACTCCTCCCTATCTCTATAATCTCCTCCAGTCTCACAACCCTCCAGAATATCTGGGCTCCTTTAATTCTGACTTCTGGAGCATCTCCCATTTTAATTATGCTTCAGTTGCCTAGGCCCTAAGCTCTGGAATTCCCTCCCTAAACTTTCTGCTTCTTTATCTCACTTCCTCCTTTAAGACACTCCTTAAAACCTATCTCTTTGACCACACTTTTTCCATCTTCCCTAATATCTCCTTATGGGACTTGGTGTCATATTTTGCTTTATAATGCTCCTGTGAGGCACCTGGGTACGTTTTCTCACATTAAAGGTGCTATATAAATGCAAGTTGTTGAGGTGACAAAAGGCATGGATGAGTGTTTCAGCAGCAGACAATCTAAGGCAACGTGGATTTGGGAACTGTTACAGAGATGGAAGTAGGCAGTCTTTGTGCTGGAGAGGATATGGGGTGGCAGTTTAGCTCGAGGTCAAATAGGGTGCCAAGTTTGCAAACAGTCTAGTTCAGCTTGAAACCACCAAGGGGGATGGAATTGGTGACAAATGTATGGATTTTGTGATGGGGGCTGAAGACAATGCCTTTAGCCTTCCCAATGTTTAACTGAAAGAATTTGCAGCTAATCCAGGACTGGATATTGGCAAAGCAGTCTGACAACACAGAGGCAGTGGAGAGTAAAATCAAGGGAGGGGCATTCACATTAAGTTGGGCAACAGAGGAGTTGCGTTGGAGGAGGATGGTTAACCATGTCAAAGGATGTAGAGTGGTTAAGAAGGATTAGGAAGAATAGTGTACTACAGTCACAGTCATAAATTTAATTTGAGATAATGTTTAGGCTTGTTTCAGTGCTTTGGCAGGGCAGAAATCTAATTGGAAAGGTTCAAACATGGAGTGTCAGAAAATATGGGCACACATTTGAGAGAAAATAACACATTCAAGGACTTTGGAATGCAAAAGGAGGTTAAAGGTGAGATTTGCAAGGACAGAGAGGTCTAGGGTGTTTTTTGAAGCAATTTTGAAAGGGAGGGGGAACAATGCCTGAGAAGAGGGAACTACTTATAATTACTTAGCATGGGGGCCAGGAAGGGTAGTTGGGTGGTCACCAGTTTAGTGGGAATAGGGTCAAGAGAGAAGTTGGGTGGCGGGATAGTGGGTGGAGGGAAGCAATGAATAAAGTTTTTAAAAGGCTGACAATTCATAGTTATGGCAGAGGGAATCTTGGGAGAGGCAAAGAGGAAGGAGGAATCCAGCAGGATTATTAGATCCAGGCTATCCTAGTCCATACACAATAGATTTCATGAGTGACTTGGTCTGATTATGGTAGCTGTAAACATGAAGACGGGTTTGGGGGAAATAGACCAAAATTGTAACAATCTCTGTTGCACAAATCTTGGGTTGTTGCTTGTCATGAGGTTTTCAATAATAGAGACATTACATCCAATGCTTAACATCCATGTATCACGTACATATTAAGATTGCCTCCTACCCTCTCTGGATCAGTGGGAAATATACCACATCAAATGCTATTGAACCATATGGACTAGGAATGTTCCTGGTTTGATTAATTTGGATTTC
This sequence comes from Heterodontus francisci, assembly GCF_036365525.1. Taxonomy (NCBI): domain Eukaryota; kingdom Metazoa; phylum Chordata; class Chondrichthyes; order Heterodontiformes; family Heterodontidae; genus Heterodontus; species Heterodontus francisci. The sequence goes on from NC_090401.1 coordinate 26,387,837, forward strand.
ATCCAATGTGGTGGTGGAGATGCTACATTTGGCCTTATTGTCTCTGGTTAAGAGAGTTGAAAAATCATCCAATGTGCCTGCTCTTGTTGGTTGATGATTGGATCATGATAAACTGTGTTGCTCTCCATGGTTAACTAGCCTGCCATGATCAATGTATGAGCACATGTACACTAAGAATGGTTTCTTGGCACTGAGGGCTGACTGCCATAGGGAAAGGGAGTAAAGGTTTTTAAACCCATTATCATGCCAATAGAGTTTGATCCCATCAGAGTAAAAATTTTCTTTCCCAATATTATGATTCCTTTCAATATTCTTTAATTCTGGCATTCTATGCTGAATACTGGTAACATAATGCAAACAGGCAGAAGGAAGGTTGGGGAAATACCATCTGCTTCATCAACTACATCCTTTCCAGCCATGTACACATGTCCTCCTTAATCATGCCTTCTCCAGGGAGAGGTGCAAGGCTTTCCTTTTCTCAAACAGTTTACAGAGTTCTGACCTGTGGAACAAACTATGCAAGACAAAGATTTCTGGAATAAATTCCTTTTACTTAAAAAAAAATCAGCAAGAGATTACAAGCTGGCATCCAATAGTACTATCACACAGTAATCCCAGATTACACCTAAGCATGCACAGATCTATCCCTTTACGTTAAACTCAAGTGACTACAAGCAAAAACTTCATTGCTGGGATTTTATCTAGGCTACAGGAATCTCAACCAGCAGCAAAAGCACCAGCGAGAGCCCCACGTCTCCTCCTCCTCTGGAAAAGGCCCGCCGGATCAAGTGTCAATTAGGCGCTTAAGTGGACAGTGGCAGGCCTTCCTCAGGATCAAGGACCTAGCGGCAGAAGTCCCGCCTGCTGAGAGCTGCTGGCCAAAAGAGGATGGTGGCTACTGCCGGTAATGAATTCACCAGTAGCCGTGGGTCGCCAAGGGACCCAGGCCACAGGTAAAGCAGGGAGAGGGGTTTCACAGGATGGGGTTCGCGGGGGCGGGGAGTGTAGCGGGGTTGGCAGCAAGGGCAGGGGTGGCTGTCGGTGCCCCCCCCCCCCTCTTCCCGATGTTGGCCCCCTCATTTAGGCACTACGTGCCTTTTAACAAGGGACTACATCACCCCACCAAACCCAATGCAAGGGAGAGCATGAAATTCCCCCTCATGTATGAACACCGTGGTCAAATTGGCATGGACTCGATGTAGCTCTCTAACTGGCAACTAAGTTTCCCTCACGACTGCAGCAGTGAATGCTTTTTTGAAACATCTTTTATATCTTTTTTCCAAGAGTGGGCCTGGATGTTATATTGATAAGACCTTATTGTCCTATAATGGTTCTTCTTCATACAAAATATCCAATAGTATGTTGAGTTCTTCGTCTACAGCCATGGAGTAAAAACCTGCCCTCAAGTTCAGTTCCCCATCAATATGAGTAATGGTCAAGAGTTGTTTCCCAGATCCTCTATCCACCTTATCAAGCTTAGGAATGCCTTGTACCAGTTACAGTCTCAGTAGTTCACTCCTGCCCACAGTCTTGCTTATCTGTCAAAAACAGCTTGCAGCATTGAGCAGTACAGTTTACTTTGAAAAGGTCTTTTGGCCCTGCAAAGCATGCTGATAAAATGTGGTCAATGTTTGAGTTTGATCAAGTTATATCAAACCTGTATTCACACAGAGACAAAGTAATCAGAATAAAAACCTGAGGTCTGGTCAGGAAAACCTCTAACATACTCCTTTTCTGACTCCTTAACAAAAAGCAAAGTTCCAGGAGATTATGTTCAGTCACAAATATTTCTGATTCGAGCTAACTTATCTAAGGATTTGATGTGAATGCCCCTGAGGGACAGAGTGTAAATGTCTATAATGGTGCACAGAAGAACTCTACGATCGTGTCTTTCACTGATGGCAATTGCAAGGATAAATATATTTTACTTTAATGTTAATTATTGTGGGATGAAGCTCTGCATGTATAAATATAGATGCAGTCATATCGAAATCTATTTCTTGGTGTATATCACAGTGTGAAAGTTTGTACAGCCACCAATGAAAACAATTAACTGTTAACAGTTCTTGGGGACAGAAATTTAGTTGGACAAGCTTGAAAAGCTCAATATTTTTATCATTAGTATAGCATCATACTCGGGTAGCAATGTATTATTTTATACATGAGGCAAATGTCATTGTGTCGTGTATTTTGAAGCAAAGATGGAGCAACAGTTAGACAAGGTTATTGATGCCTTTTTAAATAGGATATTGGTGATTAGATTCATTATGTGTATCCATATAATTTTTCTCATGAATTTTGGAAAGCATTTAATTTTCACTCGAATGAACATTTCCAACCTACAGAAATTGCAATGTAAGAAGAATTAATTAATGCAATTAGTTAATGCACCAGGGACCAAGGCTGGAATTTTACTTTGGGACGAAGGCCCTGCCCACCAGCCAAAAAGGAGTGATATTATGATTTTACCTGGCCCAGACCCTTAATTGGCCTCGGGTGAGACCTCCGCCCCTCTGAGGCAGGAAGTCCCGCCTCCAAGAGCTGCCGGCCAATCATCGGGTCGGCAACTCTCAGTCCCAGCAGCGCCACTGGGAGCGATGGCCACTGCTGGGACTGCAGACAGGGAGAGGAGCAAGAGGGATGCCGGCCCTGGAAAAAATGTGTGGGGCCTCACCAGAGACAATCAGCCGGGCCCCAGTGAGGCAAGGAGGGTCAGTTTGGTGGGTTGGGTGGGGGTTGGAGTGGAGGTGAATGTAGTGCAGTGGGGGCAGTTGGGCCGTGGGGGGGGGCCTTCTGTGGGGCACAGGGTGCCCGATCAACCAGCTCCCCCCCCACCCCAGCCTGCAAGGAGGCTGCCAGGTTTTACTGAGCAGCCTCCTCGGTGTACTGAGCCGCCTGCCCGCTGATGGTAATATAAAATTCCGACCCAGGTCTTAAATAACCTGGATTGATGAGATAAAAGTCTCTCCTTTCTACTATCCACAGGGGTCCTAAATAAAATCTGTTTGGGTAATCTTGGTTTGGTTCCTTGTGGACGAAAGTCAGCAGTACCATCCTGTACATAATTTGAAACTAATGGAAACAAAATAAGCAATTTAATAAGCTTCTTCGATATGGCATGTTTTCATCAGTGGATAAACTAGCTCACTTACTACTGAGGTTGATTTGATCTTGGTTAATAAGCCCATAGATAATGTGCAAGAGTTATGTTATATGTCATTATTGTGATCTTCCTGCAGTAAGTTGTAGCCTATTTTGTCCTGTTTCTGACTATGCAAAGGTAGAACAAGTTGCCATTCAACATCTTTCTGCTTGATAGGTCGAGTTTCTTTTACTGGAGATAGTCCTTATGAAAAATATACTTACCAAATGCTTCTGCCACTTGAGCATGATGTTATTTACTCAAAAATGGTATTTAATCTCTACTGCTCGTTCTTCCTCAACATTTAGGCTGAAGATGGCATTAGAAGGGCCCATTACCACACCATCCCTTTTTAAACAAAAGATCCCAGAATAAATTGCAGGAAATTTATCTTGCAATTTTATTCCATGCTAATTATCAGCAGAGTTATCAGTTTTTGTTGCAGCCATATGAATTATTAGCCTTAGATAACATTGTCACTTTATCTTAACAATTCACAAGCAAATACATTTAAGTGTAGATACTTTTCAAAGAAGCTATTCATAAAGTCTTGTTCCATCTGGGTCAGGATCTTCTGTTCTTGTGCGGGGATTCTTAATAATTATTTACAATTATTTTCTCATTAGGGTTTCGGAGACCCCTCAGGAGAATATTGGCTCGGAAATGAATTTGTTCACCTGCTTACCAGCCAGTCTCCTCATGTTCTACGCATTCAACTGAAGGACTGGAATGGAAATGAAGCATTTGCTTTCTTTGACCATTTCTTTCTGGGAAGTGAGGAGCAGAAGTATCAGTAAGTTTCATTTGAGAGTTTCGGGTTGACTTGACTTAATACCATAGGGCAGATGGTCAGAGGTTGGTAATTATTGTCTTAACCCAAAACCTGGTCAACTTAGTTATGAATCTCAAATAATATCTTGCTGGATATTCTTTTGTGTAAGATCACTATGTGGTAAATTATGTAAAATTGTCATAATACAGTTTTATTCATAAAATGCAAATCAAGTATATGATTCATCATAATCTTGCCTCACTTTGGTATTTTAAAGACCACTGTAATCCTTTAAGAGTCTGCTTAAAACCTACCTCATTGACCAAGATTTTTGTCATCTGTCCCAATGTCTCCTCCTTTGGCTCAATGTTAATTTTTGTCTGATTATGCTCTTTTCAAGTTTTTTTAATTATGTTAACGACATTGCTTAAGTACAAGTTGTTATTTATATCATAACAGGACCACAATATGGTTGGATGTGTATTGTTTAGCCACATTACCAATATTCAGTAACCAGTGCAAAATATCAAATACATCGGATATGCAGCCACCTTTAAAATGGAGTGATTTTTTTCTGCTTAGCAATAGTTGACTCTTGACCAATTTTGGTACAATCCTTTCAAGGGCAGCTTAACCTTCCAAGTAATTGGTTTTAGAATTAATAAAGTCTACCCTGTGGGTTATATCTTGTAACTTCTCTCATTTTAAAATATTATTAAATCTGAAGTAATCTGCAAATATATCTTAGAATGGTGGACCATAATCCAAAGTGAGATAAAAATGATTGATTACTCAGTCCGATCTGATCTTAAGATAAAGTCCATACCGTCACGGAGGAACTGCCTACAATACACATCCGATGCTTTGCATCTAAGTAGTTATAAGGAATGTGGTCCGTTAGAATTTTTTTGCAAGTGTTCAATGAAAACCTTTTGTTAGACTTAGCTAAACTGGATGACTGGTACCCCGTGTTAATATGGCTTTTCTTTTAATATAGAGATAGTCGTGCATTTGTAGAATGTCATCTCCTATGACATAGATGTGATCAAGAATATGTTGTATGCAAGGTCATGGGCATAAACTTAGATTCTATTTCTCTCAAGTACATTTTATTGCTGTGCTGCCTGACTATTGCTGGAGGTGAACATTCAATTTTTGTTCATGAGCACTGCAAATAACTTGGATCTGCTGTGTTCACCTTCTCGGGTTCAGTAGTGCCAGCCACTCCCTGAAATAGATCCTGTATCCCTTATATTCCGCCATTGACTTTCACTGCCTTGTAAATTGTAACTGAATATACTTAACAATATGTTGTTCCTCCTTGATGCATAATCTGATTATTGTCTTTTGCATGTGCCTTTGTGTATATGTTTTCTATAAGCAGTCTATTCATTCTTTAGCAAGATATGGTCAGAATAAATTGTTTCTCAGACAGCAAGTGAACAAATAGAGTAAGACTTATGATTAGACTCACTTTTAATTTAATCAGTATAACTTGCTTTTGAAAAATAATACAGAATGATCCCCATATCAGGAAGAAAAGAACTTGCAATTATAAAGCGCTTTTCACACCCCCATAGCGTTTTACAACCAAAGAAATACTTTTGCAGTGTAGTCACAGTTGTGATTTAGGAGACATGGCAGTTAATTTGCGCACAGCAAGCTCCCACAAAAAGCAATATGATAATGATCAAATTATCTGTTTTTTTAGTGATGTTGGTTGAGGGGTAAGTATTGACCAGGTCACCAGAGGAACTCCCATGCTCTTCTTCAAAATAGTGATCTGGGATCTCTTACGTTCACTTGAGAGGGCGGTCAAGGCCTCGGTTTAACCTCTAACCGCAAAAATTGATTTTTTGGCCAAAAAATATCTGCTTTGGTCAAATTAAAATAACGACTAGTTACCATCCTGCATCCTAACCTTTTTGGTCAGGGCAAAAGCCTTCCCTAGTAGCTCTCTGCTTTTTAAAACCTTAATGCAAGTGCATGATCTGATCCTACTTTGTCTCAGCCTTCACAACCAAAGGAGAAGAGCCCATGCCAGCCAACTCCTGTTAAGATATCAAGATCAGAGAATTTCCAACATATTGCATGTTAGACATTTATTAATGACCAGATAATTGCTTATTTTTTTCAGTCTTTCCAGAAACAGCTTCAATGCCTAACTCGTCCGTATTTTAACCACCTTTGTATGAATACACTTTCCTTTAAAAACCCAACATACAAATGTACTTTTCTTTTGTTTGAAAACTGGTCAAAATGGTGTAAATAACTCTATGATTCTATAAAAAAATTTGCATTAGTCTTGTCTCTAGAATAACATTCGCTCTACATAAGTGATGCTTAGATCCTGTAGAGTTCAGTTTCAGTAATAATTTGTTCATATTAACATTCAATCTGCTGAGTAACTAATAGTCAGAATTAATCTCCTTACACCAGGTCTATCAGTTTTAAGAAGTAATAACCCAAATATTCTGAAACCAAAGGCAATGTTTTTGCAGCTTGTAATCTTTATTTGAAATTATGTCTATTAAGAAAATACATAGCTGCTTCTGATAAATGGCCCTATGAAAATGGCAGCTTAACTCAAAGATATTTTTCAGAAAAACAAATTCTCTTTTTTTCTTTGCCTTTAAATTGGGCAGTTTTCCTGGAATTATAATAGCCAGAGTGCATTGTTTCAGGATTTATATATAAAGAGACACGATAGCTACATAAGAAAAATAGGTACCATTGGGTTATCAACTCTGGTATTGAATGTAGGAGGGAATTCCCAACTGAGAATTTCTATATAATTAACATCAAGTAATTGATCAAAAATATAAATGTCTTTGGTAAAATAGCAAAATCTAAAGTTACAAGTTTCACTGAAATGAGGCTTGGGGTTGCCAGCTGATCTTATGCCAGCCACTTGACCAAACCTGAAGATTTGTAGTGTTATAGTGTTTTGAACATCTCATGTGTATGATGCCTGCTATGGATATTGCCCATTTCTGCATTGTTATACATCGGTTGAATATCACGAGGAGGTGGTGGCTCTGCCCACTGGCTGAAAATCCAAGGGTGAGCCCACCTTCACCAGCCCTGGAAGCTACAACTGCATTTTGCGTGGCTCAGGCAATTAATTGACTTCAGTTATGCCTTCCATTACACTGAGGCAGGACGGCCCACCTCCAAGAGCTGTTGGTGAATCAAATGTGGCCACTGCTGGGACTGCACCCAGTGGGAAGAGGCACCATGGACTCTGGCCTCTGCCATCTTGCTTTGATAAATGATAATTTTCTTTAATCCACTGACTGCACATCTGAATTTATATTTTTTGAAGAAATTTTAAAAAGAACAAATAAAAGATGACTTTGCAAGCAGCTTAAGGTGGCCACATAATTTGCAACACTGTATCTGACATTGCAAGACCTGTGAGGAGAGAAACGAAATGGCTGCTCATCCCAGCAAGAACCAAGACCCAGGAAGTTTAAGGGAACTGCTTGTTCTTTTTTCTTTTAGCAAGAAGAAATACTGCTAACTAATAAGCTTGAATCACTGAGTGTCATGTCACAAGACTCTCCCCATCTGTGGTTTTCAACTTGTGTCTCTCTGCAGTAGCAAGGAGAAGCATCTGGACTCTGACACATGCAGACCCAAGAAGGGTAGCCTCTCTTTCTCTCTCTCTATCTCTCTCTCTCTCTCCATTTTAGCTTAAAAGCTTTGAATTCTGCCTGTTGACTGACCACCTTTGCATACTCTGGCTACAATCAGAAGCCCCGTTGGAGGAATTCATCCACATCACTGTCTCCAAGAGACCCACCGAACCAGTCATCTACCTCATTAAATGAAAAGCCTCAGGACCACCGAATTCAGCTAGAAGCCAGACGAATCACCAAACGCCACAGACTGTATACCCCTTTTTTCTATGGACTCTAACTCAACAAATCTACCTTTCCCCACTCTGTAACTTATTTGTGTGTGTGTGTGTAAACCTTTACTCTGTGTGTAAGTGAAAGTTGGCGCATAGTTTATTTTCATTAGTTCAGTATAGGTACAACAAAGTTAACCTCTTTCTTTGATAAACTCAAGAAAACCTGTTCAATTATTTCTTCTTATGATCACAGCAAGTTTGTAATCAAACACCTACTGAATTGGCCAGTACATCCACATTCAGAAAGAATTAAACCTGTTGTGGTCAAAGAAGGAGAGAGAAAAGAGGGAAGCCCTTCAACTCCTCCTCACTTGACCATAAAAGCATTGCTCAGGTAATTAATGGCCTGCAGTTGTGCCTTCCATCTCTTTGAGGCAGGATGTCCCACCTCAAAGAGCTGCCAGCAAATCAGAGGTGGCCACTGGGACTGCACCCAATGAGAAGAGGCACCATGGACACCTCCTCAGAAGCAGGTTAGTGGAGTGGGGCTCATGGGGCCAATCATCCAGGCCCCCTGCGAGGGGGAGGAGGCTTGATGGAGAGGGAAGGAAGTGGTATTCCAGCGGGGGTGGCCCGTGTTGCCGGGGGGCCATGCGTGGGGCACAGGGTGCCCAATCAGGAAGGTCCCCTTCCAGCCCCTAAGGAAGCCACCAGGTATTACTGGACAACCTCCTCAGGTGGCAAAGTGCCGATCCGCGATTGGTAAAATACCAGCTGTGGTGGGAAGAAGCCCTAAAGTGGCCTTTAATTGGCTACTTAAGGGTCTCAATTGGCCTAAGGGTGGGTAGGCTACCTGCCATCTCCCCCACTGCTAGTAAGGTGATGGGCACAGCAAACCTGCCATCCCAACAGATTTTATGCCGTGTCCCCTCACCGCTGCACCCCCCCCCCCCCCCCCCCACCCACTCCACAGCCTCCCAGCCTGTTCCTGGAGTGGGTGAAAATTTCTGGCCACCAAGTATGTTAAGTGTGTAACATCCCACCCCAACACAGGAAACCCATTGAACTATTGAGCTAGATTTTGTGGTCAGTGTCAAAGCAATACCACCTGTCACTGTCCTTGAAAAAATTTACCCACAAAGATCTAGCGATCTCTGTGTTGTGGACTTCCCCTTTTCCAATGGCAGTTTAAATCGGTGCTACGCCAAGGGGGCCTCTCGGTGGGTGCAGCAATAATATCAGTAAGCAGCCAATCAAATTCAAGTATTCACATACACAGCAAGCCAGGAAGTTAAAAGCACATCATATACTTCGCCTTTAATTTAAATTTTCTGATACCGAAGTAAATGATTATGATTTAGAATATTATGGAAGCTAAAACAAAAAGAAACAATCTTTAAAAAACATTTTAAAAATGTGCTTTTTTAAAAAAAAGAGACAGTCCACAAATATAAAATTAGCTTTAGGGCCAAAAGAGAATGTTTAGCAGTAATTATGAATTTAGTACCCCGTTAAAAACCCAGTTACACTTCATTCAGCAACGTGTAACTTTTTAAAAGAGTTTCAAAAACTTGCAGATGATACGAAACTTGGAAACATTGTGAACTGTGAGGAGGATAGTGTAAAACTTCACAAGGATTTTGGTTGGTGGAATGGGTGGATAGGTGCCAAATTTAATGCAGAGATGTGTGACGTAATTCATTTTGGTTAGAAGAATGCGGAGAGACAATATAAAACAAAGGGTGCAATTCTAAAGGGGGTGCAGGAGCAGAGGGACATGGCTGTCTATGTGCATAAGTCATTGAAGGTGGCAGGAAAGGTTGAGAGAGCAGTTAATCGAGCATACAGCATCCTAGGCTTCATTAATAGGGGCATAAAGTACAAAAGCAAAGAAGTTATGTAAAATTTGTATAGAACACTGGCTCGGCCTCAACTGGAGTACTGCATCCAGTTCTGGGCACCACACTTCAGGAAATATGTAAAGGCATTTGAGAGGGTGCAGAAAAGATTCACGAGTGGTTTCAGGGATGACGAACTCCATTTACGTGGATAGATTGGAGAATTTGGGACTGTTTTCCTTGAAGAGAAGGTTGAGAGGAGATTTGCTAGAGGTGTTAAAATCATTAGGGGTCTGGACAGAGTAAATAGGGAAAAGCTTCCCATTGGTGGAAGGATTGACAACAAGAGGGCACAGATTTAGTGTAATTGGTAAAAGAAGCAATGGCAACATGAGGAAAAACTTTTTCACGCAGTAAGAGGTTAGGACCTGCAATGCAGTGCCTGAGAGTGTGGTGGAGGCAGGTTCAGTCAAGGCATTCAAGAGGAAAATGGATCGTTATCTGAATAGGAAGAATGTGCAGGGGTACAGGGAGAAGGCCATGGGAGTGGCAGTAGGTAAATTGCTCCTTCGGAGAGCCAGTACAGACACGACGGGCCGAATGGCTACCTTCTGTGATTTCTTTCCAGTGTGGCTAACCATGCAAGAGTGGAAGTTCTCATCAATTCATAGATTTCCCATTGATTGCAGTCGGGGAGTCCCTCAACAGTGCATCCTCTGGAGAATTGTAGAATCACTGACAGCAACTTCTGGATTTATGCATTATTCTGCCCATGTGCAGACTCCAGAAGATGCTGTCAGTTCCAGTGGAGTAATGATGGTGAAGGCTGACAGTTTCACTGTCATTTCAATGCAAAATCTATGCCATTGTTTTTCGTGTGCCTGAGAGTACAGTTATGAATGTATCTCTAGGCAGCCATCACCCGGCAATACATCAGCAATGTTTATTAAATGAGACGTGACAGGTTTGCTTTTTTTTTTGAAGGACAGGTGTAATGAACAAGTATTGGATCACATCAGATATGGGGTAGAGAGATTTCTGAAGCCTGCCAACCAAAGAAAACTCTATTTGTCCAAGTCAACAATATCAGTGTTGCACAAAACATTGTTTGGCAGGCTACAAAGAAAACCAGTTTCTTTCTCCTGGACTCAGTTCAGTTAAAAACCCTTAGGATCCTTTACAACAAGACAGAGATGTTGTTTGGCTGCCAGTCCTCATATGATCATGCCCAGAAAAGCTGCACAGGCATTGTTGGCATCTGAGCCAAACTACCATGTTTATGTCAGGAACATGAGAACTGTTGTAGCTGGAACTCAATGTTCTGTAAAAGGCCAAAATAACTTGTACAGGATATTGTCATGCAGGCCCCCACCTGCCAAGAATGAGGCATATTAATTTTGTCATATGAACATTGATTTTAAACTGTTGCTGGAGTGAAGAAATGACTCGTTTGAAGATCACCAGACATTGGGCTGGAAGGACATTTGCATACTAAGAGATGCCGCTTGTGGAAACAAAGGACTATTCCTTGCTCCAATCAACCCAAATGAATTTTGATCACCAGACATTGAAGATGTAAGGAAGCACATTCCAGGCCCTGCAAAGATGATACAGTCCACAGAGCCAGGACTGGTTGCACCAACTGGTCACATGACTAACTGGCTGGTCCAGGTTTTTTGAACCAGCCAAAGGACAGTTGGAATTCAGAAGGATGTTTGAACTGGAAGCTGGAAAAAGGAAGCCTGTCTCTCTCTCTCTCTCAAGTCCTGTCACATATTCGTAATCGTTAACCAGATTAGAATTTAAGATTAATAAACTTCTACCTTTCTCGTTTAAATCTAAGGAAACCTATTTGAGTTCTTTGTCTTACAATTGGAGCAGTGAACCAGGATTCAGTAAGGGGGGGCTAAAAACAGTGTTTCTAAAATTAAACCCTCTTACAGTTAAACCAGGCAAAGGCTGAGGGGGAACCCCTAGACCCGTCTCGTAACAATATCAATAGCAAAGCTTTGCATTTCTCTCCTAGACAATGGCCCAATAACAGCGAGTTCACAACACATTGCAATTAATGTGCAAATGAGCCCTCGAGTTCAGGTGAAGAAGAGATTTATGCCCTTCCATCATTTTTTTTTCTCACAAATTGGCCGTGTAGTTGATCGTGATAGTGAAGAGGATAGCTGTAAACTCCAGAATGATAGCAATAGTTTTGTTGAGTGGTTGGAAAAGTGGCAAATGGAATTCAGTCCAGAGACTGTGAGGTAATGCATTTGGGAAGGGCAAACAAAGCAAGAGAATACATAATAAACAGCAGGATATGGAGAAGAGTAGAAGAAGTGAGAGACCTTAAGAGTGCATGTCCATGGGTCCCTGAAGGTGGTAGGACAGGTAGATAGAATGGTGAAGAAGGCATATGGAATGCTTTCCTTTATTGGCCGAGGTATAGAATACAAAAGCAGGGATGTAATGCTGGAACTGTATATGGGGAGATGGTGGCAGAGTGGTAATGTCACTGGACTAGTCATCCAGAAGCCCAGGCCTAGTGCCCTGGAGACACGAGTTCAAATCCCACCATGGCAGCTGGTGGAATCTAAATTCAATTAATGATTAAAAATCTGGAATTGAAAGCTAGTCTCAGTAATGGTGCCATGAAACCATCATCGATTGTTGTAACAACCCATCTGGTTCACTAATGCCCTTTAGGGAAGGAAATCTGCTGCCCTTACCTGGTCTGGCCAACATGTGACTTCAGCCCGGCAGCAATGTGGTTGACTCTTAACTGCTCTCTGAAATGGCCTAGCAAGCCATTCAGTTCAAAGGCAATTCGGGATGGGCAACAAATGCTGGCCTTGCCAGTGATGCCCATGAAAGAATAAAAAAAAGACGCTGGTTAGGCTTCAGCTGGAGTATTGCGTACAGTTCTGGTCAACACATTACAGGAAGGATATAATTGCTCTAGACAGAGTACAAAGGAGATTTACAAGAATGTTGCCAGGGCTTGAAAGTTGCAGCAATGAGGAAAGATTGGATCGGCTAGGGTTGTTTTCCTTAGAACAGAGGAGGCTGAGGGGTGACTTAATTGAGGTGTAAAAAATTATGAGGGTCTAGATAGAGAAGACGGGAAGGACCTGTTTCCCCTCACGGAGAGGTCAGTTACCAAGGGCCACAGGTTTGTGATTGGTAAAAGGATTAGAGGGGACATGAGGAAAAACTTTTTCACCCAGAGGGTGGTGGGTGTCTAGAATTCACTGCCTGGATCGGTGGTGGAGGCAGAAACCCTCAACTCTTTTAAAAGGTACCTGGACCTGCACCTGAAGTGATATAACCTGCAAGGCTACAGACCAGGTGCTGGAAGGTGGGGTTAGATTGGGCGGCTAGTTTTTTTAGCTGGTGCAGACATGATGGGCTGAATGGTCTCCTTCTGTGCCGTAACTTTTCTATGGCTGTAAGCGGCATCTCAGCCTTAACTTTCCCATTATTTTTAAGAACTTGCTGTGTTTGCACATTAAACTTGAATTAAACAACAAATGCATTTTTTCCTTTTCTTTCTGTCTCTTTCCCTTAATCCAGTCTTTGTTTCTTTTTCTGTACCTGCTTTGACTGTCATTCAGCCTCATTCTCTATTTCCTGAAATCTCATTGGTTATGGAGATATACTGTTGGTTTCATTGCTCACACAGCTCCCAAAAGCCCTGCCACCCTCACCACACCGACAGCAGCTCACACTTCCAGTAACTTACAAGTCAAAATTTTTCTGAGCTGAAGGGTGCATGAAAATGTTGAATTAACGACGCACACCATGGGATACCCTGCTCCTGCAAGCTCTGGTCTATTATTATCATCTGAATTCTGTCCCTCGTGTCGAAGTTGTAATACAGAGTTGACAATCATTTGCTGAAGCAGTTACCACCACATAAATTATAATGTAGATAGATCCTGGGTGTGATGACCTTTACTACAAAGAATGGATTCCCTGACCAAGGATTCCACAGCCAGTAATTCAATGGTCTTTACATGGTATTATTACTCAATTTGGGGGAAAATGTGTTACTAAGTAGAATCCTTTCATCACGTCCATAGCAATTATTACAATCCTGATCATAATTTGCTCATATCGCCATCTATTTTCTGTTGATGTAAAACTGTGCTGTAACTATTGAAATCATAGTGGATAATAATGAGGAAGATTACAAATGGTATATTCTGCAAAGCTCAAAGTTTCTAATTTTTTAATGGATAATTGAACCTATATCTTATAAATGATTGAGAGTTTGTCCTAAGGTTATAATACACCTGGGCTCAATTGATGTTTACATGTTGCCCAAGCTTCATTCTCATGGTTTACAATGTCATCTGAAGCTCCTCTGTGTATTATGACCATCTGTCATGTCAATTAGAACTCACTGGTAATGCATTTAGTATTCAATATAATATTTCGGTAACATTTAAAACAGGCAGTGTCACCTAGACATCTGAGACAATTCCTTTTGTATTCGTAACAAAAATACTAGAAAAGCCCAAGAGTTCTGTCAACATCTTAGAATGATAATGGGTAAATTTTAGGTGTAGATCCTTGATCAGAATGTGGAAGGGTCCAGACTGGAACCTCCTAGATATGGACAGTGCTGCTGAGTACTTCCAACATTTCCATTTTCCTTTTAATTTCAGATTTGGAGTTTATTTGTTTTGGTGATGTGTTTGTGTCTTGGGTGCAATAGCTGGTGCTTTGAATGTTGACAATTAAATATATTACTTTTTAGGAGATTTTAAACTTTCTAAACAATGGATTCATGTAACTCAGACTGAATCATCTGGAAAAATAAATAACTTTTGTGAGTAATAGCAGTTCAATATAAGTAGTATTTTTATCATTTTTGTGCACAAAGTACATTGGGATTCTCAGTGTTAAACATACTCTATACCCTGCTCTGCTCCACTCCATTATTACCAACTTCACAAAGTTATTTTACCTTCACAATGACCAAGATGGCTCCATGCTTCTCGAACAATGAATTCAGTGTCTTTTCCCTTTATTTTATTCAAGAAATGTTCTTTCCGTTCTGTTGTTCTCCTCTGTATGAACTCTGAGCACTAAAATTGGGGAATTGGAAGACTTTTTAGCCATAAGTTAAGGCATTAACCGTCTTTTATGAGATCTCAATTGCACAGTTCGCCATATCCTTCAATCCTTTTTTTTGAGGAAGAAATCTAACTGCTTCAGAAACCCATTTCACTCTTTTCAGTTCAATGTGTTATCCTTGTCAATGAATTACCACTTTTGGTTTATTTTTCCAGTGTTCGGCAAAACTAAGCTCAAGTAAATTAATTAATAATCCCAGGACAAACATTGACCCCCCCTCTTGTTATGAGGGAGAGCTTGAAGCTTTGGTTAATTTGCTGCAGCAGAGTTCGGGTACAAATTGAGTGACCATCACCGCATTAGTACGCTGAACAGCTTGTTATCAAAATGCTCCACGATCTTTGTCTATCTTACTGGCCCCTTGAGGCCACACCTACTTTTTTACCAATAGTAGGTCTTTCCCACATATGCATTTGTTGGAAATATTACCTGTGACTAACTGCCTTGTAAGAAACAAGAAGTGAAATTGCATGGTGCTTCACTGCCAGTCAATCTGTTGCTATGTTGTGTTGCTTTGCAGTCAGAAGCTGGAACTCCCCAAAGATAACTAACTATGCACAATGTATTTGGAACAATGCTAAGTATTAGTGTTGAATTAATGAAATGACCATTTACGCAGTATGTTTTGTGAATGAGTTGCTGTAGTAAACAGAAGCACTTGCATCATCATTTCAACATAAAGTCGAAACAAGTCTCTGCTTTATTTTTAGTTATTATAACTGATTTTTCTGTTCCTCAAGGTGAGTTTTACTTCAGGGGAATGAAGCAATTGCATTTTGACACCTGGTTACAATCTGGCAGTGTCAAGTGCACAATGTGCCTCAGTTAGATGCAGAGTGAATTTCCCACCTTGTTCAGTGCCAAGAGTGTGCCTTAGTCTCAATCTCAAAAAAGCTTCTTACATTAGCCATCCTGTCACCTTTCTGAAGTTAGTAATTAATTCTGACTTTGGGTAGTTTTGTGCTTTGGATCCATGGTTACTTTGCATTGAGTTAAGTAATCCTAAAATCATTTCCCATAGGATCTAAGGAACCAATACATTTCTTCATTATGTGAGGAAAATGATAGCAATCATCCAGTATAATGATAAAAAGCAAGTTGCTTGAGCTTTTCACTCGAGATTCTACAAAGTGAAGTATCTAAAGAATGCCCTACTTCTAAACCATGGACTGATTTAGCAGAGCACCTTGACTACAGACTAGACAGCAATGTTGCTGATAATGTAAGACAAACATTTAACTCTGTCCGATGACTGTTAATTTAGTGCTAATTTGTGGGCAGTTTTGTGCTGGGAAATGACAATCCATTATTTTAAATGGGTTACTGCCTCTATTAAAATGGCAAACAGTGAAAACAAATTGGGTGCATTTTTTCCACACTCTGGCATTTTAATGGAAGCATTAATCTACTTAAAATAAATGGCTGTCAGTTTCAAGCACAGAACTGTCCTCAAATTAGCACTAAATTGACAGACTCACTCAAAGAGGCCACAGTGATGTCTGGTGTTGGAAACTGATGCAATGGTACAGCATAGGACACTTAAGGGGAGTGCTGTTGCAACATATTGGGACAGAGTGCAGAGATTTCATCAAGCATGTGTTAAATTTGACCCAGGACTGCTTGATGCTAACATTGTTAAAAGGGGATTAATCTTTTCGATGACAGCAATCTGCATGTTGGTTTAAAGTCCCATATCGTGACCAAGAATCCTTTTTGCAGCTTTTGCTACTTTAATAGAGTTCATATCATGATCTGAATTACGGCTCTCTGAACTCGCAGCTACCCCAGAGGTGGGCTGTTTTTCATGCTGGTATGAGATCACAGTTCAGCAGGAGTTACACAGCCAAGGTCAGGCACAGTGTCTAGCCAACATTGGATTTGCTGTGGCTTGCACTTCACAGTGCAATTGGAATCTAGTACTTCATTGTCCATGAGAAACCTAGCGTTGGCTGGCTGCAACCTTGAATTGATACCGCAGTGAGAGATTGAATGGCATCCTCCTGAGGATTTACTAATAAGAGAGTAGATTATAAAGCCAACAATTTCTGCAAGGGTGAAAATTACTCTGGAAATATCTCAAAAAAGAAGAGCAATGTGTATAAAATCCAGATGAACATAACCAAATCCATTTACTTGAGATTTGACATTAACTATAGGGGATGGAGCCAAACAAAGGGTTATTTTGGTGGCATAAGAAGTAAAGCACATTTCTTTCAGACTGTGTAAATATGTAATTATAAGTTGATGTTCAAATATGTGAAAGCTCAATTCATAGAATAGTACAGCACAGAAACCTCATCAAGTTTGTGCCAGCTTTTTCACAAAACAATCCAATTAATCCCACCCCTCTCCTTTTTCCCCATATCGAGTCACACAGCACTGAAACAGGCCCTTCGGCCCACTGAGTCTGTGCCGACCATCAACCACCCATTTATACTAATCCTACATTAATCCCATATTCCTTACCACATCCCCACAATTCTCCTACCACCTACCTGTACTAGGGGCAATTTACAATGGCCAATTTACCTATCAACCTGCAGGTCTTTGGCTGTGGGAGGAAACAAGAGCACCCGGCGGAAACCCACGCTGTCACAGGGAGAAATTGCAAACTCCTATCCCTGCAATTTTTTTTTCTTTCAGGTTTTAATCAATTCCTTTTTGAAAATTTCTTTTGAATTTCTATCTACCACTCTTTCAGGTTTTGCATTCCAAATCCTAGCCACACGTTTAAAAAATATTTTCCTCATGTTGCCTCGAGTTCTTTTGCCAAGCACCTTAAATCTGTGCCATCTGGTTATTGACCCTTCAGCCATTGGAAAGAGTTTCTCTTTCTATACTTTATCTGAACCCTTCATGAATGCAAACACGTCTATCAAATTTCCTGTTTGCCTTCTCTGAAAGGAGAACAACTCCAGCTTCTCCAGTCTATCAAAGTCCCTCATATCTGGAACCATTCTAGTAAATCTCTCCTGTACCCTCGCCAAAGTCTCCATGCCCTTTCTAAAGTATGGTGCCCAAAATTGAACACAGTACTCCAATTGGGGTTGAGCTAGTGTTATTTTATATAGGTTCAGCATAACTTCCTGGCTTTTGTACTCTATGGGCTGAATTTTTAGCAGACCCAGGGGATGGGAATGGAGGCATGAGGGGAGATAAAATCGGGATGGGACACGTCGGCAGGAAGTCCGACGCCATGACGTCCCATCCCAATTTTATCGCTGGTGGCAAGACGATGGTAGGCGAACGTCTGACGGTGACGCAGCGGGCAGGTAATTAAGATAGTTAAGAGGCAAAGTGAAAGCGATTTTATGGTTGGGATTGAATTTTATAAACGGCACACAGGTTTCACTGGGCTTCAGAGGCTCGCCTCATTCAAGGAAGCGACATGGAGGTATGAGAGCATGGCTGGCTGCTAGGGGAAGTGATCGGGAGGGCAACCATCGACTGCCTGGCAGCGTGACAAAGGGTGGGCATTGCGCATTGCATGAGGAATGAGGGGAAAGGTGTCTGAGCTGCTGGGGGGGCCATTGCAAGGGGAGGGCAACGGGCAAGTGCCATCTCGGTAAAGCTCACAAGTTGGGGAAAGAAGGTGGGGGCCGCTGGCAGTGAAGGAGTTACATTTAAGGAGAGGTCACCTATCATCTGCTTCATTCATCCACGGTTTGTCAACACCATTGAAGAGGAGGTGCAGCAGAGCAGGAGGGAAGACCAGGCACCTGCAGTGGCCTGTGAGCCCACAGGAGGGTCATCAGTGGCCTCCAGACAGTAGAGAAGGGCGCAAGGAGGAAGAGAGGTGGCTCCCTGATGCAGAAGAATGTACCCTCTAGAGAGGGTCTGCATGTCGAGGCTCAACTACCTACAGATGTGCCAACAAAGCCTCTGCTTTTCTAGGGAGGCTGTGCCATGATGAGAATGAGCTGTGTCCAGAGGACTTTGTGGAAATCCAATGCCAATGGCACTTAACGTCACCATGGCACTGAACTTCTACACCTCTTAATCATTCCAGAGACTCAATGGGGACATGTGTGGGAGCTCACAGTCTGTGGCCCATCTCATTCCATCAAAGAGGTCACCGATTCCCTTTTTAGGAGGCCTGGTGACAATGTGCACACCCACACAGATCCCAAGTCTCAAGCTGAGAGGGCCATTGGATTTGGGGTCATCGCTGGATTCCCATAGGTGCAGGGTGTCATCAACTGCACCCATGTGGCCATCAAGACTCCTGAACCCAGCCAGTGGCTTTCATCAACAGGTAGGGCTTCTACTCCCTCAATGTACAATAGGTCTGCGACCACCGTAAATGGATCCTGCAGGTCTGTGCGTGCTTCCTGGGAAGTTTGCCACGATGCCTACATTTTGAGGCAGTGCCAGCTGCCAGAACTTTCCGGCCTCCCTCCTGCCTTCAGGGATGGATCCTTGGAGACTAGGGCTACCCACTGAGGAGTTGGATACTGACACTTCTGAGGAGCCCACACACGGATGCAGAGGAGAGGTGCAACACCTGCCACAGGACAATGCAAGCAACCATAGAGCAGGCCATTGGTTTGCCTGGAACAGATCAGTGGAGCTCTTCAGTATGCCCCAACGAGGGTCTCGCATATCATGGTAGTCTGCTGTGCACGACACAACCTGGCGCTGCAAAGAGGGGAGCCAATGAGCAATGATGAAAAAGAGCAGACTGCCTCCTCAGGTGATGGAAGAGGAGGGAGGTCGACTATGCTTTAGAGAAACAATTTGTTCACCTTTATAACAAGCCCTACCCTTTGCATGTAAAGGACACAATCTTGAGTAATAACCCCATGATTCTATGTGCACTTCATTATTCTCTTACATGAACTCCTACGAGGTGCTCCCCCTGCGCTGTCAGCTGAGATAGAGGCAGGCTGCTGACCTTGCTGTCGCTTGGCTAGGGATGACCATGGTGGTCATCCACTAGATGCCTTAGGTCTGGAAGGCCAGGCATTCTGAGGGCCTCCTGCACAGAAGCAGTCGCACCCTCTGTCAGCAGGGATGAAGGAGGATCTGGCGATGCTGGAAGAGGGGCAGAGGAGCAGCAGCCCACACCGGGAGCACCCTGAGAGGAGCCCCCAGTAGCGGGAGGCTGTTCCCTACTCCTCCTCCTCCCTAGCAAGGCAGACTTCTGCCTCCCGGTGGCGGTGGTGTAGTGATATTATCACTGGACTAGTAACCCAGAGACCCAGGGTATTTCTCTGGGGACATGGGTTCGAATCCCACCACAGCAGAAGGTGGAATTTGAATTTAATTAATAAATCTGGAATTAAAAGCTAGTCTAATGATGGCCATGAAACCATTGTCGATTGTTGTAAAAACCCATCTGGTTGACTAATGTCCTTTAGGGAAGGAAATCTGCTGTCCTTACCTGGTCTGGCCTACATGTGACTCCAGACCCACAGCAATGTGGTTAACTCTTACATGCCCTCTGAAATGGCTTAGCAAGCCACTCAGTTGTATCTAACCGCTACGAAGTCAATAAAAAGGAATGAAACCGGACGGACCACCCGGCATCGACCTAGGCACCGGAAACGACAACGGCAAACCCAGCCCTGTCGACCCTGCAAAGTCCTCCTTACTAACATCTGGGGGCTTGTGCCAAAGTTGGGAGAACTGTCCCACAGATTAGTCAAGCAACAGCCTGACATAGTCATACTCACAGAATCATACCTTACAGACAATGTCCCAGACACTGCCATCACCATTCCCGGGTATGTCCTGTCCCATCGGCAGGACAGACCCACCAGAGGTGGTGGAACAGTGATATACAGTAGGGAGGGAGTTGCCCTGGGAGTCCTCAACATTGACTCTGGATCCCATGAAATCTCATGGCATCAGGTCAAACATGGGCAAGGTAACCTCCTACTGATTACCACCTACCGCCCTCCCTCAGCTGATAATACAGTACTCCTCCATGTTGAACACCACTTGGAGGAAGCACTGAGGGTGGCAAGGGCACAAAATGTACTCTGGGTGGGAGACTTCAATGTCCATCACCAAGAGTGGCTTGGTAGCACCACGACTGACCGAGCTGGCCGAGTCCTAAAGGACATAGCTGCTAGACTGGGTCTGCAGCAGGTGGTGGGGGAGCCAACATGAGGGAAAAACATACTTGACCTCATTCTCACCAATCTGCCTGCCGCAGATGCTTCTGCCCATGACAGTATTGGGAGGAGTGACCACCACACAGTACTTGTGGAGACGAAGTCCCGCCTTCACATTGAGGATACCGTCCATCGTGTTCTGTGGCACAATCACCATGCTAAATGGGATAGATTTCGAACAGATCTAGCAATGCAAAACTGGGCATCCATGAGGCGCTGTGGGCTATCAGCAGCAGCAGAATTGTACTCATCCACAATCTGTAACCTCATGGCCCAGCATATCCCCCACTCTACCATTACCATCAAACCAGGAGACCAACCCTGGTTCAATGAAGAGTGCAGGAGGGAATGTCAGGAGCAGCACCAGGCATACCTCAAAATGAGGTGTCAACCTGGTGAAGCTACAACCCAGGACTACCTGCATGCCAAACTGCGTAAGCAGCATGCGATAGACAGAGCTAAGCGATCCCATAACCCACGGATCAGAACTAAGCTCCGCAGTCCTGCCACATCCAGCCATGAATGGTGGTGGACAATTAAACAACTAACTGGAGGAGGTGGCTCCACAAATATCCCCATCCTCAATGATGGGGGAGCCCAGCACATCAGTGCAAAAGATAAGGCTGAAGCATTTGCAACAATCTTCAGCTAGAAGTGCCGAGTTGATGATCCATCTCGGCCTCCTCCTGAAGTCCCCAGCATCACAGATGCCAGACTTCAGCCAATTCGATTCACTCCGTGTGATATCAAGAAACGACTGAAGGCACTGGATACTGCAAAAGCTATGGGCCTTGACAATATTCCAGCAATAGTACTGAAGACCTGTGCTCCAGAACTTGCCGCACCCGTAGCCAAGCTGTTCCAGTACAGCTACAATACTGGCATCTACCCTGCAATGTGGATAATTGCCCAGGTATGTCCTGTACACAAAAAGCAGGACAAGTCCAACCCGGCAAATTACCGCCCATCAGACTACTCTCAATCATCAGTAAAGTGATGGAAGGTGGCATCAACAGTGCCATCAAGCAGCACTTGCTTAGCAATAACCTGCTCAGTGACGCTCAGTTTGGGTTCTGCCAGGGCCACTCAGCTCCTGACCTCATTACAGCCTTGGTTCAAACATGGACAAAAGAGCTGAACTCAAGAGGTGAGGTGTGAGTGACTGCCCTTGACATCAAGGCAGCATTTGACCGAGTATGGCATCAAGGAGCCCCAGCAAAACTGAGGTCAATGGGAATCAGGGGGAAAACCCTCCGCTGGCTGGAGTCATACCTAGCGCAAAGGAAGATGGTTGTGGTTGTTGGAGGTCAATCATCTGAGCTCCAGGACATCACTGCAGGAGTTCCTCAGGGTAGTGTCTTAGGCCCAACCATCTTCAGCTACTTCATCAATGACCTTCCTTCAATCATAAGGTCAGAAGTGGGGATGTTCGCTGATGATTGCACAATGTTCAGCACCATTCGTGACTCCTCAGATACTGAAGCAGTCCATGTAGAAATGCGGCAAGACCTGGACTATCCAGGCTTGGGCTGATGTGGCAAGTAACATTCGTGCCACACAAGTGCCAGGCAATGACCATCTCCAACAAAAGAGAATCTAACCATCTCCCCTTGACATTCAACGGCATTACCATCGCTGAATCCCTCACTATCAACATCCTAGGGGCTACCATTGACCAGAAACTGAACTGGAGTCGCCATATAAATACCGTCGCTACACCAGCAGGTCAGAGGCGAGGAATCCGGAGGCGAGTAACTCACCTCTTGACTCCCCAAAGCCTGTCCACCATCTACAAGGCACAAGTCAGGAGTGCGATGGAAT
This sequence comes from Heterodontus francisci, assembly GCF_036365525.1. Classification (NCBI taxonomy): domain Eukaryota; kingdom Metazoa; phylum Chordata; class Chondrichthyes; order Heterodontiformes; family Heterodontidae; genus Heterodontus; species Heterodontus francisci. Next base: position 26,410,521 of record NC_090401.1, read on the forward strand.
ACTCTCCACTTGCCTGGATGGGTGCAGCTCCAACAACACTCAAGAAGCTGGACACCATCCAGGACAAAGCAGCCCGCTTGATTGGCACCCCAACTACAAACATTCACTCCCTCCACCACCGACACACAGTGGCAGCAGTGTGTACCATCTACAAGATGCACTGCAGCAATGCACCAAGGCTCCTTCGACAGCACCTTCCAAACCTGCGACCTCTACCAACTAGAAGGACAAGGGCAGCAAATACATGGGAACACCACCACCTGCAAGTTCCCCTCCAAGTCACACACCATCCTGACTTGGAACTCTCGCGCCGTTCCTTCACTGTCGCTGGGTCAAAATCCTGGAACTCCCTTCCTAACAGCACTGTGGGTATACCTACCCCACATGGACTGCAGCGGTTCAAGAAGGCAGCTCACCACCACCTTCTCAAGGGCAATTAGGGATGGGCAATAAATGCTGGCCGAGCCAGCGAATGCCACATTCCATGAATGAATTTTAAAAAATCCCACTCAGCCCACCCATTTATTATGAATTACGATCGCTGAATCCCCCGATATCAAAATCCTGGGGATTACCATTGACCAGAATCTGAACTGAAGTAGCAATATAAATACTGTGGTGACAAGAGCAGGTCAGAGGCTCGGAATCTGGCGGCGATTAATTCACCTCCTGACTCCCCAAAGCCTGTCCACCATCTACAAGGCACAAGTCAGGAGTGTGATGGAATACTCTCCACTTGCCTAGATGGGTGCAGCTCCAACAACACTCAAGAAGCTCGACACCATCCAGGACAAAGCAACCCGCTTGATTGGCACACCATCTGCAAACATTCACTCCCTCCACCACCGACGCACTGTAGCCCCAGTGTGTACCATCTACAAGATGCACTGCAACATTGCACCAAGACTCCTTAGACAGCACCTTCCAAACCCACAACCTCTACCAACTAGAAGGACAAGGGCAGCATTTTCATGGGAATATCACCACCTGTTAGTTCCCCTCCAAGTCACACACCATCCTGACTTAGAACTATATTGCAGTTCCTTCACTGTCACTGGGTCAAAATCCTGGAACTCCCTTCCTAACAGCACTGTGGGTCTACCTACCCCAAATGGACTGCAGCGGTTCAAGAAGGCAGCTCACCACCACCTTCTCAAGGGCAATTAGGGATGGGCAATAAATGCTGGCATAGCCAGTGACGCCCACATCCCATGAATGAATTTTAAAAAAACCTGAGTGTGCAGAGGACCTGGCGGTGACTTGAGGTCACCTGTCCCCATCTCGCCTTGCCACTGCTGCCTTGCGCCCATGGTCAGTATGCAGGTCTGCATGAATGTCTTGCAGACACTGAGTGTTCTACTGAATGTGATGCTCCATCAGAGCCGCCAATCTCTCAATGGAGGGTGCCAATCATGCACCAGGCAGAGACAATGCTGAGCTAAAGGCCAGGATGGACTCCTCTATTGTCTGTGTTTGGACACATATTGCCTTAGACATCTCTGCCAGATGTTACCTGATCTGTTGCTGCAGCATTTCCCTTGTTGCTGCAGACACCAGAGGCTTGCCATGAGCCTGGGGCTTAGCATGGACCCCGTCTCCTGGACAATTGACCATCGAGACTCCTTCCTCCCCCTCAAAGGTGTTAGGCTCTCCTGCAGGCTCGGACGCTGTCTGAGTAGGCAGCGATTGAGTTACGTGAGAGAACAGAGACATTGAAGGGTCAAGGGCTTCCCCTCCTGACATTGCAAACATCCCTACGATGCAGACCTCTTTGGGCATCGGATGCCTGATGAGCAGCATGGCTCCATTGCTGCAGATGCAACCTTGTGCCCCATGATGACCTTACTCACTGTCTGTCTTGAGAAGGTGCCCTTGCCTCTCCATCTGTGACGATCCAGCCAGTCTGAGGTCCAGCCAACTCCAAGGCTTCCTCCTCCATTAGAGTTAGTACAGGGAGAAAGGGAAGCTCACTACTGGTCTTGGCCTGCTCTCTCCGATTGTGTGCTGTCTTCCCCTGCAGGCAGAGGGAAGGAAGCTGTTGGCCACCTCGTGAGAACAACCCCAATTCATAGGTTGGTGGCAGTCCAGCTGCCATTAATGGGGGCACACAGATGCCTCCTGCATGTGGCCCCTTTCCAGGGACGTTGTGAAGTTCTGATATGACAAGGGGTCTCCTTGCAGGGCCACATCGCCATGCTGCAGTCAGTGTGCATGCATCCCCTGACCCTTTGTCCATATCTGGGGGAGGGGGAGGTTAATCCCTCTCCTCCCAACACACCCTCCTGCTTCGCCAGATGCAAGGCCCAAGAAGATGAAGGCATAAGAGGTACTCACTTTCGCTGCCTTGATGAGGTCATTGAGGTGCTTCCGGCACTGGATCCATATTCATGGTGATACCATGCGGCTGCTGACATCCTCTGCTAACTGAAGCCAGGCCTATTTGGTTAGGCTGCCAGGTCTCCTCCTTCCATCCCTGAGGAAGAGAATATGCCTCCTCTCCCTTGCAGTCTGCAGAAGCATCTGGCGGGAGGCATCAGGGAAGCATAGAGCTGTTCAGGGTTTATTCTATCTCTATTTTCACTCTCTCACCTCCTCCTCTCCCACGCCTGCAGAACGCAGAGGTCGCTGCAGAGCTGGCAGCCCTTTGTAAATGATGTCAGCACCTGCCAAGGCTTCAGCTGAGCCAGATTCCCCGCCTCCGGGCCCGACTCGGACTACACAATGGTTGGATGCCATGCCTCATTGACTTTAATTGGCTGGCTGCCGCCGGGTTACATGTGGCCAGCTGCACCTGCCTCCAACTTGTCTCGCACCCATTTCCAGTCCCAATGGCGGAGCCAGCAACTTCCTGACAAAATTCAACCCTATGCGGTTCCCATTGCCTTCCTGCCCCCAACAGCAATTTTACAAGTGGTGAGTGAGGTGACAAACAGCCACTTAAGGGCCTCTTCCTGCTGCCGCTGGGATATTACCAGCAGCAGATGGGCACTTTGCCAACTGCGGAGGCTGCCCAGTTAAACATGGTGGCTTCTTTGTGGACTTGGGGGACGCCCTTCTGATCGAGTACCCTGTGCCCACGGAAGGCCCCCCACCACACCAAAAGCTGCCCCCACTGGAGCACCCATCCACCCAACTCTCTACCCCCCACCCCCACCCCAGCCAGGGCCCAACCAGCTGACACCAGCGAGGCCCCACACACTAACCTTAATTCCAGGGCTTCCTCCATTGCTGCTTCTCTCGCTGGGTGCAGTCCCAGCAGTGGCCATGACTCCCAGTGGTGCTGCTGTAACTGAAAAGCTGCCAGCCTGCTGATTAGCCAGCACACCTTGGAGGTGGGACTTCCTGCCTCAGAGGGACAGAAGTCCCGCCCGAGGCCAATTACGGGCCTGGGCCATGTAAAATCACAGTGGAGACGGGCCGAGCCCCGACTTTTTGGCCGGTGGGTAGGGCTTCCGCCCCAATGTAAAATTCTGGCCGATGTTTCAGTTTATAAGGCCCAGAATCTCACATGCGTTAGTAACTGGTTTGCTAACCTGTCCTTCCACCTTCAAAGAATTGTACACGAACACCCTCAGGTCTATTTTTGTTCTTTAAAATTGCACCACTTCTCATTTGTGGTCTCCCTTCATTCTTCCAGCCAAAATTCATCACCCACCCTCTTCTGTATTGAATTTCATCTGTGATGTGTCCACCCATTCTACTACATCCTGTTGAAGTCCATTACTATATTCCTCACTGTTCTTAAATGTCCAAATTTTGTGTCATCTGCACATTTTAAAATAGTGCCCAGTACTCCCTTGTCCAAGTCATGAATGTATATCTAAAACATCAATGGTCCTATGACTGAATCTTGGGGAACTGCACTGTATACCTCCTTCCAGTCTGTAAAACAGCCATGCACCACAATAATAATAAATTCACCACAGCTCACTGTTTTCTATCCCTTAGCCAATTTTATATTGATTGGTTATATTGATTGAGATATTAGCTGCATCTCTATTCTACAAAAGTTCAACTGCACTTAATTCTATTCCTATTGTATCATCAGAAGTTTCTTGTTTCGGAATCTGTTTATTTTGCTACACCTCGAACAGCAGTCAACCTAATCAGTACTTTAAATGGCCTAGTTTAGTAGATGACCATTTTTAAACCGAACACTGTTTAAACATTAACTAATCTGAGAGCATCTCATAAACTATATGAGCTAATAGTAATATTTTTGCATCAAAATAGATTGGAACCAAAGATTTAACTGTAAGCAGCCAACCAGCCCTTCAGTTGTAAATACAAGGATGATGACAATAACTTGAACTTTTCATCTTTATATTGGACAATTGCTGCAATTATCTTTGTGTAATAAAAGCAAAATACTGCAGATGCTGGAAATCTGAAACAAAAAAAATGCTGGAAATACTCAGCAGGTCTGGCAGCATCTGTGGAGAGAGAAGCAAAGTTAATGTTTCAGGTGATCTGTTGAAAGGTCACTCACCTGAAATGTTAACTCTGCTTCTCTATCCTTGTGTAATGTTTGATGAGGAGTATTATCACCTCAATAGTGAGTAGGTTCACTTTCAGGATCTACTTGTTCCAGAAAATCCATGTCATTGTGCCATGATTATGCTGTAACAAAAGCTATGTCTGCTGCTACAAATGGTTTTTATATGTTTCTCAAGTGCAAGAGGGTCCAAGTCTTCCACACCCATCAGAACCATTTGTATGCTCTATCCAGAGCTATATGATTCAGGACCCCTCCCAATATTCCTTACCTATGCTTGCTCCAAAAGGCAACAAACCTCGACAGGTCACACCTTCTATAGTCCAAAATGTAACTGTGTGTGTTGTGAATGAGATCTAACAATTTGCTTGATTATACTGGAACTACAATTGGTTTTCCACCATACAGTCCTGATCTCTGATGAATAGTAAACACTAGGTTGATAGAGAATGTAACTCAAGAACTGGATAACTGCTTATGTATTTAATAATATCCTACGAGGCTTCCAAGCAGATTAATGTTAGTAAAGATAGATCTAAAAATAAAATGAAGCATCTCGAACATAACCCTTATCTCGGCCTGTCCTTCCTGGAAACTGTTAAATATAAACAATTAATACGTCGCATATCCCTTATATGATTAATCATCACATCAAATGATCTATACTACTTTTGTATATTCATAGCATGATTTTATGCTTGGTTTTGTGAGGAAAGATCATTTGCATTTTAACCACAGTTAGTTCAAAAGCATTCATCATTCCCTATTTTTACCAAAAGTAGAATTAAAGGTTATAAAAGGGAAAAAAAGATAATGCAATGTTGTAATTTTCAACAAAGTGGAGCTCGGATTCCTTCATTGACTGACTGATTGTGAGGCTGATTGATTGTTAACTGAGTTCACAGGAATTGGAGTCCATGCAAACTTGTGTTGTAAAAACAGGTTCACATCAATTTTAGTTAATGCTGCAGCTTGACCAGGAGATTTGTGTAATGTTTTGAGCAGTAAGAAGTGAATAAATTTCAAAAAAGCATTTCAGGAAAAATCTCAAAATAATTTTATCCTGTGAGTAGTTTTCATGGTATTGTTTGCTGAGCACAGCTCGCCACATACATAAAATCCAAAAATTGCCTTTCGGCAGACAGTTTGCCTGACACCATCTTTAATAAAAACAGAAAATTCTGGAAATGCTCAACAGGTCAGGCAGCATCTGTGGAGAGAGAAACCGTGTTAACGCTTCATTTTGATGACCCTTAGTAAACTTGTTTTCTAATCCTACATGAACAAAGAAAGGCTGAAGCATTTGCATCCATCTTCAGCCAGAAGTACTGAATGGATGATCCATCTCAGTCTCCTCCTGAGGTTCCCAGCATCACAGATGCCAGTCTCTAGCCAATCCAATTCACTCCACATGATATCAAGGAATGGCTGAAAGCATTGGGTACTGCAAATGTTATGACCCCTGACAACACTCCAGCAATAGTACTGAAGATTTGTGCTCCAGAACTATCGCGCTCATAGCCAAGTTGTTCCAGCACAGCTAGAACACTGGCATCCACCCGGCAATGTGGAAAATTGTCCCGGTATGTCCTGTCCATAAAAAGCAGGATGAATCCAACCTGGCCAATTTCCACCCTATCAGTTGACTTTCGATCATCAGGAAAGGGTCGTCGACAGTGCTATGGAGCACCACTTGCTAGCAATAGCCTGCTCACTGATGCTCAGTTTGGGTTCCGACAGGGCTACTCAGCTCCTGACCTAATGACAAACTTGGCCCAAACATGGACAAAAGAACTGAACTCAAGAGGTGATGTGAGAGTGACATCAAGGCAGCATTTGACCAAGTGTGTCAACAAGGAGCCCCAGCAAAACTGGAGTCAATGGGAATCAGGGGGAAACATCTCCACTGGTTAGAATCATAGCTAGCATTAAGGAAGATGGTTGTGGTTGTTGGAAGTCAATCATCTCAGTCCCAGGACATCACTGCAGGAGTTCCTCAGGGTTGTGTCCAAGGCCCAACCGTCTTCATCTGCTTCATCAATGACCTTCCCTCCATCATAGGGTCAGAAGTGGTGATATTGGCTGATGATTGCACAATGTTCAACACGATTCACGACCCCTCAGATACTGAAGCAGTCCACATCCAGATGCAGCAAGAGCTGGACAACATCCAGGCTTGGACTGGTAAGTGGCAAGTAACATTTGCGCCACACAAGTGCCAGGCAATGACCATCACAAGCAAGAGCGAATCTAACCATCTTCCCTTGATGTTCAATGGCATTACCTTCACTGAATTCCCAACTATTAACGTCCTGGGCGTTACCATTGACCAGAAACTGAATTGGACCAGCCACATAAATGCCTTGGCTACAAGAGCAGGTCCGAGGCTAGGAATTCTGTGGCAAGTAACTCACCACCTGTCTCCCCAATGCCTGTCCACATCTACAAGGCACAAGTCAGGGGTGTGATGGAATACTCTGCACTTGCCTGGATGGGTGCAGCTCCAACAACACTTAAGAAGCTCGACACCATCCAGGACAAAGCAGCCCACTTGATTGGCAACCCAACCACCACCTTCGACATTCACTCCCTTCACCACCAACACACAGTGGCAGCAGTGTCTACCTTCTACAAGATGCACTGCAGCAACTCACCAAGGCTACTTCGACAACACCTTCCAAACCCGCGACCTCTACCGCCGAGAAGGACAAGGGCAGCAGATGCGAGGGAACACCATTGCCCGCAAGTTCCCCTCCAAGTCACACACCATCCTGACTTCGAACTAGATCACCATTCGTTCACTGTTGCAGGGTCAAAATCCTGGAACTCCCTTCCTAACAGCATTGTTGGTGTACCTATACCACATGGACTGCAGCAGTTCATGAAAGCAGCTCAGCACCACCTTCTCAAGGGTAATTAAGGATGGGCAATAAATGCTGTCCTAGCCAGCAACGCCCACTTTCCACGAAGGAATAATAAAAAAATCAAATATCACGGCAAACAAAGTTTACATTCTTTTTTTTCTCTTATTTTTGCTAAGTTAAAGTTTGATGCCTGACAACAGCTCTCCAACAAGCTTTGGATTTGTGGATGGGTTCACTGATATTGTGCTCAGTAGAGCATAAGCAAGGTGACTGAATAGATAGTGAAGCAGTCTATTTTATTCCTTCTTGCAGAACCTGAGTTGATATACACTTGCCAGATTTATTACAGGATTTCTTTCAAGCAGCCACTCATCATTCTTCATAGAAATCTTTAGAGCCAAACATATTCTGTAAATTAACAAATGAGTTCATATAGATGTTTATGTCTCAACTTTAGACTTTGTGATTCTCTTCCCTTTTGTTTATTTTTGGCTGCAGGCCAGTTTTCAGGAAGTGTTCTCACTCAGCTATAGGTTCCCCGGAATCTTCCATCTCTAACCTTAAGCATTAGTTTTGACTATATTACACTTGTGTAACCTTTTCTTGATGTTATTTATCTAACGATTGACTTTATGACTCAAAATTAAATGGACAACATAAAGATTCAGTTTGGGATAAAGTTAAAACATCTCTTCTATATCGTACAGCATTATGATGGTCTTACAATTAATCAACGAAAGTTACTCTCCACATTTTTCCAATTTATAAAAAAAAATTCGAACCGGCATAATTTTTGGCCCTTCAGCACAATGCCGATTGTGGAATTGAGTTAGTTATTGCCAGCATGTAAATAGTGTGGATATAAACTGCTGGCAGAATATTCATCTAGTGCCTTCAGCATTATGCAGTTCATTTAAAAACAGCAGTAAATTTGTGTGGATCAAGCCTTCCAAAAACAGAAAATCAATGAATGATCAAACAATCTCTCTTTGATAGTATTGTTTGAGGGATCAATGTTGGCCAGAACAAAGCATTTCTGAGCAGGGAATTCAGGACTCTAGTGCGCCATTGGTAATGAGGCTGTTTGCAGTCCTTGACCACTGTCCTACTTAAAATATGCTCGAACTCAACACAGACCACGGATTGGAGTTGGGAACACATTGCCAGGGTTCAGTATCACCAGATCAATGTAACTTTGAGTTTTGCTAAGATGCAAAAATGTGATATTAGGAAATAATATGCACATGCAGATCTTGTTCAGATTTTCTCGACCACAAAAAACCCAAGGACAGAAATTTGGACTGACCGATCCTACTGAATGAATTGTCTACCTTGTCTCTATCTGAACACAATAAATTATCCTTGGCACAAAGATACATGGGCCTGATTTTCCCCTTTCTCTGCTCTTATGCATTATAAGCGAGTTTTTTTTAAATCGAAGAGATATTGAGAACACACAAACTAACAAATCCCAGGATGATGGCATACTAAGAGAATTAAATGCAGCCTTTATATTATTGTGCTTACTGAAATAAGACAGCCACTGCCAGCAGCTGATAATTTTCAATTGCTTCTGGACCATTAGAGCTAATTATCAGTTACGGGAAATATGGCTTATTGAATTGCTGAATTGCCCCATCACCAAGTGAGACAAATGCAAAGTAACTTGTCACTTTTGGGTACTTGTTAGGGCAATGATGTCAATAATAAGGTATTTAATCATTTCTGTGGAGCATTCTGAGGCTGCAGGAGATGAGCACTAGAGACCCTCAGCAGGAGTTTACTTGGGTACTCCCAAGTTGTGCTGATTTTTATCATAGTGAGCAATGTTGTTTAAATTTGACTAAAAGAGACAATTCTCAATCTTGAAACACTGCACGTAGTGGGTGTTTGTCAAAATGTCAGGCAGCTGATTTTCAAAGACCACAACAAAGGAACATTGGGAATGTGTTGTGGGCTTTTCAGAGTGCTTGGTCAGTTTTCCCATGACTTTAGCAGCACCGGGTTTTAATTTTCATCTCATTGTAAAAACACTGTTCCAAAATATAGTAATCTCTTTGGCCTATGTCGTATATGTGTGATCCAAATAATATAAATCAATACAACAAATGTAGGGTCATGCCATTTTCATTTTTTTCCCTTTTGCACGTTGCTCCTCTTATTCTTTTACAGAATACCAACCTGTCTGAAACAAAACAAAATCTTTAGTCAGCAATGCTTCTTATTGTTAAAGCAGATTGCGCCTTACATTTAGAATGTTACTTCAGAACTATCTTAGTGATCAGCTGTCGTGCAATTTGTAGGAGCAAAATATTTTCTAAAGCTTTGCAATGTTAATCAAGATGTTAGGAGTCATGGAAAACATTTCCCAAGAGGTTTTATGTGCCCTGTCTTAACAATTAGGATGTAAAGGGCACCATATCCTCCAACAGGCATTGGAGAGAAATTTAGAAGAACAGGTCGGCTATTTTTCAAAAGAAACAAAACCACTTGGAAACCATTTCTCAATGCAATGAGCTCCTGTGCTGAATTATGCTTTCATGGGGCAATATCCTCCCAATGGCACCAGAAGATGCTGATCTTCAGTGACTGGGGAAATTATGTGATGAGATTACCCTGGAAGAAAATCAGGCAAGTGATCACAAAAAAGCTCTCCTCGATCTGGCTTGGTCCACAACAGTTTAAACCTGTGGTAAGAATTGGTTGCAATGAATTTGTCAGATTTTGAATTAAGTGCCTTGCTGATCCAGTCCAACTGTGAACCAGCAGTTTTCTGTAATGCTCCAGTGGCACTTTCAACTGGGTCTTAATAAATATATATGTCATTTTTGTTATGCTTACTTGTTGCCAGGTGGGAAGCAGAACGTAGCTTTTTTCTTTTATGCTTTCTTTGGAAGGATGATTGAAAGTCAGGACATGCAATTTCCTGATGAAATGAAAACAGATAATAATGGTTGTGTGGGAATGATTGCAAATCAGCAATCTGCAAAGCAGTAATCTCATTAAAGTCTTCTGGCAGAATTTTGTGTTTGAAACGGGAACAGTGGCATGATGGGACGGAGAATCACATAGGAAGTGTCCGCTCGGTAATCCGGCATTGTGGAGTCGGTTCCAGATTTAGTCAGTGGTGGGAAAGCACCAAGGCGGAATCGACGCCCTGATGTGATGGGAATGTATTTCAAATTGTAGAACACTTACTTTTAATGCATCAGCATCCAATTTTTCACAATTTAATGGGAGGCTTGGGATTACGTGAACAGCGTGCCTTCGGGGTCATGACCGTTGAAAGCTGGCGGCACTGAGGCAAGGCTTCAGTGCCATGATGGGGAGGCACCCATGACCAGCACTGGATAGGGGAGAGGGAGGAGCGGAGGCCATTTTTGTACTGAATTGCTGTGTGCTCTGTTAGGGGGTCTCGGGGTCTCTGCGAGATGGGGGCGAGTAAAAGGGGGGGGAGTTGGGGTCTTGAGGCTCTGCAAAGGGGTTCGGAGTCTCAGAGTCTCTGCAAGGTGGGGTCTCTGGGTTTCTGCAAGGCAGTGTTTGCGTTTGGGTGGTTGTATCAGGTGAACAAACTGTTGGATGAGATTTTTTTTATTTGTTCGTGGGATATGGGCATCACTGGCTAGGACAGCATTTATTGCCCATCCCTAATTGCTCTTGAGAAGGTGGTGGTGATCTGCCTTCTTGAACCACTGCAGTTCTTGGGTTGTAGGTACACCCGCAGTGCTGTTAGGAAGGGAGTTCCAGGATTTTGACCCAACAACAGTGAAGGAACGGCAATATAGTTCCACGTCAGGATGGTGTGTGGCTTGGAGGGTAACTTACAGGTGGTGGTATTCCCATGCATCTCCTGCCCTTGTCCTTCTAGGTGGTATTGGAAGGTGCTGCCGAAGGAGCCTCGGTGAGTTGCTGTAGTGCATTTTGGTTTTGGTACACACTGCTGCCACTGTGCGTTGGTGGTGAAGGGAGTGAATGTTGAAGGTGGCGGATGGGGTGCCAATCAAGCGGGCCGCTTTGTCCTGGATGGTGTCGAGCTTCTTGAGTGTTGTTGGAGCTGCACCCATCCAGGCAGGTGGAGAGTATTCCATCACACTCCTGACTTGTGCCTTGTAGATGGTGGACAGGCTTTGGGGAATCAGGAGATGAGTTACTCGCCGCAGAATTCCCAGCCTCTGACCTGCTCTTGAAGCCACAGCATGTATGTGGCTGGTCCAGTTCAATTTCTGGTCAATGGTAACCCCCAGGATGTTGATAGTGGGGGATTCAACGATGGTAATGACATTGAACATCAAGGGGAGATGGTTTGATTCTTGTTTGTGATAGTCATTTTCTGGCACTTGTGTGGCATGAATGTTACTTACCACTTATCAGCCCAAGCCTGGGTGTTGTCCAGGTCTTGCTGCATCTGGACATGGGCTGCTTCAGTATCTGAGGGGTGTTGAACATTGTGCAATCATCAGCAAACATCCCCACCTCTGACCTTATGATGGAGGGAAGTAGCTGAAGATGGTTGATCCGAGGACACGAGATGTCTGTTTACCAATACTGCTGCATGAGAGGGTTGGCCATGATCAAGGGTGGGCACTGAGGGTCAAAAGGGATTCTACCAGGAGAAGTAGCAAAGCTCAGTTGCTAGGGCAGGGTTGTCTCTGCATCAACAGCACTCAGGTGGCCCGCTGCACACCTTGCATGGGTCTCATGGACCCTGTCTTTTTGGACCCCTGTGGTGTGATGCAGCACCTTCAATGGAGGGAGGGCCAAGAGTCAGTTGCACCTGCCCGTGAGGCTCCACGATGAGAGTAACAGCAGCCAGCCATGCCAAGAAGGGCCCACTTTTGTCAGAGAGTGTACCAGACTCGAATCAGGTACCTCCAAATATCTGAGTGGCATTGGCAGTGAAGACTACGGCTCTCGAGGGAGGCCGTCACTGACTGATGTGTTGTGCTGCAGGACGGGTTGCGACCAGTGGGATTTGGGAGTCACCCTATGCTCATGGCCTTGAAGATCATCGTGGCACTAAACTTTTACTCGTCTGGATCCTTTCAAGGAATCACCTAAAGGCCTGCTACCCGACCCGAACCCGACGGGACCCAATGACGTGGGTCCCTCTTCTGGGTCCGGCTTTTGGGCTCGGGTTGGGCCGAGTCCGGGACAGGTTGGGCTGGACGCACACGGTAAGTGCTCTGCTGGTAGGTATTGAAATGAAAAAACATACCTGAGCTGGGAGTCCGGGACAAAACTGAGTCTGCGCTGTGAGCAAGTGATGTCACTATGATGTCATTCTGCACACGCTGCAGCTTTGTGGAGCTTCCCAGTAGGAAGCTAAGTAAAGGGATGGTCGGGTTGGGGGCGAGTGGGGTCGGGTCGGGCTCGGGGAGAAATTGGAGAGACTCGGGCCGGGTCAGACTCGGGTCTGCTGTGGATCGGTCGGGTTCGGGTCGGATCTTTTTCCCGACCTAAGCAGGCCTTTAGAATCACCGGGGGACATGTGTGGGGTCTTATAGGCAGCAGCCCACAGGAGATGAGCAACGTCCTGTTCAAGAGGACCGGCGACAATATGCAGGAGCACCGGCTCCGCCGGGCGACCATCAAGCATGGGCTGCTGAAAATGAGATTCTGCTGCCTTGATCGATGCAGTACAGCCCTGCAGTATGCCCGAGCGAGGGGCTCGAGTATCGTGGTGGTGTGCTGTACTCTGCACAATCTACCACTGCAAAGTGGGGAGGCCTTGCAGGATGATGAGATGCCTGAGCGACACTCTTCCACCGATGAGAAGGACGCAGAGGAGGGAGAGGAGCAAGCAGCACGGATGTTGAAGCCCTTACACCAGAAGCTAGGCAAATTGAGCAACATTCCAAGGAGGCAAGAGACAATCTCATAAACACCTGCTTCTAACCACCCTGATGTCCACTCACATAGCAACTCAGTTCATGAAGTCTGTCATCTCCTTTCCATTTGTGTTCCATGCCTAGCACCCAGCTAAAACATGCACTAGTGTCCATGGGCCATCATATTTAAATGAGGGCTGTGCTTAAATTGCTTCACACATGAGACTCCACGATGAGAGTGACAGCAGCTGGCCATGCCAAGAAGGGCCCACCTGTGCCAAAGAGAGTACCAAACTTGAATCAGCTACCTCCAAATGTCCGAACGGCATTGTCAGTGAAGACTACGCTGCTCCAGGGAGGACAACACCAATTTATCTGTACTCTTGCAGGACGAATTGCGACCTGTGGGATTTGGGGGTCACTATATGCCACTGGTCCTGAAAGTCAAAGTGGCACTAAACTTTGATGCAGCTGAATCATTCCACTGGAGACATCTGTGGGATCTCAGAGGCAGCAACTCACTGCTGCATTAAGAAGGTGACCAATACCCTGTTCAAGAGTGCCAGCGACAATGTGCACCACTGGACCGACCCTGACAGTCTGGCCGAGAGGGCCATCGGATTGGGGCCCATGGCCAGATTTCCCCAGGTGCAAGGTGTGATAGATTTCAAACATGTGGCCATCAAGGCTCCCACAGACAAGCCAGCTGCCTGCTTCAACAGGAAGGGCTTTCAATCCATCAATGTTCAACTGGTCTGTGACCACCGAAAGCATTTCCTGCAGGTGTGTGCCCGCTTCCTGGGAAGCAGCCAAGATGCCTACATACTTCGACAGTCCCAGGTGCCACAGCTTTTCAGGTCCACCCCCCTTGCCGCCACTCACCTTCATGGATGGATTCTTGGGGACAAGGGCTACCCACTGAATACTTGGCTGCTCATGCCTGTGACAAACTCTCACAATGCAGCAGATGAGAGGTCCAACAATTGCCACAGCTCCATCCAGGCGACCATCGAGCAGGCCATTGGGCTGCTAAATGGGAGATTCTGCTGCCTCAATCGATCCAGTGGAGCCCTGCAGTATGTTCCAGCGAGGGTCTTGCGTATCGTGGTGGTCTGCTGTGCTCTGCACAATCTAGCACTGCAGAGAGGGGAAGCCTTGCCTGAGCGACACTCCTGCACCAACAAGGAGGACATGGTGGAGGGAAACGAACACGCATCACTGGAGGCCAAGCAGATTGAGTGACAGGTCAAGGAGGCAAGGGACAATCTCATACTTACCCACTTCCAGCCACCCTGATGTCCACTCACAGCGAATCTAATAAAGAATGAACCTCCATGTAGTCTGTCACCTCCTTTCCACTTGTGTTCCGTGCCTAGCACCCAGCTGAAACATGCACTGGTGCACGTGGGAGATCATAATTAAATATGTTTACATTGGCATTCCACTAAGGTGGAAGGGGAAAGTCAACAACTCACAATTAAGGCAATAATCATTTTTACACAATGAACATTTGTGGCTCAAACAAAATAACTTTATATAAAGCATCACACATCAGATATCAAACACCATTAAAACCCCCAAGTGTGTCGAGGTGCTTTTCATTATGTGTTTGTGTGTGCATCTATGAGATGTGACCCCAGTGCTAGCAGCTGGGCTGGAGGCAGGCTGCATGAGCAGGCTGCCCCTTGGCCTGTGATGACTGCAGCAGCTGTCCTCCAGCTGTCTGGAGGGCCCCGGCTGCCTGACGGTTTCCTGCACTGGTGCAGGACTCTCCTCAGGCATTACGACTGCTAGAGCTGGGCTCACTGGCGGAGTGGTTGAGGAGGTACTGTCCACACTTGGAGCGTCCTGTCAGGAACCCCAGCTGTGGAGGCCAGCCTCTCCTCCTCCCTTTCAAGGCTTACTTGAACCTCTCTGCTCACCAGAGAAGGACAAGCACCTTGAGAAGACTTGGGGCCTTGTCCTTCTCTCTCCTTGCTACTGCTGCGTTGAGCTCATGGCCAAGGGGATGGTATGCAGGTCTGAGCGGATTTGTGGGATCTGGCTCTCCATGAGGGTCACCAACCTCTCGATGGAGGAAGTCGTGCACTCTCATGCCTGAGTCATGGCAGCACTCATGGCATGGATGGACTCCTCCATCTGCAGATGGCTGTGCTTTGCCTCCAGCATTTCCACCAGATATTGCCTTACCCCTCTCTGCAACTCCAGCACGTCCTGTTCTGTTGACACTAGACGCTTGTCATGAACCTGGGGCTCAGCTTGGGCCTGGCCACCCACAGTCCTCCGACTGTCAGTGGCCTCGGCTGTCTCAGCCTTGTCCAGCTGCTTGGGCGCATGTGCGGTGCTCTCACCAGCTTTTGCCCCGATTCTACAGCCGAGCAGAAACCCACTGAGGTAACTATATCGGTGCTAGTGGACGGTGCATCCACTGAATCTGGATCCTCCTCAGAGGTGGAATTATGTCCCCTTTCTACTGGAGTCTCCTGTGGTGCCAACCTGCATCAGAGAAACAAACGTGTGGGTTAGGCATTGCAGATCTCATCATGCCAACCATGAGTGATGTGCATCTGCATAAGTGTGTCAGATGTCAATTGAACACAATCCTCCCTCTCTTGTGTCGACACTATAGTCTCACCATGCTATTGAGCAAACTTTGTACCTGCTAACTCGAGTGCCTCTTCCTCAGCTGTCGAGAGAGGCTATTTGTCAGCAATTCCTCCACCACTCTGCGAGATCTCCCTCCTGATATGGGCCTACTTGTCCTGCAAGTGGAAAGAGAGAGATAGTAAGACTGATAGGAAGAGTGAGATAACAGTTCTGGTAGTGGCAGCCTCTCGCCCTTGTTGGGGTTACCTACATGGCTTCTCCCCTGTCAGGGGAGGTAATGGGGGTGAGGTTTGAAAGAAGGTGACCTGTGGCTGAGATGCATCTGCCAGGATGTGGTGATGTCTAATCCCCTTTGCCAGCGTCTTTATGATGCCTCCCTCCCCATGTTGCCTGGCTTGCTGTGTACCCACATGCAAGGCCCAAAAGGAGAGAGGTGTGAAGCACTCACCTTGGCAGACGGAAGGAGGTCCTGCACTGGACTCATGATTGGGGCGGTGGGGGGGGGGGGAGGGGGGAGTTGGTGAATGGGGGTCACCCCACGGCTGCTGACCTCCTCTGCGATCTCCATCCAGGCTTACTTGGTCAGGCAGCTGGGTCTCCTCTTGCCATCACTGGGGAATGGGTCTCACACCTTTCCCTTGCAGCCTGGAGGAGAATCTGCAGGGATGCATTGCTAAATCGTGGGATCACCCGTTGTCTTGCTTCAGACATGGTCCCAGTTCTATCAGGCTCTGTTCTGATGGTTGGAAGCTCTGGTGCAGGGGAGTCCAGGAGCTGCAGTCACAGGAACCAGCAGCTACAGTAGTGTTGCAGGGGGGGTGTTCAGCAGTTCAAAGTGCCATCAAAGGGCCCCAGCAATACTCCAGCTTCACTGCCTCACTGAAAAACAGCAATACAAGCAGGGCTGACAATGCTTTAAATATGGTGGCAGCTATGCTGAGGAGTCTGCGCCCCCGCCATGTGATTTCACAGGCCTGCGCCTCCAATATTGTAAGTGGCCACCTGCTGCCTGATTGCAGTGGACCCACTGCACATGTGACGAGCGGAGATAGCACCCACTTCTGGATCAGCCACTGGGACCCAGAACAGGGTCAGTCAATTCAGCCATTCAGATGCAGTATACTTGAGATAACCTTGAAATTGCTGTGGGGCTCTACCTTTATAGTGTACGTTTATAATGTATTCTATCTAATTCAGAGATTGTTTAATTCAGTCTTCGTGTCTGCTTTTGATGTATAATGAAATGAAGCATTAACAAATGTATCATGATAATCATATGTTTAATCAAGTGATCATTAGTGGTTGGTTACCTGCTACCAATATTTATCACCTATGTTATAGTGGATAATTGCATTTTGTCATTGGACTATGTAACATGCATTGCAAAAATGCATGTTGGATAATATCAAGTAAGGGAAGTAATTATTTTATTAGTGCTAAACTCATTCAAGATTTGATTACCATAGAATCTTTTTTTTCAAAATTACCCTGCAAGTATTGATTTTAGTCATGACCCCTTTGAAAATGAAGTTAACTGCTTTCTGGATTGCTTTTCCTTTTTTGGATTTGCACTGTTCTCTAACCTACTTGTAAACTTCTGCATTTGCTGCTGCTTCCGTGGCAAATACGGTAGTGTAGTGTAGTGGTTATGTTACTGGACTAGTAATCCAGAAACCTGAACTAACAATCCAGAGATATGAGTTCATATCCCACCCGGCAATTTTAAATTCAATTAGTTAAACAAAATCTGGATTTAAAATGCTATTATCAGTAATGATGATCATAAAACTATAGGATTGTTCACTTTACGGAATAAACTTTAGGGAGAGAAATCTGCTGTCCTTGCCGGTCCAGCCTATTTATGACTCCAGGCCAACAGCAAAGTGGTTGATTCTTGGGTTCTGATGAAAGGTCACAGATCTGAATTGTTAACTTTGTTTCTCTCTCCATGGATGCTTCAAGCATTTTCTGTTTTTATTTCAGGTTTCCAGCATTTGTAGTATTTTGCTTTTGTATGAGTGGTTGATTCTTAACTGCCCTCTGCAATGGCCGAGCAATCCATTCTCACCACTACCTTCTACTGGAGGACAAAAGGATTGATTAAGAAGGGGAAAATAGAGTCTGAGAGGAAGCTTGTAGAGAAGATTAAAACTGACTGCAAAAGCTTCTATAGATACGTGAAGAGAAAAAGATTAGCGAAGACAAGTGTGGGTCCCTTACAGTCAGAAATGGGGGAATTTATAATGGGGAACAAAGAAATGGCAGACCAACTAAAATACATACTTTGGTTCTGTCTTCACGAAGGAAGACACAGATTACCTCCCAGAAATGTTGGGGAACATAGGGTCCAGTGAGAAGGAGGAACTGTATGAAATCAGTATTAGTAGGAAAATGGTGTTAGGGAAATTGATGGGATTGAAGGCCGATAAATCCTCAGGGCCTGATGATCTACATCCCAGAGTACTTAAAGAGGTGGACCTAGAAATAGTAGATGCATTGCTGGTCATTTTTCAAAATTCTATAGACACTGGAACAGTTCCAACGGATTGGAGGGTAGCTAATGTAATTCCACTATTTAAAAAAGGAGGTAGAGAGAAAACAGGGAATAATAGATCAGTTTGCCTGACATCAGTAGTGAGAAAAATGCTAGCGTCCATTATAAAAGATGTAATAGAGCACTTGGAAAACAGTAACAGGATTGTACAAAGTAAACATAGATTTACGAAATCATGCTTGATAAATCTACTGGAATTTTTTGAGGATGTAACTAGTAGAATAGATAAGGGAGAACCAGTGGATGTGGTGTATTTGGACTTTCAGAAGGCTTTCAAAAAGGTCCCACATCAGAGATTAGTATGAAAAATTAGAGCACATAGGATTTGGGGGTAAGGTACTGCCATGGACAGAGAACTGGCTGGCAGAAAGGAAGCAAAGAGTAGGAATAAATGGATCTTTTTCCGAGTGGCAGGCAGTGACTAGTGGGGCACCGCAGGGATCAGTGCTAGGACCCCAGCTATTCACAATATATATTAATGATGCAGATGAGGAAATTAAATGTAATATATCCAATTTTGTAGATGACACAAAGCTGGTGGGAGTGAGCTGTGAGGCGGATGCAGAATAGATCCAGTGTGATTTGGACAGGTTGAGTGAGTGGGCAAATACATGGCAGATGCAGTATAATGTGGATAAGTATGAGGTTATCCACTTTGGAGGCAAAAACAGGAAGGCAGATTATTATCTGAACGGCGATAGATTGGGGAAGGGGAGGTGCAGTGAGACCTGGGTGTCCTTGTGCACCAGTCGCTGAAAATAAGCATGCAGGTGCAGCAGGCAGTTAAGAAGGCAAATGGTATGTTGGCCTTCATAGCGAGAGGATTCAAATATAGGAGCAGGGATGTCTTGTTGCAGTTATACAAGGCCTTGGTGAGACCACACCTTGAGTATTATGTGCAGTTTTGGTTTCTTAATTTGAGGAAGGATGTTCTTGCTATGGAGGGAGTGCTGCAAAGGTTCACCAGACTGATTCCTGGGATGGCAGGACTGATGTATGAAGAGAGATTGGGTCGATTAGGCTTGTATTCGCTAGAGTTTAGAAGAATGAGAGGGGATCTCATAGAAACCTACAAAATTCTAACAAGACTGGACATACTAAATGCAGGAAGGATGTTCCCAATGGCGGGGGAGTCCAGGACCAGGGGTCACAATCTAAGGATAAGGGGTAAGCCATTTAGGACTGAGATGAGGAGGGATTTCTTCAACCAGAGAGTGGTGAACCTGTGGAATTCTCTACCCCAGAAAGCAGTTGAGGCTAAATCATTAAATATATTCAAGAAGGAGTTAGATATAGTTCTTCAGACTAAAGGGATCAAGCGATACGGGGAGAAAGCGGGAACAGGGTATTGAGTTTGGATGATCAGCCATGATCGTATTGAATGGTAGAGCAGTCTCGAAGGGCCGAATGGCCTACTCCTGCTCCTATTTTTCCATGTTCCTGTGTTTCTCAAAGGTGATTAGGGATAGACAATAAATGCTGGCCATAGCAGTGACACCTATATCCCTTGAATGAATGAGAAAAAGTATTTCAGGAGTTTCCTTTTAATCCATGTACTTAATGTCTCATCAGAATCCCTGGCCAAGATCACAGACTCGCTGTCACAGTGATAAGCACACTTCACACTCCCTCACTCCTGGAGCAGAATAGTATAATAATGGGTGCATTGTTCACTCTGAGTCTGTGGCAACTATGTCAATTGTAGTGATTTGCTAAGTTAATTAGATTCTAGAAATTTGTACTGAGAAAAGAACATGCATGCACTATAGATTCCATTTTAACTACTTTCCATTTGTTTTCCCAGTTTTCTTACCTATCTTCAGCTGAGCCCTTTACACAGATTCATTTCCTGGGTTAGGTGAAGGTCAGTCCCTTTTCCTCTTTTTTCCTCCCCCATCCTTCATGTTGCAGATATCCATATTGCCCTCATGGGCTGAAAGGAGGGACAGTCTGTTCTTAAGTTGACCATTTGGAGGATGGAATGTGTTCTCCTTTGTCCCTCTTAGCTCTTTGAATCTTTTCAGTCCTAGAATAAGATAGTCAAGCCTTTGGTTACTTTCATACACACAGTCAGTACTGCTTCACTAACCTCCAAGCTTGAATGGTATAGGAACCAATGCTCCCCTGTATCCTTTGGCTTTAACAGCCACCCATTAACCATCCAGCTGAAATCAGCAAAACTCACCTTTCTGGTAGAATGGCAATTTGGATTCAAGCTTGAGTTGCCTCAATGGCAGTACAGTAATCTAGCATGGTAGGAATTAGGCAACACTTCATGTGAGTTTTGAGAATAAAGGTATAATAACATTATGAATAGGTACTTTCTATTTTATGCCTATTTGAAACAAGGTTGCAGAATCCTTCACATCGCTCCAACAGATGTGGGTGCATCATTATCGGTGGGTTAATAAATACAATGGCAATGAGCGCTGGTGAATCATTGGGCTGGATTTTACATTGCCGCTGCTAAAATGGGCAGTGGCCGTAAACAATGGTGGCCCGCATGCACTGGCTGTACTTCGTGGAGCAATATTAAATGCAACCGCTCATTTAAATGGCTGGGGCGGACCGCCCCCCCTCCCTTCCCCCCCCCCCCCACTGATGACGTGGAGGGGGCGGGCGGTCCGTCGCCATTTGCAGTCGCCGCGCCAGTTTAAAGGGCTTCAAGCCCTTCCATTTATTTTAAATATCTAAATGGATAGTCATTTAAAATTTATGTTAAAAAAATTAATTAAATGTTTCCAGCCACCCTCCTGAAGTGATTTATGACTTTAACCCCTGATAGGGACTAAACCAAATCAAGTGTAAATCCCTATGAATCTCCTTTTATTAAGTTCAAAGCAGACAAATTCTTAGTTGGGTCTAAAGAACTGAACTAATCTTCCCTCAAAGAAAGAAAACTAACAGAGAATATTACCATCTTTCGGATAGCCTTTTCTTCAAAATAATTATAGCCAAGTCATAAATATCCCAGATATTATAAAGGTCTGGGAAACTCTCTTCAATGCGTATCTCCTCACTTAAAGAGACACAGAGAGGGGGTTCTTGAAGTTGTATACAGAATGCTACATGAGACGATTTATTAACTTTTATATATCTATTAAAAAATTGAACATTTAATACACTTAAATGGCTAAGTATACCATAATATCAAAGATTACTAAGAGATGTAACACATAGTCTTATTTCTAAAATAGAATCCAAAAGTTTAACCTTGATAATGTTACAGCAAAATATCTTAGAATATCCATCAAAATTTAAAGTAAGCTTTTACATTAAATTCCCCGAATAAGCCATAGGTTGAGAGGTATTGATGAGGAATTCAATACCTCTGGTTTCTTGTTTCAAAACTCTCATGTTTATACTGATTCTCAGCTATCATCTTACCTTTTAGCATACAGGTGTGACCTTTCTGTATGTGTTTTTCCTGCTTTTGAGATCCATATATGGTAATATCATTAGCTACCATCCCCACTTAACTTATTTGCTGGAAATCCCCTTCTCCTGAAGTTGTTAGCTTTTATCTGGTCAAAATGTTTATAATTCGGTTTACTTGGCATCTGTTTCTGTAAGTACCATTTCATTTTATTATTTCATTATCTGCAATTGTTTTTTATGGTACCTTGAACTCTTCTTTGAGTCAGTCTGTCTGCATCACCAACACTATCAAATAATTATGTTTATAGCTACCTCTTACTGATGGCACACAGCATGTTCCTCCAATGTGTGTCATGTTCTAATTCCATTGTAACAGACCTTGAAAGACCTTGGAATTTTTAACTCTACCTTCTTAAAGGGGAATTTCAATGAGTCTTGAAAGCTGAGTATTTATTCAATCTTTAATTATAAAAGGTATAATATATTAATTATATCTAAATTCTACCTAATTAAGCCTATTATACCTATGTTTGATCACACTCCCACCACCCCCCCAATAACCAAACAATTCATTCCTATCTCTCTCCCCTCCCTACAAAAATACTTACCTTGTGTACCTGACCTTCCCCGCCCCCCCCCCCAATAAAGTTCATAAACTTTTAACTTTACCCCTTCCCACTATCCCCTACACCAATCAGATTAGTTAGACCCCCCCTCCCCCCAACCACACTGAAATACTTGCTCCCCCCTCCCCAAGACTGTCCTGCATTGGATCTCTGGACAGAAAGCATGGGAGTGCCGGCCACAAGCATCAATATTGGAGCGTGGCTGCCGCGAGGCCTCACCACCACTGGCGATATCGGACCGGGCCTTCCTGATATTGCAGCCTGTGGCGGGCCTCTGACAGAGGCATTTTCCGCCCCCCACCTCCCCTGCCTGCGCCCCCCCACCTCCCCTCCCCACCCCGCCATGACCCCCAAATCCAGCCCATTATATCTATTCAACATCTTTTCACATAAGTAATTGACACACACAATTCATTGTGCGTTAATACACAACATGGACAAGAGGGGGGAAAACATTTGGGACCATTTGAAACAGAAGTTTAGTCGTTAACTTCGATCATAGGCTTAATTAGGTAGAATTTAGATATAATTAATATATTATACCTTTCATAATTAAAGATTGAATAAATACTCAGATCACAGTCAACTCTGTGTAGAAGCAAGGGTTTATTGTCTTTTAGATATTCTGGCAGACCAAAGTAGTAATTCTAAACTTGTCAGAATAAAACAGTTTACAAGTGACATTCCAATGATTTCTTAATATGTTTTGTGAAAGGAAATGGCAGGGACCTGGATGATTCAGTGTGATGGGGAATTTTAACCAAACAAATGGGCAAGTTTGTGCCAGGTGGGGGATTAAAATCTTAAAAATGTGATTCCCGACCCAAAATCGCCTCCAAACCATCCACTTCTGGCTTTAATCGAGGTGGGAAGGTGGACTGAGGACCAACCCACTCCAAGGAGGCGGGTTGGTACTTTATGATAATGTGGCTGTTAGCCTCATTGCCATTCAACTTTTCAACTTTAACTATTGTCGGCCAGGTTTTCCAAGTCTCAGGAACCTAGAGAGCTACATCCAAGCAAGGCCTTGGTGAATCCAGGTGGTAAGTGCTTTTTCACCAACCTCCAGGACCCAATGTGCCTGCCTCAGGAGACCCCGCAATTGGGCACCCCCACTGACCTTCTACACAATGCCTCTGATATCTCCCCCCCCCACCACAACCACTGAAGCCTACAATTCCCATGCCCTCCTAAACCGCTGATTCCACCCCACAGGTCTCAAATTCCCACCCAGATCTCCAATTCCAGTCCCCGGAACCCTGGGATCAGCAGTGCTTCCCAGAATCAACCCATCCCCCGATAGACTCTATCGTTGGAATTTTATGCTCTCTCCCACGGTAGATTTGGAGGCAGGGAGAGCATAAAATCAGGTGGGTTTTATCCACCAACCTGCCTCTGCCTCAATTTAGTCCAAGGCAGGAAGGCCTGTGAACGGCCTTCCCACCTTGCCACCAATTGAGGCCATTAACTGGGCAATTAAACCCCCAATAAAGGGCCTCTTCCTGCCGCAACCGCAATTACCTATGCGGCGGGCGGCCATGTTGCCACATGAGAATTACGGTAGGAAAAGCCGTGCGGGCTGCTTCCCGCTCCGAGAGGGGGGGACAGGTGGGAGGGGTCCTTTTTAAAAGTAACTTCGAGGGGCCTGGCATCAAGAAGGGGGGACCCTGAAGTCCACCCCCTGCCCTTGCTGCCGACACCTCCCTCCCCCTCTCCCCCCTTCCCCATGACCCCCACTCCGCGAGGGCCCTCCCGCCCTGACCTACCTGAGTCCTGGCTCCAGCCTCCAGGACGGTCACCTCCAGCAGCAGCCACCGCCTCTGCGGTGGCACTGCAACTGCCGGCCACTGATTGGTCAGCAGCTCTCCACGGCAGGGCTTCCGGCGATGGAATCCTCGATCCTATGGAAGACCTGCCTCTGTCCACTTTAGTGCCTGATTGGCACTAAATTCTGCGGGCCCTTTGGAAAAGAGGCGTCTCTCGACATTGAGCCCCCCACCACCAGGATACAATTCCTCCTTCTGACTCTACTGTATGTCTATGTCCACTACATTCTGTGTAAAGCAATGCTTTCTGACATCTGCACTGAAAGACCCAACTCAAATTTTAAGGTTATGCCCCCTTGTTCTGGACTGTCCCACCAATGTAAATAGTTTCTCCCCATCTATCCAAAACTATCAGATCCTTTAATCTTTTGGAAACCCCAAATAGATCATCCTCTAGTCTTCTATACTCAAGGGAATACAAACATAATCTATGCAACCTGTCCTTATATCTTAACCCTTTTAGACACCATCATTCTGGGGATCTGTGCCTAATATATCTTCCCTCCAGAACTGAACGCAGTACTCCAGATGCAGTCTAACCACAGCTTTATATAACTTCCTCTCCTTTGTATTCCAGCCCTCTTGAGATTGAGGCCAACATTCCAGTAGCCTTTTAGATTAATTTTATACTTGCCCACTAGCGTTTAGTGATTTCTGCACATGAGCCCCTAAATCTCCCTGCTCCTCCTTAGATCCTAACTTTTGCCATTTAGAGCATACTCTGATCTATCTTGGATTCAAAGTGGATGACCTCACAGAAGAAAAGCCTGGGGGGACAATAGTTTCCTGGTGAATTCCCCATGGCAACACCTCAACCAATCAGCACCCTTTTCTCATGCAGTATAAATTGTTGCTCCCTTTGAAATTTGACATACTTGCATCTGTCCTGATGAGTGTCTCTTCTTTCACCACTAAACATTTAAGAACACATGGTGATAGGTAGCTACAGTTTTCTCCATGTGTTTTTTTTATCTTTATTTTTGATCCAGCCGGACGACCCAACTCTATGAATATTCTCACCAGTATCGCACAGAAATATCTTACGAATTAATGGTCTTGATTCTGCTGGAGCATGCCCTCTTAAGTTTATCCATGCGTGTTTAGGTTTTAATTTTTTTTCAAGTTGCTGGAAGTGTGAGGGCACCTAGGACCTTGGTCAACCATGGGAAGGACAGTAAATCGCCTTAACCATTGAGATTAAAGGATTTGGAAATAAAATTAGGAAGGGCTGAGAAAGTAGTTAAATTCAACATCAAATTAGGTACAGAAAAGAAGGGAAAGAAGGATTTTATTAAGAGAATGAGAAAAATAGCCAGAAAGGAAAAATAAGAAAAAAAGATTTAAAAATGCAATTTTTGAAATCTCCAACAACATTTCACAACCTGAAGGAATGTGAAGCCTTACTTTTACTTGTTCACTTTCTGGGCTAGACAGGTTGATTGACAGTCATTAACAATTGTCATGTCACTAAAAAGGTATTTACACTGTTAGCTACTAGACCTAACTTTCTTTGGCAAATTTAATGGACAATTAATGTGCAAATGCAGAAAATCCATGAAAATCACAGGAAAGTTAAGTGTGAGTTGTCAGTTTTGTGAAGCTATTGGCGAAGCAGCACATATCAGGCAGCAACTGCTGGTTAATCACAATACATGGTGGCCGATTTGCACATTCATCATGGTGTGCATCGTTCAGACGCCATTATTTTTTCCAGCAAAATCTGGGCCAATATTGACTCATTATATTCATAGGGATGTCAACTATTTATAACTTGCAATTTTCTTTTGGCTGGCTCATAATGCTTCCCTTGTTGAGCAGCAAATGCCGAAGAAAGCCTTTTAATGAGATGAGGAGCAGTTTGGTGATGGGGAAGCATTCTTTCAATTCTGTTCTCTTTATCCCACAGGCTCCACATAAAGGGTTACAGTGGAACAGCCGGGAGAACCAGCAGCCTCAGCCCCTCTGGTACAAACTTCAGCACCAAGGACGCCGACAATGATGAATGTGGTTGCAAATGCTCCCAGATGGCGTCTGGAGGTAAGACAGAAGAGTTTCATTTTCCAGCTATCTGTTGTTTGTACTGGGAAACTGCTTTCAAAACATTACAGTTTCATCAGTGTGACCTCCAGTTGTGAGACAAAAAGAGACTGAAGTAGGAATATCACACTGTAACAACATTCAGAAAACAGAAATCAAAAACATTACAGAGAAAAACAACAGTTTCTCTTTTTTGTTTCTCCTCCCCATCATGAACATGTCAAAGTGTTTTTCCATTTCTGGATTTTATGCTTATCAAGATGAGGAAAATGTATGACTGGAGAATAAACAATTTGTATTTGCATCTACTATCTGTGCCAAGAAATTCTTAGTCAGTTATAGCACAACTTAAACCAAGAGTAAGACTTTCTGTATTATATGCTAATAAGGCAGTAGAGCCACAATTCCCTGACTATATCAACATGATAGTCCCAATTTCCACAAAAACCTTGATTACCACTCTGAAATACTGATTGTGGTATTAAACTTGAATGCTCCAAAATCAGGCCCATGAGCAACAGAATGGATAAGGGGCCAAACTCATTTCACCTAGTACTTTGCATCTGTCTTCACTATAAAAGAGAATGCTGCAATGTCTCACCAGAGGAGGCAGTAATAGAGAAATGGGATAGGATAAATATAAAGTGAAGATATTCTAAATGTTGGCAATGCTCAAAGTAGAAAAGTCACCTGGCGCAGATGGGATTGTCCTAGGTTGCTGAGGGAAGTAAGAATGGACATTGCAGAGGCTCTGGCCACAATCTACAAATCCTCCTTAGATATGGGAATGGTGCCAGAGGACTGGAGAAATGCAAAAATTACATGCCTGTTCAAAAAAGGGGAGAGGGATAAAATCTGGCAATTACAGGCCAGGTGGTAGAAAAATGTTCAAGGCAGAATTTTAACTGCCAGGGTGAGTGGGGTTAGGTTTGGGCTTGGGCGAGGGGGCTGGGGGTGGGGGGCGGTGTTAAAGTCCCAAAAAGTTAGATCAGAAATCTGACAAGAAATCTGAAATACAAACAGAAAATGCAGGAATTGCTGAGCAGGTCTGGCAGCATCTGTGAAGAAAGAAGTAGAATTCATGTTTCAGGTTGATGATCCTGAAATGTCAACTCTGCTTTTCTCTGCACAAATGATCCCACCCACTTTCAGTTCGCACGTTCAGAGGCAAATAGGAAATGCCCATGGAACTAACAGGTAAGTAATTTCAATATTTAAATAGTCAATTGATTGTGAATTTAACCCAGGATTCTGGTTTTAACAGCCAGCGCACAGGTTTCCCAAGCTGTGAAACTCGAAGGGTGAACAAGGCGAGAACAGAAAATACAGGAAATACTGAGCAGGTCAGACAGTGCCTGTGGAGAGAGAAACAGAGTTAATGGGCTCAGGTCCAGCCACTGGGGCCAAAAGCGGGAGATGACCCAGCTTCAGTGGGCAGCATTTTGCCAGCTGCGGCCATTTAAGTGACTGCTTCCGGGGCTGCTGTCCAATTAAGGATGGTGTCCCATCCCCGAGAGCTGCCAGTGCAAACAGAGAGCTGCCAGCTCAGCAGCCCCATCGCCAGTGGTGGCCATTGCTGAGGCTGCCACTGCAGGGAGAGGGTGCATTAATGGCCGGGCACACTCAAAGGCAGATAAATAGGGTAGCGGTCACCAGGGCCAGGCAGACAGGTCCCAGGGATCCTGTGGGCGGGGGTGCTTACTGAGTGCCGGCAGCGCTGTTGCCATGAGGGTGGCCATTGCCACAGGGAGACCCCTCTGTGGGCCGTGGAGTATCCATAAAGGAGACAGTTGCCCCGCCCACCCACCCCCCAGAGCCCACTGGGAGGTGGCCAGGTTTCACCCAGTGGTCTTGCCATTGGTAGTGGGCCTTCCCAACGTAGGCAAAGTGCCCACAGAGGCAGGAAGTGTCTCTTAATTGGGCACTTAAGTGACTCAATAGTCCTCCTAGCAGGATCCGGGCCGCCAACTTTCCTGCCATGAGCAAAATGGCATGGCGGCAGGAAGACATCAGGCAAGCTCACCAACACCCCCCCCCCCCCCCACCCAGTGCCTTCCCGTGCCATTTTGCCAGCCTTCCCGCCTCCCAGCCTGTACCCAAAGGGCTTGGAAAATTCCGGCCAACATTTCAGGTCAAAAACTTTTCATCAGGTGGAGCGACAGCAGCACCAGCTACCTTCTCCTCAGCCACATGCAGGAGAGAGGGGATGGACACAGAGGACCAGTATGAAGGAATGGAGACCCCTAGCACTGCGTCTACAGGCAGAGGATCAGTGCTCTTGATGAATGTGTTAACACCAGTGAGCATCAGGCTTTCATGGGAAGTTATTGCTGACATTTGATGGCAATGAAACCTGCTTGGTTTGAGAGGCTCAGGCCCCATAGGAGGACCCCCAGGGAAGAGTCAGTGAGCCTGGGGTGGAGGGGGTGGGGGAGTTGGGCAGCTTTCCCACACCATCTTTCACTTCCTGTGGTAGATGAAACCTCAGGAAACAATGTACAGTTCAACCACTCTGACCCCTGCCGCGGTCTCTTTAACTAGAAATCCTTCCTTTGACAGAAGTGGGTCTTCATCATGCCCACCCTCTCTGATTGGTCGGGAATTAGGTTTGCGGGATGCCAATGCCATTTCTAAGTTAAAGAACCACAGCAAAGCCTGTTTCAATTATAAAAGTCTTCCTGACTCGCTACTCGAACTTATTAGCGAGAGACAGCATGGTTTTGTGAAGGGGAGGTCGTGTCTTACTAATTTGATTGAGTTTTTTGAGGAAGTGACGAAGATGATTGATGAAGGAAGGGCAGTGGATGTTATCTATATGGACTTTAGTAAAGCCTTTGACAAGGTCCCGCATGGCAGACTGGTGCAAAAGGTGAAGTCACGCGGGATCAGAGGTGAGCTGGCAAGATGGATACAGAACTGGCTCGGTCATAGAAGACAGAAGGTATCAATGGATGGGTGTTTTTCTGAATGGAGGAATGTGACTAGTGGTGTTCCGCAGGGATCAGTGCTGGGACCTTTGCTGTTTGTAGTATATATAAATGATTTGGAGGAAAAGGTAGCTGGTCTGATTAGTAAGTTTGCAGACGACACAAAGGTTGGTGGAGTTGGTGGATAATGATGAGGATTGTCAGAGGATACAGCAGGATATAGATCGGTTGGAGACTTGGGCGGAGAAATGGCAGATGGAGTTTAATCTGGACAAATGTGAGGTAATGCATTTTGGAAGGTCTAATGCAGGTGGGAGGTATACAGTAAATGGCAGAACCCTTATGATTATTGACAGGCAGAGAGATCTGGGCGTACAGGTCCACAGGTCACTGAAAGTGGCAATGCAGGTGGATAAGGTAGTCAAGAAGGCATACGGCATGCTTGCCTTTATCGGTCGGGCATAGAGTATAAAAATTGGCAAGTCATGTTGCAGCTGTACAGAACCTTAGTTAGGCCACACTTAGAATATTGCCTGCAATTCTGGTCGCCACACTAACAGAAGGACGTAGAGGCTTTGGAGAGGGTACAGAGGAGGTTTACCAGGATGTTGCCTGGTCTAGAGGGCATTAGCTATGAGGAGAGGTTGGAAAAACTCGGTTTGTTTTCACTGGAACGACGGAGGTGGAGGGGCGACATGATAGAGGTTTACAAAGTTATGAGCGACATGGACAGAGTAGATAGTCAGAAGCTTTTTCCCAGGGTGGAAGAATCAGTTACTAGGGGACAAAGGTTTAAGGTGCGAGGGGCAAAGTTTAGAGGGGATGTACGAGGCAATTTTTTACACAGAGGGTGGTGAGTGCCTGGAACTTGCTGCCAGGGGAGGTGGTGGAAACAGATACGATAGCGACGTTTAAAAGACATCTTGACAAATACATGAATAGGAAGGGAATAGAGGGATATGGGCCCCAGAAGTGCAGAAGGTGTTAGTTTAGGCAGGCATCAAGATCAGCTTGGAGGGCCGAATGGCCTGTTCCTGTGCTGTACTGTTCTTTGTTCCACTCCCCCACTCTGTGAGTGGGTCTTTTGAATGAAAATTTCCACCCTAGAGACAAGAATCCAGGGCAACATTAATTGGCACCTGGGAGAAAAAGGGTTCATAAATGAAAGCCGGCACTCATTTGTCAAAAGCAAATCGTGTTTGACAAATTTGATTGAGGTCTTTGATGAAGTAACGGAGAGGATAGTCCTGTGTATGTTGTGCAGAAGGACTTTCAAAAGGCATTGGATAGAGCAAAATTGAAGTCCATGGGTTTAAAGGGGCAGTGGCCACATGGATACTACATTGGCTGAGGTATAGAAAGCAGAGAGTTGTAGTGAACGGTTGCTTTTCAGACTGGAGGAAAGTATGCAGTGGCGTCCCCCACAGGTCAGTGTTGGGACCACTTCTCTGTTGATATTTGTAAATGGCCTAATTTCAAAGTTTACAGATGACATGAAACTTGAAACTGTAGTTAACAGTGAGCAGAATAAGAAAAGACTTAAGGAGGACATAGGCATTCTGGTGGAATGGGCAGATGCATGGGGCTGAATTTTCTTGTGGGCAACGGGATCCCGACATCAGGACCATATGCGTGTCCTGAGCACGTGCATGGCCTCAGTGCGCCTGCCGGAGCAATTTTACGTGAGGCGGCCTCCTAATTGCCCGCCTCGCATTTGCCATCCAATTAAGAACAGCGGGCAAACCAAAGAAGCAGGAGGCCCAATTGGAGGGCCCGCAGCAATGTCTAGATGGCAGCCCTATTGGGAGAGGTGAGCACTGCTGGGGAAGAGGGAGACCTAAAGGGTGCCTCAAAATGGGGATGCTCATTAAGGCCCCCACCTACAGTGGTGAGAAGGATGTCAAGGTACTGTAAGGGGTTTTAGGGTGGAGGTTTGACCCCTCCAGAAGAGTGTCTGTGGCCACTCCTGGACCCTATGAGCATTGTGGCCCCCCCCCTGATGCCAATTAATTCAACTACCCATGTCCCCTGGCAAGAGGCCACCTCCATAGCATTGCAGGGTGGCACATGCCAGCATTGCAGCGCTGGGGGAGAACGGCCCTTGATTGGGGCGTTAATTGGCTTCATTGCCGGCCTGCCTCCATGGAGTGGGCTGCCAATTCCCACGGAACCTGCCCCGGGAAAGTCACCTGGAGGCCAGACAGCATGGAGAGCTGTCCTGAAGGAGTTTCTCTCAACTTTCCTGGCCACCACCACCCGTCGGCTCCATGCCATGTTGCCCGTGCGCACGGTCTGCGTTTTGTTACGTCAACCACCTACTTCGTGGCGGAGTCTTAAAATACAGCACGCTACGCTCAGCATTTATAAAACACTGCTTTGGCCCTACACGGAATATTGTGGCCAATTCTGGGCACTACTCTCGAGGAAAGATGTTAAGGCCTGAGAGAGGGTGCAGAGGAGATATACTAGAATGGTTCTAGGGATTAAAGACTTCAGGTATGTGGAGAGACTGGAGAAGCTGGGGTTATTCTCCTTCGAGCACTGACAGGTAAGGGGAGATTTGATAGAACTGTTCAAAATCGTGAAGTTCTTTGAGAGAGTAAATAAGGAGAAACTGTTTACAGAGGCAGAAGGGTCATTGACCAGTGGACATAAATTTAAGGTACTTAGCAAAAAATCAGAGACGATGGGATGGATTTTGTTCTCTCCCAAGCATTGGGGTCCGTGGCAAGGGGGGCCTGAAGCTGTCTCCGGGAAAGGGCCGCCATGCACCAGGAGGGTGCCAGGAGGGCCTGGCTCGTGGCGGCCCCCCTCACGCCACTTGGCAATGGGACCTCCTTTGAATATTTAAATAAATTAAAATTAATGATACTCACCCTGCCACCTGATATCCTGCTGCCATCTTCATCCCAGTGGCAGGCACTTCCGTGCCTTCGGATCCCTGTCCGGCTTTTTTAAATGAGCCGCTGCATGGAAGATTGCGGCGGCTGTGCGACGTGCAGCCCACACAGGCGGGTCACCGTTCTCTTCCCCCACCACCGATATTGGCGGCAGGCACAGAAGGTTCAGCCCAATATGAGGGGAAAAAAAGCCACGAATTGTTTCTACAATGCACCTGAAAAGGTAGTGAAAGCAGATTCAATAATCACTTTCAAAAAGGAATTCGATAAGCACTTAAAGATGGAAGATTTAGGTAGGAGCACGATCAGGTGTGGGACTAATTGGCAGTTCTTTCAAAGTGCTGGCAAAGGCATAATGGGCTGAATAGCCTCCTTCTGTGCGGTATCATTCTATGATTATAAGGCCATTTATAATAATCTGAGAGAGGCTTTTATTCTATAAATGTGTGTTAGATTCAAGCCCCAGTCCTTGAGGTGAAATGACAATGTTCTAACGCTCTCTGTTAGGAAGTTGAGATAAATATGACATCATCCGGCATTTCTATTATAAGCAGTTTGACAGTTGATCAGGTATTAATTCACATTGGATTGAAAGTGCACTACATTCCAGTTAAGTGACTATTTCTGGCAAGTGAATATGAATCATAAATCCTAAAATATTTTCTAGTTACACTTAATTTTACACAACCTAATTCTGTAAATTCCTGCCTATAAAATAAACATACAGTGGGGCTAGAATTTCCCAGAAATCAACTTCAAACCATTTCTTGCTAAACTTGCAGCTGCAATTTCACAATCATTAATCTTTCCATATGGACGTAATTGCATATCACTGATACCAAACGCATTAGCTGGCTGTGTCAGCTGCTGTAAGCACAGAAATGGAACAAGTCCCAACCCAAAACCTTCACAGTATTCATGATAAAAACAAATATCTGAAGTGATTTCAAGAAGATAATTGTTATGTTTACGCCAGGTTGTTGGATGTAATATGTATCTGATTTATCTCAGACCAGTGCAGATATCACACTTGTATTAAATCACCAACTGGTTTAGTTACAGCACTTTAAAATATCTCTCACTAAAAGATTTTCGCACAATGACTTCTCAGAACAGTCTCTGTCTTTTTTGGTTTCAGTTTCAAATTCTTAAGCTCCACCCATAGGCTTAAGCAATCAAACACAGTGAACACAGATAAGTGGACAAACTCATACAATCAAACCCAGATCAATCGAACACTACACTAATCAACTCTCCAGATACAAATAGCTCCTGCTTTGCAGTCAATCTGCTCAACCATTCCCTTGTGCCCAACTTGGATGCCTTTGTGTTCAGCATGATCTGAACTCTCTCTCTTCTCGGTTAATCCCACTGGTGTGGCCCACACCTTCACTCCAAATCTCAGGGGCATTGAACTGAGTGTATCTGTTGCACAGCTGGTTTAGCTGTCCAGCATGGGCCAAACTATCTCGAACACTATGAGGCCTCATTCTCCCTCACTAAAACGACCTGCTACCCCACATCACCTTGGAGAGCAGACCACCGCCAATTCTCTTCTTTACCACCAGTTGATTAACTCAGGATGAACCAGATTGTTTTCAGTCTGTGTACTATATGAGGCTAACCTGAGCTTCCGACTCCATATATTCTTCAATACAGAGATTGACAAATTCCATTCCTGTAACTTCAACTGACTTCTGTGTCTGCCAGTCCATCTGTCATTGAAACACTCATCCATGCTCTTCTGACCTCCAGACTCAACTATTCTACTGGTTTCCTGGCTAATTTCCTTCACGCTTCATGAACTTCAGCACATCCAAAACTCTGCTGCCTGAATCCTGTCCCTCACCAGGTCCTGTTCATCCCTGTCCTTTCTGACAAACATTCGCTCCTGATGCCCTAACAGCTCCAATTTCAAATTCTCAAACTCATGTTTAAACCTTTCGTGATCTTACCCCACCTACCTCTGTGTAATCTCTTCAAGACCTAAAATGCGCACCTCAGAACTTTTTCTCTCTAATTCTGACCTCTTGTGCATCAGCTCCCCCCAACGCCCTCCCTTCATCCCACCAAAGGCAGCCACACCTTCAGCAGTCGAGACTCCATGCTCTGGAAATCTTCCCTAAACCCCCCTCTCTCCACCTCCCTCTCTTCCTTGAAGATCCTCCTTAAAACAGACCTGTTATCAAGTTTTCAGCCATTCCTCCTAATGGCTCTTTTGCTGTCTCAGCATTTATTTCTGTGAAGCCCCTTGGGTTGCTTTTGCACATTAAAGGCACCAGATAAATGCAAACGCTTGTTATATTTTTTGATACACTTGAATTTCTCAATTAGGTTATTCCTTTGCAATCACTCCAGGAATCCTTTTTCTTTCTATATGCTTTTTTGATGCCATATTTCCAGTGCAACTCACATGTATTACATCATTTGTGATGCAGCAAAGTGTTTTTACTGTCCAACATAAATCATTTCATGCAGCTCAACTGAGTTTGCACTAATTTTCCAAATAAATAGCAACATAGCTTCCAACTGCAGCCTAAGACCAGGTCCTCTTAAAAACCTTCAGTACTCAATAGATCTTTCACTTCTTCTTCTTCTTTGGGCCTCCTTATCTCGAGAGACAATGGATATGCGCCTGGAGGTGGTCAGTGGTTTGTGAAGCAGCGCCTGGAGTGGCTATAAAGGCCAATTCTGGAGTGACAGGCTCTTCCACAGGTGCTGCAGAGAAATTTGTTTGTCGGGGCTGTTGCACAGTTGGCTCTTCTCTTGCGCCTCTGTCTTTTTTGGATATAATGGATATTATATCGGGTCACTTTTTAGGATGCAGCAAACTGACTGCATTGAGTACAACTGGAATTTTTTCTAAATGTCAGCTCTTGTTGTTATTTATAAATACATCATTATATAGGTGGTCCTTAAGTTTTTTCTGGATTATTGACTCCATTATCTTGCCGGTGTTAATTTAAAATTGATGAGTCTATAATTCTCAGGATTTGATTTATCCCTTTTGTTGAATATGGCTACCATGTAAGCTTGTTTCTAATCGAGTGGGACCTTTTGAGTATTCAATGACTTTGTGACGCCTGTCAGCACTTCACAGATTTCATCCTTTGTCTGTCTTTACAACCTGGGATAGGTGTCGTTAGATTCTGAAGATTTGTCTACTCTAATTATTTCTAATTCTAATTCGAAACCCTGCTCCTGTGAAGTGCCTTGGGATATTTTATTATGGCACATTATAAATATATGTTGTAGATGTTAAAGCCCATATGTTTTTTTCATTGATGGAGAGCATATTCGTCTTTCGTCATTACTCCCAGAAGCAATGATTAAACATTTTAGCCATTGTCTGTTCATTCTCAAGTTTCAGGTCATTGGCCTACTTTTAAGCTTTGCACTTCTTCCCCGAATTTTATTGGTTTGGTACTGGAAAAGTTTCTTGCTGCTGTGTATATTTGCAGCAATACTCATTCCCAGATTCCTCTTCACACTTCTGATCATTTGACATGCTTCATAAATTTCAGATATTTTTCCCAATGGACTTTCTTGCTTTTTCTCTGCAGACTTTGTGCACCTCTTCCTCTTTATTTCCCGATGTTAATGAATTATGGTCATTTTAATAGTCTGTCTTTGTAATATGTATTTCTCCTGCCTATTTCGTAGTATGTCTTTGAAAGTATACTTTTTGTCCTCAATGGAAATGTTATTAAACAATCCCTGCAGTCAGTCTGTTTGCAGTTGTTAAAATTGCATACCTGGGCGCTGGTCCTCAGCAGCACTGATTCCCATATCATATCAAACTTAATCATGCTATGGTCACCATCACCTGGGGTGGAGGGAGTTTCATTTTCTCTGTGCTATCAGGGGTCACTTGCCTTTACAAAGTAAAATCGAGAAGTGCCTCCTGAGGCTCCGTGATACACAGAGTCATGAAGCAATTTCGCATTACATTTACTGAACTCTGAACCACATGGGCAGTCCCACTTTATTCTTAGTTAGTTGAAACCCTCCCATGAATATAATCATTTTCTTTTCACAATCTCCTTATCTCTTCATCTGACCTACTTCTGATTTTGAGCTGGTAGTTTATACTGAGCCCAAAGTGTATTAGCTGTCGATGCACCAGAAGCCTCCGGCTGTGCCATTTCATTGGTTAGTTTTTTCCTTCTCTTCTTTGCAGTTAGAGTTACAATCCCTTTCCCCCACGTTTTATCTCTGTTTTCTGAATATTCTCTACCCTACCATTTTGAATTCCTTTATATTGACTGGGTTAAGCCATGTTCCTGTTAAAGAATGAAAGATTTTCATTATATATTACATTTCATGACCTTTGGATGTCCCAAAGGGCTTTACAGCTTTTGAAGTATAGTCTCTGCTTTAGTGGGGAAGACATAGCAACTAATTTGCACACAGCAACCTCCAATATCATTGTCTCCTGCTGCTACAACTCTGGTACATGTGTTGCAACATCTGAACCAATGCCCTGTCAGCAGTTGCAACTCTTTATCGAAACCACTAGACCTTGCACGAATAAATGCACTGGAATAATGTCTATGTTTAGGATTATATAGCAGTTCTAATGAGAAAATGTTCCTCTTGTCATTTACTGATTCACTCAACCGTATGTGTGTGAATTCCACTGAACACTTCCAGCAATGTTGATAATTGGACACAGCAATAGAAAATGCTGAAAAAGACAAATCAATTAGCATTCATTTGTAAAGAAAAAAGGCAAGTTAAAGTTTTCCTTCTCTGAACACTGTTCCATTTCCTGTTTTTTTTCGTTTGATTTCCAGCATTCTTTCTAATTAAAGACAAATGCATGTACTATTCTGACTCGAGTAATTTAACAATTTAAAGCAGCATTTTACATTTCAAAGTCTCATTTCACAGGTGTTTCTGTGTAAATGGCTGATTAGATTAGTACCTCAGTACTGGATTGGTTATTGAAGAAGTAAACCAATATAAACAGCTGCAAATTTGGCTGCTCCTGACTCCTCTGGTGCTTGCCAGATTAAACATTCCCACCAGCAGTGCAAGGCAGAACAGATAACTCCTGAAGCAAAAGAATATTTAGGAGCTGGGAACGAGACATGCACCGGGGACACGCGGCTGTCAGCGGAATATCTGCCAAAGTCACACTGCTGCAATTATTCCTTTCTGGTTTGATATCTGATCAAGTACATTCCTATCCTCTTCTGCTGGCTGCTGGTCCTCCAGCTCTGTCTCCTCTTCTGCTTTTGATTTTAGAAAAGCCCTATAACTGTCAGCCTGAACCAAAGCAGGTTTATAAAAAGCGTGCTCAGAAGATGCTTTTATCTTCTGTTAATCTTGAGAGATCGCCAGTAGCCGCAAAGGTACAATTTGAATACAAGTTACGTCTCTGAGACAGAAAGTTGCAGGTTCAAGTCCCACTCCAGAGACTTGAGCAAACAATCTAGGCTGGCACTGCAGTGCAGCATTGTGGGAGTACTGCACTGTCAGAGGTACCGAATTTTGGACGAGGCATTAAACTGAAACCTCGCTTTGCTCTCAGGTGGACATAAAAGGTCCCGTGGCATTATTTGAAAAAGAGCAGGGGTGTTCTCCATGGTGTCCTCAACCAACACTGAAGAATAGATTACCATGTCATTATCTCATTGCTGTTTGTGAGACTTAATTGTGCACAAATTGGCTGCTGCATTTCCTACATTGCAACATTTTATATACTTCAAAAAAAACTACTTCACTGATTGCAAAACACATTGGGATGTCCTGAGATTGTAGGAGATGCTATATAAATCTCTTCTTGTAAGGAATGGTTGAAGTGAGACCATAAGCAGTGAACTAGAACTTCCCTTTGAATTCAAAATTCCTTGAAGCTGTTGACAGCCTTTTTGTACCTATTCCAAGTGCCCAGTCTTCAGATATGAGCTTGAACAGTTAGCGCCAGCGGATTGTTCATCCAAATGAACTACTCTATGCTTCACATACGACCTCCATATGTGAATAACAGGCAGGGGAAAAACACTGGGTGATTTATTTATTTTCGCCCTGGTTATCCCCAGGGGTGCTAAGGTCAAAGATTAGTTAACTTAGCACAAAATTACCCACTTGTGGCATTAGAAGAGAAGAAAGACTGTTGTAAAACAGGAATGCAACTGAAAAGTAAAATAGGAATATATTTGTAGCAGCAGGATGTTGACTTGTGGCTTAGGACAGACTGAATGATCTCTTTGCTTACATTTCCCATATCTTTTTTGGGAAGGTTGTTGCATAACATGACTGGGATAATTTGCAATTGGTAGAATTCATCAAAAAGTTTCTGTTTTGTAGTTCATACAGTAAAAAGTGCTTAAAAATAGGAATGTGCCATATCAGTGAAGCACCTGCCAGTCCATTCTTAATCTGTCTTCATATACAAAATTATGTATGGGAAAGAGCGGGGGATGGGGGAATCATAGAAGGATTTTCTATTTGAAGATCATAGCGGGAAACTATTTTAGTTGATTGCACTGGAGTTAACTTACTGGTAAAATCTAGGGGTCGAATAACTCTTGGTATACAACAGCAACAACAACTTGAATTTATGTTGTTGTTCTAGCTGTAGTCCCAAAGAACCATAGGCATCTCTTTTCATCAGAGAGAGGAAAAGTTGGTCATGCATAGCTTGAGGGTCACTACTCTGCAAGCGTCAGGCAAGGCTCAGTGGCAGGCCTCCAGGAGCTCCATGGGAATCAGGGGGAAAACCCTCCGCTGGCTGGAGTCATACCTAGCGCAAAGGAAGATGGTTGTGGTTGTTGGAGGTCAATCATCTCAAATCCAGGACATCACTGCAGGAGTTGCTCAGGATAGTGTCCTAGGCCCAACCATCTTCAGCTGCTTCATCAATGACCTTCCTTCAGTAATAACGTCAGATGTGGCGATGTTCGCTGATGATTGCACAATGTTCAGCACCATTCGTGACTCCTCAGATACTGAAGCAGTCCGTGTAGGAATACAGCAAGACCTGGACATTATCCAGGCTTGGGCTGATAAGTGGCAAGTAACATTCGCGCCACACAAGTGCCAGGCAATGACCATCTCCAACAAGAGAGAATCTAACCATCTCCCCTTGACATTCAACGGCATTACCATCGCTGAATCCCCCACGATCAACATCCTAGGGGCTACCATTGACCAGAAACTGAACTGGAGTAGCTACATAAATACCGTGGCTACAAGAGCAGGTCAGAGGCTAGGAATCCTGAGGCGAGTAACTCACCTCCTGACTCCCCAAAGCCTGTCCACCATCTACAAGGCACAAGTCAGCAGTGTAATGGAATACTCTCCACTTGCCTAGATGGGTGCAGCTCCAACAATACTCAAGAAGCTCAACACCATCCAGGACAAAGCAGCCCGCTTGATTGGCACCCCATCTACAAACATTCACTCCCTCCACCACCGACGCACAGTAGCAGCAGTGTGTACCATCTACAAGATTCACTGCAACAATGCATCAAGACTCCTTAGACAGCACCTTCCAAACCTGCGACCTCTACCAACTAGAAGGACAAGGGCAGCAAATACATGGGAACACCACTACCTGCAAGTTCCCCTCCAAGTCACACACCATCCTGACTTGGAACTATATCGCCGTTCCTTCACTGTTGCTGGATCAAAATCCTGGAACTCCCTTCCTAACAGCACTGTGGGTGTACCTACCCCAAATGGACTGCAGCGGTTCAAGAAGGCAGCCCACCACCACCTTCTCAAGGGCACTTAGGGATGGGCAGTAAATGCTGGCCTGGTCAGCAATGCCCACATCCCATGAATGAATAAAAAAAAACTACCACAGCCAGTGCTGGGATTGAACCCATGCTTTTGGTATTTTTCTGGATCACACTCTAGCCATTCCAAGCTAATTGACCTATGCTTGCAGTTAAATAGCACCTTTAATGTAGTAAAATGTTCTAAGGCACTTCACAAGAGTGATATCAAACAAAATTTGACACTGAGCCCCAAAAGGTAACCAAAAACTTGATGAAAGAGGAAGTTTTAAGGATTTTTTAAAAGGAGGAGAGGCAGAGGGGTTTCCAGAGAGAATTCCAGAATTTAGCGCCTAGCAGTATCAAATGGGCGAGGTTACTCGTGGTTTTATTATTGCACTAATTGTGCTTTTTATGATGTTTCAGTAATATTGTTAACATAGGTTTTGAGTGCAAGTACTGAAAATTTACAAAACTAGTAGTCCAAGGAGGCATTGGGCCAGATTTGCAGTCAACGGCAAAGCAAGGGTGCTCACTGCTGATCACAAAGCGAGCCTCACTGAGAGATCAACGGTCTCTGATGAAAATTCCACCTCTGTCACCGTGCAATGGTACGGCAACTGATTGCAGCATTCTTTGCTGGGCATTCCCTGTGTAGAGCTGGAGAAATGCCATCAGGCTGTCAAAGCAGCCAATCACGTTCAAAGATTTTCACAGACATCCAAACAGGAAACTAAACGCGCTAAAATAAAATAGCTTTTAAAAAATTTACATCAAGCAAATTAAAGATTGGGACATACACATGTGGTGAAGGTGCAAGCTAAAATATTCTGAGAGAACTTAAAAAAAAAATATTTAAATTGGCTGAAAAGATCTACTAATTCATTTGACAGTATTCCACGATTATAAAATTATTTTTTCAGGGTCAGTTCTGTTCATCAAATTTTATTAATCATACCACTGTTAAAAACCCAGTTACACCTAAATGAACAAGGTGTAACTTTTTATATGGTTTCTAACATCAATGTGGTGGCAGAAAAGTTAATTTTCTCTCTGATTTTGTTGTTTGCCGGCGTTGGGGTTGGGTGTACACAGCATGGCCTGTGGCGCAGTGCTGAGCGACACACCGCAGTTTCAGGATTTCTGCACTAATCTGCTCATGCCCGATGTCCTGAAGTTGCGAGTGGTTTCAGATGGATGATGACAGTGAAGGCTGACAGCTTGCCGCCAACCACCACCCCTCCAAACCCTGCAAACTCCAGCAAAAATTTCTCAGGATTTCTCTGCAGTTGAAATGTTCAGCTCACACCGATGCTGAAACAAACACCAAGAACTACAATATAACTATCCAAAGAGAAATGCCTTTTTGCTGGAACATGAGCCAGTACTACTAAAATGCATAACCTGTGCTCCCTGCCTTCCACATTCACCTTTCTTCATATTGGCATGTTGCTCTTTTATTTTCATATCTTTTCCTCTTTAAAGTTTGTAAAACTATTGACTTTTCTTGCGAACCTCCCAGGTCTCAGTGTCTATTTTGGAGGTGGAAGCAATACTGACAAAAAAAAAATCTCTAGCTGAAAACCAGATTTAAAAGCGACTCCAGCAAATTGAGGCCCATAATTTGGAAGATTGCCATAGTTATTTCTGAGCATAATTTTGTGGCATGATTTTCTGACCTGAAATTTTGAGCAGTTATCTTGTCCATTTTTCCGGCAGCCCAATTGCACATGGGTGGGAGAACTCCTTTATACCCGATCAAAAAAATAACTTGATATTCTGACCTTCAACTGGACCCACTATTTCTCAGTTTGGCTTTTCTGCATGTGCTCTCAGTAGCTTGTTAGTAAAATTGCTACTACGGACACTTTCCCAGCTGCATAAATTATTATTTCTTGCAACACAGAAAGCTAGTTAAGCCTGCCCTAGCTTTATGACCGGACTTTCAGATCATTAAAAAACAACCAGGAAAATGAGCAAGGCTATTACTCGGTTCCTCCAATACCGAACATACAAAGACTGAGTTCTTAGCTATAAGGTTTTGAGGGTTTACTGGAACTCGTGAGGAAATTAATAATGCATTATTCTTTAAAGACCTAGGACTGTTGAATTACTGATATAATTTTATAGTATACACTAAATTAAACGTACATGGCAATGATTTCCTGTTTTCTGCTCTAAATATCTTGAGACCCTTACCGAAAGGAAATCTACCAATCTCAATCAGTGAAAAAGTGCTTCCTGAATAGCCGAGCTCTAAATCTAAAATTGTGCTCCTTTGTTCTAGAATCCCCCATCAGAGGAAATAGTTTCTCTGTATCCATCCTATTGAATCCCTTTATCACTTTAAACACCTCGACCTTATAAACTCAAGTTTGTGCAACCGGTCCTCAAAATTTAACCCTATTTAGCCTCAGTGTTATTCGGGTGAATCTGTGCTGTAACCAATTCAATGCCAAAGCTTTTTTTCTGAGGTATGGTGGCCGAAACTGAATGCAGACATCCAAATGCAGGCAGACCAGAACTCTACTACTGAAACATCTTTTCCTCCCTTTTGTATTCCAAACCGCTCGAGCTAAAGGCCAACATTCCATTAGCATTATTGGCTATGCACTAGCTTTCAATGACTTGTGTACATGGACACCTAAATTACCGAGAGCAGCCATTCGTCACCTAGTCAGTGATTTTCATCAGCTACTTGCCCACGGGGCATTACAGATGATCACCACATCTGGCATCCATGTACATATAACCTCCCAGCAGGAGTCAATGGATACTAACCAGAAATGGGAAATCATCTAATTTGTCCTCATAAGGCCAGGGGCCAATTCTATTACCTCTATGATCATCCTGGCTGAGATCAGCTAACTCTACAAACTAGGAACATTTTTGGTCCAATTGGCTCATAGAAATTCACACCATAAAATTGGGGTCAATGGGAGTAATTTTAACATGGGTGAGTGCGTGGAATTTGGTGCAGGTGGGATTTATGTGGTGCTACGTGAAGCTGGCTCCACCCCGCCAGCTTCCAGGTTTTATGGGGGCAGGACAAGCAGAGAGTAGCCAACCTGCTCCCAGGACGCTGGTTATCATTTCAACTATGTTAATGAGGCCAGAAGCATCTGATCTAACCTGCTTTGCAACTGTTTCTAGTTGATAAATGGCATGTAGATGTCACTGGCAAGGCCAGCATTTATTGCCCAACCCTAATTGCCCTTGAAAAGGTGGTAGTGAGCCACCACCTTGAACCACTGCAGTCCATGTGGTGAAGGTACTCCCCCAGTGATGTTAGGGAGGGAGTTTCTGGATTTTTGACCCAGCAATGATGAAGAAATGGCAATACAGTTCCAAGTCAGAAAGGTATGTGACTTGGGGGGGATATCTGAGGCGGTGGTATTCCTATGCACTTGCCCTTGTCAAGGGGAGCTGGTTAGAGTCTTTCTTGTTGGAGATAGTCATTGCCTGGCACTTGTATAGCAGGAGAGTTACTTGCCACTTATCAGACCAAGCCTGAATGCTATTCAGATTTTGCTGCATGTGGGCACAGACTGCTTCAATATCTGAGGAGTGGTGAATGGAACTGAAACACAGTGCAATTATCAGTGAACATCCCCACTTCTGATCTTACGATGTCGGGAATGTCATTAATGAAGCAGCTGAGGATGGTTGGGCCTAGGATACTACCCTGAGGAGCTCCTGCAATGATGTCCCAGGACTGAGATGATTGACTTCCAACAACTACAACCATCTTCCTGTGTGCTAGGCATGACTCCAAACAGTGGAGATTTTTCCCCCTGATTCCCATTGACTTCAGTTTTTTACTGGGATTCCTTGGTACCACATTCGGTCAAATACTGACTTGATTTCAAGGACAATCACATTCACTTCGCCTCTGCTATTCGTCAGCTCTTTTGTCCGTGTTTGCATCGCGGCTGTTATGAGGTCTTGGATCTGAGTGACCCTGGTGGAACCCATCTGAGCACGAGTGAGCAGGTTATTGATGAGCGAGTACCATTGACAGCACTGTCAATGATCTCTTCCATCACTTTGCTGATGATTGAGAGTAGGCTGATGGTGCAGTAATTTCCCAGATTGGATTTGTCCTGATTTCTGTGGATAAGATATACCTGGGCAATTTTCCACTTTGTCTGAAACATGCCAATGTCATAGGTGTACTGTAACAGCTTGGCTAGAGGTCGGCTAGTTCTGGATCACAAGTCTTCAGCACTGCAGATTTTCTCAGGATTCATAGCCTTTGCCG
Source organism: Heterodontus francisci (assembly GCF_036365525.1). Lineage (NCBI taxonomy): Eukaryota > Metazoa > Chordata > Chondrichthyes > Heterodontiformes > Heterodontidae > Heterodontus > Heterodontus francisci. The sequence goes on from NC_090401.1 coordinate 26,454,551, forward strand.
TATCCAGTGTGTTCAGCTGTTTCTTCATACAGAGTGAATCAAGTTGACTTCTATGATGCTGGGGACCTAAAGATTAGGCCAAGTTGGATCCTCCACTCGGCACTTCTGACTGAAATGGTTGCAACTATTTTAACCTTGTCATTTGCTGTCACATGCTGGGCTCTGACAGCATTGACAGGGGTTGGCAATGTGTCCATGAGCATCCACGGTAAAAAAAAATTGAGGTCCGTGACTGGTAGTTTCCAGGATGAGAAATTTCCATGAAATGGTGGATTTCTGACATTGGGATTTCAGAAATCCACAGTTGGCTGCTTCTTTCTGACGGGACCGGCTTTAAAAAAAATCGCAACTGTCAGTTTCATGGTGATGAGAGCAGAACAGCAGCTTCTGAACTTTGGACAGCTTCGTGATTTTCCGGCGGGTTTTTTTTTGAAAAAGCCCGTTGGCAAACCACAAAGCAGTCTGAAGTTCCGAAGCCATTGTTCCTGCTCTCAGTGCCTGTCAGCTGTGAAACTGACAGTTGCAATTTTTTTTTTAAGTTGTCCAACCACAAAGCTGCTATGCTGTCAGTTCCTGCTCTCAGCAACTGTCTGAGAGACAGGTTGGGACAGAAAGAGAGCGGGCGAGAAAGAAAGGAGATGGGAGAACAGAGAGAGAGAAAGGGGGGACAGAGAGAGAGGAGAAAAAGAAGCAGGGGACAGAGAGAGAGAGAGGGGTGGGGGACAGAGGGAGAGAGAGAGGGGTGGGGGACAGAGGGAGAGAGAGAGAGGTGGGGGACAGAGGGAGAGAGAGAGAGGTGGGGGACAGAGGGCGAGAGAGAGAGAGGTGGGGGATAGAGAGAGAGAGAGGTGGGGGATAGAGAGAGAGAGAGGTGTGGGACAGAGAGAGGGAGAGTGAGAGGTGGGGGACAGAGCGAGAGAGAGTGAGAGGTGGGGGACAGAGAGAGAGAGAGAGAGGTGGGGGACAGAGAGAGAGAGAGGTGGGGGACGCAGAGAGAGAGAGGTGGGGGATAGAGAGAGAGAGAGAGAGAGAGGTGGGGGACAGAGAGAGAGAGTGCATGGGGACAGAGAGAGAGAGAGAGTGCGGGGGACAGAGAGAGAGAGAGAGTGCAGGGGGACAGAGAGAGGGAGTGCAGGGGGAGAGAGAGAGAGAGAGAGAGGGAGTGCAGGGCGGCAGAGAGAGAGAGAGAGTGCAGGGGGACAGAGAGAGAGAGAGAGAGCAGGGGGACAGAGAGAGTGAGTCGAGGACAGAGAGAGAGAGAGAGAGAGAGTGCAGGGGGACAGAGAGAGAGGGAGAGAGAGAGAGAGAAAGAGAGGGGTGGGGGACAGAGAGAGAGAGGGATGGGGGACAGAGAGAGAGAGGTGGGGGACAGAGAGAGTGCAGGGGGACAGAGAGAGAGAGAGGGAGTGCAGGGGGACAGAGAGAGAGAGGGAGTGCAGGGGGACAGAGAGAGAGAGAGAGAGTGGGGGACAGAGAGAGAGAGAGAGAGCAGGGGGACAGAGAGAGTGAGTCGGGGACAGAGAGAGAGAGAGTGCAGGGGACAGAGAGAGAGAGAGAACGGGGGAACAGAGAGTGAGGGGGTGGTCAGGGAGACAGTGAGCGAGGGGTCAGAGAGAGAGAGCAGGGGGTGTCAGAGAGAGAGAGGGGGGGGGTGGGTGACACAGGAGGGGAGAAACAACACAGAGGTGATGGAACAACATAAGAGAGGCAGTAATCATGGGTGATTTTAATTTACATATAAACTAGAAAAATGAGATTGGCAATAGTAGCCTGGAGGAGGAGTTCATAGAATGCTTTCAAGGTAGTTTCTTAGAGCAGCATGTTCTGGAGCCAACCAGACAGCAGGGTATATTAGATTTGGTATTGTGTAATGTGAGGAAATTAATTAATGACCTCAGCGTAATGGCACTTCTAGGTAGTTGCGACCACAATATGATTGAATTTTACATCCAAAGAGATTGAAAAAGAGAAGAGTGAGTATAAGACTAGTATTTTAAACTTAAATAAGGGCAATTATGTGAACATGAAAGCTGAGCTAGCTGAAGTAAATTGGGTTACGAGGTTAGGAGATAGATCAAAAGAGAAGCAGTGGCAGACATTCAAAGGGATATCACAGAATACTCAGGATAAGTATATTCCTACTATAAAGAAAAATTCTAAGGGGAGGACCCACCATCTGTGATTAACTAAAGAAGGTAAGGAAAGCATCAAACTTAAGGAAAAAGCATATAATTGTGCAAAGACGAGTGGCAGGTCAGATGATTGGTCAGAATATAAAGAGCAGCAGAGAATGACTGAAAGGTTAACAGGAGAAAGAAATTAGAGTATGAGAGGAAGCTAGCTAGAAATATGTAAAAACGGGTAGCGAGAGTTTCTACAGATATTTATAAAAGAAAAGAGTAAGTAAAGTGAATGTTGGTCCTCTAGAGAGTGAGAATGGGGAGTTAATAGTAGATAATAAGGAAATGGTGGATGAAATGAACAAATATTTTGCTTCTGTCTTCACTGTAAAGGATACAAAAAACATTCCAGTAATAGCTGTAAATCAAGAGGTGGAAGGAAGAGAGGAACTTGGTGAAAGTACAATCACCAGGGAAACAGTACTGAGCAAACAGATGGAGCTGCAGGATGACAAGTCCCCAGGTCCTAATGGGCTTCATCCTAGAGTCTTAAAAGAGGTGGCTAATGAGGTAATAGATGCGTTGCTGTTTATTTTTCAAAATTTGCTAGATTCTGGAAAAGTTCCATCAGACTGGAAAATAGCAAATATAACCCTTCTATTCAAGAAGGCGGGGAGCCAGAAAACAGGTAACTGTAGGTCAGTTAGCTTGTGGTGGGGATGGTGTTAGAATCAATCATTAAGGAGGCTATAGCTGGGTACTGAGAAAAACTTAAGGTAAACGGAAATAGTCAGCATGGTTTTGTGAAAGGGAAATCGTGTTTAACCAATTTATTGGAGTTCTTTGAAGGAGTAACATGTACCGTGGATAAAGGGAGCATGTTGACATACTGTACTTGGATTTTCAGAAGACATTTGACAATGTTCCACATAAAACGTTATTGTGCAAAGTAGGAGTTCGTAGTGTAGTGGGTAACATATTAGCATGGGTAGAAGATTGGCTGGCTGGCAGAAAACAGAGACGATGCATAAATGGGTCCTTTTCTGATTGGCAGGTTGTGATGAGTGGAGTCCCACAGGGGTCTGTGCTGGGGCCTCAACCTTTTACAATTTATATCAATGACTTAGATGAGGGGAGCGATGGAATGGTAGATAAATTTGCAGATGACACAAAAATAGGTAGGAAAGTATGTTGTGAAGAGGACATAGAAGCTTGCAGACCAATATAGATAGGTTCAGTGAGGGGGCAGAAATCTGGCAGATGGAGTATAATGTGGGAAAATGTAAAGTTGTTCACTTTGGCAGGAAGAATAAAAAAGTAGAGTATTACTTAAATGGAGAATAACTGCAGAACTCTGAGGTACAGTGGGATCTAGGTGTTCTACTGCATGAGTCACAAAAAGTTAGTATGCAGGTACAGCAAGTAATGAAGAAGGCTAATGGAATGCTATCCTTTATTACTAGAGGAATTGAAAATAAAAATAAGGATGTTATGCTTCAGTTATACAGGGCATTGGTGAGACCACATCTCGAATACTGTGTGCAGTTTTGGTCTCCTTATTTAAGGAAGAATGTGAATGTGTTGGAGGCAGTTCAGAGGAAGTTTAATAGATTGATACCTGGCATGAGCGGGTTGTCTTATGAGGAAAGGTTGAATAGACTGGGCTTGTTTTCACTGGAGTTTAGAAGCGTGAGGGGAGACTTAATTGAAGTACATAAAATCCTGAACAGTCTTGACGAGGTGGATGTGGAAAGGATGTTTCCTGTTGTGGGGTGTCCAAAACTAGGGGTCACAGTTTTAAAATTAGGGGTCGCCCTTTAGGCACAGAGATGAGGAGACATTTTTTTTCTGAGGGTTGTGCAACTTTAGAACTCTCTGCCTCAGAAGGTGGTGAAAGCGGGGTCATTGAATAATTTTAAGATAGATTCTTGTTAGGCAAGAGAATCAAAGGTTATCAGGGGTAGAAGGGAGTGTGGAATTCGAAACACAAACAGATGAGCCATGATCTTATTGAATGGCAGATCAGGCCAGAGGGACTGAATGGCCTACTTCTGCTGCTAATTTGTATGTTCGTAAAACACAGTGAGGGGGGACAACACATAGGGACAACACGGGGAGAGCACAGAAAGGGGAACAGAGAGAGAGAGAGAAAGAGAAAGAAGGGAGAGAGAGCGATCAAGATCGTTCCTGACAGATGGACATCTATCCGTAATACTCCCCATTTGCTACAGTAAATATGCGGCATTGTACTTGTGCAAGCAAAAAAAAAAGACAGGTATCTCACAAAATCAGTACCCAACGTAGTGACGAGAAAGTAAGTCAATAAATTAGTCTTACTTACAGCTTCTTCACAAAAATGCAGATCTGATGTTTTTATTAGTAGTAAGATAAATTTTTAATGCATTTATCTTTCCAAAATTGTCTCACCAGCCCCCTATGTAAGACAAAAATTATAAAGTGGACCACCACACAAAAATGTTGGACACCCCTGCTGAAAGCCTTTATCCTTGTGTTTTTAAATAACCTAGCAGCTAGGTTATTTTAAAACACAAGTTTAAAGGCTTGTGTTATGTAAACTCATTTTAAAATGGAAAAAAGTCAAACATGGAATGTTTTGATTTTTGCACTCTGGCATGCATTACTTTCACTTAGGACACAAGCTCACTGACATTTGAAAGTTGCTGGACTTTTGCTTCTCTATAAATGTCACAATTGTGCTGCTATCCATTTGGAATCACATTGTTCCAGAAATTGGATTGAAGAGAAAACAGGCAAGAAAATCCAAGGTATCTCCAGAACACAGCACTGTAAGTTTTTCATGTATCCAAGAGTAGAATGTAATGGGATGAAGTGATGGCAGCAAAAACAGGATGCCATTGATCCATATACAATAGTTAGTAAATACAATGTAACGGATAGCTTTAGCAAACCTTAATCTACTACGAACTGTCTATGATGCCTTAACAAAATCCATGCTGCATTTGCAGTTTTAAAAACTGTCAGGGAAGACATAGTAAAAATTAAGTTTCAATTACCATGTTAGAAGCTGATTTCTTTGGGCTTCGAATTGGAGTAAAGGGCAAGGTTTGCAAGTATGTCAAATATCAGTAACTGCAATGTGCATCATTTACTATCCAGTTTGAGGGCAGATAACCTGAGCAGCCAATGTCATTTGAAACTTGTCTGCATCATATAATTTGTAAAATGTGCACCTTTGCTAACAGGTAAAAGATTTGGCTTGGACATAAATTGGTTGGTCTGGAGTACAATCTTAAAGATAGTGACTAAATATTTTGTAACTGAATAATACATGCAGTAACAACCTTTCAGCATTTTTCAGAAAAACTTTTTGTTCATAATTATCTTGTCAGAGCTGATTCAGAATCGACAGTGATAGACTGATATATCGACATAAGTAAATTTAAGAGATTGGCTTTATTGGAGGAACTGAAGGGTGCTCTTTATTTGTAATTGTGTTTATCGAATTTTGTCACTAGCTTTGGTGAGCAAATGACATTTTGCCTATGAGAGATTCTGTTATTTCCTTATTTTAGAATCCATTACCTAGTTTAACAGCCTGTTAAGATGAATAAACTAGTTTTGGCTACCAACCATTAATCTCTCTGTCCCTTCCTGTCCCACTCTGCTTTTCTGTTTTACATGACTCTTCTGAAGTGCTATCAGCTCTATCCTATAGAATCCTCCTGATTTAGAGATTAGTGCTATTCTGTTGTCTACCCTGTCTTCAGACATATTACAAGTAGGTGGAGAAGTTGCACAAACATTGGCGATCACAGGTTAAATTGTTTTGTGACAACAGCAGTGTGAGAAATGGTCCATATTCCTGTTGCTGATTTTTTTCTACTGCCTCACCTCATTAACCACAATGACAATCCTCTCCTTGAGTTTAATGGTTTATTGGATGAATTAGCACTCCTGCCACACTGTGAATCCATAGAGATCACCTCATAAGGTCCATCTACCACCTCATGACATGGTGTAGCTAACTCTATTCTCTAAACAAAGTAATTTGCAATGGCATTGCATACTATTTTTCTTGCTAGCTAGCTAATACAGCTGTGCTGCTCTCCATTGATGTTTGTATGCCTAGCTACATTATTTATAGGGAGAAATGTGTATTAAATGGGACTGTGTTTTGACAGCATTAGATTGGCTTTACACTTTATATACAGATTAATTGCCCCCATGTCTGTGGCTGTCAATAATTTTGTCAAACGTCCATGGTGCAGCATGTCGGTGCCTATCCCTGATCAATAAGGAAGAGGATATTTTTGGAGCTTCCTCCTCCCATTAGTTGTCACCACCATTCATGACTGGATGTGGCAGACCTGGAGAGTTTTGATTTGATCCATTGGGTGTAGGATTGCTTAGCTCTGCCTCTAGCATGCCGCTTCAGAATTTTAGCATGCATGTTGTCCTGTGTTTCAGCTTACCAATCTGGCACTTCTACATTCTTCATTGAACCAGGGTTGATCCCCTGTCTTGATTGTAATAGTAGAGCGAGAGATGTGCTCGGTTATGAGGTTACTGATTATAGTGGAATGCAATTCTGCTGATGGCCAATTTGGATGCCCAGTTTTGAGCTGCTAGATCTGTTCCAAATCGATTCCATTTAACACAGTGGTGTGCCACATTCCCACCAATACTGTCATGGACTGATGCATCTGTGACAGGTAGGCAAGGTGAACTAGCTTTTTAACATTTGTTGATTCTCTTGCCACCTGCTGCAAGTACAGTTTGGCACCCATGTCCTTCAGGACACATTCAACTTGGTCAGTCGTAGTGCTCCAAGCCATTCTTGGTGAGGGACCCTAACCCTAACCCTTCTCTCTCCAATAGCCCAGTTCAATTCTCATTCAGCAGTGTATCTATAGTTTCACCATTGAAATGGTCTCTCCCATAATTGTATAACTGAAGGCTGCATCAACTGGTCAGGTTTTCTGACTCCTCCCCCCCCCCCCCCCCCCTATTTTCCATCCATTGATGACAGCAGACCTGCTCTGTGTGAAGATTCAGTTAATCCATTCTCGTTGAAATAAACTGTACAATCTTGCTGTGCAACTGATGCATGACGCATGTAAATATTGAATATTGCAGTTAGTTGTAGTGAGAGTTATCGGTTATTGCTTGGTTTCAGCATCAAATTGATGTGTTTTCTCCTAGATTGGATGCTTAAGTAGCTAACATATCTGCATTAAAATCATTCTACTTTGTCTTGCTCCTGGCAATCCTTGGGATGTATTAAATAGATTCACCAGGTTGCTCATTCCTATCTCTCTGCCAGTGCTGCATCATTGAACCAGATTCTTGGAGGTGCATAACAGCTGACCAGGATAATGGTTGCCACCAGTTTTCCATCCCCTGTGAATTAACTACACCAGGCACCTTTGCTGGATGGTATAGCCCAGATAGAGAGCTCACTATGCAGACAATCACAGATACATATCCTTATCACACCACTGTGCCGCCTACTGAGGTGATCTTTATGCCCAGATGACTGCTGTAACTCAATGTGATAAAGAGATTTTAAGCTGATATTATGAAGGACATGTTCTAACCATTGGTATATTTGTTGCTTTTTATCTGCAGGATGGTGGTTTCAGGCCTGTGGCCCTTCCAACTTGAACGGCATGTATTATTCAGGCGGGATGAATACAATTCGATTTAATGGGATCAAGTGGCACTACTGGAAAGGGTCACATTACTCCCTCAAGTCCACCACTATGATGATTCGCCCTGTATCTTTCTGAGCAATGTACAGGGATCACTTTTCTGAGCAGCTAATGGAATTCCCCATCACATGTAAGGGATACTCTGCATCTGCCACACAACCACTGATTTAATTTTATTAAATCATTTAGCACAGACTGGTGGGACATATATATTAACGGCTTCGCCACCATTGCTATCAGCCTGCAGATTACAAGAAAATATTTTGTTAAAAAACTTTCCTGCGCATCTTCAGTGGTGAAAAGTTTGACAAGGAGACGCTCAGTGGAAAACTGGAAAGAGAATATTAAATGACTTGCCATTGAACTAGTTCTTGAAATAGAAAAGCCCTTCAGGGCTTCTTCTGTTCAACTTGAATGATGCAAAGGATGTGTTGCCCATTGACATAATCTAGATTCAGGGCAAAGCGTATTTGAAAGTGTTCCTTCTTGGTCAGCTGCCTTCAATGTTGTCTTTAATGCATCAACCTTCACATCTGCTTGCTCCTTCAATAGGTACTGAGTCAGATGACCACAGCGAATGGAAACCAATGCAGGGATGTAACATGCTTAACTATTTAACGTACAGAAAGTATTTGGGCACTTCTGCAGTAAATTCTTCTTCTTGAAGGAAACATTGCAAATCTACATTGTTATCTTTACCCATCTGTGTCTGTTTCAGATTTTTGAAGACAGCTAGTTTTCTGGGTAGGCTCAGTTCCATCAGCAGCCAACATGTACAGCCTGTTCCAAAAATCCCATTGCTTATTGGCTGCCACTGCATATTTGTGCTCCAGCAGATGTTCTATTTGCTGCAGACCCAGCTGTTTGCATCAATGTGTTTTGACATTTTTAATTTTGTTTTTTTTGATATAGCTATGATTAAATCAAATAAATGTGGAGAGCCTGATGACAGGCCATGTCATTGTCCTCTGTATACAAACATGGTTAAGGATCTTCCACTACATTATGCTTTGGTCATGTTGCTCCTTTGTAACGAGTCTCTGCTGTACAATTTGGTGTGCAAGTTTCTGCTGTGTGTGTGGATAGTGAGAAAACCTACCCAGTGCAACTTCTGTCTGTTATTGAGAGATCATTGTTTTTGCGGTGCATGGCTATTTCAGGAATAGGTAAATGTGCCTCCAGCTATTGCTCTTTGTCCCCAAGGGTCTTGTCAATCATCGAGCCAAAAATTAAGAGGAGGTCAGAGGTCTAAGCAAACAATCCAGCGAAATTCACACTGCTGCAAAAGATATTGTTTTGTTTGGAATGGTTATATCTGGGACACTCTTAAAGCAGTTAACTTTTGCTTACATGCCAATCTCTTTGTTCTTGCATCAAATGTAGGGCCACCTGCAGTTTTAAAATACTGCTATGATCCTATAATAAGCATAATTGTTGCTGTTTCACAGTATATAAACTCTGAATCATCCTGAGTGGCAAATCATAGCAATATCTGGGAGAGACTAATGGAGACTGAACACACTTTGTGTGAGAGGAGAAATAAGCCTTCCCTAAGTCACAGGATTTTCTGACTTTATTCTTGTGAACAGTGAAAGCAAAATATTATTTCTTCCACTTTCCCTGCTGTCTCGACTGTGAACCCTCTGGTACCAAGATAGCAGTGATTGACCAGCTTGCTGGCCTCTGATTGTGAAACTGCTGTGAGCAGCAGTGTGAGTGTGACCTGGGGTAATTTTCTCAGTTTCCCACCACCACCTCCCAACAAGCCCCCTACTCATCAGCCGCCACCTACTCATCAGCCACCCACTGCAAGAACACAGATGCAAGGTAGCAGGAGTATGACGCAGCTTGCAATGATTAATTTTTACAAAAATTGATAGACAGGTTTTTGCTGAATATTAACAACTGCCAGGTGTGAATTAAGGGACATCACTCCAAATTGTTAGTCTCTTATTTCACACGCCTCTCTGCGTAAAGTACAACATAGCTGTATATTCAAATGCTGGGATATTGTTCCAAGTAAAATATTGGGAGTGTGCCAATGACAGGTTGAACATTACAACAAGGTGGAGCAACAATGGGTTTTAGCAGAGACCTATTTAAGGATCACAAAACAAAACTATACTAAACTTACATTTCATAAAAAGCTTTGTTTCTAACAGAACTAACAAGACATAATTAAAAATGAGAATCTGTTAAATGCATCACAACAGGCTTATCCTATCCTTATGATAAAGAATCCATTAAGCCATCGGGAACTGATTTTGATTGTAGTGTATAAAAGGTCAAGAAAGTTTTCCTGCTTAAACATATCCATTAATTTTTTTTACTGGATTATTGAAATAAAGAATATTACAAATATTGATTTGTCAGTCATTACTTCCAGAAAATGGACACGGGCATGTTATAGCTTAATTATTTACCATTTCCAATATGTGCAAATAACGGAAAAGTTTACTACTACTTATTCTGCAAAAGAAAGTTAAATTAAATTGTCAAGCAATAACTAGGAAATGTTTTATATATTTTCATTTTTTTTAACTATTAAACATGAGCATACCATTTACAGCAGTTTTTGGATTAATTTAAGAAATAAAAATATCCAAACTTCTGTCTGTGCTTTCATATATCTTGTCTGCCAGCAATAGAAATGGATCAGCATTACAATGTTGTGACCTTTAGTTATGCATTCAAGCTGTAATATATATGTTTACCCAACATTCCAGTGTATATAAAAGATATACACATTTTTATTTATGCATTTTGCCACAGTAAAAGTTATCAGGTCAGAGTAGTGCTGTGATCAGAGCTCCTAAGTATTTTGTCAGTACACTGGTTGCCAATATAATTTTTCCCCATCCGACTGTTTCCTGATCTCTGCTGTAACATTAGGGGAGGCACGAGGCACAGACCAGCCACTTTCCCACAGTGGGTGGGGAGGATAAAACAGTTGCCTTGCAGGTGCTCTCTCACACCCTGGTGTCTGGTGGTACTACTATACAAATAAGAGGTCCCTCTTGCCTATAGCAAACTAGGTCAGAAATATGAAGTGTTAGCAGGTCCCGAGATGAGGAAGCAAAAACTAAAAATGATCAAGAAAGAAAAACAAATGTATTTTACACACAATGTGACAGTTGATTAAGTTATCAATAATTACTTGTATCATTATTGTACTCTTTCTTTACATGAAGTCAGATTTAGTAAGTTAAGAGCCACTTAAGTTTGGAAAACATGCCATACGTTGGTCACAGGTTTTCAGATTGGTTTGGATAACTTTGAACTTGTTTGTCCGTAAAGCACCGACAGAAAGGGCAACCACACATTGAATGTCCAGCTGGTCTGTGACCATAGGAAGTGAATCTTGCAGGTCTGCACCTGGTTCCCAGGCAGCTATGATGACTCCTTCGTTCTGTGAGAGTCCCAGGTGCCACATCTCTTCAGGCCCACATCCGGAATCTGTGGGTGGCTGCTGGGAGATAACTAGAACCATCTCCTAACACTGACCTGCATTGAACAGACCATTGGCATCTTGAAGATGTGCTTCCGTTGCCTTGATCGCTCAGCTGGTGCTCTCCAGTACAAGCCAGTCAGAGTGTCTTGTGTGTTGGTTGTCTGCTGCACCCTGTCCAACATGAAAATACAAAGAGGCCTGGAGATGGATGAAGAGTAGGAGCTGGAATGCCACTCCACCTCAGAGGAGGATGTGGAGGAGGAAGGGATCACTCAAGAGGTAGCCGGCACCCAGGCATTGGAAAAGACCCGACGATGTCATCCCAGATCTCAGGGCCAATGGCAGGCTGACATGGCCAGAAGGGCCATGCTAATTCAACAGCGTTTCACCTGTTCGCCTTCGAGCCCATATGACCGATGATCCCAGAACTCACCTTCCAGCATAGAGAGTTATCATTCTGTGATAACCCATGTCTGTGAAGTCCCATTACCAGCCATGACCATGGAAAATCAGGTTTCCACCGCCAACACTCTCCAACATCACAAAGCACAGAAGTACAGCAATCTCAGGTACCCATAGATGCCCCCATCCACCCAACAAAACTCCATCCCCCTTTTGACATGACACATCAAGAACACATATATCAGACTGATAACATAAACAAGTGAAATCAGGAGACACAATCACTGACCAAAGCAAGCAAAAGGACTGCTGGATGGAGCACTATCTAGAACTGTACTCCAGGGAAAATGTTGTCACTGATACCGCCCTCAATGCAGCCCAGTCTCTGCCAGTCATGGATGAGCTGGACGAACAGCCAACAAAATCAGAACTCAGTGATGCCATTGATTCTCTAGCCAATGGAAAAGCCCCTGGGAAAGGACGGCATTACCACTGAAATAATCAAGAGTGCCAAGCCTGCTATACTCCCAGCACTCCATGAACTGTTTTGCCTGTGCTGGGATGAGGGAGCTGTACCACAGGACATGCGTAATGCCAATATCATCACCCTCGATAAGAACAAGGGTGACCATGGTGACTGCAACAACTACCATGGAATCTCCCTGCTCAGCATAGTGGGGAAAGTCTTCGTTCAAGTCATTTTAAAGAGACTCCAGCAGCTGGCTGAGCGTATCTACCCTGAGGCACAGTGCGGCTTTCGAGCAGAGAGATCCAACATTGACATACTGTTCTCCCTTCGCCAGCTGCAGGAGAAATGCCGTGAAAAACAGATGCCCCTCAGAGGGAAGTGGAGGAGCATATATGTAGGGAAATCACAGATAGGTGCAGGAATTAGAGGGTTGTAATAGTAGGTGATTTTAACTTCCCTAATATTGACTGGGACTGCCTTAGTGCCAAGGGATCAGATGGGGAAGAATTTGTTAAGTGTGTCCAGGATAGTTTTCTGAAGCAGTATGTGGATGGCCCTACTAGAGAAGGGGCTACACTTGACCTCTGCTTAGGAAATGAGGATGGGCAGGTGGTTGATGTGTCAGTGGGGGAGCACTTTGGGACCAGTGACCATAACTCTATTAGCTTCAAGATAGTTATGGAAAAGGATAGGACTGGTCCTCATGTTGAAGTACTAAATTGGGGGAAGGCTAATTTCGATGGCATCAGACAGGAACTCTCAAAAGTTGAATGGGAGAGGCTGTTTACAGGTAAAGGGACATCTGACAAGTGGGAGGCTTTTAAAAGTGAGATAGAAAGAGTTCAGGGCAGGCATGTCCCTGTTAGATGGAAGGTCAAGGCTAGCAAGTTTAGGGAAGCTTGAGTGATATTGTGGGTCTGGTCAGGAGAAAGAAGGAGGCATATGTCAGGTATAGGCAGCTGGGATCAAGCGAGTCACTCGAGGAGTATAGGAGATGTAGGACTACACTAAAGAAGGAAATTAGGAGGGCGAAATGGGGCCATGAGATTTCCCTGGCAGATAAGATAAAGGAGAATCCTAAAAGATTCTATAAGTATATTAAGAGTAAAAGGGTAGCTAGGGAGAGAGTAGGTCCCCTTAAGGATCAGTGTGGTAATCTATGTGTGGAGCCACGGGAAATGGGCGAGGTCTTAAATGAATACTTCTCGTCTGTATTTACAGTGGAGAAGGTCATGGAAGCTAGTGAGTTCAAGGGAGGGAACAACGATTTCCTGGAGCATATCAACATTACAAAGGAGGGGGTATTGGAAGTTTTGAAGCGCATCAAGGTGGATACATCCCCAGGGCCTGACCAGGTGTATCCTAGGATGCTATGGGAAGCAAGGGAGGAAATTGCTGGGGCCCAAGCAGAGATTCCTGTATCATCGTTAGCCACGGTGAGGTACCGGAAGACTGGAGGATAGCTAATGTTGTGCCTTTATTTAAGAAGGGCAGCAGGGATAAGCCAGGGAACTACAGGCCGGTGAGCCTTACATCAGTGGTGGGAAAGTTATTGGAAGAGATTCTGAGAGATAGGATTTATATGTATTTGGAAAGGCATGGTCTGATTAGGGATAGTCAGCATGGCTTTGTGCGTGGGAAATCATGTCTCACAAATTTGATTGAGTTTTTCGAGGAGGTGACCAAGAGGATTGATGAGGGCAGGGCGATGGACGTTGTCTACATGGACTTCAGCAAGGCCTTTGACAAGGTCCCGCATGGTAGGCTGGTCCAGAAGGTTCAAACACATGGGATCCAGGGTGAGCTAGCAAATTGGATACAAAATTGGCTTGGTGATAGGAGGCAGAGGTAGTGGAGGGTTGTTTTACAGATTGGAGGCCGGTGACCAGTGGTGTGCTGCAGGGATCGGTGCTGGGCCCTCTGTTTGTCATATATATTAATGACTTGGATGTGAATGTAGGGGGCATGATTAGTAAGTTTGCAGATGACACCAAAATTGGTGGTATAGTGGACAGTGAAGAAGGTTGTCTAAGGTTGCAACAGGATATAGATAAACTGGGAAAGTGGACAAGGGATTGGCAAATGGAATTTAACATAGACAAGTGTGAAGTGATGCATTTTGGGAAGTTAAACCAGGGTAGGACATATACAGTGAATGGCAGGGCCCTGGGGAGTGTTGTTGAGCAGAGAGACCTTGGGGTGCAAGAACATAGTTCCCGGAAAGTGGCAACACAGGTAGACAGGGTGGTGAAGAAGGTGTATGGCATGCTTGCCTTCATCGGCCGAGGCATTGAGTACAAGGGTTGGGACGTCATGTTAACAGTTGTACGTAACATTGGTTAGGCATCATTTGGAGTACTGTGTGCAGTTCTGGTCGCCGCACTCCAGGAAAGATGTGATTAGCTCGAGAGGGTGTAGTAAAGATTCACAAGGATGTTGCCTGGTTTGGAGGGCTTGAGTTGTAAAGAGAGATTGGATAGGCTGGGTCTGTTTTCCCTGGAGCGAAGGAGGCTGAGAGGGGACATGATAGAGGTATATAAAATTATGAGAGGCTTTGATAGGGTAGATAGCCAGAGTCTGCTTCCCGTGGCAGGGGTGACTAAAACTAGAGGGCATAGATTTAAGGTGAGAGGGAGGAGGTTTAAAGGGATCAAAGGGGTACATTTTTCACACAAGGAATAGTGGGTATCTGGAATGAGCTGCCAGAGGAGGTGGTGGAGGCAGGAACAGTAGCAACATTAAAGAGGCATCTGGACAGGTACTTGAATGAGCAAGGCATAGAGGGATATGGAATTAATGCAGGCAGGTGGGATTCGATAGGCACTATGGTCGGCATGGACGCAATGGGCCAAAGGGCCTGTTTCTATGCTGTACGACTCTATGACTCTCTGACCCTCTACGTTGCTTTCATAGATCTCACCAAAGCCTTTGACCCCATCAGCAGATGTGGTCTTTCAGACGACTAGAAAAGATCGGATGTCCACCAAAGCTACTAAGTATCATCACCTCATTCCATGACAATATGAAAGGCACAATTCAGCATAGTGATGCCTCATCAGACCCCTTTCCTATCCCGAGTGGCGTGAAACAGGGCTGTGTTCTTGCACCAACACTGTTTGGGATCTTCTCACTGCTGCTCTCACATGCGTTCAAGTCTCAGAAGAAGGAATTTTCCTCCACACAAGATCAGATGGCAGGTTGTTCAACCTTGCCTGTCTTAGAGTGAAGACCAAAGTACGGAAAGTCCTCATCAGGGAAGTCCTCTTTTCTGACGATGCTGCATTAACATCCCACACAGAAGAGTGTCTGCAGAGACTCATTGACAGGATTGCGGCTGCCTGCAATGAATTTGGCCTAACCATCAGCCTCAAGAAAATGAACATCGTGGGACAGGACGTCAGAAATGCTCCATCCATCAATATCGGTGACCACAATCTGGAAGTGGTTCAAGAGTTCACCTACCTAGGCTCAACAATCACCAGTAACCTGTCTCTCAATACAGAAATCAACAAGCGCATGGGAAAGGCGTCCTCTGCTATGTCCAGACTGACCAAGAGGGTGTGGGCAAATGGCGCACTGACACAGAACACAAAAGTCTGAGTGTTTGAAGCCTGTATCCTCAGTACCTTGCCCTACGGCAGCGAGGCCTGGACAACATATGTCAGCCAAGAGCGACGTCTCAACTCATTCCATCTTTGCTGCCTCCGGAGAATCCTTGGCATCAGGTGACAGGACCGTATCTCCAACACAGAAGTCCTCGAGGCGGCCAACATCCCCAGCATATACACCCTCCTGAGCCAGCGGTGGGCTTGGCCATGTGAGCCGCATGGAAGATGGCAGGATCCCCAAGGACGCATTGTACAGCGAGATCGTCACTGGTATCAGGCCCAACGGCCGTCCATGTCTCTGCTTTAAAGATGTCTGCAAACGCGACATGAAGTCCTGTGACATTGACCACAAGTCATGGGAGTCAGTTGCCAGTGATCACCAGAGCTGGCAGACAGCCATAAAGGCGGGTCTAAAGAGTGGCGAGTCGAAGAGACTTAGCAGTTGGCAGGAAAAAAGACAGAAGTGCAAGGAGAGAGCCAACTGTGTAACAGCCCCGAGAACCAATTTTATCTGCAGCGCCTGTGGAAGAGTCTGTCACTCTAGAATTGACCTTTATAGCCACTCCAGGCACTGCTCCACAAATCACTGACCACCTCTAGGTGCTTGCCCATTGTCTCTTGATACAAGGAGGCCAAAGTAGAAGAAGAAGATGATTGCAATAAAAACAGAACAGCATAAAAATGTGGAAAACATCACCCAGTTGGCCTATTAAGTGACGTTAACTGTGCGGCGCCTTTTTCTCTCTACCACTTCTACGCGGTGCTCCCTTTGTGGCAGAGGATGAAGTGGAGGCAGCCCGCTCCCTAGTCTCTGCATCTGGCTGAGATGTCCATGGCATCCTCGTCTTGGATGTGCCCGTGGAATATTCTCTCCAGGTTGCCGTGCCTGCGTCATTTCAGGGACCGCCTCTGTCGCATGGTCTTGGCACACAGATGGTTCCTGAGACT
This sequence comes from Heterodontus francisci, assembly GCF_036365525.1. Classification (NCBI taxonomy): domain Eukaryota; kingdom Metazoa; phylum Chordata; class Chondrichthyes; order Heterodontiformes; family Heterodontidae; genus Heterodontus; species Heterodontus francisci. The sequence continues at coordinate 26,471,242 of NC_090401.1, forward strand.
GAGGGAGCAAGGAGACGAAGGGTGATGCAGGTGCCCCCAGAGGGGTGGCCTCTTCATCTGCCTCTTTGACTGTCTCAGACTTTCCTGCCGCCCTTGGATGCTGGATGAGGTGACTAACTGGGACACGGTTGGCATCCACTCCTAGCATCTCAACACCATCAGCAACACTGGGCGGTCTATGCTACAGAGAGTCTCACTCTTTCTGTGCATATCAACATGCTGCTCATGCATCCTGGGGTGCTGCATAAGGATTGCAAAGAGGCTGCCCAATCTCAATGGAGGAGCTCATGCGATCAAATGCCTGAGTCATGACAGAGCACATGCTCTGTAGGCACTCCTCCATTGCCTGCCCATGGCTCCTCAAAGCCTCAGGGAACTCCGACAAATGGGAACTTATTTCCCTCTGGTACTTGAGGAATACCCTCCTTGTTTGTGACATCCGAGGCCCAGCATCTTCACCAAGCGGAGCATCACTGTGTCTGTCCTCTGTCCAGCGAGGAGGACTGCCCACAGCTGACGCTGCCTCACCCTACTCCTCCTGCTCACACAGCACTCCACGTTTTACACTACTCTGTGGCACAACCGAGGTGAGTGTGACTACACTGGTGGAAGGTGCCGAGATATGATGTGAAGGTCCTGGTTCTGTTGAGTCTCCTCCCACTGAGGAGGGTGGCACCGTTTGTACTCGCGCACTCTGCTCCCTGTCTGCAACTGGTCCTGTGGGAAACACAAGAAAATGGAAATGCTCAACAAGTGCCCCAGCACAAGTAACCCCTTAGATGATAGTGATCGAAGATCCACAGCGCACATCGGGCAGGAGTCTCCTTCATGCCTCACCTCAAGATTGAGCTATCAAAAGACCCTGCTATTCACGGCCTCCCATCTTGCCATCGCCCATGGACTGACGCATTGGCACCCTGGCGATCTCCAGCGCCGCCTCCTCCATCAGGGTCGGAATGTAGAAGTCAGCCACACCACCACCCATTCGAGTCATTTCCTGAACGTTGTGGGCTCTCTTTTCCTGCAGGATGAGTGGAGAATGATTCATGAATAGGCTTCCCTCTCTCATCTCTTCCAGTGTGACATATATGTGAGCTGCTGTGCTCCTCAGGGATCCCCCCTTCTGAATAGCACCCCATATCTGAGAGTGGCTGCCGTCTCAGTGATGTGGCTGGACACTTGATCTGACAATGTTAAGGAGAACTATGGATATTGTGTGAAGTCAGCTCACATCCTTGCTGGTATTTACAGAGTTGATGACTTGTCACCCGGCTGCCGCTGGCCATATCAGGTCATTGAATCTGTTCCACCAATGGACCCATGTCATTTTGGTAACTCCCTGGCTGCTGACCTCCGTCACCACCTACATCCAGGTCTGCTTTGTGTCTCTAGGTGGATTTCTTCTTCCAGATGCTAGGAACACTGCATCTGTTAAAGTCTCAAGGGAGGCATCTGAAAATTGTGGTGCTGCTTGGGGATGCCTGCCCTTGCCAGCACTGGCCCTCTGAGGTCCCTGCTGCTCCATTGCTTCAGTAAACGGCAAGAACCGTCATGGTTGCCGTTCGTCTTTTCAAAGGGCCCTCCGTTACTGGGTCCCGTTTCCAGGCACCGCAAATTGGGTGGCAAACTTGCCCCTGGGCCAATTAGACACCTTTGTCTTTCAACATAGCATCGCATCAGCAGTGCTGAGGTGGCACGGGCTCGGGACCCAGAAATGTTCTGGGCGTCAAGTTCCTGACCCCAGAATGAAAATTCATCCCCAGAACTCTGCAGTAAGTGTGGTCTAATCAAGGTTTGATACAAGTTTAACATAACTTTTCAGCTTTTTAATACTATCCCTCTAGAATTGACTATTGTATAAAAATCAAGTATTATAACAGAATGGTAAGGTTATACGCGTCAGGAAAGCATGAACAGGATGGATTTCTTTTCTCTTGAAAAGACAAGACTGAGGGGGTGGCCTTTAAAATTGTGAAAGGTCTTGTTGAAGTAGATCTGGAGGATAGTGTTTCCACTTGTGGTCAAACAGCAAAACTGGAAGTCAGCAATCTAAGATAGTCACCAAGGAATCAAACAGGGAATTCAGAAGAAACGTCTTTACCCAGAGAGTGGTGAAAATGTGGAATTTGCTACCACAGGGAGTAGTTGAGTGAATAGTGTAGGTGCATTTAAGGGGAAGCAAGATAAGCATATGAGGGAGAAGGGAATAGAGCATTAAGCTGATAGAGTTAGATGAGGAAGGATGGGGGGAGGCTCATGTGGTGCATAAACATCAGCACGGACTTGTTGGGCGAAATATTTCTATGGCATATATTCTATTTAATGCTAAAGAAAAGCTCTGAGACCCTGTCATTTACTCTAATTTTAACTTAATTATGATATACTTAGTTAAAAATGCAATAAGTTGATACAAAATAATTTTAGCACGAAATTGCCTTGTTTACAGGAGATGGTCAGAGGATATGCTTTTACAAATCACTCTGTCACATTCTTATAACTAAATCTATTATTCCTTCTGTGCATTTGGCCACAGTTCATGTGAATGACTGATTACACTTGTTTAGCAATGAGAAGTTGAAAAAATTGTTGTGTTTTTAATATGTGGAAACTATTGTTTTGTAAAATAGCAAGTTTGTCAGTACTGACAAGCATTTCATTAGCAATAATTTGCGAGAGCCATCTGTTTCTCATTTGTAATCTAGAGGGAAATAAATTAGGCTAGGTACGTTTAATCATTTAGCTGTTGTCATTTGGACTGCAGCAGAGGTAAGGACCACAGTGCTGGACGCAACTTTGCAAATCGTGAAGATTTTTTTTGAATGCGTCAGATGTGCCACAAAAACATTTGTCTCGAATACAAAATTTGAAGGAAGACAGCTATCCCAAAATTTATATTCAAGTTAAGCTTTGGTTAAATAGATTTTCAGCATGTGCCTGGGGTAACAAATTTTGTAAATAGAAGTTTTGTCAATATTGAAAATATGCATGACAATGGCCTCTCAGAGGACAACCACCACAAATGGGGTTGAACACCAACAAGGAGTCAATGACTCAGAAGAAAAAAATTGACTTATGTTTTTTTTTAAAAAGCTTCATTTTTCTCATGGTTACATTTTTTTGACTAAGGTTGTGCTAAATTACAGCGGCAGCCAGGATCAACTCAAACTAAAAATTCTGCTCAAGTTTCACCTTGTTGGAACTAAAGTAATTGTAAAAGCAGATATTAAGGTAAGTGATTAAACATTTGATCAAAGAGATAGATTTTAGGAAGGGTCTTAAGGGAGAAAGAGAGGTTTAGAGAGGAAATTCCCAAACTAAGGGCCCAGACAGCTGAAGGCACAGGAACCAGTGGTGGGGCAAAATGACTGGAAAATACACGAGGCCAAAGTTGGAGGGAGGCCAGGTCCTCAGACGGTCGCAGGGCTGGAGATGATTATGGATATAGGGAGAGGCCAGGCAATGAAGGGATTGAAACAAGTGGTTGTGGGTGAGAAATTGGGCTTGGTAGTGTCCGTTTTTGGGCACCCTGAGTGCTGTTAAGGGTTTCAAAATGGCATCTGCGGTACATACACATACTTCTGGCACGAAATTCTCTGGGCGCCATCGTGGTGAAGATGTTAACTTGCGCACAGAATTAACATCTGCCAGAAGTACACAGAGCAGGCAGCAAATTGATTTGACGCGACGCTGCCATTTTGGAGCACACGCTTCATACATTCTCTCTTAACCTCGCCCAGCTGAACACGTGATAAGCAGCTAGAAGGACCCTTGGCAGCGCTATTTAAAACCATCATCAACTCCTGACAAGATAGTTGCTGTTTGATTTTTTTTTTCTGGCTGTTGCTACAACTCCACATGTTTTTGATGCTTTCCATTGTTGTTTCAAGTCTCAAAAGTCTAGAAGGAATGGTGTGCTATGTGCTAAGGTACTTCCGGCTGACTTTATTTTGTTTATTGTTGGAATGAGGGCGTCACTAGCAAGGGCAGCATTTATGGCCCATCCTTAATTGCCCTTGAGAAGTTGGTGGTGAGCCATGTGGTGTAGGTACGCCCACAGTCCTGTTAGGGAGAAAGTTCCAGGATTTTGACCCAGCAACATTGAAGGAAACATAGGAACAGCAGTAGGCCACTTAGCCTTTTGAGCCTGTTTGGCCATTTAATGAGATCATAGTTGAACTGCAACCTAAATCTATATACCCACTTTTTCCCTATATCAATCAATACTTTTGGTTAACATATCTATTAATCTCAGTTTTAAAATTAAAATTAATGTAGCATCAATTACCTTTGTAGAAGAGAGTTCCTAACATCTATCACTCTTTGCATGTAGAAGAGTTTTCTAATTTCGCTCCTGACTGGACTGGCTTTAATTTTTAGACTATGCGGCTCAGTCCTAGATTCTCCAACCAATGGAAATGGTTTCTCTCCATCTACCCTATCTGTTCCCCTTTAATATCTTGAAAGCCTCAGACAAATCATCCTTAACCTTTTAAATTCCAGGGAATGCAACTCTAGTTTGTGTTGCTTCGCCTCGTGATTTAACCCTTAGAGTCCAGATCTCTTTCTAGAAAATGTACGCTGCACTCTATCCAAGGTCAGTAAATCTTTCCTAAGGTGTGGTGCCCAAAATTGCTCATAGCACTCCAGGTGTGTTTTACCCAGGTCTTTGTGCATCTGAAGCATGAATTCTATCCCCTTGTATTCTAGTCCTCTAGATATAAAGGTCAGCATTCCATTAGCCTTTTTGATTATTTTCAGTACCTGTTCATGACATTTTTATAATCTATGTATCTGGATCCCCAATTCTCTGTATCTCCAATGTTTCTAACTTTTCACCATTTAGAAAGTACTTGATTCTATCCTTTTTGTCCAAAGTGGATGACCTCACATTTGCCGACATTGAAATCTATTTGCCACATTTTGCCCATTCACATAATCTATCGATATCTTTGTAATTGTATGCTTCCATCTACGCTGTTTACAATGCTGCCTGTCTTTGTACTATGAACTACAGTATATATCCAAGTCAGGATGGTGTGTGACTTGGAGGGAAACTTGCAGGTGGTGGTGTTCCCATGCATCTGCTGCCCTTGTTCTTCTAGGTGGCAGAGGTCATGGGTTTGAAAGGTGCTGTCATAGAGTCAGAGAGTCATACAGCACAGAAACAGGCCCTTCGGCCCATCGTGTCTGTGCCAGCCATCAAGCACTTACCTATTCGAATCCCATTTTCCAGTACTTGGTCCATAGCCTTGTATGCTATGGCATTTCAAGTGCTCATCTAAATACTTCTTCAATGTTGTGATGGTTCCTGCCTCTACCACCTCTTTAGGCAGTACGTTGCAGATTCCAACTCCCCTCTGGGTGAAAATGTTTTCCTCAAATCCTACCCTTGGTGAGTTGCTGCAGTGCATGTTGTTGATGGTACACAGTGCAGCCACATTGCACCAGTGATGGACAGATTGAACATTTCAGGTGGTGGATGGAGTACAAATTATGTGGGCTGCTTTGTCTTGGATGGTGTCAAGCTTCATGAGTGTTTTTGAAGCTGCACTCATTCAGGCAAGTGGGGAGTTTTCTCTCACACTCCTGGCTCAGGCCTTGAATCAGGAGGTGAGAATATCCAGCCTCTGACCTGCTGTTATAGCTGGTTCGGCTTATGGCTGGTCCAGTTAAGTTTTTGGTCAATAGTGACTCCCAGGATGTTGATGGTGGGGGACTCAGTGATGGTAATGCCATTGAATGTCAAGGGCTCTGCATAAACCATTTGCTCCCAGATATGAGTGCACGAGTAGGTCTTCATCTTGGAAAACAGCATGACTCAGAGAATCAGCAGAGGTGAGACAGAGTAGGACAAGCTGCTAGAAGAGGGAGGAGGAGGAGAGAGCGGGCTCTCAGCAGGAAGCCATATCCACCAGGGTGTTCAGGGAGCAATTCTCCTACCTGAACCTCAGTGATGGCCAATGTTTGAGATGGTTCAACTTCACTAAGAACATCATCACTGTATTTTTCCAACTGCTGCAGCCAGAATTCCAATTGCAGAACAGGAATCGGACTACCTTGACAGTGACTGTGAGGTTACTGTGGCTAAGGACGTTTATGCATCTGGCTACTTCCAGGCTGCTTGCTGAAGATATTAGCAACATCTCCCTCTTTACAGTACATTGTTGTGGCTCACTGCCACCTCCTCAAGGGCAATTAGAAAAAGGCAATAAATGCTGTCAGCGATGCCCACATCCCTTGAATGAATGAAAAAAGGGAGGTCACTGAACCTGTCTATTCTATACAAAAGATTTAATTCCATTTCACTCCCTCTTGCCAAAGACAAGCAGGTAGAGTGAGCACCAGGGTTTGCAAGGTTTGCAGGCTTCCCCAGGGTGTAGGATGCCATTGACTGCATGTACATTACTTTGCAGGTGCCACATGTCAATTCTGCCCTATACTGGAACCATGAGGGAATCCACTCCCTCAATATGTAGTTCTTATGTATCCATAGGCAGCGCATCATGCAGGTCAAAATTTGGTGCCCTGGTTCCAGTCATGATGCCTTTATTCTATGGCCATCAGCTATGCCAGCTGTACATCCCACAGAAAACTCGAGAGTGGCTACTGGGCAGCAAGGGCTATCGCTGATGATGTGATTCATGACCTTGTTTCGAACCCAGCTTACATGGGCAGCCATGCTGCTACAAGAAGTGCGTTATTGGCATGCTGAAGCAATGATTCCGCTGCCTGGGCTGCTCTTAAGGAGTCCTGCAGCACCCGGCTGGATGGGTCCAAGATTTGTGGTGGTATACTGCATGCAGCACAACTGTGCTATCATGAGGGAACAGCTCTTGCCACCAGCTATATGGTGAGCAGCTGAGAAGCGGGAGCACAAGAAGAAGGCGGAAGAGAAAAAGGCTGCAACCTAGACAGCTCCTCTCTGGGTGCACATGAAGAACTAATCTCAACTGCAATTACCCATTCGCCAATTGTCCCACACTCCTTATTTTAACTCTGTCACTGACGATTACATTGTCTTCGTGGCTACAATGCAAAAATAATAACCAACACAAAATATACATTCCAAACCAAATTCATAAATAAAATCATGCCATATTGCATACAACATTAAACTAATTATGCTTGTGCATTTCCTTAGTGCCTTTCTTACATGCGCCTTTGCCTGTCCTACACAGTGTTACCCGAGTGGTTGCAGCATGGCTGGTGGAAGGCTGCTGAGTTTCAGTGGCAGAGACTGCAGATGCCCTCACAGGACAACTTCAAGCCTAGAAGGCCTGGCTTCAGCCTGCGCTACCTTAGCATGGGCAGCAGCAGTCTGGCAGGCAACAGCAAGGGCACTGGCGGAGTGGCAGTGATGGGAACACAAATGCTGTCATCCTGAGAAATGACAACAGGGCCAGTCTCCAGGGAGCCACTGCCACTTCCCAGTGGCTGCGTCTCCACAATGCTCGTAATCTGTTGAAGGAGAGACACTATGCAAACTCCTTTGACACTGGTCTATGATGGCAGCAGTCTGAGTTTGCAAGACAGCAAGCTGAGATTGCATGATAGCACTGATACTTTTGGCAGAAGTTGCTTGTTCTGCAATGGAAGCTGAGACATTGAATTCAGACACTGCATCATGGTTGGGTCCACAAATGTAGTGATGGAGTTGGTCACCAGATAAGACTCCAAGCTCTGTGAAAAGCCCGGTACCAAGTTACTGTCAGACTGCCCTATGCACCTTGACATTGAACACAGGCTTTCTGGCAGGCTTCCTAATGCAACAATCATTTGGTTATGTACACCCATCAGCATTCTTCTGTAGCCCGGCCCATCAAAGTCCTCATCTGAGTCTGCTACAGCAGAACTCATGTGTGACCTCGCCAAAAGACAAGCTGTTGTCTGTGCTATCCTTGTCCCAACCTTGCAGCAGCATAGATGGGTCCAGTGTTTTACCACGTAGATTCAACCTCTGTGTTATCCTCTAAGATACATACAGTGTCAGTATCTAAGCTTTTGGCTGAAAGTGTGAAATCAAGAGATGGTGTGTCTTCATCATATCATTTTCTTCTTGGTCTTCCTCTGCCGTCTGTGCATGTGGCAGTTCTTGGGTACCTGAAAGGGAAAAGGGACAAGGGTAAGGTTGTCATGAGCGGAGAGGGGCAAGACAGAGGTGCATGCATACACCATCTGTAGCTTGTAAGTCAAAAGAGAGTGTGGTATCGGGGCAAGTGGGATGTGAAAGGAAGATTGGGTATGAGGGGACCGTCATCTTCAATGGATTCTGTTCCGCCACTGGCCACTACCTCAGCAATGGCCCTTCCCATAATGACCAGCACTGTCTCCTCCATGAGAGGTTAGAACACCGAGGTATACCTCTCCCCCTCTGGGTTAGTTCCTGCTATGGGCCACCTTCTCCTTCAAGAGAGAGGGAAGTGTGCTTGTGAGTGTGGTGCAATGTGTTTGGGTGATGTGGCTGTCATGGTTGAATAGCTGGTAATGTGTGCAAGCTGTGAAATTGTATAATTGTTGCTAATACCAAGTTAGGAAACAAAAATAATCACAAAATTGTAGATGTTTGTCTCAGCATCATACTTAAATCATACCAGAAGAATTTATACAAGGCCACTGCAAATTTATTATTTAAGTAAAAATATAAACTGAGAATGTTGGAAATCTGGCATCATGCAAAATGTAACAAAAACATTGGGTTTATCAGCAGGTAGTAGAGCAATGTTAACCTATTTCTTTCATGAAAAAATATCTTGTTAGCTTTTATCTGTTCTCATTGCCACTGCGAGAATTAACATTCCCATCACCTCCTCCATAGTATCTCATTATTATATCTGCTTCTGTCATTCTGTCCAGCTTCTACCTGAGCAGGCACTTCTAGACAAATGGTCATCTGCCATCGAAAGCATATAACTAAATCAAAACAGCTGTCATTTGTGGATAGGTTCCAACACAGAAGGTTACTGGGTTGATCTTCAAATCTCTCATTATCTATATTATCACAACAGCATCCTCTCAGGATCCACATACCAGATATTAATTAAGGCATTTAGCTGCTGAGACTTTAGTTCTGAGCTGTCCAGCTTGCAGTGCCAGGGCTAAATGCGGCTTTTTGAGCACCAGCTATCCAGCCCTTGAAGCCCAACGCAACTCAGTCCTGGTTGCACTCATATTTCTTCTTTGCTGGCTGTTTTGTTTCAATTTTGTACAAGTTTAGAAAGGGTTGCTTTTAGTTCTCCTTCCTCATTGGGGAACAAACACCAAGTCAAAACATTAAGAGTCTGCAACATGAGATATATGCAACTTAAGGGTAATATGGATTTAAACTTTATAAGTGGCACCTAAGGCTCTGTGGTATGCATCTGTGTGGCTCATGGAATTAAAGCTTGGATACCCTTGCTCTCATTCACTATCCTCATCTCATGTAAGAGAAGCAGTGGTTTTGATAAATCGTTGTGGTTTAGGCATTCTCTTCTAATGACACACATTAACATGATGGGGAAATATTAGAATGATGTTGCACAGAATGAGACCATTGGGTCCATCATGCCTATGCTGGCTGTTTGGTAGAGGTCTCCAATTAGTCCCATGGCCATACTCTTTCTCCATAGTGTTATGACCTCAGTTAGACCATTAACGTTAAAACACAAGGTTTGAGCTCCCTGGAGGAATTTAAAGAATTACACGACAAGATTTCACATTTTAAGACTTTCATTATACTAAACAAACAAAAAGAAATCCCCATTAACTAAACAGTACTTTGTTAGTAGCTGATATCCCCAAATTATACAGAATGGTATTTTCTTTATTTAGTAAACCACTTGAAAACTCTACACCATGCTTATATGTTACACAGTCCTCCTTGATGGCGAAATCTTTGCAGTTAACAGTCACAAACTCGTCCCAGTTGCAATGGGTTGGATCTCCCAGAACTTTCTCAAAGTCAATGTCCTCTTAGCTCACTCCTCCAAATGCTTTCAACTTCGACATCCGTGAGTAAGGTGATCCCTGGTATTTCTGTTGGTCTTTTACTTCTCTGCAAACCTCAACTTTCAAAACAGATTCAAGTCTTCGCAGCCATTCACTGTAACAGTCTTCTGAGAGCAGGTATTCCCTCTCTCTCTCTCTTGTGGCTGCCATCGCTGGGTCTTCTTCCTTACAGACTACAGACTGTCTGCCTTCAGAAAATCTGTTTAATTTATCGCAAATTAAAAGTCAATAACCAATTGTCCTTTTCCAAGATGCAAAGTCCACAAGTCTGGCTACTGCAGAGCCTCCCGGGCTTTCCATTATTTCCACGTGTTAGTAGCTGCCATTCATTTACATTCTCAGAGTGACTGGCTCCTTGTTTACGATCTGAAAGTCTGGGAGGGTGAAATCCATTGCTGTTCAGGTATTATACCCCTGCAGTCTCTGCTTTTCAAAAAGGTCTTTGATCTGGGTTCTTTGTTGGAACGAAGATTCATGTCTGGGCTTTAAGCAGAGTTAATGTGAGGTCACCTGACTTCTCTGACTCCTTCTTACATTACATTAAAAATCAGAGTTTTTAAAACATAATCATGTTACAAAGTCCAGCATTCATAACAATAGCCCTGTAATTCTTTTTCCTTGAAGTATTTATCCAATTCCTTTTGAATGTTACATTGAATGGGCTTCCATTGACCTTTCAGGCAGTGCATTCTGGATCACAACAATACATTGTGAAAGAAATATTTCCTCATGTCGCCTCTGGTTCTTTTTCCAATCACTTTCAATCTGTGTCCTTTAGTTACCGACCCTTCTGCCACTGGAAATAACTTCACCTTATTAACTCTATCCAAACTATTCATGATTTTGAACATCTCTATCAAATCTCCTCTTAACCTTCTCTGTTCCAAGAAGCATTACCACAGCTTCTCTAGTTGCTCTACATTACTGAAGTCCATTATCCCTGGTACCATTCTCATGATTCTCTTCTGCACTTCTCCAGGGCCTTGACATCCTTCCTAAAGTGTAATGCCTACAATTGAGCCTAATACTCCAGCTAAGGCCTAACCAGTGTTTTATAAAGGTTTGGCATAACTTCCTTGCTTTTGGACTCAATGCCTCTATTAATAAAGCCAAGGATCCCAGATGCTTTTTAAGTCTTCTCAATTTGTCTTGCCGCTTTCAAGGATTTGTATACATATGCCCCTCCAGGTCTCTATTTCCTGCACTCCCTTTAAAATTGCACCATTTTGTTCAAAATGTATCACTTCACACTTTTCTGCATTAGATTTTATCCAGAATTTGTATGCCTATTTTGCAAATAGATGTCCTGTCTATGTTAAGAGGAATTATATAACCATTTTCCCCCTGACAGTCTTGTCTCAATAAACATATCTTTATTTTCTGCTTCACTATTGGTATTGGTTTGTCATTCAGTTGTCACATTTGACCTATCTGCTAACACACCAACCCAATTCATCTTGCATTCCAAAAAAATCCATTGAGCAGGTAGGCAAAGCTCAGCTCTCTGGGAGCTATTTGATTTATGAATTCAATATCAGATCTCTCTGACACTCTGGCATGTTAGCAATAAAGCCTGTTTACAGTAATGAAGTATTTAGTTTAGGATCAAGCTCATTGTATTCCATGTAGCACTGGGGAGTAGACACGATTTTGATCAATGCAGATACTAGTTAAACTGCAGAAAAATTGATGCAGAGAATTCGAGCAGCCTGTTTTGTAAGAGCATATGTTCTCAATAGCCATGTTCTGTAGTACTACAGTCGCTTCCATTCATTTACAAAGGCTATGTCTGTGTATTGAATTGAATACTCATTTACAATCAATTAAATTCAGGCTTCAAGGGATTGGAAACTTTTGATATTCTCATCATTCTCCGTACAGAAATCCGATCATTGTCAGCCTCAAAACCCCACTGATTCACATTAGACTTCTTGTCAAAGGCTGGCTAGATTTGTTTCAACATCACAATAGAGAACACCTATTTGACAATTGATGGCAATGTGACCCTTCTGCAGTTTTCACATTTCATTACAGCTCCTTACTTCAGCAGGTTGATGATTACATCTTTACACCAGTCCCCAAGTACTGTAAATCCTTCCTAAATCTTCATGAGACGTGCAGACTAGAACACTCAGCAGCACAGCTCCATCATGTTTTTAAGCAGCTTTCCTTGAATACTATTAGTTCTCAGTGTTTTGTCCTTCAGTTACTTGACCGCCCAATCTATTTCTTTCTCATCAAAGTCAGATGCCAATTCTCCATTGACGGTATTCTAGATTGCTTGGATGGGTGGGAATAATCACACTTCAACAATTAATTGAAATGTTTGGCTGACCTCATTTATCTCGGTCTATGCTTGATAATAGCTTTCCCTGCTTGTCTCATATCCTACTGCCTGGCGATTTTTCCCACTGAGATATTCATGGTAACTTGGAGTGTTCTTCTTTCACCCCCTTTTCAGTAAGGTCCATATTTTTTACATATGTTAATGCCAACCCAAACCCACTTTCTTAGAAAGACTGACTCAGGTTGAGTTATGGTTTCAAGGCTGCCAGCAACAACTTTGGTATTGCCTCATGCTGGGTATGCTTTCAAAGATCAGAAGATTAAGGAGCGATCTAATTGAGGTGTTAAAGATGATTAAAAGATATAATAGGGTAGATAGAGAGAAACTATCTTGTCTGGTGTGGGAGTCCAGAAAAAGAGGTCATAACCTTAAAATTATGCTAAGCCATTCAGGGATAGAGCCAGGATGCATTTCTTCACATAAAGGGTAGTGGAAATGTGGAACACTTTCCCTTAGAAAGCTGTTGAGGATAGGTCAATTGAAAATTTCAAAACTGGGATAGATAGATTTTTGTTAAGCCAGGGGAGAACAGGATATGAAATCAAGGGCTGATAGCATTAATATACAGATCAGCCATGATCTAATTGAATGGCAGAACAGACTCAAGGGGCTGAATGTCCTACTCCTGTTCCTTTGTTGCAAAGTTACCACCTGCCCCCATATCTAATTAGAAAATAGATCTCAAATAAATGGAACTTTAAACACTCTTACTCTACTTCAGATTTGTATCACATTGTAATTTTCTTTATTATTTGAATTTTCATATTTCAGTTTCTGCATTACTTATTTCTGCAGTGTCCTGCTATTTTTTTTTCACTACAGCACTCATTTTGCACTGACCAGCAGCTGCAAACTTTAGCTATAACCTCATAGTTCAGCAGAACAGTTCAGGCAGAGAAGTAAAGGACAGGTGAATTTGCACTTGGGGCATCTGGTCGACCCAGGAATTAAAGATTAGAATTCGGATAAACCTGCGAATGACTGCAATTTACTTCACAAAAACATTAACTTGGCCCAAATACAACTGTTTGAATCATTTTCAATTCTTCAGATCCATGAATCCACCTGGAGAAGTTAGACTAGCCTTTGTCATGCAGAGATCTAAATTACAAAGATCCAGAAGGAAACTGGCTTTCCATTTGTTCTTGCCTCTCTTCCTCTCCTGAAGACTTGAAACATTTGCTGGGAGACAATTCTGTGAGCTCTGATCAACTTCCAGCAGTCTACCAAAGCAGCTGTTAGCACATTTGGACCTTGACAGTGAATGTTAGCAGACCATTTGACAGTGGGCGGAGGGAATGGTGGGAGAGGATTAAGGATTTACTGAAGAATTCATCTGATAGTATTCGTATCGTAAAAAAAACATTAACTTGGCCCAAATACAACTATTTTGATGTGCCTAGCCTTCTGAAATGATGCCAGTGTAAGCACAATTTTTCTCGCTGTATATGCAGAATGTCATTTTGCAGTTTCTGCCTCTAACTATAGCCTGGAGCAATGGCTGCAAGGAAAACTTGAAAGGAGCATATTTTTATGTGTCCTGCAAGTCTCTGCCATTTTCTTTATGGGGTAATTTGTGCACCCAAGAGATTCATCACAGCTGGTATGCACTAGGTTCCATAGCACCGGTGAAAACTGGGTTACTTTACCATGTTAGCAGGTAGATGGGTTACAAAATAATCCTTAAGTCACGTGCAGACTGAATGCTCAAAAGATTGGAGTCACAGTTGCCACATGGCTAGTCAGTCTATTACTGCTTTCACTTGCATTGATACATTGATGCATCTTCCGACTTTGGATTTCCACTGATCCATATGCTCCAAGTCAGAATTCAAAATCTGAACTTATTGACGGGCTCATGAATAAACCTGTCAGTAATTGTAAGAACTGTTGCATTCTCAGTCTAATAGTTCACTACATGTGCATCTTGATATCACCCTTTGTCCTGGTGCCAAGGGAGTGTTTTGAGTCTGGTTCATCTGTTCTGAAGGCAGTCCCAGTGGCTTAATTGTTGCATTTTGAATTCTTTAGCTATGCTTTAATAGACTACTTAATGTTACAGGGGCAGTTTCTCAGCTTTGCGTGTGTAGCAGTAATAAAAAAGATATTTCTGGCTTTTCACTTGAAAAAACAAATGATAGTTGGCAGCTAAACATTCGACTGAGATCGCCTTTCTGGACACGTTTCACTGCTGCACTAGTATGCCAAGTTATGTCCCTGAAATATCAACAGTAGTTCACCGGAGAGAGGATAAAGGAAAAAGAGGACAAGTTCCAAAAAGACCTTGAATTTGGTAAAAGTAAACACTGAAATGTAATAGAATATGATGGGCCAAGTGGTCTCTTTCTATGCCTTAAACTTTCTATGATTCTATGATTTTAAAAAGGACATATTTTCAGAAAAGTGGAACAATTCAATATACTTGTAACATTGATCATTATTAAGCCTGTGTGTGCTGTTTATTAATTACAGTATGTTTTGTCCAGACTGGCCAAGAGAGTGTGGGAAAATGGCGCACTGACACAGAACACAAAAGTCCAAGTGTATCAAGCCTGTGTCCTCAGTACCTTGCTCTACGGCAGCGAGGCCTGGACAACGTACATCAGCCAAGAGCAACGTCTCAATTCATTCCACCTTCGCTGCCTCCGGAGAATCCTTGGCATCAGGTGGCAGGACTATATCTCCAACACAGAAGTCCTCGAGGCGGCCAACATCCCCAGCATATACACCCTACTAAGCCAGCGGTGCCTGAGATGGCTTGGCCATGTGAGCCGCATGGAAGATGGCAGGATCCCCAAGGACGCATTGTACAGCAAGCTTGTCACTGGTATCAGACCCACCGGCCGTCCTTGTCTCCGCTTTAAAGACGTCTGCAAATGCGACATGAAGTCCTGTGACATTGATCAATAGTCGTGGGAGTCAGTTGCCAGCGATCACCAGAGCTGGCGGGCAACCATAAAGGCGGGGCTAAAGCGTGGCGAGTCGAAGAGACTTAGCAGTTGGTAGGAAAAGAGACAGAAGCGCAAGGAGAGAGCCAACTGTGTAATAGCCCCGAGAACCAATTTTATCTGCAGCACCTGTGGAAGAGTCTGTCACTCTGGAATTGGCCTTTATAGCCACTCCAGGCGCTGCTTCACAAACCACTGACCACCTCCAGGTGCTTACCCATTGTCTTTCGAGACAAGGAGGCCAAAGAAGGTTTTTGTTTCCAAAGAATATGGCGAAGATGTTACCGGCCCCTGGTTGGTGGACTTGGAGGCAAGGGGACTGGTACAATGCCGCAGAGCCGCATCAGGAGGGCTCCCCGACACGGTTCCACCACCGGGTCATTTATTGGGCCGCCGATTTATATAATTAAAGGGCCAATTGATGGCCATTTTCCCGGACCTCTGGCATTCTGCCAACTGCATGTTGGCACCCCACCCTGTGGTGAGGCTGCCAGCTGCATAATGCTGGCCTCCCAGTGGCTTCCTAGGGTGGGGGAGGGGGAGGGGAGGGGGGGAGGCTCCATGGCCCAAGGAGGGGGCCACCAACAGCAAGGGTAACCCCCCCCTCCCCCCCCCCCACGCCCTGAACCCGCTGCTGGAGGGGTTTCCCCTCCGATTGCCGGGGCCTGCCTGCCTGGCCCCAGAACAAGAATAATTTTTTTACCTCGGCTCCCCAAAATGAAGGCACCCACTCATTCTCCTTGCAGCCTCAGCAGCAGCCACCTCTCTTTGTGGCGTCGCCGAGGCTGCAGAGCTGTAAGCCCTCTGATTGGGGCAACAGCGTGGAAAGCCAGCCTGCCATCTTTAATTGGACGCTGGTAGGAAGAATGCTGCCGTAGGCCCACTGGCCACCTGTGCGGGGTCGGGACTCATGTATGCTCCGGATGTCGGGACTCATCCTATATCAGGAAAATCCCTGCCTACATTATCATATGTGTTAAAATTTTGTGATAACTTGAATTGCGTGATTGCAACATAATCATTGAGAGTCGATTGTAATGAATTTCATTCCAGAATACACTGTATGAAGGAATATGATTAGCGCTTTTGAAATTTAAGATAATAGGATATCTTCACATGGATTGCTGTTATACTACAGATACTGATTTAAGACTGAAAGCAGAACCAGTAAACATGAATTGCATTAAATTCTCCCCTGGTTCTCTTGTCAGAGTAAGAAAACTTTTGAATATTATTGAATTCCACTCACCAACATCGGAATATCAGTTAAAATTGAATGTTAGGAGAAAGCTGACAGGACAGCCAGTCATCTGTTAATATTAAAAAAGGTTGAACGTTATAATCTCTGCGAGTTGTGTTCAACTTCATGTTGCATTTGTTCCAATTATATTGCAACCGGTCAGAACCTTAATTGTACAAAAACCCGATCCCTGTATATATCTCTCTTTCTTCCCTTTGATCAAGCTCATGCATGGAGGTAAGAGGGAAATCATTCACAATTAATCAAGGCCATTTAACTGTGAAGCACTTCTCGAAGTGAAGGATCACTCAATCAATTTAGGTTTGTATAGGTTAAGGGGCAGCTTCTTCCAATATCAGTTTAACAACTCTCTAAACTTTCTCTTTATTAATTCACAAGATGTGGGCATTGCTGGCAAGGCCAGCATTTATTCCCCATCCCTAGTTGCCCTTGAGAAGATGATGGTGAGCTGCTTTCTTGAACCACTGCAGTCCATGTGGTGAAGTGACTTCGACAGTGCAGTTCGAGAGGGAGTTCCAGGATTTTGATTCAGTGACTATAAAAGAACAGCAATATATTTCCAAGTCAGTATGGTGTGTGACCTGGAGGAGAATTTATAGGTGGTGGTGTTCCCATTCACCGCCCACTGTCCTTGACATAGAAACATAGAAAATAGGAGCAGGAGCAGGCCATTCATCCCTTCGAGCCTACTCCGCCATTCATTATGATCATGGCTGATCATCCAACTCAGTAACCTGTTCCTGCTTTCCCCCCATATCCTTTGATCCCTATAAACCCAAGAGCTATATCTAACTCCTTCTTGAATATATTTAATGATTCAGCCTCAACTGCTTTCCGTGGTAGTGAATTCCATAGGCCCACTACTCTCTGGGTGAAGAAATTTCTCCTCATCTCAGTCCTGAAAGGTTTACCCCATATCCTTAGATTATGACCCTTGGTTCTGGACTACCCCACCATCGGGAACATCCTTCCTGCATCTACCCTGTCAAGTCCTGTTAGAATTTTATAGGTTTCTATGAGATGCCCCCCCTCACTCTTCTGAAATCCAGCGACTATAATCCTCACCGACTAAATCTCTCCTCATATGTCAGTCCCGCCATCCCAGGAATCAGTCTGGTAAACTTTTGCTGCATTCTCTCTATAGCAAGAACATCCTTCCTCAGATAAGGAGTCCAAAACTGCACATAATATTCCAGGTGTGGCCTCACCAAGGCCCTCTATAATTGCAGCAAGACATCCCTGCTCCTGTACTCAAATCCTCTCGCTATGAAGGCCAACATACCATTTGCCTTTTTTACCACCTGTTGCACCTACATGCTTATCTTCAGCGACTTGTGTACGAGAACACCCAGGTCTCGTTGCATATTCCCCTCTCTCAGTTTATAGTCGTTCAGATAATAATCTGCCTTCCTGTTTTTGCTACCAAAGTGGATAACCTCACATTTATCCACATTATATTACACCTGTCATGCATTTGTCCACTCACTTAACTTGTCCAAGACACCCTGAAGCCTCTCTGCATCCTCCTTACAACTTACCCTCCCACCCAGTTTTGTGTCATCTGCAAATTTGAAGGTATTACATTTAGTTCCCTCATCTAAATCATTAATATATATTATGAATAGCTGGGGTCCTAGCACCGATCCCTGCCGTACCCCACTAGTCACTGCCTGCCATTCGGAAAAAGACCCGTTTATTCCTATCTTTGTTTCCTGTCGGCCAACCAATTTTCTATCCATCCCAATCCCATGTACTTTAATTTTACACGCTAAGCTTTATGTGGGACTTTGTCGAAAACCTTCTGAAAGTCCAGATAAACTACATCCACTGGCTCCCCCTCATGAACTCGACTAGTTACATCCTCGAAGAATTCTCGTAGATTTGTCAAGCATAATTTCCCTTTTGTAAATCCATGCTATCTCTGTCCGATTTTACCACTGTTCTCCAAGTGCTCTGCTATAAAATCTTTGATAATGGACTCTAGAATTTTCCCCACAACCGATGTCAGGCTGACTGGTCTATAATTCCCTGTTTTCTCTCTAACTCCCTTTTTAAATAGTGGGGTTACATTAGCTACCCTCCAAACTGTAGGAACTGTTCCAGAGTCTATAGAATCTTGGAAGATGACCACCAATGCATCCACTATTTCGAGGGCCACTTCCTTAAGTACTCTGGGATGTAGATTATCAGGCCCTGGGGATTTATCAGCCTTCAATCCCATCAATTTCCCCAACACCATTTCTCTACTAATACTGATTTCCTTCAGTTCCTCTCTCACACTAAACCTTGTGTTCCCCAACATTTCTGGTATGATATTTGTGTCCTCCTTTGTGAAGACAGAACCAAAGTACGCATTTAGTTGGTCAGCCATTTCTTTGTTCCCCATAATAAATTTCCCTGTTTCTGACTGTAAGGGACCTACATTTGTCTTCACCAGTCTTCTTCTCCACCATCTGCTGTTGGGTGTGCAAAGCCTCTGGAAGCTCTGCTAGATGTTCCCTTACCTCATACTGCAGCTGCAGTTTTTGTCGTCTTACAGATGGCTCCAGAGGCCCATCATCTGCCTGGGGCTCAGTATTTTCATGGCCTCCTGCAGTCCTCTGAGTGTCAGTGGCCTTGGCTGTGACACCCTCCATCAGCTGCTCGGGTGTATCTGTGCTGTGCTCACCAGGTTGTGTGCCCGAATCTAGGTGTGAACGTATATCCACCAATGTGAGAGTATCTGCACGAATGGAAGGTGCAGGGGAATGATGTGGCGATGCGTCATCTGAGTCTCCCTCCTCCACCTCAGAAGCGGCCTGCTGCCCCCCGGTCACTCCAGCTCTCCGTTCTTTGGTCTGACCTGCATGACAGAACAGATAGATTGAAGGGTTATGGGCTTCCCATTGCATCATTCTGAATATCCCTACTGTGGGGCTCCATGGTGGACACATGAATACGATGCCTCATGTGTGTCAGATGAACCCATGTGCCCCTGTACTCATCCATTCACTCTCTTGGGTTGGCATTCCTATCTCCCCATCAGTGGTGGAGCATACACAGTGCTGCTTTGCAAGTTCTAAGGCCTCCTCTTCCATGGGAGTCAGGACGGACAGAAATGTCACCCCTCTGCCTGTCTTGACCCATTCCTTTATGTTATGAGCAGTCTTCTGCAAGCACAAAGATGAGCACAGTTAGCATCCCCACAGAGCCAAGCACACCTTGCTGATGGCAGCCCAGTAATCCTTGATGGGGCCACACAAATGCCTCCTGCATGTGGCCAAGCTCGAGGGACATTATGAGGGTCGGCAATACAAACATGCGCCTCTCGCTAAGATGCAGTCTTGACGCTGGCAGCATATGCTGCTGCCTGACCCTTTTGCCAACAACCGGGTGGTCGCTCCCTCTTCATCAAACACACCCTCTCACATTGCCACATGCAAGCCCCAAAGGATAAAGAGGTATGGAATACTCACCTTGGCGGACCAAATCAGGTAATTGATGTACTTACACCACTGTCTCCCATTTCTGGGGGTGACCCCAGAGCTGCTGACCTCCTCTGCAATCTCCGTCCAGTCTTGCTTAGTAAGGCAGGTCAGCCTCCTCCTCCTGGCCCTGGGGAAGAGGGCCTCCTGCCTTGTCCTAGCAGCCTGGAGGACAGCCTGCACAGATGCAACACTGAATTGTGGGGCCACCCGAGGTCTTCCATCTGACATTCTGGATGCAGGCCTCCTCAAATTTCTCAGCTTTCCAGGCAGGCAGGTAGTCCCCATTAAATGCAATGCTGGCAGCCCTTTAAATATGAGGCAGCACCTGCTGTGGCGTGATCTGATGTCATCTCCGTCGCCTCACATCCCTCCTCTGTGCTCTCACTGGTCAGGCTCCATGCCTCCTGAAGTGTTAATTGGCCGGCAGCTGGAAGATCACATGCGGCTGCCCGATCCCTGCCCAAACGGAAGCAGCACCTGCTTATTGTCCTGACATCAGGACCTGCTGTCTAGCAGCAAATTTCAGCCCCATGACCCTGAAATTCTGTGGGGATTTTACCCATTTGTCCTAACTCCAGCTTAAGACCAGTGGAAGCACATGGGAAACACGTAAATGACCGTTTTCAGTTGCTTACACGGTTTCCCTTGGGATTCCACTGGTCTCTCATCAGGGTTACAGCAGAAGACTGATAGAAATTCAGGACTCGTTATTTAACTTAGTAAGAATCACATAAGATCAGTTCAGATAAAATGAAATTAATATAAAATATATGGATGGCCACTTCAGTCCAAACTCAATTGAATTGAATTTCTGTCCACCCACCTCTTTGATACCGAGTGAGTAGAGACAGCATTCATGAAATAGCTTTACATTACTTATCAGTGCATTTAGCATGTGTTGTGTATACTCCACAATATAATATTTAGCAATCTATCAGTCATTTCTGGTGTCAAATAATTGGTACCACATGAACTTTATTCTCATGAATGTCAATCTTGCTGAAGTATTTTTTTTTAATGGACAACCTAAAATGATCTTCTGAGAGACCCACTATATTTTTGTAATGGATAATTTATCTGAGATACCTTCATGCATGAGGATTTTATTTAAAAATTATTTTATAGTCATGATTTAGATTTGTTTCCAAATCTGTGTTCCAATTTTACAATAAGCACTTTCTCAATCTGTTCCATTAGTATATGCTTGCCTGACAGACATTCATGTTAAATTGAAATAAAGTGAAATATGAGATAATTAAGGAGATCGATTTTACACTCCATGTTAATGATAGCAAGCAGAAATGCTTGTGAGTTCAATTGATCCAAAACCAAACAAATTTATTTTTTCAATAATAAAAACAAAAAGTGCTGTAAATACTCAGCAGGTCTGGCAGCATCTGTGGAGGGAGAAGCAGAGTTAATGTTTCAGGTCAGTGACCTTTCATCTCCTTATTGTTTTCAATGTTGCTTACATTGATTTACTAATTTTTCCTGATGCAGGATTGAATATCATGTAAACTGATTTTAAAAACATGGTTCAAAATGTCAAAACATTCAGTTTTCATACAGTTAAACACATCAGCCCTGAGTTACATTGCAGAGGTATAAACCCAGTTAGATGCAATAGTTTTTGCTGGGTGCTGCTCCCCGGCTGATAGCTCTGGTAGCATTATCAGCAATTTAGAATAATGCATTCCTTGCTCAGTTTTAAAAAAACTCCTTCAAACTGATACACGGAATAGTTTTCAAAGGCAAACTGACTGTTGGCAGCTGCTTATGTAAGTGACGCAATTGGAATGAGGCCAACACTACATCCCCTCTCCTCGTGGCAGTGCAGGAGACTGATAGCTGGTCATCTGTTCTCTCGGAAAATGTTGTGTGGTATAAAGGAAAGGAATACTTTCAAATTAATACACTAATAAATAGCAAAATGCTCTGCATGCAGAAGAACAAACAAGCGTGTGTTAAAACAGCATGGGGTCAAGCTCATGACACAATTAAAAGTGTATAGGGCTGTTGACTTAACCACTTCTTTTTTTAATATGAATGACTGTCCTGGACATGTTCCATTTACAAGATCCAGTTCCATCATTTGAGAACCATCATGCACAAGCAGGAAAAGAAAGTTAGCTACTGCAAGATCCTCAGGTGTGCCTTGAGACCCTCCTTTTCTGGGTACAGCTGCACTGGTCAGGCAGGACACAACATCCATTTGGAAGCCTCCAGAATACCAAAAAGAATCTACTGCATGCAAAGGGGAAGCAGAGTGAACAGTGAAAATGAAATGATGACATGCTCAAGTACAAATTCAAGCTACGTCATACGAAAGACATCTGACAATAGCAATGCATGATGGTGTTCATTTGCACATGAACCAGCGTGTTGCCATTCTTAAAAAGTAACAGCAGCAGCCTGTCAAACCCTGAGGGCTATTTGTGTCTATGAAATGTGCATGAAGCTTGTTTCTCGTGTAAAGGCTTCAAATGACAGCAGCACAGTCATCAAGACTAATGGTCTTTTCAACAAGGTCAGCCATCTTTAAGTACAAAGAACTACAACTATTTCAATTCTCTCCATTCATGCAGGTGTTGTACTATAATCTTCAGCAAAGAACACTTCAAGGAAATAGTCACTGGATATTTTAACTATTCTCTGTTCATTCTCAATTTCTACCCTATTACTATCTTTTAAAGGCTCCCACTTCTTTCCTTGATCTGTAACTGTACTCATTGTGATATCCAGAGATCTGTCTTGTCTCAATTCACAAAAAAACATGTTGTGAGAATTTATAGCTTGACAAAATTGTGACAAGTTTAAAATGTCTATTCTGGGTTTCCGAAAGATCTGTCTCTATCAGATGGAATACATATTCTGTGGCTCTTTAACAGATAGAACATAAAGCGGGGCATGTCACCTCTGACAAGGTGAATTGTTTAACAAGAACTACTGAAGACTGCCATTAATAGGCTACCACGAGGAAGGGCTGTTATCATTTGCATCAGAATTATCTTGTTTCACAGATGTAAGTATTATACCAGGCAGTTCATGTGTCTGCCACTAGGTTATTTATTTGTGAAAGATACTTTTAATATTTGTTTCTCAATTTGAATTTGAAACCAGACGCAACGTATAAATCTAGGGTTTTTTAATTGATCTTCAGCAGTGAACATGTCAAGGAAATAATCATTGGGTATTTTAACTGTTGATCCAAATTATCATCCATTAAGGATCCCACATCTTTTCTAACAGAACTTTTTTGATGCACATATCTAGACTTTTTGGTGAATTTATGCTCTATCATACCAGAGATGAGCTGATGCTGCTAATGGAACACTCCACAAAATATCTGATCTGCATAAAAAGTTCATATGACAGACATGGGTCCAAATTAAGACTGTGGCTTCCATGATCTATGGAAACTTCATGATGTGTTATCGTCTTTTTAGAACGGGGATTTTGAGTTTAAAGTATGGCTTTATAATTTGGTTCAAAGTCACTATCAGTAATTTTCACCGAAATTGCCCAGCAGGAAACTGACAGGATTAGATTGGCCACCCATTGATTTTAATGGCAAGTAAAATTGGATGGTGTGTAAAATAAGTGGTTGACTTGTACCCGTCAGTTTCCCTCTGGGCGGGTTAGGTTGCAATTAATCTCAATGTCTTACTTGGATCAAATTCAACAACTCACTGTTACTTCTTGCTTTTATGAATGGCTCCTTCTGTGAATAAACTTTTAGTCTGTTGCGAGAGCATTGAGTTGACAGATAGTAATTATTTTTTGGAGTGGCTGAGTAGGAGAAATCTTACTTGTATTTCAAGAGACAATAAATAGGTCCATTGTTCACCCAGAACACACTATCTAAAATTACTTTGCACATAAGGGCTTGCTTAACTTTATAGGAAGTATGGGCTTGCCTCTGGGAACTGGCTTTTGCGTTAGACAAGTGGAAAAAATATCTGGTGAAATCTAAATTATAACATTTATTTCTTTCAATGAAATGTGAAGCAGCAATCCAATTCTGGTTTTCAGATTAAGGGCTTAAAGTGCAAGAGTGAAACTTAGTTATTCATGTGTGAACCAATGAAATTAGATTAACTTTCTCAATTTTTTTGAGTTCAGAAGTATTACTTATGTAGATTGTAGTGAAATTTCCTTCTAAAACTATGTATGATTTCCTTTATATTGTACATATTTCTCTGTAACTTGAAAAATTATGGAAGTTGAGTTATACTGTTACTAAGCGACCAGATGATGTTGAATGTCATGGAATATTAGTTTGATGATTCAGCATTCTTGGTATAATCAATGTTTTAATTACTGAAGAATTTACCAATAAAAATGTATTGTTTATAATAAAATTTATTTAAAAATTATCAGATGTTTCACTTGAAGGCAGAAACAGAGGAAATTTCATGCAAGTAATCGTATTCACTGATTCATTTCTATGTAATCTTAGGCATAAATTTCACTATGCTTCATCTGTGTACCAGCCCCATGCGTAGCAAACACACTCAGATCCTCATTATCCTCAAAATAGAGTGACACAACCAATTATTCAGAATTGAAAAGGTTTAAATCACATGAGGGAGAAGGAATGGAAGGATAAGCTTTTTTGATTGAATAAAGTAGTGTGGGAGGAGCTCTGCTTCTCTCTCCACAGTTGCTCCCAGACCTGCTGAGCATTTCCAGCATTTCTTGTTTTTCTTTCAGATTTCCAGCATCTGCAGTATTTTGCTTTTATTTTAGAGTGGGAGGAGACTTATGTGGACCATAAACACCTGCTCTTTTACCTCTTCCCTTCTCACCATCCAGGGCCCCAAACAATCCTTAGGTGAAAGAGTGATTTGCTTGTACTTATTTCAATATAGCATACTATATCCTCTGCCATGATGTGGTCCCCTGTACAGAGGGAAGACCAAATGCTGATTGGATGACTGCTTTAAGGAACACCTCTGATCAATCCACAAGCATGACCCCGAGCTACCGGTCACCTGTCTTTGAATTCTCTGCTCTACTTCCCTTCTGACTTCTCTAGCCTTGGCCTCCTACACTGTTTCAATGAAGCTCAACGTAAGCTCGAGGAACAGCACCTCATCTTTTGATTAGGCACTTCATGGACTTCTGGGCCGGAATTTTACGCTGGGCGGACGGGAGCCGGACTCCGACGTAAATGTTGGAGCCGATCCCGCTCCCGCCCAGCCTGGGGATCCATCCTGTATTTTACGGATCCCCAGGCTTTAATTGGCCCGAGGCGGGACTTCCACCCACTTGAGGGAGGAGGTCCCGCCTCAGTGAGCTGCCGGCCAATCAGCGGGCTGGCAGCTCTTAGTCTCAGCAGCACCACCGGGAGCGGTGGCCACTGCTGAGACTGCAGCCCAGCCGACCGAGGAGGACGCAATGGAACCGGGACAGAAGGTAAGTTCGGGCAGCCTCACCAGGGGAATCAGTCATGCCTTGGTGAGGCTAGGGTGGTCGTTTGGGGGGAGAGGGGTGTCTTGGATCCCGGGGTTGGGTTGGGAGGCGGGGGCGGCCCTCAATCGGGCACCCTGTGCCTGATTGCCAGGCCCCCCGGGGTGTGGAAAGGCCGGCAACTATAGCTGGGTGGCCTTTCATGTTCTTGGCACACCCGCTTGCCATGGGTAAAATACCCGTGGAGGTGGGCGAGGGCCCTTAAGAAGCCGTTAAGTGGCCACTTAAGGGTCTTGATTGGCCTCGGGCGGGCTGCTTCTCACACCCCCGCCCCCCCCGCCAGACCTCCGTAAACTTGGTCGGAGGCGGAATTAGGGCAGTTAGGCTTCCCAGAGCCTGCCGCTCAATTTTACGCCGCCCCCACGCCACCATCCGACCCGCTGGGGTGGCGTAAAATTCCGGCCCTGGAGTCAACCTTGAATTCAACAATTTCCGATCATAACCTCTGCTCCCATTTTCTTTTTGGGCAGCAGCTGTGGATGATGATTCTGCTTTTTGCATTTATACCTCCTCTAAACCCATATTTTGTTTCTTCATTTGTCCCATTATCATCTCTTTTTGCCTTGCACCATCATCGCTTTTGTCATTTAATCTCTCCTGTCTTCCATCCTATCACAGGCCTTCCCCTTTGTTCTTCCAGAACACCTCCCCCACTTCCCCTTTTTCCAGTTCTGATGAGAGGTCATCGACCTGAAACATGAATTCTGCTTCTCTCTCCACAGATGCTGCCAGACCTGCGAAGTATTTTCAATATTTTCTGTTTTTATTTCAGATTTCCAGATTGCTTTGCTTTGGTACCGGTATAGACCAGTTGGGCCGGGGGTTGGCAACCTTAATTACAGGAAGAGCTATTTCTTTTAAATTTAGTCAAAAACGCGATATCTTAAGATCTGCAATGTTGTCCCTCAAATGCCACTAATAATGAAAAACAAGACTGAGATGCATTTCTATAACATTTTAAAGGTTTTTACAGAAAGTTGTTAATTGAATGATGCCTTCTCATAAATACAATGTTAATAAAACTTTTTAAAATGAAACAAGCCATTTAATTACCATCAAAAAACGGTTTGATTAATCAGAGGGAGGCGCATGAGTCCTTAATGAACCGCATGTAGGTTGTGGACCCCTGAGTTGGGCCAAATGGCCTGTTTCAATGTTTTAAATTCTGTGTAATCTATTTAAATTCTAATTGCAGTGAACTGAAAATTTGCATGTTTGTTGTTTTACGGACTATAACATAATTATGATCCCAATTTGGACTCGACAAAGATGTTGATTCTAACATCCCCCTCATTTACAAACTGGCAAATTTCATCATCTCACTTTCCATTACTTACCCGAGCAAAATCAAACCCTTGGAACTGTGTTCTTATGTTTACTTTATATTCTAATGCATCCTCTAGCTTCTTTCTGACAACGTAGGGTAAATCTAGCAGCTCACATTTTTTGTGTGTCATTGGTGAATTGTCTGTGATGGCATTTAACAGCCAGGATGAAAAATGCCAGTCAGGATCATATTAAGTAGAGTTCCTCCTCTGAATCATTGTAAAATTTCCTGAAATCTATTGATTACAAGAGATGTCAAAGCTTTGTGTTGAAAGGATGGGCTGGTCGAGTATAGACTACTGTAAAGTTCATCATATTTCTTGAACTTGGCCTCATACATGATACTTTGCAAGATCTTAAGAAAGGTCTCTTGGCCCAGTTGATCTAATTTTTCCAGATCAGCAACACTGCCATCATTATATTACATCATCTGACTGTTTTTTAAATCAGTTTAAGTGTTCTGGCTTCAATGATCTTTCCTTGCAACACATTTCAGCCTTTGGTGGCCATGTGTAAGGAAATATTTGAAGACATCTGCCTTAAATTTCCTCTTCGTAATAAAGAACATGTACCTTCTTGTCCTCCTACTCAGATGCATCTAAATATATTGTTTTGGATCTGTTCCTTTCAATTATTAAGGATCTTAAATAACTGAATACCCTTTCATAGGTCTAGTAATGCTGACTGTGAATCACATTTGATGCAGGTACTTCAGTGTGTGCATTGTCAAGAATTTCCTGATTATCAGCGGCAAGTTATTTTCCAGTGAATAGACAGTAAGAAGCTTTATATTCAAGGTTCTTTATGTATAAAGGTCATGGAGTGCACTGAAAGCCAGCATGTATGTTAATGGCAGCTCTTGCATCCAAAAATAAGAATAAAATCAAAAGTAAAAAAGGTTACACAGTACAAATAAAGCTGCGCAAATCAAATATAACACATACGTATTGGAAACTTTACTGGGGAGTTATTTCAAAGTTCATTATTATGTAGTAGATATTTTAATTGTTTATGGTTAGTATTAAAAAATGTTACTCCTGATGTTTGTGTAATATAGGTGTTTGATTCAAGATTACTGTGCATGAGTTGAAAAAGAAGCAAATTCAGTTGGCCCAGGATGAAAGGCATTGTTGTGTTCTGTTGACACCCATGGTTTAAATAAGCTTCTGCTATACAATGGAGCCTCCAACAGTCTGACCACAATGACCAAATTGATTTATCTGAGACTCTACTAAGCTGTTTCCAACCACGCAAACATAAAAATAAGCTTTTTCAACAAAGTAAATCTGCTGTCTAATCAAATCACTGCAACCTGTGGCCAGACAACAGCTTATAGCTGAGGACAGTAGTTTGACTGTGGGGCACAACATGTGCTGAGATCAAGACACCTGCTCTCAATTATAACTCACTGTACCTCTGTGCAAAATTGCCACTTAATTTACTTGGTACAGCACACAGCAAACACAGCACAGTAATGGTTTATTCCTAAGTGTTGTTGCAATTCAATAGAATTTTTGGACAATGGTACACCAGCATCCCTTGATGACATTAACCCTTTCACCACTTTGTTACAATCAGTTCAGCTATTGTAGAGTTGAATTTCAATGTGGCTTCTTTTAGCTCGCTTAGTGGCATTCAACCATTAAAACAGAAAGATTCATAGTACAGAAAAAGGCCATTTAGGTCATCATGTCTGTGTAGCTCAATACCAGAACCATCAAAAAAATTGCACTGACCCACTGCAATTTTAGATTGGATAACCCAGGAGACAGGCATGGGGATCGCAGCAGGTGATTAACCTACGCCCATTCATTGTGTTGTTTTAAATGGTTGCTACCTGTAGCCAGCCCTACCTGCACTGTTCATTGGCTGCACATATCAGCAGGGAGCCCAATAGCATGAGTGGTTGGCGCTTAAAGGTTGTTTGTGCCTCTTAAAGGGGAGGTGTATTCTGACTGCAAGAGGTAGTGGGAGTCCTTGGAGAGGGAATCTGGCCTGTGATACGTTGAGGAATGGCTGAACATGTGAGAGACCGAACACCAAGATTTTCTGAAAGTGCACAGGAGGCCTTGATTCAAAATGTGGAAAGAAGGTAGATCCTGTATCCACAGGAGGGCAGGAAGCCCTCCAGAATTATGCTCAGGAAACAGTGGGAAGAACTAACGGCAGAGGTCAATGCCAGGAGTGTTGCTCAGTGAACATGGATGCTGGACAGGAAGATATTTAGCAATCTCATACAAGTTGTCAGCATGAGTAAGTTCATCTTCAAATGGCATATCCTACCAGCTGCAGCACGAGTCTCATGAACTGCTCAATTCACTACATTCCATCACCCACCTATTAACAATCTCTATCAATCATTACTCAACTCTTCAATTTATATGCTTTACCTCACCTCACCCTCACCCACTTAGCACAGTTGCAAGCCTTACAACCACAACACACAGTTCACACACACACTGGCAGCTATTCATCCATGACAGCCATAGCCCCAAACAGCTTGCAGGAAACTCATTGACACACTTTCCTCTGTCTTGCAGGAGAAGGAGGGGTGTAACAGGAGGCAGCAGGAAAGACCTGGAGGAAGACAAGGGCGCCCGCATTTTTTAACTCCATGGGGGAGCAGTGCTGGCCATCCTGGGAAGGGGCATCACTGAGGCTTACTTTCTCCTTTCTCCTCACCACAACTCAACTGTTGTTCCTTATATATTTCAGATATCCAAAAACTGGAGGCTTCCCAGTCAGAGGAGGAAGAGGAATAAGACAGTGATGAAGAAACTTCATCAATTGATCTTACACTCACAGCCAATCAGTTCAGAAACTGACACTGTGTGTATTTTAGAGGCTGGGATAGGGGAAGGATCTGTACTTGGTGAGACACCGGGCTTAATCGTACAGGAGCCAGGGCAAGAGAGGAAAGGATAGCACAGGTGCTAGCTCACTGGAGGATGGGGTTGCACACTAGTTCTGCTGCATAGAAATCAGATGAGGACTTTGTTGGCCTTAGATACAGAAGAAGGCTAATGGGTGTACATAACCAAATGCTTGGTGCACTGGAAAGCCTGCTAGAAAGCCTGCATTCAATGTCAAGGAGAATGAAGGACTCCAGCACTAATTTGTCATAGGGCCTTGCGCAGAGTTTGAAGCCCATCCTTTCCAACATGGAACGTGTGGTCATCTCCATCAGCCTACCTGTGGAACCCACCACGATGCAGTATTTGATGGCTAATGTCACAGCTTCCATTGCAGCACAAGCAACTTCCATTAAAGTCTGGGTGCTCCAGTAGAAGCTCAGTCTGTTGCCTTGCAAGCTCAGACTGCTGCCATCATGGCTCTGAATACCATAGTTCAAAAGAGCTTCCAGGCTGTCACAGCAGTCCATCAATCTGTTCTCCATCAGTTCAATAGGATTGCAAAGACACTGCCCCAGGAGAATGGCAGTGGCTCCATGGAGCATGAACCTGCTGTCCTCTCTCAGGAAGACATGACGCTTCCTCCCACCCTGCCACTCTTCCAGTGCCCTGGCTTTTGCCTGTCAGCCAGCCAGACCAGTCTGGTGCAGTCCATGTCAAGATGATGCAGTCTGAAGCCAGGCCCTCTAGGCCCAGCAGTGCTTGCGGTTGCTCTACATGGTCATGTGCAGTCTCCTTAAATGAAGGTCAGCAGCATTTCATCACCCATGCTGCAGCCATTGGGGAAGAACCTCATAAGAGCATGAGGAGAGGCAAACGCACAAGGAAGACAGGCACTAAGGGAATGTACAAGGACGCTTCGTCTCCTTTTGTATGAATTATGATTGAATTTATCAAATTGGATTGCAGTCATGTTCAGTGACAAACGACTCCCCAAAACCTTTCCACCACATACTGAGCACAAGTCAAAAGTGAGATCAAATACTCTCCACATGTCTGGATGAGTACAGATCCAAGAACACTCAAGAATTAACACCATCCAGGCCGAAGCAGTCCACTTAATCAGCTCCCCCACCCTCCACTTTAAGCATTCCTTCCTTCCACCATCGGCGCAACATGGCTGCAGCATGTACTAGCTACATGATACAATTCAGCAACTCGCCAAAGCTTCTTCGACAGCACCTCCGAAACTCACAATCTCTACCAGCTAAAAGGACAAGAGCAGCAGGAGCATACGAACACCACCACCTCCAAGTTCCCCACCAAGTCATACACCATCCTAACTTAGAAATATATCACAGTTTCTTCATCTTGGTTAGGTCAAAATTCTGGAACTTCCTACCTAACAGCACTGGGGGAACACCTTCACCACAAGGACTACAGCGGTTCAAGAAGGTGTCTTACCACCACTTTCTCAAAGACAATTAGGGATAGGCAATAAATGCTGGCCTTGATGCTGATGGCCACATCCTGTGAATGAATAAATTTTTTAAAAATGTCTGGAAGCAACTTGTTTCAGTACAAGCTGTTAAATGAACGGGGAATGACTTCAACACCAGACAGGCCACTCCCTGTAGACTATTCAAACTTTAACCATGAATAGGAAGACTCCAAAAGAGCTACACAATTACACCAACAGCATCCAGTAGAAATAATCCAGCAACTGTAAGTAGATCATGATCCATTTAGGTGGCGGTAGTGGGGGATCCTTCATTCCATTTAGTTTAGTTTAGAGATACAGCACTGAGACAGGCCCTTCGGCCCACCGAGTCTGTGCCGACCATCAACCGACTATTTATACTAATCCTACACTAATCCCATATTCCTACCACATCCCCACCTGTCCCTATATTTCCCAACCACCTACCTATACTAGGGGCAATTTATAATGGCCAATTTACCTACCAACCTGCAAGTCTTTTGGCTTGTGGGAGGAAACCGGAGCACCCAGAGAAAACCCACGCAGACACAGGGAGAACTTGCAAACTCCACACAGGCAGTACCCAGAATTGAACCCGGGTCGCTGGAGCTGTGAGGCTGCGGCGCTAACCATTGCGCCACTGTGCCAATGTCATATTCAGCAGTGCAAGGTTAGCATAGGGCGTTGGCTGCAATGTGCAATTGTAAAATGGTAGTGCTGCCATCAAATCAATGGTACACACTGACTCTTGGCATGATCTTCCTGCTCTGCACTCTGCTGGTAGTCGTTAGGTATATACATGCAAACCCCTTTACCAAGGTGGCATCTTGTGCATGTCGGAAGTGTTGCGTGCGCATCTCAGTTCCCAGTTTTCAGCATTAGATGGCTGTATAGCACCCTAAGAATTGGGTGCTACACAACAAAGCACCCAAGAATTGGGTGCTACACAACTCCATTTGGCAGCCCCCCTCCCTGTTCTCCACATAACCCTGCATTTTCCTGTGGTTCAAATAGTTATCCTTGTTCCCTGAAAAGATGCAAAACCAATGTAGCTGATATTAGGCGGGCTGATCAAAAAAGGTTTATTTTATGGAGAACCTAAAGACGCAGAGGCAGATGGAGAGATAGAGGTTTGGGCAGGGAATTTGAGAGAGTGGGGCCTAGGCAGCTGAAGGAACATGCACTAGTGGTGGGATAAAGGGAGGAGAGGAGAGGCCAAAGTCAAAGGAATGGAGAATTTGGAGCAGGTTGGGGATGGTTGTAGGGCTGGAGGATGATACAAAAGTAGAGAGGAATGAGGCCATAAATACTTGAAACTTCTGGAGGTCACAGTAAAGCCCAATAGTCAGCAGAGAATTGAAATTCACTCCAGGACCCAACACACTAGCAGAGTAAAGCTGAGAAGCCAGCAGTGCACTGAGATACAGTCCTGAAGCTCAGCAGGTCAAAGCAGTAGCTGGAGGATGGGCACTGTAAACTGGAGCACATTACTTTAAAATTATTGACAGAATGATACATTGTAAATGTTTCCACACAGTAGCTGTAATATCTGCCACTGCACCAGCTTGCCTAGGTGACAAACCTACCAGCATGGTACAAGAGCAGGAAACCTCTCTCATGAGTTGACAGTGTCTCTTTAATTCATAGAGGGGGTAATTTTGACTTTGGCTGATTGTGTAAAACGGGAGACTTTGGTTCAGCCGCTCATTATACATCTCACCCTAGTTTCACTTCTGTTGTAGTCAACGAAAATTGAATGAAGAGATGTACAACAGGCGGCTGATCCAATGGCACCCATTTTTTGCTATTGCCTAAAATCAAAATTACCTCTCGAGTATGTCACAAATTTTATTCTTTAAATAGAAACTAAAATCAGGAGTGCAAAGAGAAATGCTCTAAATCTCTGTTATATCTTGATACCAGGGGAACCCCTATTACAGTCAGCACAGGAGTTCAAAGCTGATGAAGACAATCTCATCCGTCCCCTTTAGCTTGCAATAGTTAAGTGGAATCTGGAAAGAGGTTTGCATAAGTGAATGGCCTAGTATATTGAAACAACTTAGTCCCCAACAATAAGAATGCTTAGAAAGGAATGCTGTAATTTAAATGTTCTGACATGTAAATTTTCTGACAAAGAATCCTGTGATTAGACCTGATAGCAAAGCTGGTAAAATTATGTTTCTCTACTGCTAACAGTCGGTACCTCAGATTCCAATAGCTGAATCAACCTAGGAGTACAATGCCTGCTTCAGACTGAAGTTGTGGGCTATGAAATTCAACGTAATTTTTTTCCTGAAAACACTGCGTACTGTAATTTATTCTTTTTATACATTATCTAATATATGTTATGTGTTCTCTTTTACACATTTTTGAAATTATTTTTCCCAGCATAACTAATACAAAGTGTTGATAAAATAGAGGTGAGGAAGTATAGCATAAAGGGCTGAATTCTGTTGGCATAACAGGGATTTCTGACACCTGAACCCAGGGGGGGGGGGGGTGGTGGTGGTGGAAGGGGGGAATGGGTGGGGGGTGCGGGTGCAACATACCTCAGCCATTTGGGGGAACCCTGGCCGTATTTTGTGGTGCTCATGGAATTAACCTTTAAAAGACGAAAGTCCGTCTCCAAGAGCTGCCGGCCAATCAGAGGACCGGCAGTTCTTTACTCTCAGCAGTGCCACCTGGAGAGGGCATGGATACCATCCTCCGATCCAGGTAAGTGGGATTGGGGTCACCAGGGTCAGTCAGGCAGGGCCCAGTGAGGAGGTTGTGTGGTTGGTGAGGGTGGGGAGGTGTTGCTGTGTGGGCAGCCATCGCTGATGGGGGGCC
The DNA here is from genome assembly GCF_036365525.1 of Heterodontus francisci. Taxonomy (NCBI): domain Eukaryota; kingdom Metazoa; phylum Chordata; class Chondrichthyes; order Heterodontiformes; family Heterodontidae; genus Heterodontus; species Heterodontus francisci. The sequence goes on from NC_090401.1 coordinate 26,505,211, forward strand.
CTCCATGGGCCACAGAGTGCCTGATCAGAAGAGACCCCCGCAGCCCACAGGAAGGCTGCCAGGGTTTACCTGAGAGTCTCCCTATGTGGACCACCACCAGCTGGTAATACGAGGAGCGGCAGGAAGAGGCCCTTAATTGGCTCTTCATTGGCCACTTAAGAGCCTCAATTGGCCTTTGGGTAGGAGGGCAATCACCTTCCCCTCCACTGTCAAAATGCGATAGCAGCAGGAAGACGATGGATACATCACCCACCCCACCCTCCCTTGATTTTTCACAGCCCCCTCACCCCCTGTCTCACAGCCCACTCCCAAATGCTCCATTAAACTCTGCCCAAAGTGTGCAGTTTGAAGGCTAGAGGATTGCCTGTGAGGAAATAAGCCTTTTTATATCCTCTGCCTAGGGATGTAAAAGAGGAGATTACGGGCACATTATTCAAATCATTGCCTATTAACTTGTCACTTGGTACAGAGTTAACGCAAGCTCAAGCCAGCAGCACCTCAGATGACAAGCTTACAATCACACTCCCATTGGCACTCAGTTTGTATTGGCCCATGCCATGAAGAGGGAGATTATACTGTTGAGTGAGGTACTCCAAGAAGAGAATTATAACTGAGCTCGAGGGAATTTTTCAAGAATATCTATGCTCCAGTGAATTCTGTTTGACAATCACGTGAAGCAAACATGTAGATTTTCTTTCCTTTGTCTTTACATTTAAATAGATAGTGGCATGTTTCAGACATTTCTTATTTTGTGTCAATAAAAAGAAAAGGCTTGTTAGTTATCAAAACAGTATCTCAACAGTCAAAAAAATTTGTGTGTGTCCCTCATCATCATATGAGCTGAAAGAATTTGCAGGGCTATGGGGAAAAGGCAGGAGAGTGGGACTAGTTAAGTTGCTCTTGCAGAGAGCCAGCATGGACACGATGGGTCCAATGGCCTCCTTCTGTGCTGTAACCATTCTATGATTCTACCTTTCTCTGACAGTTGCATCAGAACAGCTTCCATTGTAAATGAAGCCTATTCTACGTGAGCCAGGCAATCTGAGAATTAACTGCCCCATTCATTTTCCATTAGATTTAATTGGATCTCACTGTTGGCTACTGATCAGGAAATGCATCGAAGTTCCTGCAGGTTCAATTTGAAAAGAGTTTTAAGTATGTTTATTTGTATTCTGCTGGGGATGGAGAGAATTGCCAAAAATATCAGATGAAATTATAAAGTTAGTTGTGATTATAGGTGCTGAATGAAGAGTTGCCACTTAATCAAAGTGGTGTTTGTATGAAGAAAAATATATTGGATTTGCAATCCTTTGCCATAATTCTTCTGGCTTTAGTGGACATAAGAAAGTGTTGACAATCACTGTAAAGATGTAGTACTGGTAAATGATCAGATGCCTAATCTTGTATAAAGAGGAGACACCAGATGCCACATTTAAAAAATGAGTGGAAGTCAGCACATAAAACACAAGCAACCATATTCACTCATGAGTTTTGGAGCAATTCTCGTGGCCATATTACAGAAAGACAGCCATCTCAGAATTTGCAGAATCACATAAAACTCTATTTATTGCTCTAGCATGGCTCGATTTAAGTCAATATAGGTTTAAACTTTCCACGTTTCTGCACATGCCATTAAACTCCGTTGGCAGCATGCATGGGTCAGTAAAACAGGCCTCCGACCTCCGGCATTGCTGTCAGTCCACACTTGATTCTGTGATGGCCATTATCTAGCAAAAAGGTCAGTCAGCTTCATTGTAGGCCTGTGTAACCTTTCATTTACATATTGAAGTTATTGTGATGAAGTCTCTTGCTTGCTGGATTTTTCAACTCCAGGTGAGGCTCTGCGCCCATCCATATAATAAAAGATTTTTATTTCTACACTTGTTCTTGGGATATGGATGACATTGGCAAGGCAATGTCCTGGATTTTGTGGGGGGAGATAGGGGGAGCCTTGAGGGTGAACTGTTAGCATTCGCCATCATTACCTCTCTGAAACTGACCACAACTTCAGGATCTCAGGCATGCACAGATTAGCATGGAAATCCTGAAGTTGCGTTCTGTCACTCTGCTCTGCCACAGGCTGCACTTTGGGAACCCTCTCCACCCCTTGAGCCTCCAAATCAATGAAATCAGTGAGAATTTCCCTTTTCCCACTCCCACATCGCTATTAGAAACAGCATAAAAAGTTACACCTTGTTCAATCAGGTGTAACTGGGTTGTGACGCTCATGTAAAATAACGATTGAAGCTACAAAAACTCAATGTAAAGAGTTATAAAACTGGACTTTTCTTTTTTAAAAAGTGAACAATGTGCTTAAAAATTGGCTGCTGAAGGGCCAAATAATTTGCCTTTGTATATTCAAACAGTCTGGCAAGGACAAAAGAATGCATTTAAAGCTAAAAGGTGTCAATTACACCCATCCTGAACCCATCGAGAGACATTTTTGATTGAATGGGTTCTTCTGAAACAAAGAAGATGTGAAATAGCCACATCCAGGGCTATTGTCAGTCACCATAGAAAAGAAAATCTCTGTCTCCCAACAGAGGTGCGATGTAAGAAATGTTTAGTTTTAAAGGTAGCTCTCTGGAGAGAGAGAGAAAGGGGACACCCAGCAAGAAGCATCATCAAAGTTTGTCCAACTGAGAGATGGGAGAAAATCCAACAAGCCGAAAAAGAAGGTACCCTGCTGTGAATTCTACATTTCAACTTGCGCATCCGTGAACTGCAAGTGATCCCTTGTCTTCAAACTGAACTTTCAACCAACAGAGAAATCTACAAACACCTCAGGCCTGCAACTAAAGAAACTTGACTTCCAAGAAAACTCAACAGGTTTACTGTGAACCCCAAAACCGTACCTCACTTCAAACCAATTACCCCTTTTCCTGTCTCTCTCTGTTCTTGTGTGTGTGAGCGAATGCATGAGTGGGTGCAATTGCAACAATTTCAGGATAAGGCATATTGCTCAATAAATAATTAATCTTCTGTTTTAAACCTGCAAGAAAACCTGTTGCTGTCTGTTTATTTGACAAATAAAACACAAATGGGTTAAAACCCTAATAACTGAGACACTTGCTGCGGTCAAGTGGGAGTTGAACAGTGGGAGTCACCCACCCCCTCACCATGTGACAGTAACTGGGTTTTTAACAGTGAGGTGATTAATAAAATTTGATGAACAACGGAACTGACCCTGAAAAAATAATCTTGTAATCGTGGGGTGCTGTTAAATGATAATTGATAGATTTTTTCTAAAACTCAATTTTTTAATAATTTTTTTTCAAAGTTTTTTCAGAATGTTTTAGCTTCTGCCTTCACTACATGTGTATGTACCAAGCTTTAATTTTCTCCATGTAAAATTTTTTAAAGTCATTTTATTTTAGTTCTTTTCCTTTCCTGTTTGGGGGTGTCTGTGAAAGTACTTTAAGGTGATTGGCTGCTTGAACAGCTTGATGACATCACTCAAGCTCCATGCTGCGAATGCCCAGTTAAGAACATTGTGATCAGTTGCAGTACCACTGCATGGTGTTAGAGGTGACATTCTCACCAGAGAGATTGTTAGATCCCTCAGCGAGGTTTACTTTGAGGTCAGCGGTGAGCATCCTTGCTTCGCTGCTGACCTCAAACTCTGGGCCAATATTTGTTCCTCATCCCAGGATGCCCTGAGGGCATTATGAAGCAACCACATAGAGTAGAACTGGAGTCACATTGAGGCCAAATGTTTTCGCAGTTGAAGGTTTCTTTCAACAACAATGACAAATTGTATTTATATAGTCCCCTTAGTGTGGTGATATGTCCCAAGGCATGTCACATGAACGTTATCAGACAAAATTTGACACCGAGCCACATAGGGAGATATTTGTACAGGTGATCACAATCTTGTTTGAAGAGGTAGGTTTTAAGGTGTGTCTTAAATAAGGAGAGAGAAGTAGACAGATGTGTCAGAGGGGGGATTTCAGAGCCTGGAGCCTAGGAAGCTGAATGCACAGCCACCAATGGCAAATAAGAAAATCAGGGATGCACAAGAGGCCAGAATTGGAGGAGCGCATAGACCTGAGAAGATTGTTGTATTGGAGGATGTTACAGAGATGGAGAGGGGTGAGACCACGGAGGGATTTGAAAACAAGGACGAGAATTTTTACATTAACATTAGGGAACCAGGGTTTTTACATCAATCTAGTAACTTTAATGGTCATTTTCTGGTGGGATTTGAACTCATGGCCTTAGGGTCACTCAGCTGGTACAATATCCACTTTGAAATAATGTGGCCTTCTTTGGAGCTTTTAAAGCTGTCTTCTCACTTTTTTCGGTGTTGTGATGTCAGAGAGCTTTTCTCACTGAGTATTTTCATGCTGCTGCGTTGAACATCCTGTATATTGCATGAAGGCTACACTTTTGGGAACCTTTCCTCAATGGCGGTGTGGCCTTCTTTTCTAACAAGGAATATTCTTCTTTGATCCATCTCACTCATCAAGACCTTCTGTGCATTTGGGCTGAATAATGGAGATTTTCTGTGACTATTATCTTGTAACTCCAACTTCAGTCCTATGAACTCCGATTATGAACTTCAGGTTGGCCCAATTTTCTAACTGACAACACACAAGTACTGAGGCTCCATTATTTGTGTACATTTTCCATATATAGGAAGCCCACTCAAAAGGTTGGGGTGGGGGGAGGCAGTGGGGGGGTGCGTGAGGAAGCTAAATTGGAAAAATCCAAACAGACTCATCCTGTTCACAGCAAGTATGGGTGCATTCACCCCATAGGAACGCACAGTCCCAAGTTTATGGACCTGGATTACAGGGGATTAGATTCAGTTACAGAGCTATAGAAGGATATGGAATGTCATACATCTGTAAATTAATCTTTGCAAGGGCCAATGCAGGTGCCACTGATCTCTTGTTATATACTATTGGCACCCTTCAGGCCACAGCTGGAGCATCAACTGGCAGCAGCCTGTCAGCAATAACCAAAGTCATTTCTCAAGTCGCAGTAGATTTGCTCCAAAGAACACATTACTTTATCAAATTTCCAATATCTCAGCAGCAATGGCAGAAAACCAAGCAAGCCTTCTTTATCACTTGATTTCCTCAATGTCCTGGATGCTACTGATTGCATTCACTGACTCATCTCTGTGGCTTCTGGGAGTGGGACCCATTTGCTTCAACAGGAAAAGCTTCCACTCTCTTAATGTACAGATGGTGTGTGATTCCGAGAATGGCATCATAAACATGTGTGTCAATTACCACAGCTGCACCCATGACTCCTTTACCCTTGACAAATTGAGAGAGTGCAGTACATTTCTAGAAGGAGAACCTAACAGTGTCTGGCTGCCAAGCAAGGAATTACTCTATAAATGTCAGTGTCTGTGTTTTATTCAATTTATGGCGTTCTCTCTTTTATTTCTTAAGTGACAGCCCAGGTGTAAGGGAAGTACAGTAGAGTACTGACATCTACAATGGTAGTAACAGAGTGAAAATCTCATATCTTTAAAGATGTGATTTTGATGAGTAGATATCAAAGGGCAAAGTCACAGTTCAGACTTGGAAGGTCTAAGAACCCTCTGTGTCCTGTTGTTCCTTTACAACATGGCAACACAATGTGAGCAATAATGATGAATGGTGGAGAGAGACCAAGGTGGTGTGTTGAAACACAATTAAGCAGCTACCTGGAGTGTATATAATTCCATCATCTAAAATCAATTTTCTTAGATATGACTGAGAATAATGGCCACACAGTGCATTCTAACAGATGATGGTGAGGAAAGTACATGTATAATCTTGTACTGTATCTCCTGAGGGGACAGGCGATGTCCTTGACCATAAGTCACTGTGAAAATTTAACAGGTCACACAATTATAGTTTTCTTGGAAATTGTTAGTGAAAACTACTGCAATAAAATTGTTGGAATACACTAATTCCATATTCCTACCACATCCCCACCTGTCCCTATATTTCCCTACCACCCACCTATACTAGGAGCAATTGCTAATGGCCAATTTACCTATCAAACTGCAAGTCTTTGGCATGTGGGAGGAAACCGGAGCACCCGGAGGCACAGGGAGAACTTGCAAACTCCACACAGGCAGTACCCAGAATTGAACCCGGGTCGCTGGAGCTGTGAGGCTGCGGTGCTAACCACTGCGCCACTGTGTCGCCCCAAGGTTTTCATCCCTTAGTCAGGGTATCACCTGAACCCCTCAGTCACAGGATTGACAAGTCTCTTTCCCAACCCACATGTCATACAGATCCTCCAACAATTAATTTAACAAAGGGTAACATTAGCTGTTGCCATTTAAGGAGTTCATTTCAGTTCAGAGATTTACTTCAAACAATTTCTGCAAAGTAGAACTGATGTTTGTTCAAAAGTAATGTAGGTTTTCAAATTACGGACAGAAATGGGTTCACAAACAATTTCATGGACGTTTCATTAATTTACTCTTAATTTTTCTGAGGTGTTCTGAAGATGGCAGACAGTTGTCGATGAAAATAAAATCTTACGCCGCGCTTCGCGGCGGCGGGTTTTGAACTCGGCGGCCTTCCGACAAGGAAGGACTGCTGCACAGCCCCCACGATATTATGCGCGTCCAGTGCCACCATGCAGGCGCTGGTACCATTTTTAAAGGGCTTCAAGCCTTTAGTAATATTTCTATATTTAAAGGTACCGGTCTCTGGGAAATATCAGTAAGATTTCATTTACACTCTAAATTCTGTCTCCCACCCCACAATGGGTAATTCATACACAAATTTTCCTCTCCCCCCATAATTATCTTGTTTTGATGTCTGGAACTTTCCCCCCTGAAATTTGTTCCCTTTGACCCACAACCCCTTCCCACCATCCCACAGCCAATAAAAATTGGTTTCCCCACTCCCCCACCCCGTACAGAGTTCTGAAGGCGAGCGAGGGACGAACGGCGGCCATAAAATCAGCATGGGACGGCCGCCGCATGCAGGTAAGTTTATTAGCATATCATTTAGGTTCATTTTAATATGCAGATGAAGGGCCTGACGCCAGGTGGCGGTGGGGCCGCACCGAGGTCCCCCCACAGCTGGTAATATGCTGCAGGTCCTTCTCGACGTCGTGGGTTGAGAGGGCCTCTCCCCGCAGAATTTTACCGGCCCCTTGCCACAACCCACAGCGTCAATGGGCTGGTAAAATTCAGCCCACTGATTTATGGTCCCTGTTAGGAATTGACAATGTGGTAGATGTTTTTCTCTATTTTCTGGCTTTGCAAGGAGGTACGTCAAACCAAGTAGAAGATCAGCTCACTAATAAAATAGAGTGTAATCAAAGTGGGAATTGACTAACTTAGAACATTACTGATGCTAGTGCAAATATATACTGTTCATTGAGTATTAACATATCTTATGCATTATAGCATATACAAAGTAACCTGAGGATTGTGACTAATGCTGGAGAATGGTGCCACTGATACCAGCTACCCTGAAATACCTTGCCCAAGGAGTCATTTTGTTTTCTGCATAAGCCTAGTATGGGAGACTGTTTGATAATGGAGTGATGGACATCACAGATGAGCCCAACCCTTTCTTTATTCAATGTCAAAATATATGAACCTTTCAGCAGGACTCAATGGATCACCAAATCAATGAGAACCCTGGGTGATTTGTTCTATCCGTAGGCACGGGCACAAAGACCGATTCAATTTCTGCCAGCCCAGTGAAAAGCAACTAACTCAGCGTAGACTGAGGATTGAACTTGGTTACTGTCCTGTGGGGCTCCGTTTCACATGAGACAGTAATAACTTAAATGTTTGTTTGCAAAAACAACCCTTTTTGTTGTTTAAGACAACAGTCTTTTGTACCTTTGTGAGGGTCAGTGGATAAAATATATATCTAATCCAATCTTTGCTAAAACTATGAAAATAATTTTTGGTAATCGACAGGAAAAAGAGAGAAAATTGACATGCTGAGATAACTTCAGATAGTATTGAATGAAAGCTTGACAGATGTTAATATTTATAAAGGTCAAAACTAATATCTAAATGTTTGTTTCATTCCAAGATGTTAGCAGATACATGGGCCAGTGTCACCACAGTTTGTTCCAACACTTGGTTCTGTTTTTTTCCCTGTCTAGCTGTGATGACAAATGGCGATTCTGTTTGTTGTGAAAGGACAAAATTAACAGATGGGCATTGTGAGGCAGGTAATATTTTTCACTGTTTGTTTGTCTTAGAAGTGACTGCCAAAACCTACAATATTGCAATATTGTGTTTAATATACTGATTCCCAGGATTGCATTCACTGTTCATGTTCAGAGTCACCGCTTTCCTTCACTGCTTTATCATTTGGGACTGTTTCAGATGTCTCTAGTTATCCATTACAGGTAGTGTCTTGAGTGTTGGAGGTTGTATGTGTCAAGCAAGATTACTTCAACATTACATTCATTTAATTAAAATGTGTCCCGGGGACCAATCATTCGACAACATGAGTAATGTAGGGGTCAAAGCTAACAGATGCCCAGAGACATAAGGGCCTGCATTTTTACATAGGTTGGCAGCATGTGAGAACACGGTGGGCCAATCAAACCACAGTATTTGCTACTCTACGCTTTCAGGATTTGCACAGTAAATTAAAACCTTAGAATATATTTTTTTCTGAAATTTATCAAGCTGCCTACTATTAAAGCGTTTAAATCTACATTTAAGACATTACCAAATTAATTCTTACTAAGATTTAGATAAATAGTTGACGCTTCCAAGGCTATGTATGAGATGCAGATTTTCGCTAGCTACTTGTATGGGTCATAAAATCGACTCCATCCCCCCAGCACCACCCATCACCCCCCCCGCACCCCACCCCCCACCCCTGCCCCTCCCACATCTTGCACACCACTTTTTCCCATGACTGATTTTCTTATAGCCATTTTTGTAGGCAAATGGTATGCAGCATCACAGGTCCGGAACCCTTTTTTATATATAAATATGGTAACTCAGGCTCCATGCCAAATTTTTCAACTTTGGAACTGGAACGATTCTCCAATATAAAAGTGGACACATCTGATAGAAAGTGACCTGGCCTGCTCTGGAGCTTTTCTTAAAACTGAGTTGCTGCTGTGTTATTTCAGCGTTTTCTTTTTGTTCAGCTGAACTTTGCTGTGTAGCTGCTTTGGAGCATCTTACACATTGTATGAATGCTTCGCTTTTGTTCATTCTTGCTAAAGTGGGTATTTGCACAGGTCAACCTTCATAGGCAAGGATGCTACCACTCAGCCAACTTAGAGGCAGCTGTTGGGCAGGCAGGCAGAAGAAAGCCAAACTCCTGATCGCTAACTATTTTCGGTATATAATAATTTACCACTGTGCAGCTGTGGGCCATCAATGAAAGTGCACGGATGAAGATGGCACACATTCTATCCAATCAAGTCAGAATTCCATTGGTTCTCCCCAGCATTTGGAACCTTTCAACCATCTGACACCACAAAAAACACAGCCAAGGGGAAATATAAATACATATATTTATTAGAAGCTCCTCACCTACCCCAATGTGCAGCTGAAGTGCTTGCCACAAAGTTTACTTTGGTGCCCTCATTTTAGAAAGGGTCAACAGGAAAAGAAAAGGAGTAAAATCAACAATGCATCCCTCAGACAATGGCTTCCAAGAACAGTAAAGTGGCACAGGCGTGTCATGGAGATAAAAAACAAATGTCGCTGCTGCTTTAAGGATTTGACATAGCAGTCACAATTTGAAAGATCATATCAAATGGACTTCAGTGGAAACACAAATGGGGAGAGGTGTTCAATGGGTAGGCAAATTAATGCTGTGCATTTTACAACATCAACCAAAAGACAAAGTTATGCACCACCCCCTCCACCCCACCCTCCTCACTCCTTCTCCCCATACAGGCCTCTACTGGTTGAGGGAATGTCTTTGAACCTGGAAGTCAGGGTGGCCTGCTGATATAAAGGGCTGGATTTTACCCCAATGGCGGGGATCCCAGTGATAGGCAATGAGGATAAGTACCCAAGTTAGAAAATCAGGCTCGGTCTTTCCCTTTCCCATTGTGCATGGGTACATGCCATATACATATGCAGCTCTGATTTGGCATGGACACGAGTCTAAAGTCTCACCTGCATGCAATTCCTCATTGAATTTAATTGTTTGGAGAGTTCATTTGTAATAATGTGTTGCTTGCTGAAATTGCATGGAAGTCAAAGGATTCTTAACATTTTGATTTTCCATTTTCTTTCAGCAGAGTGTCTGATTGCCATCAGCACATTAAAGCAGATTACTAAACATAAAAAACAATTTATTGTTTTAAGTATATTACTATACACCTTTCTTAATTTTAGGTTTATAGTCTACCCATGTATTTCAGCTCACTGAAGCATTTTGTAATATCATTTTGAGACACAAAGCATGTTGACTATTTCTCCCAAGTTGCTCCCTTTAAATGGAAAATATTTACCCTGGAGCTTGCCTTTACTGTACAGATGGAATGGCAATACGAAAAGCTGCTGGAAACTACTTATGACAAGAATGATCTATGGATTAACCCTTTGTGTGCTGTGGGTGAGTTGCCCCCATCAGGGGTAACCAAGCTCCTGGAATCATTCAACAGCCCTGCTCCTCTATTTCATGCTAGAAAATCATGAACATGAACAACATCAAGGGTACAAGTCTCTACTGGCTGAGGGAATGACTTTGAAGCTGGATGTCAGGGTTGCCTGCTGATACAAAGGGCTGGATTTTACCCCAACAGCGGGAGTCCTGGCAACAGGCTGGAAGGCGAGTGATGACCCTGCCACGGTCCTGTTTCAGACCCCCTGCCTTTTCCACGGTGGGCAACCAATTAACTGCTTGCCGTTGGGGACACAGTCCCTTTAAGGGACAAAATCCCGCCTCCAGAGCTGCCGGCCAATCGGAGGGCTGTCAGCTCAAAAGTAACAGCAGTGCCACCAGGAGCAGTGGCCACTTGCGGTACTGCAGGATACCTGCAGTGGCGAATATAGAGAGGAACTCAGGATCCAGGTAAGTAGGGTCAGGGTCACCAGGGCCAGTCAGGCAAGCCCTGACGAGAGTGTTGAGTGGGAGGTTGGTGAGGGCAGGAAGGTGGGTGGGTGGTGCAGTCTTGCTGGTGGGACAGCCATCACTGTCGGGAGGGTCTTCCGTGGGCCATGGATTGCCCCCTGACAAGGGAACCCCTCAAGAACCTGCTAGGAGGCCGCCAGGACTCATCTGGCAGTGTCTCCACGCGGCAGCAGGTCCTTCCAATGTTAGTGAAATGGGAGCGGAGGCGGGAAGCTGCCCTTAAGTGGTCATTAATTGGCCACTTATGGGCCTCAATTGGGCAGGGGAAGGCTGTTGTCAGCCTTCCCCACCCCAAACTAAATTCCATGATTTGGGAAGGTGATGGGCACTCCAGACCCTGTCTTCCCTCACAATTTTATGGGCCCCCTCACTCTGTTTCTGTCCCTGCAGGGCTCATAATGTTCCAGCCAAAATGTTAATGTGACACTGCATTTTCTTAAAACACCAACTTGCTGCACTCCTTCCTCGTTGGGTTTTTTTTTTATTACTGCGAGTACGCTGGGAGAGGTGACAAATAATAGGGAGACATTTCATCAAACGGAGGAAGGGAAAATCAAAATTCAACCCAATAGATATTGTTTTCTGGAACCTCCCAGTTCTCATTTAGGGGACAGCATTGGGGTGTAGAAGCAGCTTCCCTACTTTTCTCTCCAACCAGGCAATAGCATATGTAGCAGGGGTGAATAAAGAGTCAACAGATAATGGTGAAATGTGAGTGGATGAACATGTTGGAATACAACTTCAGAATTGATATTGTACATCACCTTCCCAGTTCCATCATTATGACCATTGCAATAACACCTGTTATCACATCCTTTATTAGCAAAGGTTCATAAAACTGAACTTGATAGTATGTCAAATATTTTATATTAAAATGGTTTCTACGTGTGTTTCATTTTGTAGCCTCTCTAATCAAAATCAGGTCATGGTTGACGCAAAGTTTTGCCATTCTGTTTCCATCACCTGTCTGGGTGAACCTGGCTGATCTGCCAGCTGACTCTTTTAATGGTACCAATGTCCCTATGGGTTAACTGGACACTTAAGCATAATGGAAAGCTAATCGGTTTGCAGCCTTTGTGGCCAGTGAATTGGATCATAAATCGCACTAAGTGCATCATCAATTAGATGAATTTCAAAATACACCATTAAATCAGTGAGTTCCAAAGTAAAATTTGCGATATTTATGACACCAATCTGTATAGAAGCCTGTAAACTAACCTGATACAGCATCTTAACTGGGGAATGCCAAACAGAAAAAAAAATCAAAAGAAAATATTGTAGTTTATGGGAAGAATCTGATCATAATATGGAAGGTTGCAATTTTTAGCCTCATTATGTATTTCAGCACATAATCCAAACTTCAGTGCAGTGCTGAGGGAATGCCAGAGCTGCCATCTTTTTAATGAGACATAAAACAAAGGTGTCATCTGCCCGTTCAGGTGCGTATAAAATATCCATTACATTATTTGAAGAAAGTTAGGGAGTGCTGCATTTGTCCTGACCAATATTCTCCCGCCCTTACCCAATACTGTCAAAAATTGATTATCTGGTCAACAATTGTTTGTGGCACCTTCTTGTTTGCATGTTTGCCAACATATCAACAGTTACAACACTACAAAAGTAGTTCATTGGCTGTAAAGTACCTTAGTGCATCCGGAGGATATGATAAATGCAAGTTTTTTCTTTATTTTCTTGACTGACGCTTACCCGAGAAAACTAAATACATTGGACGCCAGAGAATAATAATGTCCTCAGCGATGTTTGAGTTCATAGGTTAGAGTTTGAAATGCTGGGTGCTTGAGTTTAACAGTGTGCTGTGTTTCTCAAAGATATTTTTCAGCATTACTCAAGTGCTGTGATTTTATTCAGCACCCTGTGGGCAGACATTGGGTTAAATTTTATTCTCCCGCCATAGCAGCTAAAATAAAAGCAAAATACTGCAGATGCTGGTGTCAGGCAAACTCCCCACCTGCCAAGACTGAGGCACACATTATTTCGCCACATGAACAAAATCTTAAAATGACAAGCCCTGACTGGAAGGATATTTGCATAGTTCCGGCCAATATTGAAACAATGGGGACCCAGTAGTTGCTTCCCCAATACACAGAAGTGGTAAGAATAGTTTTAGTTACATGACTAACTGGCTGTTGCAGAGTTTTGAACTGAGAGTTTTAAATTGGAGAAAACAGGATTTGAACTCAGACAAAAGCCGTGTGCTCATGGAGTAAAGATCTCTCCTGGAACTGAAGCAAGAAGACCTCTCTCCTGCCTGTTTCCATCTCCTTCCCATGGAACTGAATCTTGTGAAAACATGTGAAACTAGAAGAGAGAAAGGTTTCTTACGTGAACAAGGCTTTAAAAAAACTACTGGGCTCCGATGAAAAGCAAGACTATTTACAAAAGGACTACAGTGAGCTCAAAGCACCGTAACAAGATATTGCGTCAAACTGTCCCACCTTATCTTTTCTTCTTCTATTTTCTGTCCCTATTTGCATGTGTGTATCACATGTGCAAGCTAGCATGGGTGTGTCATATATCCGTAGGCATGAACCATATTAGAGTTTAAGTTTTAAGTTTTAATAAAATTTCATCTTTCTTCTTTAAACCTGAGAAAGCCTGTGTGAATTGGTTTCTTTGTCTTATAATTGGAAAGCTGTGAACAAGGATTCACAAAGGGGGAGCTCGCAACATCTGTGGAGAGAGAATCAGAGTTAACGTTTCACGTCTATGACATTTCATCAAAAATGGCAGTCCGCACGTATGGGCTGCGTGCTGCCATGCAGCTGCAATTTACCGCATGGCGGCTCATTTCCATACGCAGGGCAGCTCCCCCCCCCTCAATCACGTGGCAGGGGTGGGCTCGGCGACGCTGGCAACGGCATCAGCTGCTTCTGCGCAGGTGCTAACGCCATTTTTAAAGGGCTGCCAGCTCTGCACCAAGAGAAAAAAGTTCAACCTCTGAACTCCACCTCCCCACTGCACTGTACATAAATGTGTGATCCGTCGTCCCCTACCCCCAATACACAGAAAATAAATGGCAGCTCCATTTCCCTCCCCCCACTCAAAACACATAAATTGAATAGTTGACCTCTCCCCGCCTCAACTGCACAAAGTGCAGAGGTCATCCCTTCCCCCCACACACTAGAAATGCAGAGTTGACCTCGTTTCTTCCCCTCCCCCTACGAAACTAACAATTCTAAGCTCCTCCCTTCCCCATCTCGGTGGCGCCAGCTTTCCCTGGACGGGAAAGCGAAGGTGTGTGAGTGCCAGCCGTCGCACGGAGGATCGTGGACAGCCGGTAAGATTGTGGCGAATGGTCTGTTAATGTAGTTGTCCTTTCTTTCAATATTTAAAGTTGGTTCCTGCTACCGAGAGGCGGGAGGGGAACCACGGAGCCTTGCCGCCACCAGGAAGGTAGGGCCTGGCAATCCCAGTGTCGGGATCCGTGGCGGGCCACGGCTGCTGTGATCTTCTGGCCCTTCCTGCCACGGAGTCCGACATCGGGAACTCAACAAAATTCAGTCCACTGTAGCGGTTCATCACTGCTTTTTTTCCACACCCAAAATGGTAACTTTTAGTACTATTTTTTTAAAAAGCAACCATTTTCTTGCTGAAGCATTTTATTTTATCACTGTTGGTACTCAGGTGTTTGATGGGGCAGGTGTCAGCCTTGTCTGAGTGGTGGCATACTCGCTTCTGAAGCATACGACTGTGGGTTCAAGCCCCACTTCAGAAATTTGAGCACATAATCCAGGCTTATGCATCAATGGAGTACAGTGAGGCAGTGCTACACTTTCTCAGGTGCAATCTTTTTGATGTGATGTTGGTCCACTCAAGTGGATCTAAAAGATCCCATGGTACTATTCAAAGAGGAGACAGTTCTTCTGGTGTCCTGGCCAACCTTTATCCTTCAACCAACATCACAAGAACAGATTCTTTGGCTATTTATTTTATTGCTTCTTGTGGGACCTTACTGATCAGAAATTACCTTGAAGTGCTTTGGGACATCCTGAGGTCATGAAGGTCACTTGATTAATTCTAGTTCTTTCTTCCTTACTGTTTTAATGAAAAATATTGAGAAACTAGAACAGCTAGAAAAGATATGCATCATTTTTGTCAGGATGGCGATATAGGATGTGGGACAATAATACAATTCAACTGGATTTATGCTACAACTTTTTCTGTCTGTAAACAGGAAAAGCTTTAGTGAAGCTTGATGGAGTTTTCTAAGGGCTGAAAAAATAAACATGACTGATACAAGATTAGTGGAGGGATATCTAAAACAGTGGAAAAGTACATACTTTGATTACTTTGCTTTAAAGGGAGAAATGACCAACCCATATACCCCCACTTCTTTCTCTTTGGTCGCTGCAATTTTATACCACTGACAAGAATCTGAAGACTTGTGCTCCAGAACTGGCCAAGCTATTCCAGTACAGCTCCAATACCAGCATCTACCCGACAATGTGGAAAATTTCCCAGGTATATCCTCGATACAAACCCAAAGGACAAATCCAATCTGGCCAATTATGGCCCCATCAGCCGACTGTCAATAATCAGTAAAATGATGAAAGGTGTCATTGACAGCGTTATCAAGTGACACTTGCTTGTCAATAACCTGCTCTCTGGAGCTCAGTTGGGATTCTGCCAGGGCCACTCATCTCCAGACATCATTACACCCTTGATCCAAATATAAACAAAAGAGCTGAATTCCTGAGTCCATGTGAGAGTGACTGTCCTTGACATTAAGAAAACATTTGACCAAGTGTGGCATCAAGGAGCCCGAGCAAAATTGAAGTCATTTGGAATAAGGGGAGAAAACTCTCCACTAGTTGGATTCATACAAAGGTGGTTGTTGGAGGCCAATCATCCCAGCCCAGGACATCACTGCAGGAATTCCTGAGGGTAGTGTCCCAGGCCCAACCATCTTCAGCTGCTTCATCAGAAGGTCAGAAGTAGTGATGTTCGCTGATGATTGCACAATGTTCAGGACCATTCGCGACTCCTCAGATACCGAAGCAGTCCGTGCCCGAATGCAGCAAGACCTGGTAAACATTCAGGGTTAGGTTGATAAGTGGCAATTAACATTCGCGCCACACAAGTGCCAGGCAATGACCATCTCAAACAAGGAAGAATCTAACCATCTCCCCTTGGTGTTCAGCGGCATTACCATTGCTGATTTCCACCATCAACATCCTGGGGATTACCAAGGACCAGAAACTGAATTAGACCAGCCACATAAATACTGTGGCTACAAAAGCATGTCAGAGGCTGGGAATTCTGTGGCGAGTAACTCGCCTCCCGACTCCCCAAAGCCTGTCCACCATCTATCTACAAGGCACAAGTCAGGAGTGTGATGGAATACTTGCCACATGCTTGGATCAGTACAATTCTAACAACACTCAAGAAGCTCAACATCATCCAAGACAAAGTAACCTGGTTGATGGGCACCCCATCCACTACCTTCAGGATTCACTCCCTCCACCACCAGCACACAGAGGCAGCAGTGTGTACCATATACAAAATGCACTGCAGCAACTTGCCAATGTGATAGCACATTCCAAACCTGCAACCTCTACCAGCTAAAAGGGCAAAGTCAGCAGATACATGGAAATGCCACCGCCTGCAAGGTCACCTCCAAGTCACATGCCATCCTGATTTGGAACTATGGCCGTAATTTTACTTTCGCCGGACGGGAGCCGTCCACCGACTGAAAAGTCTGTGGTGATCCCGTCCCCACCTGGCCTGGGCATCCAGACCACATTTTACGGTCCCCAGGCCCTTAATTGGTCTGAGGCATGATTTCTACCTCATTGAGGCAGGAGGTCCCGCCTGATGGAGCTGCCGGCCAATCAGCGGGCTGGCAGCTCTTAGTCCCAGCAGCGCCGCTGGGAGGGGTGGCCACTACTGGGACTGCAACCCAGCATCAACAAGAAGTTGAAGGACACCCTGGGAAAAGGTAAGTTTTTGGAGCCTCACCGGGGGTAATCGTTCAGGCCCCAGCGAGGCAAGGGTGATTGATTGGGGGGACGGGGTGTGTTGGGTGTTGGGGGTGGTTGGACTATCGGGGGTGGCCTTCCGTTTGGCACAGGGTGCCTAATCCCCCCCAGGCCATCTGAAAGTCGTCTGCTTTTGTCAGACAGCTTTTTTCAGGCCTGGGCCGCCTGACCGGCCAAGGGTAAAATCCCTGTGGTGGCAGGCGGAGGCCCATAATTGGCCGTTAAGTGGCCACTTAAGGGTCTTGATTGGCTTGGGGTGAGCGGGCCAGTTTTCGCTGCCGCTGCTCTGCATAAAATAGAGGCGGAGGCAGGAGCAGGTCGGGAAGGGCCCCCGAGCCTCCTACTCCATTTTACACTCCACCACCCACCACCCCCTCCCCCCACCACCATAAACCTACGCTTTGGGGGAGGCACAAAACTCTGGCCAATATTGCCATTCCTTCACTGTTGCTGGGTTAAAAACATGGACCTCATCTCCTAACTGCACTTAGGCTGTACCTACACCACATCGACTGCAGGAAGGTAGCGCACCACCATTTTTTCAAGGGCACTTAGGGGTGTGGAATAAATGCTGGCCTTGCCAGTGATGCTTACATCCCATGAATGAATAAAAAAAATCCTAGACTACTGGGGCATATATTTTATATATTTCAGAAGAATTAAAGTTAAGTTGCTGGACTGATGTTTAACAAGTTCTCAACTTGCTCCATTTTGTAGGATGGGAGCAGGTGTTAGCTATCTCACTTTATATGAAATTCACAGGAGTTGTTTTTATTCCAATGCCCACTACCCCAACCCCAGCACTCAGCTGAGGGCCACTGCCAGCAAGACAGGCCGCCCAAAATCAATCTCTTCACTCGCACAAGCTCCTTGTGGATGCCGGACCAGCAATGCACACTTGCAATGAGAATGTTAACAACAACTGAGGACCAACTTCCATTGAACCTTGGGTTTCTTGGTTTAGGGAGTGCACTGGTCTCGAAATAGCCATTATAGTCTATTTCTCTTGGGAAGATATTTGGGTTTAAAGGGCAATCACAAAGTTTTTAAGGAACCTGTTTCTTTGGCTATATCTCTAACAATGAAGTTTACAAATTGACTGAGGTAATAGCTGAGCATTCTCACGCTCTTAAGGAGAAACAGTTACAGCTATCTATTGAAATCCAGTGGGGCAAACTGACAAAAATTGATAGGCTAAATCTATTTACATTTGTTAATACAAGCATGTTGCTAATCTACTTCAAATTAGGGATCTCACATATCTTTTATCTGCAAAGCACTGATAGGAATACAATGTCAATCTGTATTTTGTTTGTGGTGCATTGATGGCATTTTGCACATTTTTCCAGGGTTATTTCACTCAGGACCATGAAGTGTGATCTCATACTAACAAGTAAATGTTCATGATCTAATTATCTGGCATTGCAGGCTTGCTGGGATTTCATTAAGACAACAAGGAGCCAATGGCATCACATGGTACAATAACAATAAATAATGAGACCATTTCTTCCCAGCATTATGTGGCACTGAGCGTGTTACTGTGCACTGCTGGTATCCCTCTTGGAAATGTCTGATTGTGTGCAATAGGGGCCGAGGCAATAAGCAGACAGCCTCTCAAGCATCACAGACATAATCAGTTTTTGCTGAGATCTTTTATCTTAATCCGATGTGTATCCATTTGTACAGTCAATTTTGTGCACCTACATAGTCTGGTACAATTTGGCTGACTTTCCTATCGCTTTGCATATCACTTGGCGCATGTGAATATTATTCTGTTTGATCAATACCTGATAGTTTCTTACTCCTTTGGTAGGCTTAATAGTTTAAACAATGTGAGATAGACTTTTTTTCTTTAAATAGTTACTCTTCTTCCTTTTTTTTGCTCCCCTTTATGCCATGCATTACTCACTGACTCAGAGATTGGGTAGGTGTCCTGTACCCAGGCCTCTATCAATGTAATGCCTGAGGTTATCATTTGGAGCTGTACAAAAGTAACCAGAGGGGATAGATGTATTAAATGAGAGATAATCCGTCCCTACCACCATTCTCCTTTTCCCTAATGCACAGTCTGGAAAGCATAACTTGAATCAGTACTTTTTACAAAAAAAAACACCAAATTCAGTAGCTAATCAGTCTGAGGCACTTGATAATTAGTGAAACTAACTCTAGACCAATAGAAACAGCAGAAAGCAGGACAATCCAGCATGCTACTTTACACACACCCAGAGTCAGAATGCTAATTCCAGTTTGTTACAAGGGCCTATAGATTATTGGAGATGCTGTTTGAGCATATGGTGAGTCATCATGCATCACAGGTGTGCAAAAGGCAGTGTCTGAAGTAGGGCTAACTGCTGCTGTGCAGAGTCTGAACTTGTGTAAAGGTCTTCTAGTGTTCCTCCATCCTAGCTAATGTAATGTAAGATTATATTTTCACCTATTATTCAACAAAGTAGATATCTGTCTTTGAGTGAAGTGATTTGATATTGTTCAGTCATTGTCATATTTGTTGTTCAGATAATGTTATTTTTACTACCTCAGATGTTTTAAGATGTAAAATTGCAGTATTTGGGTAGTGAATCCCAATGCACAACGTCCGTGTAGAAATTCTCAACATTTTGTTGCAGGAAGTTGATTTTTTTTTATCACCTTGCATGTGGATATTCAATTAGATCAGTATATGTTAATTTCTTGTTCCTTGCTTCTGACCTCAAGGGATCAACTATGAAATGGTGTTTGCTTTTTTCAACAGGAATGTGTATATCAGTCACTTGGTTCCTTTAGTAAACACACTGGAAACAGATTAGGGAGTATTGTGGAGTTATGCAGTATATGGAACAATGGTTCCTAGCTCTGCAGGTTGTCATTGAGCAACATAACAAATCAGTGCCATCTGCAGAGCAGATCTCAGCACATAGAAAGCTGTGTCTCTCAGGAATGCTGTCACTGATGGTGGTGAAGTGTTGAAATCAATGTGTTTGGAAACAGATTCAGGACGGGTTTCAAAGATCCCAAAGCACTCCAATTTTATCAGTAGGTGATTCAAGAAGTTAGTCTCCCAAATTTAAGTAGCAAAGAGCTGTTCATTAAGTGACGCTTGAATAATTTTATACAAACCCTGTTAATTGCTGCTCAACAAGAAAAATAAAATATGGGTGTGAAATTGGGGCAGTAGTGCCTGGTTTCTGGGCTCTACAGGTGCCAGTCAGGGACCAAACTGGCATTCGATGCATGAACGCACACATATACTGCGAATTGTGCCATATTGGTGAGGGTGTGAGCACACGCACAGATCTACCAAAAGTATGCAGAATGGATGTCAAGCAGAGTGCAATAATTCTGATGCCAGCAGTGCCATTTTGGAGCTCTATGCTCCAGCCAATTCCCTTGCATAACCTCAAACAGCTGAACAAATGTTAAGCAATAGGAAGGGCCACAGGTGCTATTTAAAGGGATCATGAACTACTTGCAAGTTAGTTGCTGGCTGACTTCTGGCTGCTGTCGCAATTTCACAAGCATTTGGTGCTTTCAGCAGCTGTTTCAATCTGCAACAGTCCACAGGGAGTGGTGTGGCAGGTGCTGAAGGACTTTTTGCTTACTTCAAGGCTTCTGCACAAACTAGTTGCTTCCAGACATGGGTGCACTAGTAGGCATTACCCCTTGGAATACAGCATGACTGGGACAATGAGCAGGGATCACACAGAGCATACAAGCTGCTGGAAGAGGGAGGCAGAGGAATGGAGGAAGGGCTCTGAACAGGAAGGAAACAGGACCTGGGTCTGCTTTTGGGTCAGAAATCTGTCCCTTGTAGGAAACTGATTAAAGTTCAGATTTTCACAGGTATGAACTTTAATTGATTGGTTTCCTGTCCACGGAGCTAGTGGGGGTGGGAATGGAGGTGGGTCAGATGAAGCGTGAGACCCATTTAGACTCTCCACAGCATCCATCACTGAGGTTACTGGTTCTCCTGAGGGAGAGATCTGCGGTTTGTGTCTAAACTTTCCACTACACTAAAAGGAAACAAAATGTCATGGGAGTTGGAGGCCTGGCATCTGGGGCAGAGCAGGAGGGTATTGGAGGGTACCACCCAGCCAATCCAGGCACCAGAATCGCATCTTCAGAAGCCCAATGGCCTGTTCAATGGTTGTCCTATTAAGCAGGTGGCATTGTTGTATTGCCTCTGTCTGGGGCTCCATTGGAGGGGTCAGTAGCCATCTCTTCAAAGGATTTCCCTTGTCCCCTAGCATCCATTCATGCACTTTTGGGGTTGGAGTGAAGATCTAAGGCAGTCTGGATTGGTGGAGGAAGAAGAGGTCATGGCAGCTGCCAGGAAAGCAAGTGCACACATAGAGGAAGCTCTTGTTGTGGTCCCAGACCAGTTGGACATTGAGGGAGTGGAAGCCCTTCCTGTTAATTGATCTCACTGGCCGGTCACTGGGTGTCTTGATGGTCACATGGGGGCAATCGATGAAGGCAACATCAGTTCTGATGAAGGGTCACTGACCTGAAACGTTAACTGCTTCTCTTTCCACAGATACTGCCAGACCTGCTAAGTATTTCCAGCATTTCTTGTTTTTATTTAAGGAAACATTTCTGTCCCTGTAAGGGCATGTCTGATGAATGTACTGTTCAGGTCTGGTAAAGGGCATCAGTGAACAGCAAAATGCGGTGTTGTACAGCCATTTTTGAGATGCCACTAAGGTCTGCAGCTGATCCTTTGAAGAGAAGAGGTTCATGGCCACAGTGATTATGATGGCTATCGGTCTTGAGAGGTCTTTGGTGAGGAGGGCACAAATACTTGTGACCATCTAAATGGAGTGTCGCAGTCTCCTGTGGCACTGCTTCTTGGTCGTCTCCAGGTAGCTCTGTCTTCAGTGGTCAATGCTATGTTGAGGGTTGCCCTCCAATGCCTTCCTGATGCCTGGGGTTCTGCCCTTCCCGTGGAAGGTATTGGCCCTCATTGCCACTGCATCCAAAATCTGCCAGCTGGAGCCTTTTCTTGGCAGGTAGCTGCCCAATTGACCTTGGCATCCTTGCAGCATGTTCTTTTGCCTCTGTGATTTGGTGGGAGTGGGGGGGGGGGGCGGCTGCCAACCCCATTCAAAATTCAGATGTTGAGTGCCCATTCGCCATCGCCTGTGCAATGCCAGGAACACCCCCTTACCAGTGGCCAGTCCCCCTTTGCCCCACTGACTTTTTTGTGAGGCCAGGGTAATGTGCTGCGGCAGCCATGACTGGCTTCCCACTCTTTCCGCACTTTCCTTCAGCTGATCAGTTTCTGAAGGTGCGGGTAAACTGTCCACCCCTCAGAAAAAGTTAAAAGGTCAGCCTCTAACAAGCTCTTTAGCTTTTAAACTGTTAATTGACCTCAATTGGAGGGAGTGCGCGATTCCTGTCCCACCCACTCCCCTCTGCCCCCGCACTGCTCATTATTGCTGGCGACGAGATTGGCACCTTGAAATCAACATGCCACCCCCGACTCCGTTCCTATCTTCTGAGGGCCCTGAAAATTCAGCCCAATCTATCAGACTTCTGTACTTCAGTAAGGACATCCTCAATTAAATCTGCCACCTGCTGCAACTGCAAGTGCAACCTCAGAGTAAAGCGAGGACAGCATTGCCAGTGGCTGTAAAGGTAGCTGTGGCCATGAACTTTTATACATCTGTCTCCTTCCAGGCTAGAGATGAAGAGACTTGCAATAAATCTCAGTTGGCCATCCACTGTTGGAGGACACTAAGGCTCTCTGTTCAAAGAGCTGACTACTTTTCATTCTGTCTTGCTAGAACATAAGAAATAGCAGCAGGAGTAGGCCATTCAGTCCCTCAAGCCTGCCCCGCCATTCAATAAGATCATGGCTGATCTGTCCGAGGCCTCGCCTCCTCTTTCAGGCCTGCTCCGCACAACCCTCGACTCCCCGAGATTTCAAAAATCTCCTCCTTAAATACATTTAGTGACCTAGCCTCCACAACTCTCTAGGGTAGAGAATTCCAAAGATTCACCACCCTCTGAGAGAATAAATTCCTTTGCATCTCAGTTTTAAATGTGTGACCCCTTATTCTGTAACTATGTCCCCTAGTTTGAGATTCCCCCACCAGTGGAAATATATTCTCAGCATCTACCCTGTCAAGCCCCCTTAAAATCTTATATATTTCAATAAGATCACCCCTCATTCTTCTAAACACTAATGAATAAAGGCCTAACCTGTTTAGCTGTTCTTGATAAGACAATCCCTTCATCCCAGGAATCAGCCTAGTGAACCTTCTCTGAACTGCCTCCAATGCTAGAATATCCTTCCTTAAATATGGGGACCAAAACTGTATACAGTACTCCAGCTGTGGCCTCACCAACACCCTGTACAGTTGTAACAAGACTTCCCTATTATTAAACTCTAACCCCCTAGCAATAAAGGCCAAAATTCCATTTTCCTTCCAAATTATTTGTTGCACCTGCATGCTAACTTTTTGTATTTCCTGTACAAAAACACCCAGATCCCTCTGTACTGCAGTATTTTGTAGTCTTTCTCCATCTAAATAATCTGCCTTTTTATTCTTCCTACCAAAGTGGATTACCTCACACTTTCCCACATTGAACTCCATCTGTCAAGTTTTTGCCCACTCACTTAACCTATTTATATCCCTTTGCGGGTTCTTTATGTCCTCATCACAACATGCCTTCCCACCTATTTTTGTATCATCAGCTAATTGGGATACACTACACTCTGTCCCTTCCTCCATCATTAATATAGATAGTAAATAATTGAGGCCCCAGGACCGATCCTTGAGGCACCCCACTAGTTGTGGCTTTCCAACGTGAAAAAGACCCATTAATCCCAGCACTCTGCCTTCTGTGTGTTAGCCAATCTCAATCCATGCCAACACATTACCCCTAATACCCTGAGCTCTTATTTTGTGCAATAACGTTTTATGTGACACCTAAAATCCAAATTCACTACATCTACCGGTTTCCCTTTATCAGCTCTGCTTGTTATATCCTCAAAGAACTCTAACAAATTTGTCAAACATGATTTCCCTTTCATAATGCAATCAAGCAGAGTCAACATGGTTTTATGTTTTTATAAATGTCCTGCTATTTCTTCCTTAGTAATGGACTCTAGCATTTTCCCAATGACAGATGTTAAGCTAACTGGTCTGTAGTTTCTTGCTTTCCCTCCTTTCTTGAATAGGGACATCACATTAGCGGTCTTCCAATCCACTGGTACCCCACCAGAATCCAGTGAGTTTTGGTATATTATGATCAATGCCTCCACTATCTCTGCAGCCACTTCTTTTAAAGCCCTTGGATGCAGGTCATCAGGTCCTGGTGACTTGTCTGCCTTTAGTCCCATGAGTTTGTCAAGCACCTTTTCCCTCATGATAGAGATTGTTACAAGTTCCTCCCTCCCATTTACACCTTGCTCATCTATTATTGTTGGGATGTTTATCGTGTCCTCCACTGTGAAGAGCGATGTCAAATATTGGTTTAAATTATCTGCCATTTCCCTGTTAATTCCCCAGTCTCATCCTCTAAGGGTTCCACACTTACTTTAGCTATGTTCTTCCTTTTTATGTGCCCGTAGGTGCTCTTACTGTTTGTTTTTCTATTTCTTGCCAATTTACTCTCATAATTAATTTTCTCCCATTTTATTAGTTTTTTAGTCAGCTGCTGCTGGTTTCTAAAAAATTCCCAGTCCTCTGGCCTACCACTAGCTTTCGCTGCTTTGCACACCTTTGCTTTTGACTTGATACTCTCCTTAACTTCCTTTTGTTATCCATGGGTGGTTCATTGTTCTCATCGAGTCCTTTCTTCTGACCAGAATAAATGTTTGCTGAGTGTTCTGAAATATCTGCTTAAAAGTCTGCCACTGCTCATCTACTGACTTTTCCTGTAGTCTATCTTCCCAGCCCGCTTTAGACAACTCTTTCTTCATACCTCTGTAATTGCCCTTGTTTAAGTTGAAGACACTAGTTTGAGACCCGAGTTGCTCACCCTCAAACTGAATTTGAAATTCTACCATGTTATGATTGCTTCCCCCTACAGGATCCCTAACTATGAGATCTCTTATTAATCCTACCTCATTACACATTACCAAATCTAAAATATCCTGTTCCCGGGTAGATTCTGCAATGTATTGTTCTAAGAAACAATCCCTGATGCACTCTACAAATTCATCTTCCATGTTACCCTTGCCAATATGATTTGCCCAGTCTATACGCAGATTAAAATTACCCATGATAATTGTAGTGCCCTTCTTAC
This sequence comes from Heterodontus francisci, assembly GCF_036365525.1. Taxonomy (NCBI): domain Eukaryota; kingdom Metazoa; phylum Chordata; class Chondrichthyes; order Heterodontiformes; family Heterodontidae; genus Heterodontus; species Heterodontus francisci. Next base: position 26,530,502 of record NC_090401.1, read on the forward strand.
ATGCTTCCATTATTTCCTGATTAATATCTTGTCCTACAGAGAGGCAACTCCTCAAGGGCCTATAGAGCACTCCCACCCATGATTTAATTCCCTTCCTTATTTCCACCCAAACTGATTCTACATCACGATCTATTACACCTACATCATTACTCACAACTGCACTGATCCTTTATTAACAAAGCTACCCCACCTCCTTTTCCTTTTTGCCTATTCTTCCGGAACGTTGAATATCCTTGAACATTGAGTTTTCAGTCCTGGTCATCCAACAACCACGTCTCTGTGATAGCTATCAAATCATATTCATTTATTTCTATCTGTGCCGTCAGCTCATCTATCTTGTTACAAATGCTACGTGCAGTCAGATAAAGAGCTTTAAGCTTTGACTTTTTATAATTTTTACCTACTCTGGTTCTAATTTCTGCTATACTCTTGTGCTTGTATTCTCTGTCCCTTCCTGTCACACTCTGATTAATGTATGCCCCTTCACTACCCTGCACCTCTGCTCTCTTGTTACTTCTTGGCTTTTTAAACTTCCCTTCAATTGAACCCTCCCCCCCACCCACCCCAACACTATTTAGTTTGAAGCCTTATCTACAAACCTAGTTAGAAGATTCGCCAGGACACTGGTCCCAGCATGGTTCAAGCGAAGCCCATCCCAATGGAACAGCTCTCTTTCCCCAGTACTGGTGCCAGTGTCCCATCAATCAGAACCCATTTCTACCTCATCAATCTTTGAGCCATGCATTTATCTCTCTAATCTTATTTACCCTATGCCAATTTGCATGTGGCTCAGGTAGTAATCTGGAGATTATTACCATTGTGTTTCTGCTTTTTAATTTAGCCCCGAGCTGCTCATCGTCCCTCAGCAGAACCTCTTTCCTAGTCCTACCTATGCCGTTCGTACCTACGTGGACCACGATAACTGGATCCTTTTCCTCCCACTCCAAGTTCCTCTCTAGCTCAGAAGAGATGTCCTGAACCTTGGGAACAGGTAGGTAACACAGCCTTCAGTACTCTCTATCTTTGCTGCAGTGAACAGTATCTATTCCCCTAACTATGCTATCCTCCACTACAACTACATTTCTCTTTTCTCCCCCCACTTGAATGGTGCTCTGAACCATGGTGCTGTGGTCAGTTCGCTTATCCTCCCTGAAGTTTGTGCCCTTGTCCACGCTGGGAGCAAGAACTTCGTACCTATTGGATAAGGGCACTGACTGAGGCTCCTCCAAAGCTAGATTCTGGATCCCCATACCTGCCTCATTCACAGTCACACCCTCCTGTCCCTGACCACAGTCCAAACTTGATGTAATTGGTGTGACAGTCTCCTGAAACAATGTCCAGGTAAACCTCCCTCTCCCTGATGTGTTGCAGTGTCCGCAGCTCGGACTCCAGCTCATCAACTCGGAGCCGAAGTTCCTCGAGCAGCCAACGCTTGCTGCAGATGTGGTCACCGTGGATCACACCGGCTTCCACCAGCTCCCACATACTACAGCTGCAACACATCGCCTACCCAGCCATCTTTATTCTATTTAATTAATTAATTTGGATCTCAGTATTTTATTTAAGTGTACTCTTAACCTGTAATGACGTCTCCTGATTTAAATCACTTACAAAAAAGAGACATGGATGAAATGCCCACCAATCACTTACCAGCTCTCCTGTGACATCACATTTCGATTTTTGTTGGTCAAGCAGGTCTACTGTTCCACTGAACGGAGCGCGCTCACTGCCGCTGCTGCTTCTGGTCTCCGGCCTCTGGTTTCGGCTCTTTTACATCCCGTCTCCTCTTGCCTGTTCCCGCTCTCGCCACCACTGCTTCTGGTCTGGAAGCCAACAAAAGGAACGAGGAATAAAAACAAGAAATGCTGGAAATACTCAGCAGGCCTGGCAGCATCTGTGGAGAGAGAAGCAGAGTTAACGTTTCAGGTCAGTGAGAACTCTTGAATTCTGATGAAGGATCATCGACCTGAAACGTTAACTCTGCTTCTCTCTCCACACATGCTGCCAGATCTGCTGAGTATTTCCAGCATTTCTTGTTTTTATTTCAGATTGCCAGCATCTGCAGTATTTTGCTTTTATTATAAGGAACGAGGATGCTGTTTTCCAAAGATTGCATGGTGCAGAATGCCATTGATTGCACACATTGTGGGTGCCGTATGCCAACTCTACCCTATACCAGAACTGAAAGGGATTCCACTCCCTCAATGTGCCGTTGGTCTGCAACCATAAGGAGCAAATTATGTAGGTCATTACCAAGTATCCTGGAAGCAGTTATGATGCCTTCATTCTGTCTGCTGTGCCAACTGCATTTGAGCCACCATTGCAAACCAGAGGGTGGCTAGTGGGTGACAAGAGCTATCTGCTGACAACATGGATCGTGACTCCAGTGCATGACCCACGCACACGTGTGGAGCTTGAATATAATGGAAGCCATGGTGCCACACCTAATATGATAGAGCTGATCATTGGCATGCTGAAACAATGCTTCTGCTGCCTGGACTGCTCCAGAGGATCCCTGCAGTACTCAGCACAGTGAGTTTCAAGACATGTGACGGCCTGTTGCAGGTTGCACAACCTTGCTATTGTGAGGGGACAGCCCTTGCCACCAGCTACATAACAAACAGCTGAGGAGGAGGAAGGGAGGAGGCAACCGAGAGAGCCCCTTTCTGCCGGTACTGTCTGTGAAGAACTAATTGGAGTCTGATAGCAGTAATCACAATGCCAATTCCCCATTCACCAATAGTCCCACTCCTTGTCTTCCCTCTGTTACTGACCCTCACAACATCTGCTTAGCTACAATGGAAAAATAAAAGCCACCATAAAATAAACATTCTAAGCCAAATTTATGAAAGCATGTCATATTGCATACAAACGTAAACTAATCAGCCTTAGTGCATGTCTACCATGTCCCTTTGACTGTCCTGGTACTCCTTTGGGGTGTTATCCAAATGGCTGCAGCATGGTTGATGGAAGGCTACTGAATTTCACTTGGGGAGACTGCAGATGGCCTTGCAGGACAACCTTGAGCAGCTTTGGGCCTAGAAGGGCTGGCTAGATGGCTCTGTGGCAGCAGCAAAGGTCTGGCAACAGCAAAGACACTGGCAGAGTGACAGGATGGGAGGATACATGTGTCACTCTGAGAGAGGACAGCAGATTCACTCCCATTCACCAGGGTGGCACCTCAGTAATCCGAGTAATTTTTTGGAAGACAGATTGCTGGACTGCTGCAACAGCTTGCAAGCCCCCTGTTTAACACTTTAGTCCACAGCCATGATGGCAACAGTCTGAGCTTGCATGGCAGCAAGTTGGCCTTGCGTGACAGCTGTCTGAGCTTCCATTGTAGCACTCATGTTAGGTAGTACCGCTTGCACTGCAATGGAAGTTGAGGCATTGACCATCAGACACTGCATCACTGTTGGTTCCACAAGAGTATAAATGGAGTTGGCCACTACTTTCATGCTGAAAAGGATGGACTCCAATCTCTGTGCAAATCCGTGTGTCAGGACTTCTCCATGCTCCTTGAAATTGAGTGCAGGCTTCCTGGCAGGCTTCCTAATGCACCAAGCTTTTAGTTGTGCATAATCAGCATTCTTCTGTGGGCAGCCCCATCAAAGTTCTCATCTGATTCCTCTGCAGCAAAACCCATTTGTAGCCACACCCTCTGACACACTAGCACCTGTGCTATCCTTGCTCCCTGCACTGGCTGCAGCACACTCGTGCCTGGTGTCTCACCACATGCAGATTCCTTCAACAATCTATCCTCTAAGGAACATGCAGAGTCAGTAACTGATGAACGTGAAATTAAGATGTGCTGTATCTGTATCATCGGCCCTATTCTTGCCTGTTGACATCTCTTGGATATCTGAAAGGAAAAAGACATAAGGGTGAAGTTGTCGTGCGGGGAGGGGAAGAATGTAAGTGGTGCATGCTTACACCATCTGCAGCTTGTAAATCAAAGATTGTGGGATGAGCAGGAAAGTGGGATGTGAGAAGGAGGAAAATATATCTTTGTTTCAATCCTGCCACTGGCCATGGCTCCAGCCGTGGCCAGTCCAATAATGATCAACATCTCCTCCATTGCGGTTAGGACTTGCAGGCACATCTGAACCCCTTCCAGTTAGCTCATGCTGCCTATGGTTATTTTTTTTTTAGATTAGAGATACAGCACTGAAACAGGCCCTTCGGCCCACCGAGTCTGTGCCGAACATCATGTGCCACTTTGACTCACTTCCCCCTCTCTTGCATGACAGTGTGTTGCTTGGCTGATATGGTTGTCACGGTTGTATAGCTTGCAGTGTTTGCAAGCTGTGAGAAGTGGATATGAGATGAAGCATATGAATGTTAGCTGTGCATCCTGATTCATAGAGATTGATAGATTGTGATGAATTGAGGTTAGCTGTGCAGTTGGTAGGATATGATATTTGAAGATGCATTCATTGACCTTGACCACTCGTGAGATCATTGAACTTCTTGCAACACTGCATCCAGGTGCTCGGAGCTTGACTTGTGACATTGGCCTCCATGGCTGTCTGTTCCTTCTGCCTTTTGACTGTGTGTCTGGAGGGCTTCCGAGCCCCCTGCAGATAAAGGCCATCTCTCCTCCATTCCACCTTCTCTACCAAGACCTCCATTGTAGTGTACGAAAACCAGTTTCCCAGGACAGATTCAATTCCTGCACTACTCTCAGGACCTGCTCCAGCCACAATGCAACTCCCCATTCAGAGCCACAGACTAGCTTTTAGCAGTGCTTTAACTGGTACGAGGATGTTGCGTTTTTGAGGCTGCTGCTGATGGGTGCAGCCAGTGAACAGTGCAGAAATCATTCTAATGAGCAGTCAGCACAAAGTTGACCAGCTGCCTGCTTTGCAATGAATGAGCATTGGTTAATCACACATCACAATCCCAACACCCATTTTTGAGGGCTATCCAATTTAGTCTCCCATGCCTTTGCATCAATATGCCCTATTTATGCAAATGAGTAGTTTCAAGACTGTGAGTAAAAGTGAATGCTTTATATGATAATGCTAGCACAAAAAGACACTGCCACGCAGAACAATTCCCTTTTCTCCACCCCCTGCCATGCCCCCTTCCTTCCCCACACAGGATTTGGCTACAAATTATCCATTTTTTCCCATCATTGCCTGTGGCAAGAGCCCAGCCTTTACTCAACAATTCCCTTTAATGGAACAATCCAGACTGGAGACTCATCATATAAAATGAACCAACATCTATCATTCCATGACACAATGCAATAAACAATTAGTATACTTCATCACTCATTGATGGATACGCATTTGGCAACAATTTTAAACTTGTTTCATTTTTTCATTTCATAAATTACCAGATCCATCTGATCTAAATTAGGAATTGCCCTGCAAGTTCTCTTAATGAAGCTTCTATTGGAATTTCTCACTTTCAGCACTATCACTATGATGAGGCTGCTTAATATTGCCTCCAAACGTTTTGGCAATTTGTAATTTTGTTTTATGGGGCCTCATTATCAAACCTGATTCAAAAGTAAAAAGTGTTTGGTTTCTGATGACTGTTACAGTATCTACATAAATATAATTGTGAAAGATTAACCATTTTCTGTTGGAGCCCACAGGAGTTAGTTTAAAAAGTATAATGCTTTGTTGGGCTTTTAGCTGGATGTGAATGATATTTTCTTAAAGTCTATTTCTTCTGCCTGGAGTTGTATTGGTCACTGAAACAGGCAGTGTCAGCTTTTGATTTTAAATATTTTATTATGTTTCAGATGATAGAAACCAGGGCCCGAAATTTCTTCTTGGCATTAATGATAATGTTCATTTTTCTAGTGGTAACAGCTATCATCATATGATATTTTTCCATTGGTGATAATCACTTAACTCCAAATGAGGTGGAATAATGTTACTTGGAGCAAAGTAATGAAATTACTGACCCTTCTCCTAATGCACCATCTTTAAATGCCAGCAGTGATTTTTACATTTCTGAATTATTCCTCCTAAACACAGCTGGAATCTTGGAGTCTTTTCATTTCTAAGAAAGGGTCTGCACCTGAAGTGTCCGATGTACAACGGGGAACTGAACCACCACTGCCCATTTTACACCCCCACCAAATTTGCAAGTTCCGCCCTTTGTTTTTGTCTTAAAACCTCTTTCTTGAATTAGAGTGGTCTCCCACTTTGCTGAGAGTGGAAGGAAATGGGCAGTTTAGGTTGGGAGATCTGAGCTAGAATTACTGCTAGGGTGAAGCCGCATTAAATGAAATAGTGTGAGTCAGATAAAAAATGCATCATTTTACAAGATTTGTATTTAAGAAACCTGACATGACATGACTAAAATAATTGGGACATTGGAAAGAGTTGCAGACATGAAAATTGCATACAGCAGGACAATGCTATATACCTTGTAATAGGTAACACTTCCAGACAACATGATGGTTTGATCTGAAGTCGAGCACTTCTGTTTTGTAGCAAAATTGGCAATGCTGCGCCATTTAATGACATCAGATCAATCCCCTGAAAACATTGACAGAATCTACAGTTGTGAGAGGGCTTCATGCAAATCAAATAATAAGTGTGTTTTCCGGTTAACCTGTTTATATATTTTATCATACAGGAAGAGTTAATTTTTTTCATACCACACCTCATTGAAGAAAAAAAAGTTTTTATCACTATACATACAGAATTATTTTCTCCAAAAGACACTTTCGAAGCATTGAATAAGCTCTATGCTATAATTGTACTGCTCTGTTATTTTCCACATGCCTTTAATTATCAGCCATCTGTTAAACCGAAAAGTGCCGAAAGATTGATGTTATTACTTGTTTTCAGTGCTTGTGGAGGAGTGAGAAGTGCTTATTAGGTGAAACTGTCTCGAGAGGATAATGCATTTTCTGTTTTGTTTTCACTGTAGCATGCAATACTATTTATTTTCCCCTTCATTTCCCTGTTAGAAATCTGTTAAAGCTGTATATAGGGTGACATGGCAGTGTCGCATTTGTGGGTTTTGTTTCCCTGATTACCAACATAATGAGCTCATGGGCTTGATGCTTCCTAGTTGTCATCAGTTGCCAGCCTACCTTCTCAGCCAAGAATTGCTGCAGAGAACAAGTGACGGGGATGGGGGTCAAAGGTTGTAATATCGGTCAAAAAAAATTATAAATTAGTTTTTCAAATCAAGTAAGCTCAACACTCTTTTTTTCAAAAAAAAGTAATCTTTCAACCATATTTGCGGTACTGAAACATTCTGATAATGGCTGAGCTTCAAGGGTACAACTGCATTGCAGCTTGGTGCTCCAGTCTCCACAAGTGCTTTGTTCTTGAATCTGAAATAATGCAGAGCCAGTTGTATTTTATCTGAATGCTCTCACCATAGTTACAGTGGTGCTTTTCTATTGTCTGTCACTAAACTCTCACATTGTTTCAGCTGCTCTGTGGCTTTCAGTTGTTTTATGAACTCAAGGTCAGAACAAGCATTGAAATGTTCACTGCAACCTGGAGTGGTGCTGACAACTGATGGTCAGATACTGCATTACATTTAATGCTGAGACATTAGCAAAGTCCTCTGGAAAATGATCGAGCAAATTTAACGCTGCCTAATTAAATGTGCGAATTTGATACAAACAAAATGTTAGATACTAATTACTTAAGGTTTTTAAATTATTTTTTAGAATATAACTTCTCATTAAAATGTTTTTTTTTAAATTTTGTAAACAAGATAACCTAGACATAGCTATGAATTATGGTACACTCATATTTTAACCTCCTTTATCTCTCTCATTTTAATATACGGATATTCCAGAGGTTCCAATGATGCTCTTCCATTAGATTTCTCAAGTGGTTTCAGTGAACCAAAATATCTTCCGCCTCAACAACATGGTGGGCCCAGCCTCTGACATGTTGGACATCATACAGTCTCCCTGCATCACCTTGTATCTTTTGTCTCAACATTTATTCTGACGGCACCCAGCTCCACCTCAGAGCATGTCTCTCAACTTCTCCACCGATAAATTATCAAACATGCTTATCCGACATCCAGTACTGGATTAGTAGAAATTTCCTTCAATTAAATATTGGGAGGACTGGGGTTTATGGTTCCCCTCTCCAAATTCTGTTCTATAGCTACAGACTCCATCCCTCTACCTGGCAACAGTCTGAGGCCATATCAGCTGTTTGTAACCTTTGTGTCATATTTGTACCCGAGATGAGCTTCCAACCACACATTTGTGCCATCACTAAGACTGCCTAATTCCACCTCCATAACATCATCCAACTTCGCCTCTGTCTCAGCTCATCTTCTACTGAAACCTTCATTCATGCCTTTGTTGCTTTAGACTTGGCTATTCCAATGCACTCCAGGCTGGTCTTCCACATTCTACCCTCGGTAAACTTGAGATCATCTAAAACTCTGCTTCCTGTGTCTCAACTCACACCAAGTCCCATTCCCCTATCACCCCCGTGCTCATTGTCTCCCAATCAAGCAGCGCCTTAATTTTAAAATTCTCATACTTGTTTTCAAATCTCTTCATGGCCTTGCCCCTTCCGATCTCTATAATCTCTTCCAGTTCCACAGCCCTCTGAGATATCTGCACTCCTCCTAATTCTTGCCTCTTGTGCCAATTTTAATTGCTCCACCATTGGAGTGGTTCAAGAAGGCAATTTACCACCATCTTTTTGAGAGCAATTAGGGATGGGCAATAAATGCTTTCCACATCCCATGAATGAATTTTTAAAAAAAATTAGGGTAGTTATTTAATCACTGAATGTTTTAGGGCGCTGCTATGAAATGTCTTTAAGCTTTGGCCTGCAACACACAAATAAATTAACATAAACAGGAATCTTTGCTGGAAGAGTGATCTTTTCCTATTTCCATGTTGGTCTTGGATCATTGAAAGCAGCAGCAGTCTAAGTAATCTGTTGGGTAAGCCAAGTTGTGAAACAGCCATCTGCAACAATTTGATTTTGAAGCAATTTTAAAAGCAGAAGTCAGCAGGATATTGTAAAAACTCATGGTAGGCTACTTATTTTGGCATGTTGGAACCACTTAAAGGAGATGCACCCCCTTGCAAGCTGAGAACCCCATGTGGGCAAATCAACAATATCGTGTCTAATCATTTAAATGATGCTTTTGAAACTGTTTTGAAATGCATGAATCAATTTCCAGGTGTCAGTATAATTAACACCTTGGCAACACCTGAAATTAACAGTACTATATGCTTTGATTAAATTCCTGTATGGTCAGAGATTACCACTTTCTGACATAGGTCTTCCATGTCAGAAATGGGTTTGTCAACCTGATACCAAAACTCCAACTACAGTCGTCATTTGTGCTTGCGGGTTAGTTCCATTTATTTACATCAAATTACATAGAAATTACAATGCAGAATCAGGCCATTCCACCAACCAGTCTGTGCCGGCCCTTATCCTTCTAGCAATAATCCCCTTTTCTTCATCTAGCCATGTAACCTGTTCCTAAGTATTGGCATGGTCTTTTCTTCAATCACTAACTCTGGTAATGCATTTCACATCCTCACAACCATTTGTGTAAAAGAACTTCCCTTGCTGTCTTTTTTTTTAATTTCTTTTTTCTATATCTCCTCATTTTGGACCCCTTCATCACTGTAAGCAGTCTGTTTTGATCACCTGTCTCATTCATTCATAATTGGAAACATCGGCATAAATTGCCCTTTAATCTCCTCTGTTCTTAAAAAAACAGCTCCAATTCTCTGTGTCTTTCTTCATATTTGAATGTCCTTCTACCCCAGACAGCATTCTAATTAATCTGTATTGTTCCTTCTCTATCACCTTCTCAAGGGCAATTAGGAATTGGCATCAAATGCTGACTTTGCCCACATCCCATGAGCAAATGAACGAAAAAACCTCAACAACCTTCTTGTTGCATGAAGCCCAAAACTGAACAAACCTGGGCTGTGTTGCAGTTTTCAGTCATCGAGAAGTACTGTATACCTATAACCTATGACAGCAAATGAGACTGAATACAATATTAAATTCAACAAGAGCAGGGTACTTTAGCCTTTGCTACTACTCTGGCACAAGAAAAGGGATATGTACCAGGGCCAGACTGTGCTGCTTGAGATGCAGAATTTGTTATCAAGAACAGGAAAAGAAAATAATCTTTTTCTATCTGGGTGTGCTAAGAATGGGTATAATTATTAGATGGGTGAAATGATACTCTGAAGTTCTTAGCTGGCAAAAGGAATCAATGGCCTAACATATTTGGCAAGATGTAAATTGGAATACAACAAAAGGTTTAAAATAGTCACCTGGCCACAAAGACCATCAAAGAAAGTATTGATGTGTCTGAGAAAATAATTGCACAGATATTCCAAGTGCAGTTCAACTTTGGCACCATCTCTGTGACTGAAATTGAAACTTTTGTGGAATCTGGTAAGGCATATCTGCACATTTTCAATGTCTGATCTATGTAAGTCAATGCGGTGTCATAGTTAAGTCTACATTATATTTTACTTTTATTTGTGTGTAAAAGAACTTCCTGATAACAGTTCTACATTTATATAAAAATATATAAATTTTAAATATTTTCCTTTGGAGGGAGTGCAGCAAAGGTTCACTTGACTGATTCCTGGGCTGAGGGGATTGTCATATGAGGAGAGATTGAATAGACTAGGCATGTATTCCCTAGAATTTAGAAGAATGAGAGGTAATCTTATTGAAATATATACAATTCTTAAGGGGCTTGTTGCTGGGAGGATATTTCCTCTGGCTGGGGAGTAAAAACATAAGAAATAGGAGCAGGAGTAGGCCATTCAACCCCTCGAGCCTGCTCTGCCATTTAATATCCTGGTTGATCTGATTGTGACCTTAACTCCACTTTCTTGCCTGCCACTTATAACCCTTGACTCCCTTGCAGATCAAAAATCTGTCTAATTCAGCCTTGAATATATTCAACGACCCATCTTCCATTGCTGTCTGGGCAGAAGGATTCCAGAGATTAACGATCCTCTGAAAGAAGAAATTCTTTCTCATCTCTGTCTTTAAAGGGAGACCCCTTATTTTGGAACTCTGTCCCCTAGTTCTAGATTCCCCCATGAGGGGAAACATCCTCTCCGCATCTACGCTGTAAAGCCCCCTCCGAATCTTCTATAATTCAATATGTTCACCTGTCATTCTTCCAATGAGTATCGGCCCAACTTGCTGAACCTTTCCTCAGAAGACAGCCCCTTCATCCCAGGAATCAGCCTAATGAGCCTTCTCTGTACTACCTCCAATGCAAGTATATCCCTCCTTAAGTAAGGAGACCAAAACTGTACCCAGTCCTCCAGGTGTCGCCTCACCAATACCTCACAGTTGCAGCAAGGCTTCCCTACTTTTAACTTTTAACTGCAATAAAGGCCGACATTCCATTTGCCTTCCTAATTACTTGCTGTACTAGCATGTTAGTCTGTGATTCATGCACAAGGACGCCCGGATTCCTCTGCATCGCAGCATTCTGCCGTCTCTGTCCATGTACGTAATAGTCTGCTTTTCTATTCTTCCTGCCAAAGTGGACAACCTCACATTTTCCCACATTATATCCCATCTGTTATTTTTGCCCATTCGCTGAACCTATCTATATTCCTTTGCAGATGCTTTGGGCTGAATTTTATAAGCTCGCCACCATTCTCGCTTGAAAGTACGCGCAGCACACGCGCGACTTGTGCGCCACTGAGTCCCTGCGATATTTCGCGTGGGGGCTCATTTAAATAGAGGAGATGGAAGGCCCGCCCCTGATGATGTAGAGGGGTGCCCACACCGCTCCTGGCAACAGCGTCCGGCGCCACCACGCAGGCATCGACGCTATTTTTAAAGGACTTCAAGCCCTTACCGGTAATTGCAATATTTAAAGGTGCCGCTGCAATTAAAAGTGGAAATGAAATGTAACTTTGAAATCCCTCTCTCGCCCCTCCCCCCCACCCCCCCGCCCCCGGCCACTGAGTAAACAGTAAATAAAATGGCCTATCCAGCCAAACTTGCTGAACTCTGACCCGCCAACTTCACTTTGACCTTAAACCCCTTCCCACCATCCCCACGACCAATCGGAACAATTTTCACCGCTTGCCCCCTCCAACCCCAAACTGAAAATTTCAGTCCTCCCCCACCCCCTCCCCACTAGTGTCACGCCTCTGACCTCTGTACGGATATCTGAAGGTGTGGGAGATCTGGCCACCGGCCGGAATATCGACGTGGGACGGCCGTCGGGTTAAGGTAAGGTAATTTGCATTAATTTAATTTTAATATTAAAATGAAGGCCCTGCCGCCGAATAGCGAGGGTGGGGGGAGCCACACTGAGGCCTCAATGCCACTGGTAAAATGTGGCGGGGCCTTCCCAGCTTCGTGGGTTGTGGCGAGCTGTTCCTGTAAAGGTGAAGGGTAGGACCAAGAAGTCCAGGGAACCCTGGATGTCAAGGGATATAGAGGATTGGATAAGGGGGAAAAAAAAAGCTTACGGCAGATTCAAAGTGCTGAAAACATGAGAGGCCCTTGAGGATTATAGAAAGTGTAGGAGGGTACTTAAAAAAAAAAGAAGTAGTCAGGAGAGTGAAGAGGGGACATGAAAAAACACTGGCGGGCAAGATAAAGAAAAATCCCAAGGCATTTTATAGGTATATTAAGGGCAAAAGGATAACCAGGGAAAGAGTAGGGCCTACTGGTGACCAAAGTGGCCATCTGTGTGTGGAGCCAGAGGACCTGGTGAGGTTTTAAATGATTATTTTTCATCTGTGTTCACTATGGAGAAGGACAATGTAGGTGTAGAGATCAGGGACGGGGATTGTGATATACTTGAACAAATTAGCATTGAAAGGGAGGAAGTATTAGTTGTTTTAGTGGGCTTAAAAGTGTATAAATCCCCAGGCCCAGATGAGATGTATCCCAGGCTGTTGTGTGAGGCAAGGGAGGAGATAGCAGGAGCTCTGACACAAATTTTTAAATCCTTTCTGGCCATAGGAGAGGTTTCAGAGGACTGGAGGACAGTGAATATGGTGCCATTATTGAAGAAGGGTAGCAGAGATAAACCAGGTAATTACAGGCCGGTGAGTCTAACAAAGGCAGGGAAACTCTTGGAAAAAATTCTGAGGGACAGGATTAATCTCCACATGGAGAGGAAGGGATTAATCAGGGATAGTCAGCATGGCTTTGTCAGTGGGAGATCGTGTCTAACTAACTTGATTGAAATTTTCGAGGGGGTGACTAGATGTGTAGATGAGGGTAAAGCAGTTGATGTAGTCTACATGGACTTCAGTAAGGCTTTTGATAAGGTTCCACATGGGAGATTGGTTAAGAAGGCAAGAGCCCATGGGATCCGGGCAATTTGTCAACTTGGATCCAAAATTGGCTTAGTGACAGGAGGCAGAGGGTGATGGTCGAGGGTTGTTTTTGTGAGTGGAAGCCTGTGACCAGTGGTGTATCGCAGGGATTGGTGCTGGGACCCTCACTGTTTGTCGTGTACGTTAATGATTTAGACGTGAAAATAGGAGGTATGATCAGTAAGTTTGCAGATGACATGAAAATTGGTGGTGTCGTAAATAGTGAGGAGGAAAGCCTTTGATTACAGGACGATAGAGATGGGCTGGTAAGATGGGCGGAGCAGCAGAAAATGGAATTTAATCCTGAGAAGTGTGAGGTGATGCGTTTTGGGAGGACTAACAAGGCAAGAGAATATACATTGGATGGTAGGACCCTAGGAAGTACAGAGGGTCAGAGGGATTTTGGTGTACTTGTCCATAGATCATTGAAGGCAGCAACACAGTTAGATAACGTGATTAGGAAGGTATATGGGATATTTGCCTTGATTAGCTGAGGCATAGAATATAAGAGCATAGAGGTTATGATGGAGCTGTATAAAATGCTAATTAGGCCACAGCTGGAGTACTGTGTACCTGCCTGGTCACACTAGGAAGGATGTGATTGCACTGGAGAGGGTGCAGAGGAGATTCACCAGGATGTTGCCTGGGCTGGAGCATTTCAGCTATGAAGAGAGACTGGATAAGCTAGGGTTGTTTTCCTTAGAGCAAAGAAGGCTGAGGGGGGACCTGATTGAGGTATACAAAATTTTGAGGGGCATTGATAGGATAGATAGGAAAAAACTTTTTCTCTTAGCGGAAGGGTCAATAACCAGGGGGCATAGATTTAAGGTAAGAGGCAGGAGGTTTAGAGGGGATTTGAGGAAATGTTTTTTTACCCAGAGGGTGGTTGGAATCTGGAACACACTGCTTGAAGGGGTGGTAGAGGCAGGAACCCTCAACACTTAAGAACTATTTAGATGAGCACTTGAAGTGCCATAGCATACAAGGCTACGGGCCAAATGCTGGAAAATGGGATTAGAATAGTTAGATGCTTGATGGCCGCCACAGAGACGATGGGCCGAAGGGCTTGTTTCTGTGCTGTATAATGCTATAATTATGATTCTAATTTTCCATGACACCCGACATCAGAGGGCTCATAAAATTCAGTCCTTTGTGTCTTCCTCAAAACTCGCTTTCCTACTGTTACGACCAGGTGAGGAGGGGGTCTCAGGCTCCCCTTTTGCCCCTTTGCTTGTTTGGCTGTAATCGAGTATATCTTTTTAAACACAGTGGTTGAACTTACTCGCTGTTCCTCAAATATAATTACGAATGAACCAATCAGACAAGTTTTCTTGAGTTTAAACAAGAACAATGTAAGTTTATTAACCTTGTCACTTTCGACTGGTTAAAATTACTAAAATACATGACGCAGCCACGTTTCCATGCATACGAGAGGCACACACACAAATAGATACAGAGGGGAAGAAAGAGTTGGGAGATTGAAGTAAAATCTGTAATAAATGGAATTCAAATACTGAGTTGCAATGTCCTTAATTGAGGTTGAAGTCTTGGAATCTCCACTGGGGCCATGTGCACAATTTAGGCTTGTTTCTCTGGTTCCAGAAGGTCGAAGAGAGGTTTTATTTGTCATCTTCGTTGCCTCTAAGGTTCTGTAGTCTTGAGACTTAGTAGCTGCCACCGTGGCTTCCCTGGGACTTTGCCGGAGAGAGAGCTGCTTTCTTCTTGGCGTTCAGTTGCAGTCTGTTTCCTTCCTGAGGCACAGTTCAAAACCTCAGTGTTACAACAGCAGGTATGTCATGTGACCACCCCTTTATCTGAAAACTGAAGTCTCGGGAAGGTTTTTTAAAAAAAATTCAAAGCTCTGCAGACATACTTGGTGGGGTGGGGGTTTGGTTCTTTCAAAGTCAAAGGGTGTTGACGGCTTTTGATCATCACTATTGACAAACCGTTTTGGCTGGTTGAACCAGAGTGTGCCCCTATTGTTCTGGCTCAACTGGGTAATTACCTCAGTATCCCAGCCGGCCTTTGGCTTCTCATGTGCAAATGTGAGTGGCCATCTTTAGCTATTCAGTTCTGCTTTTAAAAAGTTATTTGTGATGTCCAGTAAAAGGTTTCAAGCAGTGTTCCATATGACTAAATTAACGTTTCTGTCACCCCTACCTATCTTTGTATCGTCTGTAAATTTGGCTACACTGCACTTGGTCCCTTCACCCAATTATAAATTGTAAATAGCTGAGGCCCCAGCACTGATCCCTGTGGCAATCCACTCGTTACAGTTTGCCAACCTGAAAATGCCCCACTTTTCCTGTCTCTGTTTCCTGTTAGTTAGCCAGTCCTCTATCCATGCTAATATATTACTCCTGATACCATGAGCTCTAGAGCAAGGGGTCACAGTCTCAGAATAATGCATCAACCATTTCAGACTGAGATGAGAAGAAATTTCTTCATTGTGGACCTTTAGAATTTTCTATCCCAGAGGGCTGTGAATGCTGTGGAAGTCATTAAGTATATTCAAAACAAAGATCGATAGATTTTTGGGTACTAAGTGAATTTAAGGGGAAGGTAGAGTTGAAGTGGAAGATCAGCCATGATCTTAGTAAATGGCGGAGCAGGCTGAAGAGGTCAAATAGCCTACCCCTGCTCCTATTTCTTATGTTCTTATACATTTGTCTTCCACCAGTGTGATTACTGTTTGTACTGTCATGGTTTAAGTTGAAATAAGGAGTTAGATTTTTTGTTTTTAAGCATTGCTTGGACAGACCACAGAAAGAAAAATTTGTTGGTGAGTATTGCACTGGACTGATCTTTCTTCCATTGAAATTAATATTGGCGACTATTATAAAAGGCAGTAAAATCTACCCTATTGTTCTGGATTTTCCTTTTCTATCTGAGGTCATCCCCTATAATTTGCTATCAAGATAACCGGGATGCTACTGGCACTTGCTATTATTTATGTGCAAATGCTACAGCAACTTCAGGTGAGGGCAGATGTGCGACTGAACACAGAAGTCCAAATGTTGCTGTACATTGTGTCGTTAGTTTCACAAATATGGCATTTTGCTGCTTGCCTTACCATTGACATGCATTGAATGCCATGAAGTTGCTGTATTTGGGCATTAGATACAATATAAACTTGGCACAAGAAGTTAATTCTTTTCCATTTCAAACTAAGTACCCTTTTAATATGATAACTGTGAATTGCTAACAATCTCTGGCATTGAAAAGTATTGATTACAAGTGTGGAGTCTCATTCCTTCAGGTTTTAAATTATTCTTGGTGATTTTAAAAATGTAAAATATTTTTGTTTGATTTTTACTTTCCCTCTTTGTATCTTTTTAATTCTGTCTCTCTCAATCCATTTTTGCTCTCTCTTTCTCTTTCTATCCCTGATTTGACATTGAATTAACCCATTCCAATTTACAATTCCTTCTTCGTCCTTGAGATGTTAATTTCACATTCCTGCAATCTGACTGCTTCAGGAGTTACACAGTTGCTTGCCCTGTTCACTGAGATTCCAAATTCCATGTTTCCTTCACTGCACTGTTATCAGTGCACACTTTCAGCAATTTGCTCTGCAAAGATTTGAAAAACCAAAGCATTGCAAGGGCAAGTCTAACTAATGGCAGATGCCATTAGATGCCCTGCCGCAGTTGTTTATTTTCTTCTATACCTCTTAGAGATTTCCGCTTAGTTCCCTCCTTTCAAGACTGAAGAAGCCAAGTTTATCCAGTTGTTCCTTATAATGCAATACCCTGAGGCCTCGTAGCTTTTCTGTGCAACAACCTCAGGACTCAAGGTGTCTCTTCCACCTCGGTGGCCAAAACTCAACATGGTACCATATACAACCACCCCCATATCTCTTTCAGTTTCATCCTCAACTATTTGCATATCATTCATGTAGTAACAACATCATGCACCTTTGCTTCCAATATACAATAATTTACCATTTATTTTTAATTTCATTGCTACCCTTCCTCCATGACTATATTCTGTTAGTCCTTGACTGTCTTTTCAGATTTGATTGCCACTGATCATATCAAATCATTGGGCATCACCTACAAATTTGACCAGATTCCACTGAATTTCTAAATTTCGGTTTTTAATATAAATTAGGCAGGATTTGTATTGCATGCTTTGAGAACTCAAACTGATATGTGACAGTCTCATGGTGCTTAGCAGTCCTCTGAGGTGTGCTGTCATATCTCCCACTTTTTCCTTGATGTGCATTCAAAACTACTTTGCATCTGTGCAAAAAATAACAGTACAAAGGCAACTTTCAAAACACTGCACAATGTCCTACACTTCAGTTAATTTCTTATCCACTTCAAAGTCTTCAATTCTTGTTGCTTTAAACTTAATGAGCATCCTTTCATTCAGAACTTTATTAAATGCTTCATATAAGACCAGCTATAGCAAGCTATAAATCTAGAAGAGAAGCAGGGAAGTTATCCCAAGGTTCTACTCAATATTTATTTCTCAATCAACCTCACAAAAACAGATTATCTGGTTATTTTCACATTACTGTTTGTGGGAGCTTGCTATGCGTGAATTGGCTATCATGCTTCTGACATTACAACAGTAATGACATGTCAAAAAATATTTCATTGGTTGTAAAGCACTCTGGGACATCCTATGGTTGGGAAAGGCATTATATAAATGAAGTCTTTTTCTATTCTCTTTTTTTTTCGCCTTGAAGTCAAGGAAATTCTATAATAGAATTTTGTGTCCAACATTCGTCAAGTAGAGAAGTAGCAAAAAGTGCAAAGATTGGGAATTGGAAATAAAAATATAAAAAGCTAGAAGTACATAGGTCATTCAGCATCTGGAAGTGACAGACAGGTAACCACAAAAGGGTTGATTTTTTCCTGTGCACCGCTACTAGAGCACTAGATAGGCTCAGTGCTGTCTCTGCCGAGCCCCAACCAAGTCAGAATTTCCAAACAGGCCTTTTCCAAGGCTTGGGGCACCCAGACTAAAGTCCCTTCATTGTCTCCGGGTCACAGTCCTGGAAGTTCCTGCCTGTGGGAGTACTTTCACAAAGACTGCAGCAGTTCACACCACCACCTTAAGGGCAACTAGGAGTGAGCAATAAATGCTGATCCTGCCAGCAACGCCCACGTCCCAAGAATAGGAAGGTCCCCGTGAGAAGCACTGTGCCCTCTGGCCCTGCTTTGTGAAAACACTGAAATAAGCAAACCTTTTTCAATGAATCTTGGAGATTCAGGCCATGTTCCAAGCCTGAACCCTCAACGTGGGCTCTTCAACTATCATTCCTGAAGCTGGTGGTTCATTCTTTGTGCTTACCAGGTGTCAATGCCATTTCAGAGGCTAGGGACACAGGCATTTTGGAGTTCTCACTCCGAGCTCTGCTCTTTCTTACATTGATGACCTATTTGGGGAGGGTAGAGATTTCAATCCCAACAGGGCCAAGTGGGAGCTTTGATAATAGGCCAGGACTCACCTATCTGGGTCCCAGCTGAATTTATGGCCATGCAGTCTGTCACTGTGGGAAGGGTCACAAATTTTTGGCTCGATGTCTCTTTAAGCGAGAGTGTTTATTATAATGACTAGGAAAAAAACAAATACAGAGGTGTAAACCTTTCCATTCATAGAAGCCTCTCATAGCCTTGTATTACTTTTTGACAGCATCTCATTGATCTTGTTAAAAAGCAGTCCTGAAATAGAAGCAATCTGCTTGGAATTTCTTGTGATTTATAGCAGATTCTGTCGCAAATGGCAGCTGGGTGCTGTGACAATCTGTTGGCTCCAAGACAATGCTGCAGTACTTTACAATATCACACTACGGTATTGTACACAGTAAATTGTAAAAATAAACACCTGTTCATTTGGACATATTGCATCAACTATTTCAAGGGTAAGAACATTTTTGGCACAGATCTTGTTTTATTGTTCTGGAGAATTTTTAATATTTAGCTTTACCAATCTTATTTCATGAATCTCAGACAAAAATTTTAAAAAATAAGTCCAATACTCAAACAATGATTTTCCCTGGATATTTTAGGCACCAAAGAGCCTCCGAGGTGGCCAAGATTGGGTGTTGAGCTGAAACGCTTGTTTTGCCCACATTTGCACAAGACGCCATCTTGGTAATTCAGTTGAAACTTGCAATAAGATTGGCTGCCTGGCGAATCGTTAAACAGCTGGTTGCCACTTAAGTTGTTTGCTTGCTCTGATTTTTGAGGCTGCATAGCATTTTGATGGCAAAAACTTAATCTAGCACCCTCTCCTAACAGCGACCAGCTATTGAGAGTCAACTTGTTGCTGAGTATTTCTAATGCTACTTAAAGGTTTAATCACCTTTTACTGTTCATCTGCTACTGGGGGTTTTAAGAGGACTTTTGAAATACCCAGGAGATTTTCCAAAACACATTTTTTCAAGGCTTTACTAACGCTGTCAATTTTTTTTCTGGAAATTCTAGGAAGACTTCACTTAATAAAAGTACTGTGCCATTCTACATTATTGGACACATTACAGGTTCCACCTTTGTCTGCAAGAGGAATGGGAGGAGGACAAGGCCAGGCAGAGCAGCACCAGCTGCTGTAGGAGAGAGGGACATGAGAGCAAGGTAGACTCCCTCCTCCCCCCCCCCCCCCCGCCCCCCAGCGTGGGTACAGGACTTTCCTCATCCTCTGGACCTCCTCCACAGTCGCCTCCAATGCCACGTCTGGGAACCTGTGTGCGTTATCACACAGTCCTTGAGCCATCCTGAAATGGGCTGTTGTGTGTCAGCCAGCGCATGCCACATCTTCAGGGGAAGTGGTTGCAAGGAGAACACATATACTGCTCCACGAAAATTGCATCTAATCAGCATTTGAGTGCTAAACCTGCAAATGTCTGTGTAGTGCCTCCAAGCAAGTTCAAGTTATGGTAATCAAAAAAATTAGCCCAAAATTGCATGCTAAAAATAGACTTTCAAACAGACATGTCTTATCAGCAGAGCATCCAATTGGTGCCTGTTTTCACTCTTACAACAGAATAACCCCTCAATGTTTTGACTTGATACGAATCCCAAAACTGTCACTTTAATTCTTCTGCCATACAATTAAGGTTTTCCCTTGCTTTTCATGCATATGGTAAAATGGAATGGTTTGTGAATTTTCCAGAACATGGAAGAGGGAGGTTGGAGTATGGCAGTATGGTGTATGGGGGCTGAGATTGTGACAATGACAAAGTTTCTTATAAAGGTGCACTCTGCAAGCTAGTTATGAAGTTGCATTTTCAGAAAGGTGCTGAACTGACCATAGTTAATACCAAGTGAAGTATTGGCCTCTTCACTGTCATTACTCCGTTGAAACTGACAGCAGCTTCAGGAGCCCACACATGTGCAGAACAATATAGAAATCCAGAGGGTGTACAGTTGAGGACCCCCCCCCCCCCCCCCCAGCCTCTAATTAATGGGATATTTATGAATTGATGAGAACTTCCACTCTTAGACTGTCAAACCTGCTGTAAGAACCATTGAACAAGTTAAACCTTGTGAATGAGGTGTAACTGGGTTCTTAATGGCCTACTAGTTTCATAATTACTGTTAAACACCGTGACCCTGAGAAGCTAATGTTATATTTTTATAATGCCAAATTTCTCTGCAGTGATAAAAATCACATTTTTAAAAAAAATATTTTTAAAACAAGTTTGTTTATCTTTATTTTAGGTTCTGTGTTAAATCAATAATCAGTTTGCTACCTGAAAAGTTAAATTAAAAATGAAGAATATTAAGTGTTTTTAACTTCTTGAAATAAAACCAGAAATGCTGGAAATACTCAGGTGTGGCAGAAACTGTGGAGAGAGAACAAAGTTAATGTTTCAGGTCTGTGACCTTTCTTCAGAATTGGGAAAAAGTTGAATGGCAGAATCCTGAATAGCTGCCATCTGAAAGCAAAGATAAGCAAATAAGAGGGAAACAAAAGGGGAAAAAAAACAAAGATATAGGAAACAAAATGAGGACAGGGGTTATGATTTAAAATTGTTGAATTCAATGAGTCCAGAAGGCTGTAAAGTTCCCAGTTGAAAGATGAGGTAAAATCTCAGTTTCACCTCCAAGGGGCCTTGGATGGTGAGAAGGCATGAGGTCAAAGGGCAGGTGTAGCATCTCCTGCACTTGCATAGACTGGGGAGGGGGTGTTAGGGTATCTGAGGAGTGGACAAGAGTATCAAGGAGGGAATGGTCACTTCAGAATGCTGAAAGGAGAAAGCAGGGGAAGATGTTTTTGCTGGTGGCATCATGCTGGAGGTGACAGAAATGATGGAGGATGGTCCATTGAAAACGGAGGCTGGTTGGGTGGAAGTCGAGGACCAGGGGAACCCTATTGTGGCTCTGGGAGGGAGGGGAAGGGGTGAGAGCATGAAATAGAATGGACACAGTCGAGGGCCCTGTCAACCATGGTTGGTGGGGGTGGAGGGGAATCCTCACTTGAGAAAAGAAGACATATTGGAAGTGCTAGAATGGAAGGTTGCATCATCCAAACAGATGTGATGGAGAAACTGGGAGAATGGAATAGAGTCCTTACACGAAATGGGTGTGAGGAAGTGCAGTCAGGGTGCTATCCTGGTGCAGCTACAACTCAGGATTACATGCATACTTAACAGTGGAAGCAATCCCACAACCAACTGATCAGATCAAAGTTCTGCAGTCCTGCCACATCCCAGTTGAGAATGGTGCTGGACAAGTAAACAACTAATAAGGCGAGGAGGCTCCAAAAACATCCCTATCCCCAATTGGGGGTGCCAGGTATAGCCCAGCACGTCAGTGCAAAAGATATGGCATTGGATACAGCAAAGGCTATGGGTCCTGACAACATCCCAGCTCCAGTACCAAAGACCTGAGTTCCAGAATTAACCACTCGCCTAGCCAAGCTGTTCCAGAACAGCTACAACACAGACAACTAACTAACAATGTAGAAAGCTGCCCAGGTGTGCCCTGTACACAAAAAGCAGGATAAATCCAATCTGGCCAATTGCCACTCCATCAGTATACTCACAGTCATCAGCAAAGTGATGCAAGGTGTCGTTAACAGAGCTATCGAGCTGCACTTACTTGGCAACAACCTGCTCATCGATGCTCTGTTTGGGTTCCACCCAGGGCCACTCGGCTCCAGACCTCATCATAGCCTTGATCCAAACATGGACAAAAGAGCTAACTCTAGAGATGAGGTGTGAATAATTGCCCTTGACATCAGTTCAGCATTTGACCAAGAGCGGCATCAAGGAACCACAGCAAAATTGAAGCCAATGGGTATTGGGATGGGGGTGGTGGGGGGAGGAACTCTCCAATGGTTGGAGTCACACCTAGCACAAAGGAAAATGGTTGTGGTTGTTGGAGGTCCATCATCTCAGCCCCAGGTCATCACTGCAGGAGTTCCTCAGGGCAGTGTCCTCAGCCCAACCATCTTCAGCTGCTTCATCAGTGACTTTCCCTGTAACATAAAGTCAGAAGTGGGGAAGTTTGCTAATGAATGTACAGTATTCAGTACCATTTGTGACTCGTCACCTACTGAAGCAGTCCATGCCCACGTGCAACAAGACCTGGACAACATTCAGGCTTGGGCTGATAAGTGGCAAGTGAGATTTGCACCACACAAATGCCAGGCAATGACCATCTCCAAAAAGAGAGAATCCAACCATCTTCCCTTGCCATTCAATGGCATTGTGATTGCTGAATCCCTCACCATCAACATCCTGGAGCTGACCATTGACCAGAGCTAGACCAGACATATAAATACCATGGCTACAAGAGCAGGTCAGAAGCTGGGAATTCTATGGTGAGTAACTCACCTCCTGACTCTCCATAGCCTGTCCACCCATCGACAAGGCACAAGTCAGGAGTTAACTTTAAAAAAAAAACTGGCAGCCAAGACGGCCACAATTTGCATTGAAATACCTCACATTCCAGGATATTGAATTGGAGATGCATGTTTAACAAGGTGGCATCCAGGACAATGCCTCATGAATTTGGAAACAGCTAACAGCTTGTTTTCTAATGGCAAAACATTCAAAGCCATCTTGGAACATTAACAGTGGAGTCATACCTCCAGGGGGTGAACATTGAAACATTAGACTCAAGAGATTGAAAATGCCTAGACTCGAATCTAATTAACTTGCAAATGAGGACACTGGACAATCATGTGACTGCCCCCCCCCCCACCCCATCTGTGGAAAAACTAACAGTCTTTTGCAAAAAGGGCAAGCTCCTGAGACTTTGAAGCAGAAACGCTTTTGAGTGCTAACCCCAGTAAGGCTCTGTGTCTCTTGTGTGTCTGTCTCCAACATCGCAAGTTTGAAATCTGCAACTGTGGAACCCTCAAGCCTACCATTGCTCCAGACAAAGACTCAGGAGGAAAGCCACCTAGAACCCTGTCTCCAGGAAAAAAAAACTAAAACAGGTGGGCCAGCTTTCTGACCCCTCCTCACCTGATCAGAACAATATTCATGGGATTATAGTGAAGTGATTTATGATTTTAGCCCCTTGTAAGGACTAAACCAAATCAGGAGTACCTCCATATGAATCTCCTTTTAATCGAGCTCAAACCAGACAAATTCTCAGACACTTATTTGGGTCTGAAGAATTGCACTTTCTTTCTCTCAAAGAAAGAAAACCAGCAGAGAATTTTACCATCTTTCGGATAGCCTATTTCTAATATTTTATGGCTAAGTCATAAATATCCCAGATATTATAAGGGTCTGGGAAACTCGCTTCAATATGTATCTCTTCACTTAGAGACACAGAGAGGGGGTTCTTGTGGTTGTATACAGAATACTATATGAGACGATTTATGAACTTTTTATATATTTAATAATTTAACATGCAATGTGGTTAAGTTTATCACAATATCAAATATTACTGAGAGATGTAACACATTCTTATTTCTAACATAGAATCCAAAAGTTTAACCTTGCTAATGTTGTAGCAAAATTATTTTAGAATATCCATCAAAATTTAAAGTACACTTGTACCTTAAATCCCCTGAATAAGGCATGGGGTGAGTAGTGTTGTTTGAGGATACAACACCTTTAAGTGTTTGCTACAAAACCTTGTATTTTTACACTATTTCTAAGCTGTCTTATGACTTTTGCAATAGATGTGACCTTCCTGTGTTCCTTTTTGAAATCCATATCTTTAATTACCATTTCCACTTAATGTTTTACTGGAATTTGAAGTTGAGTTTTTATCTGGTCAAAATGTTCATAATTGTTTTTACTTGACCCTTTGCTCCTTTGTGTACACTCATTTATTGTTAATTGCTCTTTCTGTGGTACCTACAGCAACGTCCGGAGCTGACCTGTCTGAACAAACCAATTAAATTTGTTGCTACCTCTTACTGACAGGATATTTCAATGTATGTTGTTATCTTCCAAGTCCCTGACAACAGAGATTCTATTCTAACAGGGACCTTGAAATAGTTAACTCGACCATCTTAAAGGGGAACTTCAGTGAGCTCTGAAAACTACCATTTATTCAATGTTTAACTCTAAAAGGCAGAATACACTAACTATTTCCAAATTTTACTTAATCAAGCCTATTATACCTAGATTGCATTACAATAGAACCAAAGCAGGTAAATGCAGGTAAGATGCATATTACTGTGATCTAATTGAATGGTGGAATAGGCTTGAGTTGCAGACACCTGTTCCTATCTACCTTCAATGCAATCAACAAAGGAAATAGCATATTGGGTGATCCAGCCAAATCAATAGATTACAAGGTGGAAAAATTCATAATAAAACTTAATGCTCTGATTTCCAGCATCTGTGGTATTTTGCTTTTGTATGAACAATTAATAGTCTGGCTGTACCCTAAATACTGTGGCCACATTTAGTCACCAATACAAAAGAAAGACATTCACATTCTGGAGTCACTCCAGAGAATAACATGGATGCTGAAAGCTCACATGATGAGATTATGAGTAAGGAGTATAGAAACCAAGGCTTAGCTTTAAAGGTGATTACTAAAGGGATCCGACTTCTATAAAATAGTAAATGTCTATGAAAGATGTGTTCAGAGCTCTAATTAAAACAGTGACATTTGCAGAAAGGGATTCATGTTCAAATTGGCAAAAGGCAAATTCAGAATGGAAATCAGGGCATCCTTCAGATAAAGAGTGAGCAACACATATAATTAACTTGGGTATGGCAGTGGAGGCAAAAGATTTGAAGTAATTTAAGAAATAGTTGGCTCCTATGCTGAAGGCAGTACATTTTTGTCTGGATGGAAGAACTCGAATGAGCTTTCCATCCAGTGAAACCTGATCTTGTCTCTATAGGAATTGATGGAAAACCCAATAAATCAAGGGATCGTGCTCAGAGAACCTAATATAAGATTGTTGAAGAAAACTAATATATAAAATGCAGAAAAATTATCGTGTATCAAAACTCAGTATTTAAAAGATTAACAATACTAAATCTGCTCATTGTATTTAATTGTCAAATTTAATTTGCTGATCTTTATATGTGAATCTTTCCACTGATTTTATTTCACATGTTGAAGTGGAAATGGAAGAATTCTGGCTGACTTTTGAACTTCCAGTGCAGCTTGAGTAGGATGTTTTAACAGCAGGGAGCAGTATAAATTTAAAATAAACCTTCAAGCAAGTGATATTAACAGAGCATCCATTATTTGCCTGTATTTTAAAATAATGCTCTTAATTATTTGGCAACCAGGGAATCCCGTGTTGCGTTAGTCATAGCATTCGGGGAGGGGGGCAAATTTTCAGGCTGGAGACTTGAGTTCCTCATACGAGGGAATGCGCAGAAGAGTTTGTGTGCTGGAGACCATTGGTTGCAGTGTTACGAAGTGGTATGCAGATGGGAGAGTGAGATGGAACACTTAGTGAGAGGGAAGAATGGAAGCATGGGGCATTTGAATGCTTGTCGTATGCTTCATTATGTAGGAAGTAACAGTGATTGGAGGGTGAAGAGAAAACCAAGGAGGGAAGGATGAAATAAATCAGGAAGTGAGCATTCAGGTAATGGAAGATAGCAGGCAGGAACAAGCAGCTAGCAAAGTACCAGAAATGTCAATAGATGCAGGGTCCTCATGTCTCAGCAGTAAGAGATCACATCCATCATGTAAAGCTCTTAGTGATGTACAATCATGACAAAGTGGATGCACTTAAATGAGCATTAGTTTAGGCAATATTGGACAGTTTTGCAGAGATAGGTACTGGTGGAATGTACCATTGGCTGGACAACATGAGCCTCAAAGTATCTTGTCATGCTCTGAAGGAGCTGTGATGAAATAAACAATGAATTAGAGGAATTATGAAAATAAAATCAACTGTTAAACTGAACCACAAGAACATGGACACTTGTACCACAGACTAAATGGAGTAGCAGTCAGGTGACTCTTGTATTGGCCATCCACACCTCCATCTGTTGAAATAGCTCTGTGGAGAACCCATTGAAATTGAAAGGAGCACCATTGCATATTGATGATTCCTATCTACATGAATGAACTAACAAAGGCTTCTGGAGACAGACTGACTCACAGCCCAAACAAAAATGAATAGGTGTGTAGCAGAACCATTAGAACAAAATGGTCCCCATTCAGACATCAATAGATAGCGTTTTCCATATCCTGAACCATTATGTGGTCACGCCAGGGAAGAGGGCCTTGCAAAACCTGACAGAAACTCAAATGTGATAGATTTTTAACCTTCAAAGGTAACCCTCTGGAGGAAGGGAGATCAAGCCAAGACCACAGGACATTGTTTCCAGCCGGAGGCTGAGAGATCCAGCTAAATAGAAGAATCCTGCTGAACACAAACTGAACAACCACTGCAGCAGAGAAATGATATTGACTTTGAGACTCTCCATCTGTGAAGGTAAAACAAATTCACACCAACAACTGTGGGCTGAGTTTGAACCACTAGAACTCTACAACACCTCAGCAAGTTCAAGACTGCAAACATTCAGGCCTGTACCTTTTAGGAAGAAAAAAGTGTTTCCTCTGTAGAAAATTCAACCATATTCTGTAAACCATGAACTCTGATCACCTTGCACTCTAATTGCATCCTACCATTTTCTCTACCTATCATTCTTGTGTATGCATGTGTGAATGTGTGTGTGGGTGAAGTTATGACCATTTCGGGAATTGTTCAAAGTATATTTTTTTTAAAGAAAAAAATCTGTCATTTTGTCTGTTTATTTGACCCTAAAAATACTCAGAGACTAATGCACCATTTTTAACAAAACATGATTGTGGTCAGTTGGGAGGTGAAAAGTCGAAGCCACCCACACCACTTCGCACCTGTCTGTAACAATCTGCATTCTGTGAATGTCCTTGGCTTTGTCAATGGAGTCATCAGGATACTGAAGGTACATTTGGACACCAAAGAGCCATCCATTTAAATCTCATTCTTCCGTCACATAATGGTGGGTGGTGTACTGCAATAAAATTAAGACGTTTTGGGTGCTACCAGGATATTTTGCATTCAATTACAGTATTCGGTTCTTGTCATCCAAGGGCATGTAAAAGTGAATAGATTTTCAGATTTATGTGTAGCATAAGATTAGTATCAGAGATCCAGATGGACATGTGTGTCATCAACATCATCCTGCATTTTTTACGAAACTTGTCACCTGGTAAAACTGTGCCCTGTTATGCTGTTTTCTAAACTTGGGGAACATAATGTACCTTTTTCCTCCAGCAAACAAGGCTTCTGTCACTTGTTTGATGCATTGGTACACAGAAATGTGACTACAATGGCAGTTGGCCTTGGTGGAGATATGAAAGGGTCCAGTAACACAGAAATTTAATGATGGGTTCTCTTTGTAGCCAAAACAGAACACTGATGAAAGTGGTTGAATGGTCAGGCTTAAACAAACAGCATAACTTGACGATTGCCTTCCCTATAGAGGAGGAAACAAGTTCTCTTTAGATATATCCAGGTGGGTGTACCTGGATTTCAACATGATGGTGTGACGACATGGTAACTGCATGTAATTGCACCTGCTTTGCTTAGTTCCAAAGAAACCTGTCTCCTTCCTGAGGCTACCATGACTCAGGAAGGAGATATTGTCCTTAGACAGATTCACCAGAATGATGGGGTTTAAAAGGTTAGGTTTTGAGGACAGGTTACATAAACTTGGATTGTATTCCCTTGAGTTTAAAAGGTTGATGGATGACCCAATTAAGGTGCTCAAAATGATAAAAAGGCAGTGTTAAAAATCCCATCTGTTCTAGAACACACTGGGTTCCAGAAGTAAAACAGGAGAGGTGTTTCTCTAGTAGCCCTGGTAGAAGACAAGTGATTGCCTTATTTGTCAGTGCCTGAAGCAATAGGTTTTCCAAGTGTGTCCCTGAATATTCTCTGTTTAAGCTCTGCCTGGGAGTATAGTATAAGAATATAGTGAATATTTGATACAATTCAAATATTAGGGTTGGGGTGGGGGGGGGGGGGGTGGTGGTGGGGTGGTTGGTGCGGGTGTAATTCTGATTTTGGGCAACAGTGCAATATGAGTGATATTGATTCAGTCACCCATTACACATCTCTTCCGATTTTCTTCTCTATTTGATGAAAATTGTGAGAGATGTATAACGAGTACCTGAATCAATATTAGATGTTTCACATTCTCGCTCAAAGTCAAAATTTCCCCAATGTGTTTTTGGAAGATGACCCTATTCCAATGAAATTGAAGGAATATTTTATTACGAGCAATGCGTGGAAGGTATGCTGTTTTTAAAGTGATAAGGGTATTATGAACATTTGAATAAGTAGGAATATTCTCAACATAGCGTGATAGGGAAAGTGTGACAAAAGTGTGTAACAGAAAGTAAGTCCAAATGTCCTAGATCTGCACTTTATTGTTGAGCCTGTTTCAGTAACATGCTAATAACAAGAAAACAACACCAATGATTTGTATTAAAGGTGCTATATAAATATAAAGCATTCCAAGACACTTCCCAGGAGCATTATAAAA
This sequence comes from Heterodontus francisci, assembly GCF_036365525.1. Taxonomy (NCBI): domain Eukaryota; kingdom Metazoa; phylum Chordata; class Chondrichthyes; order Heterodontiformes; family Heterodontidae; genus Heterodontus; species Heterodontus francisci. The sequence continues at coordinate 26,559,748 of NC_090401.1, forward strand.
CAAAATGATGTCAAGAGACACAAGGAGATATCAGGTCAGATGATCAAAAGTTTGGTCGAAGAGGTAGGTTTTAAGGAGCCTTCTAAAGGAGGAAAGTGAGGTAGACAGGCTGAGAGATGTAGGGAGGGAAGTTTGGAGCTTGAGGCCTATAAACTGAAGGTGTGGTCAGCAATGGTAGAGTGGTTAAAATTAGGAATACTCAATAGGCCTGAATTAAATTCGTACAGATATTGAGGGTTTTGTGGCAGGAGGAGATTAGAGATAGAGAGGGATAAAACCATGGAGGGATTTGAAAACCAGAATGAAAATTTTGGAATTAAAATGTTGCTTAACTGGGAGCCAGGGTCGGTCAATGAGCACAGGCATAATAGATGAATGGGACTTGGTGTGAGTTAGGACATGGGCAGCAGAGTTTTGGATGACCTCAGGAATGTGGAAGATCATTCAGGTGTGCATTCGAATAGTCAAGTCTAGAGATAACAAAGGCAAGGATGAAGGTTTCAGCAGCAGATGCCTTGGGTGCGAAGTCAGGTGATGTGGAGGTGGAAATTGGCAGTCTTGGTGATGGCGCAAATATGTGGTTGGGAGCTTATCTCTGGGTCAAGTATGACACCAAGGTTGCAAACAGTCTGGTTTAGTTTTAAACTGTTGCCAAGGAGAGGGATCACGTCAGAAGCTAGGGAACAGATTTTGGAGTGAGGATTGAAAACAACGCCTTCCCAACATTTAGTTTCTGCTTGTCCATACTGGATGTCGGATCAATAGTCTGACATTTTAGCAATGGTGGAGAGGTGGTTGTGAGGTAGAGCTTGGTGTCATCGGCGTATGAAAATTAGCTCTGTGCTTTCGGAAGATGTCGCCCAGGGGTACTATGTAGATGAGAAATAGGAGGGGGCCAAAGATAGATCCGGGGGGACACCAGAGGTAACAGTGTAGGAGAAGGAAGAGAACCATTCCAAGTGATACTCCAGCTATAATTAGTAAGAATGGAACCAGATGAGAGCAGTCCCACCCAGCTTGATGACAGTGGAGAGGCATTGGAGGAGGATGCTGTGCTCAACAGTATTGAACAGGTTGAGAAGGATGGGGAGGGATAGTTTACCTTTTCCACAGTCATGTGGCATGTCATTTGTGACTTTGATAAGCGCCATTTTGGTTCTGTCAGTGTATTTCATGCACAGTCTTGTTATGGTGGGAAGATTTAAATTTTGTTCCCCGAGAGTGTAATTGATTGTGGGCCGATTGATTATATTCCTTTTGCTGTATTGTTTTTTAAATGTCGGCAATAGGTTCCCAGAAGGGAAACTGAATCAGTTTCACTACTGCCTCACCTGAAGCAACTATTTCCCACCCTCCCTGAACTGGGCTCTTCAACACAAATGGGAATTCTGCTGGAAGCTGTCCAAAATTATTTAAATTAGATTGCCCCCAGGTCATTGGCTGATCTGTATCTCAATTCCATTACGCTATATCCCTTGATATCCTTGGGCAAAGAGTAATCAAAAAGGCTCCTGGAATGTTGACCTTTATCTCAAGGGGCGGGAATGCAAAGGGGAGGAATTTATGCCACAATATGCAGAGCCTTGGTCAGACCTCATCTGGAATATTGCGTTCAGTTTTGGGCACCACAACTCAGGAAGGATATATTGGCCTTAGCAGGGATACAGCAAAGATTTATCACAGTGATACCAAGGCTTAAAGGGTTTAAATTCTGAGAATGCATTCCCCTGAATTGATAAGATTGAGAGGTAATATTGTTAGGACCGACTGCTCCTGTCAAAGCCCCCAATCAAAATATAAGATTCTGATTGTGGTGGGACCGACGCACTGTTAATTCAATCCCGCTGCTCCACAGATCAGCTGACATATCATTTAAAACTTTCCAAATTAAAGAAAGACCCAGCCAAATTGTACCATCTATTAACCGCAACCTCCCGCCCCCCACCGCCAAATGAGGCTAACCAAACCAGGTGTCTTTAAATCAACAAATTAACTCTTTAAATGGAAGAACTAAATTCTTAAACACTATGAAGATATAAACAACATTTAAAATAGAAAAATTAGAGTCCTTGCAAATTTACAGTCCAATGTTGCTCGAAGTCTTCACAGAATGTTGCTTTCCTTCTCCAGCAAATTTCAACAATTAACGACTTGTAAACACTTTCAACAGAATCAATCTGAGTTGAGAGATTTTGAGGGATAAAAGATTGTCACAGTCTAACTTCCCTTTCTTCAATTTAAATTACCAGAGATCTCTGTTTTGGCTGGATGTTTTAGAATTTTGAGAGATAATAATTAAACAGACTAAAATTCCATTCCTTCAGTTTAAATGGTAGAGAGCTCTTTTTCCAGATGCTAACACCAGCTGTTCTCTGTGTCTGTGTTAGAACAAACTGTCTTCAACTAACAGCCAGTTCAAAACTGAATTATAACAAATGTATCGCATGAGACTCACTCCCAGTGGCTGTTTCTATGGTAATTAGAATGCACTTTCCTATAACTCCCAAGGATTGCTGGTTCTTAAAGCATTACTGATCCCTTGCAAGCCTTAAAGGCAAACCACATATTCCAAAAAAAACTACAGGACCATGACAAGATAATGAGGTGCTTAAAATGATAGATAGCAGGATAATATAGAGTAGATACATAGAAACTGTTCCCTCCAGTGAGGCAATCCAGAACAAAAATAGCACCATCTTAAAATTAGAGCTAGGCCAGTTGGAAATGAAATCAGGAAGCATCTTCTTCTGAAAGGGTCATGAAAATATAGAATTCTCTCCCTCATAAGCCTGTGGATGCTGGATCAATTTTCATGGCTGAGATTGATGGATTTTTATTACGTTAAGTATATCAAGGGATATGGAGCAGGGGAATTGAGGTACAGATCAGCCATAATCGAATTGAATGACAGAACAGGTTCAGGGACCTGAATGGCTTACTCCTGTTCCTACATTCCAATGTAATGTGTTCTGCATTCAAGCACTACTATTACCATCATTTTTGGGCTTACAATTGTTTAGAAAAGCCCTTGGATTTGGGCTGTTATAGTGAGGTAACTACTGAGGAAAGAGACTTTAACCCTCGGGATTTCCTTTCCAAGTATTTATGTACATTCTTCTGCACTGTCCTAGTCTGTCAACCATGTTTTGGAAACATCTGTGGACTGCTTGGTGTAACTGACAGACAGAGAGATTTCAGTCATCAAGCCTTATGAGCTTTGGTTTTTGATTATTCTGCAGCATAGTGCCACAGCCAATCTAAAAATCATTCCAAGATTTGGATTTGGTTTTCTGTAGAAAATAAATTTCTCTTGGAACTTTATAATTGCATTTCGAAAGTCTGGGGCAAAAGTAATTGCAGAATACTTAGAAGATGGTCTAAGAGTATGATTAGATATCAGTAATTGCCTATAGGCTGATTCATTGTGAAGACTAAGCTTCACCACTGGAGTGTCAAAATGCCTTGTGAATTTTCTATTTGTTGTTCTGCTCATTTTCCATATTGTTTCCATTGCCAATATTAAAAAGGACCTCCGCTATTATAGCACTGTTTGAGTAGGCATCATTAAGACAGGGATATCATTGGAGCGTGTGAACATTTCTAAGAAGTTCCATACATCAAACAGTTTGGAAAAATATTGCCTGAAGCCAATCCTTCTCCGATGAGGCAATGCAACTGAAGTAATTAAACTTGCTTCCTAACTATGGCAGGTAGGTTTCAGGGGCAGGAAGCCGTTGGACTTTCTCACATGAGCATCTGAAATGCAGGCTACTAGACAGCTTTAAAAACCGCCTCAAGTAAAAAGAGGGAACAAATAAATTCTTCTTAAGAAGGAAAAAGTATTCAAACTAAGCTCAAGTAATTCAGAGGAAAGCTATTCTGAGCAGCATTCAAAGAATCATCTCCAAATCTGAAGCTTGTATGCTGACTTGTCAGCAAAGTAATTGAATAAACATATTGCAATTTTTCCAGTTGTCTCTTTCCATTGGCTTGCTTGGGATGAATGAGTTCAATAATGTCAGATTTCAAAAAGGGCAGAAATGCTGTGAGCTTCAAGAGATAAGTTGGAACAGAAAAGAGAGAAATATCTTGCATTTACAGAGTGCCACAGCATGCTTCACAGGTAATGAATTCCTTGATTTGTAGTTACTTGTTTTGTGGGAAAATGTGACAGTTGATTTACATACGGAAAGATTCGGCAAACAATCAAATCTGTTTTGGGGTTGTTGGTTAAGGGAGAAGTGGTAGCCAGACCACTGGGAGAACTCCTTACCCTGCTTTGAAGAATTACCATGAGATGTTTTGTGCCCAACTGTATAGGTAAGTGTCTTTGTTTATTGTCTCATCTTAAAGACTCCTGTATTATGTGCTGAAGTTGTGAAGTAGTGCTTAAACTCACAACCTTCTGACTCAGAAGCTGCCACTGAGCCAAGCTAACAGAGTTAGAAGGGTAAGTGCCATCAGTTCTAAAGATAAATCTTGAATCTTTTGCTTGGACTTCAGTGTTATGGGAAAGATAAGTCTGAGCAGTTTTGGAGATTAAAAGTACCTTGAGAGACTGTCCAGAAGCAATCCAGGGCCTGAAATGGAGGCTGTGCCATTCTCAAATATTAATAGCAGATTCACATGTAATGTGTCAATGACTTTATCTAAAATGGCTGAAGGTAGTCTCTGAATTTCAATTCTATTGGCATTTAACAGATTTAGAAAACATTCCAATAAGTGGAGATAATTCAGATTGATAGAAGTTGGAGGTTCAGACAGGATAATATTTCAATATTTCACATTACTTTGAAGGGCAGTTTCCCTGTAAGTCTGTCTTTAAAAAATGAAACAGATCTAAATAATTACATTTAATTTAAACATCCTTATGTTTTATAATAAATAAAAACAGCAAATGCTGGAAATACTCAGGTGAGGTAGTATCTGTGGAGAGAAAAACTGAATTAACTTTTCAGATTGGTGACTTTTCATCAGAACTTATGTTTTGTTTTGTTGCTTTGTTTCAGATATGCTGCAGAATGTTGTTGTTAGGTTGTTTACATAACTGAGGCCTAAAACTTGAAGGAGCTAATTGAACATAGACAATTCAAAATTAGAAAATCATTGATGGTTTGGCCATGTAAGGCTTTAAGATGTTGTGCCAGTACAATGGTGGATTTTTGACTGTTGGTCATTAATTATTGTTTCATGACCATTTTTGCATTGCTGTAGTGGGGCAGTAAGTGATGGAAGGAAACTCTGCTCCAAGGCTGAGCTCATGCACTTCCCAGCTGCCAGTTTAGTGCAGTACAATTGGAGGCCTGAGAGTGGTGCTTTTCCAGAGATAATCCACAATCTGAGAAGACCAAAGGGTCTAAAGGAGAAAATAGAAAAATATCTTTTCTTAATGAATGAAAATACATTTTAGAAAAGAAATCGCAGTCTGGCACCTTTTCCTGCATAACAACAGTGACTTCGCTTCAAAAGCACTTCATTTGGCTGTAAAGTGCTTGGGGGTGCCTTGAAGTCTTGAAAGGCACTATATAAATGCAAGTTCGTTCTTTTTCTTTATTTGGCTAATTCCACTGTCAAGCATTCACAGCGAAAGGCAGTCTAGAGAGTGCAGATCAGGAACCCAGAGTGTGGGCTAATGATTTCCCAACCTGCCTTCTGGGAACACCCAAATGCAATATCAGCCCTTATGTGTCTACTGATGTGATTAGAGCAGCTCCCTCACTTCATTTAGTAAATCACTCTCGCAGTTCCTCAATACTGTTCTCAGTACTTATTGCACGAGTCATATTGTTAAAGGAATGAAAGAAATGTGGACAAAAGCAAAAGATTATTTGACTACAGTGATAATCTAACTTCTGGATTATCTGGCACCTGTGAGGCACAACCTCATTCTGCAGTTTGTGAACACTAATCTCCTCTTGCCTGAAACAAATCATCTCAACCCCAATAAAGAGGGATTTCAGTTTATGTTTTTTGTATTGTCCTTGTGGCAAGGGCATAGCCAAGACTTAGTTCAGCAAATTTTGCAGCAAATAATGGGATTTTTTAAAAATTCAAACGTATAATTGTTTTTGCCAGGTTGGACTCTAGTCTCGATCCCAGCATGAAGCTGCAGCCAGGCAGGAGGAGAAGCTGGTTTATGGATGAGTGATTAGTGGAGTGTCTGTTCAAGTGACCACTGGTTAATGTGATGATCAATTAGAAGAATTACCCAGTTAAATCATTAGTCCACTCATCTTCAAAGGAACTTAATTTTGTCTCTAGAATCCCATGGCTTGCACATCAATTTGTTGCTATTTAGCAGATCCAGTCTCCATGACCACAATGGGCAGTTTCTTTTCAAATCTTGTTTTATAGGTTCATGCTTGCACACAGTTTACCCCCGAGGGGGTACTTGCAAGAGTAAATGGATTTAAATATTTAATCAATTTCCCGCTCTAACATCTCTCTGGTTTTTGTTGTTCATTAGGATGTTCACAGTGAGAGCAGAGGCATTTTGTTTTCCTTCAGAAAATGGGTTTGAAGCGAGTGATTACACCAGAAGGCCCCAAAGGAAAAGTTACACATCTCAGCATTTCAAAAGATGCTTCTTTATCAGCATTGTGCAATGTGAAAAATGTACCCATTTCAAGGAGCTTTTTAATTAACTAATTAAGCAAATTACTTTTAATTTTACCTTTTTAAACTAAAGTAATATTACAGCAAACAGAGGTTTCCAAAGAGTTAAAAGCTGTGATTTCATCAAACCAATGAAATGCAGTGTTCCTCTGAGTGTAGGAGATTGAGGTGATGGAAATGTTAAAAGAATTTAATAGGGTAGTCCAATCTCCAAACTCCCTTTCTTCTCAAGTCCATGAATATGTTGTCACCTCCCAATTCCATGCCCATCTTTCCTGCAACTCAATGTTTAAATCCCTCTCATAAGGTTTCTGCTGTAACACTGAAAAGGCCCATAGCAAAGTCACAAATGGCATCCTATGTGACTGTGACCATGGTGAAATAGCCCTCCTCCACCTTCTCTTCCTGTCTGCAGCTTTCAACATAGTTGGCCACACCATCCTCCTCCAATGCCTCTCCTCTGTTGTCCAACTGGGTGGGACTCTGCTAGCCTGGTTCCACTTTTATCTATCCAGTAGCCAGACAATCTCCTGCCATGGCTTCTCTTCCCACTCCTGCACTATCATCATTGGTGGATGTGTCTTCAGCAGTCAAGGTCCTAAGCTCTAGAATTTCCTTCCTAAACCTCTCCACTTCTTTATCTTTCTCTCCTCCTTTTAAGTTGCTCCTTAAAGCCTACTTCTATGACCAAGCTTATGATCAACTGTCCTACTATCTGCTTATGTGACGCAATTCAATTCTGTATGATAATGCTCCTACGAAGCACATTGGGATGTTTTTGCGATGTTAAAGGTGCTATAATAATGCACGTTGTTGTTGAAATGGAGAAATTCTTTCCTTTGGTGGGAGTATCAACAAGGGGACATAATCGTAAATTAGAGCCAGGTCATTTAGGAACAGAATCAGAAAGCACTTTTTCACATTTGGAACTCTGTCCCCAAAATGCTATGGATGCTGGGTCAATTGGAGCTTGTAAGACTGAGATGGATTGATTTTTTTTTTAGCAGGGCAAGCCCAAGGGACTGAATGGCCTACTCAGGTTCCTAAAATAGACTTCATCATTAAAGGTCACTTAAAAGGATGTTGATATCAAAGTGGAGTGTTTTCAGACTGGCTATATTCCTGGGACAATTAGTTTTAAAAAGTTTTTATATTGTCTGCAAGAGTAAGGTTACATCTCAGCATTGATGACATGGAATAGAAAGATCTGCGATATGCTTTTTTATCAAACATTTGCTTTTCCTAGCTTTCAATTTGCATTTTTGTGCTAAATTATGTTGGGAGCAGTCAGCAATATGGTGCTCCTTTAGCATTACCAATGACTTCTAAACATATTTGATGGTTTACAAACTGAACAATTTTGGCAGACTGGCTGTGAATTTATGCTCATTGCAGAAATTGTTGCTTTAATGGCCAGTATAATGAACACTTCCAGTCCAACTAGTTTGTCTCAGCCTTGTTTACCCAAAAGTTAACACCTTACTGAAGGTCCCACACATGTTTGCTTTCTCTTTAGAGGAAAATAAACTTGCAGGGCTATATGGATAGAACAGGGGAATGGGACTGACTGAATACCTCTCCAGAGAGCCAGCATGGACTCGATGGGTCAAATGGCCTCCTTCTGTGCCATATTATCTCTGACTCTTTCAACTGATCAAATATTTCCAGTTATTTAGGACTCTGGAAATAATTCAGAGATACCTTGAAACAAATCTGAAGTCCCTCGTGATGAGCTGGCTTGCCATAAGGACCTCACATGCATGGTTTCATATTCAGCTTCACCAGACTTGATCATTTGGTTGTCTGGCTAGCAGCCAGCTAGAGCACAGATGTGTAAAATGAGCTCGCTAGTGCAGTTACATTCTGATATTTAAAAATTGCACTTTCCTTTTCCTCATCTTATGTAGGTCATTTCCATAGTCATTTCAAATCTGGGTTGTATGATATACTTTTGATTTTCTTACTTTGCAACTGAATTTTTTTAAAGTTTCTATACATAGTTTGTGAAGCTTGTGTAGTTTTGGATTGCACTGTGCTTATGGGCAGGCATGTTTCCATGTGCAGTGGACAAATAATACGCTCTAATATTGTGTGGCTTCTGTTACTTTTAAAGCAATTTTGAGTTATGCTCCATAATAATGTTTCTACAAGAGTCCCTTATAATGACATTTTATTGTGATTATTACTTTTCGTCATATTGGTGTTTGACAATATCAGGAGTAGGGTGATCGAACTGCCTGTTAAGTAGGGACAGATTTCTGATTCATTTGTGAGGGGAGAAATACAGGTGCAGAACCAAGGCAGGAAGGAGATGAAGATAGTCGGAGGTAGCCTTGCACATGGACTTAAATGACACAGTATTATTGTGACATTTTAAACATGCAAAAAGCTAGATGCATGAGCTGTGTCATGAGCTTGATACATTGAAAAAGGAAGACAGCAGGAAACCTGATAAAAGGAACCTGAAAAAAATGTATGGTTTTGAGTGAAGCAATTTAGAGCATGATACTAGTATTGTAAAACTCAAAGCGGAGCTGGAACATATTGAGCGGGTTCTCAAATTTTTACCCGTAGATAAGTAGCAACTGGAAAGTCAATCAGTAATAACTTTCCTTCAGTACAAATGTATTTTTGATATATTTGCGAATCATCAGAAGAAAATTTTGCTGGAGAGCTTACTAGCTCTACCTCTCCATCACCTCTCTTAACCCTTCCACTGTTTGTGTTGTTAGGCTACTTGCCCAGTATTCACTCTTGATATGAGCTGCAATTTCCTTCAGGAACACAGTGTAAAGACTAAACCCATCACCTTCAGTCCCTGTCATAATTTCTGTACCCTCACCATTATCCACTCTCTGCCACAAATTCCATACCCTTGCCTCTGACTCCGTCCACCTCTACAGCCAAGTCCCTAGCTGAACCAGACTACCTCACATTCTATTTCAGCTAAGTGATTGTCTCTGTCACAAAGATTGCCAAATTCCACATCTGTATCATCACCAGTCTCCACCTAACTGGACCTATGTGTTACTGAAACCCTCATTCAAGTCTGCCACCTCCAGACTCAACTATTTCACTCTCTTGGCCAGCCTCCCATTCTCCGCCTTTTGTGATATTCAACTCATCCAAAACCCTACTACCCACCTCCCCTGTCCTCACAAGCCTATAATGGCTCCATTCCCCTCCCTCCACCCCCGCCCCCCCCCCCCCCCCCCCCACTGCCTATCACCCCACCTTTAGTATCAATGCTACCAGCTGCCTAGATCCTACATTTTGGAATTCCTGTCCTAAATCCTTCTGCATTTCAACCACCCTCTCCTCCTTTTAACACCCATTTTAAAACATATGTTTTTGATCAAGCTGCTCATATCTCTTTCTAAGCTCAGCTTCCATATTTTTTCCTTGCATGTCTGAAGTGGCCTGGAGCATTTTTCTATGTTAAAAACACTTTGTTTTACAAAGGAAAGTTGTTGTTCAACATGACATTTGCAACTTCTATAGGGTTCTTTTGTGAGAATCAAACATGGTGTATGGTTTCATTTCAAAATACTGGCTGGAGTTTTATGGCCCCCAACAATTGGGTTGGTGGTGGGGGGATGCCATTCCCGATCCTCTTCTGCCCTGCTGCAATTTTACGTGGGGTGGCAGTGAGCAATAAATGCTGGCCTTGCCCGAGACATCCCAGGAAAACAAAAGAAAAGTTAGACACGATTTGCCTTCAAAAAATCTGAGCTGGCTGTCCCTTTTATTAATCTATGTTTCTCCAATTGAGAATTAAGTTTATCCTTGACAATGGTCTCGAGTAGTTTTTCCACCACTGACATCCAACTGATTGGCCGATAGTTACCAGGTTTTTATATCTCCTCCATTTTGAATACGAGCATAATATTAGTAATCCTCTTGTCTTGCAGGACCCCACCTTCCAAGAATGAGGCATATTCATTTTGTCATATGAGCATTGATTTTAAACTCTTGCTGGAGCGAAGAATTGACTTGTTAAACAAATCAGCTGTGGCTGGAAAAAACATTTGCATACTAACAGTGCTTGGAGGTACAAAGAGGCTTTCCCCTGCTCTAATTTAATACACAATGGACTTTGAGCACCAGGTATTGTGTGTAAGCAGAGAGATTTCAGGGTCGGCTAAGACAAGAGAATCGACAAATGGACATGGTCAGACCTGCTAGTCACATGACTAACCTGCTTGGCAACCTGGGTTTTTCTGAATTGTACAAAAAGTCTGAACTGTGAAAGACTGTTTGCTCCTGGAGTGAGACGACCTCTCCTGTCTGCTCCCATCTCTTTTCTCACAAGCCTCTGGACCCACTGAGGCCACATGAACCCCAAGAGAGAAAAGTCTGTTACCTCAAACAAGGTTTAAGAAGAATACTGGGCCCCAACAAAAAGCAAGACCTACCTACAATCAAGCACTCTACAGTGAGCTTGAAGAACAATTACCAAAACCATCTTCGGATATTGCCTCAAACTTTTCCACTTTATTTCTTCTCTTTTCTGTCTCTATCTGCATGTGGGTATCGCGTACGCATGCTGGTGTGGGCATGTTGCATATACGTAGGCATTAATCGAATTAGAGTTTAAGTTTAATAAAGTTCAACCTTTTTTCTTTAAACCTAGGAAAACCTGTTTGGCTAGTTTCTTTGCCTTCTAATTGGAAGTTAGTGAACAAGGATTCACTAAGGGTAAGCTAAAAAAAAACTGGTGTGTTTAAAATTAAATCTTGTTGCGGTAAGACGAGGTGAAGGCTGAGAGGGAACACAATACCCCTTTCTCACCGGTCGTAACATTTTAGTTTTCTGTTCCACTTCCATTCCCAAGTCAGGATGGTGTGTGGCTTGGAGGGGAACTTGCAGTTGGTGGTGTTCCCATGCATCTTCTGCCCTTGTCCTTCTAGGTGAAAGAGGTCGTGGGTTTGGAAGGTGTTGTTGAAGGAGGCATGGTAAGATGCTACAGTTCACCAGACTGATTCCTGAGATGGCAGGACTGATGTCTGAAGAGAAACTAGGTCGATTAGGCTTGTATTTGATAGAGTTTAGAAGAATGAGAGGGGATCTCATAGAAACCTACAAAATCCTAACAGGACTGGACAGACTAGATGCAGGAAGGATGTTCCCGATGGGGGAGTCCAGGACCAGGGGTCACAATCTAAGGATAAGGGGTAAGCGATTTAGGACTGAGATGAGGAGGGATTTCTTCATCCAGAGAGTGGTGAACCTGTGGAATTCTCTACCACAGAAAGCAGTTGAGGTCAAATCATAAATGTATTCAATAAAGAGATAGACTTAGTTCTTAGGGCGAAAGGGATCAAGGGATACGGGGAGAAAGCGGGAACAGGGTACTGAGTTTGGATGATCAGCCATGTTCGTATTTAATGGCGGAGCAGGTTCGAAGGGCCGAATGGCCTACTCCTGCTCCTATTTTCTACGTTTCTATGTTTGTCTATGGTATACACAGCTGCCACTATGCATGAGTGGTGGACAGAGTGATTGTTGACAGTGGTGGATTGTGTACTAACCAAGTGGGCTGCTTTGTCCTTGATGGTGTTGAGCTTCCTGAGCGTTGCTGCAGCTGCACTCATCCAGGCAAGTGGAGAGTATTCCATCACACTCCTGACTTGTGCCTTGTGGATGGTGGACAAACTTTGGGGAGTCAGGAGGATTGAAAGATAGTGATCAGAGCTTCTGCTATCTCCACTCTTGCTTCCCTCAGCAAAATAGGATGGATCCTATCTGGACTGGATAATTTGTTGACTTTAAATGATGCCAACCTTCAGCATCTCCTTTTCCATCTATTTGATCCTATTCAATAACTCTACTCCCTTTCCAATGATATTAACTTCATCCTCTTTTGTGAAGATAGTTGCAAAACATTAATTCAGTACCTCAATCGTGCCCTCTGCCTTCACAAGAAGATTATTTTTCTTGTCCCTAATCACTGCCACCATTGCTTTAACTGTCCTTTTAAATGTTATGTTTATAAAAGATTTTTGGGTTCCCTTTTATGTAACCCCCCTGATCGTTATATTCTCTCTTTGCCCTTCTCATATTCTGTTTAAATTTCCCCTGCACTCTTTCTGCCTAGTTTTCGATTGTATTCTGTACCTGATATTTGTCATAAACTTCCTTTTTGTTTTGTTTTGTTTTATTTTAACCTTCACTTCCTTTGTCATCCAGGGAGATTGAGCTTTGCCTGCCTTCTCTTTTCTCCTTATGGGAGACAAACATGAATGCAAAATACTGGGTTAACGGTAGGGTTCTTGGGCATGTGGAGGAGCAGAGAGACCTTGGGGTCTATGTGCATAGATCATTGAAAGTTGCAACTCAAGTGGATAGGGCTGTGAAGAAGGCATATGGGGTGTTAGCGTTCATTAGCAGAGGGATTGAATTTAAGAGCCGTGAGGTGATGATGCAGCTGTACAGGACCTTGGTAAGGCCTCATTTGGAGTACTGTGTGCAGTTCTGGTTGCCTCATTTTAGGAAGGATGTGGAAGCCTTGGAGAGGGTGCAGAGGAGATTTACCAGGATGTTGCCTGGAATGGAGAATAAGTCTTACGAGGAAAGGCTGAACATTCTAGGCCTCTTCTCATTAGAAAGGAGAAGGATGAGGGGTGACATGATAGAGGTTTATAAGATGATCAGGGGAATAGATAGGGTAGACAGTCAGAAACTTTTTCCCCGGGTGGAGCAAAGCGTTACAAGGGGTCATAAATTTAAGGTGAAGGGTGGGAGATATAAGGGGGATGTCAGGGGAAGGTTCTTTACCCAGAGAGTGGTCGAGGCATGGAATGCCTTGCCCGGGGAAGTTGTTGAGTCAGAAACTTTAGGGACTTTCAAAAGGCTTTTGGATAGGTATATGGATAAAGGAGAATGATGGGGTATAGATTAAATTGTCCTTGACAGAGGACAAAGGATCGGCACAACATTGTGGGCCGAAGGGCCTGTTCTGTGCTGTATGTTCTATGTTCTATGTTCTATGTATCCAGACTATCTCTGGCTTGCAGGCCTATCATTGCTCATTTACTCTTTTCTTGGCCTGTCTTTTGTTTCCCATCCATCTGTGTGAGATCCCTTCTCAAATCACTGAAATTGGCTCTCTTCCAGTTAGATATTTTCACCTTTGATTTTTCTTTGTCCCTTACTGTAGCAGCTAATCGTTATATTATGATCATTATTACCCAGATGTTCTTCCACTGGAACATACTCTACTTGTCTTACTTCATTCCCTAGAACATAATCCAGCACTGTTTTCCTTCCTTGTTCTTCCAGAAACATACTGATAAAGTTCTCCTGTACACATATTAGGAATTCTTCACTCTCTTTACCCTGTTCCACACCCCCCCACCCCCAAACACACACACACATACACACAGTCTATATTAGGGTAGTTGAAGTCCTCTACTATTAATGCTTTATTATTTTTCATTACCCTGAAATTTTCCTAGAGATTTGTTCGTCTATCTCCTTCTCACTATTTTGGGATCTATATTAAGCACCAAGCAATGTAACAGCTCTTTTTCTGTTCTTTAACTCTAACGAAATCAATTCAGTCTTTGAACCATTTAGTGTATGATCCCTCTGAAGGAATGCAATTTTATCCTTCATCAATACTGTCACTCACCCCCGACCATTCTTTTCTCCTTCCCCATCCCTCCTGAACACAAGGTAGCCAGGAAAGTTTTGTCCCCATTCCTGCCATTGTTTCAGACAGATCTCCATCATAGCCACTATCTCATACCCTCGTGTGATAATAGTGCCTGCAGCTCATCAACCTTATTTGTAAAAACTCTCCTTGCATTAACATACATGCAATTCAACTCCCTGCTACTTGACTTCCTCTTCTATTCCCTGCGCTTTGTTTCTTTGGCCTCCTTATCTCGAGAGACAATGGGTAAGCGCCTGGAGGTGGTCAGTGGTGTATGGAGCAGCGCCTGGAGTGGCTATAAAGGCCAATTCTAGAGTGACAGGCTCTTCCACAGGTGCTGCAGAAAAATGTGTTTGTCGGGGCTGTTACACAGTTGGCTCTCCCCTTGCGCCTCTGTCTTTTTTCCTGCCAACTGCTAAGTCTCTTCGACTCGCCACACTTTAGCCCCACCTTTATGGCTGTCCGCCAGCTCTGGCGAACGCTGGCAACTGACTCCCACGACTTGTGATCAATGTCACAGGATTTCATGTCGCGTTTGCAGATGTCTTTAAAGCGGAGACATGAACGGCCGGTGGGTCTGATACCAGTGGCAAGCTCGCTGTGCAATGTGTCTTTGGGGATCCTGCCATCTTCCATGCAGCTCACATGGCCAAGCCATCTCAAGCGCCGCTGACTCAGTAGTGTGTACAAGCTGGGGATGTTGGCCGCCTCGAGGACTTCTGTGTTGGAGATACGGTCCTGCCACCTGATGCCAAGTATTCTCCGGAGGCAGCAAAGATGGAATGAATTGAGATGTCGCTCTTGGCTGACATATGTTGTCCAGGCCTCGCTGCCATAGAGCAAGGTACTGAGGACACAGGCCTGATACACTCGGGCTTTTGTGTTCCGTGTCAGTGCGCCATTTTCCCACACTCTCTTGGCCAGTCTGGACATAGCAGTGGAAGCCTTACCCATGCGCTTGTTGATTTCTGCATCTAGAGACAGGTTACTGGTGATAGTTGAGCCTAGGTAGGTGAACTCTTGAACCACTTGATGGATGGAGCATTTCTGACGTCCTGCCCCATGATGTTCGTTTTCTTGAGGCTGATGGTTAGACCAAATTCATTGCAGGCAGCCGCAAACCTGTCGATGAGACTCTGCAGGCACTCTTCAGTGTGAGATGTTAAAGCAGCATCGTCAGCAAAGAGGAATTCCCTGATGAGGACTTTCCGTACTTTGGACTTCGCTCGAAGACGGGCAAGGTTGAACAACCTGCCCCCTGATCTTGTGTGGAGGAAAATTCCTTCTTCCGAGGACTTGAACGCATGTGAAAGCAGTTAGGAGAAGAAAATCCCAAAAAGTGTGGGTGCGAGAACACAGCCCTGTTTCACGCCACTCAGGATAGGAAAGGGGTCTGATGAGGAGCCACCATGTTGAATTGTGCCTTTCATATTGTCATGGAATGAGGTGATTATACTTAGTAGCTTTGGTGGGCATCCAATCTTTTCTAGTAGTCTGAAGAGACCACGTCTGCTGACGAGGTCATAGGCTTTGGTGAGATCAATGAAAGCAATGTAGAGGGGCATCTGTTGCTCGCGGCATTTCTCCTGTATCTGACAAAGGGAGAACAGCATGTCAACGGTCGATCTCTCTGCACGAAAGCCACACTGTGCCTCAGGGTAGACGCGCTCGGCCAGCTTCTGGAGCCTGTTTAGAGCGACTCGAGCAAAGACTTTCCCCACTATGCTGAGCAGGGAGATTCCACGGTAGTTGTTGCAGTCATCTTTGTTTTTAGAGAGGGTGATGAGATTGGCATCGCGCATGTCCTGAGGTACTGCTCCCTCGTCCCAGCACAGGCATAGCAGTTCATGTAGTGCTGAGAGTATAGCAGGCTTGGCACTCTTGATTATTTCAGGGGTAATGCTGTCCTTCCCAGGGGCTTTTCCGCTGGCTAGAGAATCAATGGCATCACTGAGTTCCGATTTGGTTGGCTGTATGTCCAGCTCATCCATGACTGGTAGAGGCTGGGCTGCATTGAGGGCAGTCTCAGTGACAACATTCTCCCTGGAGTACAGTTCTAGGTAGTGCTCAACCCAGCAGTCCATTTGTTTGTGTTGGTCAGTGATTATGTCCACTGATTTAGATTTGAGGGGGGTGATCTTCTTGATGGTTGGCTCAAAAGCTCTCTTAATGCCATCATACATTCCTCTGATGTTTCCGGTGTCTGAGGCCAGCTGAATATGACTGCATAGGTGTTGCCAGTAGTCATTTGCGCAGCGCCTGGCTGTTCTTTGTGCAGTACTTCTGGCTGCTTTAAGTGCTACGGATTTGTATACTATTCATTATTCTATTACTGTTTGTCCAACCTAGTTTTGTATGCACCTTGTCTCTTCCCTCTGCTGTTACATCCGAATTCCTCTACCCTGCCAAATTAATTTAAGCCCTCACCTGTGGAGAAATTTTGCAATTACATTAAATTTTTGTCTCGACGGTTTTAACACAGATAGAACACAGATGTTTGAAGAATGTAAATTAGACCCAGTAAAAGCATCTGCCTTGAATGATGTTTCTCATATGCTGTACCAGTTTGAGATAATGACATTTCTTAATGTATTCTAGAGCAGTAATTGAGTGTAATAGTGGGATGGTTTTATTTATCTCAAGCCAGCATGGGATGGCTTCCAGGGAAGCCCATAATAAGGATCACAAGCCTAGGTAGGTAGGACCTACACAGCCAGTGTGATTGAAGCTCAACTGGTCAATCCCCAGACCTGGAAATCTGGGCAAGTGTTAGAGGTCAAAGCTTTGGTTTCCTGATGAGTTGGTAGTCAGAGTGTGAGATTTCTTCTCTTGAGTTTATCGCACACTATTTTCCAAGCATGTCTATTCAGCAAAGTAAATTTAATCCACTCAGGGATGCATATCAGAGTTTGCAAAATCCAATTCACACAGTAAACATTTTCATTGTTAGAATCTGCAGGTCATGCAATCGTATAACTCAAGCCCTTCCAATTCACTGAAATTTTTAAAGTTATAGGAATTGTAAATTAAAAATGAAAAACTTAAAGAAAAGTTTCAATACCCTGTCCCACCTCTCCAATGACCAAACAAATTATTACTTGCCCTCTCTCCCCCCAAAAAGAACTTACTTTGCAGTCCCAAACTTTCTCCCTGCCCCAAAGTTTATAATCTTTGAACCTTACCCCTTCCCACCACCACCTAGACCAAACAAAAAAGTTTCACCCTGCTCCCCCCACTCCATCCTGAAAATTTAGCTCCTCCCCGCCCTCCCTCCCCACCAGTGTCCGAAATCGGACCTCTGGTTGGAGATCCGAAGGTGTGGGAGTCCCGGCAACTGGCCGGTATATGGCAGCGGGACGGCTGATGGGACCAAGTAGGTCATTAATTAATTTAAATATCTAAATCCTGCTCCCATCACCAGGCAATTGGGCGGGGGTCTGCCACGAGGCCTCGCCACCGCCTGTAACATGGGGCAGGGCCTTCCCGGCATCGAAACCCATGGCTGGCCTCTCCCGGAGGCATTTTCCATGCCCCCTCCGCCACGACCCCTGACCTTGGGGGGGTGGGAGGTCTGGTAAAATTCACCTCGATAGCTTCCCTCCCTCATTTGTGTCTGTTTTCCTGTATTTCTACCCAAGAGTGTACATAATGTACCTGTTCCTAGATCTCTGGTAATGAAATGATCCAATATTGCAGAGTGGGATTACGTTAACTTGACCTCCAAATTTCCCTTTTTTCCTGTGAAAAGGTACCTTTCCCGATGGATAAATTGAGATCAGGAATTCATTGTTGGAGGAATTGTGGCATTAGCCACAATCAAATGCTCTGAAGGATAGTGCATTTATACACCATTCGTTATTGAATTATATCCCTTGGTTATGGATGCAAAGAATTTTATCTAATTCAAAAATGAACACTAAATTAAAACCATTAATGAAACAATTAGTAATTACTCCATGCAATTATCTGCTTGCAACTTTAAAGACATGTGTAAATTCTCCAATACTAATTAACAAATAATATACACCTCGTCCTGAGGTCCCCGCCATCACCGATCCCAGTCTTTAGCCAATTTAATTCACTCCACGTGATATCAAGAAATGGCTGAAGGCACTGGATACAGCAAAGACTCAGGGCCCAGACAACATCTTCAGTAGCACTTAAACTCCATAACCAGCCACACCACTAGCCAAGCTGCTCCAGTATAGTTACAACACTGGTATCTAGCCAACAGTGTTAAAAGTTGCTGAGGTGTGTCCTGTCCACAAAAAGCAGGACAAATAGAATCTGTCCAATTATTGCTCCAAAAGTCCACTCTCAATGCTGGAAGGTGTCACTGATGATTCTATCAAGCGGAACCTACTCAGCAGTAACCTGCTCACTGATGCTCAGTTTCGGTTCTGCCAGGGCCACTCAGCTACAGACATCATTACAGCCTTTGTCCAAATATGAACAAAAGAGCTGAACTCTAGAGCTGAGGTGACAGTGACTGCCCTTGACATCAAGGCAGTATTTGACTCAGTGTAGTATCAAGGAGTGTTAGCAAAATTGATGTCAAAGGGAATCAGCTTGGAGGATGGTTGTGGTAGTTGGCGGCCAATCAACTCAGCCCCAGGACATCACCGCAGGAGTTTCTCAAGGTAGCATCATAGGCACAACCATTTTCAGCTACTTCATCAATGACATTCCTTCCATTATAATGTCAGAAGTAGGCATGTTCACTGATTGCACATTGTTCAATATCATTCGTGACTCCTCAGATACTAAAGCAGTTGGTGCCCGCACGCAGCAAGACTTGGACAACATTCAGGCTTGGGCTGACAGGTGGCACGTAACAGTCACATCACACAAATGCAAGATAATGACCATCTCAAACGAGACAAAATCTAACCATCTCCACTTGTCATTCAACTACATTACCATTGCTGAATCCTCACCATCAACATCCTGGGGGTTACCATCGTTACAGTCAAGTGAGGAGAGGTTGAAGGGCTTCTCTCTTTTCCCTCTCCTTGTTTGACCACAGCAAGTTTAATTCATTGTTAAAAAGTGGATTCAGTAGGTGTTTGATTTTTGTTTTGATCATAGCAAATAAGTAACCAGACATGTTTTCTTGAGTTTAACAAAGAAAGAGGTTAACTTTATTGTACCTAAACTGAACGAATGAAAATAAGAAACTATGCGCCATCTTTCACTCTCTCTCCCTCACACACAAACACTAGAGGTTTACACACAGACAAATAGGTACAGAGTGGGGAAAGGTAGATTATTTGAGTTAGAGCTTATCGAAAAAAGGGGTATTATAGTCTGTGGCATTCGGTGATTCGGCTGGCTTCTAGCTGAATTCGGTGGTCCTGTGGCTTTTATTTTGAAGAAGTAGGTGACTGGTTCAGCGGGTCTCTTGGAGACAGCAATGCAGATCATTTCCTCCAATGGAGTTTCTGATTGTAGCTGGAGTATGCAAAGGTGATCAGTCAACAGGCAGAGTTTGAAGCTTATAAGCTGAAATGGAGCGAGAGAAGGGGGGCCCCAACTTGAGTCCAGAAGCTTCTCCTTACTGCTGCAGAGAAACACGAGCTTAAAATCACAGATGGGGAGGGGCTTGTCACATGACAGTCAACCAGTGATTCAAACATGGTAGCAGTGTTTCTCTTGCTAAAAAGAATAGGTAGTTCCCTTAAAATCCTGGTTCTTGGTTTCTGTTGGGATGAGCAGACATTCCTTCTCCACTTCATAGGCCTTGCAATGTAGGATACTGTGTTGCAAACTAGGTGGCCATCCCAGCTGCTGGCAAAGTCATCCTTCATCTGTTCCTTCTTAAATTGCTTCAAAAATACAAATTCAGATCTCCAGGCAGTAGATTCAAGAAAATTATTGTCAACAAAGTTGATGTGACACATCCCCAGCACACAAAATGAAATGTGGCGACAAATTAAAAAGAAACTGTACACACACACTCATCAGTCTCGCTGTCATAGCCATGATCTGGTACAGTTTTTTTTAACATCCGGGATGGTTCCGTGCAGAGCTAAACCCCAGCTAAAGCGTCAGCTATCACATTGCTTTTCCCTGCAGTGTGGATAATCTTTAGGTGGTAAGGTTGCAGAAGCCTTCGCCAAGGAAAAAGCCTTGCATTATGTGTTTTGAATCTCTCTACAAAGGTCAAAGTATTGGGGTCGGTATAAGTTACGGTCTCTATCCTTTGTGGACATATACCTGAAGTTTTTTAAGAGCCAGCAACACTCCCAAGGCTTCCTTCTCCACAGTGGAGTATCTCCTTTGATGTTTGTTTTTTTTGCAGAAATACCCAACTGGTCTCTCAATGCTTCGCTCATCATTTCGGAGCAGAACGACACCTACTCCCTCGGTCAATAGCATCCAATACCACTTTAAATGGTTTGCTAAAGTTTGGAGCTGCCAGAGCCGGTTAAAATGGCTTTCAGCCTCTCTAAAGTTGTTTGTCACCTCCCTCACCACACTAACTTTTTTTTTCTGTAATATATCTGTCAGTGGGGCAGCTATTGTGCTGACACTTGAGATAAACTTGAGGTAAAATCCACACATCCCTAAAAATCGCATTATTTGCTGTTTGGTCATGGGGAAGGGAAAATCTATCAGTGCTTGTACTTTTGCTTCTCTGGCCAACACTCGCCTTTGACCCACAACATGCCTTTGGTAGGTTACCTGAGCTTTAGTAACTCGCTGTTTGCAAGATTTACCATGAGGCCAGCTAACTGTAACCTTCGGGAGAGGGCTTTTAACTGGTCTAGGTGGCCCCCCCCCCAGGTGTCACTGTACACTAATAGATAATCTAGGTACACTACACAGTTGGGCAGGCCAGTCACACTATGTTTCATTTAGCCTTTGGAAGGTGGCTGGGGCATTTCTTAATCCAAAGGGCATCACCTGACACTGGAATAAGCTGTCTGAGGTGACAAAAGCCGAGATTGCTTCAGCTCAGGTGGTTAAGGGAACCTGCCAGTACCCTTTTAACAAGTCTATTTTGCCTGCAACGAATTTGGCCTAACCATCAGCCTCAAGAAAACGAACATCATGGGACAGGATGTCAGAAAATGCTCCATCCATTAATATTGGCGACTACGCTCTGCAAGTGGTTCAAGAGTTCACCTATCTAGACTCAACTATCACCAGTGTTCTGTCCCTCAATGCAGAAATCAACAAGCGCATGGGAAAGGCTTCCACTGCTATGTCCAGACTGGCCAAGAGAGTGTGGGAAAATGACGCACTGACACGGAACAGAAAAGTCCGAGTGTATCAAGCCTGTGTCCTCAGTACCTTGCTCTACGGCAGTGAGGCCTGGACAACGTATGTCAGCCAAGAGCGACGTCTCCATTCATTCCATCTTCACTGCCTCCGGAGAATCCTTGGCATCAGGTGGCAGGACCGTATCTCCAACGCAGAAGTCCTCGAGGTGGCCAACATCCTCAGCATATATACACCCTACTGAGCCAGCGGCGCTTGAGATGGCTTGGCCATGTGAGCCGCATGGAAGATGGCAGGATCCCCAAAGACACATTGTACAGCGAGCTCGTCACTGGTATCAGACCCAGTCATCAGACCCGGCCATCCATGTCTCCGCTTTAAAGACATTTGCAAACGCGACATGAAGTCCTGTGACATTGATCACAAGTCGTGAGAGTCAGTTGCCAGTGATCGCCGGAGCTGGTGGACAGCCATAAAGGCGGGGCTAAAGTGTGGCGAGTCGAAGAGACTTAGCAGTTGGCAGGTAAAAAGACAGAGGCGCAAGGGGAGAGCCAACTGTGTAACAGCCCCGGCAACCAATTTTATCTGCAGCGCCTGTGGAAGAGTCTGTCACTCTAGTATTGGACTTTATAGCCACTCCAGACGTTGCTTCACAAACCACTGACCACCTCCAGGCGCTTACCCATTGTCTCTCAAGACAAGGAGGCCAATGAAAGAAGAATTTTGGTTATGTAGTGGCATTTCCTACTCTTTCCATACAGTCTTCCAGGTGGGGAATTGGGTAGGAATCAGCTCTGGTCACTGCATTAATCTTTCTGTAATCAATGCAGAGCCTTGTTGAACCATTGGTTTGCGCAAAAGCACAACTGGGGGGCTCCAACTGTTCTGACTGGGCTCAGTCAGCTTGTGCTCCAACATATACTGAATTTCCTTCCCAATCTGGGTCAGTTTCCTGGGATCTAGGCAATAGGAATTTTGTTTTATGGGAAGGGGCTCTCCGACATTCACATCATGTAGGGTTAGAGTTGTGCACCCTGTTTTGTCTCTGCAGATCCTTTTAAACACTGTGAGCAGCCTTATTAGGTCTCCTCTCTGTTCTGCATTTAAATAGGAGAGTACGGTGTTTAATTTCCCTATCATTTCAGTGTTAGCTAACCAGACAGGAAGGGTTTTGATTTGGGTATCTTCCCTGTCTCCCTCTAACTCATCCTTACTGTCCCTTTCACCCTTCTCTTTCCTGACTGCCTGACAGACTTGTGCTTTTTTGTCCCCTTCCTGGCTGTGATACTGTTTTAACATATTAATGTGGCATAGCCTTTGATTTTTGCGATGATCTGGGGTGTCAATTATATAATTCACCTTGCTAATTCTCCTTACTATTCTGTATGGACCACTGAACTGAGCTTTCAGTGGTTCTCCCTGTATTGGTAATAGCACTAACGCATGGTCTCAGGGCTGAAATGTTCTGGCCTTGGCATATTTATTGCCTTTTCATTGCTGTCTGAGTCATTTTTAGGTGTTCCTAAACCACTACACAGGCTCTTGTCAGCTGTTCTCAGAACATGGAGATGTAGTCTAACAGGGAGGATTTATTCCTGGGTCCCAAAAAACTCTCCTTGATTAGTTTTAGAGGACCTCTCACCTTGTGTTCATAAACTAATTCAAAGGGACAAAAGCCAGTGGACTCATTGGGTGAGTCCCTGGTAGCAAACAGAAGAAATTCCAGCCCTTTGTTCCAGTCATGGGGATATTCAAAGCCGTATGCTCTGATCATTGTCTTCAGGGTTTGGTAGTACCACTCCAAAGCCCCTTGTGACAGTGGGTGGTAGGCTGAGGACTTTAGCTGCGTTATGCCCAGGGTATCCATGACATTTTGAAAAATACTGAACATAAAATTTTGTGCCTTGATCCGACACGATTTCATCAGGCAGCCCATATCAGGTGAAGCCCCTCCACCAACACCTTGGGGCAGAGATGGTTCTTTGAGGGATAGCCTCTGGAAATCGAGTAGCCACATCCATAATGGTGAGAAGATACTGGTAGCCCCCTTTTGTTTTTGGCAGGCGTCCCACACAATCTATCAGCACTCTGCTGAATGGTTCCCCAAAACCCGGTGTGGGAATTAGGGGTGCAGGTTTTATTGCAGGTTGAAGTTTCCCCACAACCTCACACTTGTGGCAAGTTTTACAGAACTCCACCACGTACTTGTGGCCAGTGAAAATGCTGTCTGATGCGGGCTTGGGTTTTTCTGATACCAACATGTCCAGCCATTAGAATCTCATCTCTGATTCTCTATTTCCCTATGGTACTTTGGTGGCAGCACTACTTGGTGAACCGCTGTCCATTCTTCATCTCCAGGTCTGTGAGGAGGTCTCCACTTCCTCACCAGCACCTCATCCTTTTAATAGTAGCACTTTGGTACTCCCTCTGCTTCAGCTTCAGTTTGGGCAATCTGTACTAACTCTCTTTTTTAGCCCTGGGTCAGCTTGCTGAGCCTTGAGCAAGGAAGACCTCAAACTTCCCAAAGAAGGTTTCAGATAACCAGACACTAGGATCATCTGTCTGCAGTGCCAGGTCAGTCTCTTCCGACGGAGCATGTTTGGCCTTGGACTGGGTCGCCCCACAGTCATGAAAAATGCCAGGGACCTTTTCCTGTAACTTCTCTGTCTCCCTGACCTCTTTCAGTCTTGCTTAAAAACTGGGGAAGCTACCACCTTTGCCCTGCCAGATCATTACCCAGGAGCAGGTCAACCCCGTCCACAGGTAAACTTGAGACAATCCCCATGGTTGCCGGTCTTGAAACAAGGTCACGCTCCAGATGCACCTAGTATAAAGGTATGGGCATATAATTTCTTCTGATCTCATTTACTAGCACTCTAGCAGAAGGGATTGGGTGACCCCTATGTCTATGGGCTTACTCGCCTTACTTGAGGGGTATGGGGTCACTTTTCCTCTGGAAACAAAATCCTGGTAACTCTCAGGGATTTTAAGTTTCCCAGACTCTCAGTGGTATGTTTACTGGGTTTTACTGCCACAGTTAAAGCCACAGCCTGGTCTGCTGTGCTTTCCTGGTCTGCTGTATGCTGACTAAACCTATGGGCTTTCCTTGTAACTTCCAGCAGTCAGCTCGAAGGTGACCTGCTTTGTTACAATGGAAGCATACAGTCTTTCGGGCATCACTCCTGTTCTTAGCACCTTCCTTTTTGGCCTGAGGAGGGTCCCCTGTCTTTCTAGCTCTCCCTTCACGGCCATGGCTGTTCATCTTGCTATCATCCTCACACCTCCTATCCTTTTCAGGTTTTTGGAGGTGACGAGGGAAGGGTTTCCCTTAAGGCAAGGA
This sequence comes from Heterodontus francisci, assembly GCF_036365525.1. NCBI lineage: Eukaryota > Metazoa > Chordata > Chondrichthyes > Heterodontiformes > Heterodontidae > Heterodontus > Heterodontus francisci. The sequence goes on from NC_090401.1 coordinate 26,584,584, forward strand.
CTTGCGTTTAAGTGTACACTCAGCAGCCAGGATTGCTGCCTGCCTGGCTCTTGGAACCTTCTGTTCCTCCATGTGGTTTCTTATGGAAAGGTGAAGCAAGTTTTTGAACTCCTCAAAGATGATCACTGCTCTAAGGTTTTCATAGGTGAATTCTACCTTAAGTACCCGTATCCACTGGTCAAAAGCAAGCAGCTTAACTCTTTCAAACTCGAGATACGTTTGTTCAGGCTGCCTTCGGAGAGTTTGGAAATTTTGGTGTTATACCTCCAGTACTAGCTCCTTTGTGCTCAGGATAGCATATTTAGTCATCTCATAGTTTGATGAACTCTCATCAGGCAACATTACATTAATGTCATGGGCTTTTCCTTTTCGTTCGCTTCGCCATTACAATGTCCAGCTCTCTGCCAACCACTTCAGCTGTTTTACAAGCTTTTCAAAAGAGAAGAAAAAGTCCCACATCCCCCTCATTGAACTTTGGTATCAACTGGGAAACTTTAAGAGCTCAGCACCGAGTCCTGACCTGGGGGTAATTCCCTCACTAGCAGTGCCTTCACTGGTTGTATTGGGTCTTCCCCGAATTAGTTGGAGCCACCTTAACTCCCTTTCCTCCTTCTCCTTCTGGAAGGTTCTCATTCCTGAAACTCCCTCTACTCTTTCTCCTTATGAAATTCTAATTTTATTCTCCTCTGCTCTAGTGTATCTTAGCAAATGTCACTTTGTCCTTTTCAGATTCTATGCCTGGCTCCGGTTCTTCAGTGTCAATTTTAAAATGGTTGGCCACAAGTTTTAGAATTTCAGGCTTCCTAGCTTTTGAATGGATGGTAATCTCTTACTGCCTAGCTGCATCCTTCAACTCTTCAACAAATAGGGCTTTTAACCTGGCCCAAGTTAGTTTACTCTGTTCAAGGAAGGTACTGGCCTCGAATGTGGACATTTTAGTACTCCAGCACTGAAAACCACAAGAAAACCTGTATAGGATTTTTTAAATTATTGTTGGGGATCAATTTGGTTTCCTGCTTCCAATTTCCCATTTGTCTTTGGGTTTGAACCCGGATGAGCTCTCAAATGTTTGTCACAGTCAAGTGAGGTGGGGTTGTATGCTTCCCTCTTTTTCCCTCTCCTTGTTTGAACACAACAGGTTTAATTTGTTCTTAAAGTGGATGCACTGGCCAATTCAGGAGGCAGTTGATTGGTTTTTGTTATGATCATAGCAAGTAACTAATCGGACAGGTTTTCTTGAGTTTAACAAAGAAAGTGGTTAACTTTATTGTACCTAAACCAAACTAATGAAGATAATAACCTACATGCCAACTTTCACCCACACACAAACACTAGAGATTTACACACACACATAGATAGGTTACAGAGTGCGGAAGAGTAAATTGGTTGAGTTAGAGTCCATAGAAAAAGGGGTATACAGTCTATGGCATTTGGTAATTTTGGCTGGCTTCTAGCAGAATTCGGTGGTCCTGAGGCTTTTATTTTGAAGAGGTAGATGACTGGTTATGGGACTCTTGGAGACAGCGATGCCGATAATTTCCTTCAACAGGGTTTCTGATTGTAGCTGGAGTATGCAAAGGTGGTCAGTCAACAGGCAGAGTTCGAAGCTCTTAAGGTGAAATAGAGAGAGAGAGAGGGAGGGGCCCCCACTTGGGTTGCACATGTCAGAGTCCAGAAGCTGCTTGCTGCTGCAGAGAAACACAATTTAAAATGACAGATGGGGAGGGGCTTGTCACATGACAATCACCCAATGATTCAAACATGGTAGCAGTGTTTATCTTGCTAAGAACAGGTAGTTCCTTTTAAGCTTCCTGGCTCTTAGTTCTTTCGAGGATGAGCAGCCATTTTGTCTCCACCTCACAGGCCTTGCAATGTAGGATACTTTGTTGCAAACTAGGTGCCCATCCTAAGCTGTGAGCAAAGTCATCCTTCATTTGTTCTCTCTTAAATTTTTTCAAAAATATAAATTCAGATCTCCATTCAGTGGATTGAAGAAAATTGTCATTCAACAAAGCAAGTTGGCGTGACACCATTAACCAGAAACTTAACTGTGGCTACAACAGGTCAGAAACTGGGAATTCTGCAGTCATAGCTCACTTCCTAACTCCCCAAAGCCTGTTCATCATCTACAAGACACAAATCAGGAGTGTGATAAAATACCTTCCATTTGCCTGAATGAGTGCAGCTTCAACAATATTCAAGAAGCTTGACACCATCCAGGACAAAGCAGCCTGCTTGATCAGCCAATCAGCCACCACCTTATACATTCACTCCCTCTACCACCGGTGCACAAGATGCACAGCAGCAACTTGCCAATCCTCCTTCGAAAGCACCTTCCAAACCTGCGACCTCTACCACCAAGAAGGACAGCAGCAGCAGATGCATGGGGACAGTGTCACCTGCAAGTTCCCCTCCATGTCACACTCCATCCTGACTTGTAACTATATCACTCCTTCACTGTTGTTGGGTCAAAAACCTGGAACTCCCTCCCTATCGCACTATGGGTGTACCTACACCACATGGAATGCAACGGTTCAAGAAGATGGCTCACCACCACCTTCTCAAGGACAATTGGGATGGCAATAAATGATGGCCTTGCCAGCTACGATCACATCCGAGGAACAAATAAAAAAAGCTACCGATCTTAATCACTATAAAATTATTATTGGTTCTGTCTTGAAAAAGGGATGTAATATTATTGAAGCTTTAACATCTTGAAACGAATGTGAAGGGCCTTTTTGTGTTGAACCGAGAGAAAATACCCTGGAATCATGCTTGCTACTATTCAAAGAAAATGTTGCCGAAGGAATAACTGTTTTATATCTGAATGTTGTTGGCTTATTAAATAAAATGCTACCTAGAACAGTAAGCGTGGGCTTGGTTGATAGATTCAATGAAGAAATGGATGGTTTTCCGTTTTAACAAGAAATCAAAGGATATGGACTTGATGTAGAGTGTCTGAGTACATGCTGTATGACAAGGCAATTGAGATGGACTTTTTCACATTCCCATTCCAAATCTCCTTTTTTGATGTATTTATCACCTTTGGACATCCCAAAACAATTCACAGCCATTTAAGTATTTTTGAAGTGCAGTCACCATCGTAATATAGGAATGTGGTGGTCAATTTGCACATAACAAGGTTCCATAAACAGCAATGAGATTAAACAACCAGACAATCTCTTTTTGTGATGTAGGTTAAAGGATAAATGTTGACCTGGTGAGCATTAGGGATGGATTTCAGTATTCTCTGCAGCAAGTTTTATTTTTCCCTCTGGTTATTAATGATGCGTAGAAAGCCCAAGACAGTGCAAATTGTACACAGCATACTATGTAATATACTTTTGATATAGAAATGTCACATTAAGACTCTAGAGTACAGAAATAAAGGTTAAAATACTGCAGATACTGGAAATCTGAAATGAAAACGGAAAGTGCTGGAAATACTCAGCAGGTCTGGCAGCCTCTGTGGAGAAAGAAACAGAGTTAACGTTTCAGGTCTGCTGAATATTTCCAGTACTTTCTGTTTTTATTTCTGGACTAGAGAAATTTAGTAACTAGCCTCATATTTCTGTAAAGTAAGAAATTGGGTTCTTGAGGCAGCTTAATTAAATCTCAGTATTTCAACAAGACCACAGAATGGATTGGATTTTGTTGAAGGTATCAGGACCCCCAATGTCTAGCTCAATTCCAGTTTGGAAACCTGGAAGTGGCTACGGTGGGACGTCAGTCACGATCTTCCTGGAGGCTGCCAATGCGGGAGAGTTTCTCCTTAATTTCTCTATTGGAACCCTTCATGATTTTGAACAGCTCTACTAAATCTCTCGTTAATCTCCTCTTCTCTAAGGAGAACAATCCCAGCTTTTCTAGTCTTTCTATACAACATAAGTCCCAAATTCTAGTACTATTCTAGTAAATCTCCTCTCCACCCTCTCCAAGGCCTTGACAGCTTTCCTAAAGTGTGGTCCTCAGAATTGAACACGCAATAATTACTTTGCTTTTGTACTTTATGCCTTTATTTATAAAGCCAAGGGTTCTGTACACCTTGTTAACAGGCTTCTCAACTTGTCCCGCCACTTTCAACGATTTGCCTACATATGCCTTAGGTCTTGCTGTTTCTGCATCCCCTTTAAAATTGTGCCATTTTGTTATATTACCTCTTCTCATTCTTCCTGCTGTTGGTGTAGTTCAGAGGGAGTCTTGCTGTGCAACTGAGATGTGGTCCACTCGGCAATCACTACTGCTGATAGTGGGTGCGAAAAGGATGATAATGTTCCACTCTGCAGCATGAATACTCTTTCTCTGACTCTGCACAGTAATTATACTCACTCACCCCCAACACCATCCAGGACAAAGCTGCCCGCTTGATTGGCACCCCATTCGCTATCTTAAACATTCACTTGCTCCACCACTGGTGCACACTGGCAGGAGTACCATCTGCAAGATGCATAATCTCACCAAGTCTTCTTTGAGGTTACCTTCTAAACCTGCAACCTCTACCACCTAAAAGAGCATATTCCCCTCCATGTAACACACCATCCTGACTTGGAAATATATCGCTGTTCCTTCACTATTGCTGGGTTGAAATCCTGGAACTCCCTCTCTAACGGCACTATGGCTGTACCTTTACCACATGGCCTTTGGCAATTCGAGGTGGCTCACCATGATGGAATTGGAAAAAAAAAATCATATGCAGAGTGATCTAAACAGGAACCTGATAGTTGAGCAGCATTCTCTATATCCTGGCTATCACATAGCTTTAGTGATGCAAATGCACTGGCTCTCTGCTTAATTTTATCCCCCACTCCCCCACTCATCACCACCTCAACACTTCCAACTCCTTGTAGGTTGGAAAATGGTGGCAAGTAGATAGCTCTAATTGTCCACAGCTATTTATTAATATCCTGAGAAAGTCACATACTGCATTGATAAAATTCAATAACTGTACCATATTTCATGCTTGAGTTTCTATTCCAAAGTACAATTGTCAAACTTGCAATGGTATATTTCTAATCTATTCTCTGCATGGTCACGTGTGCTGTGTTTATACCTTACTAATTTAAAGATGCATGAGTGAAGAGATAATTAGTGGCAGTCCCTTGAGAGAAATCACCATTTCCAGTATTTAGCATCCAATAGCTCAAATCACCCTTGATTGAGAATGACGCCGAGATATTATATTTGATCTATGACCCTTTCAAAATACAGCAGCCATTCATATACTTGTCATATTTATCTATGAATTTCTCCACCCTTCAAAGCAGCACAGATGGTTGTGCAGGTGTGATACAGCTCCGCTGCACTCGAAGGCTGTGTGGTATTGGTGCTTAAGCAGCCAGTGTGAAACTACGTGATTTACTGATATAGGCAGAAAATTAGTGAGCGACTCTGAAAGACAGAAGAAGCAAAGGTCAGAAATGTACAGCACAGGAATTTGGCAGTGTTAAAAAGGTATTTTTTAAATGCAATGAGTATAGCAAATAAAGCCAATGAGCTGAGGGCACAGATAACTTGGCAACACAATATCATTGCTATAATGGAAACGGCATAAAGAGGGGCAAGAATGGCAGCTCAACATCCATCGATAGAGTTTTCAGGCAAGATAGAGAGGGGGATAAAAAAGGAGGGGGTGTAGCATTGTTGGTTAAGGAATCAATAACAGCTGTGAGGAGGGATGATATGCTAAATGAATCATCCAATGAGGCCCTATGGGTTGAGCTCAGAAGTAAAAAGGGGGCAGCCACACTACTAGGAGTGTACTACAGACCCCCAAATAGTGAGAGAGAGGTAGAAGAACAAATATGTAGGCAAATTTCTGAGTGCAAAAACTATAGGGCAATAATATTTGGGGATTTCAACTACCCTAATATCAACTGGGATACAAACAGTGTGAAGGGTACAGAGGGCGCAAATTTCTTGAACTGCATTCAAGAGAACTTTTTTAGCAAGCCCAACGGGAGGGGACGCAATTCTAGATTTAGTCTTTGGTAATGAAGCTGGGCAAGCTGGATGAAGTGTAGTGGGTGACCGTTTTGGAGATAGTGACCATAATACAGTTAGTTTTAGCATAATCATGAAAAAGGACAAAGATAAAACAGGAGTAAAAGTTCTAAATTGGGGGAAGGCAAATTTTACAAAGCTCTGAGGTGACCTGGTGAAAGTGGACTGGATGCAGCTACTTCAAAGAAAATCAGTGACAAACCTAAAATAAAAGCAAAATACTGCAGATGCTGGAAATCTGAAATAAAAACAAGAAATGCTGGAACCACTCAACAGGTCTGGCAGCATCTGTGGAAAGAGAAGCAGAGTTAGCGTTTCGGGTCAGTGACCCTTCTTCGGAACTGACAAATATTAGAACTGTCATAGGTTCTCAGCAAGTGAGGTGGGGGTGGGGCAAGCGATAACAAAGGAGAAGGTGTAGATTGGACAAGGTCACACAGCTGACCAAAAGGTCATGGAGCAAAGGCAAACAATATGTTAATGGTGTGTTGAAAGACAAAGCATGAGTACAGATATGGTGTCAACGGACTGAATATTGAACAGCAGCAAGTGCAAACATGAAAAAAAACAGTGGGTAAGCAAACTGAACAAACTAACATGAAATGAAATAAATGCAAAAAAAAAAGATTGTAAAAAATGTAAAAAAGAAAAAATAACTAAAAATGAAAGTAAAATGGGGGGCTGTCATGCTCTGAAATTATTGAACTCAATGTTCAGTCCGGCAGGCTGTAGTGTGCCTAATCGGTAAATGAGATGCTGCTCCTCGAGCTTGCGTTGATGTTCACTGGAACACTGCAGCAATCCCAGGACAGAGATGTGAGCATGAGAGCAGGGGGGAGTGTTGAAATGGCAAGCAACCGGAAGCTCAGGGTCCTGCTTGCGGACTGAGCGGAGGTGTTGTGCAAAGTGGTCACCCAATCTGCGTTTGGTCTCCCCAATGTAGAGGAGACCTCATTGTGAGCAGCGAATACAGTATATTACATTGAAAGAAGTAGAAGTAAATCGCTGCTTCACCTGAAAGGAGTGTTTGGGGCCTGGGATAGTGAGGAGAGAGGAGGTAAATGGGCGGGTATTACACCTCCTGTGATTGCAGGGGAAGGTGCCATGGGACGGGGACGAGGTGGTGGGGGTAATGGAGGAGTGGACCAGGGTGTCGCGGAGGGAACGATCCCTTCGGAATGCTGACAGGGGAAGGGAGGGGAAGATGCGTTTGGTAGTGGCATCGCGCTGGAGGTGGCGGAAATGGCGGAGGATGATCCTTTGGATATGGAGGCTGATGGGGTGGAAAGTGAGGACAAGGGGAACCCTGTCACGGTTCTGGGAGGGAGGGGAAGGGTTGAGGGCAGAGGTGCGGGAAATGGGCCAGACACGGTTGAGGGCCCTGTCAACAACAGTGGGAAAAATCCTTGGTTGAGGAAAAAGGAGGTCATATCAGAAACACCGTCATGGAAGGTAGCATCATCAGAGCAGATGCGTCGGAGACGGAGAAACTGGGAGAATGGAATGGAATCCTTACAGGAGGTAGGGTGTGACGAAGTGTAGTCGAGGTAGCTGTGGGAGTCGGTGGGTTTATAATGGATATTAGTAGACAGTCTATCCCCAGAGATGGAGACAGAGAAGTCGAGGAAGGGAAGGGAAGTGTCAGAGATGGACCATGTAAAGGTGAGAGAAGGGTGGAAATTGAAAGCAAAGTTGATAAAGTTTTCCAGTTCGGGGCAGGAGCAGGAAACGGCACCGATACAGTCATCAATGTACCGGAAAAAGAGTTGGGGGAGGGGGCCCGATCTCCAAAGGCATTGCTCACAGAGAAAATTTGAGGCACTATATCTGTTTTGTTCATTTGTCAGCCTTTCAGCTTGCTTCTCACTCTCTCATCCTTTCTCTTTCCTCTTTCCCTTTTTCTGTTTTTCTATTTGGCTTCCATTCTTTCTTTTTCTATGGTTACACCCTTTTACTCATTGTTACCTATCTGTCTTTGACTCGTCACTTTCTCTTTAAGTCTGTCCTTCACACTGTTTTCTCTCTCTTGTGAATGGCTCCAGCTCCTCCTACTCTTACACTTTGTCTATTTTTCTCTATGTTTTTCTCTCTCTTTCAATGTGCCTCCCATAAACATTTTACTATATCTAGTTGTTCTTGCTGTCTCTCTTTCTGTACATCTCTCATTCTTTTCTTCTGACCTCCACTGGATGTCTGTAGCTGGACTTGGGGCTCTGACACTCCCGCTCCCCAAACCTCCACTCCGCTTCCCCCTGCTGCATTCCTGATAGCTGCAGAAGGCATCTTGTCTCTCCTTTGGTTTGAAAGAGTCAAAGGAAACAGAAGACTGCAGGCTGGGGGAATAGGAAGGGTGAGGTTTAGGCTGGGGAAAGGGCTCAAATTGGGATGAAGCAAATGGGTTGGGATGGGATGTATTCTAACAAGGCTATTGGTATTCCATTCGGTGCTGATCTGGAGCCACATTCCCAATTGCTATTGGCATATTGGAGAGCTACTGCAACATGTGCAGGTAAGAGAGAAATAACTTGGAAACCAAAACTTGAAACTAGGGTCGAGTGCTGGGAAAGAACAGAGGGACTGAGGTTGGGTGTGTAAGGAAATAGGCGAGAAAAAGCATGTATGTTTGCATAGGCTGTCATGCTAGGCCCCCACCTGCCAAGAATGAGGCACGCCAATTTTGTCATGAACATTGATTTTTAACTGTTGTTGGAGCGAGGAAATGACTTGTTAAACAGATCAGCCGTGGCTGGAAAAAATCATTTACATCCTAACAGACATCGAAGGTGAGGAAGCGTATTCCAGGGCCTTCTAAGGAGGATACAGTCCACAAGGGCCAGGACTGGTTAGACCAGCTGATCACATGACTACCTGGCTGTTCCAGTGTTTTCTTTTGAACTGGCCACAGAGAGTTTGAACTCAGAAAGTCTGTTTACTCCTGAACTGAGAAGATCTCTCATGTCTGCTCCCATCTCTTTCTCACAAGCCTCTGAATCCACTGAAGACACATGAACCCCAAGAGAGAAAAGTCTCCTACAGCGAACAAGAATACTGGGCCCCAACGAAAAGCAAGATTGACCTACAATCAAGGACTCTACAGTGAGCTCGAAGAACCGTAACAAAAACTCTTCAGATATTGCCTCAAACTTTTCCACTTTATTTCTTCTGCTTTGTTCTGTCTCTATTTGCATGTGTATATCGCGTGTACATGCTAGCGTGGGCGTGTCGTGTATCCAAAGGCGTTAACCGAATTAGAGTTTAAGTTTAATAAACTTCAACTTTTCTTCTTTAACCTGAGAGAGTCTGTTTGTGCTGGTTTCTTTGCCTTATAATTGGAAAGCAGTGAACAAGGATTCACCAAGGTGGAGCTATAAAAAAGTGTGTTTAAAATTAAACCCTGTTACGGTAAGACCAGGTGAAGGCTGAAAGGGACCCCTAGACCGCTTTCTCACCTGGTCGTAACAAGGCTCAAAGTGGGACATCAGGTTCCAGATGCAATGTGCAGGTCTTCGACAGGGATGAAATGGACCAACTATGGTTATGATCAGTTTGGGAGGGACAGCCTTAAATGGAAAGGAGCAGGAAGACATAGCCTGGGCCGAGGATCAGAGGGAATTGGCAAACAAGAAATGTGCTCCAACAAAACAGGGAGGCTGCAGATCAGGTGGAACAGTCAAGCTCAGGTGGGGTTGGGCTGGGCTCAATGGTAGCAGGCATGCTGGTTTTTGGGTTCAGACATTGCAGTATAGCTGGTGCTGAGATAGGAAGCATCAGATAGGCTGTAGCTGAGCTCTGAAGGACTGGGGAAGCTAGTGCCCAGTCTAGAAAGGAGCATGCCTTACCCTGGTCTTGGGCTTGGAAGACACAGGTAGACCTGGGTCTGAACTTAGTCAAGTTTGGAGGGAGACAGAAGTTAGGATCTGAATGAGCAGGCAAGTAAGGTGATGCTCAGAATGAGAGATGGTGCCAGAGGCTGGGCTGGGAAAGCTCAGAGAAACTGGTGATTGAATGTGGACAGAACTAGTCGGTTGACTGCTCCTTGGCAATAAAGCAGCATGGATCACTCGCCTAATATAGAAACTGCCTACCTTCTATATTGGGCAATAGATGCACTTTGCTCAGGAAGTGAAGTTGAAAATTACCCCATTATCTTCAAAAGAGGTGAAAAAAACTAAGTATTTTTAGCAAGTTTCTGGAATTTTCCACCTTCTAAATGTCCCAATTAATCCAACACCTTTTACATTGGTACGAGAGAGTATATCGGTATTGTTTGACACTGTTACAAACAGGGATGGACAAATTCAGCTACATGCTGGTCTAGAAATTTGTCTTGTGTGGTAACGCAAAGCGGGCATTATTGAATTGACCACCTGTTGTACCCAATCTAATATTCAGTTCCATCAATGAGTGGGTGGCCAATTCATTAATGCCCGCTTTGTGCTACCGACTATGATGTATTTCTACTGCATTGAGTCCTTTCAGGTATCACTAAGAAGAATGCATGCGACTAACTTATTCAGGTTCATTTTTGCAGTTCCTAATTGCAAAATATAATTTTAGTAATAATTGTATCAAACAGCATGTCCCTTCTGCTGTTCACAACTGGCAAGGTACAGGCCGTACCCAACCAGCCTGTGCTTGCAAAACTCAAAACACAGTGTCCAGCATTAGATGTGATTCCACAATTGGACAACATTTGCTAAATAATCCGCAGTGTGCCAAGACTTACGCTGAAAACCAATTTAAGAGTGTCAGTAGGGCTCGCAGTGTGATGCATTTGCGCTTACTGGATGCTACATATATTAATGCACAGGGCCTTGTTCTTTGCAGACAGAAAGAATATGCACAAATATTGCGCCTGTTTTAGCTGGAAAAAAAAACAAGCGACAGCCATTCGCTGGTTCATTTCTCAGGGCAATGCCTTGAACAATCAGAGTCGAGCTGCCTGGTTTAAATTTCAAAAAGCTTGGCAGTTAACTGTCAGTCACCGTTAATTGTTGCATTCTCCATGGCAATGCCTCTATCAATCAGAGTTCACTTGCCAACCAATCAGCACTGTCTTCTCATAGAATATACATTTGTTGTTTTCACTAACATTGGTATTCTTGCGGGTTGTCCTGATGAGTGCAAGACGGAAAGTTTCAACATAATGTCTCTATTTTCAGCAATACTCAAATATAATGTTAGGAAATCTAAATTACTAGGGACACTAAGTACAATAATTACTTATTTCCAAACAATTTGCTTGTTTTGAGCTTCCCTATGGGAACAAGGAGGGCATAATGCCCCTGTTTACAATTTGTAACAAGCATAAATGGCATGCAAAGGAGAATTATTTTACAGCAATTACCTAAAGTGAAAGTTATTGCTAATTGCTGGGTAAAAAGCAGTACATTACTGCAAATTTAATGACATTTACTAATCATTTTCCACGAAAACCAATTTAATTGGAAATTGGCTTTGCTTTGTCAGCTTTTAAAGCATCAAATTTTAGTTGATGAGGGTGTTACGCCTTCTGTGCAATTTTCAAAAATATATGCTCTGCAATCATGCATCTAACCAGCAAATAAATACATGCAAACAATATATTACTGATGACGGAAAAAAACAAACATTGATATCAATGAAAATTCGGAGTGGAGCTGAACGATTCAGAGCACTGCTGTGTTTTGTGTGATGGTTGTATGCATCAATGTAGCTTAAATTCTTTTTCTGATCTGCTTTATGCATGAAAGGATGGAAGTTCATTAAGCTTGTTAAATTTAATGGAGGAATATGCAGTAGAAAATCAATCTACAGTACTTTGGGTGTTTATAGCAATTATTTCTGGTCCAGTCATTTAGAAGGAGCTAGCACATTTATATATGTAATAGAAAAGCGTAAAAACACCAGTCCTCCATGTCATTCTGTGGGTGGATGTTTCTGTGCATTTATTGTCAAGTAATGTTAAACTAATGACATCATCATTTTTTATTGTGAAGGGAAGAATAATCAACAAAACTTGCAAAACAAGTCTTCAGATTCAATTTATTATTTTTTCAATCTTAAGTTATGAAGTTCACAGCTGGAACCCCCATCCAGAACCTTCTGCCCATTGTCGAGTAAATGCAACTCTGCAGAGAGGACAGCACAATGGCATATAACTAGGATCAGCTGCCTGTCGATCAAATGATCACAAAGGTCAATTTGAGAAGCACCTATCATATTTGTTTAAAATTTAATCAGCCTTGAACCAGACCAGCAAAGTACCATTGTGTGATACATATACACCATCTCAGGAGAAGAAATAAACTGAAATCTTTATGCTTCAGTATTATATCAGAGCCTTTTATTGATTTATAATGCAATGGACTGAACTGCTTATGGTACAAAAACTTTCCTGCAGAGAAGCTGATTGTACCAGTGAGTTGGCACACCAGTAAAGGAAGAGAGAGAGAGAAATTATGCTTGGGAGAAACTAATGAAGAAAATACCAAAGAAAAGAATGAATATGTGTGGACTACAGTGACTTTTAAGGCCCCTGAATATAGTTATGTTTCAATCTCCCTGTAATGTATCAATTTCTTGTTCAGAATTGCACAATTTAGCTAATTTAAAATGTGGCCAGAGAGTGTGGTGGAGGCATTCAATAGGGAATTAGATAGTTACTTGAAAAGGAAGAATTTGCAGGGGTATGGAGAGGAGAGGGGAATGGCTCACTCAGAGAGCCAGTGCAGACTCTATGGGCCTCCTTCCATTCTGTAACAATTCTGTGATGTGGTTAAAAAAATATATTTTCAGCATTCAAGATGCAATGAGTCTTGGCTGACCAGACTAGTTTGTGAAAACATATAGCTTTGATGAAGTAAAGGAATGACGGAAACTTTGACTTGTTTTTTAGACATGCACATTTTTGAATAAATCGTCAGCCTTGGTTCAGTGGTAGCCTGTGTAAGGACAGCGATTCAAGCCCCATTGCAGGACTTGAACACAGAATCCAAGTTGGTGCTCCGGTGTAATAGTGATGAAGTACCACACTGTCAAATATACTGTTTTTCACAGAATAATACAGGCCCATCGAGTCTGCACCGATACATTAAAACACCTGACCTGTCTACCTAATCCCATTTGCCAGCACTTGGCCCATAGCCTTGAATGTTATGACGTGCCAAGTGCTCATCCAGGTACTTTTTAAAGGATGTGAGGCAACCTGCCTCTACCACCCTCCCAGGCAGGGCATTCCAGACTGTCACCACCCTCTGGGTAAAAAAATTCTTCCTCAAATCCCTCTTAAACCTCCCGCCCCTCACCTTAAATTTGTGACCCCTCGTAACTGACCCTTCAACTAAGGGGAACAGCTGCTCCCTATCCACCCCCTGTCCATGCCCCTCATAATCTTGTACACCTAGATCAGGTCACCCCTCAGTCTTCTCTGTTCCAGTGAAAACAACCCAAGCCTATCCAACCTCTCTTCATAGCTTAAATGTTCCATCCCAGGCAACATCCTGGTGAATCACCTCTGCACCCCCTCCAATGCAATCACATCCTTCCTATAATGTGGCAACCAGAATTTCACACAGTACTCCAGCTGTGGCCTTACCAAAGTTCTGTACAACTCCAATATGACTTCCCTGCTTTTGTAATCTATGCCTCGATTGATAAAGGCAAGTGTCCCATATGCCTTTTTCACCACCCTATTAATCTGCACTTCTGCCTTCAGAGATCTATGGACAAACACGCCAAGGTCCGTTTGTTCCTCGGAACTTCCCAGTGTCAGGCCATTCATTGAATACTTCCATGTCACATTACTCCTTCCAAAGTGTATCACCTCACACTTTTCAGCGTTAAATTCCATCTGCCACTTTTCTGCCCATTTGATCATCCCGTCTATATCTTCCTGTAACCTAAGACACTCAACCTCACTGTTAACCACTCGTCCAATCTTTGTGTCATCCGCAATCTTACTGATCCTACCCCCCACATAGTCATCTATGTCGTTTATATAAATGACAAACAATAGGGGACCCAGCACAGATCCCTGTGGTACGCCACTGGACACTGGCTTCCAGTCACTAAAACAGCTGTCTGTCATCACACTCTGTCTCCTACAGCTAAGCCAATTTTGAATCCACCTTATCAAGTTACCTTGTATCCCATGTGCATTTGCTTTCTTGATAAGTCTCCTATGTGGGACCTTGTCAAAGGCTTTGCTGAAATCCATGTAAACTACATCAACTGCACTACCCTCATCTACACACCTGGTCACATGCTCAAAAAATTCAATCAAATTTGTTAGGCATGACCTCCCTCTGACAAAGCCATGCTGACTATTCCTAATCAAATTTTGCCTCTCCAAGTGGTGATAGATTCTCTCCTTCAGAATTTTCTCCAATAGTTTCCCTACCACTGATGTGAGAGTCACTGGTCTGTAGTTCCCAGGCTTATCTCTACGACCATTCTTAAATAGTGAGACCACATTAGCTGTTCTCCAGTCCTCTGGCACCTCCCCCGTGGCCAGAGAGGAATTAAAAATTAGGGTCAGAGCCCCTGCAATCTCCACCCTCGCCTCCCACAGCATCCTGGGATACAAATCGTCCAGACCTGGAGATTTGTCCACTTTTAAGCCTTCCAAAACCTCCACTACCTTGTCACGCCCTATGACAATTTGCTCAATAACCTCACAGTCTCTCTCTCTGAATTCCATATCTACATACTCATTCTCTTGGGTGAAGACAGATGTGAAGTATTCATTCAACACCCTACCAATGTCCTCTGGCTCCACCCACAAATTTCCCCCTTGGTCCCTGATGGGTCCTACTCTTTCCTTGGTTATCCTCTTCCCATTGATATACTTATAGAATATCTTGGGATTTTCCCTACTTATACCAGCCAGAGCTTTCTCATATCCCCTCTTTGCTCTCCTAATTGCTTTCTTAAGCTCCACCCTACACTTTCTGTACTCCACTAAAGCTTCCATTGATTTGCTCTCCTTGTATTTGCTAAAAACTTCTCTTTTCCTTCTCATCGTACCGTGAATGTTTCTGTTTTTCCGATAGGATGTTAGATCAAAATCTGATCTTCTCACTCAGGCAAATGTGAAAGATCCCAGTGGAATTTTATGCTGTCTCCAGTGGGTTTGGAGGTGGGGAGAGCATGTAATTGGGTGGGATGGTGGCAGTGGGATGGATCCCCGCCACCTTCCTGTCTCCACTGAAATTAAGTCTGGGGTGGGAAGGCCTGTGAATAGCCTTCTGCCCCATTGCCAATTGAGGCCCTTAAATGGGCAATTAAAGGCCTTATCCAGCCTTCGCTGGTATCAGCACAGCGGAGGGCGGGACTGTTGCCGCACAGAGAGCAAGGTAAGAAAACCGGTGCAGGTTGCTTGCCGGCCCTGGGGGTGAGGGTCCCTTGTTAAAAGACACAATGCTTGAACAAGGGACCCAGCGTTGAGAAGGAGGGGTGCTCCGCTGAGAGCCAACCCCCCTGCCATTGCTGCTGACCCCCACGCAGTGTGACCCCTCCTGCCCTGGCCTGCCTTGGTCCAGTGCCTCTCCTAGGCTTTGGGTGGGTGTTCCACGGGCAGCAGCCACCGCCTTTGCAATAGCACTGTTCAGTTAAAGATTTGCTGACCTCTGATTGGCCGACAGCCTTCAGAGGGCAGGACTTCCGTTGCCAGGGTCCTCGATCCCATGGGAGGCCCGTTTAGTTGTGTCAGCTGAGGGCTAAAGGTTAGTCAGGACAGTGGGAGAACTTCCCGGCACTTTTTTGAATGGTGTCCCAGGGGGTGGGATTTTATCTGGGCGACGGGGGTCTCGACTTCCGGCAAAAGCGCTGGCGAGAACCCTGCGTCATTCTTTCTGTGGGAGGCCAGCCAAATCAAGTGCCAGTTTAGCATTAACTGGACAGCAGAGGGCCTCCCACAGAAGGGACAACGTAGCGTTCTCGCTGGTGGTTTTGGCAGCGGTCGAGACCCCTGTCGCCTGGATAAAATCCCAGCCCCTGTGTCGCCATTCAAAGAAGCGCATGTAAGTTCTCCCCCTGTCCTGATCAACCTTTAACCCTCAACCAACACCACTAAAGCAGCTTAGTTGGGAATTTGGGGGATCTTGCTTTTCCCCATAATAGATCAGAAGTATATCATTGGCTGTGAAGTGCTTTGAAAAATCCTAAGGTCATGGAAGATGCTACAAAAATGCAAGTCTTTCCTCCTTAACTTTTGCAGTAGCTGAACAATAATGTTTTCAATTTGAAATGTTGCCATATTCTGGTCTTGATAATGATTCCTAACATAATGGGCAGGATGTGGGGAGTGTTAAAGTTAAATACAGGCATTGCATCCCCAGGCTGCTGCGGGCATCCATCGCAATATTTGCATACGATGGACACTTAATTAGTGTATTTAAATCTGGTTCCCACAATGCAATTGAAAACCCGATTTTAAAATTGCCCGTTGCTGCATGGGTTTCCCAAGGGTCAGGAAACCAGGCAAGGAAATGAAGGCAGGAGCTGCTGTCTCCACAAGATATGTGTTTTTTTTCAGTACTCTTATGGGCCAGGAGGAGCAAGAGTGCTTCCCCCAGTCCCTCAAGGACTGCTTTGGCCACCCTCAACCCTAATTGCCCACTTCCCCACTTTGCCCCCACCCCATCAACCTCTCAATTGTCAACCTCTCTCTCTCTCTCTCTCTTTTCCCCCCACCACCCACCCCCACCCCACTCATTAAAATAACAATTTTGAAAAATTACTTCTGGAACCAGAACTAATTTGCTGTTGTGAATATCTTTCTGTGTAGTAAATACGTTGAGTGAATTAAATGACATGATATTTTCTCATTTTTATATTTATGGTGAATTTGTGCACTAGTCCAAGTGCTGAGCTGCAGAACTGAACACTCTCTCATTTCAAGCACCCATTTTCACTATTCAGCACTCTCTGATGAGGTGTAGCACAAAACAAATTTACAGTAAAGCTGCATCAATAATGTGCCTTAACTATCCAACTCAGAAAAAGCACTCCCTTTTGCAACCAATTCCCTTTCTTCATTTACCAAACCACCCACTCTTTGTGGTATGAGATGACCATACTACATGCACTGTGGGGGAGTAGAAATCCCCTTGTAACTCTAAAGCCATTTTTGAAAGTGCATTCTACCCATCCCCACAATTAATGTCATTCCACACATTTTTTCCAGGGTACATTTATATTGCGACTTTTGTACTGAATGCAAAATAGCTTTGGGTGTACAACATCACTGGGGTTTCATGCTCCAGCTCACACACGTCCTTCTCTCAAGCAATGTGAGACCCTAATTAGAATGAGAAGCTTTTTATGTTGTCAGATGCAACATAAATGAGATGCGTGGAATTCAGTTGATTGAAGATCTCAAACAGGTTTATTAACAGCTAACAGGTATATGCAGTGCAGAGCTATCTATTTACAGGACTTGCTTCTTGGTGTTACAGTTACAGAGTGAGAGTGGCATATGAATGCATCCTGGTACTCAGCTCATTAGCATACTAAGATGTGAAAGGGACATCACTCTTAAAGGCATTACACAACATCAATCAGGAGGTATCTCACTTTGATTTCAGGCTTGCACTGAATGTAGTACAACTCCAGCCCACTAAGTAGTTGCATTTTTAGGATATTTCATCAGTCCATCGGAATTCACAAGAACTTTGAAATCTTTGTTTGGAGTGCTTTTAACCATGCTTCCTGAACATTATCTGCTGGAGAGCTTGTTGACACTAAAGTTTGCTCAGACTGTGATTGGTATTTACATAATAAGGGTCTGAACTTCACACAACAGTCGAAAATACCAGTCTCTGATTAATAGCTGCAAGATTACTGCATCCTTAAATGCACAGTCTCATTTTTGAAACATACTTAACATTTTAAAGCCTGTGATTCTACACAAGCATTGCTTGCTACTGAACAGTTTATTATTTAAATGTTTTAATAGGTGAGAGGCTAATAAATGTTAGTATTCAGAGGGATTTGGGTGTCCTTGTACATGAATCACAGAAAGTCAACATGCAGGTTCAGCAAGCAATTAGAAGGCAAATGATATGTTTGCCTTTATTGCAAGGAGTTTGGAATATTAGATTAAGGAATTTTGCTGCAATTATATAAGGCTATGTTGAGGCCACACCTGGAGTACCAAGTCGTTTTGATCTCTTTACCTAAGGGATGATATACTTGCCTTGGAGAGGGTACAACAAAGGTACATTAAATTAATTTCTGGGATGAGAGGGTTGTCTTATGAGGAGAGATTGAGTAAAATGGGCTATTCATTCATCGAATGTGGGTGTTGTGTTTCCTTCTATCCTTCAAACACAAACTCACCAATCACTCAAGCAGGAATGGTAAACTATACTGTGAGTTCTTTATTCGAAAATTACAATAGTATATACACAATGGCTGGAGAGTTTGCTTGGCCAACTAACACATTCCAACTATTGTGCCACGTGACAGACAACATCATATCCTGTCTGATGTGTACAGACAATAGACATAACCACTTAAAGACATACTGCAACAGTGGGCAAGGCCAGCACTTATTGCTCATCTTTAATTGCACTTGAGAAGGTGATGGTGAGCCACCTTCTTGAACTGCAGTAGCACATTTGGTTTTGGTACACTCAGAGTGCTGTTAGGAAAGGAGTCTAGGATTTTGACCCAGCAACAATGAAGGAACAGCAATATATTTCCAAGTCAGGATGGCATGGAAATCGCAGATGGTGGTGTTCCCATAAGTCAGCTGCCCTTGGTCTTCTAGGTGGTAGAGGTTGTGGGTGTGGAAGGTGCTGTCAAAGGAGTCTTGATAAGTTGCTGCCATGCATCTTGTAGATGGTACACTTTGCTGCCCACAGTATGCTGGTGGTGGAAGGAGTGAATGTTTAAAGTAGCGGACAGGGTGCCAATCAAGCAAGTGGCTTTGTCCTGGATGGTGTCAAGCTTCTTGAATGTTAGAGCTGCACTCATCTCAGCAATAGAGAGTATTACATCACATTCCTGACTTGTGTCTTACAGATGGTGGACAGACTTTGGGGAGTCAGTCGGTGAGTTATTCACCACAGAATTTAGAGTAATGAGAGGTGATCTCATTGAAGCGTATAACATTCTGAGAGGGCTTGACAAGGTAAATGCTGAGCATTGCATACACTGGCTGGATAGTGTAGAACTGGGAGCATAGTCTCAAGCTGAGGGGTGGGACTATTTAGGACTGAGATGCAGAGAAGTTTGTTCAATTAGAGTTCTGTGAGTCTTTGGAATTCTCTATCCAAGAAGGTTGTGAATGCTCAGTCGTTGAGTACATTCAAGACTAAGATTGATAGATTTTTGGTCACTAGGGGTATTGAAGGATAGAACGGCAAAGTCGAGTTGATGTAGAAATCTAGTCATGGTTGATGGGCTGTGTGGCCTACTCCTCCTATTTTTATATTCTTTTGTTCAACTCATTTGTAATTACAATCAATATATTGCAAAAATCCATCTTCTAAACCAGCAGTATTGAAAGTTTTTTAATTAGTATTGTTGAACAGATAACCCTGTTACATTTGTTGTTCTTGAATTGCAACCTTTGCTGGACAAGCTTTTGATGTCTTATCTTTTACAATCTCTATGGTAAAAGGAACCTAGTCCCCTATTCGTACTGCAGTAATTTCTTTTTCCACTGCCCCCGCTGTGATAAAAGGTTAAAAAGCACACAGGCTCAACAACATTTTTAGCTCCATATTGTATCAAAATGCCAACTAGCTTATTTATTTAACAATCTCTATATGTACCTATTCTTACTGTACAATTTTATAGGCCCTGAAATTCATATAGGATTTCACAGGTTATATGACACAGAAACAGGCCATTCGGCCCAATCAGTCCATGCTGGCATTTATGCTCCACTCGAGCCTCCACTCATCTTTCCTCATCTAAATCTATCATCGTAACCCTCTATTCCCTTCTCCATCATATGCTTGTCTAGATTCACCTTAAATGCATCTCTGCTATTCGCTTCAACCACTCCCTGTGTTAGCAGGTTCCACATTCTCACCACTCTTTAAGTACAGAAGTTTCTTCTGAATTCCTTATTGGATTTCATGACGATTGTCTTATATTGATGGCCTCTAGTTATGCTTTTCCCAAAGTGGAAACATTCTTTATCTATCAAAACCTTTCATAATTTTTAAGACCTCAGCCTTCCTTTTTTGAGTGAAAAGAGGCCCAGCCTGTTCATCCTTTCCTGAGATGTATACCCATGCATTTCTGGTATTATTCTTGTAAATCTTCTCTGCACCCTCTCCAGTGCCTCTATATCCTTTTTATAATATGGTGACCAGAGCTGCACTCTTAAGCGTGGCCTGACCAAGGTTCAATACAAGTTTAGCATAACTTTCCTACTTTCGATTCTAGACCTCTAGAAATAAATCCTGGTACTTGGTTTGCTTTTCTTTAATGGCCTTGCTAACCTGTGGTGCAACTTTTAGTGATTTGTGTTTTTGTACTCCAAGATCTCTTTGTTCCTCTACCTCACCTAGACTCGCACTTTCCAAGTAATAAGTGACCTCCCTTTCTTCCTACCAAAATGAATTACCTCACATTTATTTGTCTTGAACTTCATTTGCCAATTAGTTTCCCATTCAGCAAGTTTATTGATGTCCTCCTGTAATTTGTTGCAGTCCCCCTCAGTGTTGACTATACCCCACAAACCACCCCCCCCCACCCCATATGGTGTCATTCGCAAGTTTAGAAATTGTGTTTTTGATTCCAAAGTCCAAATTGTTAATGTAAATTGTATACAGCAGTGGTCCCAGTATTGATCCTTATGGAACACCACTTCCCACCTTGTTACTCTGCAGAACTATCATGCTCTGCTTTCTGTCTTGAAGCCAGCTAGCGATCCATTCTGCCACTTGTCCCCTTACTCTGCCTTCTCTGATTTTATTCATGAGTCTCTTATGGGGCAACTTATCGAAGGCTTTTTGGAAATTCAGATAAATTACATTTACTGCATTACCATTGTCTGCTCTCTCATTATCTCCTCAAAAAGTTCAATGTTCTGTTCCCCCTCTTAAATATAGGAAAAACATTAGTTATCCACCAGTCTCCTGGCACTAAACCTTTTTCTAATGTATTAAACAATGTAGTAATGCCTCTGCTATTTCATCCCTAGATTCTTTTAAATGTGTGGATGCAATTCATATGGAACACGGACTTTATCCTCTTTGTGTTTGATTAGTTTATTCAATACATCCTTTTTTAAAATATTAAATGCACTTATTTCATCACTCATCTTATCATTCAATGTCGTGTCAACCTATTCTGTCTTCCAAGTAAATACTGAAGCAAAATATTTATTTAATATTTCTGCCATTTCTCTATCGCTACCTGTGGTATTATCCTGTCTATCCCTTAATGGTCCACTTCCCATCACAGTCTTACATTTCTTATTGATGTAGCTGGAAAATATTTTACTATTTTGTTTAATGCTCCTTGTTCCTGTTTGCCTTCCAAATTGTTTTCTAACTTCTCTCCTAACCTCTCCATATACTCTCATCACACACTCCTCTGCTGTCTGTGTCCTTAATGTAAGCCTCTTTCCTAACCCTCAATTGTTCCCTTATGTCTTTATTCATCCATAGAGTCTCACAAGTGTTTAGTCTGTTCTTTCCTTTCAGTGGAATATATTTTTCCTGCACTCTGTTGAAGACAGTTTTAAACATTTCCCATTGTTGTTCTACATCGTTGTTCTACATCATTTCCCAAGTTCTATTCTCAGCCCCTCAAAATCAGCATTTCTCCAATCTTTTAACCTACTTTTTGCCATACATATGTCCTTCTCTATTATTATCTTAAAACCTTGTATATTATAATTACTATTGCCTAGACTTTCCCCTAGTTTTACATCTCTTAATGCTCTGGTTCATTTCCCATTACTAGATCCAATAGCAAATCTTCCTTTGTTGGGCTTTTTACATATTGGGTTCGATGGAGTTCTGTACACATTGTAGGAACTCCATTCCTTTATCACCTTTACCTGCCTCTTCTGTCCAATTAATATCAGGGTGGTTGAAACCCCCATGATGATTATTCTGTTTTTTACTCAATTCCCTAACTTGTCTGCATATTTCTTCCTCCACCTCCCTTCCACTATTAGGTGATTTGTAGAACTCACATCTGGATTCTGTTTTTGTCTTGCTGATAGCAGTGTCCCTTTTTTCTACTGCCATTATGTTATCCCTCATAAGTACAGCTAGTCCACCTCCCCTTTCTTCCTCTCTATCTTCTCTAAATATGTTATATCCTGCAGTGTTTAATTCCCAGTCCTGATTTTTCTGTAGCCATGTCTCAGTAATCCCTACGATGTTTGGTTCCTCTCAATACATGTTTCATTACAGACACTGCATGCTTTGCTGTACAGATATGTTAACTAATTTTTCATAGGATTTCCTCTCACTTTATGTTGAATCATCTTTTTAGATTCCTGTTCTCTCATTGTATTTCCTTGCCATTAATGTCCTCCTTTACTTACTCTTTCCTATCTTATGCCAATGTGCTTTGTTGAAAGACAATTTTCTTTCATCCACTGATCGGAGATCTGAATTTATATTTTTTTTAAAAGACATTTTTGAAAGACAAACTGCCAGCAAAGTCAGCCTTTCAGCTTAAGATGATCACTTAGTTTTTAACACGGTATCCTACAGTGAAAGGACTGTGAGGAGAGAGATGAAATGTCTGCTCAGTCCCCGGCAAGAACCAAGACCCAGGAAGTTTAAAGGAACTACCTGTTCTCTCAGCAAGCAGAGAAATACTGCTAACTGCTGTATTTGAACGACTGAGTGAATGTCATGTGGCAAGCCCCTCCAAATTTGTGGTTTTAAGCTGGTGTTTTCTCTGCAGCAGAGGAGAAGCAACTGACTCTGACATGAGCAGACCCTAAGTGTGTGACTCTCTCTCTCTCTCTCTCTCTCTCTCTCCATTCCTGCTTGAAAGCTTTCAAATCCTGCTGGTTGACTGACCACCCTTTCATACTCCAGCTACAATCAGAAACCCTGTTGGAGGAAATCATCTGCATTGCTATCTCCAAGAGATTAACCGAACCAGTCATCTACCTCTTCAAACTAAAAGTCTCAGGATTACTGAATTTAGCTGGAAGCCAGCCAAATCACCAAACTCCACAGATTGTATACCTTTTTATGGACTCTAACTCAGCCAATCTACCTTTCCCCACTCTGTAACCTATTTTTTGTGTGTGTAAACCTCTAGTATTTCTGTGAGAGTGAAAGTTGGCATGTTGTTTATTATTTTATTAGTTCGCTTTAGGTACAATGAAGTTAACCTCTTTCTTTGCTAACTCAAGAAAACCTATCCGATTGGTTCTTGTTATGATCATAGCAAGTAAATAATCAAACACCTAATGAATTGGCCAGTACATCCACCTCAAGAAAGAATTAAATCTTTTGTGGTCAAAGAAGGAAAGGGACAAATGGGAAGCCCTTCAACCTCTCCTCACTTGACCGTAACACTTATACTATCCTTCCCTGTTTTGTTTCCATTTAGGCTTTTTAAGTTTCGTGTAGATCCTTCCCCCCATCTTACTATTTTAAAGCCTTTGTTACTTCCCTATTTACCCTTTCTACTAGGACATGGATCTCATCCCTGTTCAGGTGGAGCCCATCCTTCTTGTACAGCTCCTACTTGTCACAGAACTCCATGAAAAGGAACCCCTCTTTCCCACACCAGCCCTTTAGCCACATGTTAATTCTTCTGATTTGTCTGCTCCGATGCCAGTTTTTACACGGCTCAGGCAATAATCCACAGATTATCACCCTTGGAGCTCAGCTTTTTAATTTAGAGCCTAACTTCTGATGCTCTTTCAGCAGGAGCTACAGTCTGTTCCTACCTATGTCATTTGTTCAAACATGGACCGCAACAATTGAATGTTCCCCCTCTCTTTGCAAATTCCTCTCCAGCTGCTGTGACATATCCCATGCCCTGGCACAGGATGGGCAACTCGCCCTATGGGATTCTCATTCTTGGCTGCAGAGAATGCTATCTATTCCATTAATTAGAATCCCCTAATCTGCTCTATCCCCCACCTTGGACAGCTTTCTGAGCCACGGTGCTTTGGTCTGCATCTGTCTGTCCTCCCTCCAGTCGTCATGTCTTCACAGGTAGCAAGCACATCGTACCTGTTGAACAGGACCATTGCCTGGGAATTTTCTTCTCAATGTTTCCTAAATCCCCACTGCCTGGCTTCTTAAAGTCACACCCTCCCTTTCCTGAACTTGTGTTTTCCTCTGGGGTGTGACTGTATTCTGGATAAAACTGTCCAGAAGTTCCTCCTCCTCCTCCCTTATGTGTTATAGTCTCTCCGACTAACACTCCAGCTCAATGACTCTGAGCCAGATCGATTTGAGGTGGAGACATCTCCTGCAGACATGTTTGCTTGGGACAGTCTCGCCTTCCACAAACTCCCACAAATTCTGCAGTCCAGTGACTCAACCTGCTCTGCCATATCTTAGATTAGCCTTACTTTATTTATTTAATTAGTTAATGTTTTTATTCAATAATTATTTGCAGTTATATTAAGTAACTTTAACTAGTTAAGCTATAAATTTAAAACGGTACTTATATTTTCCCAGTGCTAGTTTAAACTACATCTTCTCTAATGCTATTAATGTCATTGAGTGGGAAAACACACAGTTTCTGCTTACATTAGCTGTTCTGTCTTTGTTCTGCATTAGAATAATGTAAATCATAACTGTATTCTTACAGCATTCCAAAGTCTGTTCTAACTGGAAGTATCTGGTTTGCTAAGAGTGCCATTAGACTATATTGGGCGGCACAATGGTTCGCACCACAGCCTCACAGCTCCAGGGGCCCGGGTTTGATTCTGGGTACTGCCTGTGTGGAGTTTGCAAGTTCTCCCTGTGACTGCGTGGGTTTTCGCTGGGTGCTCCGGTTTCCTCCCACAGTCAAAGACTTGCAGGTTGATAGGTAAATTGGCCATTGTAAATTCCCCCTAGTGTAGGTAGGTGGTAGGGAATATGGGATTACTGCAGGGTTAGAATAAATGGGTGGTTGTTGGTCGGCACAGACTCGGTGGGCCGAAGGGCCTGTTTCAGTGCTGTATCTCTTAAAAAATAAAAATAAATAAAATACAGTTTGTTAGAGTATAGTTGCTTAAATGCATATAATGTTAATGGCATTTTTAAAAATCATTTCTCCAACTATGACTCAATCATAAATTTCCTCATATAGAAAGTTGTGGAAAGGCTGGCTACTGTAATAGATTGTGTACTAAATATTAAGCATACAACAGATGAAGTCTTGAAGAAAGAGCTATATGATAGCTGATAGACCATATTGAATGCAGAAAGGACGCTGAAGCATTCAGGGCTTCACCGTCTTCCCCAACTCATCATTCATATTGGTTCATCAGTTGATGAAGGCGCACGAAGAAGGCAAATTAAAATGTAAATCCTACTGCAGTACATACTTTGTAAAGCTCGAAAAAATGCTCATAGCTTTGAGTGATACTTGTGTCACACTTCTATTACTTCTAATGCAATTGCTTTGGACATATAGGATTTGTTAAATTATTTGTGTAAACTTCATATGTTGCAAGTGAAAATATATTACTTTGTTCATAATTTATGATAGATTGGGCCATTCCAAATCTTTCTCTTTTTCTCTCTACAAATTCTCAATATTTTCCTCCAAACGTAGTAGTTTCTCTCCTCACCGCCACAGCCGCCTTTCCCCCCTTTGGTCAGGTCAGTAAGACAGTCCAACTCAAAAATTCATCTCCTCAGATCGATGAAAATTTGTGCTTTTGGATGGTCTGGGAAGCATTACCAACGCCTAACTCAATTTCGCTAATGCTCATCGATGTCATTCATTCTGGACATTTGTCGGGATTGGGATTATGACCTCAGCCTTGCAAATCAGCAGCTGGTATAAGTGCTGAACCTTTTCTTGCTCCGAACCTATTGTACCTCCTATGCTTCACTGCGAAAACATAAACTTGAATTTTCTAACATAGAGACAGGTCCTCGTATACATAATTTTATTGAGAACCTTTTATCCACTTCAATTCCCAGGAACACCACTTTAAATACCATTCTGTATCATTATCCATGTCACTTTGTTGGAATTCAGGCAAAAATAGAACATGTCAAATCTGAGGCATTTTGCAATGCATTGAGTTAGGACTGCTCTGGGACTGCATCCTCTGGGTGATGCAACTTCTGAGCATTCTTGAAAATAGAATGATGATCCCTGGTTAGCTGTACTCTGAGGAGTGAAAGATAAAAAGGCCACTCTTTTTTCCATATTTAATGTTATAAAAATCACTGAAGTCAAACTCTGTGCAGTTAGTGATAAAAACACATTTCACACAAGAACGTGACTTATTTTCTAAACCCCCTCCCCCACAAAAGTAAGTTCCTCTTATTAGAACTCTTAGGATGTGATTTTCACTCATTTATATTGAATGTCAAAATCGATCCCTTAACATTTTTTAAAGATCTTGTTTACACCAGTTTTATCAACTTAACAACCTACTTGCTCATTTTTAGTGTAAATACAGCTTTTGATATATCTTACAACATGAAGCTCTGAGTCAACGCTTTAAATAAAAAATGAAGTGGGAAGACTACATTATATAGAAAGCATTTATGTATGAGTTTTATCGTGTCCTTGGGAGTCCTAAAGTGCTTCACAATCAACAATTTACTTTTTAAGTGCAGTCACTGTTGTATAGGCAGTTGTGGCAGAGCAAGGTCCCACAAATAACCAGTAATATAAATCGAGATTTAAACTGTCTTTTGGTGGTATTGATTAGTACCCTGGGAAAATTCCCTGCTCTTCTTGGAAAATTTCCATAGGATCTATTGTGTCCACCAGAAAGATATAACAACAGTTTAATATCTAACAGTGCAACATTCCCCCAGTTCTGCACTGAATTATCAGCCTAGATAATCTGCTTCGAACCTGGAGTGGGGCTGGAAACCACAACGCTCTCGCTCAAAGGTGCAGGGAGCAAGTGATCCCACAACTAACAGATCAGATTAAAACTCTGCAGTCCTGCGGCAACAAGTCATGAATAGTAGTGGATAATTTTAAAAAAACTAATGGGAGGAAGAGGAGTCATGATGATCCTCATCCTCAAGGATGGGAAGCTCAGCATGGTGTGTGCAAAAGAGAAGGCTGAAGCATTCAGAATCATCTTCAGCCAGACATGCAGAGTGAAAATCCAACTTGACCTCCTCCTGAGATCCTTACCTTCACAGATGCCGGTCTTTAGCCAATTTGATTTATTCCATGTGATATCAAGAAAAGGATGAGCACACTTGATGGAACCAAGGCTACAAACCCTGTTATATATTTGGTTCTTTATACTGCCACTGTATAGAGTCTAGCCAGGGAGGTTTTTAGATTGTAGTGTTTAAACATTAATCTTTATTGTGTAGTAACTGTATACGCTCCACACTAAC
This sequence comes from Heterodontus francisci, assembly GCF_036365525.1. Classification (NCBI taxonomy): domain Eukaryota; kingdom Metazoa; phylum Chordata; class Chondrichthyes; order Heterodontiformes; family Heterodontidae; genus Heterodontus; species Heterodontus francisci. Next base: position 26,612,057 of record NC_090401.1, read on the forward strand.
CTGTGTGTTTCCAGCAAAAGACGCGCTGTAACTGTTCTCGAGTCCCTCCCACATGATCTCTTATATCATCTTGGTGGGCTGTAATCTTTACATTGTCTCAAGATTAACCCTTTGATACACTTATACTACGTCTTCCCGTAAGTCTTTCTCCAAATATATATTTACATACATTCACTTTTTTATTTACATGCTACCCCAAGTCTCTGACTTCATAGATTCAACCTATTAGGAGGCTTCTCAACTCTCTCTGATCTTCTTTTCATCAGATGTGGAAGATTGATAGTCTTTCTCTGATCCTTTTTTCTTGACTTGGACAGCCTTCAATAAGGTTTGTAGTATTCTGTGCTTTTTAAATTTTTGGTTCATCACATGAGTCTGTCTAAATGTATGACTGATTGATTTCTTTGATGTAAAGGAATAAGATTCCTTCTATTTCTCCGTATAGAACCTTTCTTGATAAGGTTCGTAATAGATAACATTGCTGTTGATTCTCGTCTTTCTAGAGAATTACCCTTTTCTCTGTTTGGTCTCTTACCCATACCTTTTGCCCTTCTTGTCCGGTATCTTCTGTTATAATTATGGGTCTGTTTGTTTTGATACGACTTTTCTTTGTCTTGTACTTACTGATAATCCTTGCTTTGCAATCCTGGAAGTAATTTCTTGGGTAGAATTGGAAGTTGTGTTTGACGTTTTCTTCCCATTAAGAGTTATGATGGTGCTAATCCGCACAATAATGGGGTAGTTCTGTATGTCAGTAGTGCAAATTGTAAATCTTGATTTTTCGTCAACATAGTTTTAATGGTTCTGACTGCTTACTCAGCTTCTTCATTTGATTGTGGATACTTAAGGAGAGCTTGTTAGGTGAATAAATCCACATTCTTCAACAAAGTGCATGAAATAACCGTTTGCAAATTGTGGTCCATTATCAGATGCTATCTGATCAGGTATATCATGTGTTGCGAAAACTTCTTGTAAAAATCTGATGACTAACTTTGATCCATCTTGAGAAGTAATCAGCTATAATTAGATAGGATCCTCCCTCAAAGAAGAATAAATCCATTGTCAACCATTCCCACGGTCTAGTTGGGAATTGGATTGAAAGTAATGGGTTTCTTTGATCTTGTTTGTGTATTTGACAAATTTGTTGGACTTGCTTCTTTCCAAGTTCTCTGTCCATGTAGCACTCCTGTAGGAACTTGCTGCATTTCTCTTTCTTGCTCTTGTAGTCTTTGAGTGGCATGGCAGGCTGTGCTGTGTTGTGTGGGTTCTCTCCGTATTGTGCGGGCTCTCGGGTGGAATCCGGACTCACTGCAGTGTTCAGGTCAGGTTAGGGTGCTCTCCCTCTGTCTTAGCTCCTGGATTCTCTTGTTTATCTTCTTCAAATTTCTTTATAAGATGACAATACAAGCTCTTCTACTTCAGAGTGAGAACTCCTGATTGCTTAGGACATACAGTGTTTCTCACATCTGCTTTCCCTCATATTGAAGCATTGCTTCTAACTTCCCTTTTATTTCAAGTACAACATCTCCTGGGCCATGTAACTAAGTTTCTGTCCAGTTTGAAATTAGTGATATGTCCGTTGGCATATACGTCAGCTAACCAAAATGCTTGATTCGGATCATTGATCTTGCCCAGAAAATATTTTGATTGGTTTGCTGCAGGAGGTTGCTTAACGTCATTTACTTCTCTATTCAGAACTATTCTGCCAATAGTGCAGAATGCTTTTATTGCAGAAAAATAGGGCTCTAAGATGTGCCAAAATAAAATCTTGATTACCTCAACCTCTAAAGGAAAAGTAGTTCTGAATAGAGAAGTAAATGACGTTAAGCAACCTCCTGCAGCAAACCAATCAAAATATTTTCTGGGCAAGATCAATGATCTGAATCAAGCATTTTGGTCAGCTGACGTATATGCCAACGGACATATCACTAATTTCAAACTGGACATTCTGCACTATTGGCGGGACAGTGTTAATGCCTGTGGGATGTTTTTGCACCACAGTGCTGGCAGGGTTTAAAGGCGTCTTTCGCTCTCCACCCCTCACCCACTTCCCCCTGCCGCCACCCCCCCCGGTGTACCTTTTTTCCTGGTGCCTCTCATTCAGCCCTCTGGTGAAGGAACTGAAGGTCTCCTGTACCAAGATCTTTTCTCATCTCGCAAGATTGGTCTGTTATTACTGCGCAAATTAAAATAGGAATTACAAGTTTTTAAGACTTCATCGGATTTGACTTCTGCTTCATCAATACGTTGTCTTGCTATTATATCATCAGCTACAGCACCAATTAAGTGTAATGATCTATTCGCTTGCACTGTTTCAGACTTGCTGTCCAATTTCGATGCAGTTCTGTATCTGAGGAACCTTTTTCCTCCATAATACCCAGTTTTGAGTCTGATTGCCTCCCTCGTAACTTTTGAAACTCCCTGTCCCAAATTTTGATCCATTTTTAAAAGTTTTTATAGGCTTTTTAGAGTGTTCCCCTTTAATAAACTTTTTTTTTCAGGCTAGCTTGCTTTGGTGGAGTCTAGCATGTGCTTGAAAGTGTTCCTTTTTTTTTATAGGTTCTCTAGGGGTTTTCCCTTTGCTTAAGCAGTTCACTGAAATGTCTACACAGCTGCCTATTGGAATTTAACTGCCGATCGATAGACGGTTCACAAGTTTTCCCCTTTGCTTTTTGAGAGCAAGAGGTTATTTATTTACCTTCAAGATTGACTGCTTTAAAGATTTTTTTTCAGCTTAGCTGCATTAATGGAGACTCTGCTGTGTTCGGGGGTTTCTCGCACTTTTTTTCTTCACTATCGGACTTGTATTTCAGCTTGAGCACTTGTCAGGGTTTTCCCACTCCTCGCCCTCATGTTCAGCCTGAGTGAGGGATTGGGCTTTACCCTTTTTGTTCTCTCTTGCTCACACGGAACCTTTAGAAAATTAATTTTTTAAGCTCTGCAAAAGGCTTTTTTTAAACAGGGATTTCTTGATTTTCGGTACAATGACTCACTTGATCGCTTGCTTTTCAGTCACACTTCCATTCTATATAGCTTCTCTCAGCCTTCTCAGGTCTGTAGTCTTTCTCTTTTCGGCTAGTTGGTTTAAAGTTTCTTCTCTTCTGGCTGAAGGATGATAGACGCTTCAAATTTTCTCTTCTGGGTATAGGACTTCGATCCCAGTGCTGTTCACCATATTATATATTTGGTTCTTTATGCTGCCACTGTATAGAGTCTAGCCAGAGAGGTTTGTTGACTGTACTGTTTAAACATTAATCTTTATTGTATAGTAACTATATACACTCCACACTCGCCTGTGTGTCTCCTTCAAAAGCCATGCTGTAACTGTTCTCGAGTCTCTCCCATATGATCTCTTACATCATCATGGTGGGCGGTAATCTTTACATCCTCTCAAGATTAATCCTTGATACCCTTATTATACAAGTCCCAACAACAATCTGCTGTAATGCTGCAAAACTGTGCTCCTGAATTAGTGCACCTCCAGCCAAGTTGTTCCAGTACTACCACAACACTGGCATCTATGCAACAATTGTATGTTCCATCCACAAAAGGCAAAACAATTCCAATCTGGACAAATGCTGCCCTGTCAGCCTGCTCTTAATCATCAGCAAAGTGAATGAAGGTGTTGTCAATATACAATCGAGCAACACTTATTCACCAATGTTCAGTTCAGGTTCAGCAAGAACCACTTTGCTCTCAACCTCATTTTAGCCTTGGTCCTAACAAGGACAAAAAGAGCTGAATTCTGGAGGTAAGATGAAATTAATTGCTCTAGGCATCGAGGCAACAGTTGACTGAGTATGGTACTAAGGAGCCTTAGTAATATTGAAGTCAATGGGAATCAAGGGAAAAGATCTCCACTGGTTGCTGTCATACCAAAGGAAGATAGTTGTGGTTGTTGGAGGACAATGATCTGGCCCCATGACATCACTGCAGGAGTTCCTCAGGGTGGTGTCATAGGCCTAACCATCTTCAGCTGCTTCATCGATGATCATCTTCCCCATATCAATAAGGTCAGAAGTGGGGATATTCACTTACGATTGCACAGTGTTCAGTTGCATTGCAATTCCTCAGATAATGAAACTATCAGTGCTGGATGCAACAAGAAATAAAAGCAGAAAGTGCTGAAGTGCTGAAAAAGCAGGTCTGGCAGCATCTGTGGAGACAGAAACAGAGTTAATGTTTCAGATCTCAGAAGTGGCAAAGGTTGGAAATGTGATAGGCTTAGAGCAAGTGAAAGAGGGGAGGGGGGGAAGAACAAAAGGGAAGGTCTGAGATAGGGCAGAGGGCAGGAGAGATTAAATGATCAAGAGGTCATGAAACAAAAGGCAATGGGAGTAGTAATAGCAATAGTTTAGTTTAGAGATACAGCACTGAAACAGGCCCTTCAGCCCACCGAGTCTGTGCCGACCATCAACCACCCATTTATACTAATCCTACACTAATTCCATATTCCTACCACATCCCCACCTGTCCCTATATTTCCCTACCACCTATCTATACTAGGGGCAATTGCTAATGGCCAATTTACCTATCAACCTGCAAGTCTTTGGCATGTGGGAGGAAACCGGAGCACCCGGAGGAAACCCACGCAGACACAGGGAGAACTTGCAAACTCCACACAGGCAGTACCCAGAATTGAACCTGGGTCGCTGGAGCTGTGAGGCTGCGGTGCTAACCACTGTGCCACTGTGCCGTCCATAAAATAGTAAAAGACAAAACATTTGTCCAGAGAGAGTGTTAATGGCAGAATAATGAACATCTCTGTCTAAAAGCAAAAACATGAAAACAAGTTTGATTGGCAAATGGTCAAAAACAATCAAAATGGCAGTCATGGTCTGAAGTTGTTGAATTCAATGTTGAGTCCAGAGGGCTGTAGAGTGCCTAATTGGAAGAAGAGGTGCTGTTCTTCAAGCTTGTGTGAGCTTAACTGGAACACTGCAGCAGGCCGAGAACAGTAATGTGAGCATGAGAGCAGGGTGGTGACCCAGGAAGCTCGGAGTCATGCTTTTTGGACTGAGCGGAGGTGTTGCGCAAAGCGATCACCCAATCTGTATTTGGTCTCCCCAGTGTAGAGGAGACTGCATTGTGAGCAGTGAATATAGCATGCTAAATTGAAAGAAGTGCAAATAAATCGCTGCTTCACCTGGAAGGAGTGTTTGGGGCCTTGGATGGTGAGCAGAGAGGAGGTAAAAGGGCAGGCGATACACCGACTGTGATTACATGCGCAGGTGCCTAGGGAAGGGGACGAGGTGTCGGGGGTGATGGAGGAGTGGATCAGGGTGTCGTGGAGGGAATGGTCCTTTCAAAATGCTGCCAGGAAGGGAGGGGAAGATCTGTTTGGCGGTTGCATCACGCTGGAGGTGCTGGAAATGGTAGAGGATAGTCCTTCGAATGTGAAGGCTGATGGGGTGGGAAGTGAGGACAAGGAGAACTCTGTTGCCATTCTGGGAGGGAGGGGAAGAGTTGAGGAGTGCAGGAAATGGTTTGGACACAGTCAAAGGCTCAGTGCTGTAAGGAAGGCATTTTCAGGATTTTGACTTCTTATTGCTTAACTAACCGAAAGGCGGAATGCTTTTTTTGTGAGGTGAGAATTTTCTATCCGTTTTTGTTTATTCCCCTAAGATGAAGCATTCATTCACTAGAAGTCTATTTTATATGGTAATTAAACTGAGAACCATGGCAACTCATCCCTGGAGTATTTTTTTTAAGATTGAATGCTTATCCAATGGCTCGAACACTTTAAACTATTCCAGGAATGTCTTTTCTTTAACTAACTCAGTGTGACTTACCAATTTTCTTATTTGAATATAAAAGAGACTGAGATTAGTTTTGTAGTCCAGTGTTCCTCAGTTTCCAATTTGCTTTACATTGCTTTACAATCTCTTTGAATCTAAGTTGCAAATAACATTCAATTTTCTGCTCTCTGGTCATTTGCATAATTGTTTATAATTCCAGGTGCAAAATTCAGTGGTCAAGGGAAATTCCAGTATTCCACTATTCTAATCAAATTGAAAGGAATAAGAATCATTAATAGAAGGGACTAAAAATTCAGAATATTTTGGAGAACATGAAAAGGCATCTTGATCTCTCAGCAGCCTTTTTCAAGGCTAAAAGTTTAGGAGATGAGAACTTGGAAGGGAAAGGGACTCTAAGCACAGGTCTAAGTGTGGACAGAGGACTGAGCAGCCCAGGACCTGTTTTCCTGTTTGACTGCCTCAGTTGAAATGACACAGCACAAGATGATTGCCAGGAGGAAAGAGGCTGTAAATTCAAAACAGCTCTGCAAAAGCCTGGGGTGAATTTTAACCAAAACAAAATGTGTGTTTGGGTCGGGTGAGGGGTTAAAGTATTAAAAATCAGAAGCCTGACCCAAATACACCTCCAACTTGCCCACTTCTGTCTTTAACTGAGGTGGGCAGGTGACCAACCTGCTCCAAGGAGGCAGGTGGTCACCTTAAATATGATAATGCTGCAAGACTCATTGTTGTTCCATTATTCAACTTTAACCATGGATGGCTGGGCTTCCTAAGCTTCGGGAAAACTGGCAGCCACAACCAGGCGAGGGCTGGTGGATCCAGGGGGTGGGTGCCTTTACACCGACTTGCTGGATCCAACGTGCCTAACTGGGCAACCCCCATGATCAGGCATTCTCTTCCCCCACGCCAGGCATGAGCCTATCTTTTTCTTACGCTCCTCACCGACCTGTTCCCCATCCGACTGGAAGCCAAGCCTGTCAATCAGGCTGGCTTTTGGGTGGGGAAACCAATTAGTGAAGTCATGCACATGGTGTGGGGGACTCCTGACTTCTGTGTCCCCACAGCCTTTGGACCCCCATCATGCTCCCCCCATGACACTCTTGGTGGGTCAGGTAAGTTAAAATCGAGGCCATTATTTCAGTGTATGAGTGGTAAACCATAAAGATAAGGCTGAAGCATTTGCAACTACCTTCAGCCAGAAGTGCGAGTGGCTGATCCATCTCAGCCTCCTCCTGCAGTCCCCAGCATCACAGATGCCAGTATTCAGCCAATTTGATTCAATCCACATGATATCAAAAAGCGACGGACGGCACTAGATACTGCAAAGGCTATGGGCCCTGACAACGTTTCAGCAATAGTACTGAAGACTTGTGCTCCAGAACTTGCTGCACCCCTAGCCAAGCTGTTCCAGTACAGCTACAACACTGGCATCTACCCAGCAATGTGGAAAATTGCCCAGGTATGTCCTGTACACAAAAAGCAGGACAAATTACCACCCGATCAGTCAACTTTCCATCATGAGTAAAGTAATGGAAGTTGTCGTCAACAGTGCTATCAAGCAGCACTTGCTTAGCAATTACCTGCTCACTGATGCTCAATTTGGGTTCCACCAGGGCCACTCAGCTCCTGACCTCATTACAGCCTTGGTTCAAACATGGACAAAAGAGCTGAACTCAAGCAGTGAGGTGAGAGTGACTGCTCTTGACATCAAGGCATCATTTGACCGAGTATGGCATCAAGAAGCCCTAGTAAAACTGAAGTCAATGGGAATCGAGGCAAAACTCTCTGCTGGTTGGACTCATACCTAGCGTAAAGCAAGATAGTTGTGGTTGTTGGAGGTCAATCATCTCAGCTTCAGGACAACACTGCAGGAGTTCCTCAGGGTAGTGTCCTAGGCCTAGCCATCTTCAGCTGCTTCATCAATGACCTTCCTTCAATCATAAGGTCAGAAGTGAGGATGTTCGCTGATGATTGCACAATGTTCAGCACCATTTGCCACACCTCAGATCCTGAAGCAGTCTGTGTAGAAATGCAGCATGACCTGGACAATATCCAGACTTGGGTTGATAAGTGGCAAGTAGAATTCGCGCCACACAAGTACCAAGCAATGACTATCTCAAACAAGAGAGAATCTAACCATCTCCCCTTGACATTCAATGGCATTACCATCGCTGCGGATTACCATTGACCAGAAACTGAAGTAGCTATATAAACACCATTGCTACAAGAGCTGGTCAGAGGCTATGAATCTTACAATGAATAACTCACCTCCTGATTCCCTAAAGCCTGTCCACCATCTGCAAGACACAAGTCAGCAGTGTGATGGAATACCCTCCCCTTGCCTGGATGGGTGCAGCTCCAACAACACTCAACAAGCTTGACACCATCTGCCAGGACAAAGCTGCCCACTTGATTGGCACACCATCCACGAACATTCACTCCCTCCATCACTAACACACTGCGGCAGTGTGTACCATCTATAAGATGCACTGCAGCAATACACCAAGGCTCCTTAGACAGCACCTTCCAAACCCGTGACTTCTACCACCTAGAAAGACAAGGGCAGCAAATGCATAGAAACACTGCCACCTGCAAGTTCCCCTCCAAGCCACACACCATCCTCACTTGGAACCATATCGCCATTCCTTCACTGTCACTGGGTCAAAATCCTGGAATTCCTTTCCTAAAAGCACTGTTGGTGTACCTACCCCACATGGACTGCAGCGGTTCAAGAAGGCGGCTCACCACCACCTCCTCAAGGGCAATTAGGGATGGGCAATAAATGCTGGCCGAGCCAGTGACACCCACATCCAATGAACGAATAAAAATAAAAACCTCTGGAAAAGGCCCTCGGAGGAATCAGTGGAACCAGGTAATGTTGCTTCATTCAAAGGCAAGTTTGATTGCTTTCAGAAAAAAACTTGGAATATAGCATATGTGTAATTTGCAAAATGACATATGGTAGTTGTAGCATGTTATGGAGGAACAGGTGACTTTGGACCCATGGTTCCTAAAGCTTTCCACTAGGAGTTTTCCTGCCTTGTAAGTGGGTCTATTGTATTATAAATGATAGAGATTGATTGCCATGATTGTCAACAACTCAACTTTTGTTGTATCAAACGACTAATAGGATGGTAGGAAGGAATATAGAAACAGGAGTATATGATTCAGCCTCTTGAGTTCTGCCATTCAATTAACTGGTTTCTAACTCAACTGCATTTACCTGCCTAGGTTCTATATCGCTTAATACCCTTGCCTAACAAAAATCTATCAATTTCAGTTTTAAATTTTCATTTGATCTAGCCCCAATGGTTTTTTTTGGGAGGGAAGCGGGGAAAGAGTTCTAGTTTTCCACTACCCTTTGTGTGCTTCCTGAAATCATCCATGAAAGGCTTAGTCCTAATTTTAAGGTCAAGCCCTCTTGCTCTGGACTCCTTCACCAGAGGAAATCGTTTCTTCTCCATCAATTCCTTTAAGTATTTTAAACACCTCAATTAGATCACTCTTGGTCTTCTCTACTTCAGGGAACACAAGTGTGGTTCATGTACCCTGCCCTCATAATGTACCCTTTTAGCCCTGTATCATTATGGTGAATCAGTGCTATACCCACTACAAGGCTAATATTTCTTTCCTGAGATTCAGTGCCCAGACGAAATTCAATACCCCAGAAGCAGTCTAACCAGAGCTTTATACAACTGTAGTATAACTATAACTCCTTTGCATTCCAGTCCCCTTGAGATAAAGGCTAATGTGCCATTAGTCTTTCAAATTACTTTTTCTACCTGTCTGCTAGCTTTTCGTGATTCTGTACATGGACTCCTAAATCTTTCTGCTCTTCCGCAGTTCCAGGCTATTTAGAAAATACTCTGATCTATCTTTCTTGGGTCCAAAGCAGATGACCTTGCACTTCCTCACATTGAGCTCCACTTGCCGCAGTTTTTTTCCACTCACCTTAATCAAGTGAGTTATAGATGAACTAGATGGGCCCTGGCCTTTTTTTTTTGTCTAGTATTTCCTATGTTGTCCTTTATGCCACTCCATAATACCCAATCCTATAGATAAGCACTGTTGCAGGTAGGTTTTAAGCCACAGCTGGCCATTACTGTCTCCATGAATGTGCAACCACTATGCTAAATGATCAACACACTTGCTTTCACAGCAAATGGCACATGTTTCCATGTTTGTTCTTGGGTAGGTTTTCCAGAGCCTGCATAAATGTTTAGCATCTTGGCAGGTATGGCTTAACAGGAAACACTGACGTACTTTCCTTAATGTTGTAACATATATGACATGCGATGATTGGGGTGCTTCTGAAGAACCTTCCAGCATAACAGTTCATCGAGCATTCAAATCTCCATGCTGCCACCAGGGGTCTGTTGAAGTTAAAGAAACACTGAGCAGCACAGTTGCTGAAGTGAGGTATGTTGCTGCTCTCTGCAAATATGGAAGTGTGATTGCTGGTGGGAGAGTACAGAGCACCTCTTTGACAGCCTGACATGCTTGACACTCCCTGCTAGTCTCACTGTTTCTCTAGTGGCCTCAACTGAGGGAAACTCTGTTGGCAAAGGTTAGCTTATTCCATTTTGGTGATTCTTCTAGAACAGGGGAAACAAATGAAAGATCTCCACAGTTGAATCAAATTATTTAAATTGCAGTGAAATTTGATTCTATGCAGACTGCCAACAGGCAAGATAAGCTGAAAAAGTACTCCCATGAGGAATTATGATGTATATGAAAGTGACATTTTACAAATGAATGAAGCTATTTTAAAAGGTTACAAAATGTTTCATAATCTTCCCTTCTTGTAGTGATCATTGTTGTCAGAATTTATATATCTTGATTATCAAGACTGTTCTAATCATATACCCCGGAGAAAATTCCAGTACAATTTCAGTTGGAGTTTGATAACTACTTGCTTTGTGTGTGGTATTATCCCTTGGGTCTAAAGCAGTGCACATAACTGATTCCTGGTGTCTATCATTTGGAAATGTAAAATACCAAGGTTAGCCGACAACAGTGTTTCAAAACCTCAGAGATATTTGAGTGCTTTCACAGCTTCATTACTTCTTCTATCTTTCAGTAGCAATTTGTTATATCTTAAAATAGGTTAGCTAGCAATTTCTAGCAACAAATATTAAATTAGCAACAGCATTTCTCATAACTTGAGGGGAAGGTTTTTTCTTTGGGTCCACTCAAGGGAGAGGGCAGCACCTAGGCTTGGGGCTGGTTTGAAGTTTGGGATATGCAGTTAATAAAGCTAACTGTTGAGGAAGTGGGTGAATTTGTCAAATGGAAAAATTGAAAGAAGAGAAAGTTAAGAAAAATCAGGCCTAGGTGACTCTGTGATGCATTCCCCATGAGATTTGAGCTCAGAGTATGGCCATGAATACTGTTACAGTCAAGTGAGGAAGGGCTTCTCTCTTTTTCCTCTCCTTGTTTGCCCACAACAGGTTTAATTCTTAAAGTGGATGTACCGGGCAATTCAGTAGGTGTTTGATTACTTACTTGCTATGATCGTAACAAGAACCAATAGGACAGGTTTTCTTGAGGTTAAAGAAAGAGGTTAACTTTATTGTACCTAAACAAAACTAACGAAAACTATAAACTATTTGCCAACTTTCACTCATACACACACACTGGAGGTTTATACACACACAAATAGTTTACAGAGTAGGGAAAGGTAGACTGGTTGACACAGACAAAAAAGGAGTATATACTTTGTGGTGTTTGGTGATTCGGCTTGCTTCTAGCTGAATTCAGTGGTCCTGAGGTTTTTACTTTGAAGAGGTAGATGACTGTTTCAGTGGTTCTCTTGGAGACAGTGATGTGGACTATTTCCTCCAACGGGGTTTCTGATTGGAGCTGGACTATACAAAAGTGGTCATTCAACAGGCAGAATTCAAGCTTGTAAGTTGAAATGGAGAGACAGGGGGTGAGGGGAGGGGGGACCTGCTCACTTGGGTCTGCACATATCTGAGTCCAGAAGATTCTCCTCTGCTGTAGAGAAACATAAGCTTAAAACCAAGATGAGGAGGGCTTGCCACATGACAATCACTCAGTCATTCAAACTTAGTAGTTCTCGGTATTTCTTCTTGCTAAAAGAAAAAGAACAAACCATTCCCTTTAACTTCCTGGGTCTTCGTTCTTTCTGGGGAATGAGCAAACATTTCATCTCCCTCCTCACAGGCCTTGCAATGTCGGATGCAGTGTTGCAAATTAGGTGGTCATTCTAAGCTGCCAGAAAAGTCGTCATTTTTATCTGTTCCTTCTTTTAAATTTCTTCATAAATATAAATTCAGATCTCCAGTCAATAGATTAAAGAAGATTATCATTCAACAAAGCTAGTTGGCGTGACAATACAAATTCCAATGCTCCATGATGCAGTTCATTGTGTGTCAGCTCTGACAATTGTGTTGTATTACTAGCCAGTTCCTCCTATATTCTACAAATGTTTAACATTTATTTTTTGGAAAGGGGTGGGTTCTTGTGGTCTCCATTGAGAGAATAAAGATAATGCTTTGCATCAACGTTTTCTGGTTGCATCTAGAAATGGTTCTGATCAAGAATGAAGTCTTGTTTAGAATTTGAGTGTGGCGTGGACATAATTTCGGTATGAAACTGCCTCAGTTATCGAACTGCAGTATGCTGACAACACTTGCGTATGCACACGCTCCGAGGCCGAGCTTCAAACCCTCGTCGATGCATTCACGGAAGCATATGAAAGAATGGACCTTAAGCTGAACATCCGGAAGACAAATGTCCTCTACCAGCCTGTTCCCGCAGCGCAACACTGCCCCCCAACTATCTAGGTCCACGACGAACCACTGGACAATGTGGATCACTTCTCATACCTTGGGAGCCTCCTGTCAGCAAGGGCAGGCACCGAGGACGAACCACAGCATTGCCTCCGGTGTGCCAGTGCAGCCTTTAGTTGTCTGAGGAAAAGAGTGTTTGACGACAAAGACCTCAAACCTGGCATCAAGCTCGTGGTCTACAGGGCCGCAGTGTTACCTTCCCTCCTATTTGCATCAGAAACATGGACACTGTACTGCAGATATCTCAAAGGCCTGGAGAGATATCATCAGTGGTGCCTCCACAAGATCCTGAAAATTCAGTGGCAGGACAGGCGCTCTAATATCAGTGTCCTCTCTCAGGCCAACGTCCCCAGTATCGAGACACTGGTCATGGCTAGTCAGTTCTGTTGGGTAAGCCACATTGTCGTATGCCTGACACAAGACTCACAAAACAAGCTTTCTACTCCGAGCTTCATCACAGTAAGCGGCTACCAGGGGGGCAGAGGAAACACGACAAGGTTGTTCTTAAAGTCTCCTGAAAAAATGTGACATCTCCATTGATTCGTAGGAATCTCTTGCCCGAAACAGCCCAAAATGGAGAAGAAGCATCAGCGAAGGTGCCAGCCAGTTCAAACAACATTGCATGCCCAGGCAGTGACCAAGTGCAAACGGCAAAAGGAACTTTCAGAAATTCAAACATCCCATTCACTCGCCTCACCAAACACCACCTGTGGCAGCGTGTGCAGGTCCAGAATTGGATCCCACAACCCTGGTGTGGAAGAAAGTCATCCTCGTTCCTGAGGGACTGCCGAAGAGGAAGGTTACAAGACAGCCCAAGTTGTATGTGACGTAGAAATTTTATTTATAATATATATTTATATATAATTCAAATGGAGGGACAGCAGGGTGGAGGGTAGCTTTATTAAGTACTAGCTCTCAATCTAATAAACAGCATTTGAAAAAGCAATGTTGGTGAGCACTGCAGTGTGAAATGAGTGTAATAAGTTTTATAATTCCCCTTCTTTTCCCTCTCTCTGTCTACAACTTTAGAAAAGCTCCAATTCACTCCACAAAATTAGTTAGAAACCTTTCAAAAAAAAACCTCTCTCACTTCAACATTGAGCAAACCACTGACTACAATAAAACCTTGCTCCTAGTTATTGTATCAATGCCCATCAAGGAAGTAATTTCCACTGTGAATGGGTTATTACTTCAAACATCAGTGTGAAAAAAATAGCATTATAGAAATCTGAACTTTCTGGCTTTGGAAAAATGGAATATGCTGAAAGCCCTGTGAGCCCTGCTCACATTACAACAATGTTATCCTGGTGAAAATTTAGGATAATGGATATCATTAAAACTTCAGTTATTTTGCTCCATTAACAGAAAGGCACAGACCTTAGATTGGGAGTGCTTCTGCTTTGTCCAATGTGTGTTTGTTTGTGTTAATTGAATACTGTTACATTGTCCAGTGCAATGACTCAATTATGTTAATTCCCCTTGTAACATTATCAACACTAACGTTAAACAAAGACACACAAATGAATCAAAAAAAATCAAAATAGATAAAAAGACATTCAAGTTCATCATAATTCTTTGCAGTTGCTTGAGGCATGTTTAGATATCCCTTCATGGTAAACTAGCCGGTGAGGTTACAGGCACAGCTCTATCAGCAATGGCTGCCCTCATGAAATTATGTTTTTTCTCTGCCTCAGTAGCTCTGTAGCATTCCCACACTGAATGTATTAAAACAGGGAAATGGGAATTAGTCAGAAAACTGGCAACCCATGCGTGAACTTAGTTTTCTTTAAGAAAAACTAAGAGGCTGACTTCATTTGTATCATCATAATCCACGGGCTGTAAAGTATTTTTGGGACATCAAGAGATTGTGAAAGGTGCTTTGTAAATGGAAGTTCTTAATTATCTTTCCATTCATCACTGAATGCTGCCTCATGGTGTCTCAGTGATCCAACAGTGTGTTATAAGCAGCATTCTCGAGGCCCACAAGAAGAATATTTTGCTCTTTGTATCTTTTCCCAACTAATATTCACAGCACTTTCCACCATCTTCCGACCACATGCAGTGGATATTTAACATGGTCATGGTAGAGGTAACATTTTAAATATTCATTTTGTTTCTCAATGTTAAAAGATGTATGGGGCCAAAGTGGGTTCACTGATTGGGATACTACCCATCCAGCACACAATTTAAGACCAATGATGATTTCCTGGTGCATGCAGAAACCATTTACAAATAGAATCTTCTAAATAATCTCAAAATTCATCAACACGTGAAGCTAATTATTTTAAGACACCAGAGTACAATAATCCCCCCATGATGGATAAATATTTACTCTAATTGATGTGGAAAATTGAGTAATATCAAACTAAGGAAGATCTTTAATTAATTTTAGATGCCTTTCATCTCTTTGTAAGAAATTGTGAAGTGAGCCGGACTTACTTCCATTGGCCCTTCTGATAATTATGTGCTAAAGGGGATAAAAGGTGTGACTAGCTTGCCTGACTACAGAATTTCCAGACCAACCTCCAGCTCAGTTGGAAGTGTCAACTCCTATTGAAATGAATTGAGCTCCCCCAGGATTTACATTGGCCACCTTACAACCTATGTGGTTCAGGGTGCAAGTAGAAGCCTGAACTTGCAGAAAAAAGTAATGCATTAAAACTAAAATATCTCCTAATAACCTGAATAGGTATACTTTTCAAACAACAGTTGTAGGAATATATTTACAGACAGTAATCTTGTTCATCTTTTTCTTCTCCATGTTATGATTGAAATGAATTTTACACTTTTGCATTGTATTTATGTATGCAGCAAAATATATTTGCATTTGTTTTCTTGATTTTTTTAAACCTGAATTTGATATTGTTCTACTGATCGTTAACAGTCACATGGATATTTTCAAACTCTGTTATCACACCCGTGATACTGATGAAGTAAACTGTAAAGTAAGCATTAAACTTAACCTTAAGCTCTGATTATACACTCATACCCCTAAAGATTGTTTGACTCCAATCAAGCTGAATGCAGTTTCTCCCAGGCAATTGCAATGTCCATATTCTGCAGTCAGTTAATGCAGCAAAGTATTAAGGGCTAAACTTCCTGTTGGATGTTATGAATAATGGAAAGCTTTGAGTAAACAGCTCAGAAAAATGCAAATATAAAGTGGTAATAAACTTCTCATTTGTTATTGCGACTCCAAGTCTTCATAAAATAGTGTGAGAAAATTGGTTTGTTTGGAACTAGTAAGACAGTTGTTGAAGGTTGTCCTGAGAAAACCATGCAGTGTTGTATGGGGAGAAGGAGAAATGAAAATGAGCCCTGAACTTGGATTCAGTATGCTTATGTGGTAGAAATTCTTACGGGGCCATATGAATATTTTTCTACGATGCAAATAAAATATAGTGAGCTCTCGCGCCTTTTCAGCTCCTACAGAATGTTGCTGAACAGGAGTCCGAAACTGTGGGGCATATTTTAAGTCCCAAAAATGGGTGGGATGTAAAAATGGCACAATATAAATGCAAGTTGTTGTTGAAGTCCTCTGTTTAACATATTTACCTTTATGAGCACTCCCATAACTCCTTCTCTCCCACTTTCAAATAAAAGACTAATCCTTTCATCCAGTACCCATCACAGAACATTAACATATCAATTGCCTTCGCCTCGACGGGAATACTGCAAATCTCAATCAGTGGTACCAGCCAAAATGTTAAGCCGTTGTGTTTTGTTCTAGTTTTCAGATGCTGATTTAGCTGCAGTTTTCTTTTTCATTTCTCTACCATCTATTCTGAGTCAGTTGCTGCATTTTTACAACAGAATCTCAAAAAGCATTTTTCCGACAATCTTGTGTCACAACAATGGCCGTGTTAGAAGCAAGACCATTTTGAACATTTCCTTAGCTCTTCATACGCTTCAGGTCGCATAAAAAAGTATCACCCTTTTAAACCCTCTCATGTGTTTGTATTATGGCAGCAAGTGCATTGGAGTTTTCAATGATACTTCAGGGCACATCAGGGATAACTCTAATCATTCAGACAGTTTTCAGAAAGATCATGTTCTATGTGCACTGATAACATGTAATCTGTTGGATAGCATTATGCAACAAAAGAAATGTGCATTTATTGCGTCATTTTTCTCTTTTTTTGTTCTCTTTTAGTTACATGCTGTGCTGTCATTCTGCCACTTTCTATTGGAAGAATTCAAAACAGCATATACATGCCTTTTGGTAGCTTGTACTAAATTCAGTTTAAAACGAGGGAGTTGGATGCAGAGATTCAATTTACAATGAGGACATAAAGAAATGATTCCTCTTTCTTAAAATGAATTTTTATTTACAATCATACATACGAACATACGAATCAGGAGCAGGAGTAGGCCACTCGGCCCCCTCGAGCCTTCTCCGCCATTCAACAAGAACATGGCTGATTTGATTGTAACCTCAACTCCACATTCCCGCCTACCCCAATGACCTTTCACCCCCTTGCTTATCAAGAATATCTATCTTCCTCTGCCTTAAAAATATTCAAATACTCTATTTCCACCACCTTTTGAGGAAGAGTTACAAAGACACTCAGCCCTCTGAGAGAAAAAATTTCTCCTCATCTTTGTCTTAAATGGGCGACCCCTTATTTTTAAACAGCGGCCCCTAGTTCTAGTTACCCCCACAAGATGAAACATCCTTTCCACATCCACCCTGTCAAGACCCACCAGGATCTTATATGTTTCAATCAAGTCACCTCTTACTCTTCAAAACTCCAGCAGATACAAGCCTAGCCTGAGCAACCTTTCCTTATAAGACAACCCACCCATTCCAGGTATTAGTGTAGTAAACCTTCTCTGAACTGTTTCCAATGCCTTTACATCCTTCCTTAAATAAGGAGATCAATTCTGTACATAATACTCCAGATGTGGTCTCACCAATGCCCTGTATAACTGAAGCATAACCTCCCTCCTTTTATATTCAATTCCCCTTGCAATAAACCATAACATTTTTTTGGCTTTCTAATTACTTGCTGTACCTGCAGACGAACCTTAAGCGATTCATGCACTAGGGCACCCAGATCCCTCTGCATCTCAGAGCTCTGCACTCTCTCACCATTTGGATAATATGTTTCCTTTTTTATTCTTCCTGCCAAAATGAACAATTTAACATTTTCCCACAATATATTCCATTTGCCAGACCTTTGCCCACTCACTTAACCTATCTATATCCCTTTGTAGCCTCCTTATGTCCTCTTCACATCTTACTTTCCGACCTATCTGTGTGTCATCAGCAAATTTAGCAACCATACCTGCGGTCCCTTCCAAGTCATTTATATAAATTGTAAAAAGTTGAGGCCCCAGCACTGATCCCTGTGGCACACCCCTCGTTACAGCTTGCCAACCGGAAAATGACCCATTTATGTCTACTCTCTGTTTTCTGTCAGCTAGCCAATCTTCTATCCATGCTGATATGTTACACCATGAGCTTTTATTTTTCAAAATAACCTTTGATGTGGCATCTTATCAAATGCCTGCTGGAAATCTAAGTATAGTACATCCACTGGTTCCCCTTTATTCACAGCACATGTTAATTCTTCTAAGAACAGCAATAAAGTGGTTAAACATGATTCCCCTTTCACAATACCAAGTTGACTCTGCCTGATTACCTTCAATTTTTCAAAGTTCCCTGCTATAACGTCTGTAATGGTTAGCACCGCAGCCTCACAGCTCCAGGGACCCGGGTTCAATTCTGGGTACTGCCTGTCCGGAGTTTGCAAGTTCTCCCTGTGACCGCATGGGTTTTCGTCGTGTGCTCCGGTTTCCTCCCACCGCCAAAGACATGCAGGTGATAGGTAAATTGGCTATTGTAAATTGCCCATAGTGTAGGTAGGTGGAAGGGAATATGGGATTACTGTAGGGTTAGTATAAATGGGTTATAAGCAGCATTCTCGAGGCCCACAGACTCGGTGGGCCGAAGGGCCTGTTTCAGTGCTGTATCTCTAAATAAAAATAAATAAAAATAATAGCTTCTAACATTTTCTCTATGACAGATGTTAATCTTTCCATTATTTTCTATTCAGGTCCTTCCATGCTACATACCATTTCTTGACTCTTCTCAGTATTAGAGTTGGTGCTGGGATAAATCGTTCTTTATTTTTTAACAATAAAATTTTTTTTTTTTTAAATCCTCTCCTGCCTGTTGCTCACTACCTACTCCTAATGGCTAGTTGGGATCTCTGCACAAGAAACAATAGATGTTTGATAGTTTTTAACTGCTTAAGTTAACAGACCAATGCATAGTGTAATAATGTTCTGATGAAAGGTCATCGACCAGAAACGTTAACTGTTTCTTTCTCCCCAGATGTTGCCAGACCTGCTGATTATTTCCAGCATTTTCTATTTTTATTATAGCATAGTGTTACCATGTTGCACTGAGCATATTTAGCTTTGGAAAAGGAAATTTAGTATTTGGTTCTTCTTAGTTCTGTGGGGCACAATCATGTCTCTTTTCTAAATAAACAGTTTTTCAATCAGTGCATTTTTGATACCTAATATAAGCATATACAGAGAAAACTTATAACTTGGACTTAATCTGTCCTAGGGTGGGACCAAGTCAGGAAATTTCTCTTTACAAGTACACTGTACATTCCTGCAGGTCACAAGATGGATTCGGAAGTGGAACATCCTGGTTGACCAACCTTATTTAGACTTCTTCAAGAAAATGTTGTCTCAGTTGGACAGTTAATTGCCATGTGACATAATGTACTGAGACTTCCAAAAGCATTTGCCAAAGGTCCATATGGAAGGCTTTTAGACCAATCTGTAAGGATTCAGGGCACAGCCTGGAAATAGATAGGAAATTGGCAAGAATTTCAAGGATGAGACACAGGAAAATGGACAGATCAGATGTATCTCTTTCATACAGGGGTGACTGTTTGGAATGGACTACCAGGGAGGTGTGCAATTGGGGAGAAATTCAATTGAGGGATAGAGATATTGAACCAACACTGTATGCTGCTTTTGAACTCTTTGCCCTGCCAAATAGACTGAAACCATCTCTTCCAGTCCTGCATATTCTTAAATATCTGTGATCAAAATAAACTAATCTAATAGGAGCCACTACTTGTATAATATGCATAGATAATGAGGGGAGCTTGGAGTCTTTTCATTCGTTCATGGGATATGGGTGTCACTGGCTAGGCCAGCATTTATTGCCCATTCCAAGACTGAATTAATTGCTCTACAGGTTATATCACTGCATTCCTCTTTGATCATGGTTTAAGCCTAAGTTAGATGGTTGGCCAAATGTCTCTTTCCTTTGACATTTAATGGTGTCCTAAGAGAATTGCAGTTTAAATCCAGTTTCTAGTGTGTAGATGTCCACAGCACAGAGCAACCCACAATTAGGGCCTTTTTTATAAATAAGACTGGGTGGGGGAGGGCGGGGGGGGGGCGTGAAATCCACTCACCAACTAGCATGGGATGAATTACTTTCCAGCTGATACCTACAATTTTGCACTTACCTAGAGTGGCTTCTTTGTTTATCCCATGCACTTGACATCAAAGTCACAATCACAAGCCACCAAGTCCGCAGTTACTTCCAGAGGAAAAGTGTCTCTGGGTATTTTGAGCTCTCCATATTGATTCAGTCTTGCATAAAGTTTCATGCCCTATTATCTCTGCAGTCTCTTACAACTTTCAATGGCATCTGTGATCTAGGAAAAATATTGTCTCCAAAATAGACGTGCATTGTATATATTGCTGCTTTGAAGTTGAGTTGCTCTTCATCCTGTCACATTTTGTTTGAGACCTTGTGAATAGTCACTTAATTCAATGAGTAAATCACTATCTAGATTACCTCTTAGCAAAAAATCTATGGGGTATAATTCATGACTCTTTTCACAAGGCTTGTTTGTTTGCAGATGTGTTGATACTATAGAAGGGAGGGATTGATCTATGTTGTAATTGGTAGCTTTAATGGAACCATTAAACTGCTAATCTGATCAGGCACTTCCCATCTGTCCCATTGTAACTCCATCACTCAGCATACACTGTAGTATATATTGCTGTACATAAAAGACATTATGGTGAGCAACACATTTGGTAATTGTAGGATTTCTGTGGGTAAATCCAATGGTTCTTGAACAGTTGGCTTAAACTCAATGTATATTTATCCAGCCATAAAAATCTTATACATGAAAACAACAACCCATTTATTTTCACTTCTATAGAGTTCCTTATCTGAGCAATTTAGAATTGTACGATTACAGTATACAAGAGGAATGATCAAGTGCTCTAAAGCTTGAGGTATGAGACAATCTGCAGGAGGCTGTTGGATTTTGTACCAACCATTGTATACTCCAGCCTTAAGTACAAAATACTGACTTAAATATAATGGGTGCAAAATTCTTTTGCATAACGCTACAGAGGCCTTGTTCCGTTAGGCCACCTGCCACTTCTTGCACGGCCCGCGGGGCATTAGTGTACAAGAAGGGCACACACAACTGCATCCCATGTGTGTGCTGGAATGCTGGGAATGGATGCTATCCTGATGTCACACATTCTAACCAGCTGATGTGATGTCAGGATTGAAAACTTGGACCACACAGGTCCTATCCATGTACGCACTCATCACTCAAGAAGAAACAAGTGTAGAAAGGCAAGATGGGCTCTTAACTAGGGCTATTAAATGGGCCACTCAACAAGCTGCAGGTGAGGTGCTTTTCACTTATCTGTATTGAGTTAGTGGAAGCACTGTAAGGTGTTACCTGGCAGTTGGGTGCAAAATTATTTTCCATAACGCTACAGAGGCCACAGAGGTGATTACAGTCAAGGAAGAGAGAGGAAAATTGGACATACAAATGGCGATAGTTTTTGCAGTACCTCTTGGTTTGCAACGTGACCAGCAAATGCAATATAGGAAGCAGAGAGGGCAAGCTCTGCATGGAGGGAGCCGAAGGATGACACTCCATCAAAGGTCCTACCCACCATGGGCCTTCCAGGTGAAATACCCCTACATTTGCATGAGACAGAAGCAATGCCTGAGGCAGCTCAGATTTTCTAAGGAGATGGTCTTGGAATTGTGCATCTATTTCCACCCGAGCTGGAATCCTCACCTTTTTATGCCTCAGCATCTTTTCAGGCAGCAGCAGGAGACATTGTGAATACCTCACAATATGGAAGTCATCACAGCATCCGGAAGTTGACGGAGGCCATATACTTAAGGTGAGGGAGCGTCACCTCTTCTCCCTCAGGAGACGAGCAGGATGAAAGATCACATGCCTTTGCCAGAATCGCAGGATTCCCAATGGTGATGGGCATCATCAACTGGACACACATGGCTCTGCGTGCCCCCCCCCCCCCCCCCATGGCAACAACGGGAGGTACAAAAACTGCAAGGGCCACCATGCCATAAGTATGCAATTGGTGCGCAACTGCACTAAGAGGTTAGCTCGGTGAATGTCTGCTATCCTGGCAGCAGCCACAATGCCTTCACACCACAACAGTCTGCCCTACCCACCCACTACCTTGGGAGTGGGGTCAGAGGAGGAGGAGGAAGTAACATGGACCCCGTGCAACTGGTCACAGCAAGAGAGTGTGTCCGGTGAGGTCCTGTTTCACATGAAACAAACATCCCCATCCCAACATGGACCCCCCACCCCATTTGCCACCATTACACCAATTGCAGACTCCCCACCATTAAGTCCTCTTGTCCAACATTCAAACAATAAAAGTCACCAACAAAAACCTTCACAAAACATCTTCATCCAACAGCACATTCAATTATACAAGCAACAATGAACTATTCATCTTTATGCATTTCCTTAGTGCCTGTCTTACGGTGCCTTTGCCTGTCCTTGTGTTCCTACACAGTGCTATCCCTAGGGCTGCAACATGCTGAGAGAATGTTAATGACTTTCAGTGATAGAGACTGTAGATAGCCTTACAGAACAATCTCAAGCAGTTCTGGGCCTACAAGGCCCGGCTTCAGACTGCACCATCTTGGCAGGGAGGAACAGGCTGCCTGGATCATATGATGGTAAATAATGCTGCCAGGGCACCCTGCTGTGCGCACAGGCTGCAGGGAGCTTGGAGGACAGAGAACCGTGACGCTTGAGCCCAAAAATAAACTGAAACCAGTTTCCAGCCCAATGTTTGCAATTATTTTTTTAATACGAAGTGCACTAAATACAGCTTAATGACTGCCAAGTTTCAGACAGAGTTGCTGAGTTGGATAGTTTGGAGAACAGTGACCCCATTATAATTAGTGTCAGCATATTTGGGTTAAGGAGCGCAAAATTATCCTGTTGAAGTGGAACTCTGCATATACTTGTACGGAGTTCTCACATGGCTGGAAAAGTTGGATTTGCAACAGCTGGTATTAACCTGGTACTGGTGACTTCGAATTAACACTGTAGCTACGAACCTCAGATCTGAATCTGTTGGACTTATTTTTGCCTACAGCTCACTCTGTATCCTGGCAAGAACAAGTTGGCAGTGACACAAAAATTGGCGAGATTCGTATCCAACTGACATTTCGCCCAAGGCATGTCTGATACAATCTTTGAGTGGGACTGAAGATAGGCATCCAGTGTCCCGCCTGAAATAGACCAGAGTCTTAAATCGGAGTTCCTACAGCCATTGTGGGAATCCAATGAGATATCCATGCACCAATGGGCGGGATGAAGACAGCACATGCTTCTTTCATTGTTACCTTGCATCAAGCAACTTAACTTGTGGGCCTTAAAATGACCCCTGCAGCCCACTCTAAAAATGGCCTTTTTTTTTTCTTTCATTCTTGAGAGGCCAGGAGGAGCATTCAGCTTTGATAGAAAAGATTGGCTTTGTTTACCCTTGCAGCCAGCTTCCTGCCAATCCAAGTGCAGAACAAATTACCTTACTTACTAAATCAGAAATGTTCTCATGCATTTTAAATTCCTGCCTTTATATACCCTAAATCCCAATAAGAATCTGTTTCAGATCTGTTTTTTTGACACCCCAAATTAGTGTAAAACATCTCCCATCAATTAAACTAAACTTAAGCCTAACATGAGTTCATAACTCACAAACTCATACTGTGCATCAAGTCATTTGAAAATGTTTAAATCAATTGTACATCATGGGGATCTGCTAACATATATTAGTGTTCAGACAGTGGCAAGAGACAATGCTAATATAACTTGACAGTAAATATCTCCATTATATACAATGGTATCATATCAGCTGCTCCACAAACCACTGACCACCTCCAGGCACTTATCCATTGTCTCCCGAGACAAGGAGACCAAAGAAGAAGATCAGGTATACACAATTAAATGGTCATTTGCAGTGAAGTGTTTTCTGTCAGAAAAGTATTATTTTTTCTAATTGTAAAATTTTGCAAATATTGCACCATATTTCAAATTACAGATTAATAAGGATTTTTCTCCAGAAGCGAGATTGAAAATGGAAAGGTAAATCAACCAGAAAGCATCCTTGCAGACTTCAAGTGGAATAGACAATGATAGGAGCAGATCATGGGGTGTATGATCCTCTCTGTGGTGATTATAACAAGAGTGAAAATGAGCAAACAGATGAGCAAGGCTGAGAAAAAGCAGCAAGTAGCTTTTTGTTCGCTATCACTACATTTTCCTCCTTATTGTGCAAGTGTTAATGAAAATTGAGTTTTAAAAATTCTTGTACTTTTAAGCAGGAATTTGGAGGCAGGAAATTTCAAGTGAGTCCTGAATTCAGATTCAGTCCTAGAATTAGCGGAACAAAGGGCAAAATTTATAAATATGTGCAAAGTAGACAATTATTCTGTCCCAGACAATTGATGCGGACCCCATGGTTAACTATCTCATAGTGTAGAGGTAGCTGGAAGACAGGGCAGCTCAGCTACACTTTATTTGCAGAACAAACTAACTCACAGTGGTAAATACTCCAGAAGAAATTCAGCGATCTCGGCATGATGGAGGAACCAGAAGCTCATTGTAATGAGTTCTTCATGTTGTCTGATGCAACATAAATGAGATGCATGGAATCGAATTTGTTGAAGATCTCTAACAGGTTTTTCACAGCTAAACTAGTATGTACAGTACAGAGCAAACTATTTACAGAACCTTCATCTGGGTGTTGCAGTTATAGAGTGGATGGTGTCAAGCTTCTTGAGTGTTTTTGGACCTGCACTCATCCAGGCAAGTGAAGAGTATTCCATCACACTGCTGACTTGTGTCTTGTAGATGGTGGACAGGCTTTGGAGAGTCAGGAGGTGAATTACTTGCTGCAGAATTCCCAATTCTTGACCTGTTCTTGTCACCACAGTATTTATATGGCTGGTTTAGTTAAGTTTTTGAAGCTTTCATTTAAGCCGTACATGTTGTCAAATGTATTTTTTCTATTGTGTTTACTTTTGTGTGAGGTTTCATTTCTATATGTGCTTTCAGTGATTTATCGTGAAGTGATCTACAAGCTGAGACTGTAAAATTGGAGTGTGGCTGTTCAACTAATTGATAAGGTACAGAAAAAAGATCCACTGTCTTTATTACTGCCCTTGATGTTCCCATTAGTGATTAAAGCTGCGGCTCAGAACAAAGAACAAAGAACAGTACAGCACAGGAACAGGCCATTTGGTCCTCCAAGCCTGCGCCGATCTTGATGCCTGCCGAAACTAACACCTTCTGCATTTCCGGGGCCCATATCCCTCTATTCCCTTCCTATTCATATATTTGTCAAGATGTCTTTTAAACGTCGCTATCGTATCTGCTTCCACCACCTCCCCTGGCAGCAAGTTCCAGGCACTCGCCACCCTCTTTGTAAAAAACTTGCCTCGCACATCCCCTCTAAACTTTGCCCCTCGCACCTTAAACCTATGTCCCCTAGTAACTGACTCTTCCACCCTGGGAAAAAGCTTCTGACTATCCACTCTGTCCATGCCTCTCATAACTTTGTAAACCTCTATCATGTCGCCCCTCCACCTCCGTCGTTCCAGTGAAAACAATCCGAGTTTTTCCAACCTCTTCTCATAGCTAATGCCCTCCAGACCAGGCAACATCCTGGTAAACCTCCTCTGTACCCTCTCCAAAGCCTCCACGTCCTTCTGGTAGTGTGGCGACCAGAATTGCACGCAATATTCGAAGTGTGGCCTAACTAAGGTTCTGTACAGCTGCAACATGACTTGCCAATTTTTATACTCTATGCCCCGACTGATGAAGGCAAGCATGCCGTATGCCTTCTTGACTATCTTATCCACCTGCGTTGCCACTTTCAGTGACCTGTGGACCTGTACGCCCAGATCTCTCTGCCTGTCAATACTCCTAAGGGTTCTGCCATTTACTGAATACCTCCCACCTGCATTAGACCTTCCAAAATGCATTACCTCATATTTGTCCGGATTAAACTCCATCTGCCATTTCTCCGCCCAGGTCTCCAACCGATCTATATCCTGCTGTATGCTCTGACAATCCTCATCATTATCCGCAACTCCACCAACCTTTGTGTCGTGCGCAAACTTACTAATCAGACCAGCTACATTTTCCTCCAAATCATTTATATATACTAAAAACAGCAAAGGTCCCAGTACTGATCCCTGCGGAACACCACTAGTCACATCCCTCCATTCAGAAAAACACCCATCCACTGTTACCCTCTGTCTTCTGTGACTGAGCCAGTTCTGTATCCATCTTGCCAGCTCACCTCTGATCCCGTGTGATTTCACCTTTTGCACCAGTCTGCCATGCGGGACCTTGTCAAAGGCTTTACTAAAGTCCATATAGACAACATCCACCGCCCTTCCCTCATCAATCATCTTCGTCACTTCCTCAAAAAACTCAATCAAATTAGTAAGACACGACCTCCCCTTCACAAAACCATGCTGTCTCTCTCTAATAAGTTTGTTTGTTTCCAAATAGGAGTAAATCCTGTCCCGAAGAATCCTCTCTAATTGTTTCCCTACCACTGACGTAAGGCTCACCGGCCTCTAATCTCCTGGATTATCCTTGCCACCCTTCTTAAACAAAGGAACAACATTGGCTATTCTCCAGTCCTCTGGGTCCTCACCTGTAGCCAATGAGGATGCAAAGATTTCTGTCAAGGCCCCAGCAATTTCTTCCCTTGCCTCCCTCAGTATTCTAGGGTAGATCCCATCAGGCCCTGGGGACTTATCTACCTTAATGCTTTGCAAGACACCCAACACCTCCTCCTTTTTGATAATGAGATGACTGAGACTATCTGCACTCCCTTCCCTCGGCTCATCATCCACCAAGTCCTTCTCTTTGGTGAATACTGATGCAAAGTACTCATTTAGCACCTCGCCCATTTCCTCTGGCTCCACGCATAGATTCCCATCTCTGTCCTTGAGTGGGCCAACCCTTTCCCTGGTTACCCTCTTGCTCTTTATATATGTATAAAAAGCCTTGGGATTTTCCTTAATCCTGTTTGCCAATGACTTTTCATGACCCCTTTTAGCCCTCCTAACTCCTTGCTTAAGTTCCTTCCTACTGTCTTTATATTCCTCAAGTGCTTCATCTGTTCCTAGCCTTCCAGCCCTTACAACATGCCTCAGAATATTGCTGGAGATGCAGCAAAGTAACTCTACATTGCACTGTGCCCATCCTGGGTGGTTACAATACCAACTCGGACCTTAGCTTTCAGGGTTATCTGGAACTGAATGGGAAGAACTCCAGTCAATACTGACAGGTTGCCTCTCCCCAAGTTCATTTAGTGATCTATTCTTGGCCAGTCAGTCAACAGTCCTGGAATACTACGAAGCTGCCTGACTTGGGTATTGGATTATGAAATGTATCAAACCTCTGCTTTTTCATGCATACAACAGTTGGGAAGCATGTCTCCACAATGCTTACTGATCTCTCTGAGCATAGAACAGTACAAACTATGAGCTCTGCATCTCTCATTCATGGCTGGCTCAATATGTTCTCCATGTCAGTTGAAGCTAGCCTGTGCAGCGCAACTTTAAAACATGCTGAGTTGTTTTTGTATTCCTGTCAATTATACTTCCATGGATTCATGAATTCAGCTAATAAAATGTTTTGAAATGAAGTTAAATCCAAGATTCAAAGATTATAATGCACACAGTGCAGTGCCAGCACCATTTTTTGAATAATGGAAAAGACTGAATTAATTGGAAAAGGGGGTTGAGGGAGCAGGTGTCTCATTTGTTTTACTTAGAAATAATAGCCGAACCACTGAAATAGCAAATAATTAAGCTTTTAACACATTCAGACAGTTGTAACTTGCATTCACATCTGGTGGGTTGAAATCTCTGCTTCGTCAGCAAAGTCAGGATGGGTTTTCCATTCTTGGCTGCCCTGCTGCACATGAAAGGGGTCAGAAGTGAAGCCCCTGTTTTCCTGTATTGCAAAGGACAGAAAAAGCAAGAAATACATGGATGAGGTCAATTGAGTTGTGTTTGGGAAGAGATTCTTGCATATGAACAGGAGTAGGCCATTCAGCTCCTTGAGCCTGTTATGCCATTCCGTTAAATCATGGTTGATCTGTTCCTCAACTTCATTGTCCTTTGTTCCATATCCTTTGATACCTTTACAGAGCAAAACTGTTGATTTCAGTCTTGAAACTTTAAATTGACCAAGCATCCACAGCCTTTTGGGGGAGCGAGGTCCAGATTTCTATTACCTTCTGTTGTGAAAAAGTGCTTCCTGATTTCACTCCTAAATGACTTTGTTCTGATTTTTAAGATTTATACCTCCTGAAATAATAATTCTGCTGCTGGCCCATTCACGCCTCCCCAAGCCCTCTGGATTTCCTCCCCATCATCTCGTATTTCCTTACTGTCAGCTAACTCGGCATAGGAGCTGGCCAATTTCCTGCCCTTTCCGACTAGTGAGCTCGCTCAGAGTCCCCATCCAGCACTCTCAGCCACATGCTAATGAAGCTTGACCATCATGATGTTGATTGGGTGGACAGCCCAATTGCAATGCCCACTGTGTGCTCGATTTCGATTGCAATCCAAGATTGGTCCTTTTGTCTTGAGTTTATAGAAATGGTGAATCAATTGTCGTAGTTGAAGCTTGTTATATGTTTCAGGAATCAATGGTAATGCTTCAATTAGAACTCCTACGTCAGACGAAACAACTATGTCATGGTCATTTTCAGTTCGTATGACTTGAATAAAACCTTTAACTCCCCGTATCTGTTCTGCAGCGTCTGATTGTTTTGATATAATTTGAAAATTTAGTGACTATTTCAGGATGTTTGTATGGCCCCTTCAGAAATATTTTCTAATAACTTGTTAGAATTTTATGAGGATTTGTTTAACTTGTTTCAAGTACAACATGGAAGTCCTCGATTTTCTATCTTTCGGTATATTATTGCTTAATTGCTTGTCGTAGAATCAAGGGAGGTAAAGTTCAGCTTCAGTGGATCACAAAATGGGCAGCAGTGTATGGTACCTTTCAGGCTGTGCAGTTAGCGAAAACACAGGTTCACACTCATCCCATTTCCCTTTCCTTTCTCAATACCCTTTTATATCCTTACTTTTTGTTTATCCAGTTTCATTTTACATGATATTGGAGTTGCTGTCAATAGTTACATATGGTGTAAAGAATTTCAAGTATTAAAGCACTATGTCTGAAAATAAATTCTTCCCCCCTTGTTCTTGGAGTCTTCCTGTGTCTATGACTCTCTGTTACCGATCTACTAAATGATGGACGCTGTGTCTGTCATTAAATGAATGTGTTCTCCAGGTCTGACAAGGAGGCAGCATTGACTAGCACAATGCAGTGGTGTGCAACTGTTTTTGAGATGCCACCAAGGTCTACGGCTGATCCTTGTAAGGAACCAGATCGAAGAAGTTCAAGGCCACAGTGACATTAATGGCAACTGGCAGGGCATGGTGACCAGTGCTGTGAGGTCTTTAATGGCAAGGGCACAGATGTCACTATCTGCCTGGAGAGTCACAATCTTCTGTTGCACTGGTCGCTGTCATCTCCATGTAGCTCTGCCTTTGGCAGTAGATCCTGTATTGAGGGTATGGCCTTCATTGCCTTCCTACGCTTCTTTCCTTTCCTGTGCCCTCCTGATGCCGGGGTTTCCACCCTTCTTGCAGAGGGTGCTGCCCCTCATTGCTACTTGGCCCAAGATCTGACAGTTGTGCCCCCAATGCCAGCTGCTGCCTTTCTTTTAGACAAGTGACCATCCTATTGTGATTGACAGGCTTGCCCCCACTCATCTTCCCCCATGATGCCAGGGGGTGGCAACTTTATTCGATGCCCGAGTGCTGAGTGTCCACACTGCCTGTCACTGCAGCGGCAAGGGTAAAGGCCTGCTACCCAACCCAAACCCAACGGGACCCGACGACATGCGTCGGGTTCAGGTCGGGTCGGGCCCCTCTTCCGGGTCTGGCTTTTGGGCCCGGGTCGGGTCGGGTCGGACACGCAGGGTAAGTGCTCTGCCAGTAAGTATTAAAAATAAAAAACTTAACTAAGCTGGGAGTCCGGGACGAAACTGGGTCTGCGCAGTGTGCGATTGACGTCACTATGACGCCATCGTGCACGCGCTGCAGCTTCGTGGAGCATCCCAGTCGGAAGTTAAGTAAAGGGATGGTCTGGTCGGGCTCAGGACGAAATTGGAGGGATTCGGGTCGAGTCAGGCTCGGGTCTGCTGTGGGTCGGTCGCCTACGGGTCGGGTTCTTTTTCCTGACTTGAGCGGGCCTTTAGCTAAGGGTACTGACTTAGCAAGTGCCGAGACCCCCCTTTGTCCCACTGACTGTCTTATGGGGCTGGGGTGATGCCCTGGGGCAGCCTTGGCTGGCTGTCCACTGTGTACCTTTCTCCCCTCAGCTGTTCAGAATCTGACAGTTTCTAAAACCCATTCATCCTTTTCAATATTCTACCGTCCCCCTTCAAAAAGGTCTTAATGATCTTTTTAACAAGTGTAACTGCTGCTCAGAACAGGTGAGAAGGGGTTGAAGGGCTCCCCTCTTGTCCTCTGCTTGTTTTAACACAACAGGTTTATTTCTTTTTTTAAGTAGATATACTTGTCAATTCAGTGAGTGCTTAACGATTTACGTGCTAGGATCATTAAAAGAACCAATCGGATAGGTTTTCCTGAGTTTAGCAAAAAAAGAGGTTAGTTTTACGAACATACGAGTTAGGAGCAGAAGTAGGCCGCTCGGCCCTTTGGGTCTGCTCCACCATTCAACAAGTTTGTGGCTGAACTGATTACTCCAGATTTCCACCTACCCCAGATAACCTTCCACCCCCTTGCTTATCAAGAATCTATCTACCTCTGCCTTAAAAATATTCCAAGACTCTGCTTCCACTGCCTTTTGAGGAAGAGAATTGCAAAGACTCACGACCCTCAGAGAAAAAATTTCTACTCATCTCTGTCTTAAATGGGCGACCCTTTATTTTTAAACAGTGACCTCTAGTTCTAGATGCTCCCACAAGGGGAAACATCCTTTCCACATCCACCCTGTCAAGACTCCTCAGGATCTTCTATGTTTCAATCAAGTCACCTCTTACTCTTCTAAATTCCAGTGGATACAAACCTAGCTGTGCAATCTTTCCTCGTAAGACTGCCCGTCCATTCCAGGTATTAGTCTAGTAAATCTCTGTCTTACCTCTAACGCATTTACATCCTTCCTTAAATAAGGAGACCAGTATTGTACACAGTACTCAAGATGGAGTCTCACCAATGGCTTGTATAGCTGAAGCATTATCTCCCTACTTTTGTATTCAATTCCCCTCACGATAAACAATAACATTCTATTAGCTTTCCTAATTACATGCTATACCTGCATACTAACCTTTTGCGATTCATGCACGAGGACACCCAGATCCCCCTGCATCTCAGAGCTCTGCAATCTCCCACCATTTAGATAATATGCTTCATTTTTATTCTTCCTGCCAAAATGAACAATTTCACATTTTCCCACATTTTACTCCATTTGCCAGATCTTTGCCCACTCACTTAACCTATCTATATACCTTTGTAGCCACCTAATGTCCTCTTCACAAGTTACTTTCCGACCTATCATTATGTCATCAGCAAATTTAGTAACCATACCTTCGGTCCTTTCATCTAAGTCATTTATATAAATTGTAAAAAGTTAAGGCCCCAGCAAAGATCCCTGTGGCACACCACTCGTTACATCTTGCCAACCAGAAAATGACCTATTTATGTCTACTTTCTGTTTCCCGTTAACTAGCCAAAACGTTACCCCCTACACCATGAGCTTTTATTTTCTGCAATAACCTTTGATGTGGCACCTTATCAAATGCCTTCTGGAAATCTAAGTACAGTACATCCACCGGTTCCCCTTTATCCACAGCACAAATAATTCCCTCAAAGAATTGCAGTAAATTGGTTAAACATGATTTCCCTTTCACAAATCCATGTTGACTCTGCCTGATTACCTTCAATTTTTCTAAATGCCCTGCTATAACGTCTTTAATAATAGCTTCTAACATTTTACAAGATAGATGTTAAGCTAACTGGCCTATAGTTCCCTGCTTTCTGTCTCCCTCCCTTTTTGAATAAACGAGTTCCATTTGCTATTTTCCAATCTAGCGGAACCTTCCCCCAAATCTACGAAAAATACGGCACAAAAGTAAAACGGGAAAGGTAGCCAAACGATGGCTTACAAGGGAAATTAGAGACAGCATTAGGTCCAAGGAAGAGGCATACAAATTCACCAGAAAAAAACAACAGACCTGAGGATTTGGAGTGGTTTAGAATTCAGCAAAGGAGGACCAAGGGATTGATTAAGAAGGGGAAAATCGAGTACGAGAGCAAGCTTGCGGGGGACATAAAAACTGACTGTAAAAGTTTCTATAGGTATGTGAAGAGAAAAAGATTGGTGAAGACAAATGTGGGTCCTTTACAGTCAGAAACAGGGTAATTTATTGTGGGGAACAAAGAAATGGCTGACCAACTAAATGCATACTTTGGTTCTGTCTTCACAAAGGAGGACACAAATATCATACTAGAAATGTTGGGGAGCACAGTGTTTAATGAGACGGAGGAACTGACGGAAATCAGTATTAGTCGAGAAATGGTGTTGGGGAAATTGATGGGATTGAAGACCGATTAATCCCCACTGCTGATAATCTACATCCCAGAGTACTTAAGGAAGTGGCCCTTGAAATAGTGGATGCATTGGTGGTCATCTTCCAAGACTCTATAGACTCTGGAACAGTTCCTACAAATTGGTGGGTAGCTAATGTAACCCCACTATTTAAAAAGGGAGGTAGAGAGAAAACAGGGAATTATAGACCAGTCAGCCTGACGTCAGTCGTGGGGAAAATTCTAGAGTCCATTATCAAAGATTTTATAGCAGAGCACTTGGAGAACAGTGGCAGAATCGGACAGAGTCAGCATGGATTTATGAAAGGGAAATCATGCTTGACAAATCTGCTAGAATTCTTCGAGGATGTAACTAGTCGAGTTGATGAGGGGGAGCCTGTGGATGTGGATTATGGACTTTCAGTAGGCTTTCGATAATGTCCCACATAAGAGATTAGCATGGAAAATTAAAGTGAATGGGATTGGGGGTAGTGTATTGCGATGGATAGAAAATTGGTTGGCAGATGGGAAACAAAGAGTAGGAATAAACGGGTCTTTTTCTGAATGGCAGGCAGTGACTAATGGGGTACCACAGGAATTAGTGCTAGGACCCCAGCTATTCACAATATATATTAATGATTTAGATGAGGGAACTAAATGTAATATCTCCAGATTTGCAGATGACACAAAATTGGGTGGGAGGGTGAGTTGTGAGGAGGATGCAGAGAGGTTTCAGGGTGATTTGGACAAGTTGAGTGAGTCGGCAAATGCATGGCAAATGCAGTATAATGTGGATAAATGTGAGGTTATCCACTTTGGTAGCAAAAACAGGAAGGCAGATTATTATCTGAACGGCTATAAACTGAGAGAGGGGAATATGCAACGAGACCTGGGTGTTCTCGTACACCAGTCACTGAAGGTATGCCTGTAGGTGCAAAAGGCAGTAAGAAAGGCAAATGGTATGTTGGCCTTCATAGCGAGAGGATTCGAGAGCAGAAGCAGGGATGTCTTGCTGCAATTATACAGGGCCTTGGTGAGGCCACACCTGGAATATTGTGTGCAGTTTTGGTCGCCTTATCTGAGGAAGGATGTTCTTGCTCTGGAAGGAGTGCAGCGAAGGTTTATTGACTGATTCCTGGGATGGCGGGACTGACGGATGAGGAGAGATTGAGTCGGTTAGGATTATATTCGCTGGAGTTCAGAAGAGTGAGGGGGGATCTCATAGAACCTATAAAATTCTAACAGGACTTGACAGGGTAGATGGAGGAAGGATGTTCCTGATGGTGGGAGAGTCCAGAACCAGGGGTCATAGTCTAAGGATATGGGGTAAACCTTTCAGGACTGAGATGAGGAGAAATTGCTTCACCCACAGAGTGGTAAGCCTGTGGAATTCGCTACCACAGAAAGCAGTTGAGGCCAAAGTATTGTATGTTTCCAAGAAGGAGTTAGATATAGCTCTTGGGGCGAAAGGGATCAAAGATCAAAGGATGTGGGGGGAAAGCGGGAACTGGTTACTGAGTTGGATGATCAGTCATGATCATAATGAATGGCGGAGCGGGCTCGAAGGGCCAAATGGCCTACTCCTGCTCCTATTTTCTGTGTTTTCTATGTAATAGTCTCCTCAATCAATACTGCTACCCCTCCTCCTTTCTTTCCTGAACACCTTTTAGTCCTGTCCTTTAGTGAGGCAGGTCTCCGTTATCGCCACAACACCATATTCCCACATGGCTACCTGCACCTGCAGCTCACCAACCTTATTTACCCACTCCAGGCTTTATTTTATGTGCCTCCCTGAGACATGGTCAGAGGTGAATGCACACATAGAATGGCGACGGGGGGGCGGAGGGCCCATCACTGGCCCGGTGCCAAACTATCTTGCCGAGAGCGGGATAGGCCAATGATGCCCTACCCGCCCAGAGGACAGTTGAGGCCCTTAAGTAACCTATTAATGGCAACTTAAGGGCCTCTTCCCGCCACTGCTAGGATCTAACCAGCAGTGAGGCAGTTCCTCCGCCATGCAGTTAGGTTACCTTGTAAAATGAGGTGTCGTTCCTGCGGGCTTTTGGGGAGGTCCTTCTTTCCGTGGGCTATCTGTGGCCTCACTTACCTGAGGTCTGGAGTTCCAGTACTGGCCCTGGGTCCAAGGCCTCTGCAATACCAGCAGTAGCCGCTGCTCCCTGTGGCACTGCTGATACAGCTGAACTGCCAGCCCTGTGATGACTGGCAACTGTTGGAGGCAGGAACCAAGTCTTTAAAGGAACAGGGATCCTAACATGGAACACTAAACCTGCAAAAGACTGGAAGATCGCTCCAGGGAGGCACAGAATGGCCGAGGCAGGGGCTCCCCCCATCATTTTGGCCTGGCATCGGGAGCCCCGCCTACTCCAGAAAATCCAGCCATCCATGTGTTCACCTGCATGCAGTGTAAACCCAATTTAGGCCTTATTGCATTTCCTCTCACTCTGGCCTCACCTAATACCTTACCATTTCCTATTCTAGTGCTATCTGTCTCTCTCAATTATTATTGTACCTTACTTTACCTCTCTAATATTACCTCCTGGTTCCCACACCCCTGTCAAGTTCGTTTAAATCCTCCGTAATAGCACTCGTAAACCATTCCGTAAGGACATTGGCCCCAGCTCTATTCAGGTGCAACACGCCTGGCCTGTGGACCTTCCATTTCTCCCAGAAACAATCCCAATGTCCCAGACTCTAAAGCCCTCCCTCCTGCACCATCTTTCTGGCCATTCATTCATCTGCTCTCCTCCTATTTCTATATTCACTAGCACGTGGCACCAGGAGTAATCTGGAGACTACTACCTTTGAGGTCCTGTTTGCTAGTTTCTTTCCTAGCTCCCTAATCTCTGCCAGCAGGACCTCATCTCTCTTTCTACCTATGTCATTGATACCAATATGGACCATGGCCGGAAGCTGTTCACTCCCCCTCCTCAGAGTGTTCTGCAGCTGCTCAGTGACATCCTTGACTCTAGCACCAGGGAGGCAAAATACCATCCTGGATTCATGTTTGTGGTCACAGAAACATCTGTCTGTTTCCTAACTATTGAAGCCCCTATCACTATTGCTTTCCGAATCTTCCTGCTGCCCCTCCTGTACAGCTGAACCAGCTATGATGCCATGGACTTGGCTCTGGCTGCATTCCCCAGAGGAACCATTACTCTCGCCAGCATTCAGAACTGAATACCGGTTGAATCGCGAGTTACACACAGGGGACTCCTGCACTTCCTGCCTGGTCCTCCTCAACTGCCTGGTGGTCACTCATTCCCTCTCTGCCTGCATGCCCTTGAGTTGTGGGATGACCACATCCAAAAACATGCTATCCAGAAAACTCTCTGTCTCGCAATGGACCACAATGATACCAGCCACTGCTCAAACCCTGAAACCTGGAGCTCGAGCTGCTCCAGCTGATGCCACTTCCTGCACATATACACAAGAAGCATCCCACATGGAACAGGATGTGCATTCCACGGGTCTGAGATGCCCTGCCATGCCTCTATTTAGTAGAGAATTAACTGACTTCATCAAAATAAACTTAAGACTGAAACAAATGAACACTCACCAGCTACTTGCCAATCAGCTGCTTCCCTTGTGCTGATGCCAGTCTATTTTGTAGAGAGTGAACATAAATGTTTTTACTTAATTCTTATTATCTATATAGCACCAGATTGTAATTTGCTAAAAAAATTCAGAACCCTTCGTGTTACTAACCCTTGCTACTTAATTTTAACTTTATCCCCCAGATCTGATTAATTAATTGAGTGGTGATTTTAATTATATGATAAAGTATCAAGATGGCTTTAGATTATTGTATTCATTAATTTAGTCTTACTTTATAGTTGATTAATTTTAATTAAATTAAAAGCTTACCAGTATACTCGCCCCACGTGACCTTTTGTCCTGTGACATCACTTTGCAACTCTTTTTCTTCTTGTCCAGTTCAGATTCTCAGTCCGATCACAGATCACAGTATGGCTCCTCCCCCAGTGCTCCCCTTTTGTGGAGCTCCTCTCCCGGTCCTCTCCCTTTGTGCGGCTCCTCCCCCAGTCCTCTCCTTTTGTGCTGCTCCTCCCCCAGTCCTCTCCTTTTGTGCTGCTCCTCCCCCAGGCCTTTCCTCTTTGCTGCTCCTCCCCCAGGCCTCTCCTTTGGTGCGGCTCCCCTCCCAGGCCTCTCCTTTTGTGCTGCTGCTCTCCCGGGCTTTTTGTTATGTTGGGATTCACTGCCTGAGATCATGATGGAGACAGATAAAACCATGACTTTCAAAAAGGAATTGGATAATTACCTGAAGAGAAAAGATCTGCAGGATCACAGGGAAAAAGGCAGGGGAGTGGGACTAGCTGAGTTGCTTTCACGGAGAGCCAGCATGGTCATGATGGGCCAAATGGCTTACTTCTGTGCTGCAACCTTTCTATGATTCTATTTGCTGCACTAGCCTTGGGACGCAGCTATCGCCCACCTGAGGAATGTACTAAATGGGCCACCTTATTACGAAGTGACTGTGGGACTACCCATTTGCCCTGATAAAATCACAAGCTACCCTATTCTTTTCTGTTAAGAGCATCTTTGGGCCATGAGCCCTTACCTTTGCCCACCTGAGCTGATTTAATCCAAGGGTTCTTACTGTATTTCCCTGCAAGATCTAAAGGCGGTGTTTCATTTTGAGCTTTATTTATCTGGCCCTGCAAGATTCCCAGGTGTAATTTAGAATGGAGTCAGATACTAACTATTTCTAAGGGTTATTGCCTCATCGCAGCCTCTGCCAGAATCCAGTGGATCAGCCCTGCCAAAGGCAACACTTTGCCATCCAAAAAGATAAATCCTCTTTTATTCCAAATTACTTTTTGCTGATTGAAACCTTCGGGGGTGGGGGAGGAGCCAATCACAATAGCAGGTCTTGAACTTGCGGTAACCAAATTCGGAAGAGAGTGTTTCTTAAATGTTTGAATTGATTTAAAATAAAACTATGCATAATTGCATAAAACAATAACTTTTTAATTGCATTACAGCTAATAAGTAGGCACTTTGAAAAGTTCAAACATGCTCGACCACCGCACAGCATGGCATCTGTAATTTCTAGGCTGAACAAGCTCCCTCTATTCATCACAAGTAAGCTTTAGTTAAAATAAATCCACACAGTTTTCCCCAATTCTGAAAACTGAAATGAAGTTACTATATATGCACTGTCATGCACCTTTAAAATATTGATCTCTAAAATGGGCCATAAACTCAAAGTGCCAATTTTTCATGTGATTTTTCACGGGTAATGAGCCTACAGAATATTCAGTTTAATTCCAATCACGACCAAAAGCATGACTCAAAGTGTCTCAAAAGTAATGTACATTTGTATAGATAGAGAAAACAATTAACAAACTTAAAACAGCAGATGAGAAAAGACATTGAATAAAATATTAAAAAACTGTGGCAAAATGCATTCAATCAAGTATTGCCCCAATACTCCTATTATTCTACTCAATCACATGGATGGCACATACTTGTGCAAATGCTTACAGTGCCACCCCCACCATCTCCTTCTTAGTCTCAACACAATTGCCTGAATTTTAGCCCAGAGGAGTATTCCATGCAGGGGTGCTGTTTTGAGGTCAGGAATGTGGGTTTCTCAAATGCCCTGTACTTGTTAACTGCAGGGCTTCTTTAGGCAGACTGACTGACTGACTCATTGACTAGAGGTCTGTTGAGTGGAAAGCCTGCAGCACTAGCCTACATCTGACAACAACAGATAGACTAGTCAGTGGGTGTTACAGATAGGTGAGGAAGTCCTGATCATGGGAGTTGGGCAGGGGTCTAATGCTGGGGTGGAGCAGACAGATCTCAGGGAATAGGGAGGAGTTGGATTTACTGAGTAGCTTGTTGGTTCTGGAGGGACCAGTCCTGCCCCTCCTGGCCCACAAGCAGTGCTGTAAACACACTTATGCCATAGTTCAGCTGTCTCACCTCCTTTCACCTGCTGATTTCCTGAGGGCTTGGAAACCCAGCTGACATGAGTTTAAAAACAGAATGACCGTTCAAAATAAAGTAGGAAGCCTCGTTATAATATTTAAATGACCAAACCGCCTCTCGCGAGTGGATTGGTTGACCACCCTTTGTCCCAATTGTGTTAAAAAACGGAAGTGGGCAGGCTCGAGGTGGGTTGGGTTCCTATTTCAGACTTTTTGAATTTTAATTTCTGACACGACCCCAACCTACTTGTTTTTGGGAATTAAGATTCAGCCCGATCTTTTTCTGTTCCTCTCAATGGTGACTCACTGTATGGACCTCGAAGATAACAATAGCTCTAACTGTAAGAGGCATACTTTCAACATCATCTTTTCATTAATTCTAAAGAGAGGAATAAAACCATAAGTGAGCAAAAGTTAATGATAAACTTCAATCTAGCAAAGCATAACATTGAAAGTAATGGATTATATTCTAACAGCCTTAAAGCTGCTTTGCAGAAGGTGCATGATGCAGGATGCTGTACAATGGCACATTTACTAGCTAAGGATTTATACTAATGCTGCAAATTAGAAGCCTGAACTGTAATCTGACAGAGTGCAACCTTTACTTGCAAAAAGAAATCAATCATTCAGTTAAATTGAACATTTTACAAGAGGTACACAATTTAACATTTCATTAAACATGCTATCTTCTTAATAATAGATGGTAGATTTTCAAATGAATATTGTGGTGAGAGTAATAAGTGCAACATTACTAGTGCTGCTGAGATCATTCATAAAATTATGTATTTTTTTTGGACTAGGCAGATGAAAATAGATCAAACTATGAGTTGTGTAACTGGAGATGACGTGAGCAAAGTCAGCTGCCAGTATGCCTAACTATTTTTTCTGTGTAAATGAGTGCAATTAATCATTAATTGATTTAGAAGAATACATTGTTAAGAACTGTACATAAATATAGGTGATTTAAAGTGTTCAATGGCAAGATACTGCATCTGAGTTTCTGGGTATAATCCATTATCTCCATGAAAACAAGAATTGTATGCGTAGTGTGACCAATTGCTGAATCCAGAAGAATGCTCCAATTTACTCTTAGTCATTTACCATTTATGAAGTTTAGCAAACTTATTGAGCACGAATCCATTGTGACGATCATAATTCAGCACCCCAACAAGGAGGAATTCAGCCTCATGACCTCTTTAATGAAACATGTTGATCACTGATCCAAGCTCGGATGCGATCAAGAAAGGTTCATTTCATGATGCTGAGCTGCTCATCTTTTTCAATTCTGTATTCGTCTGTATTAGGCTCAAGCATGCTAACCCCACTCCCAATCCCCATGCCAGTAAACAAATCTCTGAGCACATCAGTCTTTGTAATGTTTTTAAATCCCTTAACAGTCTAAAGTTTTGATCATCCTTTATGTAATCCATCATGCAATCTCAGCAGTTATTGATTTGCTAAATCACACCCTCTCCACCATCTTTGATGTCCTTGTCCCAAGTAGAAGCATTACTCTTTCTCACCCTAATCATTCCTCTAGTATACCTCTTATCTCCACTCCCTTAAGTGCAAGGCTCGCAGACTTGAGCACCTTTGGCAAACCATTAGTTTAACCATTCATTGCCAAATTTGACTGAACTACTTAAAGAATTACCGACCTGGCTTTCTGTCACTAAAATGCCCATTGCTCAAAAATCATCCAGGAAGGCAAAGCGAGCACCTAGCTTCTCTTTTCCATCACTAACTGTCTTCTTAAACCATCCTCCCCTCCTTCCTCCACCCTTGCCTCCAACAATGGGCTGAATTTGTTAAGCCTGTCATGAGTCCCAATGGCGGATCTGGAAGTGGGTGCCAGTCCCACTAGTCATGTGTGTGGCCAGCCCACTGCAATCACATGATGGGTGGCCATTTTACATAATGGAAGCACAGGGCCTGACCAATCACTCAAGGGGGCAGAATTCAAAGTGCCGAATACAACGTCAGATGACTCCAGAGTAGGTGCTGGTGCCATATTTTAAAGCCCTGCCAGCTCTGCTTGCATTGCTGACTTATTTGCAGTTTCCTGGTCTCTGCTGAAGCTGCCACACCCCACCACCACCACACCAGTGAAGGATGCCACAGGATGGCAGAGGCAAGATACAGGGTGGCCCCATGGTTTAATGATGCCTCTCTCAAGATTCTCCTCCAGGCTGCAAGGAAAAGGCGGGAGGTCCTCTTCCCCAGTGATAGCAAGAAGAGGTCCTCCCGCCTGACCAAGAAAGTCTGGATGGAAATCACAGAGATGGTCAGTAGCCGTGCGGTGAATCCACCCTCAAACATGGGTCCAATGCGCAAGAGGGTCAACAACCTCCTTCGTTCTGCCAAGGTGACTGCTCCATACCCCTCTCCTTTTTAGGGATTGCATTTGTATACACAGGAGGAAATGGATGTGGGGAAGAAGGCGCAACAAAGGCACTGGCAAAAGGGTTAAGCTTCATCTCATCCTGACGAGATGCATTGCTGCATCTCAACCCCAGGCCACCCTCTTTCACAGCTCACCCCTATTAACTCCCTGAGAGCACATGGGAGGATGAGCTCTTTAGGAAACCCCAGCAGGGGACAAGGGACTGCCACTAGCAGAACTGTCAAATTGATCTCTCTGTGAAGTGTGACCATTCCCTCTTTCCACTTGTAGGACAAGAGGGCCCACAACAGCAGGGAGACATCGTGGACTGGTGGAGGAATACCAGACATCTGGCATCTCTTGACAGCTGAGGAGGAACAGTAACTGATGGAGATACTGGCGTCTTAGCACAAGAGAGTGAGGATTGTCTTCAAACGAGATACAGTTCACTTCTGGAGATCCACATCACACATGGTTAACATGATGAAGCCAGCACAGACTAACCCCACACATGTTTGTGTTCTGTCATGCAGATCAGCGACCGCAGGAGACTCTAGCAGAAGGGGGAGATCATTCAACCTCTGAGGAGGAGCAGTCAGAGGATGCACCGTCACATGAATCTCCTGCACCTTCCGCCAGCACAGATACTTTCTCTTGGTTGGTTTCTGCTCTGCTGTAGAATTAAGGTCACAAACTGGTGAGAGGACTGCACACGCGCCCTAACAGCTGGCTGAAACAGTAGAGGCCTCTGACAGTCGGAGGACTGTGGGTGGTCAGGCCCATGCTGAGCCCCAGGCTGATGACGAACTTCTGTTGTGACAGCACAGGGCATTCTGGAGTTGTAGAGAGGGGTAAAGCAACATCTGGCAGAGATGCCAGAGGCCACACGCAGCCACGAGCAGACGATGGAGGAGTCCATCCATACCATGATTGCTGCCATGTCTCAGGCAGGTGAGTGCATGGCTTCCTCCATCGAGATATTGGTGACCCTTATGGAGCATCAGATCCCACAAATGCATGCAGACCTGCAAACCATCACCTTGGCCATGAGCTCGACGCAGCAGTGGCAAGTTGAGAAAAGGACAAGGTCCCTGGAGTGTTCTCCAGCTCGTCGTCCTTCTCTAGAGAGCAGGGAGGTTCAAGTGAGCCTTCAAAGGGAGGAAGAGAGGCTGAGCTCCACAGTGGGGGAATCCCCTCAGGGAG
Organism: Heterodontus francisci; assembly: GCF_036365525.1. NCBI lineage: Eukaryota > Metazoa > Chordata > Chondrichthyes > Heterodontiformes > Heterodontidae > Heterodontus > Heterodontus francisci. The sequence goes on from NC_090401.1 coordinate 26,654,191, forward strand.
CTCTGATTGTGGACAGGGGCTCTTCAGTCCCTCCGCCAGTGACCCCAGCTCCAGTAGCTGTGATGCATGAGGAGAGTCTTGCACCTGTGCAAAAAATCCTCTGGCAGCCAGTGCCTCCAGGCCTCAGGCAGCCAGAGCACGGCTACAGAAGTCATCACAGGCCAAGGGGCAGCCTGATCAGCAGCCTGCCTCCAGCCCAGCTGCTAGCACACATCATAGAAGCACTCGAAAATGTATAAAGAAAACCTCTGAGACACACTTGGGGTTTCAGGGGGTTTGACATTTGAAATTTGATTTGTCCCTCAAGTTATTTGTTTTTGAAGTTAACTTTCATTGCGGAAAATGCTTTTTCTTTCATGCCTTAAGTGTGAGATGCTGACTTCACCCTTTCCTCTTCGTGGGTGCCAATGTGAAGACAGCCCTCTTTTGATTAGTGTCTCTCATGGGCCACAGCGCGTAGTTAAGCTGGTGCTATGCATGGAGCACAAATAGAATGGAGGCGACAGACTGCATGCTTTGAGATGAGACTTTATTCATTTCACTCTGAGAGATCATCATGATGGCTGAAAGCGGGTAAGTATGAGACTCCTGCCTCCTTGGCCCATCGCTCAATGTGTCTGGTCTCCGGTGCAAGGGGTTAAACATCCAGCGCTGCCTGCTTATCACCCTCCACTGCGTCCTCCTCATCAGTTGAGGAGAGGCAGCCAATCATGTCCTCGTCATGCAAGCCTTCCCCCCTCTGCAGTGCAAGATTGTGCAAAGCACAGCAAACCACCACGATATGTGAGACCCTCGCTGAGGCAAGCTGTAGAGCTCCACTGGATCAATGCAGGCAACAAAATCACATCTTCAGCAGCTCAGTGGTCGCTCGGGTGGAGCAGGTGCTCCTCTACTCAATTGCGAAGGTTCCTCACAGGCATCAGTAGCGATGTTTTCAATGCATAGCCCTTGTACCTGAGAATCAAGCGGGGTGCCTGAAAAGTTGCGGCACCTGGGACAGTCAAAGTATGTAGGCATCATGGTGCATTCTGGGAAGCGGGTACACACCTGCAGGAAATGCTTTCAGTGGTCACAGACTAACTGGACATTGATTGACTGGAAGCCTTTCCTGTTGATGAAGGCAGCTGGATGGTCCGTTGGAACCTTGAGGTCAACATGCATACAATCTATCACACCATGCACCTGGGGAAATCCAGCGATGGCCCCGAAACCATTGGCCCTCTCAGTCTGACTACCATGGTCAGTCCAGTAGCGTACGTAGTCATCGGCCCTCTTTAACAAGGCATTGGTCGCCTCCTTAATGCATCGCTGGGAGACTCCACCCATGTCCTTGGAATGATCCAGACACGTAAAAGTTAAGTGCCACAGTGATCTTCAAGGCCATGGGCATAGGGAGACCACTGAATCCCATAGGTCACAACTCGTCCTGCTGCAGGGCAACTAAGTCGGTGACGGCCTCCCCGGAGAGCCGTAGTCTTCGCTGATAATGCCGCTCAGACATTTGTAGGTAGCTGATTTGAGTCCAGTACACTCTGACGCAGGTGGGCGCTTCTTGGCATGGCCACCTGCTGCTGCTCACATTGTAGACCTTCACGGGCGGGTGCAGCTGCCTCCTGGCTCCCCCTCCATCGGAGGCACTGCATCACGCCACAGAGATCCACAAAGACAGGGTGTATGAAACACATGCCAGGTGATCGGTATGCCTCCAGAGTGCTGTCCTTGCAGAGATGAAGCTGTCTTGGCAGTTTTTCCTTTGTGACTCCTCTCGGCTATCTCGCTAATGGTCCTCAGTGCCAATGCTTGCTGATAACCAACCCTCTCACCCGATAGTATGGCCACTCGATGCTCTCACTCAGTAGTATGGCCACCTGGTACTGCCACCCACCTGGTACTTAAAGGCTGCCTGTCCTCTACTAAATTCCAAGCTTTGCATTGAATCACTATCAATTACATGCTAATGTATTAAAACAAACTGTTCTACAATCTAAATTGCACTCCTGTCCTTTCGGGGTGGCGATGCCACCTTGGTGCTTTCCCGCCACTGACTGAATTCGGAACTGGCGTCATGATGTCGGATTTCTAGGCGTACACATCCGATGCTATTCTCTGTTCCCACACGCCTCCATTCCCCCTCCAAACAGCTTCACTAAATTTAGCCTATTAGGTGCATGAGCTCATGGACTTTTTTTTTACAAAAATGGAGACCATCTGAGCAGCTGCCTCAGCTGCTTCCCTCTCTTCAGCCAATGAGCCTACTAACTTTTTCTCAGGTTTCCCTAATTTTGCATCTTTCTGCAGTTTCTTTCCTGTCTCCCCTCATGCCCTCTCCGAGCTCATCTTGTCCACGAGACCCACCTCTTGCCTTCCAGATGCTGTTCCTAATTTTTTAAAAGATTCTTTCTTGGGATATGAGAATTGCTGGGAAAGCCAGCATTTGTTGCCCCTCCCTAATTGCCCTAGAACTGAGTGGCTTGCTAGGCCATTTCAGAGGGCAGTTAAAAGTCAGCCACATTGCTGTGGGTATGGAGTCACATGTAGGACAGACCAGGTAAGGACAGCAGATTTCCTTCCCTAAAGGACATTAGTGAAAGAGATTTTATTTTTTATGACAACCGATAGTTTCATGGCACCAATTCTGACAGTAGCTTTCAATTCTAGATTTTTTTTTTACTAATTAAATTCCACCAGCTGCCATGGTGGAATTTGAACCTGTGTCTCCAAGGCCTGGGCCTCTGGATTACTAATTCAGTGACATTACCACTACACCACCTTCTCTCCCTGCTAAACTGCTGATCACTCAAATTGCCTTCCTGGCTCCTATATTAGCTGACATTATTAATTGTACTCTCTCCTTAGGGATTGTCCCCCTCTCCTTCAAATCTGCCATCATCACCCCTCTCCTCAAAAAAATCAATCCTTGACCCTTCCATCCTTGCAAATTCCTGCCTTATCTTAAACCTCCATTTCCTTTCCAAAGGCTTTGAATGTGCTGTCGCTTCCCAAATCCATGATCATCTTTCTCATCGCTCCTGTTTAAATTCCTCCGAGTAGTTTACACACCCATTATAGCACCAAAACGGCTTTTACAAAGGTCACATCTGACATCCAAGTTCACAATAACATAGGTAAACTATCCCTCTTCTTCCTCTTCAACCTGTCTGCAGCTTTTGACACAGCTCATCACAGAATTCTGTTTCCATGCCCCTCCAATGTTGTTTGGCTGGTCTCCCAGATTCTTCCCTGCATAAACTTGAGGTCATTCAAAACTCCAATGGGCGGCACAGTGGCGCAGTGGTTAGCACCGCCGCCTCACAGCTCCAGCGACCTGGGTTCAATACTGGGTACTGCCTGTGTGGAGTTTGCAAGTTCTCCCTGTGTCTGCGTGGGTTTCCTCCGGGTGCTCCGGTTTCCTCCCACATGCCAAAGACTTGCAGGTTGTTAGGTAAATTGGCCATTATAAATTGCCCCTAGTATAGGTAGGTGGTAGGGAAATATAGGGACAGGTGGGGATGTGGTAGAAATATGGGATTAGTGTAGGATTAGTATAAATGGGTGCTGATGGTCTGCACAGACTCGGTGGGCCGAAGGGCCTGTTTCAGTGCTGTATCTCTAAAAATCCAATGCCCATATCCTAATTCACATCAAAACCTGCTCACATATCTCGTGTGCTCACTGATTTACATCAACACGCAGTCAAGCAACACCTCAATTTTAAAATCTTCATCTTTGGTTCAAATCCCTCCATTGCCTCATCCCTGCCTTTCTCTATAATCTCCGTCAGCCCTGCAACCTCTGCAGCCCATCAAATCTGGCCTTTGACTATTCCTGATTTTAATCACTCCACCATAGGTGGCTGTGCCTTCAGCTGCCTAGGCCCGAAGCTCTGGAAGCCCTCCCTAAACCTCCCTGCCTCTCCTCTTTCCTCCTTTTAAGGTGCTCCTTAAAATCTACCTCTTTTACCAAGTTTTTGTGATATGGCCGAACATCTCCTTGTGTGGCTCAGTTTCAAATTTAGTTCCATGACACTCCTGTAAAGTGTCTTGGGATGCTTTATGTTAAAAGCACTATATAAATGCAAGTTGTTGTTGCATCAAAATAAGAGTTCTTAAAGAGCAAGTTACCTGACTGAGGTCATTTTAAGACAGGGCGAACTCATAGAATATCCTGCTCCATCACCTCTCACTGCAATGTCACCCATGTAGTCACAACAAAAGGTTCAACATGCAACTGGTACCATACATTAAGACTCTACAAAAAATGGCCGACCAAGAATGACATGGAAAGTAATAACTGGAGAGCAAGTTTACAAGAACTGTCATTAAAATTATTGGTCTGAAATGATAGTTATTACTGTGAATGCAGGAAGTTACTTTTGACAAAATGTTACTGTCAAATCAGCTTTAAGAATTAAATTCAGATAAACACAAATGTTTAAATACAGAAACATTGCTGATAATCTATGATTTATGTTTTTCGTTGTCATGAAGACCCCACTGGCTGGAATGAGGCATATTAATTTGGTCATATAAAACATTAAATTTAAACTGTTGCTTGACTGAAGAGATGAATTGTTTAAAGAGATCAGCAGTGGCTGGAAAAATTTGTATTCGAAAAGACAGTTGCTTAGAAAAAGACAATGGAACTGCTCCCTGATCCAATTAAACCAAATGGATTTTCATCACCAGACATTGAAGGTGGAACACGCCAGCATTCCATTTACCACCCCCCGCCCCCCTGCCACTGCAGGTGCCTACTAAGATTAAAGGAATCCACAAAAATGCAGGAGAGTTTGTTAAAAAAAAACAACTAGTCGAAAGACTAACCTGCTGGCTGAGGGTTTTTGAATTGTGCTCATAGGACAGTTTGAAGATAGAGACTGCTTTGAAGACAACAGAGAAGGAAAGTCTCTCTCCCTGGCTCTCTTTCTCTCTCACAAATTTCCCAATCCACTGAAGACACTTAAACCTCAAGAGAGAAGACTGCTCCATCGAAACAAATTTGAAAGCGTGCACTGGACCCCAACGAAACGGCAAGATTTACCTGCAATCAAAGACTCTACATCAAACTCAAAAGACAGTAAATGAACCCCAGCTATCACTTCAAGCTTTTCCCCTTTATTCTTTCTGCTTTTCTGTCTCTATCTGCATGTGTGTTTATCGCGTATGCATGCGAGCGTGGTCACATCGCGTCGCATATTCATAGTAGTTTTAACAGAATTAGAGTTTTAAGGTTAGTAAACTTGCAACTTTCTTGTTTAAATCTAAGAAAACCTATTTGGTTGATTTCTTTGCCTTGCAATTGGAGAGCAGTGAGCAAGGATTCACTGAAGGGGAGCTAAAAACACGGTGTTTTAAAAAATTAAACCCTGTTACCGTCAAACCAGGCAAAGGCTGAGAGGGAACCCCTAGACCCCTTTCTCACCTGGTCGTAACACTCATAGTTAATAAATTAACCAATCTTATCAGAATGGAAATTGCTACTAATACCATTTTAGCTAATATATTGCTAACATTTGGTTTTCCAGACTGTATTATCAGTCTGTAGCACTGACTTATTCAACTCCTTGCCTGCTTTCGACCCGGACCCATTATAAACACCAGAATCATCTAAAAATTTCCTGCATTCTTTTTCCATGCTAGTTCCCAATCTGCCATCACCCGATCCTCTTTGACCTTTTTTGGCACTCTTTTACTTAAAGAATCAGATTTAACATTCTTGTAATTGTCGTCAAATCCCTCCATTTCTTTGCCCTACCCTATTTCTGTAACCTTCACCTACCTCAGATCTCCAATCCTCTGATTCTGGAATTCTGTGCATTTCCTCCTATCCTCCCACCCCTCTCCATTCGACCTTTGGCAATGAGCCTTCAGTTACCTTGATCTTAGTTTTGGAATTCTTTCCTCAGACATCTCCACACTCTACATTCTTCCACATCTTTAAAAGCCTTCTTAAAACCTATCTCTTGATTTAAGACTTTGGTCACTCTGTCCTAACCTTCCCCTAAAAAGCTCAGAAATCAATTCTTATCTCCTGTACTGCACTTTAGGATGCTTTCCTGTGAAAACAGTGCTATTCAAAAAAAGGTTGCTGTTACTTCAAACCATAACTTGATATTTTTTAACAATAAAATTACATTGTGATATCAGCAACTATCAAACAAGCCTACCTCTCCTGTCACACTGCAAAATGTTGAAAGTGTCATGCAGGCCCTCACCTGCCAAGAATGAGGCACATTAATTTCGCCACATGGACATTACATTTCAAATTGTTACTGGGAAGACGAGAAGGCCTGTGGTTAGGGTTTGCCAGGCCCCTGGCTGGAAAGATATTTTTGCATATTAATAGACAGTGCATGGAACAAAGGAGCTATCCCCTGCTTCAATGCAATCCACAAACAGATGTGGTCAAACCAGTTAGTCACATGACTAACCTGCTTGGCAGTCTGGGTTTTTTTCTGAATTGTACAGTTTTGAACCGAGAGTCGGCAGAAAGCTGTTTGCTCCTGGATTGAAAAGACCTCTCCTGGCTGGCTCGCCACAGTCTCTCCAGTCTGCTTCCATCTCTTTCTCACGGAACTCCAAAACCCACTGAAGACACATGAACCCCAAGAGGGAAAAGTCTCCTACAGTGAACAAGGTTTAAGAAGTATACTGGGCGCCAATGAAAAGCAAGATCTACCTACAATCAAGGACTCTGAAGCGAGCTCGAAGCACAGTAACAAAAAACCCTCTTCAGAGATTGCCTCAAACTTTTCCATTTTATTTTTCTTCTGCTCTTTCTGTCCCCACTTGCATGTGTGTATCGTGTTGTGTATCCGTAGATGTCAACTGAATGAGAGTTTAAGTTTAATAAATTTCACTTTTCTTCTTTAAACCTGAGAAAACCTGTTGTGCTGGATTATTTGCCTTGTAATTGGAAAGTGGTGAACAAGGACTCACCAAGAGGGAGCTAAAAACACTGTATGTTTAAAATTAAACCTTGTTACAGTAGGACCAGGTCTGAAAGGGAACCAAAGACCTCTTTCTCATCTGATCGGAACAATAATTAGACACTGAAGTATAAAACTAACCAACATGAAGTTTATTGTAAAGTGATTCATTGATGTAAACAGTTGTTTCAGTTTAGCGAGAGGAATTGTACTTGCAGGGATCAATGCTGAATATAGATTTCAGCCACTAAGGGGCAGTACATTTACTGTAATATATCCATTGTATTTAAAACCTCATAGCCACTAAGGGGCAGTACATTTACTGTTATATATCCATGTGTTTATAACCTCTGATAGAGCAAGAATTTGAGAATAAGAGATTTTGTTTTGAAATTAAACAACAAGCTGCAATCAGGCGACAGATGAAAGTACAATTTTTTCAGAAATCTTACTGCTGAGAAAGAAAAAAAAATGAGAATGGATGAAATGTTTCATTTCATTTTGATTGATTTTAGCTAACACTACTCTTGCAGATTGTTAGTTCAGAAATTTGTTGAACCTTTTCAAGTTTTATATATTCCCTGGCATTCTCTTTAAAAAAAAACCCATAAAGATACAGTCACAGCTGAATTGCAGGCTTTGACCCAATTGCAGTCCAACCATTGCATTGCGTTTGTAATAGATTCACGAGGGTATGTTCTGACTTTGGGTGATAGTGAATACCCCATTGTACTTCGCTTTTGGGAGGAACGATTTCATTCCCCTCTAAATGTTTTTCTCCTTTTGATCTCCCTAGACCAGCACATTTAAAAGAAGGAAGATAGGTCATCAGCTCCTAACTTTGCAGTGTTATTCTGAGGCAAGATCATCAGAAATATGGGAAGAGCAGTAATGAGTCTCCCTTCAATGTGTGTATCCTACCTATGCTGTGAAATCAGTGCAGTGAGAGACATCACATAAATATCCCCAAACTGTTGCATTGCACAATGCTGTGCCAATTATTCAGGGATTATGAAGTTGTGAGAGGAGGAGTGAGAAAGTGGGGAAAGGGTGTACATTTTCAGATTTGCAAGAAATCTTTTAAAGAGACAATAAACTTGTTTTTGATATTTTGTGGAAAATCGATAGCAACAGTTTGCTTTTATGTAGCTTCTTTAAGGTAATGACAAAAGCAATAGAGGTGAGATGAGTTTTTTTGACCCTGCAAATTATGATCTGGAGATGCGTTACCTGAAAGGATGGCAGAAGCAGATTCAAGAACAACTTTCAAAAAGGAATTGGATAAAAATTTGAATGGGAAAATTTTCAGTGCAGGGGAATGGAACAAATTGGATAGTTCTTTCAAAGAACATGCACAGGCGCGATGAGCCAAATGGCCGCCTTGTGCTCTGTATCATTTTATGATTTAACATTGTAACAATGTTCCCAAGGCATTTCACAGGAGCATTAGTTGACAAAAATTTGACACCAAGCCATGTAAGAAATATTAGGACAGGTGACCAAAAGCTTGGTCAAAGAGCGAGGTTTTTAAGAAGCGACTTAAAAGAGAAGAGAGAGGTAGAAAGGCAGAGAAGTTTAAGGAGGAAATTCCAGAGCTTAGAGTTTAGGCAACTGAATTCAAGGCCACCAGTGTTGAGAATTGGGGATGTGCTAGAGACCAGAATTGGAGGACTGCAGAGATCATGGAGGGTTGTAGGGCTGGAGGAGTTTATAGAAATCAGGAATAGTGAGGTCATTGAAAGATCTGAACAACAGGATGAGAATTTTTAAATCAAGGCCTTTCCAGAAGGAGCAAGGAGATGCAGAAAGGCATGTTCACTCTGAGTGGGTGTAGACTGCAAAATGTTGGAGGGAGGAAGATATGTGTACTTTAAACAGTATAATTGAATTTAAGAGTGAGCAGGAGTGGAAAGCTAAGGAAAATCGTCTCACTCACTTCCTCCTCTTTATAATTTACAGGAAATCTAGAAGCGTTTCCCAGCTGAAGTGGACATTTATTTCAACTTTACTTAAGTTCATGCCATTTAAACAAAACAGATATTTCTCCAGAGTGTGCAAATGTCCGATATGAAGTTCAGCCTACATTCAATCAAAAGCTGCCAGCAAAACCTGACTTTACATCCTTTATGTGCTTTCACCACATTATTAAAAAAAATGCCCAAATTGTTTAAGGAGTTTAAAGCCACTTCACGCTCATTTCAAGAGCCTTTATTTTTGATGCCATGGAATCAGGGCCTTGGCTGATTAAGGTTGAGAGTTGGGACCCAGTGGCTGTGGGATGTCCCACAGTGGTCGGAAATCCCTGTAGGAAATGTAGCACCTGTGGAAACTGGAAAGAACTCGGATTTATTTAACACAAATATGAAAACAAGATACTATGAATGCTGGGTGTAACATTGTGTTGTGGTGACTTCACCTTTAAGAAACCGTACCTTTAAGAGACCAGGCCACTGATGCAACTGATGACAGCATCATACATAAATAAGGAGACAACGCCATTCTGAGAGATACATTCAATACAGGGCTTGCAAAGAGCACACACACCAGAGAGGAAAAGACATGGACCAGAGATTGTGCAATATAGATAAGTAAGACAATAAATAGTGTTTGCGTTGAATCTTCATTTTATGAAGATTTAAGAAAACACAGCACAACACTACTCTGGGAATCTGAAGTAAAAACACAAAATGCTCAGCAGGTCTGGCAGCATCTGTGAAGACGGAAGCAAAGTTAATGGCTGGGATTTTACGTTGGGCAGACGGGAGCTGGCCACCGACTGACAAGTTGGTAACGAACCACTTCCGCCTTGCCTGGGAATCCGTTCCGTATTTTACGGGTCCCCAGGCTTTAATTGTTCTGAAGCGGGACTTCCACCCGCTTGAGGGAGGAAGTCCCGCCTCATTGAGATGCCGGCTAATCAGCCGGCCAGCAACTCTTAGTCCCAGCAGCACCACCGGTAGTGGTGGCCACTGCTGGGACTGCAGTCCAACTGCCAGGAGTTCAGTAAGTTTTTTTGCCTCGCCGGGGGTAATTGGTCGGGCCCCAGCGAGGCAAGGGTGGTCAGCTGGGGGGAAAGGGGGTGTGTTGGATGCAGGGGGTGGTTGGGGTAGTGGGGGTGGGCTGTGCCTGATGAGCAGGACACCCACCCCAGGACGATCATCAGCTGCCTGGTATTTCCAGGCAACTTTTCCCAGCTCCAGGACACCCGTTTGCCACGCATATAATCCGCATGGTGGCGGACAAAGGCCCTTAAGTGGCCATTAAGGGCCTTGATTGGCTTGGGACAGGTGGGCCATTTCTCGCACCCCCCCACCCCCCGTCCTTTGTAAAGGGCGGCGGAGGCAGGAGTGGGTCGCGAAAGCCTTCTGGAGCTTCCCGCTCCATTTTACGCCACCCCACCGCCAACATCCTGCTCGTTGGGGTGGTGTAAAATTCTGACCAATGTTTCAAGACCTTTCATTAGAACCATTTTCATCCCATCTGAATCTGACATTGGGTCACTGACCTGAAATGTTAGCTCTTCACAGATGCTGCCAGACCTGCTGAGTATTTCCATCATTTTCTGTTTTTATTTTGGATTTACTTAACACCTTTTACCCTTTCAGGACATCCCAAATTGTTTGAGTTATTGGATTACATTTGCAGTGTGGTTACTGTACATGCAGGTAAAAGTGGCAGCCAGTTTGTGCACAAGTTTCCACAAACAGCAATGATTCCCAGTGGTGTTGGTTGACCTGGACATCAGAACTTCCCACTCGTTAAACAGGCAGTTAAGACCTCAGTTTGACATTTCATCCAAAAGATGGTACCTCCAAAAATGCAGCATTCCCTCAAGTGCTGCACTGAAGTGTCAGCCTAGTTTATGTGCTGGAGTGGGGCTTGAACTCCTCACCTTCTGACTCAAAGGCAAGAATCAAATGGAGCTGAGCTGACACCTGTTTTTGATATTTTTAAAGTAATTTTTTTTTTTAAGTGCTGAAGGAACTAAAGGCCAGACTGCAAGGAACCAAAATGGAATTTGCCTCAGGTGGCTTGAACTATCAGTCTGTGATCAGAGCATCACCTGGCTTCGGGATGTGAGATAGGATGACTCAAGCACTGTGCAAACTAACTTGCAGTGGCAGCTGGAAGAAATTAATGTAAGTTAAGTACAAAAGACAGGCAACAATAAAAGGTAGAAACATGATCAGCAGACAGTATGGAAACATGGTGTTAGGAGGACATCTTTGGCATATTAACTAGGTATATAACAATATATCTCCCATGGAGTTTTTCACACTAGATAGAACCTTGGATACACAATAGGATGCTAGGCAACATGCACTAGGTTATAGGAAGGCACTGAAGTGTAAGAACCACTGGGGGAGCAGGAGATGTTCTGGGGGTGAGTGGGTGGGGGAGGAAGGATACAAGTCATGAATCATTGCCCTGACATTCAGTCCTGTTCCCAGGCAGCTTCACTCATCCTCGACCAACCAGTTCACACCCTGTCCTCAACCTGAAACCATTTTGCAGTCAGTAAATACAATAATAACACAACAAAATGGGAGAGGGCATAACTATCCAGGGTCAACCTGGAAGGCACAGAATGAGGCACAGCAGATTAGAAGAGAATCAGGGCAGTTTGGGGTGGACAAGGCAAGTTTGGAAATGATTTGGGCATGCCAACAATAGGTCAACAATTAATAGAACAGCTATCTCTTGGTGTTGCTAAGGACTCTTGACAGTGAGCTAGAAAGCAGTCAAAACAAGGTCAAAGTTAGTGGCTTTTGCAGCTCCAAGTTTCGAGTGGAGACTAGACCATGGGATCCCATAATAGTTACATTTCAATGGAAACTGGACAACTTGTAAGCTGAAATATTTTGAGTAAGTTATTTACCTGTTCCCTTGTTCCATTAGAAATTGTATCTCTGTCCTGTCTGTACTGGTGGCTCAGAATTAATCAGTTGCTGTTTAAAAAGTTTAAATTTGAGCTCTTATTTTGTTCACGTACTGTGTCTGAGTCTGAGTCTGCCATTCTTCACATTCATTTGTTTGCTCTCTTGTTGTTATGAAGCAAATGAGTACCTGTACGTCCAGAGCTCATGTGGCTTCTGTAGCACAACAGTTATTTGATGCCAACTGCCTTGCCTAATTGTTTGGCAGTGAAATCTGCTGAAACAGCATGGTAATTATTAATGTTGTCAAGTTTCATTTCAGCATGGGTTGTGATCTGCTTGACTGACTGGGAACCCATTTTCTGAGTCCGAATAAACTGTTATTGTTTAGTCTACCTATATTCAGCACACCAACAACATTTTCAATCAATGAGAAGTTTGGGACTTTTCCAAGAAAGCCCGATAAGCATAGTTTGAGAGAACCTAAACTAAAAGGGAAAAATAACCACAAACTGAGGATGGACGATGGCCCAGAAATTCAACCAATAGGAACCTTGACCGATGAACTTTTAAGTTAAAAGATCAAGTCATAGGCCATAGCTTCTTCAATACTCACCTGGGCTACTGGATGAATAAATATGGAGAGGTGAGATCATCTAATTTGAGTGAGGGGAACAAAGATGTGGATTAGCTCATTCTCCATGACCCTGAAGCTTGCCTCCAGAGTTTAGAAGACTGAGTTATGAGAAAAGGTTAGAATGGGAACAAAAGGGAACCGATGGAGATATGTAGGATATTAAAATGAAAAGAAGTAATTAATCTTGGTATCCTTCATCTGTACTTTTTGCTGACCCATCACAGAGAATACTGGAAGAATCTCTGCAACTGGGTTAACACCACTGGGGGAGAAATTAGAAGGTAATGGGGAAAAATAGGATATCAAGTGTCCAGCAGTTTTACGAATTAACATTTGAACCCAATCCAGAAATTAGATGCAAAAGGTTCCAGCCACCATTGCAGTTGAACTAATTTATATCCTCGTGTATTCAAGCGCCTATGTTGATTGGATTGTCATAAGGCAAGCTGTTGCTGCTGCAGCTGTGCGACTCCAACTGTTAACACTATTTGGATTGTGGTTATCCTTGCTGTTAACATGACAACAAAGGCAACGCACTCACAAATTGTATGATGAGCTGTATTGCTCAGTGTTACGACCAGGTGAGAAAGGTGTCTGGGGTCCCTCTTAGCTTTCACTTGGTCTTACCGTAACAGGTAACACACTGTGTTTTTAGCTCCCCCTTGGTGAATCCTTGTTCACTGCTTTTTTTTAAAAATAAGGCAAAGAAACCAACACAAACAGGCTTTCTAAGGTTTAGAAAAGAAAAGTTGAAATTTATTAAACTTAAACTCTAATTCAGTTAACGCCTATGGATACAAGACATGCCCACGCTAGCATGCATACACAATACACATGCAAATGGAGACAGAAAAGAGCAGAAGAAAAATAAAGTGGAAAAGTTTGAGGCAATATCTGAAGAGTTTTTGTTACGGTGCTTCGAGCTCACTGTAGAATCCTGGATTGTAGATAGATCTTGCTTTTCGTTGGCCCAATATTCTTCTGAAACCTTGCTCACTGTAGGTCATTTTTTTCTCTTGGGGTTCATGTGTCTTCAGTGGATTCAAAGGCTTGAGAGAAAGAGATGGGAGCAGACAGGAGAGATCTTCTCAGTCCAGAAGCAAACAGATTTTCTCAGTTCAAACTGTTTGTACAATTCAGGAAAACCCCTCAGTTTGCCAAGCAGGTTCGTCATGTGACTAGTTGGTCTGACCATGTCTTGGATTGTATCAACTTTGCAGTCTCTGGAATGCCCCTCTTACACACAATACCTGGTGATCAAGGTCCATTGTGGGTTGAATGTGTCAGGGAATAGTCCTTTGTCTTTACAATCACTGTCTGTTAATATGAAAAAGTCTTTTCCGGCCATGACACTAAAGAAGAATTCCTAGTGCCTAACTGTCAACTGAGGGCTAGAATATGTGCTTGTCAGTTATCTAATGACAGATGCATGATTTGAAAGAGGAAGGAAGGAGGCAGTTGTGTCTCTTTCAGGTCAAATTGACATGTTTGGATAATTGAAACTCTTAATTATGGTGTTTGTGCATGTATCAGACACACCCTAATCATCAAATAGTAATCAAAAAAGTTCTCTACAAACTATCTACTCTTCCTCTAAAAAATTAATGAAGCAGTCATTGAATTAATGAGAACATAAAATAAATAAGGATTTATGCGTGAGAAATTTGGCCGCCTCACAACTAGATATTAATTCATTTCTTTCTCATAACTTTTATATGTTTACGTGCACTTGTTAGGCTGTAGTAAAGGTGTTATGAAATAGAATACTTTATTCTCTTTTCCTTCCATTCCTAATGGCCCATGAGATAACCCATTTGTTTCACTGCTTTACAACCAGAAGATCGTGCTCTTGGTTTTTCGATAACAAGAACCTTTTCTTTTATGTGAACAAGTCATTGGCTTGACTCTCAATCCAGGTCTGGATAGGTGCCATGAGGTCATTACTCCACTCTCATCAGACCTGAGTACCCCACTAGGGGCTGAATTTTATTAGCTCACCGCCATTCTCAGCAATGAGCTTCAATAAGTGCATGGCACACGCACTTCATCCCTGGCAATGTCGTCCGTCGCCACCACACAAGCGCCAGTGCCATTTTTAAAGTGCTTCATGCACTGACAGGTAATTTAAATTTTTAAAGAGAACTGCACTTTGAATTTAAATGAAAACAGTCAATGAAAGATCGAAGCCACTCTTCCACCCCCCACCAATGACCAAATAAGATATTTATTTCCCTCTCCCCTCCAAAAAGACTTTTTCCCGGTCCCGACCTTTCATCCCCAAACTTTATTATTGTTGCCCTTCAACCCCTTGCCACCATCCCCTCAGCCAATCATAAAAGTTTTCCTTGCTTGCTCCCTTCCGGCCGGAAAACTTCACTCCTCCCCACTCCCCAACAGTGTTCCCCCTCAGGTCTCCGATCGGAGATCCAAAGGCACGGGACTTCTGGCAACCAGCCAGAATATCGGCATGGGACAGCCATCGCGACAAGGTAAGTCATTATTCATTAATTTAAATGTAATTAATATATTTAAATAAAGTCTCCGTCACCATGGGGCGGGGAGGCCACCACAAGGCCTCGCTGCTGCCGGTAAAATGGGGTGGGGCCTTCCTGGCGTTGAGGCCCATAGCGGGCCTCTCCCTGAAAGATATTCCGGTATTCAGAGGCTGGAGCCTCTTGCTCACCTAGACTATGATGGAAGATCACTTAGATACAAGGTTTCTGCTGGATATCAACCCAGTATTCAGAGACTGGAACTCTCCTTTTCTGGAGTCGGCCTGAAACCCATTATCTTTTACTCAGAGATGTGAATGCTACTACAAAGACTATGCTCACTTCATGGGACACTTAAAAGGCTAAAATAAAACTTTTAACAGAAAGACAGGAGAATTGTGCTTTTTTTTCTCCATAATTGATGACCTGTTAACAAAATGTCATTCCCATAAATCAGAGTTACACATTTCCCTGATTTCATTAGTGGATTATTGATTATTGAGAGAAGTCGATATTCTCCCATTTCTTTCATTAAAAGTGGAATTCTAGGCTTTTGGAACATGTAATCAGTGACCATGTTAAATACAACTAGGTCAGAAATGATAAATATACTGTGTGATGGGGAATGTTTGATGCAATGATTCTCAGATATTTCTTTAGAAGAATATCGCTACTGCATCACAACCCATTCCGAACATTTTCTCGAACAAGATCATTGAATTAATATAACATCAATTAATACAACCAACATTCAATTAAGATGGCCCAAGCTTCTTTCACAGCATACACCAAAAGAGTTTATAAGGGGAGAATTTTATCATTGAAGTTCACTGACAATTTACTTTCCTATTACAGGAAACTGTAATAAGTTCAAATGATTTTGCTGGCTGTGCTGCAAAATTTCTCTTTGTTGTCTGATAGTGATCTATAGCTGATAAAGACAAAATTCCCAGGCAATCAGTTATTCCCTTTTATCTTTTTTTTTATTATTTTTCTTTCTCTTCACATGGTGAAAAGCCTTATTCAAGGTTGATTTACAAAAAAGTGAAAAGGGTTCAAAGCAAACTGTTCTCTCAGCAATTCCTAACCTATAGACTTTCAGTTCTTCAGCTCAAATTCTGTTTTCACCAACACTTTTTATATAAAAATGGCAGACGATGCAATTTCAAATTTATTTGCTTTAGAACTATTTAAAAATATTTTCTCACAAAACCTATTTAATTATTTATTTTCACATTACTATCGCTCGCTAGCTTCTGCATTCTTTCTTCTTTCAATAATTCTGATGTTGTAACTGATGCGCGAGGCTGTGATTTCAAATCCAGAATCATAGCAGAATGATAAAGTGATGCTGAAGGTTCAGTCCATTACTTTAAATGGTACCCATGAGCACTCTGACTTACTGATTAAACAGTTTGCACTATATGGCACTATATGGGTACATATGAGGGCATTGAATGTCAACCTCATTAATAGTACATTTATTAATCGTGGCTGAATTTGGTGTTCTTCAGACTTGGGTCTTGGAAAGATAAAACTATTATTACTGTAACTACACAATGCAAGTCCAGTTAGTTGCAAATAGTGGCAGAATGTAATAATGGTTTGTAGCTGGTCTCATCTACACACAGCATAAGAAATCTAATGCTACACCATTTGAAAAAACGTCGTAAATACTTCAGTACCTTTATGCAATATTAAATCAAATTATCTGCTGTCATCACAGTTAATTCATTACCTATTTTGCCATAATAATGTGGTTGGTTTTGAAAATGATTTAACATGGGGAAAAGTACCTTTGTTCTTCAATAATACAATTAACATTATACAAAATCCAATAAATCCAACTCAGAGTGATTACTTAGGGAATAAAGCATATCTGCAGATATTAAACAAGGTTCCCAGATATGGCAAATTTGAACAGGAAACCCAAGTGTTCGAATTTTTGGGTCTACTTTAGATATTCCCTTGGGTGCAGCAGTATTGGTGACTCCCATAAGCAATCCCCTCATCTTACATTCAGGAATGAACCCATATTGCTCAAGATCTAATCATGTGATAGTATAATCTTGGGACAGGTATCAATAGCAATGACCCACTCCCCACATCACCCCCCACCCCTCACCCCACCACTGCCCTTATGATGCGCATTGGTTAGCGTGTCTTCCAAATGTGTCCTGGCATGTGCTCTTCTAATCTATCAGTTGGCAGACTGAAAAAACACTTTAGTGAGATGAGGCCAATTACATATTATTCCTCAGGGAATGTATATTGGCCTTGGAAGGGGAACAGCACCAATTCATGAGAATGATGCCGGAGTTAAATTATGAGGACAGATTGCATAAACCTGACTTGTATTTCCATTAAGTTTTGAAGGTTCATTGTAATCAAATCCAAGTTTTTAAAATGATAGACATTTGATAGGGTAGATACAGAGAAAATATTCTCTCGGGTGGGAAATCAAAGGGGCATAAATTAGAGTGAAATCAGGAAGCACTTTTTCATGCAAGGAGCTCACTTCCCCAAAAGGCTGTAGATGCTGAGTCAATTTAAATTTTCAAGACTGAGACTAATAGATTTAGGGTATCAGTGCAGGCCAAGTTCCTAATTGGTAGAGTAACCACCTTGTCTGGGCATAGTGCATTCTAGTGTTAAGTTGCTTCATCTCCAGCTTGTGTCTACACACGTTTGAGGCTCTCGGAGCCGCGGCTCCAATCATTAATGGGAACATCAAGGGAAATAACAAAGACAGTGGATCTTCTGAATTCTGCAGCTTGCCAGTTAGTTGAACAGCCACACTCCAATTTTATTGTCTCAGTTGGGAGAACACTTAACGATAAATCACAGAAACTACATGTAGAAATGAAATTTCACAAAAAAGTAACTACAAGAGAAAAATACATTTAACACATATACAGCTTCAATGGAACAGCAGATTGGCAGGGTGTATAACACGAGGCTGTTTTGCACCCTTGTCCAATTTAAAGATTCGCTCAGTGGCGGGATTTCAATTCACGGGTCAGGACCCCGACGTCGCATTCATTTTCAGGTCCCGACCCTGCACTGCGCCGGCAACACAACACGTTGCTATTTCAATTGAAAATAAAGTTAATTGGCCCAGGGTTGGGTTTGCCATCCAACTAGTATTGGTGGGCACAGGAAGGAGGCAGGGCACAGGAAGAAGTGGGCCCAATTTAAAGGGCAGGCGGCAGCCATTGCTGTGGTTGCCATTTGCTCAATAATGGAACGAGCTAGGCAGTGGGTAGGAGGGTCCTGTGCCAAGGCATCCCCCCATTTTTCTGACTCCTCACTTGAGTTGCTGCTGGAGGGGATGATATCATGGAGAAATATTCTATTCCCTGCATGTGGCACAAGAAGGCCTGCAAGGTAGACCGAGAAGGCATGGCTTGAGATAGCTCATGAGGTCAGCAGCAGAGGAGTGGTGAGGAGAAACTGGGTCTAGTGCAGGAAAAATTTCAACGACCTCCTTATGTCTGGCAAGGTGAGTCCAAAGATAGACGCAGATGGCGTGTCTCCTGGTCAGCAGTCACTAGAATGCAAAAGGGAGGAACATCCTTAGAGCGCCTAGAGTTCTCCTGACCATAGGAGAGTATGTGCACAGCAGCATTCATGACCCATAAGCAAAGATCATAACCCTAGTACTATTGGACAGTAGGCGACACTGAAGACTGCAACATCTTATGTGAATGAAAAGCTGCAAGTGGTGACAGAGAGAGGCACTGTCTTAAAGGCATCTTACAGGCCAAACGGGAGAACAATACCAGGGAGAGCGAGAGGGCACATTTGGATGGTGGGGTATCCCAGCTCGTGTCACTAATGCATTTTGAGGAGCTGGCCCTTGATCTGGCTAGAGTGGCAATCCACCAGGACGTTGGATATGGAGAAATAAGAGTCCAATATAGACAGTATGAAAAGATCTCAACATCTCCAGGTTCAGGGCATGAATGAAAATCATCCCCATGCAACAAGCTTTCAATGCATAAGCTGTCAACTTATTATTTTAAGCAGCAGAAGCATCTGTTGATTGTACCATTTTCTCATGACCACCTTCTCTTCTGTCTCCCACAGGGTCAGCAGCAGAGGTGGAGGACTTGACACCCCACCAACATGTTGGGAGGAGTCAGAAGAGGAAGAAAGATCGGAGCCTGCACCATCATTTTTCTTGTACACTCTCCATCAACACAGATACTCGCACCTCAGTGAGTCCTCGTGCAGTATTAAAAACGATGGCACGGGGTGAAGCGCACATCACTTCAGAGCAGGAGGAGATAGAGAAGGCAGAATCAGCTGTGGGCAGGCCCCCTCAGAGGATTGAGGACAGGCGTAGCCCTGCTCAGCGGGGCGGAGATGCAGAACCTCGGGAGTCACTAAGCAAGCAGCTCTACCTGGAGAATCAATGTGAGATGTGTGCCCAGATGTCAGAGTTACCTGAGGCAATGTAGAGTCATGGGGTGAGAAAGGAGGAGTTCATTCATCTCACATGCTCCACAATGTCTCAATACTTTGCATGCATGAGCTCCTCCTTTGAGAGACTTGCCAACCTTAAGCAACCTCACTCTGAGTGGATGGGGGAACAGCACACTGACATGCACAGAATGCATGCCATGTCTGTAGCATTGACTGGTCAGTGGTCCAAATGGCGCAAAGAATCATGGAGTGGATGCCAGCTGTGCCCCAGTTGTTGGCGAGGGTGTCATGAAAGGGTGAGGAGGCAACAGATGGTGATGAGGGGGCCACCCCTCACAGGACTCCGTCGTCATCATCTACTTCCATGGCCTCCACTGGAGGAAGCATCTGTCGAGTTACGCCCTGTGGCAAAGGCTGCCCCTGCAGTGATGTTGCTGCAGCAACCTTTGGAGGTGTTCACCTCACACCTCCAGGACGCGGCCAACCACCATGGGTATATCAGTCCCAGACAGGCACCAGCGAACAGTCTGCCTCCACCATTGTCAGTCATAGCGGGATTGGCCATGAGCGGAGACCATCACATTGGTGAGGTCACTTTATGGGTCACGGGTGTTTCTGTTGTATCTGTTGTTTCACATTAAACTGTTATGTGATAAAGCACGGGGCATGTTGTTGCCCTAAGGCAGACTTGTATGTTTCCATTTCATCATGGCGAAAGGCAGGAGAATGGAAAATAATAGTTAGCAAAGCAAAGCAATGTGTTGGGGAAGAGTGTGTCAGGTGGAGATTCTGGAGCCTTGCAGTGATTGTGCCATTGGAAGGTTGCTGACTTTTGTTCTTAATGGATGCCTGCTCTTACTCAGATGAAGGAGACTCTCCTCTCAAATGTCCTGCAGACTGAGTCTCACTCAAGTGAAATGTGTTTGGATCGGAGTGCCCTTAGCATCCCTGACATCCTGATGAACACACCGCCTCCTGAGCCTACCACGGTAACATCCCTGCAAAGAGTGGGAACTGTTCTCTAGTTCTCCATCAGCCTTCTCCTCCTACTTGTCTTTCTCCTTCTCTTCCTCCTCCAAGGATCTGTGCCATTCCAGGGCTTCTCCCGCTTCAAGGTCCACACCACTCTGCAGGGCCATGTTATGGAGAGTGCAGCAGACCACCACAATGCACAAGACTCTTGAGGGAGTGTACTGGAGGGGTGGCACACAACCGGTCAAGACACCTGAACTTCATCTTTATGAAGCCAATGGCATGCTCAGTGATGACCCTTGTGCTCAGGTGGCATCGATTGTGGCATCTCTTGGCATTCGTGGCGGGGTGGCACAAAGGTGTCATCAGCCATCTCTTCATGGGACAAGCTTTATCCACCAACAGTCACCCACGGATTTTCGATGGTTCCATAAAGAGCTGCGGCACCTGTGATTGCCGGAGGATGAAGGCGTCATGGCAGCTTCCAGGATAGCATGCAGTCACCTCCATAAACCACTTGCTATGGTCGCATACCAGTTGGTTTAGCAAGTGGAATCCCTTCCTATTGAGGAATCTCCCTGGCCAATCAGTCGACGCCTCGATGCCCACATGGGTGCATTTGATGATCCCCTGCATTTGAGGGAATCCAGCGAAGGAGGCAAATCCCACTGCCCTTTCAGCTTGAGTGCCACATTCCGCCTTGAATTCAATGTAATTTCCTTTCCTGTTGAACAGAGCATCCATTACCTCCATGATGCAATGATGTGCTGCTGCTTGTGAGATGCCACCAATGTCTGCTGCCGCTTCTTGGAAGGAACCGCTTCCAAAAAAGTACAAGGGCTCTATGACTTTTACAGCCATGGGAAGGCATGGCAACAGTTTCTGCAACAATCTGCCTGGACAAGCACAGCCTTCTGTGGCACTGACACACCGACATGTCCAGGTAGCTTCTCCTTTGGCAGTTGACCCTATGCTAAGGGTGTCACATTTGTTGTCTCCTGCCCCTTGTTCCCCACCCCACTGCCCCTGTTGCCCAGGCATCTGCCTCTGCTCTTGCAGATGTTGCACCTCGTCACTAGTTGACCCTACCTTAGAGTAGCTTCATCCCATTACCTGTTAGGTACTTCCTTCCCTTCAATTGGAATTTGGAGTCTTCCTGAAGCTCTCCCTCATGAACCTGTGAGGCCAGTATGCAGAAGGATCCATGGATCCTCCCAAAGCTGTCCCCCAAAATGCCCTTCTCCAGAGGCAGGATATTACAGATAATTCTCCTGATGCTATACAACTGGTTGCCTGTGAATGAGGGCCTACTCTGGACTTACCCTCTTCATGGTGTCTCCGACTGCTGTCCTGCTGTTCTGACTCGCTCCCACTGAGTTAGCACCTCCTCTTCCCTGCCATGGTTGAGGCCCTACATGGATCCCGTACCTTAAAAAAGAAAATTCTAAACTGGCCCTTAATGAGCTACAACAAGATCGTTAACAGCCTTAGCTAGCCATTTATCCATTGTGGGTGGGTTTCCTCTTCCCGCTTTCCTCTTCCCGCTTTCCTCGATGCCTTTTAAACTTTCAGTGTGTCAGTTTCACATTGGGAAATGGGCACGCTAACGCGGGCTTAAATGTCTATCTGCCGTCATTCCTGCCCGCACATTTCAGGAAAAGTCTCGACCACTGTCACCGAAACAGTGCACAGACTGAAAAGAAATAATGTAACTTTTTAATATATTTTGCAGTCTGTCATTTTGTTTTATTGTGTGAAAAGCAGTTGCGAATCAATGAATAATTTGGGATTTATTTCTCTCAATCTTTGATCTCTGATTGATTTGAGGAACTGAGGAAAGGAGGGATATAGGAACAGGAGTAGGCCAATCAACCCCTTGAGCCTGTTCCTCCATTAAGTTAGGTCATGGCTGATCTGTATCTTAACTCCATTTCACCCACCTTGGTTCCATATTCCTTTATGCTGTTGTCTACCAAAAATAATATCACCTGCTACCAGGCTGACAAGCAGTTGGCCTGTTGGTTGTTTTATGAGATTTTTGGAATAAACCTCCTGCCTGCACAACTGATTTAATCAGCTATTGTTGCATCATGTGTCGCCTATATCACTACAAGATAGTTATGGCCATTCGGCCCATCTTCATTCATCCACCAGAGGTCCTGATATTAGCTACTAGTGAAGCATCTAATTGATTTTCAAAAGATCCCCAGGTTTTTGTTTCTACTACTCTATCTCAAAATTGATTCTACACTGATCATTCCTGGAATGAAGAGGAATTTCCTGATATTGATCCTAAATCTACATTTTACTCATTTGAACACGTGCCCATCTAGTATGACATCCTCAGTTCAATTTGACTAATGTTCAGTGAACTTTTCCTACAACTTTAACAATCATACACTTGTGTAAGATTGCTGATCAGGTGCCTCCTTTTGTAGGCTGAAGGGACTAAGTTTCTGAAATAAAAACAAGATACGCTGGAAATACTCAGCAGGTCTGGCAGCATCTGTGGAGAGAGAAGCAGAGTTAATGTTTCAGGTCAATGACCCTTCTTCAGAACTGGCAGATATAAGAAATGTAAAAGATTTTGAGCAAGTAAAGCGGGGATGAGGCAAGAGATAACAAAAGAGAAGGCATTGATAGGACAAGGTCACAGAATAGCTGACCAGAAGGTCATGGAGCAAAGGCAAACAATATGTTAATGACATGCTGAAAGACAAAGCATTAGTATAGATAGGGTGTTAATGGACTGAAAACTGAACGGCCACAAGCACAAACATAAAAAAAAACACAGTGGGTAGGCACATAGAAATAAACTGAACAAACTAAAATAAAATAAACACAAAAAATAAAAAGGAAAAAAAAGTAACTAAAAATAAAAGTAAAATGGGGGGCCCGTCATGCTCTGAAATTATTGAACTCAATGTTCAGTCCGGCAGGCTGTAGCGTGCCTAATTGGTAAATGAGATGCTATTCCTCGAGCTTGCATTGATGTTCACTGGAACACTGCAGCAATCCCAGGACAGAGAGGTGAGCACGAGAGCAGGGGGGTGTGTTGAAATGGCCAGCAACTGGAAGCTCGGGGTCATGCTTTCGGTCTGAGCGGAGGTGTTCCGCAAAGTGGTCAACCAGTCTGCGTTTGGTCTCCCCAGTGTCAAGGAGACCACATTGTGAACAGCGAATACAGTATACTTTTTTTAAATTCATTCATGGGATGTGGGCGTCACTGGCCAGACCAGCATTTATTGCCCATCCCTAATTGCCCTTGGGAAGGTGGTGGTGAGCTGCCTTCTTGAACCGCTGCAGTCCATTTGGGGTAGGTATACCCACAGTGCTGTTAGGAAGGGAGTTCCAGGATTTTGACCCAGTGACAGTGAAGGAACGGTGATATAGTTCCAAATCAGGATGGTGTGTGACTTGGAGGGGAACTTGCAGGTGGTGGTGTTCCCATGTATTTGCTGCTCTTGACCTTCTTGTTGGTAGAGGTCACGGGTTTGGAAGGTGCTGTCTAAGGAGCCTTGGTGCATTGCTGCAGTGCATCTTGTAGATGGTACACACTGCTGCCACTGTGCATCGGTGGTGGAGAGAGTGAATGTTTGTAGACAGGGTGCCAATGAAGCGGGCTGCTTTGTCCTGGATGGTGTCGAGCTTCTTGAGTGTTGTTGGAGCTGCACCCATCCAGGCAAGTGGAGAGTATTCCATCACACTCTTGACTTGTGCCTTGTAGATGGTGGACAGGCTTTGGGGAATCAGGAGGTGAGTTACTCACCTCAGGATTCTTAGCCTCTGACCTGCTCTTGTAGCCACGGTATTTATATGGCTACTCCAGTTCAGTTTCTGGTCAATGGTAGCCCCTAGGATGTTGATAGTGGAGGATTCAGTGATGGTAATGCTGTTGAATGTCAAGGGGAGATGGTTAGATTCTCTCTTGTTGGAGATGGTCATTGCCTGGCACTTGTGCGGCACGAATGTTACTTGCCACTTATCAGCCCAAGCCTGGATATTGTCCAGGTCTTGCTGCATTTCTACACAGACTGCTTCAGTATCTGAGGAGTCACGAATGGTGCTGAACATTGTGCAATCATCAGCGAACATCCCCACTTCTGACCTTATGACTGAAGGAAGGTCATTGATGAAGCAGCTATCGATGCTTGGGCCTAGGACACTACCCTGAGGAACTCCTGCAGTGTTGTCCTGGAGCTCAGATGATTGACCTCCAACAACCACAACCATCTTCCTTTGCGCTAGGTATGACTCCAGCCAGCGGAGGGTTTTCCCCCTGATTCCCATTAGCCTCAGTTTTGCTGGGGCTCCTTGATGCCATACTCTGTCAAATGCTGCCTTGATGTCAAGGGCAGTCACTCTCACCTCACGTCTTGAGTTCAGCTCTTTTGTCCATGTTTGAACCAAGGCTGTAATGAGGTCAGGAGCTTGGTGACTCTGGCGGAACCCAAACTGAGCATCACTGAGCAGGTTATTGCTAAGCAAGTGCTGCTTGATGGCACTGTTAATGACACCTTCCATCACTTTACTGATGATGGAGAGTAGGCTGATGGGGCGGTAATTGGCTGGGTTGGACTTGTCCTGCTTTTTGTGTACAGGACATATCTGGGCAATTTTCCACATTGCAGGGTAGATGCCAGTGTTGTAGCTGTACTGGAACAGCTTGGCCATGGGCGCGGCAAGTTCTGGAGCACAGGTCTTCAGTACTATTGCCGGAATATTGTCAGGGCCCATAGCCTTTGCAGTATCCAGTGCCTTCAGTTGTTTCTTGATATCACGCGGAGTGAATCGAATTGGCTGAAGTCTGGCATCTGTGATGCTGGGGACTTCAGGAGGAGGCCAAGATGGATCATCAACTCGGCACTTCTGGCTGAAGATTGTTGCAAATGCTTCAGCCTTATCTTTCGCACTGATGTGCTGGGCTCCTCCATCATTGAGGATGGGGATATTTGTGGAGCCACCTCCTCCAGTTAGTTGTTTAATTGTCCACCACCATTCACGGCTGGATGTGGCAGGACTGCAGAGCTTAGATCTGATCCGTTGTTTATGGGATTGCTTAGCTCTGTCTATCGCATGCAGTTTGGCACGCAGATAGTCCTGTGTTGTAGCTTCACCAGGTTGGCACCTCATTTTGAGGTATGCCTGGTGCTGCTCCTGGCATGCCCTCCTGCACACTTCATTGAACGAGGGTTGGTCTCCTGGCTTGATGGTAATGGTAGAGTGGACGATATGCTGGGCCATGAGGTTACAGATTGTATTTGAATACAATTCTGCTGCTGCTGATGGCCCATAGCACCTCATGGATGCCCAGTTTTGCATTGCTGGATCTGTTCAAAATCTATCCCATTTAGCACGGTGATAGTGCCACACAACACGATGGACAGTATCCTCAATGTGAAGGCGGGACATCGTCTCCATGAGGACTGTGCGGTGGTCACTCCTACCAATACAGTCATGGACAGAAGTATCTGCGGCAGGCAGATTGGTGAGGACGAGGTTAGGAATGTTTTTTCCTCTTGTTGGTTCCCCCACCACCTGCCGCAGACCCAGTCTGGCAGCTATGTCCTTTAGGACTCGGCCAGCTCGGTCAGTAGTGGTGCTACCGAGCCACTCTTGGTGGTGGACATTGAAGTCCCCCACCCAGAGTACATTTTGTGCCCTTTCCACCCTCAGTGCTTCCTCCAAGTGGTGATCAACATGGAGGAGTACTGACTCATCAGCTGAGAGAGGGCGGTTGTTGGTAATCAGCAGGAGGTTTCCTTGCCCATGTTTGACCTGATGCCATGAGACTTCATGAGGTTCAGAGTTAATATTGAGGACTCCCAGGGCAACTCCCTCCCGACTGTATACCACTGTGCTGCCACCCCTAGTGGGTGTGTCCTGCCGGTGGGACATTGTCTGTAAGGTATGATTCCGAGCATGACTATGTCAGGCTGTTGCTTGACTAGTCTGTGGGACAGCTCTCCCAACTTTGGCACAAGCCCCCAGATGTTAGTAAGGAGGACTTTGCAGGGTTGACAGGGCTGGGTTTGCCGGTGTTGTTTCCGGTGCCTAGGTCGATGCCGGGTGGTCCGTCCGGTTTCATTCCTTTTTATTGACTTCGATGCGGTTAGGTACAACTGAGTGGCTTGCTAGGCCATTTCAGAGGGCATCTAAGAGTTAACCACTTTGCTGCATTGAAAGAAGTACAAGTAAATCGCTGCTTCACCTGAAAAGAGTGTTTGGGGCCTTGGATAGTGAGGAGAGAGGAGGTAAATGGGCAGGTGTTACACCTCCTCCGATTGCAGGGGAAGGTGCCGTGGGAAGGGGACGAGATGGTGAGGGTAATGGAGGAGTGAAGCAGGATGTCGCAGAGGGAATGATCCCTTCGGAATGCTGACAGGGGAAGGGAGGGATAGATGCCTTTTGTCGTGGCATCACGCTGGAGGTGGTGGAAATGGTGGAGGATAATCCTTTGGATATGGAGGCTCTGTTGACTGCACTGTTCACTTAGGCCTCTAATATTGGAGAAGACCCTTCTCTGCACTGCCACCAGGCTTTGAATGTCACATTTCTAGGCAGCCTGAACTGAATGCTACTTTCAGGATACAGTTTGGCTAGAGCACCGTAAGGCTTGATCATTACCATCAAGGAACCCAAGTTCTGTTCCTCCATTATGCCAAGATTGCTAAATCTCTTCTGGAAGATTTACCACTGTGAGTTAGTTTGTTCTGTAACTAGTATTAACCTGAGCTACCCTGTCCTCCAACTACCTCTGCATTATGACATAGTTAACCATGGGCTCTGCACCAATCGTCTCGGACAGAATAATTGTGTTGCATGCACAGATTACAAATCTTGACCTTTGTTTTGCTAATTCTCGGATTGAGTCCGAATTCAGAACTCACTTGATATTTTCTGCCTCCAAATTCCTGCTCAAAAATACAAAATTTCTTAACCCAATTTTCAGTAACACATGCTCAATAAGAAGGAAAATGTCGCGTTAGTGAGCAAAAGGCTGCTTGCTGATTTTTCTCAGCCTTGCTTACCTGTTTGCTCATTTTCACTCTTGTTAAAGTCATCACGGAGAGGATCATACAGCCCATGATCTGCTCCTATCGTTGTCTATTCCACTCCAGAAGTCTGCAAGAATGCTTTCTGGTTGATTTACTTTCCCAATTTCAATCTACTATCTGAGGAAAATCTTTGCTTACCTTGTCCTTGCACCATCTCATTGACATTTATAATCCATAAATTTAAATATTTTGCAATATTTGCAAAATGTTACAATTCAAAAAAAAAAGTAATGCTTTGCTGGCACAAAACACTTCAATATGAAGGACCATTTACCATTGTATATGATGGAGACAGTGTTTGAATGCTGATATGTTAGCAGCAATGTTCCCACTAAGCTGCACTGACCCGAAAGTCCTCGTGCAGGCCAAGCACAAGTCGGCCCCTTTACATTACCACACATACATGGCTGCGCAATAAAAATTCAAGAGGGCATGCACTTAAATAAATCACCTGCAGACGGCAAAAAAAATCAGAGGGAACATTGGTTAGCAGTTCTCTATGATGTACGATTAATTTTTTAAAAATCAAATAGCTTGCTGCATCATCATGAGCTTGTGAGTTATGAATTAATGTTGGCTTTAGTTTGGTTTTATTGCTGGGAAGTGTTTTACACAAGTTTGGGGTGTCCAAAAATAGATCTGAAACTGATTTTCGTTAGGATTAAGGTATATAAAGGTTGGAATTTAAAATGCATGAGAACATTTCCGTTTTATTAAGGAAGGAAATTTGTTCTACATTTGGAGTGGCAAGAAGCTGGCTGCAAGGGAAAACAAAGCCAATCTTTTCTATCAAACCTGAAATGGAAAAAATGAAATATCACAGAATAGGAAACACTGAATACAGTGTAGATATTAAAATGACATAACCCAGAGCACCAAGAGAGTGATTGTTTCTATATTCTGGAATCAATGAGAGCGTCATATAATTGATTTAATTAAAAATATATTGCAACTACCTTTTTCAGATTTCTGGTGATTCGTGCAAAACAAATAGATTATTTGATGCTAGGTAGCTTGAGAATTGCATTGTCCAAAATAGGTTGTACCTGCTGACGGAAGACTTTTATTCCTTGGTTCATCTTGTTGGTTTTTGGTAAGGATGGCCTATTATTTTTAAACAGAAGCTGCCATGAAAATATGTGAAAGGGATGATACTTGCTTTTCCTGATATATATTAATGACCTAGATCTTGGTGTACAGGGCATAATTTCAAAGTTTGCAGATGATATGAAACTTGGAAGCATTGTGAACTTTGAGGAGGGCAGTGTAGAACTTCAAAAGGACAGACAAGTTCATGGATTGGGCAGACAAGTGTCAGATGAAGTTCAATGCAGAGAAATGTGAAGTGATTCATTTTGGTAAAAAGAACATGGAGAGACAACATAAAATAAAGGGTACAACACTAAATGGGGTGCAGGAACAGAGGGACCTGGTGTATATGTGTATAAATCATTGAACCAGGACTGGTTGAGATCGTGGTTAATAGAGCATACATTGTCCTGGGCTTTATTAATAGGGGCATAGAGTATAAGAGTAATGAGGTTATGTTGAACTTGTATAAGACACTAGTTCAACCTCAGTATCCAGTTCTGGGTGCCGCATTTTAGGAAGGATGTGCAGGTATTGAAGAGAGTGCAGAAAAGATTCACGATAATGGTTCCAGGGATGAGGAACTTCAATTGTGAAGATAGATTGTAGAAGTTAGGACTGTTTTCCTTGGAGAAGAGAAAACTGAGAGGTGATTTGATAGGGGTATTCAAAACCATGAGGGATCTGGACAGAGTAGATAGAGAGAAACTGTTCCCACTTATAAAAGGATCGAGAACGAGAGGGCACAGATTTAAAGTAACTGGTAAAAGGATCAAAAGTGACATGAAGAAAAACTTTTTCATGCAGCAAGTGGTTAAGGTACGGAATACACTGCCTGGGAGTGTGGTGGAGGCAGGTTCAACTGAAGCATTCAAAAGTGAATTCAACTGTTATCTGAAAAGGAAGAATGTGCAGGGTTACAGGGAGAAGGCAGGGGAGTGGCACTAAATGAATTGCTAATTCGGAGAGCCGATGCCGACACAATGAGCTGAATGGCCTCCTCGTCACTGTAATGATTCTGTGAGTCTGAGATGAGGGAATAATCCTGAATGATCCAAATTGTTAATACAAAGATAGCGTAGCTGTCCCAAATAAAATGCTATAATTGTAAATAATTAGAATGTATTACATTTGTGGTTTTTTACATCTTCAGTAATTAAATGCTTTAGAAAACAATCAGATTTTGGTTATACTGTCGGCTCAGAATCCCCCAATTTTGGGGAACACAGGAACATAGGAAATAGGAGCAGTTGTAGGCCATTCAGCCCCTCAAGCCTGCTCCACCATTCAACTAGATTTGGCTGATTTTCTATCTTAACACCATTTTCCTGCACCATCCCCATATCCTTTGATATCTTTAATATCAAGAAATTTATCGATCTCTGTGTTGAATATACTCAATGACTGATCCTCCACAGCCTTCTAGGACAGAGAATTCCAAAGAATCACCAAAGAGTGAAGAAATTCCTCCTCATCTCAGTCCTAAATGGCCTACCTCTTATTCTGAAACTGTGTCTCCTGGTTCTAGACTCCCCCAGCCAGGGGAAACATCCTTCCTGCATCAACTCTGCCAATCCCTCCATCCCAGGAATTAGTCTGGTGAGCCTTTGTTGCACTCCTTCTATGGCAAGTATATCCTTCCTTGGGTAAGGAGACCAAAACTGCACGCAATACTCCAGGTGCAGTCTCACCAAGGCTCTATGCAATTGCAGCAAGACTTCTTTACTCCTGTGCTCAAATCCTCTTGCAATAAAGGCAAACATATCATTTGCCTTCCTATTGCTCACTGCACCTGCACGTTAGCTTTCAGTAACTTATGAACAAGGACACCCAGGTCCCTTTCGACATCAACATTTCCCAATCTCTCACCATTTAAGAAATACTCTGCATTTCTGTTTTTGCTACCAAAGCAGATAACTTCACATTTTTCCACATTATATTCCATCTGCCATATTCTTGCCTACTCACTTAGCCTGTCTAAATCCCCTGAAGCCTCTTTGCATCCTCCACACAACTCACATTCCCACCTAGGTTTGTGTCACCAGCAAACTTGGGAATATTACATTTGGTTCCCACATCCAAATCATCGATATAGATTGTGAATAGCTGGGGCCCAAGCCCTGATCCATGCGGTACCCTACTAGTCACAGCCTGCCAACCTGAAAATGACCCATTTATTCCTACTCTGTTTTCTGTATGTCAACCAACTCTCAATCCATGCCAGTATATTACCTCCATTTGTTCTAACTTTACTGACTCACCTCTTGCGTGGGGCCTGATTGAAAGTCTTCTGAAAATCTAAATACATGACATTCACTGGTTCCCCCTTATCTATTCAGCTAGTTACATCTTCAAAAAACTCTAAAAGCTTTGTCAAACATGATTTCCTTTTCATAAATCCATGTTGACTCTGCCCAATCCTACCATTATTTTCGAAGTGTCCAGTTATTACACACTTTATAATAGATTCTAGCATTTTCCCTACTACTGATGTCAGTAGGAGCAGAGGACAATTGTAGCAGACCCTTGTACCATCCTGTTTGAGACCTGAAAATTCAGCACAGCCTGGGGATTGAACTTGGAGACTAGTTCGGCAACACAGACCAGATAATCATTACCCTAATCAGCAGACCATGAGGGCCACAATGAGATCTTTACTTAAACAGCACCATCACAGGACAATGCCAAGTAGTTGTGAGTTAATTTATTACTCACTCTTAACCATTTTTTGCTGCCTAGTTATAGAAAATTTTTCAGAAATCTGACAACAGCTCACTTATTTCCCTTTGCAGCTAATACATTAACCAATTGTTTACTGTAGCTTGAGAACATGATGTTTTTCCACTTAGCTGCAAAATAAAATTGACTGGAAAGGCTTTGATCTATTCCAAATCAAGTAATACTGGAAAGGTTTCAGTCTGAGACATTACTCGAACATTTTAACTTGTTTCCAGTTTCTGTTTTTCTTAAGAGATAGCTAATTTGTTCAAAGAGCACTTGAAGCTTCAGCTAAAGATCTCACGGTACTGCAATTATGCTTGTGGTTTTAATAGCTCTTGCTTTTTCTGTAGCCAGGAGCATACAAAAATCTAACTCAGGTTTACACTGTATGTCAGAACTATCATCTATAATTCCATAACTGGCTGATACATCAAACAACAATATTTCCCACAGCTGTCCAACATAAAATGCATCAAACAGATTTTATTTTTCTGCATAATTTTCCAATTTCAAACATTTCAGATATGATTGATTGTACCTTATGCTTTGCTTATAGCCATGCAGACAGGTGACCATTTTTGAATTGGAAACAGTTTATCCTGATGATGAACTTTAGCTATCCGCCTGCATGCGGTGCTAACTGGAATATATTGGGTGCTGTGGAAATGTAGCTGAGTAGATGTATGTATTCTGGTTCAGGCTTTTTAAGCACTATGTCCCTTTCAACAGTTGTATATGATTTCCTACAGTGAGTCGGATGCCAAATGACATGGTCATCTGCACCTTTCATAAGGTAGCCCAAACCTAACGATAACACTACTTCGTACAATATTGTGCGCTGAAATCTAAATAGGATTCCAACTACATCCGATGGCAACCCAGAAACATTTGCTTCGAGACCCACTATATTCTTTTCTTTTGGGCCTCCTTATCTCGAGAGACAATGGATACGCGCCTGGAGGTGGTCAGTGGTTTGTGAAGCAGCGCCTGGAGTGGCTATAAAGGCCAATTCTGGAGTGACAGGCTCTTCCACAGGTGCTGCAGAGAAATTTGTTTGTCGGGGCTGTTGCACAGTTGGCAATATATACAGATTGCAATATCGAATTCACATTGTTTTCCAATGGATGATTTGCAATAGCAGAGAAATTATGCACTTAATAGCCTGTTTCTGTGGGATAATTACTATGTAATAAACACATATGTCCTATTACACAAGTTGCAATTTCCAATACATACATCTAGAAGGGTGGTTCATGTCAGTTGCTATCCTCAACTCCTTCTGCCAAAATCCTGAAATGTCTTTGGCACAGATTTTATGATAAAAAATAACAGTCAGACAATCAGCGCTCACGGTTATTGCAGAAAAATCTTCCAGCTCCAGTACATGCACAGTTAAATGTGGGAATCAGGAAGTTGCTGTCCGAGCTGCCCTGCTCCTCCAGAAACTTTGCTGTGACGGTATCCTGCTGAGAGACTCAGCATTCAAATAAATGAAAGGGCTTCAACTTGGGATATTTACTATTAGATACCCATTAAATGTGCCAGAAAAAGTTGGAACTTGTTCGTTTAAGTGTAAGTGATTGTTTTCCTGTTTTTTTTATTCAGTCATGGAATGTGGGTGTCACTAGAAGGCCAGCATTTATTGCCCATTCCTAATTGTCCTTGAGAATGTAATGGTGATCCATTTAAACCATTGCAGTTTGTATGTGAAGGTACTGCCTTAGCGCTGTCAGGTAGGGAGTTAAGGATTTTGACTCAGCAATGATTTTTTTTTTAATTCATTCATGGGATGTAGGCATCGCTGGCTAGACCAGCATTTATTGCCCATCCCTAATTGCCCTTGAGAAGGTGGTGGTGAGCTGCCTTCTTGAACTTCTGCTGTCCATGTTGGGTAGGTACACCCACAGTGCTATTAGGAAGGGAGTTCCAGGATTTTGACCCAGCGACAGTGAAGGAACAGCAATATAGTTCCAAGTCAGGATGCTGTGTGACTTGGAGGGGAACTTGCAGGTGGTGGTGTTCCAATGCATTTGCTGCCCTTGTCCTTCTAGTTGGTAGAGGTCGCAGGTTTGGAAGGTGCTGTCTACGAGCCTTGTTGAGTTGCTGCAGTGCATCTTGTAGATGGTACACACTGCTACCACTGTGCGTTGGTGGTGGAAGGAGTGAATGTGAGTGAGTGGGTGGGGTGCCAATCAAGCAGGCTGCTTTGTCCTGAATGGTGTCGAGCTTCTTGAGTGTTGTTGGAGCTGCACCCGTCCAGGCAAGTGGTGAGTATTCCATCACACTCCTGACTTGTGCCTTGTAGATGATGGACAGGCTTTGGGGAGTCAGGAGGTGAGTTACTCGCCACTGGATTCTTAGCCTCTGACCTGCATTTGTAGCCACGGTATTTCTATGGCTACTGCAGTACAGTTTCTGGTCAATGTTAGCCCCTAGGATGTTGAAAGTGGGGGATTCAGCAATGGTAATGCCATTTAATATCAAGGGGAGATGGTTAGATTCTCTCTTGTTGGAGATGGTCATTGCCTGGCACTTGTGCGGCACGAATGTTACTTGCCACTTTTCAGCCCAAGCCTGGATATTGTCCAGGTCTTGCTGCATTTCTACACAGTCTGCTTCAGTATTTGAGGAGTCGCGAATGGTGCTGAACATTGTGCAATCATCAGAGAACATCCCCACTGCTGACCTTATGATTGAAGGAAGGTCATTGATGAAGCAGCTATCGCTGCTTGGGCCTAGGAGACTACCCTGAGGAACTCCTACAGTGTTGTCCTGGAGCTCAGATGATTGACCTCCAACAAACACAACCATCTTCCTTTGCGCTAGGTATGACTCCAGCCAGCGGAGAGTTTTCTCTCTGATTCCTATTGACTTCAGTTTTGCTAGGGCTCCTTGATACCATACTCGGTCAAATGCTGCCTTGATGTCAAGGGCAGTCACTCTCACCTCACGTCTTGAGTTCAGCTCTTTTGTCCATGTTTGAACCAAGGCTGTAATGAGGTCAGGAGCTGAGTGGCCCTGGCGGAATCCAAACTGTGCGTCACTGAGCAGGTTATTGCTAAGCAAGTGCCACTTGATGGCATTGTTGATGACACCTTCCATCACTCTACTGATGATTGAGCTGATGGGGTGGTATTTGGCCGGGTTGGATTTGTCCTGCTTTTTGTGTACAGGACATACCTGGGCAATTTTCCACATTGCAAGGTAGATGCCAGTGTTGTAGCTATCCCTCAGCTGATGAAGAGTGCAAGACGGCAAGCCAGGAACAGCACCAGGCATACCTCAAAATGAGGTGCCAACCTGGTGAAGCTACAACACAGGACTATCTGCAGGCCAAACTGCATACGCAGCATGCAATAGATAGAGCTGAGTGATCTCATAACCAACAGATCAGATCTAAGCTCTGCAGTCCTGCCACATCCAGCCGTGAATGGTGATGGACAATTAAACAACTAGCAGGAGGAGGTGGCTGCACAACAGCTTGGCTAGGGGCGCGGCAAGTTCTGGAGCACAGGTCTTTAGTACTATTGCCGGAATATTGTCAGGGCCCATAGCCTTTGCAGTATCCAGTGCCTTCAGTCTTTTCTTGATATCACGGAGAATGAATTGAATTGGCTGAAGTCCGGTATCTGTGCTGCTGGGGACTGCAGGAGGAGGCCGAGATGGATCATCAAATTGGCATTTCTGGCTGAAGATTGTTGCAAATGCTTCAGCCTTATCTTTCGTACTGATGTGCTGGGCTCCTCCATCATTGAGGATGGAGATATTTGTGCAGCCACCTCCTCCTGCTAGTTGTTTAATTGTCCATCACCATTCACAGCTGGATGTGACAGGACTGCAGAGCTTAGATCTGATCCGTTGGTTATGGGATCACTTAGCTCTATCTATCGCATGCTGCTTATGCAGTTTGGCCTGCAGATAGTCCTGTGTTGTAGCTTCACCAGGTTGGCACCTCATTTTGAGGCATGCCTGGTGCTGTTCCTGGCTTGCCGTCTTGCACTCTTCATTGAACCAGGGTTGGTCTCCTGGCTTGATGGTAATGGTAGAGTGGGGGATATGCCAGGCCATGAGGTTACAGATTGTAATGGAGTACAATTCTGCTGCTGCTGATGGCCCACAGCACCTCATGGATGCCCAGTTTTGCATTGCTAGAACTGTTCGAAATCTACCCCATTTAGCACGGTGGTAGTGCCACACAACACGATGGAGGGTATCCTCAATGTGAAGGTGGGACTTCATCTCCACAAGGACTGTACGGTGGTCACTCCTACCAATACTGTCATGGACAGATGCATCTGCGGCAGGCAGATTGGTGAGAAAGAGGTCAAGTATTTTTTTCACTCTTGTTGATTCCCTCACCACCTGCCGCATACCCAGTCTAGCAGATATGTCTTTTAGGACACGGCCAGCTCGGTCAGTAGTGGTGCTACCGAGCCACTCTTGGTGATGAACATTGAAGTCCCCCACCCAGAGTACATTCTGTGCCCTTGCCACCCTCAGTGCTTCCTCCAAGTGCTGTTCAACATGGAGGAGTACTGTCTCATCAGCTGAGAGAGGGCGGTAGGTGATAGTCAGCAGGAGGTTTCCTTGTCCATGTTTGACCTGATGCCATGAGACTTCATGGGGTCCGGAGTCGATGTTGAGGACTCTCAGGGCAACTCCCTCCCGACTGTATCCCACTGTGCCGCCACCTTTTCTGGGTCTGTCCTGCCGGTGGGAAAGGACATACCCAGGGATAGTGATAGCAGTGTCTGGGACATTGTCTGTAAGGTATGATTCCGTGAGTATGACTATGTCAGGCTGCTGCTTGACTAGTCTGTGGGACAACTTTGGCACAAGCCCCCAGATGTTAGTAAGGAGGACTTTGCAGAGTTGAAAGGGCTGGGTTTGCCATTGTCGTTTTCAGTGCCTGGGTCGATGCCGGGTGGTCCGTCTGGTTTCATTCTTTTTTATTGACTTTGTAGCGGTTGGATACAATTGAGTGGCTTGTTAGGCCATTTCAGAGAGCATGTAAGAGTTAACCACATTGCTGTGGGTCTGGAGTCACATGTAGGCCAGACCAGGTAAGGACAGCAGATTTCCTTCCCTAAAGGACATTAGTGAACCAGATGGGTTTTTACAACAATCGACAATGGCTTCATGGCCATCATTAGACTCGCTTTTTAATTCCATATTTATTAATTGAATTCAAATTTCACCTTCTGCTGTGGTGGGATTCGAACCCATGTGACCAGAGCAATACCCTGGATCTCTGGGTTACTCATGACAATGCCACTAGGTAACCACCTCCCCTCACTACGCCACCGCCTCCCCTCCCCTCAATGATGAAGGGATGGCAGTATATTTCAGCTCAGGATGGTGGTGTTCCCATGTACTGCCTGTGCTTATCCTTTTAGGTGGTGAAGGTTGTGGGTTTCTGAGATGCTGGCGAAGAAGCTTTGGCATGTTTCTGCAGAGCATATTGTAGGTGGTACACACTGCAGCTATTGTGTGCCGGTGATGGAGGAAATGAATATTTAAGGTAGTGGATGGGTGCCAATCAAGCGGGTTGGTTGTTCTAGATGTTGTTGATCTCCTTTAGTGTTATTGGAGCTCCACTTATCCAAGCAAGTGGAAAGGATTCCATCACACTCCTGACTTGTGTCTTGTAGATAGTCAAAAGTCTTTGGGGAGTTAGGAGGTGAGTCAGTCGCCAGAGAATTCCCAGCATCTGACCCACTCTGGCTGGTCTATTGAGGTTTTCATTCAATGGTGACCCCCAGAATGTTGATGGTGGGTGGATTCAATGATGGTAATGCCACTGATGGTGAGGGAAGATGTTTGGGCTCTCTCTTGTTAGAGATGGTCATTGCCTGGCACTTGTGTGGCATGAATGTCACTCGCTACTTATCAGCCCAAGCTTAAATGTTGTCCATGTCTTGTTGCATGCAGGCATGGACTGCTTCATTAGCTAAGGAATTACGAATTGAATTGCATAAAGTACAATGAACGGAAAACATCCCCATGTCTGATCTTTTGGTGGAGATTAGTTCATTGATGATGCAGCGGAAGACGGTTGGGCCTAGAACGCTGTCTGAAGAACTACTGGACTAGTGGCTTGGGCCTGAGATATTTGGTCTCCAACAACCATGACCATCTTCCTTTGTACTATGTGTGACTCCAGCTGATGGAGAGATTCTCCCACCTCCGATTTCCATTGATTTTAATTTTACTAGGGCTCCTTGGTGATTGGTCAAAAGCTGTCTTGATGTCAAAGGACTCTCACCTGACCTCTGGAATTTAGCTCTTTGTCCACTTTCGGATCAAAGCTGTAATGAGGTCTGGAGCTTGTGATGTCCTCAGGACTTGCGTGAGGTTTAGTTGAGTTTGGTATAGGATATGATGCAAAGACACAGAGACAAAGACTGCAGCAGCTGAACATAAAGGTTTCTCTTTCTATTCTGTCTTAGTTTAACATTCTCTTTTCTAGCATGTGTGTTCCACAGTAGCCTCTCGAGTACACAATGCACAATGCAATTGCAATTTCAAAACACTACAACACTACAGTGCCAAATGGTCCTGGCAGAACCCAACTTCGGATCAGTGAGTAACTGCTGCTTGATAACATTGTTGACAACCTCTCTGGCACTGAAAATTAACTCTTACAAGTGTGGAGATTCAGTCCTTCAGACTTTAGTTCTTGCTGATAATTTAAAAAATTAAGAATTTTTTTTATTTTCTCTTTTTGTCTCTTTTATCTTTCTGTTTTCATCCCATCTTTCTTTCCCTCTATTTTGTTTTTTGTGAATGACATTGGCACAGTGACGCAGTGGTTAGCACCGCAGCCTCACAGCTCCAGTGACCCAGGTTCAGTTCCGGGTACTGCCTGTGTGGAGTTTGCAAGTTCTCTCTGTGTCTGCGTCGGTTTCCTCCTCGTGCTCCGGTTTCCTCCCACATGCCAAAGACTTGCTGGTTGATAGGTAAATTGGCCATTCTAAATTGCCCCTAGTATAGGTAGGTGATAGAGACAGGTGGGGATGTGGTAGGAATGTGGAATTAGTGTAGGATTAATATAAATGGGTGGTTGATGGTCGGCACAGACTCGGTGGGCCGAAGGGCCTGTTTCAGTGCTGTATCTCTAAACTGTTCTCACTTTCACATCCTGGTTCAGACTCTGCAGCCTGGATTTTAACCTGGAGGGGGGTCCTCTGAGGCCCTGCATAATTCCTGCCCAGAGGCAGCTTGACCGATAGACTGGACGCCTTTCAGGAGGGAATCCTGCTTCTCAGGGTCAAAGCCTCGGAGAGCGAGAGAGCTCACGGGGGGTGGTTCCAGATTACAGAAATGGGGGGTGGCGGTCATAGCATGGTTGTTTTCAAGGAGGTAGGGGTTCTGAATCGTAGGGAATAGTTCACATTTTTGTCCAGGGGTCTCGATCGCATGGGCATGGGTGCAACCAATGTGGTTCAGGGGTCCCACTTTTGGGGTGTGGTCCCTTGTTGGTGCAGAGGATCCCAATCACTTGGGAGGTTGGGGTAGGAAAAGTCCCAAGGTGGTCAGGGTGTGAGGGCTCAGGAGGACAGAGGCTCTCTGTGATAGTTGGGGGAGCAGACATCGTGGGAGCTGTAGTGGGATGGAGTTTACTAGGTAGCTTGTTGGACCTGAAGGAAACACTCTTGTTTCTCCAGCCCCACCAGCAGTGCTTAAAGGCACTTGCCTCATAGATTCAGCTCTTCTCACCTCCATTAAGCTGTTGAGTTTCCTGAGGTCTGGGATACTGTGGTTAAATCTAGAATGACTCTAAAATGACTATCAAAGTAAAGACACATAGCCTCACTATAATATTTAAATGATCAACCCACTTCCTGTGAACTTCTACCTCTGTTAAGACTGGAAGCAGGCAGGTTTAGTTCCTGTTCCATATATTTTAAACTCCGTCACAAACCCTACCCACCCGTTTTTGTGAGTGAAGATTTAGCCCTGTGTGTTTCAGTAAGGACTCTTCAATCTGATTGGTTAAGACAGGGTCCAAATCCCTGCAGAGGGCTCTTTTTGGATTTTTTATCACTGCAAATTTCTGTGCAAAAATGCATAGAAAGTCTGTGGCCATTTGTAAGTGTACTGAACAGCTGGCACTGTTGGTTCACGACTGACTGTAAAATTTTGGGGTATTTCTCCTGACATAATAATTAAGCCTCCCATTTCAGAGTTTTTAGATCGAGGCACCCTTGAGATTAGAAGGTATCCAGCCCTATTCACTGGCTGCAACCTTTATGCATTGGATTCCTCTGATATGAGCACAGTTCCAATGAAGAAGTTCTAGCATTTTAGTACACAACGGGATGAAGGTGAGGATAGTTGGACATCCACCTATAGTTTTTTCTGCATAACAGGCAAACCATCTTGCCACACGAGAATAGATCTTACAGTGGAATTGATGTGGATGACTTCATGTCCATTGTCAAATTAAATCAGTTTAAGTAACTGCAAGTTCCACACAAAAGGTTGGTTAAGGTAGCAGTGCAGAACCTCACCAACACCAATGCATATCAAAAAAACACAAAGAACTTGCCTGCACATATCCACTGCAGAGCTCCCACTGAGAATTATCCCTCACATGTTTAATTCAGGTGCAGTAACGGCTCTCAAAACCAGATGATACCATATTTTAATATCGGCACCTTTCCCTCACCATCCCCACCAAATCACTTGTTCTCAGAGCAAATTTAAATTAGTTAAGCCTAACCAACAGTGCTGAACTTGGTGTCTATTTGTTATGTTGTAATGATATTTTCTCATTTGTTTCAAATGTTCCTTCATTTTGTTCCTCGGTTGATGACTGACTCGTTATGTATTTCAGCACAACTTGTATTTGTATTTATAGAATGCCTTGAATATAATAAAACATCCTAAGGCAGTCAGCAGGAGTGTTATAAAGGAAAATTTGACACTGAGCCACATCAGTTTGTTAATTAAACAGCTTATTTAAACTGGGCGGCACAGTGGCGCAGTGGTTAGCACCACAGCCTCACAGTTCCAACGACCTGGGTTCGGTTCTGGGTACTGCCTGTGCGGAGTTTGCAAGTTCTCCCTGTGACCGTGCGGGTTGCCGCCAGGTGTACCGGTTTCCTCCCACAGCCAAAGACTTGCAGGTGGATAGGTAAATTGACCATTGTAAATTGCCCCAAGTGTAGGTAGGTGGTAGGAGAACGGTGGGGATGTGGTAGGGAATATGGCATTAATGTAGGATTAGTATAAATGGGTGGATGTTGGTCAGCACAGACTCAAAGGGCCTGTTTCAGTACTATGTTTCTATGATTTCTGTAGCTGCAGTAAAATTGACACATCTCTGATTTTCAAGTAATATAAATACAGGGATAAAAGCTGTGGGTGCTAGAAATCTGAAATAAAAACAGAAAGTGCTGGAAATTATCATGGTCCTGTAGTTTTTTTTTCTCGGGAGAATATGTGATGTGTCTTTAAGGCTGGAAAAGGAGCCGTACTGCTTTAAGAATGAGCAAGTTCAGGAGTTAGATAAAATGCATTTTTGTTGCCATTGGATACAACCATATGGAGAGGGAACCAACCAGCTTCAAAGAATGCATCCTGGTTACCCGGCAGCAGCCATTTAGGGACCCAGGACTGGATATACAATGTTACAATTCAATTTTGAACTGGCTTTTTAGTTGAAGACAG
Organism: Heterodontus francisci; assembly: GCF_036365525.1. Classification (NCBI taxonomy): domain Eukaryota; kingdom Metazoa; phylum Chordata; class Chondrichthyes; order Heterodontiformes; family Heterodontidae; genus Heterodontus; species Heterodontus francisci. The sequence goes on from NC_090401.1 coordinate 26,695,068, forward strand.
TCTGTTCTAACAGAGAACACAGACCAACAGCTGAAAGAAGAGCTCTCTGCCATTTAAACAGAAGGAAGAGAATTTTGTCTGTTTAATTATTATTATCTCTCACAGTTCTAAAAAAAGTCAAGCCAAAACTGAGATCTCTGGTAATTTAAACTGAAGGAAAGGAAGTTAGACTGTGACAACCTTTTATCCCTCAAAAATTCTAAAGTCAGATTGATATTATTGAAAGTGTTTGCAAGTTGTTCATTATTGAAATCCATCGCTGAGGGAAGGAAAGCATCACTTACTGCTGGAATTAGACGACTGACTGTTCTACTGTGGAAGAATCTTTTTTCCCCATCAAATGGCTGTGAGGACTTCATGCAACATTGGACTGTAAATTTGCAAAGATTCTTTTTTTCTCTATTTTAAATGTTGTTTATATCTTCATAGTGTTTAAGAATATTGCTTTTTAATTAAACATTTAATTTATTAATTTAAAGACACATGGTTTAGTTAGCCTCATTCAGGGGTTAATAGCTAGTACAATTTGGCTGGGTCTTTCTTTAATTTGGAAAGTTTAAAATGATATGTTAGGTGATCTGTGGAGGGTCAGAATTGAATTAACAGTGCACTTCTCCTACCACAATCAGAATCGCATATTTTGATTGGGGGCTTTGACTGGAACAATCGGTTGTTACAAAATACTCAGCAGATCTGGCAGCATTTATGGAGAGAGAAACAGATTTAATGTTTCAGGTCTGTGACATGTATTATAGTATAAATATGGGGGTCTGGAGTGCAACATGTCACAGAGTGAGGCTTGGGCACAAAGTATGAAGCTGGGAGTTTGGTAAGTGAGGGAATTGAGGGAAGGGGAGAAGGAGGTGCTCTTTTCTTCTACCTTTTTCAGCCTCCAGTAGTTGGTGAGCTTTTTTCCTTTGCCTCCAAGCTAGGAGAGTGCAACTTAACTCATAAGCTGATTGGTTAGTGAGTATCCACTGTAAGGGACTGTGTGTAAATAGCTGCATAAAATTTTTAAATAACACTTAATTACCTACAGGAGAACAGGAGAAGGAGCTGATTGGTGAATGAGGGTCTGTAATTCTATATTCTACTAGCAACTATTTTAAAAGTAAGGTTAGGTTTTGGCAGGGCAGCTCAGCCAAGTGGAATGTGCATCCTGTGGTATGTGGGAAGTCGTGGACACTTCAAGTGGCCTTGACGAACATGTCTGCAGGAAATGTCACCAGCTTGAAACTTGAGCTCCAGGTTTCAGAACTTGAGCGGCGGCTGGAGTCACGGTGGTGCATCTGCAAGGCTGAGAACTACATTGATAGCACTTTTAGGGAGATGGTCACACCGCAGGTTAGGAGTGTGCAGGCAGAGAGCAAATGGGTGATTACCAGAAAGTCTAGGAGGACCAGGCAGGTAGTGCAGGAGTCCTCTGAGCCTATCTTGTCCACGAACTGGTTTTCCACTTTGGACACTGGTTTGGGCAATGGTTCCTCAGAGATGGGCAGCAAGAGCCAAGTTCGGGGCATCACAAGTGGCTCAGCTGCATGGGTGGGAAGGAAGAAGAGTGTGAGAAAAATAGTGGTAGGTGATTCGATAGGGGATCCGACAGGCATTTCTGCAACCATGGACGTGACTCCAGGATGATATGTTGCCTCCCTGGTGCCAGGATCAAGGGTGTCACAGAGCGGCTGCAGGACGTTCTTAAGGGGGATGGTGAGCAGCCAAAGGTCATGGTTCACATTGGTACCAACGACATAGGTGAAAGAGAGGTATGAGGTCCAGAAAGCAGATTTTAGGGAGCTAGGTAAGTCATGAAAAGCAGGAACTCAGTGGTAGTAATTTCCGGATTACTTCCAGTACCACATGCTGGTGAGCATAGAAATAGGAAGTTAGAGCTGATGAATGTGTGGCTGGAGAGATGGTGCAGGAGGGAGGGCTTTAGATTCCTGGGGCATTGGGACCAGTTATGGGGGAGGTGGGGCCTGTGCAAGCTGAATGGTTTGCACCTCAATAGGGCCGGGACCAATATCCTTGCCAGGAGGTTTGCTAGTGCTGTTGGGGAGGGTGACAACTAGTTTGGCAGTGGGATGGGATCCTGAGAGTAGACTCAGATGGGGCAAAATCAGCAATGGAAATGGAAGGCAGAAAGTTAGTGAGTGAGTCTGGAAGGCAGAGGAAACAAAGGATAAAAAATAAAAAAGAGTTTGGCAGTGCTCAAGGGTTAGGGTTAGGGTAGAGCAAAGCAGAGGAGCTGAGGGCACAGATAGATATGTGGCAGTATGATATCATAGCTATTATGGAAACATGACTTAAAGAGGGACAGGAATGGCAGCTCAATGTTCCTGACTTCAGGATTTTCAGATGAGATAGAAAGGGGAATAAAAAGGGAGGGGGGGTGGCAATTTTGGGGAGAGAAGCAATTACAGCTGTGAGAAGGGATGATATGTTAGAAGCATAATCAATTGAGGCCATATGGATTGAGTGTAGGAACAAAAACGGGGCAGTCACACTGCTGGGAGTGTACTATAGACTTCCAAACAGTCAGAGTGAGATAGAAGAGCAAATACACAGGCAAATCTCTGAGAAGTGCAAAAACGATAGGACAGTAATCGTATGAGATTTTAACTACCCCAATATTAATTGGGATAGTTTTAGTGTGAAAGGAATAGAGAGAAGAAAATTCTTAAGGTGCATGCAGGAGAACTTTTTGGCCAGTATGTAGCATGTCCAACAAGAGAGGACACGGTTTCTGGACTTGGTTTTAGGTAATGAGGCTGGGAAGGAATGGCAGTGGGAGAGCATTTAGGTTGTAATGATTATTATTCAGTTACTTTTAACATAATTATGGAAAGGGGCAGAGATATATCAGGAGTTAAAGTTCTAAATTGGGGTAAGGCCAATTTTACTAAGCTGAGGAGTGATTAAACGAAAGTGGACTGGAAACAACTACTGGAAGGTAAATCAGTGTCAGAGCAATGGGAAGCATTCTAAGGCGAGATTCAGGGGGTTGAGAGTAAACATGTTCCCATGAAGAAAAAGGCTGGGACAGCCAAATCTAGAGCCCCAAGGATGTCAAGGAGCTTACAGGGTGAAATAAGACAGAAAAGGAAAGCTTATGACAGACACCGAGAACTCAATATTACAGAAAGCAGAGAGGAGTATAGAAAGTGGAAGGGTGAAATCAAAAGGAAAGTAGGGCAGAAGTGAGGGCATGAAAGAATATTGGCAAGCAAAATCAAGGTGAACCCAAAGATGTTTATCAATCATTTAAGAGTAAGAGGATAACTAAGGAAAGAGTAGGGCCCATAAAAGACCAAAAAGGTAACCTATGTGTGGAGGCAGAAGACATGGGTATGGTTCATGATAAATACCTTGTGTATGTCTTCACAAAAGACTGGGACAATGTAAACATTATAGTTAAGCTGAAGGAGTGTGAAGTATTGGATGTGATAAACATAGGGAGAGAGGAAGTATTAATAGGATTAGCATCCTTGCAAGTTGAGAAATCACCAAGGCCAGATGAAATGTGGCCCAAGCTATCAAAAGAAGCCAGGGAGGAAATAGCGGAAGGTTTGACCATCATTTTCCAGTCCTCACTGGGTACAGGTGTGGTGCCAGAGGATTAACGTTGTACCTTTGTTTAAAAAGCGAGCGAGGGAAAGACCAAATAATTACAGGCCAGTCAGTCTAACCTCGGTATTGGGCAAATTATTGGAATCAATTCTGAGACACAGGATAAACTGTCACTAAGAAAGGCACAGATTAATCAAGGATGGTCAACGTGGTTTTGTTAAGGGAAGGTCGTGTCTGACTAACTTGATTGAATTTTTTGAGGAAGTAACTAGGAGGATTGATGAGGGTCATGTAGTTGATTTGGAGTACATGGATTTTAGTAAGGCTTTTGACAAGGTCCCACATGGCAGACTGGTTACAAAAAAAAGCCCATAGGATCCAGCGGAATGTAGCAAGCTAGATACAAAATTGGCTCAGTTGCAGGAAGCAAAGGGTAATTGTTGACGGGTGTTTTCCAGTGGCGTTCTGCAGGGCTCTGTAATAAATCACCTCTTTATAGTATATATTAACAATTTACATGTAAATGTAGGGGAAATCATTAAAACATTTGCTGATGACACAAAAATTGGCCACATGGTTGATAGTGAGGCAGACAGCTGTAGACTGCATGAAGATATAAGTAGTGAGAAGGAAGGCTTTACATTACAGGACGATACAGATGGGCTGGCAAGATGGGCGGAGCTGTGGCAAATGGAGTTTAATCCTGAGAAGTGTGAGGTGATGCACTTTGGGAGGACTAACAAGGCAAGAGAATATACAATGGATGGTAGGACCCTAGGGAATACAAAGACTCAGAGGGACCTTGGAGTGTTTGTCCATATATCACTGAAGGCAGCAGCGCAGGTGATTAGGAAGGCATACGGGATACTTGCCTTTATTAGCTGAGGCATGGAATATAAGAGCAGGGAGGTTATGATGGAGCTATATAAAAGGCTGGTTAGGCTGCAGTTGGAGTACTGTGTACAGTTCTGGTCACCACACTATAGCAGGGATGTGACTGCAATGGAGAGGGTGCAGAGGGGATTCACCAGGATGTTGCCTGGGCTGGAGCATTTCAGTTAGGAGGAGAGACTGGATAGGCTGGGGTTGTTTTCCTTGGAGCGGAGAAGGCTGAGGGGGGACCTGATTGAGGTATACAAAATTATGAGGGGCGTTGATACGATAGTTAGGAAGAAACTTTTTCCCTTAGTGGAGACGTCAATAACTAGGGGGCATAGATCTAAGGTAAGAAGCAGGAGATTTAGAGGGGAGTTGAGGAAAAATGTTTTCACCCAGAGGGTGGTTGGAATCTGGAACACACTGCCTGAAGGGGTGGTAGAGGCAGGAACACTCACGACATTTAAGAAGTATTTAGATGAGCACTTGAAACGTCATAACATACAAGGCTACGGGTCAAGTGCGGGCAAGTGGGATTAGTTTTGGACGGGTGCTTGATGGTCGGCACAGGCATGTTGGGCCGAAGGGCCTGTTTCTGTGCTCTAAAACTCTATTACTCCATATCAATGGACTAGTCAGGCGGGCAGAAAAGTGACAAATGGAATTCAACGCAGAGAATTATGAGGTGATGCATTTGGGGAGGTCAAACAAGGCAAGGGAATACATGATTAATGGGAGAATACTGAGAGGTGTAGAGGAAGTGAGGGGCCTTGGGGTATATGTCCACAGATCCTTGAAGGCAGCAGGACAGGACAGTAAGCTGGTTAAGAAGGCATATGGAATCCTTTCCTTTATTAGCAGCGGCATGAGTATAAGAGCAGGGAGGTTATGCTGGAGCTGTATAAAACATTAGTTACGCCACAACTTGAATACTGTGTGCAGTTCTGGTCACCGCTATACAGAAAAGATGTAATTGCACTAGAGAGGGTACAGAGGAGATTTACAAGGATGTTGCCAGGACTGGAAAATTGCAGCTATGAGAAAAGATTGGAAGACTGGGATTGTTCTCCTTGGAACAGAGAAGGCTCAGGGGAGATTTGATTGAGATGTACAAAATTGAGGGGCCTGAATAGAGTGGATGTAAAGGGCCTATTGACATTAGCAAAGAGGTCAATGACTAGAGGGCATAGATTTGAAGTGATTGGTAGTAGGATTAGAGGGGAGAGGAGGAAAAAATATTTTCACCCAGAGGGTGGTAGGGGTCTGGAACTCACTTCATGAAAGGGTGCTGGAGGCAGAAAACCTCATCTCATTTAAAAGGTACCTGGATGTGCACCTGAAGTGCCATAACCTGCAGGGCTACGGACCAAATGCTGGAAAATGGGATTAGGCTGGGTGGTTTTTTTTGTCAGCTGGTGCAGGCACAATGAGCTAAGTGCCATAAATTTTCTATGATTCTATAAGGCAATACTAGTGCAGATGGCCAAATGCTTGCTCAAGGAGGTAGATTTTAAGGAGTGTCTAAAAGAGGGAAAGACAGGTAGAGATATGGAGAGGTTTCAAGAGGGAATTCCAGAGCTTAGGGCCTAAGCAGCTGAAGGCATGACGATCAATGGTGGAGCAGTTAAAATTGGAGATGCTCAAGAAGCCAGAATTAGATGAGTGCATATATCTCAGGCAACAAACAGAGTCATTGTTCATCTTCACCGAGTATAACATAGCTGCTGTTTTTATTGAAGGACACTTTGGCAGGAATTTTCTCAACTCCAGGGTCGTTCCGCTGCCAGGACTGAGAGCAGGCTGCAAGCCCAAGCGGATAGGTGGCGGGACCCTGCGTGGCATTTTACCAGGGCAGCCAATTAAGAGGCCGCTGCAGGGACTGCCATCCTCAATTGAGGATGGTGACCTGCCTGTCAGAGCTGCTGGCCCAATCAGAGGGCTGGCAACTCGGCAGCCTCGGCAACGCCACCAATTGATGTGGGCACTGCTGAGGCTGCTGGAAAAAGAAGAGGGCACCTCTATGTTGAGGTACCCTTGAAAGCCAAGTAAGTTTTTTGTAGTTAATGTGCCTGGGCCAGGCAGGCAGGCCCTAGCGGTAGGAGGGGTGAACCTTCCAGTGGTGCGCGGAGCTGTGGGGACAGCCGTTGCCGCTGGGGGACCCCCCGTGGACCATGGAGCAGCCATTAAGGAAGGCCCCCACACCCCCACGCAGCCCCCCCCCCCACCCCGCCCCAGGAACCCACTGGAAGGCTGCCACAGTTAACCTGGTGGTCTCCCCACGCTGCAGGGGCGCGTCCCAATGCTGGTAAAATGCCAGCAGGGGCAGGAAGCAGCCCTTAATCGATCTACTAATTTGTTTAAATGGCCACACACCTCCAATCGGCGGGCCGTTCAGAATATCCCATGGCAGCGGGAAGATATCAGGCTCCTCTCCAGATGCCTTCCGCTGCCATTTTAAAAGGCCTCCCATCTCCCAGCCTGTCTTCAGGGAGCTCATTTACCAGCCCTTGTTTAAGCCATGTCGTGTCAGGGGTTCTGCAGCCAGACCTGATCACCAGTTGAAAGTGGAGGTGAATGCGTGTGGTCACAGTGTATTTTCTGTTTAAATTTCTGCACTAGCTTCTTCCTCACTGAACTCTCTGAGTGAAGCAGGTTTTCATTTATGTGCAAATTTGATCTTACCCGATGATTCAAGAGTAGTTTTGTCAGTGATTTAACTCACTTTAATGATTAATCGAAGAAACTTGTGCAGATCTTGACTGCTGTGTTTTGTTTTATTGGGCTAGACTTTGTCATCTGAACTGATGTTTCCACTGAACAATCCGATCATGCAAAGTGAGAGTTGGAACTCCTAAGTCATAGGCAAATGCAGCAAATTCTGCACGAATGAACTATGGACCATGACCTGAATAGACTTCATCCAATATTCTTTGTCTTGCAAATATAGATTTCATTGCATTCATCATAATCTTGCTTGCTGTACTATGCAGGGTGCCTACTTAAACAAAGTTAGAATAGAAGTTTGTGACGAACATTTTTGTCAGTTGGATGTAAATAAATCTATTCCTATTTGTTGCCATGGTTTCAGTGTAAGTAAATGTGGATTGTGGTTTGTATCTAAATTTGTACAAACTGCTTGATCTGTATGTTGCTACTATCTCTGAGGTGTCGATTCATTCTTGTGCACACTATCAACACTTTTCAATATCTATATGACCTTCATTTACCACAGAAGATGTGAATTTCCACATCTTGCTAAGATCACTATCTCTTCTTGTAGATGATCCAATCCACCACTGTCACTTCTTCCTATTTTAAATATTCATTGACATGTGGAGAATAATCCTATTTTGCATCCAACAAGTTGTCCATAATTACTTCAATCAGAGCTATAAGCATCATTTTGATATGCTCTATCTTAATTTTATTGAATCATTTTGATGCCAGTGTGAATGTTGAGATTTATGCCGACATAGCCTGCATTTTCAATGGTGCTTTGTGCCTTGATCACTTGACATCTTACCTCTGCAACCTAATCATGAGTTTCTGTGCACTCAGCTGACAATCACTCAATAATTTGGTGAATACCAGTATTGTGCCTTCTGATCAGTTTCTATGTTGATTATTCATAAATGTGCTGGTGAAAACTTTCACATATAACTATTATCAGTAAAAATCCTTTCCAACTGTGAATTCCAGCCACCTTTAAGGGAATATTAAGTCCAGGATTCATTATGTGGGGAAATTGGAATGAATAAACTATTATATGATGTATAGCATTGCACCAGAGAGTCATAGAGTCATTTACGGTACAGAAGGAGGCCATTCAGCCCATCGAGTCCATGAGCTATCCAGTCAGTCCCACTCCCCCACTCGATCCCCGCAGCCCTGCAAATATATTCCCTTCAAGTGGCCATCCAATTTCCTTTTGAAGTCATTGATTGTCTCCGCCCCTACCACCCTTGTGGAAAGCGAATTCCAGTCATTACCACTCTCTGCATTATAAAGTTCTTCCTCATATTCCCCCGCATCTCTTGCCCAAAACCCTCAATCTGTGTCTTCTAGTCCTTACATACAAACATACGAATTAGGAGCAGGAGTAGGCCACTCGGCCCTTCAAGCCTGCTCCGCCATTCAATAAGTTCATGGCTGAACTGAATACTTCACATTTCTACCTACCCCCAATAACCTTTCACCCCTTGCTTATCAAGAATCTATCTACCTCTGCCTTAAAAATATTCAAAGACTCTGCTTCCACTGCCATTTGAGGAAGAGAATTCCAAAGCCTCACGATCCAATGAGAGAAATTTTTTTTTCCACATCTCTGTCCTAAATGGACGTCCTCTTATTTTAAAACAGTGACCCCCTAGTTCTAGCTTCTTCCACAGGGGAAACATACTTTCCACATCCACCCTGTCAAGACCCCTCAGGATTTTATATGTTTCAATCAAGTCGCTCTTACTCTTCTAAATTCCAGCGGATACAAGCCCAGCCTGTCAAATCCTTCTTTCAATAAGGAGACCAGTACTGTACTCCAGATGTGGTTTCACCAGTGCCCTGTATAGCTGAAGCATAACCTCGCTACTTTTGTATTCAATTCCCCTTGCGATAAGGGATAACATTCTATTAGCTTTCCTAACTACGTGCTGTACCTGCATACTAACCTTTTGCGATTCATGCACTGGGACACCCAGATTCCCGTGCATCTCAGAGCTCTGCAATCTTTCACCATTTAGATAATATGCTTCTTTTTTATTCTTCTTGCCAAAGTGGGCAATTTCACACTTTCCCACATTATACTCCATTTGCCAGGTCTTTGCTCACTCACTTAACATATCCATATCCCTTTGTAGGCCCCTTATGTCCTCCTCACAAGTTACTTTGTGTCATCAGCAAATTTAGCAACAGTACCTTTGGTCCCTTCATCTAAGTCATTTATATAAATTGTAAAAAGTTGAGGTCCCAGCACAGATCCTAGTAGCACACCACTTATTACATCTTGTCAACCAGAAAATGATCCATTTATGCTTACTCTGTTTCCTGTTAGCTAGCCAATCTTCTATCCATGCCAAAATGTTATCCCCTTTGCCATGAGCTTTTATTTTCCGTAATAACCTTTGATGTGGCACCTTATCAAAAGCCTTCTGGAAATCTAAGTACAATACATCCACCGGTTCCCATTTATCCAAAGCACATGTAACTCTCTCAAAGAACTCCAATAAATTGGTTAACCTTGATTTCCGTTTTACAAAATCATGTTGACTCTGCCTGATTACCTTGAATTTTTCTAAATGCCCTGCTATAACGTCTTTAATAGTAGTTTCTAACATTTCCCTAAGACAGATGTTAAGCTAACTGGCCTGTAGTTTCCTGCTTTCTGTCTCCCTCCCTTTTTGAATAAAGGAGTTGCATTTGCTCATTTCCAATCTAACGGAACCCTCCCTGAATCTAGGGAATTTTGGAGAATTAAAACTAACGCATCAACTATCTCACTAGCCATTTCTTTTAGGACTCTAGGACTTGTCAGCCTGCAGCTCCAACAACTTGTTCAGTACCACTTCCCTGGAGATTGTAATTTTCTCGAGTTCCTCCCTCCCTTCCATTTCTTGACTCACAGCTAATACTGGGATGTTACTTGTATCCTCAATAGTGAAGACCAATTACATATCTGTTCAATTCATCTGCCATCTCCTTATTATCCATTATTAATTCCCCAGACTCACTTTCTATAGGACTAACACTCACTTTGTTAACTCTTTTCCTTTTAAAATATCTACAGAAACTCCTACTATCTGTCTTTACTTTTCTAGCTAGTTTTCTCTCGTACTCTAATTTACCTCCTTATCAATCTTTTAGTCATTCTTTGCTGTTTTTGATATTCTGTCCAATTTTCTGACCTGTTTGCACAATTATCGGAGTTTCTTTAAGTTTGATACTATCTTTAACTGTAGTTAACTATGGATAGCAGGTCCCACCCTTGGAATTTTTCTTTCTCATTGAAATGTATCTATTCTGTGTATTCTGAAATATCCCCTTAAATGTCTGCTACTGCATCCCTCCCTTAACCTTATTTGCCAGTTCACTTTAACTAGCTCTGCTTTCATGCCCTCATAATTGCCCTTATTTAAGTTGAAAATACGAGTCTTGGACCCACTCTTCTCTCCCTCAAACTGAATGTAAAATTCAATCATATTATGATCGCTGCTACCTGGGGGTGCCTTAACTATGAGGTCATTAATTAATCCTATCTTGTTGCACAAAACCAGGTCTAGTATAGCCTGCTCTATGGTTGGTTCCAGAACGTATTGTTCCAAGAAATTATCCCAAAAACATTCTACGTACTCTTGGTCTAGGCTACCTCTGCCCATCTGATTTTTCCAGACTATATGTAGGTTAAAATCCCCCATAATTATCGCTGTACCTTTCTGGCAGGTTGCCATTATTTCTTCCTGTATACCCCATCCTACAGTGTGGTTAATGTTAGGTGGCCTGTACACCACTCCCACAAGTGACTTCTTGCCTTTATGATTTCTCATCTCTGCCCAAACTGCTTCTACATCCTGGTCTCCTGAAATTAGGTCATCCCTCTCTATTGCGCTAATACCATCATTAATTAACAGAGCTACCTCTCCACTTTTTCCTAGCTCCCTACCCTCCCTGAATGCCATGTACCCTTCAATATTCAGGTGCCAATCTATGTCATCCTGCAGCCATATCTCTGTAATGTCTATCAGATTGTAGTTATTTATTTCTATTTGCGCTCTCAGTTCATCTGTTTTGTTTTGAATGCTACATGCATTCAGATGCAGAGCCTTTAGTTTTGTTCTTTTAGTATTTTTGTCACCTCTAGCCTTAACTGTTGATTTACTCTTAGATTTGTATGCCCTGCCCCTTTCTGTCACAGTCTGTTTATCATTTCCCATATTAATACCTTTCTCTCTTGTCTTGTCTCTACTCCTCAATTTACCATATCTTCCCAAATTTGATCCCTTGCCCCACGATTCAGTTTGAAACCCTCTCTACTTCCCTAGTTATGCAGCTTGCTAGAACACTGGCCCCAGCATGGTTCAGGTGTGGAATGTCCCAACGGTACTGCCACCACTTTCCCCAAAACTGGTGCCAGTGCCCCACGAACTGGAACCCACTTCTACCACACCAGTCTTTGAGCCACGCATTAATTTCGCTAATCTTATTTGCCCTATGCCAATTTGCACATGGCTCAGGTAATAATCCAGACATTATTACCTTTGAGATTCTGCATCTTAATTTGGCGCCTAGTTCCTCATACCGACTATGCAGAACCTCTTTCCTTGTCCTGCCTATGTCTTTGGTACCTACATGGACCATGATAACTGGATCTTCCCCCTCCCACTGTAAGTTCCTCTCCAGCCCTGAGCAGATGTCCTGAACCCTGGCACCAGGCAGGCAGCACAGCCGTCTGGACTCTCGCTCTTTGCTGCAAAGAACTGAGTCAATCCCCTTCACTATATTGTCCCCTACTACCACTAAATTCCTTTTTTCTCCCTCCGCTTGAAGGTTTCCTGTACCATGGTGCCATGGTCAGGTTGTTCATCCGCCCTGCAGCCCCCACTCTCATCCAAACAAGCTGAAAGAACCTCAAACCTGTCGGGCAATTGCAAAGGCTGAGGCTCCTGCTCCTGTCCTCTGGTTCCCCTTACCGGCCTCAGCTGCAGCCGTAAACTCCTGTCCCTGACCCCTGACCAAATTAGAAGACCCTATCCTAAGGGGTGTGACCGCCTCCTGGTACAAAATGTCCAGATAACGTCCCCCTCTCGGATGTGTCTCAGTGTCTGCAGCTCGGACTCCAGTTCAATGACTCTGAGCCAAAGCTCTTCGAGCCGCAAACACTTACTGCAAACTTGATGCTATGTTTGATTTAAATTAAATTATATTAAAAGCTTGCCTGCATACTCACCCCGGCGACTCTCTGTTTCCCTGCCACTTTTCGATTTTTCCCTGCTCTGCTTCTGCTGCTCCCGTCATGCTCCTCTCTCTCTCTGCTCCTGCCTTGGTCCTCTCTCTCTCTCTCGCTTTGTCTCTGGTCTGTGACTCTGGGCTTTTGGATCACTTTTTAAACCTACGCTCCTGCCGTGCTCCTCTCTCTGTCTCTGTCTCTGTCTCTGTCTCCGGTCCTTGTACCATTAGTTAATGGGAACAGTTTTTCCTTGTCTAACTTTTCTAAGCCTGTTATAATCTTGTACACTTCTATTAAATCTCCCCTCAATCTCCTTTGTTCGAAGAAGAACAATCCCAGCTTTTCTAACCAACCTTGTAACTAAATTTCCTCATCCCTGGAACTATTCTAGTAAATCTCTGCACCCTCTCAAGGACTGTCACATCCTTCTTGAAGTGTGGTGACCAGAACTGGACGCAGTACTTCAGTTGGGGTCTAAGCAAAGCATAACTTCCCAGCTTTTGTATAAAATGCCTCTATTTATGAAGCCCAAGATCCCATATACTTTTCTAACCACTCTGTTAATATGTCCTGCCATCTTCAAAGATCGATGCACCTGCACCCCCAGGTCACTCTGTTCCTACACACTCTTTTGAACTGTGTCATTAAGTATAGATTGCCTCTCCCTATTCCTTCTTCCAAAATGCATCACCTCACACATGTCAATATTAAATTCCATCTGCCACCTGTTTGTCCATTCTGCTAGCCTATCTGTGTCCTGTTGCAGGCAGTTCATATCATCTTCATTGTTTACTACACTTCCAAGTTTGGTGTCATCGGCAAATTTTGAGATTCTACTCTGTATTCCAAGATCCAAGTCATTTGTATATAGCAAAAAAAGCAGTGCTCCCAGCACTGATCATTGGGGAACACCACTGTCTACCATCCTCCAGTCTGAAAAACAATCATTTACGATGACTTACTATTTTCTATCCTTAAGCCAACTTTTTATCCAATGGGACACTGATCCTCCTATTCCATGAGTCTCAATTTTGTTAACCAGCCTTTTATGTGGTACCTTATCGAATGCTTTCTTAAAATCAATATAAAAAACATCCAATGCATTCCGTTCATTAACCTTCTCTGTTACTGCATCAAACAATTCAATTAGATTGGTCAAGCTCAAAAAATTCAATTAGATTAGAATCCCAACAATATGCAGATTTAAGACTATGCTGCAACACTTATCTTTAGTATATAATAAGAATTTATGCCTATTGCTATTAGAAGCAATTAAGTATGAAACTCGCCAATAAATCATCTGTCAACCAGTTAAAATCATTTCACAGCTAACTCTCATGCTGGTGACTTTGTAGTTTTTCTTTAATATAGAATTGTGCTGTGTTAGTGCTTAGTCCACAGGAAATTTAACTGAATTTAATGAAATGCTGTTACTTTTCTCCCCACCTTGCTCGGGATGTGTTTCCATCAGCACTGGTGGTGCTCTGTTATCTGGCCCAAGTGACCACCATTTTTACAGGGACATGCTTTACAGGGACAGTTAGCATGCTGTTTGACCAGGGAGATATCACCTCACCGTATGCCCACATTCCAATGCTTTTCAATCAAAGTCACGAGGCACCAATTATGAGTTTGACAAATTTTTCTCTTCTGATCTCAGGAACTGTAATGCCCCTAATGTTATTGCAGCTGAGATCATTCAACTCAGTGCTGACAGGTACCTTCCTGACCCTTATGGTCCAGCTACTTACTGCAGAAATACAAAAGCAGTCATCATGACATCTTTTATAGTTGCACCTCCATGCCAGAAATGCAGTACAGTGAAACACCTTACTGCGGATATAGGTCTTACTCTAAATCACCGGACAATGTCGCTTAATTATTTTGTGCAGGTGGCCATACTGGAAAGACAACGTAATGGTACCTGTCCCGAAGAAGTGTCAAGAAAGTAAAGCATCCTACCGCTCCAAATGGCAGACAGAGGTGGAGGGAATTGAGGATTTTGGTGGGCTGAAAAGGAATTATGTACAAAATGTGGCCCGTTTAAATTGTGACCAGAGTAGATATTTGATTCCCTGTGGGAGAGATTATTATTTCTCTCTATGCTGTGTGTGGTCCATGTAATGCCAATACATGGCACAGGGGCGTAGTGGTTAGCACCGCAGCCTCACAGCTCCAGCGACCCGGGTTCAATTCTGGATACTGCCTGTGTGGAGTTTGCAAGTTTTCCCTGTGTCTGCATGGGTTTCCTCCGGGTGCTCCGGTTTCCTCCCACTTGCCAAAGACTTGCAGGTTGATAGGTAAATTGGCCATTAGCAATTGCTCCTAGTATAGGTAGGTGGTCGGGAAATACAGGGACAGGTGGGGATGTGGTAGGAATGTGGAATTAGTGTAGGATTAGTATAAATGGGTGGTTGATGGTCGGCACAGACTCGGTGGGCCGAAGGGCCTGTTTCAGTGCTGTATCTCTAAACTAAACTAAACTAAATTGAGCCACACTTGCTTTCAGCAGGCATGGCTTTTGTTGGGTTTTGGAAAAGTGCAATGGGAAGCATTTTCAAGATACCTGGGAATACCCCTACACCCACCTTAAAGTCGTCAGCAGTCTTCAGGAAGACACTGAAGACTAGCCCATGCCTCCAACTGGAATGCAGGATGCACAGGACAGAAAACCAGCAGATTTAGGTTCTGTCCCAAAATGCATCTTCCCTGCAGCTTGAGCATCTCAACAGAATTTTGGCATCAGAAAGTCTTTCCTCATCAGAATTTCAGTTCATTTATCCAAAAAGAGTTGAATTTTGGAGCAACTGAAGGTTTATATAAGCTTGAAATTATCCCACAGTGCCACCAGACTAGAAATGGATCTAGAAAGTTTCAAAAGCACTTGGGTAACATTGGTTTGTTTGAAGAATAGGCATGGAGGACTTAAACCAGAGGCAAGTAAAATCAATAGAAATGCATTGGAATGAAAACATAATGACAATAACTAATTGAAAACCATGATCGAAGAATGTATGCAGTATGCACAATGTTGAATATATCAGATAGACAATTATAAATCTATAGATAAACCATGTAAGCTCATCTTACCTCCGAGTGAACAATTGTTTCTTCTTTCTTTCCATCCCCACCTTGCTCCTCTCAACTCTGCTCAAAACATTGGAAAATTAAATCAAACACTGAGAGACACTACAGGCTGAATTTTCCCAGCCCCGTGGATACGGCTTTGGAGGCGGAGGGGTTGGGGACGAGGAAAATGAGATCAACTTGTGACGGGCAGGGTCTGGGACATGTTCCCACCTCAGTACGCTTTTGCTGGAGGTGAGGTCCCAGCAGTGATGGCTACCCGCCCAGAAGCAGCAGGTAGACAATTAGGACACTTAATAGGGCAATTAGCTTGTATTGTGGACATGGATTACAACTTGTCCGATGGTGCATGGGGCCCCGTTGTGTCAGGAGCCCAAAAATTCAGCAGAGGCAGCTTCACTGCGGGAGGTCCAAGCCATGATCCATGCGAGGCATTTTATTAAGTTGCTGGCATTAAATCACAGTGCTCTTATCTCCACAAGCAGAAGGCATTCCATTACAGTCATTTCCATTCCATGGAGACTGAGGTCTCCACTAATAAAGCTCTTGCTGCAATGGCAGCCGCTGCCCTCCTACTGAAAGTGCCTTCATAGTACCACTGACACTACTGCTGCTGGCCCCTCAGCACTGTCTACACGATGAAGACGACCCACTGGCCGTACTGAACGGACTGTTGATGCTGGAGCTTAGCCGCTGTCCCTAATTGGACAGAGCTCCCGCTGACTGCTTCATAATTGGCCGCCTCCCGGAAAATTCCGTCTGATGTGCTGCCAGGGCCTCTTCCAGGCTCCCAACCTGGAATTGAGGCTGCCATTGGGATCGCGACCCACCTGGGAAAATTCAGCCCTAGGTCTTCCTTTAAAAAACCAATAGAAACAGAACTTGTAAGGAATCCCCAAGAGGTTCATTTCACATTTTTATGTAGCACAAAACAATGTTACATTCCATTACACTGTGCTGGAAAAATTGGGGTGGATTTTGAACTTTCCCCCGGACATAAAACCAGTATTATGAATCAGCCATCCAAATACCCCTTTACCTGGGTCAGCATATGTTATGATTCAGCCATCAGATAACAAAGGTTGTTGCTGCTGAGAACTATGGAAACTCGACAGAAATTTCACCTCATTTCAATCAATTTACTGTGGCATTACTCACAGGGCGGCACAGTGGCGCAGTGGTTAGCACCGCAGCCTCGCAGCTCCAGGGACCCGGGTTCGATTCCGGGTACTGCCTGTGTGGAGTTTGCAAGTTCTCCCTGTGTCTGCATTGGTTTTCTCCGGGTGCTCCGGTTTCCTCCCACAAGCCAAAAGACTTGCAGGTTGATAGGTAAATTGGCCATTATAAATTGTCACTAGTATAGGTAGGTGGTAGGGAAATATAGGGACAGGTGGGGATGTTTGGTAGGAATATGGGATTAGTGTAGGATTAGTATAAATGGGTGGTTGATGTTCGGCACAGACTCGGTGGGCCGAAGGGCCTGTTTCAGTGCTGTATCTCTAATCTAATCTAATCATTATTAAAGTTCGAAAGAAAGAGACTCCCTTTTATACAATTGGATGAGATAATGTTTCATAAAAGCTGGAGCATTATACCATTTAATGGAGAATGTATTACTCTATTGTTAAGATAAAGTGGTGTCCTTTTAAGGACACAAAATTTAATTGCTGTTAAGTGAATACAGGATGAGGTCAATCAAAGTGTAGTTAGATTTTGGTGAGGAAGATTTGCAATGTAGAAGGTTGTTGGAAATTTCAGATAGCAAGTTAAAATCTAGGTTGGAAAGGCTTGGTTTTCTTTGTCTTTCTTATGTGGTATTGCTAAGGTCAATCAGTAAGTACAGATCTTCTGACTCTTACTGATGAGAATGGTATCCTTTCATGAGGGTGTTTCTCTGTACAATACAAATTTTCTTTTTAATACTTTGTATAAGTGTTGCATTGAAGGACTATATTGGTACGATGCACTGTTTTCTGTAATATACGTTAGATATTTGAGGGATTGGTTGATGCAGTTAAATGGAAAACTACTCCTCAACATCGCTGAAGAAGGTTCAAATCCAGATGGAATGAAAGTCTATTTAGTGCATTAGCGATGTCCTCCTGAAATTCTGATCAAGCCACATTCTTGGAGATAGTTTCATCCTGTATTTAATCCATGTTGTGTCTGACCTGGGCATATTTGAGCATTCCACATGCCATCCCACCCCTGAACTTTTCCTTCCCTTTTCTCCCAAGGAAACTACAGCAATACCGAGAGTGAATTTTTCTGGTCCCTGCCCAGAAAACGTCTACAAAGGCAAAATATTGTGGATGCTGAAAACCTGAAATATAATCAGAAAGTTTGGACTGCACCTGCAGTAGGCCTGGACCTGATGAAACTGTTTAAATGAGACAGGTGAATCCTGATGACAAGGGAGGGATGATTCTCTAATACATTGACACATAAAGATTTATACTTCGGTCAAAAGTTTGGTTTAAATGCACTCTACCTTCATTTGCTGTTGATTATAATATACAATTTATTTTCTCACCCATTTTTCAAAAAGTGCACATTCTAAAGTAAAATGTGGTTAAATCATTGACTGAGAAACAGTGGACAGACTCTAACGGTAATTTTGGAGCTATGATTTATCTGATTTAGCCATTTTATTTTGAGCGCACAACAGGTAAAATAAAGGAAGAAACAGAAATGGATTTATCCATCCTGGTTTTAATACTAACACGTCAAAATAAGATGATCAGAAAATGTAGTGGCTGGGAAATTACTACTGGGAACTTTGCATTGTTCCATAGCCATTGATTTTTCTAATGTCCTACTTTAACAAGTAATGAGATTCAATGTATGTGCCCAGTGTCAGCACCAGCATATCATCAAGACAGAAAAATATGACAGCCTCATGCAAACATCTAATGCTGCAATAATTCCCGACACTGAAAATGTGCTGTTTGAATTAATAGCTGGCATACCTTTTGACATTACAGTTATTGTAATTTATAAGCCTGCAAAGCTGATGAACAAATTAGAAGAGCATCAGAACAGTCTTGTGTTGTTATTGGGGGATTATTAAGTATTCCAAAGAGCGACACGGGTGCAGACAGAGGTAAGGATAAATTATTTATTGATCCTATTAATTATTGCTTCCTTCTTCAACATGTTATGGAGGGTACAGCTGAATTGATTCACTACTTATTCGTGATCCGGAGATGATATCCAATCGTTATGTGAGGAAACATCTGGGGACCTGGGGAATATTGATTGTTGTGTTAGATGTCAGTGGATGAAGTGACTTAATGCTGCTGATCATTTTATGATAATACATAACATTAGTGTGACTATATTGTCAATTATGAGTGATGATTTGGGGATTCGGATATGATGCTCTTAAGCAAGAAAAATTGTAATATGAAAAATAAATGGAACATTTTGAATCTTTGCTGAAGATCGGGGCTTAAAGGATTCAAGGTAAAATGAAGTCTAATTGTTGAAGTGGAGGTATTTGTAGAGTTTAAATGATTTTTTTTTTAGAAATATGCTCTACATATAAAGGCTTCAACTCAAGACATCTAAAGCCAATTTAGGAAGGCTAAAATGGCAAACATTTGTTGTCATAATGACAAGGTTTCAATTATTGTGGTCTATAAACAATCAAGGATTTCAGTGGTCTTTTGAGGCATTTATTGGGGCAAATTAAGTATAAAGATAGACTGAAGATCTAAGGAGATGCTTTATATCAGTTTTCACTTCTAATAAAAATGGCACCACAGTTCCAGTAGTGCAAAATTGGTGCGTGCTGTCTTTGCTTCAATTTAAGAAACTGCAAGAAAAGGTTTTAGGAAAGATTAATAAGCTGAAAGTTGCTAGTATTGCAGCGCTCTATGCTCAGTTGAATGGGAAGAGGTCATTTGTAAGCTCCTGGCTCATATATTCAATACTTAATTGAGGTCTTGGTTGGTTCCTATTGATTGGAAAGTCACTCATGTGATCCATTATTTAAGAATCAGAAGAAATCAGAGCCCTGTAATTACAGGTACATGAGTTTGGCATCAATTATAGGAAATTGTTAAAAGTATTTATATGGGATGTGATTTACGCTCACTGGAAGAGTTTGGCGATTATTAGAAATTCCCAACATAGCTTTCAGAAGCCACATTTTGTTTCTAATCTGTTTAAGCACTTCTGAGGAAGCAACTAGAATGGTGTATGAAGATAGTTACAAATATTTAGACTTCCAAAGAACAATTAGATAAAGTACAACACAGACCACAATTACAAAAAATCTAGATCATGTGGGATCATACGACAGCTATTATTCTGAATAGCTAGCTTTTAAAAATTGGTTATTATTAATAGGAACTGTTGAATTGGAGCCTAGTCATGAGAGGAATATTGTATGTTCTGCATTGTGATCAGTGCTGTTAATTTTTGTTTTATTCATGATTGAGAAGAGGCCTGAAATGGAACAATAATGAGATTCATTGATATGAAAATGTATGTGGTGGGCTCATAATTCAGATTGAATCATAAGGTTACAGAATAATTTAGAGAAGTGAATGGTCCAATGTATGTGGCACATGTGGTTTTAATGTGGACAAGTGCACTCCAGGTTACGGAACTTCAGGTATACTTAGACCATGCAGGTGTAATCATCACTAAAGGTAACAGAAATAACAAGAGACTAGAGTTGATTGCTCATTAAGGTGTACAAGTAGGATGAGCTTGTTACAGGGAAAGCAGATAGTGTTTCAACTTGTATTGCCAGGACCATAGATTGCAAAATGAAGAGCACTACACTTGGGCGACTTAAAATATTTTGTCAATTTTTATCTATGCATGTGGCGAAAGATATCGAGGCTTTGGAAAAGGTGCAGTCATTGTAGAACAGGATGATATCGAACCTTGAGCTCTTGGTTATGAGAAAAGGTTTCCAACATTAAGCTTATATACTTTGATAATATGCAGGCTTAGAGAGAATTTTAGTGAGATTTTTAAAATCATGAAGGGATTGCGCTCACTCCAGTTGGAAACATTATGCGTAGAGCGATAAGTCATGCCTATAAAGTCTGCAGAAAAAGAGTTCCATGCTAGGAAGTATTTCCTTTTTGCTAAGTCATCACCCTCTGGAGCAAACTGCTGAAGCTTGTGGTGGGTAAGCATGCATGACTCCTTTAGCAATGCACTCACTCGTGCTCCACAAGTTAAGTACTGATGTGAAACTAAAACCACTTCACAGTAGTGCTAAATTTGGAGTGTAAATCATGTAATAAAAACAGAAAATGATGGAAATACTCAGCAGGTCTGGCAGCATCTGTGGAGAGAGATACAGAGTTAACATTTCAGGTCTGCGACCCTTTATCAGAAATCATGCTACTTGTGGAAATCATTTGTCAGGTAATGCATGGCACCCTACTCAGTCTAGAGTAACACTAGACATGCAGCGTCTGTGCAAAGCAAAACCACGATGCTTTGGCACTACAATTGTAATATTATATTACAAATGCACTCTAAAGGGAAATTTGCCAAGTTATTGAGTGAAGAGAGCAAATCCAGTTATCGAGGTTAAGTTGCTCATTAGCTGCGATTAGGATGGATTATGAACTGGATTCCTAGAACTTGCCTTATTATCTGCAGGAGTCTGTGAAGAGGCTGCCAGAGATTTTAGTATTTGGAAACAGTTATCTTTGTTTTTTGCTGTCCCAAATGACTGCATGGTGAGGAAGTGCATGAACAGATGGAAGACTGAATTGAGAGGTGAGGTGAGAATGACTGTCCTTTATCAAGGCAGCATTTGATCGAGTGTGGTGTTAAGGAGCCCCAGTAAAATTGAAGCCAATGGGAATAAGGGGGGAAAATCTCCACTGGCTGGAGTCATACCTAGCACAAAGGTAGATAGTTATAGTTGTTGGAGGGCAATCATCTCAGTCCCAGGACATCGTTGCAGGAGTTCTTCAGGGCAGGGTTCTAGGCCCAATCATCTTCAGCTGCTTCATCAATGCTGTTCCCTCCATCATAAGATCAGAAGTGGGAATGTTATTTGATGATTAAACAGTGTTCAGTGTTATTCGCAACTCCTCAGATAACAAAGCAGTCCATACCTGCATGAAGCAAGACCTGGACAACATTCAGGCTTGGACTGCTAAATGGCAAGTAACATTTATGCCACATACGTGCCAGGCAATGATCATCTTCAAGAAGACAGAATATAACCACCTCCCCTTGACTTTCCACTTTCAACATCCCGGCGTTACCGTTGACCAGAAACTGAACTGGACCAGTCACATAAATATCGTGGCTTCAACAGCAGGTCAGGGGCTGGGAATTCTGCAGTAAATAACTCACCTCCTGACTCCCCAAAGCCTGTCCACCATCTACAAGGCACAAGTTAGGAGTGTAATGGAATACTTCTGACTTGCCTGGAAGAGTGCAACTTAAACAACACTCAAGAAATTCAACACCATCCAAGACAAAGCAGTCTGCTTGACCAGCACCCCATCCACCAACTTAAACATTCATTCCTTCCACGTCTACCACCAGCGCACAGTGGCAGCAGTATGTACCATCTACAAGATGCACTGCAGCAATGCACCAAGGCTCTTTCAACAGCACCTTTCATGCTCATGACCTCTATCACCCTAGAAGAACAAAAGCAGCAGATGCTGGGAACACCACCACCTGCAGGTTCATCTTCAAGTCACATACCATCCTAAATATATCACTATTCCTTCACTGTCTCTGGGTCAGAAACCTGGAACTCCCTCCCTAACAGCACAGTAGATGCACCTACACCACATGGACTGCAATAGTTTACGAAGGTGGCTCACCATCACATTCTCAAGGCCAATTAGGGATGGGCAACAAACATTGGTCTTGCCTGCGACACCCATATCCCATGAATGATTTTTTTTTAAAACCTGGATGGAGTGGGCCTGATGGGCATTTCTTGACCTTTTCATGCCTGTAACGCTGGGGTAGAAAAATAACAATATAGAAAAAAATATATAGCCTAGAAATTATTTGTGGAGATATTAAAGGAAGAATATTTTATGTCTTTGTATGATATTCCTTTATCCACAGGCAGTAACTGCTCCATTTTAAATTGATTGACATCTCTGTTAAAATGGTAGACAGCAAAAATATAATACAAATTCATTTAAGCATTTGTCCACTAATATCGCCAACAGTAATTTTGAATTTTATGTTTCCAAATGCTTGATATCACCGACAGTTTTGTTCTCTGAAAAGTGACTTCAACTTCAATACTCATTCAAATATTAGGGAATGAACTTTTCTACTTTCAAGTTGATAAGTTATTCCACAGATAATGGGGTTCAATGGCATTTATTGGCTTTCTTAGGAATTTAAATTTTCAATGATAACTATTATTACTAACAATTACATATACACAACAATAAACATTACCAATAATTACACACATGCTTGAGACACTTAAGATACAATGTCCGAGAGAATTCCTTGCATCACGTTTCGAAATGAGGGGGACAGCAGGCCAAACCTTGTTGAATTCTGTAGTATCTATTCTAACACCCCTCTTTTTATACCTTTCACTTTAGGTACGTAAGAAACTGCATCTTTCAAAGTATTAGCTCATTCAAATCGCTGGACTTCAGCTTTAACTCACTAAGCTTAACTCATGCTCATAATTTTCCTGACCTGTGGCAGGTGTCCTTTCAAAGCTAGAGGTAACAGAGGCATTTTGTGGCTTCTCCTCATCAGCTGAAACACTGTCTGACTGGAGTCCATTTAACTAACAGAAACTCACTTCACAGCTAAAGTTAATATAAAGAATTGAACTGTTTCCTTCTGCAAACATTTGAGGTTACGAACCTATGTTAAAAGTTGTATCTGATACATGATATGATGCTTCCTGCGTAGCTACCTCGCAATGCTTGTTCCCCTTTAAAGAGCAATCAAGCATTAATCTCAGTAGGAATCCACTGCAAATGTTCCATCTAAATCATAAGGTAACCAAGTGTGTGAGGTGATAAACATTTCCATTCAGGCTGAACATAATTCATTAGTGACAGTGTGTTATGAACGCGTTGACTGAAATTAGTCTTCTTCCTCACTTCAAGCTATACTTAACTTTATGTCGCTAAAATGTTACAAATCTTTTGATATAAAATCTCTTAAAATAGCCTTAAAAGATAAGGCTGTGAGAAAGCAATGGCCAACTTTACTAAATTTTTCTTCCAACAGGCAAAACTCTGAATTTTGTCATATGTGCTGCCAGCATATGAAACTTTCCCCACAGATTTGTAATTTTGTAAAACTAGTGAATCTCATTTCTTGTTAAATGTATTGCTCTTAAATTTATTACAAAGTTAAGCTATAAAATACATAAATTCTTCTACTTTCAGTCAATTTGATAAGTGAGGATTTTATTAAACCACTCTTTGAAACTAGGGGAAAGATCAAACTCTGTTCAGACAGACAGGATTAAAGTTCTTCACTTAAAATAGGGTTGATTAGTAACTTCCCATCTCGCAGAAGTTAAATGTTCATTGCTCAAAATATGACCTCAAATTGACATTACTCAGCAGTCTCACAAAGAGACTCAAAATCACAGTGTAAGGAGATAAGATACTTACTGGGATGTTTGATTAAGGTTGAGGAGGGGCAAGTAATCATTTCTTACGTCCTTTATCAAATGATCTGGTGAAGCGTGATGATATAACTGATTGCCAAATCAATTGAGTTTGTAGGGCAGACTCCCCGTTGTATCTCTACTGATCGCTGGTCATCCATCAATGTGGGAAAGGAAATGCCATGATACTGCAGCAGCCAAATGAGAAGAGTTGGTTTTTAATGGAGCGGGGTGGGGTGGGAGGGGTGCCCCCCACCACCTCAAATGTTCCAGTCAAAAATTTTAATTGATTCTGAAGGAAATAAAAATGGCAGTTGGAAAGGTTCAGACAGGGAAAATTAGCCAGATTGTAATGTTGCCATTCTGCGCTCAGTGATTGGCTGTTTTCAGGTAATGATTTGGAAGAAAATCTTCCAAATTGACTTTATAATCTTATTGATCTGCATGTCGCTCATGTTTTACTCGATATGTAGTGTATTTATTACAGTGCATTTTTAGAGTGGTAAGACTGAGTTTGGAGCACAAAAAGGGAAGCTTATGGCGGATACCAAGGGTTCAGTACTACAGAAAACTGAGTGGAGTATAAAAAGTGTAGGGGTGAAATTAAAAAGGTATTTAGGAAAGCCAAGAGAGAGAATGAAAAAATATTGGCAAGTAAAATCAAAGAAAACTCAAAGATTTTTCATAAATATAGCAACAGCAAGAGGATAACTAAAGAAACAGTGGGGCCTATTGGGGACCTTAAGAGTAATGTGTGTGGAGGCAGAGGACATTGGTACGGGTTCTTAATGAATACCTTGTGTCTGTTTTCACAAAAGAAAGGGACGATGCAAACTGTTATGACCAGGTGAGGAAGGGGAATAGGGCTCCCTTCTTGGCCTTTTCCTGGTTTGGCCGTAACAGGGTTTAACTTTTAAAACACAGTGTTTTTAGCTTCCCCTCAGTAACCCCTTGCTCACTTCTCTCTAATTGTAATTGTAAAAGAATCAACCAGACAGTTTTTCTGAGGTTTAAACAAGAAAGGTGTAAGTTTATTAACCTTAAAATTCCAACTCAGTTAAAACTACTAAAAATACTCAACACGACCACGCTAGCATGCATACGCAATAAACACACACATAAATTAATACAGAGGCGGAGAAAGAATTAAAGGGGAAAGGTGTGAAATAGTAGATGGAATTCAGTTACTGATTTTGGGTTGGATGTAAAGTCCTTGATTGAAGTTAAGTCTTTCAGTTCTAGTTTGGGCCCAGTACACACTTTCAAACTTGTTTCGCTGGTACCAGAAGGTTGTAGGGGTCTTCTGTCTTGAGGCTTAAATTACTTCCGTGGGTCCCTGGAACTTTGCATGAGAGAGAAACAGAGAGAGGGACATCTTCCTCCTTCATTCTCAACTTACAATCAGCTCCTTTCTGTGTCGGGCACAATTCAAAAAATTCAAAGTTGGCCAGCAGGTTAGTCATGTAACTAGCTCCTTGTTTGAAACAGCCTCGCCGGTGAGGTTTGTGGATTCTTCCAAGCTTACCAGACATATTCAGTGGGGGTGGTGGGGGTTTGGGGGGTGCTGGAATGCTGGCTCTTACACATTCAATGACTCTCCGTCTTTTGATCATCACTATTGACAAAACCCATCTGGCTAACTGAATCCAGGAGTATTTCTGTTGTCTCTCTGGGCAACTGTCTCTCGGAATGCAAATGTGCAGCCATGTTTTCAGCCACTCAGTCCTGTGATCTTTTTAAACAAGTTGTTTCAATGTCTAGTAAATGTTCGAATAATGTTCCATATGACGAAATTAATATGTTTTCATTTAGCAGGTGTGGTTTCTGTCACAAGACATTGCAATCAGGGAGGAGGAGTGTGGAATACTAGATGAAATTAACATAGGCAGGGAAGTATTAAGGGCTTTAACATCTTTGAAAGTGGATAAATCCCCTAACCCAGATGAAATGTATCCAAGGCTGTTAATGGAAGCAAGAGAAAAAATGGTAATCTTCTCTGGCTAAAGGTGTGGTTCCAGAGAACTAGAGCAAAACTAATATTGTACCATTGTTTTAAAAGGGAGAAAGGGATATACCAAGTAATTATAGACAGTCAGCCTATCCTTGGTGGTGGGAAAATTATTGGAAAAAGTTCTGAGGCCCAGGGTAAATCTTTAATTAGAAAGACTCAGATTATTCAAAGACAGTCAGCGTGGATTTGTTAAGGGAAGGTCATGTCTGACTAACATGATTGACCCTCCTTGTTACCTGTTAAAAAAAATCAATAAGGGTAGTGCATTTGATGTAGTCTATATGGATTTTAGCAAGGCTTTCGATAAGTTCCCACATTGCAGACTGGTCACAAAACTAAAAGCCCATGGGATCCAAGGCAAAGTGGCAAGTTGGATCCAGAAATCCAGAATTGGCTCAGAGGCAGGAAGCAAAGGGGAATGGTCGATGAGTGTTTCTGTGACTGGAAGGCTGATCCAGTGGGGTTCCACAAGCGTCAATACTAGGTCCCTTGCTTTTTGTGGTTTATATCAATGATATGGACTTGAATGTAGGGGATATGATTAAAATATTTGCAGATGATACAAAAATTGATCTGTGGTTGATAATAAAGTTAGAAAGCTGTACACTGCAGGGCGATATGAATGGACAAGTCAGGTGGACGAAACAGTGGCACATGGAGTTCAATCTGGAAAAGTATGAGGTAATGCGTTTGGAGAAGGATAATAAATCAAGGGAATACACAGAAAATGGTGGTATACTGAGAATTGAAGAGGAGCAGAGAGACCTTGGAGTGCATGTCCACAAATTCTGAAGATGACTGGACAGGTGGATAAGGTGGTCAAGAACGCATTCAGGATATGAGCCTTTATTAGCCAAGGCATAGAATATGGGAGCTGGGAGGTTATGCCAGACTGTATAAACCACTAGTTAGGCCACAGCTGGAGTACTGCATGCAGTTCTGGTCACTGCACTATTGGAAAAATATGATTGTACCAGAGTAGGTACAGAGGAGATTTATGAGGTTATTGACTGGACTGGAGCATTTTAGTTTTGAGGAAAGATTCAATAGGCTAAGCTTGTTTTCTTTGGAACAGAGGAAGCTGAGAGAAGACCTAATTGAAGTGTATAGAATGATGAGGGTCTAGATAGCGTGATTGGGAAGGCCCTATTCCCCTTGGTTAAGTGGTCCATAACTAGGGGGCATAGATTTAGGGTAAGAGGTAGGTGGTTTAGAGGGGATTTGATGGGAGATTTTTTCACCCAGAGGTCGGTGGGGATCTGGAACTCACTGCTGGAAAGGGTGGTAGAGGCAGAAGCCCTCATAAGATCTCAAAAGTACTTGGATATGCACTTGAAGTGTTGTAACCTCAAGGCTATGGAAACAAGAGCTGGAGAGTGGAATTAGGCAGGATGCAGCATGTCGGCCAGTGGATACATGATGGACCGAACGGCCTCCTTCCGAGCTGTAAATTTCTCTAATTCTATGACTATTATAGGAACATGGACGAACCTGGTCTCAACTCAGTCACTGTGAATGTGTTTCTGTTACACAGTTTGGAGGAATGGGAAATTGATGGTGCAGTTGGTTCACCTTGTTGTTGTGCTCACCCTGGTGATTAGTTATTGACAAATATTTGCACTAGTATGGGAACAGATCAACTGCCAGTTTTGACTAAAACACTGTGGTACTGGAAAAGTGAAATAAAGTTTTCCTGAAGGTAAAAGAATACAACATTATGTTACGACCAGGTGAGAAAGGGATCTAGGGGTCTCTTTCAGCCTTCACCTGGTCTTATTGTAACAGGGTTTATTTTTTAAACACATTGTGTTTTGAGCTCTCCCTTGGTGAATCCTTGTTTACCGCTTTCCAATTATAAGGCAAAGAAATGAGCGCAAACAGGCTTCCTTAGGTTTAAAGAAGAAAAGTGAAATTTATTAAAACTTAAACTTAAACTCTAATTCGGTTAACGCCTACGGATATATGCCGAGCCCAATGCGAGCATGCATACACAATAAATACATGCAAACAGAGACAGAAAAGAGCAGAATAAAAAAATAGAGAGGTTTGAGACAATATCAGAAGAGTTTCTTGTTACTGTGCTTGGAGCTCACTGTAGACTTTTTGTAGGTAGACTTGCTTTTTGTTGGGGCCCAGTGTTCTTTTTAAACCTTGTTCACTATAGGAGACTTTTCTCTTTTGGGGTTCACGTGTCTTCAATGGGTCTTCAGTTCTGTGAGAAAGAGATAGGAACAGACAGGAGAGAGGTCTTTTCCAGTCTAGGAGCAAACAGCTTTCTGAGTTTTCAAACTCTGTGGCAAGTTCAAACTCAAAAACCTGCAACAGCCAGTTAGTCATGTGACTAAACTGGTCTGACCAGGTCTTCTGTGTATTGGGGAAGCAAGGACTGAGTCCTTTGTTCCAACACTGTCTGCTAGTATGCAAAAAAGGTCTTTCCAGCGAGGGGCCTGGCAATTCTTTGTGATAGGCCCTCTTTTCTTCCCAGCTGCAATTTAAAGTTTTAATGTCTCATTCTTGCCAGGTAGGGACCTGCATGACAATTAGAAGAAATGGTACCTGACAAATGCATTGCAAGGAATTCTTGATGCAATTAAGTGTAAGTAATTCTTTATTGTCTTAACAATGAACCAACACATTCACAATTCAAAAGCATACAGCCTGCTAGTGTGAAACCATTACTTCTGTAAATATAGTGAATGATCTTAAAGCTTTGTTGCTGGTACAGCTATAGCAGTGTTGCTCATTTTTTGTTGGAATGCTTCAATACTGCTCCATGGAATGATGCAATCTAGTTCTGTTCTTAGGCTTGCCCCCACACTGGAAGTCAAGGTTCTCTTAAAGGGAAGGTAGATCAGACAACCAGTCACCTGAAACATGTGCAGTCACTTTGCAGCTGCTAACTATTAAATGGTATTGCAGAGCACTCCGGGAACAGGTCCCAGCCATTGCCTCAAACAAAAAGGGAAAAAAAGTGCACGTAATTTTTTTCTTTTTTTTTCTCTCTGGAAGATTATTTGCTCCTTTGACTTTAAGTGGTTTCTTCTTTCTTTCCTGTTCTAAGCTTTTTCTACATTTCTCTCTCTCTCTCTTGCATCTCTAGAAATTTAGACAATGAAGCACAATGGAGCTGCCATTTGTAACATGGATTAGACAGTGCATTACTAGCACACACCTGATGATTAGTGTGCTGAGTCCATGTATGTTTTCTGGGTCAGCTAATTTTCATTTTGCTGGTGAATTCCCACTGTGAACAACACATGTCATTAGGAGTCCATTCATTAATAAGCAGGGAGTGGCAGTTTAATAGGGCATATATGTTTTTGGCTGCAAAAGGGAATGATGGTGCTGCAAAAATTTTAATGACCTCACCAGTTGTGTCAAGGTAGTAGATACCACCAGAACCATACATAGATGCTATATTGTATATACTTTGAACGTATATACTTCACAGCAGCTGCCCTTTCCACTATGCGGTCCTTCCTTCACAATCTCAAATACTTCCCCCAAATAAGCCTTTGATCTACTGCACCGAAATGATGCATATTCATATAATTGAACATACTATGCGGTGTACACAGATACATGGATATCCTGCATGACTTCCTGGTAATTAAAATTTGTCAAATGTATCTATCCTGTTTGCAGGAAAATACTGCATGTAATGAGGTGAAGTCTGCATGGGAGCAGACATCCATAACTTCTGTCTTTCCCCCTTTGAAGATCAGACTGAAAAGATCCAGGGCAGAGAGAACATTGTGAAAACATAGAGAAGTGAAGAGTACAACAGTGTTTGTATTCACTTCTCTTTTGTTTCATTCCTGTTCAGTCACTCACTGGAAGAAAACAACATACTGAAGCAAATTTCTATATCAGTCATTTAAAGGAATACTACATCTCAAGAATAGTCACTGAGACAGCACTGTGACATTTCTGCCTCCTCTTGTGTAAGTGAAGCTGGCTTAGATTCCAGTAAACCTGAGGAAGCCAGCACATGCCAGCCTCCACTACCCCTCACTTCAACCCAGCAAATCATCTACTTGGATACATCCAAGATGTAGAATTTTGATTGCAGACAGTAGGCTGAGTGATGTGCAAGAAGTCAAGTCAGTAGTAAAAGGAATCTGTTGTCAGGAAGTATGGTTTATAGTCACCCTTAGCTGATGAAGCCAGGAATCCTGATCACAGGAAACCTGTTTCAAAAGGATCCTTTTTGAGCATCAGGGATGGGTGTAGTTGTCACAGACCTTAAATCGTCCTTTAACAAATGATAGCTAGTGCAGTCTTGTATCTACAAAGGTGCTGTGTTTGCATGGAATTGTCTGTCCAGGAGAATGGGCAGCTTCAGGGACATCTCCGATGGAGCACCATGGAAAAGACCCTAAGGCCTTAATAATCTCATTGCTTCATTTGGGTCTGCTGTCATGTAGATCAGTGGGTCTGGCTAAATGGTGCCCAATAGTTGAGGTAATTATGGAATGATTGTGTTGTCTATCAGGATGCCAACACAGTCAGAACCTCAGTCAGCAACCCCACCCCTATCCCTGCACGATGTCTCTGCACAGGCAAAAAAAAGTACACAGGCAGACTTCTTAATTTTGGAGGGCTATCCAGTTGAGGAGCCTATACTGCAAATATTACAGTGAGTCACTTCTCATACTTGGAGGGGGAGAGGGGGCATGTAGCAGAAGCACCTGATTAGCCTCTAGAGTATATCAGTCCTGTACTATTATTAAGTATCATGTTTCTGTGACCTTTCTGTTTTTATCCAACAATACCATCTCTCTCGTTCTCTTAACCTGCCTGTTTTCTACAGCTTCTCCATCTCCCTCACAGATGTCAACAATAAAAATGTTTACATCTTTTTGTCAGCAAATTATGGGCAAGGTAATTTGAGGATTTTTTGTTTGATTCAAAATTAATGTTTTCTTTTGGAAATACTGAAATTAGAATGAATTAAAAAAAAAAAAATTTCAATATGGAAGCTGGCATTTGTACCATCCAGTTCTTGTGGGTTTTATCTTATGAATATCCCCTTGCAGCTTTTTGGGATTGTTTATCATACCTCCTATTTTAATATCATCTGTAAATCTGGACACCACTTCCTCTAACTGCACATCCAAATCATTGATGTGCACAGAGAATAGAAGTGGTTCATGAACAGACCCTGGTGAGTTGTTCCAGTACATCCTGCAGATAATACACACTTCTTTTTTCTTTCTTCTTTTGGGCCTCCTTATCTCGAGAGACAATGGATACGCGCCTGGAGGTGGTCAGTGGTTTGTGAAGCAGCGCCTGGAGTGGCTATAAAGGCCAATTCTGGAGTGACAGGCTCTTCCACAGGTGCTGCAGAGAAATTTGTTTGTTGGGGCTGTTGCACAGTTGGCTCTCCCCTTGCGCCTCTGTCTTTTTTCCTGCCAACTACTAAGTCTCTTCGACTCGCCACAATTTAGCCCTGTCTTTATGGCTGCCCGCCAGCTCTGGCGAATGCTGGCAACTGACTCCCACGACTTGTGATCAATGTCACACGATTTCATGTCGCGTTTGCAGACGTCTTTATAACGGAGACATGGGCGGCCGGTGGGTCTGATACCAGTGGCGAGCTCGCTGTACAATGTGTCTTTGGGGATCCTGCCATCTTCCATGCGGCTCACATGGCCAAGCCATCTCAAGCGCCGCTGCAGCCATAGAATGCCGATGGTGGAGGGAATGGATGCTGAAGCCAGTGGATTGGGTTGTTGCTCAAGTGAACTGCTTTGTCCCTGATAGTGTCTAGTTTCTTGTCTTGTTAGAGCTGGACCCATCCAGGTAAATGGAGAACAGTCCAGCACAGTCCTGACTTGTGCCTTGGTAGGTGATAGAGAGACTTTGGGGAGTCAGAAGGTGAGCAACTCACCACAGCTTACCAGCCTCTGACCTGCTCTAGTACTCATGGCATTTATGAGGCTAATCCTGTTCAATTTCTGGACAGTGGTGGCTCCTAGGTTATTGATGGAGGGGGCTTGGTAATGGTAATGCTATTCAATGTCAAGGAGAGGTAATTATGTTCACTCTTTCAGTTGTTGCACTTTTTTAAGAAATCATTTTGAGTGACTTGTGTGTAAGAGATAAATGGAACTCTCTAGTGGCCAGTGTTTGTAATTACATAGCAACAAGAGACAATTTATAGGAAAATAGATTGGTAAATATGAATATAAGAATTTTTCAGTAGGAAAAGTAACAAGAGAAATTAAGGGTTGCAGCTTAAAATCACATGCAGGTATGTGCAGGGTTGTTGTGTATTTCACTGAGGCAGACTTAACACAGCAAGTAGCCATTATTGAATTAATTTTATATACATCTCCCCAGCAGAGAGGGCAGTATAACAAAATGCTCAGCTATAACAATCTACTACTGAGGTGGGGTGGGAGGATGATGATGGGGAAGGTGAGGGGTGGGTGATGGAATGGGATTTTCAACGTCTCCTACCGTAACTTTGACAGAAGATCAGTAAAAGCATGAACAAACCATGGAAATGGCCTCTTTTTGCCGGGATTCTGCAAATCCTCTGCCAGATTTTTTAAAATATAAAATACAGATTTGCAGGAGTGTGGAAAATACCTTGAACTTATTGGAGTCAGGAAAAAGGCTTACAACTCTCAATGAAGAAACCTGGAAGACATAAATTTTAGAATGGGAGAAGTTTGTTACACCAATGTGTTTTGTTGAATGATAATTTTCTTTGGTTCACTGGCTGGAGACCTGAACTTGTATTTTTTTAAAAGACATTTTTAAAAAGACAAGCTGCCAATAAAGTCATCCTTTCAGCTTAAGATGATCACCTAGTTTGCTACCCTGCATCCCAAATTGCAAAGGACTGTGAGGAGAGAGACAAAATGTCTGCTCAGTCCCCAGCAAGAACCAAGACCAAGGAAGTTTAAAGGAACTACCTTTTCTCTCAGAAAGAAGAGAAATACTGCTAGCTGCTATGTTTGAATGACTGAGTGACTGTCATGTGACAAACTCCTCTTCATCTGTGGATTTAAGCTGGTGTTTTTCTCTGCAGCGGAGAAGAAGCAACTGGACTCTGACATGAGCAGCACCGAAGTGGGGGTTTCTCTATCTCCCTCTCTCTCTTTCCATTCCAGCTCGAAAGCTTTCAAATTCTGCTTGTTGACTGACCACCTTTGCATACTCCATCTACCAAGCCGAAACCCCATTGGAGGAAATCACCCGCATCATTATTTCCAAGAGACTCACTGAACCAGTCATCTACCTCTTCAAACTAAAAGCCTCAGGACCACTGAATCCAGCTAAAAACCAGCTGAATCACCAAACACCACTGACTGTATACCTTTTTTATGGACTCTAACTCAACCAATCTACCTTTCCCCACTCTGCAACTTATTTATATGTGTGTAAACCTACAGAGTGTGTGTGAGTGAAAGTTGGCACATTATTTATTATTTTATATGTTCAGTTTAGATACAATAAAGTTAACTTCTTTCTTTGTTAACTCTCGAAAACCTGTCTGGTTCTTGTTATGATTATAGAAAGCAAGTAATCAAACACTTACTGAATTGCTTAGTACATCCATTTTCAGAAAGAATTAAACCTGTTGTGGTCAAAGAAGGGGAGGGAAAAGAGGGAAGCCCTTCGACCTCTCCTCACTTGACCGTAACAAGTTCCATCTAGAGTTGTGAAAACTGAAAGTTATATTAAGAAAAGTGTGTGAAGCATGTTATAGCTTGACTGAGAGCAATTTTTTGCAGGTTTAAGTATAGGCCTTAGGAATTGCGCAGGCATGAGAAAGTGTCACAGGTGTGACAAAATCAGCACTAAGTTTAACAAGAGGAAGTGCCTGCAGTTCAAAAGCTGTTACTATCCTATAGATATGCTCGAAGATATTGTGCTGTCCAAGATGAGTTGGGGATACACAGCTTTGCAACAATAGGTGTTTATGCTATGAAGGAGAAAACTCTCTGGCCATCGATTTACAGTGATTGCAGAAATCAAATTCTTTTTATTAGATGGTATTTCAAAATAAATATGCCTTATACTCGTGATTATGTTTCTGAATAGTGTTCACTGTTGCTCTAAACTTAAAAAGTGACTTTACGCTTAACATCCGAAATTCCTGGAGGAAGAGGGGTGGAGGTGACTTCTTGATTGCTTCATGTTCAAATGTCCAATGTTCTAATGCTGACCATGATAATTGACATCATCATTAAACAGTTCTCAATAACTGTTGGTTCAGAATTTACTGGAATATGGCATTTTGCGGATGCACCATTAGTTGTCTTTCTCTGGCACGTTTAATATCAAAATAAATTTTCATCACAGCTTGATACAAGGGAATAACAGGGCTTATGAACAACAACCTTGGACAGAGACTCGATCACATTGGGCA
The DNA here is from genome assembly GCF_036365525.1 of Heterodontus francisci. Lineage (NCBI taxonomy): Eukaryota > Metazoa > Chordata > Chondrichthyes > Heterodontiformes > Heterodontidae > Heterodontus > Heterodontus francisci. The sequence continues at coordinate 26,729,536 of NC_090401.1, forward strand.
GAATGTGGGTAACCTTTACCAGGTTATTTCACATGCAGTTGAATTGTCCGCAGTGAGTGTTGTTCCTGGCACAAGACAGCTGTGACGTTCTGCTCATGGTGGCAACCTCAGAGCAGAAAGATCATGAGGGTTCAGGAAAAAAACAAGCACATAACTTGCATAACGCCACACTTGAGCTGCTGCACAACTTTGGTTTGCTCTTTCATTTTTTTGCCATTCATTTTTTCTTCCTCTGATCATCGGGGAAATGTGCATTTAAGAGATAAGACAGTTCTTTGGCATCTTCCACAAACTGTGGGATGAACAATCTTGTAACCGACAAGCCCCTAAAGGGATCTCAAAGCAATGTGTGATGTTGCCAGAGGAAACCTCTCGATGCTGTCTACTTTTTGCTCCATGGCAAAGCAATGTCAAGAAAAGTAATGCTGGGCTGTAGGAGCTGGGCTTTTCTTGGATTTATTTCCAGCTCTGCTTGCTGCAGCAGCTGCAGTATTTCCAGCAACAGTTCCTTGTGAACACCAGCTGTTTCTTGGGCTAACAATAAATCATCCAGCTGTTGCAGCAAACACACTGGACTGGAGAGATTCTTCACCGCTCACACCATTGGGTTGTGGAATATTGTGGGTTAACTGTGGAACCCTTGGGGTCGACATGTCCTTGTATATTGTTGATCGTTGAACGTAAAAGCAAGCGTATGCTGGTCCTCCTATGCCTTTTGGATATTCCGATACCCATTTGATGTGTTCAGGGTGGAGAATCATTAAGCATAGGGTGAAATTCATTAGAACAGAATCGACCCTTCACATGCAATGGGTGAGCACACTGGAGTTACCGAATTCAGCATCAGATGGTCAGCATCTGGCTTGGGATACTGGTTGTGGGGGGAAGTGTTGTGGCCCATTAATCTTCTCAACCCCTGCTAACCAGCCGTAATCATGTTTGTGTGTGACTGATATCCTGTCCCTCCCTGTCCATGGATAGGAGGCTTATAGGTCTCAGGCTGTTTAACTGTACTCACTTGCACATGTTGCCCCGTCCCATATCAGGATTTCATTCAATTTGCATAATCCACATATGCTCCCATACAGCCCAAAAGATCTGATGCCAACAGTTCCTATTGGTCTGTCATTTCCATTAAGACAGGTTCCTTAACTCAAAAGTTGATAGCTTGACCTAAACTTATATAACATGATTGTGATATATAGGCCAGGGTATTCTGTCTGGCAAAGCCAGTTAAAAGAACAAGAACCCCTGCAGTTAAGCCATGAGTCCAAGGTTGTAAGGTATGTATGACGACGGCTGAACATCCAGTGTGTACGTACATGGTCTATTGGCAGCCTCCATTCATGCTGACAGAGACAACTGGTCACACACATTGGTCTGGATTTTATGCTGGAGGCGAAGCTCCTGCTGCTGGGCCAGAACAGTGAGAAAAACCCTACCTCTGCCTTTGAATGCACAACCACCCACCGCCCCCCACCCCCACCCCCCCACCTCCCCCCCCACCCCCCCCCCCGCCCCACCCCCAACCCCTGGAGCCATCCTCTGGTCTTTTTGAGTCAGATTTTTAGGAGGCGGGATCCCCGTCCCTTTAAAGACATAAAAGGGACAGGGATCCCACCTCCAAGAGCTGCGGGCCAATCAGAGGGCCAGTACAGCAGAGGCCTCGGAACTAGGCCCAGCAGTGGAACCCCAGAACAGAGGTGAGGTGGGGTCCTCAGGGCCAGTCCGGAAGGCCGCGGAGAGAGGGAATGGAATGGGATGGTCGTTCAATCTGGGGCAAGGTGCGTCCCAGGAGATAAAGTTGTTCCCGGTGAGGGTCCTGCATGGGCCATAAATTCCTCACGAAGGAGGGCCCCCCAAGCCCATAGGGAGCATGCCTCATTTTACAAGGTTTCCTCCCGACCTGGTGGAAGTTCCCCTCGCCCCTCCATCCCCCCACCCCCGCCCAGGGGTAAGATCCCAGTGGCAATGGGAAGAGGCCCTTAAATGGCCCTTAATAAATGAGACAGAAAATGATAGAGGAAAAAGAAGGCAATGAGAGAAAAATTGAAAAGAAAAGGAGTTCATCAGATGGGTGAGAAGTGAAGGAAAAAAGTTGAAAATGAAAGCTGGGGAAAGGGAAAGGTAAGCATGATGAGCAAAGAGGAGGAAAGGAAGGGAAGAAGGAAAATGAAAGAGAGGAGAGGAATTTGCAGTGAGAATAGGTAAACTGAGAAAGCAGTTCTGAAGAGGAAATGGTGAATAGGAATTTAACAAATGAGAGAGAGAAATAGATAAGAAAGTTGTGATGAAGAGTGAAAAAGTTAATCATAAAGTCGAGAACATGAAGTTAGGAAAAGAACGATAGAAAGTTAAAGGTATGAGAAGGCGAGAAAAAGGAAACCAGTAAAGAGGTAAGTAGAATTGAGATGAGAGACCAGATAATAAAACTGAACCAGAAAATGCAGGTTAGGAAAGTAATAGATAAGTCAAAAATGAAAGCAATGAGGAGTTGCATGGGTAGATTGAAAGACCGGAATTGAGTAAATGAAAAATTAAGCAACAATTACAAAAAACAAGAAACACGATATTGAAAAATGAGTAAGATGAAAGGAAAGATTGAGACAAAAATGTGTGAGTACAAAATGAGGGAAGAGGAGTTAAACAAAACTTATAATGAAAGATGTGGTGAGAAATGGTTAAAAAATATAAGAGAGATGTAGTGCTCAATAGGGCAATAAAAAAGAGAAATGTGAGGAACTGATAAGGAAGAAACCATGGACAAGCAATTAAAGAGGACAAAGCAAGCAATTAGAAAAATGTGACACAAGGGGAGGAAAGTTAAGTAGTAAATGACAGATATAAATATGGAACCAAGTGAGAGATGTGGAGAATAAAATAGTACGAAAAGAGGACAAGAGAATGGAAAATGGTCAAACGGAAAATTAATGTTAAGTCAAAAGAACTAAGGTAAGATTGATAAAATAGTAAAACTGAAACAGAAAAACTTTTTTTCATTAATTCACAGGATGTGGGTGTTGCTGGCATGTGATTGGCATGCCTCAGGGAGTGCCAATCCCAAATTGCCCATGAGAAGGTAGCACTCCAGTTTGTGTAGTGTTGACACACTCACAATGTTGTTAGTTAGGGAGTTCCAGGATTATGATTCAGTGACATTGAAGGAGTGGCGCTATGTGTCCAAGTCAGGATGGTGTGTATTTTTAGAGAAAATTATAGGTGGTGGTGTTCTGATGCACTGAACTATTTCTTGATATGACGTGGAGTGAATCAAGTTGGGTGAAGACTGGCCACTGTGATGCTTGGGATTTCAGGAGAAGGATTATTTTTCTTGTGCTCGGTGTAACTCCAGCCAGCAGATAGATTTCCCCCAATTCACCTTGACTTCAGTTTTTCCAGGACTCCTTGGTGCAGCATTCAGTCAAAGGCTGTCTTGATGTCAAAGAGGAGTTGACCTCTCCTCATCTCTAGAATTCAGTTTGTTTCTCCATGTTTGGACCAAAGTGGAGCCATGTGGTCCAGCAGAATACAAATTGAGCATCAGTGAGTAGGTTATTAGTGAATAAGTGCTGCTTGATGGCAATACGGATGACACTTTCCATCATTTGCTGATGTTTGAAAGTAGACTGATGGGCTGCAAATAGGCCAGATTTGATTTGTCCTGCTTTTTGAGGAACAGCATACACCTGGGCAATTTTCCACTAGATGCTCGCATTGTAGTTCTACTGGGACAGCTTGGCTAGAGCTGCGGCTAGTTCTGGAACACATCTTCAGCACTATATCCGGGATGCTGTTAGAGCCCACAGCCTTTGCTATATCAAGTGCATTCAGCTGCTCCTTGAGATCATGCAATTTGGATCAAGTTGGGTGCAGACTGGCATCTGTGATACTGGGTACATCAGGAGGAGGCTGAGATGGGTTCATCATTTTTGAGGATGGGAAATGTTGGTTATTTATTCAATTGTCCACCACCATTCATACTCTTCTACCCTCCTCATTGAACGACTGGCTTGGTGGTAATAGTACAGTGCAGGATATGCCAGGCCATGTGCTTACAGACTGTAGTGGAAATACTATACTGCAGCTGCTGCTGATATCCCACAGCACCTCAAAGATGCCCAGTTGTGAGTTGCTGGATCTGTTCTTAATCTATCCCATTAAGTATGGTGGGTTTGCTGATCAACACATTGGAGGGTGGTCTGCAGTTTGAAGACAGGATCTTGTCTCCCTAAGGATTATGTGGTGCTTACTGCTACTAACAACATCATGGACAGCTGCATCTGAGAAGATTGGGTGAGGTCAAGCAGGTTCCCTTCTGTTTGTTCTCTCAAATCTGCCATTGGCCCATTCTGGCAGTTATGTTCTTCAGGACTTTGCCACTGGTCAATGGCAAATCGAAGCACTCTTGGTGATAGGCATTATAGTCTCCCACCCAGAGTACACCCTGTGCTCTTGCCAACCTCAGTGCTTCTACCAAGTGCTGTTCAATGTGAAGGAGTACTGATTCATCAGCCAATGGAGGGCGATGGGTGGTAATCAACAGGTTTCCTTGCCCTTGTTTGGCTTGGTGACATGAGAGTTCCTGGAGTTTGGCGCCAGTGTTGATGTCTCCAGGGACACACCCTCCCAACTCGATACCACTGGCCCACCACCTCTGGCGGGTCTATCATGCAGCTGGAACAGGATATAGCCAGGGATATATAATGCAGTCTATTAAATGCTAAGTAGACAATGAGCAATGATTTTTTTTTGTTCATTCATGGGATGTGGACATCACTGGTGAGGCCAGCATTTATTGTCCATTTGAAATTGCACTTGAGAAGATGGTGGTGAGCCACCTTCTTGAACTGCTGTAGGTACACCCACAGCACTGTCAGGGATGGAGTTTCAGGAGTTTGACGAGGCAACAGTGAAGGAATGTGATATATTTCCAAGTCAGGATGGTGTGTGACTTGGAGGGGAACTTGGAGGGGACTTGGTGGTGTTCCCAAGTGCCTGCTTCCCTTGTTCTTCGAGGTGGTAGAGATCATGGGTTTAGAAGGTGCTGTCAAAGCAGTCCTGGCAAGTTGCTGCAGTGCATTGTGCAGATGGTATACTGCAGCCCTGGTGCGCTGATGGTGGAGGGAGTAAATGTTTAAGCTGGTGAATGGGTTGCCAATCAAGCCGGCTGCTTTGTCCCTGATGGTGTCGAGCTACTTGTGTTGTTGGAGCTGCACTCATCCAGGCAAGTGGAGAGTATTTCATCACACTCCTGACTTTTGTCTTGTAGATGGTGGAAAGGCTTTGGAGAGATGGGAGGTGAGTTATTTGCCACAGAACACCCAGTCGCTGATCTGCTTTTGTAGACACAGTATTATGTGGCTGGTCCTATTAATTTTCTGGTCAATGATAACCCCCAGGATGTTGATGGTGTGGGATTCAGTGATGGCAATGCCGTTGAATGTCAAGGGAAAGTGGTTATATTCTTCCCTCATGTTGGAGATGGTCATTGTGTGGCATTTGTGTGTCACGAATGTGACTTGCCACTTATCAGAGCGAGCCTAGAGTATTGTCCAGGCCTTTGCTGCATGCGGGTATAAATTGCTTCATTATTGGAGGAGTTGCAAATGGAAGTGAACACTGTGCAATCATCAGTAAACCTCTGACATTATGATGGAGGGAAGGTCATTGATGGAGCAGCTGAAGATGGTTGGGTCCAGGACACTGCCATGAGGAACTCTTGCAGCAATGTTCTAGGGTTGAGACGATTGGTCTGCAACAACCACAACCATCTTCCTTTGTGCTATATGTATGACTCCAGCTGGTGGAGAGTTTTTCCCTGATTCCCATATACTTCAATTTTACTAGGGCTCTTTGATGCCACACTCTGCAAATGCAAGCTTGATGTCCAGGGCTCTCATTCTCACCTCACCTCTGGATTACAGCCCTTCTTTCCATTTTTAGGCCAAGGCTGCAAGGAGGTCTGGAGCCAAGTGGCGCTGATGGAACCCAAACTGAGCATCAGTGAGCAGGTTGTTGCTGAGTGAGTGCTGCTTGATAGCACTGTCGAGAACACCTTCTTTCACTTAGTTGATGATTGCGTGTGGACAGATGGGGAGGTAATTGGCCGAATTGTATTTGCCCTTCTTTATGTGGACAGGACTCAAGTGGGAAATTTTCCATTTTATATGGTAGATTCCAGTGTTGTAGCTGTACTGTGGAATAGCTTGGCTAGGGATTTAGCTCATTCTGCAACACAAATCTTCAGCACTACAACTGTAATGCTGTCAGGGCCCACAGCCTATACTGTATATAATGCCTTCAGCAGTTTCTTAATAGCATGTGGAGTGAATTAAGGTGGCTGAAGACTGGTATATGTGATGCTGGAGACCTCAGGAGGAGGGCGAGATGGATCATCCGCTCAGCATTTTTGGCTGAAGATGGTTGCGAACACTTCAACTTTGTCTCTTGCACTCACCTGCTGGGTTCTGCCATCTTTGAAGATAAGAATGTTCATGAAGCCTCCACATCCTATTAATTGTTTAATTATCCACCGCCATTCATGACTAGATGTGGCAGAGTTGCAAAGTAACAGTAACCACAATGTAGGACGAAGTATACAAGGAGAAATACTTATGATAAAGGGACAGCAATAATCATGGGTGATTTTAATTTACATATAAACTGGGAAAATCAGATTGACAATAGAGGCCTGGATGATGTGTTCATTGAATGCTTTCGAGATAGTTTCTTAGAGTAGTACATTCTGGAACCAACCAGAGAGCAGGTTATATTAGACTTGGTATTGTGTAATGTGACAGGATTAATTAATGACCTCAGTATGAAGGCAGCATGAGGTAGCAGTGACTACAACATTATTGAATTTTACATCCACTTTGAAAGAGAGAAGAGTGAGTCTAAGACTAGTATTTTAAACTTAAAAAAGGGCAACTATGTGGGCATGAAAGCTGAGCTGGTTAAAGTGAACTGGGTTACTAGGCTAGGAGATAGATCGATAGAGAAGCAGTGGCAGACATTTAAGGGGATATTTCAGAATAAGTATATTCCTACTATAAAGAAAAATTCTAAGGGGAGGACCCACCATCCGTGGTTAACTAAAGAAGTTAAGGAAAACATCAAACTTAAGGAAAAAGCATATAATTGTGCAAAGATGAGTGGTAGATCAGATGGTTGGTCAGAATATCAAGAACGGCAGAGAATGACTAAAAGGTTAATCAGCAGAAAGAAATTAGAGTATGAGAGGAAGCTAGCTAGAAAAGTAAAAATGGATAGCAAGAGTTTCTATAGGTATTTGAAAAGGAAAATAGTAAGTAAAAGTGAGTATTGGTCCTCTAGAGAGTGAGAATGGGGAGTGAATAGTAGATAATAAGGAAATGGCGGATGAAATGAACAAATATTTTGCTTCTGTCTTCACTATAGTGGATACAAAAAATATTCCAATAATAGCTGTAAATCAGGAGGTGGAAGGAAGAGAGGAACTTCATGAAATTACAATTACCAAGGAAGCGGTACTGCGCAAACTGATGAAGCTGCGGGCTGAAAAGTCCCCGGGTCCTGATGGGGTTCATCCTGATGGGGTTCATCCTAGGGTCTTAAAAGAGGTGGCTAATGAGGTAGTAGATGCGTTGGTGTTAATTTTTCAAAATTCACTAGATTCTGGAAAGGTTCCATCAGACTGAAAAGTTGCAAATATAACCCTTCTATTCAAGAAGGGAAGGAGGCAGGAAACAGGTAACTATAGGCCACTTAGCTTGATGTCTGTCGTGGGGAAGGTGTTAGAATCGATCATTAAGGAGGCTATAGCTGGGCACTTAGAAAAACTCAAAGTAATAGGGAACAGTCAGCATGGTTTTGTGAAAGGGAAATAATGTTTAACTAATTTATTGGAGTTCTTTGAAGAAGTAACATGCGCTGTGGAGAAAGGGGAGCCATTGAAGTATTGTAGTTGGATTTCCAAAAGGAATTTGACAAGGTGCCACATAAAAGGTTATTGTGCAAAGTAGGAACTCATGGTGTAGGGGGTAACATATTAGCATCGATAGAAGATTGGCTGGCTGGCAGAAAAGAGAGAGTATGCATAAATGGGTCCTTTTCTGATTGGCAGGATGTGACAAGTGGAGTCCCGCAGGGGTCTGTGCTGGGAGCTCAACTTTTTACAATTTATATCAATGACTTAAATGAGGGGAGCAATGGCATGGTAGCTAAATTTGCAGATGACACAAAGATAGGTAGGATAGCATGTTGTGAAGAGGACATAAGGAGTTTGCAGAAAGGCTGAGTCAGTGGGCAAAAATTTAGCAGATGGAGTATAATGTGGGAAAATGTGAAGTTGGTCACTTTGACAGGAAGAATAAAAAAGCAGAGTATTTCTTTAACGGGGAACTACTGCAGAATTCCGAGGTGCAGAGGGATCCAGGTGTTCTTGTGCATGGGTCACAAAAGGTTAGTATGCAGGTACAGCAAGTAATGAAGAAGGTTCATGGAATGCTATCCTTTATTATGAAAGGAATTGAAAATAAAGGTAAGGATGTAATGCTTCAGTTATACAGGGCATTGGTGAGACCACATCTCGAATACTATGTGCATTTTTGGTCTCCTTATTTAAGGAAGGATGTGAATGCGTTGAAATCAGTTCAGAGGAAGTTCACTGGATTGATACCTGCAATGAGCGGGTTGTCTTGTGAGGAAAGGTTGGACAGACTTGGCTTGTTTTCACTGGAGTTTAGAAGAGTGAGGGAAGACTTGATTGAAGTACATAAGATCCTGAACGGTCTTGACAAGGTGAAGGTGGATGTGGAAAGGAAGTTTCCTCCTGTGCGTGAGTCCAGAACAAGGGGGCACTGTTTTAAAATTAGGGGTCGCTCTTTTAGGACAGAAGCAAGGAGAAATTCTTTCTCTGAGAGTTGTATGACTTTGGAATTCTCTGCCTCAGAAGGTGGTGGAGTTCGGGGTCATTGAATATTTTTAAGGTGGAGGTAGATAGATTCTTGTTAAGCAAGGGAATCAAAGATTATCGGGAATAGATGGGAGTGTGGAATTCGTGACAGAAACAGATCAACCATGACCTTATTGAATGGTGGAGCAGGCTTGATGGACCGAATGGCCTACTTCTGCTCCTAACTTGTATGGTCGTAAAGCTTTGATCTGATCGTTAGTTGTGGTATCTCTTAGTTCTGCTTATAGCATGCCGCATTTACTGTTAAGTATGTATGTAGTCCTGTGGTGTGGCTTCACCAGATTGTCAACTCATTTTCAGGAATACCTAGTGTTGCTCCTGGCATGTACTTCTCCACTTCTCATTGAATCAGGGTTGGTCACTTGGCTTGGTGATAATGGTAGAGTGAGGGAGATACTAGGCCATGAGCTTATGGATTGTAATGGAATATAATTCTCCTGTTGCTACTGATGGCCCACAATGGCTCAAGGATGCCCAGTAGTGAGCTACTAGATCTGTTATTAATTTATCCTATTTAGCATGGTTGTGCGGCACTTCCACATGTTAACAAAGCGCCCTTAGTGTTAAGACGGGACAATTTCTCCACAAGATCTGAGCGGTGGGTCATTCCTCTCAATACTCTCTCTCATGAACAGATGCATCAGCAACTGGTAGATTGATGAGGACAGGGTTAAGTAGGATTTTCCCTCGTGTTGGTTCTCTTGCCACTAGTTGACCTTAAGAAGATAGTAGTGAGATGCTATCATGAACCACTGCAGTATGTGTGGTGATGGTATTCCTCCAGTGCTGTTATGTAGGGAGCTCCATGATTTTGACTCAGCAACGATGGAGGAACAGTAATATCCATTCGAGCCAGAATGGTATGCGATTGGAAAAGAACTTGGAGGTAGTGGTATTCCCATGTACCTGCTGCCTTTATCCATCAAGGTGGTAGAGGTCATGGATTTTGGTGGTGTTGAAGGAACTTTGATGAGTTGCTGCAGTGCATCTTGTAGATGGTACACATTGCAACTACTGTAGTCTGTGGTGAGGCTAATGAATGTTTAAGGTAGTGGGTAGAGTGCCGATCGAGCTGACTGCTTTTCCTGGATAGTGCCAAGTTTTTTGAATGTTGGAGTTGCATTCATGCAGGCAACTGGGAAGTATTCAATCACAATCTTGAGTTGTGCCTTGCAGATGGTTGAAAGGCTTTTGGGAGATGGGAGGTGAGTCATGCACTGTTGATTAACCAGTTTCTGTTCTTCTCGTAGCCACAGCATTCATATGGCTGGTCATTTAAGTTTCGAGTCAACAGTTGATCCCCAGGCTGTTCAAGGGGTTGAAGACAGTAATGTGATTGAATGTCAAGTGGAGGAAAGTCAAGTGGTTCGACTTCCTCTGATTGCAGAAAGTCATTGTCTGGCACTTGTGTGGCACAAATATTACTTGCGACTTATCAACCCAAGCCTGGATGATGTCCAGGTCTTGCTGCAGGTGGACACAGACTGCTTCAGTATCTGAGGAGTTGCAAATGGAGCTGAACATCATACAATCATCAGTGAAGATCCACAGTTCTCACCTTATGATAGAGGGAAGGCTATTGATCCCCAGGCTGTTCAAGGGGTTGAAGACAGTAATGTGATTGAATGTCAAGTGGAGGAAAGTCAAGTGGTTCGACTTCCTCTGATTGCAGAAAGTCATTGTCTGGCACTTGTGTGGCACAAATATTACTTGCGACTTATCAACCCAAGCCTGGATGATGTCCAGGTCTTGCTGCAGGTGGACACAGACTGCTTCAGTATCTGAGGAGTTGCAAATGGAGCTGAACATCATACAATCATCAGTGAAGATCCACAGTTCTCACCTTATGATAGAGGGAAGGCTATTGATGAAGCAGTTGAGGATGGTTGCGTCCAGGACACTACCCCGAGGAATGTAAATGTAGGGGGCATGATCAAGAAGTTTGCAGATGACACAAAAATTGGCCGTGTGGTTGATAGCGATGAGGATAGCTGTAGGCTGCAGGAAGATATCGATGGACTGGTCAGGTGGGCAGAAAAGTAGCAAATGGAATTGAACCCGGAGAAGTGTGAGGTGCTGCATTTCGGGAGGTCAAACAAGGCAACAGAATACACAATTAATGGGAGAATACTCAGAGGTGTAGAGGAAGTGAGGGATGTTGGAGTGAATGTCCACAGATTCCTGAATGTAGCAGGACAGGTCGATAAGGTGGTTAAGAAGGCATATGGGATCCTTTCCTTTAGTAGCCGAGATATAGACTATAAGAGCAGGAAGGTTATGCTGGAACCGTATAAATCATTGGTTAGGCCACAACTTTGTGTACTGTGTGCAGTTCTGGTCACCTCATTAAAGAAAGGATGTAATTTCACTGGAAGGGTACAGAGGGGATTTACGAGGATGTTGCCAGGTCTGGAAAAATGCATCTATGAGCAAAGATTGGATAGGCTGGGGTTGTTCTCCTTGGAACAGAGAAGACTGAGGGGAGATTTGATTGAAATGTACAAAATGTGAGGGGCCTGGACAGAGTGGATGTTAAGTGCCTATTTACCTTAGCAGGTAGGTCAGTGACTAGGGGGCATAGATTTAAAGTGATTGGTGGAAAGATTAGAGTGGAGATGAGGAAAAAGTTTTTCACCTAGAGGGTGGTGGGTGTCTGGTACTCACTGCCCAAAAGGGTAGTAAAGGCAGAAACCCTCAACTCATTTAAAAGGAGTCTGGATATGCACCTCAAGTGCCTTAACTTGCAGGGCTACGGACCAAAAGCTGGAAGGTGGGATTAGGCCGGGTGGCTCGTTTTTCAGCTGACGCAGACACCATGGGCCAAGTGGCCTCTTTCTGTGTCCTAAACTTTCTGTGAATCTAACTCTTGCAGCAATATCCTGGGGCTGAGATGCTTGGCTTATAAATCTATCTTCCTTGTGCTAGGTATAACTCCTGCCAGTGGAAAGATTTCCACCGATCCATCTTGAATTCAGTTTTACCAGGGATCCTCAGTGTGGTATTCTGTCAAGTGCTGCCTTAATGTCAAGGGGCGTTACCCTCTTCTCATCTCTGGAATTCAGTTCTTCTGTTCACCTTCGGACAAAGGCTGAACAAGGTCTGGAGCTAAGTGGTCCTAGCAGAATGCCAAATGTGCATTAGTGAGCAGGCTATTAGCAATTAAAGCTGCTTGATGGCAATGTTAATGACACTTTCCAGCACTTAGCTATTGATTGAAAGTAGACTGATGGGCTGGTAATTGGCCGAATTGGATTTTTCCTGATTTTTGAGGAACAGCATTTACATTGGGCAATTTGCCACCTTTTCAGGTAGATGCCAGCATTGTACATCTACTGGTGCAGCTTAGCTAGAAGCACAGCTAGTTCTGGAGCACAAGTCTTCAGCACTATAGCAGGATGTTAAGGGCCCATAGCCTTTGCTGTATCCAGTGCACTCAGCAGTGAATTGATTTGGCTGAAGACCGGGATGGGCTCATGATCTTGTAGGATGGGGAGTTTCACGGTGTCTCCTGTTAGTTGTTTACTTTTCCACAACCATTCACGATTGGATGTGATCGGATGGCAGAGTTGGTTGTGAGATCGTTTATTTCTGTCTAACATGTCTGTAATCCCATGTTGGAGCTTCAACAGGTTTACACTTAATTTCAGGAATGTCTGGTGCTACTCCTGGCATGCTCTTCTATACTTCTCATTGAACCAGCATTGGTTGCCTGGCCTAATGGTGAAGGGATACGTCAGGCCAGGAGTTTACAAATTTTAGCAGAATACAATTCTTCTGCTGGTGCTGCTGGCCCACGTGCCTCCTGGATGCCCAGCTGTGAGTTGCTAAATCTGATCTTAATCTATCCCAATTAGAACATGGGATTGTTGAACAACACCATGAATGGTGTCCTCGGTGTGAAGATAGGACCTTGTCTCCTCAAGGACTATGTGGTGCTTACTGCTACCAACAATGTCATGGACAGATACATCTGTGACAGATTGAATGAGTTCAAGTAGGTTTTCCCTTGTGTTAGTTCTCTCATCACCTGACATAGGCCCATTCTGGCAGTTACGTTCTTCAGGACTTGGCCAGCTCGGTCAGTGGCGGCACTATCAAGACAATCTTGGATGATGGGCATTGTAGTCTCCCAACCAGAGTATGGACTCTTGCCAACCTTGGTGCTTCTTCCAAGTGCTTTTCAATGTGAAGGAGTACTGATTCATCAGCTGATGGAGGGTGATAGGTGATATTCAGCAGGTTTCCTTGCCCATGTTTGGCCTGGTGACATGAGAGTTCCTGGGGTTTTGAGTTAATGTTGATGTCTCCAGGATGACAACTTCCCAACTCTATACCACTGCCTGCCACCTCTGTTGTTCTATCCTGCAGATGGGGCAGAATATACCAAGGGATGTATAATGCAGTCTATTAAATGGTTAGTAGACAATGAGAGCAATGTTGTTTTTTCCTTTGTTCATGGGATGTGGACATCACTGGTGAGGCCAACATTTATTGCGCATCCATAATTGCACTTGAGGAGGTGTTAGTGAGCCACCTTCTTGAGCCACTGCAGTTCGTGTGCTGTAGGTACACCCATCGTGCTGTTAGGAGTTCCAGGATTTTGACCCAGTGACAATGAAGGGTCAGCAATAAATTTCAAAGTCAGGATGGTGTGTGACTTGGGGTGGGAGCTTGCAGGTGGTGCTGTTCCCATCTGCCTGCTGCCCTTGTCTTTCTAGTTGGTAGAGGTCGCAGGGTTGGAAGGTGCTATTGAAAGAGGCTTGGCGAGTTGCTGCAGTGCATCTTGTGGATGGTGCACACCGCAGCCCTAGTGTGCTGGTGATCGAGGGAGTTATTGGTTAAGGTGGTGGATGCCAATGAAGTGGGCTGCTTTTTCCTGGATGCTGTCAAGCGTCTTTAGGACTGTTGAACCTGCATTTATCCAGGCAAGTGGAGAGTATACTATCACACTCCTAACTAGTGCCTGGTGGAAAGGCTTTGGGGAGATGGCAGGTGATTTATTCGCTGCAGAATCTTAGCTTCTCACCTGCTGTTGTCGCCATAGTATTTATGTGGCTGGTCCAGTTAAGTTTCTGGTTGTGGGTAACCCCCAGGATGTTGATGGTGGGGGATTCAGCGCTGGTAATGCAGTTGAATGTCAAGAGGAGATGCTTAAATTCTTTCAGTAGAGATGGTCATTGCCTGGCACTTGTGTGGCATGAATATCACTTATCAGCCCAAACCCTGATGTTGTCAAGGTCTTGCTGTGTGCAGGCATGGATTCCTTCATTATCCAAGGAATTCTGAATGTTACTAAACAATGTGCAATCATCAGCGAACATATCCCCATTCTTGATCTTATGATGGAGGGAAGGTCATTGATGAAGCTGCTGAAGATGTTTGGGCCTATACATTGCCCTGAGGAACTCCTGCAGTGATGTCCTGGGGCTGTGATGATAGGCCTCCAACAGCCAACAGAAAAACCAGTTCAAGATCGTAAAAAGGGAAGTAGAAAATAAAAGAGACAAGAAAAGGGAAATTGAAACAGGAAAAGGAGTTCTGCAGAGGAAAGTTCAGAACAAAAACATGAGAGGGATGCAGCAGAGTAGAAAAGGAGAGGATAAAAATAAAATATGGAGAATAACAAATAAGGTGGAAAAAAGGACAAGCGGAGGGGAAAAGACCATGAGGAACCAATGATATTAGGAAGAAAGGAAGGAATAGGAAAAAAGGAGTAGGATTAAGATGAAAAGAAAAACATCCTGAGTAGGACAGATAAAAGGAAATGTAGTCACTGTTGTAATGGAGGAAACAAGGCAGGCAATTTGAGAGTGTTGAAGATAGGATTAGATTGGTAGGAAATAGAAAATATGAAAAAAGATGAGGAGAAATATAGGAAAATACAGACTGAGGTGAAAAGGAGGGAAAAACAAACAGAAAATGAGGGAGACAAGGAGAGTTAAAATAGAACAAATCTTATATTGGAAAATAACACTGACATTTTGCATAATTTGTTCATGGACAAATGAAATGCTTCAGATTTGTTTTCCTGAGGTGAATGGAACAGACTGCTGCTGATTGGAGACAAAGAGCTGAATGACACTGTATAGAGGGAGGGGCTGACCCAGGCAGGTCCTGTAGGGCACTGAATTTAAAGGGATCTTGATCATAAAGTACCTTTCCCCTCACATTTTCCCTACCACCTCAGCGTCTCCCCACTTTAGATGCTGTCCTGTTACAGATGTTAAACTATGAGGACATTCACTGCATTCCTCATTGGCTACAGGTGAGGTCCCAGAGGACTGGGGAATAGCCAATGTTGTTCCTTTGTTTAAGAAGGGTAGCAAGGATAATCCAGGAAATTATAGGCCGGTGAGCCTTACGTCAGTGGTAGGGAAATTATTAGAGATGATTCTTCGAGACAGGATTTACTCCCATTTGGAAACAAACGAACTTATTAGTGAGAGGCAGCATGGTTTTGTGAACAGGAGGTGATGTCTCACTAATTTGATTGGGTTTTTTGAGGAAGTGACAAAGATGATTGATGAAGGAAGGGCAGTGGATGTTATCTATATGAACTTCAGTAAAGCCTTTGACAAGGTCCCTCATGGCAGACTGGTACAAAAGGTGAAGTCACACGGGATCAGAGGTGAGCTGGCAAGATGGATACAGAACTGGCTCAGTCATAGAAGACAGAGGGTAGCAGTGGAAGGGTGCTTTTCTGAATGGAGGGATGTGACGAGTGGTGTTCCACAGGGATTAGTGCTGGGACCTTTGCTGTTTTTAGTATATATAAATGATTTGGAGGAAAATGTAGCTGGTCTGATTAGTAAGTTTGCGGATGACACAAAGGTTGGTGGAGTTGCGGACAGTGATGAGGATTGTCAGAGGATACAGCAGGATATAGATCGGTTGGAGACTTGGGCGGAGAAATGGCAGATGGAGTTTAATCCGGACAAATGTGAGATAATGCATTTTGGAAGGTCTAATGCAGGTGGGAAGTATACAGTAAATGGCAGAACCCTTAGGAGTATTGACAGGCAGAGAGATCTGGGCGTACAGGTCCACAGGTCACTGAAAGTGGCAACGCAGGTGGATAAGGTAGTCAAGAAGGCATACGGCATGCTTGCTTTCATCAGTCGGGGCATAGAGTATAAAAATTGGCAAGTCATGTTGCAGCTGTACAGAACTTTAGTTCGGCCACACTTAGAATATTGCGTGCAATTCTGGTCGCCACACTACCAGAAGGACGTGGAGGCTTTGGAGAGGGTACAGAAGAGGTTTACGAGGATGTTGCCTGGTCTGGAAGGCATTAGCTATGAGGAGAAGTTGGATAAACTCGGATTGTTTTCACTGGAACGACGGAGGTGGAGGGGCGACATGATAGAGGTTTACAAAGTTATGAGCGGCATGGACAGAGTGGATAGTCAGAAGCTTTTTCCCAGGGTGGAAGAGTCAGTTACTAGGGGACATAGGTTGAAGGTGAGAGGGGCAAAGTTTAGAGGGGATGTGCGAGGCAAGTTCTTTACACAGAGGGTGGTGAGTGCCTGGAACTTGCTGCCGGGGGAGGTGGTGGAAGCAGGTACAATAGCGACGTTTAAGAGGCATCTTAACAAATACATGAATAGGATGGGAATAGAGGGATACGGTCCCCGGAAGTGCAGAAGGTTTTAGTTTATGCAGGCATCAAGATCGGCGCAGGCTTGGAGGGCCGAATGGTCTGTTCCTGTGCTGTACTGTTCTTTGTTCTTTATTTCCCACAATATGGGGTTTTAAACATCATGTGTTACATTTTATACTCCATGTACAGATTGCAGACTTGAAGTACTTCCCTGTAAAAATTTGTTTCATATAACAATTTAAAAAATTGTATTTACCTACTTTTTTAATGTTTTCATTTCAAAATTTCTTCTCTTCAACACATGTAATTAGCCTTGAGTACGACTGAATGATCTGATTGGTTCATGCAATATCAGATCAACAGGCATGTCTCAGGACTACTTTCCCCTATTTTCCTCAGTTATTTTCAACAACTGTCACTTTGGAAAGCGAGATCTATCTGATCATTGTGTTCTAACTCAAGTCTCACACATGAGTTTCTTGAGCCACTTACGAGGGAAGCGTAGATGACGTAGTTACCTGTTGCCTCACAGTTTCTATCTTTGGAAGATCTTTTCCTCAGTGAGTTGCAACCATGGCTAAAGAGGGTCATTTACTCTTTATAATGGTGGGGGTGGGGAGTGGAAATGCAAGCAGCCCTGTTGAACATCAACCCAGTATTCAGAGCCAATGTTCTGCTCTACTCAATGAGCCTGTCTGGAATATGGCCCAAACCCACACTTCTGACTTGGGCAAGAATATTACCACTGAGCCAGTGGTCTCTATCCTGATGTAAATACCCCACTGGATGCCAACCCAGTACTTAGAGACCATATTGTAGTCTCTGTTCACTAGGGCTGGCTGGAATGGGGCTCAAATTCTTTAACTTCAGTGGCAGGAATGAGAGCACTAAGCCAAAGATTAACTCCAGAATCTGATGGATAAAACATAAATGCCAGAAAGTCATCACAATATAGAAGGATCCCTAATTAAAAACAGAAAATACTGGAAATACTCAGTGGATTAGGCAGAATCTGTGGAGAGAGAAACAGAATTAACTTATCACGTCAGTAACGTTTCATTAGAACTGCTGGAGGCATTGAATTACTGAGCATTTGAGAGGCAATATGGAGACAGAAAAATACTTATGAAGGAGGGGTGTTTGGTATGTTATTCAGGTTATTCATCAGAATTCACTCCAATAGCAATCAATACCTTTGAACTTTACATTCATGAAACTTCTGAGGTCTTTTCATCACACTATTTCAAAATATTGGGCCATAATTTACTGTATCAGGGCATTGATTGGTGTCTGAAATTAATTAGACTTGCCCATGCATGTTTAGATTTTTATGTTTTTTGCATGGCATGTTACTGAAAGTCCAAACTGGTAACTTTGCAGCAAGGAAACCAGGCATTTGGGAACCAACTGTATACCTCCTGTTGCATGGCCTGACTGTCCCAAAATTTCCTTTCTCCGATGAACAGTAGTCCTTGAACAATCCATGTTTCAAAATCCTTTCATAATTCACACAACACAAACCAAAATCACACCACAGCTTTCAGTTTACTCTACCTCTCTGGAATCTCACCCTTTTTTGCTCAGGTATCTGGGGAATGTCTATCCTCACTCCAGTTGCAATTACCTTTTAAAAGCAAGGTTCTTGAAGGATCATACCCTTGCTTTTAAAGATGAGGTTTCGTGAAGGGCCAAACCCTTTTTCAGGGTTCAGTGCCCTCATCAGCCTGCTACCCTCCTGAACTAATCAGATTGAAGGATTGTAAAATTAGCAGCACAAGAACTGAGAAGTAAGTATATATTGGAGTTGGCAAATCTAATGTCAAATCAGGTACAGAAAGAGAAATGAAGAGAGGCAAAGAAAAAATGGATTGAGAGAGAGAAAAGAGACAGCAAGGGAAGGTAAGAAAAAAGTAAAAGGCAAAGTTTTGCATTTTTACAATCTGCCATAGTACAAGCCTGAAGGAATGAGACTGCACATTTGTCATAGTTAATTTTCAGTGCCAGAGAAGTTGACTAGCAGTAAATAATACTTGCAACATCATTAAAAGGGTATCTTAGACTGAAATGGACAAGACAACTTTCTGTGGTGAATTTAGTGCATATCTACTGTGCAAATGCATAAATATCCGGCCGTTCAATGTATGCCAGTGATGAGGCAGACAATAAAATGCTGTTTTCTTGAAGTTAATGGCGGAACGGCACATCTCGAACATTGACTTTTGTATATCCACATTTAACTGTCCCTCCCTGAAGTTGCCATACTATTTGTGTATAAATAACTGAGTGCCATTAGCCTCATTGGGCTGAATGTTATCCAGCCAGCAGGAGTGGGAGTGGAGGTATCGGGGTCCAAAAAATTGGGAGGGGATGCGCCCACCAGGAAGCCTGGCTTCGTGATGTCAGTTCTGGATTTTGACAGTGGCAGGATAGATCCAAGGTGATGTTACCACTATGAGGCGGGACTGCAATTATAATTGCTGCAAAGGTATTTACCATGCATTTGCAGCAGCCTGCCTCGAACTTAATGGGGGTTTCCTATTGAGTGAATGGTGCAGGGGGATCACGTGCTTTCAGATTCCTGGCCATTTAAAGGTGGCAGCACCGAGGCGAGACCTTAGTGCTGCCACGGGAAGACAGCCATGGGGAATGTTACATGACTCCACGAAGGGGCACGGGGGTGCAGCGGCCATTGCTCAACATTGGCGCAGCCCTCACAGCAAGGGTGGGTGCAAAGGGGGTGCGGCAAGGGTGGGCGTAGAGGGGCATTAGCCCTTGATCAGAGGGGAGTGGCAAGGGAATGGCTCCAAAGGCAAGCTCATCTCTCCAAGGACAGATGACAGGAAGGGGCGCGACCAGCTGGAATGGGGCTCATTCACCCAGTCTTTGTAGATCCCCGTGTTGTGCAGCAGAGACTCAGACAGAGGCAGGGCCAGGCAGTGGCAATCTGGTGAAGATCAACTTCGGAGAGCTACAGCAGCCATCTGTGCCAAAAAGAGCTTATGCATGGCAGCGCGTGTACTGGACGTGACTCAGTTACCTCAAGATGTCTGAACGTCAGTGTCAGCGAAGACTGCGGCTGTCCAGGGAGTCTATCACCAACTTATGTGCCATGCTGCAGGATGAGATGAAACCTACGGTCTTTGGTGGACATCCTATGCCTGTGGGCCTGAAGATCACCGTGGCAGTCAACTTTTACCCCTCTGGCTATTTCCAAGGATCCACCAGGTAGATGTGTGGGGTGTCCCAGGCAGCAGCTCACCACTGCATCAGGGGGATGATCAATGTCCTGTTCAAGAGGGCCAGTGACTATGTGTGGTACTGGACTGACCCTGGCAGTCAGATGGAGAGGGCCATCAGCATCAGGGCCATCGCTGGATTTCCATAGGTGCAAGATGTCATTGATAGCACGCATGTGGCCATCAAGGCTCCCACGGAGCAGCCAGCTACATTCAACAACAGGAAGGACTTCCAGTCCATCAACGCTCAACTGGTCTGTGACTACTTAAAGCGTTTCTTGCAGGTGTGTGCCCCCTTCCCAGGAAGCAGCCACGGTGCCTTTATACTCGACAGTCCCAGGTGCCACAGCTTTTCTGGCCCCCCGCTTGTCTTCAGGGATGAATTCTTGGGGACAAGCGCTATCCATTGATGACATGGCTGCTTATGTTTCTGGAGAACCCTCGCACTTCGGCAGAGGAGATATACAATACCTGCCACGGGTCCACCTGAGCAACAATTGAGTTGGTCATTGGGCTGCTGAAGATGAGATTCCGGTGCCTGGATCGATCCAGTGGAGCCCTGCAGTATGCACCAGTGAGGGTCTTGCATAGCGTGGTGGTCTGCTGTGCTTTGCACAATCTAGCACTGCAGAGGGGGGAAGCCTTACATCAAGAGGACATGTTTGATCGCCATTTCCCATCCAATGAGGAGGATATGGAAGAAGATGCTGAGCATGTAATGTGGGATGATGAAGCCTTTGCACTGGAGGTGAGGCCATTGAGAGCCATGCAAGGGACGCTCGGGTCAATCCCATAAATACCCATTTTCTGCGACCATGATGCCCATTCCAAGGAGCTGTGTGTCACCTCTTCCTATTGTACTCCTGTACCTTCTGCCCAGGTTCACTAGGCACATGTACAAAACTGAGAAGGTACCCATATAAACCTGCCCCTGCACTGGCAGCCCCTGGAGGGAGCTTGGGTGAAGGTGGCATCTGACATAGCAGCAGGGAAAGCATGAGAGATTCTCAGCAGTGAAAGTGACCTCCATTTATTGAAACATTTACAATACCTAATAACAAGAGCAAGTTGCACACACCCGTGAAACCCCAAGTGCGTCTAAGGGCTCTTCTTCATGGGCTTCCATGAGTTTCTATGAAGTGCTCCGCCTGTGCTGGCAGCTGAGGTAGAGGCAGCTATTGAACGTGCTGCCCCGAGGGCTGGAGTGACTTTGGCCTGAGGCCTGGAGGGCCCCAGCTGGCTGAGGGGCTCCTGCATAGGTGCAGGAGCCTCCTCAGTCGTCACAGCTACTGGAGCTGAGTTTACTAATGGAGGGGCAGGGAAGCCACTGTCCACACTTGGAGTGCCCTGAGGGGAGCCCCCAGTTGTGGAGGTCAGCCTCTCCTCCTCCCTTTCAAGTCTCACTTGAACATCCCTGATGACCATGGATGGACGAGAACCTGGAGTAAACATCGGGCATCTCGCTCCCCCTCTCGCCTTGCCACTGCTGCGTTGAACTCATGGTCAAGGTCAGTGCATGCAGGTCTGTGTGCATCTCTGGGATCTGGCTCTCTAGGAGGGTCGCCAGCCTCTCAATAGAGGAAGCCATGTGGTTGCACGCCTGAGACATGGCAGCAGTCATGGCATGGATGGACTCTATCGTCCACTCGTAACGGTGCATTGCTTCTGGACGCTCCGCCAGATGTTCCCTTAGCTCTCTCTGAAACTCCATCTATTTTGTGCTGCCGAAACCAGAGGCTCGTCATCAGCTGGGGGCTCAGCATGGGCCAGGCCTGACACAGTCCCCCGATTGTCAGTGGCCTCGCCAGTCACGGCCTCTGTCAGCTGTTCGCACTGTGTGTGGTGCTGTCACCTGCTTGTGACTCAGCATCTAAACATGAGCACATACCCACCGAGGTGAGAGCTTCTGCACTGGTGGAATGTGCAGGGAACAGTGTGACGGTGCACCCGCTGAGGATTCTTCCTCTTCATCCTCAGCAGACAGTGGGATTCCAGCAGCACCAGCAGACAATCTTCCCTGCAAGGTGCCCCGTCCTACATGAGAAAGCATAAATATTGAGGCGTTCTGCTGCATTGGTCTGCCCATGTCAGCCATGTGTGATGTAGTTCTCTGGAAGGTCAGTGATTGCCACAAGACCACAGTGCCTCCACTCTCTTGGGTGGTCACTCTAGGCTCTCCATCTGTTATGGATTGGCCATCCTGGGAGCCCGCAAGTTCCAGGTCCTCCTCCTCTGCCGTGGCCAGTTCTCAGATGTCCGGAATCCCACCTCCAGTCTTCACCATTTCCTTAGTGTTGTGAGCCATTTTCTTCTGTGAGCAGAAAGAGGGACACTGTTCATCTTCCCATGGAGACCAGCAGGACACTTGTTCTGGTGGCAGCACTATGGTCCCTGATGGGGGCCCCCAAATGCCTCTTCCCCACGTCTGCTCTCAAAGGACATGCAGGGGCAAGCAAGGACAGAAGGCAGGCTGTCTTGGAGATGCAGACGTACATCTGACATGATCTGCTGTTGCCTCAGTTGTTTGCCACCCCCTTTGCAGCTGTTCCCTGATCATGTGATGCTCCCATCCACATGACCCTGTGCAAGCCCCAAAGTTGGGATGGTTATGGAGGACTCACCTTGCAGAGCAAAGGAGTTCATTGACCTTCTTGCGGCACTGGACCCAGTTTTAGAGAGTAACCGCATGGCAGCTGACCTTCTCTATGATTTCCGTCTATTAAAGCCTGGCTACCCAACCAGATCCCGACTAGACCCGACTACATGTGTCGGGTTTGGGTCGGGTCGGGTCTATATTCTGAGTCAAGCATTCAGGCTTGGGTTGGGTCGGGCAGGACAGTGCTGCTTCCGGGAAGTCACGGGATCAGGCTTACCCATGATTCCCCACAACTCTATCTGCAGGAATAGCCTGCTGCCAGAAGGGATGAAGGATATTTGTGTTGGGTCAGGTCAGGTCGGTTTGGGTCGGTCATGAAAAAAAATTAAAGGACTCGGGCTCGGGTCGGGTTCGGTTTGGCTGTGGTCGGGTTGGGCCCAAGTCAGGTTTTAATTTTATACCTGAGTCAAGCTTTACTGTCTAGGCTTGCTTGGTCAAGCAGGAGGGTCTCTTCCTGGCTTCCTTTGGGAAGAGGAGCTCCTGCTTTTCCCTTACAGTCGGGAGGAAAATCCCCAGGGAGTCATAGCTGATCCATGGGTCCACCTGGTGTCTTCTGCCTGACATGGTGCCTCAGCTTCCCGAGAGCGCCTGGCTTTATGGGGCCTTGGTCAGCACCATGGGGACTCCAAGTAGGGGGTCAGCAGCACAGGGACTCCAGGCAGGAGGGTGGGGTGGGGGGGGGGCGGCAACAGCACAGCAGCACAGGGATTCCAAGCAGGGGAGTCAGCAGCAAAGTCAGTCAGTGAAGCAACAGTTTAAAAAGGGCTGGCAGCACTTTAAATATGGCATCAGTGCCTGCGTTCATCTTCACCGATGACATCATCAGCATCTCGCCACATGCCCCTGTCCTCCAATGGGACGGGCCCTGCACCTCCTGCATTCAAATGGGTCAGTCACCGCGTGATCATGGTCACACAGCCATACATGTGACAAACTGCAACACCGCCTTCATCTGGTCCCGCCACCAGTTAGAATTCAGCTCATTGTTATTTTGACAGCAAATTCTGGCCCATTATTAATACAGTGCAGAAATGAAACTATTGTTTATGGATGTTCATGAAATTTATTGTGACAAGATTTTTTAAGTATATGTGCATCATCATTGTGAAACAAAAAGTACTCCAGAAAACTTGTGTTCCCTAACTTAATGCATACCACAAAATTCAAAACAAATTCTGAATAGAAATGCTTTGCATATCTCTGGTGATATTACAGTCCTGACAGTTCATATTTTGACTCAGAAGTGGAGGTGTTAAGCTTCCTTGGAGTATTTTTTCCTGTAGTTTTATACAGAATGCATGTCATTATACATGTGACATTAATCCAGCGGGTGGATCAATAAAAGAAAACATGACTGGCAAACATCATTGTGTTGCTATACCATCATGGCCACTTATTACTAAGAGCTAACAAGTACAATATTCTACTTTTGTGGAAAGACAAAAATTACCTCATAAACATCAAGAAATTATTGCATTCATGTGGAGTTTGTCAAGTGTTTCTATTTCTAAGAATTGCAAAGTATTTTCAAGCACATTAACAGGCTGTTCAGCCCATCAGGTCCATGCTAGTGTTTATGTGCCGCATAAGCCTCCTCCCAATCCTTTTCAACTAACCCCTCAATATATCCTCTATTCCTTTCTCCCCAATGTACTAGTCTAGCTTCCCCTTTAATGCATCTATGCTATTTGCCTCAACTGCTCCATGTGGTGCCACGTTCCATATTCTAACCGCTGTCTGGGTAAAGAAGTTTCTCCTGAATTCCCTATTTGATTTATTAGTGACTATCTTATATTTATGGCAGTTAGATCAGGTCTTGCCTGCAAGTGGAAACATTTTCTCTGCATTTACCCTATAAAACTTTCCAAAATCTTGAAGATATCTATCAGGTCACCCCTCAGTCTTCTCTTTTCTACAGAAAAGACACCCAGCCTGTTCAATCTTTCCTGGTATCATCCTTGTAAACCTCTTTTGTAACCTCTCCAGTGCCCCATGACCTTTTTATAACAAGGAGACCAGAACTGTTCAAGATACTCCCAAGTATGGTCTAACCAGGTTCCTATACAAGTTTAATATAACATTCTTGCTTTTCAATTCTATCCTTCTCGAAATTTTGATTGTCCTTTGTTTTTTTTTTTAAATGGCCTTCTTAACCTGCATTGCTACTTGTGTAACTGTACTCTCAGATCCCTCTGTTCCTCTACAGTCTACTCCATTTAGACACCTGGACCGGAATTTTACGTTGAGGCAGTGCCCCACCAGTTAAAAAGTCGGAGGTGAGCCCACCTCTGCCGGGTCTGGTAGCCACGCAGCAATTTTGTGTGGCACAGGCCCTTAATTGGTCTCGGTCGGGACTTCTGCCCCTCTGAGGCAGGAAGTCGCGCCTCCAAGAGCTGCCAGCGAATCAGAGGGCCAGCAGCTCTTGAGTCCCAGCAGCACCACCGGAATGGTGGCCACAGCGGGCACTGCACCCCGCAATGAGGACTATGGATGTTGTCCTTCAGGAAAGTAAATGAGGTTTGGGCGTCATCGGAGAAAATTGGCTCGGCCCCAGCAAGGGGAGGGGGGTGGGAGTTGGAGAGCAGGGCAGGGGTTTTAGTTTTAGCGGGGGCGGCCCATGCTGCTGGGGGGGCACTCTGTGGGGCACAGAGTGTTCGATCAGGAGGGCCACCCCAGCCAGCAAGTAGGCTGCCAGGTTTTACTGGGCAGCCTTCTCAGATGCTGAATTGCCCATCCGCTGCTGGTAAAAAGCCAGCAGCGGCAGGAGGAGGCCATTAAGTGGCAATTAATTGGCCACTTAAGGGCATCAATTGGCCTGGGGTGGGCAGGCCGTTTGCCACCTCCCCTGCCACTGGTAAAATAGCAGCGGGGGCAGGCCAGCGACAGGCGCAGCACCCCCTGCCTCCCACTCGATTTTACGCTCCCTCCCACCACCACCCCCCTGCCTCCCAGCCTGCTCTCGGGGTGGGATTGGGGGAGGTGATGGTGGCAAAAAATTCCAGCCCTCCTTTCCAAGGAGTATGTGGCCTCCTTATTCTTCCTATCAAAATATATTACGTCACACTTGTCTATATTGAAGATCATTTACCAATTACAGGCCCATTCTACACATTAATGCCTTCCTATATTTTGTTCCAGTCCTCCTCTGTATTAACTATATCCTTCAATTTGGTGTCATGCACCAGGTTTGAAATGGTGCTTCCAATTTCCGACTCCAAATCATTGATATATATAGTGAACAGTGGTCCCAGCACTGATCCCTATGGAACACCACTTCCACTATTTGCCAATTTGCCTTTAGCCCCTACTCTCTGTTTTCTGTTTCATAGTCAGATTATGGAAAATATATTGGATGTTAGTTTTGATGATGTTCCCCTGCAAAAATTGGGAAGTGTGTGTGTTTAATGATTGAGTACATTTTTTGATATGTGTCTTCTGGTGTTCCCTTTGGCAGAGGGACATGAAGATTCTGCCTTCTTCCCATCTTGGCTTGCTTCTTGTTTCTGGGATGTGGTTTCAGAATGAAGTTTATTTTTTGTGCACTCTTATACAAGGGTCCTAGGCAGCGTCTTATTTCCCCAGTTGTAGACAGATTATCGATCACATAATCCAATGAGCATAACTCCCATTGCTATTCATCCACATGTTGGCTGTGGGTGAAGCGTGTTCAATCAGATTTAGGGGACACACACTATTGCAGTAAATGTATTTTTGATGTTTGTACCCGAAGGTAATGACAAAGAGAAGAAAAGCATTTCCAGCTTTCTAAGATACAGCAACCAGCATGTATTTGCATCTACAATTCTGACAGCAAGATTGTCCACTTGCAGTGTGTGCTATCACCTGTTGTTAGTAAGTCTTAGCCCCATTATGCATTGCTGTATATCAATGAAAATTTACAGATGAACACCAAATTATCCAGGAAATGAGTCTAGGAACAAAAAAAGAGAGATTTTGACATATTTTTGTATAAAAGTTCGAAACCAAGACAAAACATGAACACAGCATTTTTTTCAGGTAACTTTGAAAGTTAGTACTGGATACTAACTGATACCTGCAGCTGGTCACTGAGTACAGTAAGATGACCAAAACAGAAACAGCTGAAAAGCAAACCAGTAAAATGGAGAATGACTTTGAGTGGCTCCTATAATGTATTCTAAATGGCTACACCACTTTTTTAATATATATCCCAGAACTTATAAAACACCCAAGATGCAT
The DNA here is from genome assembly GCF_036365525.1 of Heterodontus francisci. NCBI lineage: Eukaryota > Metazoa > Chordata > Chondrichthyes > Heterodontiformes > Heterodontidae > Heterodontus > Heterodontus francisci. Next base: position 26,756,202 of record NC_090401.1, read on the forward strand.
ATAGACTGTAGCACCTTCTAGAAAGATTCTACTGTTATTCAATTTGGAGGGGTTCTCAATAAAAGTCCTGAATCGAAAGAGGTTGACTCGCATAAAACTTTTTGATAACTCTAAGTACTGTCGTATCCTCTGGTGTTCAGTTTGTCTGAAGGACATGAAGATTCTGCCTATATTAATTGGTCGTAAATACAAGGTTGCTTCACTCCTCTGGGCAAGCTTCTAATGTTGAATGCTTTCTTCCCATGTTGGCTTGGTAATTTGGTAAATTCGGAAATTACATTCATTTGATCTTTCAAGTTTTATATATTTAATGATTTCTGCACTCTGAACAGAACTTTATTTACAGACAATTGTAGTAAGGAAGCTATTTATCTATTTTCCAGGAAAAATCAAAAAGCACTAACTTCATTATTTTAGAGGAGCTCTTCTACAAACTTCTTTCCAGATTCTTACAGTAATGGTCTTCCACACCCCCATAGACCAGCATAACCTTCTGCCTCACTGTGATCAATGCCTTGGAAGATCTACTAATATGTAACAGTATCAATCTTTTTTAATGCACAGGTTAATGATTATGTTACAGGCATTGTGCAGAGATAATCATGCCCCAATATTTTATTGGAATACTGTTTTTATTTATTCTTGCGAGAATCTAGCTCTTGTGTATCATCTTATTTAATATATTTCGTTATTGTTTGATTAATATAGCAGTTTCTTTGTGGGGAGCTGTCAAGCTTTCTTTACCTATTTCAACTTGTTCTTTTTTTCCTACTGTGCAGATTTTATCCGTTCTTGGATCTTGTGACCAGTTCATTTCAGATGTTTGAAATAAAGTTAAATGGATATGTGATTGTTGTACCTAGAGATGAGATGCTTGGATAAGGTCGCTATTGAACTTGAGTCCCTCTTGTATTTTTTTTTAAATCTATGGCTTGCAAACTGATTACTGCATAAACGATATGCGATGCTTCCCTTTGGAATAGGAATTTTAATTCGTTGCATGAGACTGACTAAATAATAGTCGACCTTGTAAGTGGAATTGAAATGCAAACTGAATGAGGCAGCATTGAGTGTTCTGTGTATCACACTCATGATATTCTTTGGGTTCGTTTTTGAAAAGAGTTTTATACCTTTTTAAAGATAGAAAAACAGAAAAGGCCTATTTTGAACAACTAAGTGATGTGGAATACACATTGTGAATTAATATCTGTAGAAATATTAAATACATCCGTATTTAGCAGCTTACAGGAGAAGTATTTGAATGATTGAATACAACACATGCAAGTTTACTTGTGTATTATTCCGTTGGGTCCTGTTGGTTACTTACATGTATACGCTATGCATAACAGGTGGTAGGGGAGAGATAGAAACGTCAAAGATTAAAGACCAAATTACACTGTTTTACTGATTTGAAATAAAACTCTTTCATTTGTCTATTTTTTAAGTACAAAAATGATCATAGAGCCTCCATCAGTGTCACTCTAATGTGATTCCCAAGAGATATGTGTCAGCAGCCCAGATAACTGATCTCTTTCTCCCCCTGTGCTTTACTCCCTCGTAGGAACTACTTGGCTTAATGCTACTGAGGTTGGAAATTTAGCAGTGTACGAAATTGTTCATGTGATCTGCATCCCACGATTCTGCAGTACTTCAATATGCTGTCTCAATATCCATTTTTAATATTCAAATTCGCTTTGATTTATTTCTTAGTTGGTCATTGCTCTGACTGTCTTTGAATATTTTGTTCAAACAGTGAGCACTGATGACATCGTATGGAGATGCACAAAGCTGAATTGACTTCCTCTCCATTACAGTTACAAATAAAGGGTTTGTGTGTTGTGCATTCCAACTTGGATCCAGTGCACTGTACCAGTAACTGTTTCTAACCAGGTCCCCTCTGCAATTACATCAGGGCACACTATGTTAATTATTCCTCAGAATCAACAAACAGGAGGATGCTGCATTTGGACAGCTCGGTAACATCATCGCAGTCTGACATACTAAGGATTAGCAAATCCTTTTATGCTGGGCTGTACGACATGAAGCCCATGAATAGCACGGCCTCCTAGCCTTTCCTTTCATCTCTCACGGAGGTCTTAGATGACAGCATGCTGGACAGTCTGGACAAACCGCTAACTCTGGACGAGCTGACAAAGACCGTCAGGTTCTTCGACACAAGTAAAACTCCTGAAAGCAACGGCTTAACGGTTGAGTTGTATTCGACTCTGGGGACTGGATTGGCCCAGACCTGCTGGAAGCGTATGAGAGTATGCTTCTGGCCGGCAGCATATCACAATCCATGAGGAAAGGCATCATCACCCTCATCTACCAGCAGAAGGGGGAGAGGATGGAAATCAGAAATTGGCGGCCCATTTCACTGTTTAATGTAGACTACAAGATTCTGTCCAAAGCCATCGTCAGTCGGGTCAAGTCTGCTCTGGAGTTGATGATTCACCCTGACCAGACCTGTACTGTACCTGGCAGGAAGATCTCTGATAGCCTCGCACTACTCAGGGATATGATTGCCTATGTGCAGGACAGGAGGGGAGACACTTGCCTCATCAGCTTGGACCAGGAGAAGGCTTTTGACAGGATATCGTGCATACATATATATAAAATGGACGTGCTCCATCAGTAGCGCAGTCTCAATCAATGGATGGGAATCAGAAAGTTTCCAGATCAAATCTGGAGTCAAACAGGGCTGTCCTCTCTCCCCTGTCTTGTTTGTTTGCTGTATCGAACCTTTTGCTGAGTCCATTAGGAAGGATGCGGGCACAAGAGGGGTGACAATCCCAGGCAGCGGAGGCACTCAGGTCAAAGCCTCCCTGTACATGGACGACTTCGCCGTCTTCTGCTTGGACCTGCTGTCCGTCTGCAGGCTGATGAGCATCTGCAACTTGTTCGAACTGACCTCGGGAACCAAAGAAAATCGTGGCAAGAGCAGGGCCATGTTCTTTGGGAACTGGGCTGACCGATCCTTTGTCCCTATTCATCGTTAGGGCAGGTTACCTGAAGGTGCTGGGGATATGGTTCAGAGGGGTCAGCCTCTGTGCCAAAACCTGCAAGGAGTGAGTTGCCATGGGAAATCATAAACTGAGCATGTGGGAACAGCGTTCTCTCTTCATTGTGAGTAAGAACCTGGACATCAGATGCAAGGCAGTCACATTGTTACTATACGTGGTGCAGGGCTGGCCGATACCAAAGTCCTGCGCTGTGGCGGTCACCCGAACCATATTCTGCTTTGTCTGGAGATCCAACATGGACCGTGTCTGCAAGGACACGATGTTCAAACTGCTAGATAAATGGGGAAAAATACATACCCAATGTTGCCCTCATCCTGATGGCCACTTTTGTGTGCAGCTGCATCAAGCTGTGCGGAGAACCCCAGTATGCAAACGCCAAGCATCACTATGTGCTGAGGTTCTATCTGTCCCAGGTGTTGTGAAGGATGGGTCTGGCCACATTGCCGCGGAACGTTAAATCCAGTTGGACTGTGCCGTACCCACCTATCCTTCATGGAAAAGCTTGTGCAGAAAAACACCTTTGACCACCAATCCATCAGGCATTCGTCTGCATGGAATGTCCTCAAGGCCCTAGGGTAAAAGGAGATGGTGGATCCTGTCGGCTGGTTCCCCGAGCAGACTGCCAAAGTCATTTGGCAGAATGCCTCATCACCAGAAACATAGAAAATAGGAGCAGGAGCAGGCCATTCGACCCTTCGAGCCTGCTTCGCCATTCATTATGATCATGGCTGATCATCCAACTCAAAAACCTGTTCCTGCTTTCTCCCCATATCCTTTGATCCCTTTCGCCTCAAGAGCTATATCTAACACCTTCTTGAAAACATACAATGTTTTGGCCTCAACTGCTTTCAGTGGTAGCAAATTCCATAGGCTCATCACTCTCTGGGTGAAGACATTTCTCCTCATCTCAGTCCTGAAAGGTTTACCCCGTATCCTTAGACTATGACCCCTGGTTCTGGACTCCCCCACCATCAGGAACATCCTTCCTGCATCTACCCTGTCAAGTCCTGTTCGAATTTTATAGGTTTCTATGAGATTCCGCCCTCACTCTTCTGAACTCCAGTGAATATAATCCTAACCGACTCAATCTCTCCTCATATGTCAGTCCCGCCATCCCAGGAATCAGTCCGGTAAACCTTCGCTGCACTCCCTCTGGAGCAAAAACATCCTTCCTCAGATAAGGAGACCAAAACTACACACAATATTCCAGGTGTGGCCTCACCAAGGCTCTGTATAATTGCAGCAAGACATCCCTGCTCCTGTACTCGAATCCTCTCGCTATGAAGGCCAACATACCATTTGCCTTTTTTACCGCCTGTTGCACCTGCAGGCTTACCTTCAGCGATTGGTGTACGAGATCACCCAGGTCTCGCTGCATATTCCCCTCTCTCAGTTCATAGCTGTTCAGATAATAATCTGTCTTCCTGTTTTTGCTACCAAAGTGGATAACCTCACATTTATCCACATTATAATGTATCTGTCATGCATTTGCCCACTCACTCAACTTGTCCAAATCACCCTGAAACCTCTCTGCAACCTCATCACAACACACCCTCACACCCAGTTTTGTGTCATCTCCAAATTTGGAGATATTACATTTAGTTCCCTCATCTAAATCATTAATATATATTGTGAATAGCTGGGGTCCTAGCACCGATCCCTGCTGTACCCCACTAATCACTGCCTGCCATTCGGAAAAAGACCCGTTTATTCCTACTCTTTGTTTCCTGTCCACCAACCAATTTTCTATCCATCGCAAAACACTACCCCCAATCCCATGTGCTTTAATTTTACACGCTAATCTCTTATGTGGGACTTTGTCAAAAGCCTTCTGAAAGTCCAAATAAACCACATCCACTGGCTCCCCCTCATCAACTCTACTAGTTACATCCTCAAAGAATTCTTGTAGATTTGTCAAGCATGATTTCCCTTTCGTAAATCCATGCTGACTCTTTCCGATTCTACCACTGTTCTCCAAGTGCTCCGCTAAAAAACTTTGATAATGGACTCTAGAATTTTCTCCACTACTGACGTCAAGCTGACTGGTCTATAATTCCCTGTTTTGTCTCCACCTCCCTTTTTAAATAGTGGGGTTACATTAGTTACCCTCCAATCTGTAGGAAATGTCCAGAGTCTATAGAATCTTGGAAGATGACCACCAATGCATCCACTATTTCTAGGGTCACTTCCTTACGTACTCTGGGATGTAGATTATCTGGCCCTGGGGAGTTCTCAGCCTTCAATCCCATCAATTTTCCCAACACCATTTCTCTACTAATACTGATTTCTTTCAGTTCCTCCCTCTCACTAAACCCTGTGTTCCCCAACATTTCTGGTATGATATTTGTGTCCTCCTTTGTGAAGACAGAACCAACGTATGCATTTAGTTGATCAGCCATTTCTTTGTTCCCCATAATAAATTCCCCTGTTTCTGACTGGAAGGGAACTACATTTGTCTTCACCAATCTTCTTCTCTTCCCATACCTATAGAAACTTTTAGTCAGTTTTTATGTTCCCTGCAAGCTTACTCTCGTACTCTATTTTCCCCTTTTAATCAATCCCTTGGTCCTCCTTTGCTGAATTCTAAACTGCTCCCAATCCTCAGGTCTGTTGTTTTTCCTGGTAAATTTGTATGCCTGTTCCTTGGATCTAATGGTATCTCTAATTTCCCTTGTAAGCCATGGTTTGGCTACCTTTCCCATTTTACTTTTGCGCCAGACAGGAATAAACAATTGTTGCAGTTCATCCATGCGCTCTTTGAATGTTTGCCATTGCCTATCCACCATCATCCCTTTAAGTAATGTTTCCCAATCCGTCAGAGCCAACTCGTGCCTCATACCTTCGTCGTTTCCTTTATTAAGATTCAGGACCCTAGTCTCAGAATCAACCATGTCACTCTCCATCTTGATGAAGAATTCTATTATGTTATGGTCGCTCATTCCCAAGGGGTCTTGCACAACTAGATTGTCAATTATTCCTCTCTCATTACACAATACCCAGTCTAGGATGGCCTGTTCTCTAGTTGGTTCCTCAATGTATTGGTCCAGAAAACCATCCCGTATACAGTCCATGAATTCCTCCTCTACGGTATTGTGACTAATTTGATTTGCCCAATCTATATGCAGATTAAATTCACCCATAATTACAGATGTTCCTTTATCACATGCTCTTCTAATTTCCTGCTTAATGCCATTCCCAACATCACCACTACAGTTTTGGGGTCTATATACAACCCCCACTGACGTTTTTTGCTGCTTAGTGTTTCTCAGCTCTTCACATACAAATTCCACATCGTCAGAGCTAATATCCTTCCTCACTATTGCGTTAATTTCCTCTTTACCCAGCAATGCAACTCCATCACCTTTTGCTTTTTGTCTGTCCTTCTGAAATACTGAACACCCCTGGATGCTCATTTCCCATCCCTGGCCACCCTGCAGCCATGTCTCTGTAATCCCGACTATATCATACCCATTTACATCTATTTGTGCGATTAATTCATCCACTTTATTGCGAATGCTCTGCACGTTAAGGCACAGATCCTTCAGGCTTGTCTTTTTAACTTTACTTGTCCCCTTCCCATTATTTTTCACTGTGGTCCTGTTTGATTCTGGCCCTTAATTTCTCTACCTATCACTTTTCTTATTCCCCTTACTGTATTTTGTTCATGTCTTTGATCCCCCCTCCTCTGACTCCTTGCAAAGGTTCCCATCCCTCTGCCATTTTAGTTTAAACCCTCCCCAACAACTCTAGCAAATACTCCCTCTGGGACATCAGTCCTGGTCCTGCCCAGGTGTAATCCGTCCAGTTTGTACTCGTCCCACCTCCCCCAGAACCAGTCCCAATGTCCCAAGTTCCAATGACCCTCCCCCTCACACCATCTCTTCAGCCACGTATTCATCTGATATCTCTTACTATTTCTACTTTGACTTGCAGGTCGCACTGGTAGTAATCCCGTGATCACTACCTTTGAGGTCCTACTTTTCAACTTACTTCCTAACTCCTTATATTCTGCTTTTAGGACCTCATCCTTTTTTTTTTACCTGTGTCGTTTGTACCAATGTGTACCACGACCACTGGCTGTTCACCCCCCCGCCCCCCCTTCAGAATGTCCTGTAACTGCTCTGAGACATCCTTGACCCTAGCACCAGAGAGGCAACATACCATCCTGGAGTCTTGTTTGCAGCCATAGAAATGCCTATCTATTCCCCTTACAATTGAATCCCCTATAACTATTACATTCCCACACTTTTTACTCCTCCCCTGTGCAACAGAGCCAACCGTGGTGCAACGAATTGGGCTGCTGCTGCTTTCCCCTGAGAAGCCATTCCCCCCAACAGTATCCAAAGCAGTATATCTGTTTTGCAGGGGAATAGCCCACAGGAGCTTCCTGCACTGCCTGCCTAGTCCTCTTATTCTGCCTGATGGTCACCCATTCCCTTCATGCCTGTGGAGTCTGAGCCTACGGTGTGACCTCCTCTCTATACGTGCTATCCACGATACTCTCCACCTCGCGGATGCTCCACAGTGTCCCCAACCGCCGCTCCAACTCTGAATCCCGGGCTTCCAGGAGCTGCAGTTGGAGACACTTCCCATAAATGTTGGTCCCGGGCACTGGAATTGTTCCGGCTTCCCACATAGAGCATGAGGAGCTCTCCTGCCATGACTTAACCCTTTAAATTAAACCTTTTGGAAGATGCTTAATATCAAATAATATTAATTACTCTAGGACCCTTCTTCCCTGCTCCTCGTTACTACTGAACTCGCTAAAAAACACTACTTACTATGTATGAAAATAAACTGTAGACCTTTCTTACCTTAGTTACTGAGCCAGCTATTTAGAGCTATTCCCTAACAGCAGTTACTCACCAACCAATCACCTTGCAGCTTTCCTGTAATGTCACTGTTGATGCTTTTTTTTTAAACACTCCGGACTGTGTCTGTCTTTATCCTCCCAGGTCCGCTCCACTCCGCTCTTCCAGGTAAGTGCGGGCCTCGAGCCGCAGGCTGGATTTATCCTCTCCATCTCTGATGCCGATTCCTCCCAGGTCCGCTCTGCTCTTCCAGAACTTTCAAACAAGCACCAAGACATAGTTTGGCTGGTGGTGAGAAGGGCCCTCCCGGTCAGATCCTTCCTGCATGCCCGGAATTTCACCACCTCCGCACGTTGCCCTTGAGGTGGCTGTGGTGGGGAAGAGGCTGTTGCTCACCGCCTTCTGGAATGTGCCTTTGCAAAGCAGGTGTAGAAAGAGATGCAGTGGTTTTTGTCAAGGTTCATCCCAAGTAGCTCTATAACACAGGAGTCTGTGCTCTGCGGTCTGTTCCCAGGGACATACGCCGAGATAAACATCAACTGCTGCCAGAGGACCATCAACTTGGTGAAAGACGCTCTTTGGTCTGTCCAAAACTTGCTGGTCTTACAGAGCAAAGAGTTGTCCATGACCAAGTGTTGCAGACTGGCACATTCCAAAGTGCAGGCCACTGTGTAAGGTCCTCCCGCCATAGTGAACCAAGGGGCTGGAATCTGTGTAAAATCCCTCGGGCTGTATGCACCAAAATATGGTTTTGCTATGTAATGCAAATGTACATTGCATGTAAAATGGAATGGAAGGGTCGTGAGGCAACTCATGTTCGGTATTGAAGGAAACTGATTTTTTTTGCACTTTCTGGAATGTCAACTTGGAACTGTTTGAACTGTTTTGTTAAGTTTTATTTTTACAGATTTTTATGAATTAAGTTTATTTTAGGAAAAAAAAGGAGGATGCTGAATTTACTAATTCTTCGCAACTGTTTGACTTTCAGGAAACAGTGATACATTCTAATTTTTCAAAATAAATTATTAATCACACTTGTTTAGGCTGTTGACTTTGCATGTCAGTGGGTCTCTCAAGATCAGGGAGCAACAATGCGGCTGATGACTGTGCCCATTTATTAATATTTTCAATTTCCTTTCCATGATTACTCTTCTTACAAGATAGCAAAATATTGTATCATTTTACTTTGCCTGAAATTTTTGTGAAACTATAGATACCAATATTTTACTTTAATTTAAAGCGAATTAGTATTTACTTTACTGTTGCTGATTGGAGAGAAATGCAACACCTCATTCTTTCACTGGGAATTTCTGCTGGAAGCAAAAGTAGTTGAAATACAGAAATAAATTGCTGGACATTCCATTTTATTTTTGAACCAGATAGTTCTCTAATGTTTTTTCCCATTAGTAAGAGCAAATATCAGGTAGAACAACTTCCCTAATGGCTGCCGCACTTACTGTTACTGGTATGCTGCTGCTGTGAGTGGAATAGACTAATGGTGGAGAATAGGAAAATTATTTTCGAACTTTAAGTCCCCTCTCGACTGTAAGGCTGGAGCCATCCCATCCATCAGTATATCTGCAGCCATGTATTTATATGCTATTCAGAAACAAATTATTTTTCTTCCATTTTTCTGCTATCCTGTATTGAAGGGTGTCACATTCTGGTATATTGACTCACAAGCACTCATCGTCCTCCTAAGCCTCATACAAATAGCCACTTTTCATGTGTGGACCCATACAGAGACATTTTGCAAATAGCATACTATTTGAAGGTGACAGAACTTTCTAGCCTGAATCACTGGCGAGCAACCATTTGTTTTTACAAGAGCAAAGTGCTGCAAATGCTGGAAATCTGCAATAAAAACAGAAAATACTGGAAATACTCAGCATCTGTGGACAGAGAAGCAGAATTAATATTTCAGGTTGGTGACCATTTGTTTTTCTCTTTCTCTCTACCCACCTTCCTCCTTTTCTTTCTCAGATCTCCAAGTCTTGGGATAGTGATGCAGGTAGCAATGCTCCCACTACTGCCCTGGCTAAGATCTTTAAGGTCTGTGTGATTCAGCACGACATCAAGCAATGCATTTATCCACTGGGAATTGATTGGGGGGGGGGAGAATTATTTTTAACAATTTTTTTTCTTTCTGTTCACACTATCAAGTCAGGTGCCCAGATCTTTCTGCTGTCTGTATTCCTTTTTTTCTGCAAATCAAATGTGTAAGTGTATTCACTTTCCGATCTCACTGTCTTAATATACTGAGTGGTGTAATGAATTTCAAACAAATTTAGTTGTTCTCACAACACTCATTACTTTTTAGTTTGTCATATATTTATTCATGCAATTGTCAGCATATTACGATACAGTTCCCTTAACTTTAGAGGATTAGATACATACAACCTTTGGATGGGCTGAACAGTGCTCGAAAACTGAGGTGATCAGTCTCTTTGCTCTCAAGGGTTTTTCCCAATGTATATCTTCTTGGATATTTCCTCACCATCAGCTCACATTAAGGAGCTAATTCTATCTTCTTCCTTAGTGGTATGGGCAGCATGTGACTGCTGGCATGATTGTACTCTTCAACCACCCATAGTTTGTCTTTTGGGTGATCATCATTCCTGATAGGTTACCTTTCTTTGTGCATCAAGCTTTTTCCTGTCATCATTATCCATACGTTCATGAGCATTATCTCTGCTAATCATGATACACCACATGTATACACACTCACAGCTTTAAATTATTTGAACTGTCCCGATTGACCACAATTCATAAGTAAGACCAGAGGGCATCGCATGATTCCTCTGATTCACACCAGATTTTCCAAGATTGATCTACTGACCCATACAAGTCTTTTCAAGATATGTGAAATAACAGGCTCTTTTCAAGGTATATCAAGTCATGTTCTCTTTTGGAGAAATGTCAAGTAATTATCTCAAAATCCTTCAAATGATAGAATACCACCAACAGGATATCGTCTTAACTGTAAATCTCTTTGTGGTAAAGTTAATTATCATGAGTGATAAACAACCCCCCATCCTCCTGCACAACAATCCTACATTTACCAGGAGTTGAAAGAAAGATTGCAATATCATGCTCTCAGTCCCAGGACTGCAATCTTGCATGTTTTCTCTTTGAAACTTTTACATATGTGAAAACGTTCTAGTGAAACTCGAGAAAATAAAGGAGAAATTTTTAACCCCAAAAAACAGGCGGGTTTGGGTCATATGTAGGTTAAAGTGTTAAAAATCTGAATCCCAACCCCAACTGGCCTCCGACCCACCCAATCCCGGTTCAAATGGTGGTGAATGGGGATTGATGGACAGGCAGCAAACCTGCTCCCAGGATGCGTGCTGGCAATTAAAATATTATAATGAGGCTGTGTGCCTCATTATTATGTACCATTTCCAATTTAACTCTGAAAGGCCAGGTTTCCTGGACCTCAGGAAACCCAGCAGCTACAGGAAGGTGAGGACCCCGCTTGATTTAGGAGGTATGTGCCTTTCTATTTACATGCTGGATGCAGCACATCTACCTTGCCCAACCCCTCCAATTGGTTGTGCCCCCTCCTCCTCCCCCCAACAACCTCCCCCACCCCCAAGGACTCCAATCTCTCACTGAGACCTCCGACATTCACCAGAGTCCTCTGACCTCTCTCCAACACCTGAGGCCTCCAACACCCCAGCTCCCAACCTGGCTTCTGATCCCTTAGGCCTTTAACCACCTTACTCCAGGATTGGATCACCCAGGGTCAGATATCGGACTCCCTCCTCTGCCTCTGGTGTGGGCTTGGACTTACCTAGTCAAAAAGTAAAAATCTACCCCCACAACTACAACACTCTCAAATTGTGCCAAAACAGAAGATTAAAAGAGAAAAAGGGAGAAAAAGATAAATAGAGAAAATGGAATAGCAAAGGGAAAAAATGCAAATACATTTTTCCACTCATAGAATCATAGAATGTTTAAGACACAGAAAGAGGCAACTTGTCCCATTGTGTCTGTGCCGGCCGATAAACAATCCACCTATTCTAATTCCACCTTCCAGCATTTAGTCCGTAGCCCTGCAGCTTATGGCACTTGAGGTGCATATCCAGACTCCTTTTGAATGAGTTGATGGTCTCTTCCTCTACTACCCTTTCAGTCAGTGAGTTCCAGACCATCACCGCCCTCTAGATTAAAAAGGTTTTCCTCATCTCCCCTCTAATTTTTCTACCAATCACTTTAAATCTATGCCCCCTTGTCACTGACCTCTCTGCTAAGGTGAATTGACCCTTCACCTCCATTCTATCCAGGCCCCTCAAAATGTTGTACATTTCAATCAGATCTACCCTCAGTATTCTCTGTTCCAAGGAGAACAACCCCCAGCCCATCCAATCTCTCCCCATAGCTGCAATTTTCCAGTCCCGGCAACATCCTCGTAAATCTCCTCTGTACCCTCTCAAGTGCAATTACATCCTTTCTGTAATGAGGTGACCAGAACTGCAGACAGTACTCAAGTAGTGGCCTAATCAATGAGTTATACAGTTCCAGCATAACCTCCCTGCTCTTGTATTCTATACGTCGGCTAATAAAGGAAAGGATTCCATATGCCTTCTTAACCACCTTATCGACCTGTCCTGCTACCTTCAGGGATCTGTGGACATTCACTCCAAGGTCTCTTACTTCCTCTACACTTCTCAGTATTTTCCCATTAATTGTGTATTCCTTTGCCTTGTTTGACCTCCCCAAATGCATCACCTCACACTTTTCCAAGTTGAGTTCCATTTGCCACTTTTCTGTCTATCTGACCAGACTATCAATATCTTCCAGCAGCCTACAGCTATCCTCCTCGCTATCCACCACATGGCCAATCTTTGTGTCATCTGCAAACTTCTTGATCATGCCCCCTACATTTACATCAAAATCATTAATATACACCACAAAAAGCAGGGGACTCAGTACTGAGCCCTGCAGAACACCATTGGAAACAGGCCTCCAGTTGCTAAAACACCCGTCAACAATTACCCTTTGTTTCCTGCCACTGAGCCAATTTTGTATCCACCTTGCTGCATTTCGCTGGATCCCATGGGATTTTTTTTTTAACCAGTCTGCCATGTGGGACCTTGTCTAAAGTCTTGCTAAAATCCATGTAGACCACATCAACTGCACAGCCCTCATCTATCTTCCGTGTTACTTCTTCAAAATATTTGATCAAGTTGGTCAAACAAGATCTTCCCTTAACAAATCCATGCTGACTATCCTTGATTAACCTGTGCCTTTCTAAGTGACAGTTTATCCTGTCTCTCAGAATAGATTCCAATAATTTGCCCACATCTGAGGTTAGACTGACTGGCCTGTAATTATTCGGTCTATCCTTTGCTCCCTTTTTAAGCAGAAGTACAACGTTAGCAATTCTCCAATCCTCCAGCACCACACCTGTATCCAGTGAGGACTGGAAAATGATGGTCAGATTCTCTGCTATTTCCTCTCTTGCTTCTTTTAACAGCCTAGGATACATTTCATCTGGCCCTGGTGATTTATCAACTTTGAAGGATGCTAATCCCATCAATACTTCACACTCTTCCTTCTTAACTACAATATCTGCATTGTCCCCCTCTTTTGTGAAGACAGACGCTTTATACTGAAGGCTGCTCTTTGTTCATAGCAGTGCAAGTGGGGGTCTTGTTTTCACTGCTTCCTTTCATTGTTGAAGTTTGGTGAAGCAAAAGCACACATATGCACAATCAAAGCAAGCACAGAGTACTGCACACTGCTGTTCTTCTTCCTATAATCACTAAGCAATTCAATTCAATAACTGAAGAAAAGCAATGGCTCAGAATAACCACATTACTGATAGCAGGATAACAAACTAGTTTTCAATGTATGGCTTGGCCATCTCCTGTGGTCATTATGATGGATACAGTTTGCTGCTTTTAACCATATTTGATTTTGTTTCAAAGCTTCAAGGGGCTGAGCTACTTGTTTATAGGAATGTCTGTAAAATAAAATATTTTGTGAATGAAGTCCCAGTTAAAAGTTTGCCTCCAATTCAAATACAAACAAACTTTGAAATATATTCTGTGTCAATCTTTCAGAAGTGCAAAAGAAAAATTACCATTAGCTAAAGCATGAAACCTGGCATCACAAAAAATGTATTTACATGTCTGCATTCAGGGAAAAAAATGCTCTGTTATATTCGTTTCCACCTGTGTCTTTCTATTATTTCACTGAGTTAAAAAGAATTGCATTTATACAATGCCTTCTGCATCCTCAGAACAGCACAAAGTCCTTTGCAGCAAACTAATTAATTAACGAGGTGCAATCACTGATGTTTTGGCAGGTCAATCTGTGACCAATTGGCACATTGCACAATTTTGGTGATGGTTGAGGAATGAATGAATGTCTGTCTGTATACCACCTCGATCTTCCATGGAAAAAGTAGTTTTGTGAACAGGGCCTTGGTTTAATGCGCCATCCAAAAAATAGTATTTCCAACAATGCAGCATTCTCTCAGTACTGCACAAAAGTTTCAGCTTAGATTATGTGTTCAAGTCCTCTAATGGAATTGGGGCCCACAATCTCCTGAATCAGGTAAGCATGCTGCCACAAAAGCAATGGAACTTGATTGTGCTAACTAGTTAATATTATAAAAGAGGAACAAGTTATGCAGCATGTTTAGAAATCAAACTGACTGACTGAGGCTGCTCACTGTGTAGTATGCTGTTTACCAACAAGCTGTACCAGAGATGTAGATTTGTGCCTACAAGTCCTGTATGTTGTATATGCTCAAAATTACTTAATTATTCAACGTCATGGTTAACCTATTTAAAAACAGTGACTCGCATTGTTGAAAGTTTAATGTTTTTTAGAACTAATCTTACTTGATGGAAGGTATTTGAAATGTATTTATTTTTAATGGAGAGTAGTCATTTGAAGTCTGTGGGGGCTGAACTGAACAGCCCCCGAAAACAGGTGTGAGAATCGCAATGCTTGGTTAACCTGCGCTGTTGCTTCCAATGCGTTTACGATGCCAACTTTGTGCTGCCTGCTAATTTTGATTATTGCTGCATGCAGCCATTGCTAAGTTTTTTTTTATTTCCAAAATATACTTTATTCATAAAAATCTGTAAAAATTACATTCCCAAACAGTTTAAAACAGCGTCAAGTCAAAAAATACAAACAGTGCAAAGGTGATCAGTTTCCTTCTATACAATCATGAGTTGCCTCATAACTCTTCCGTTTCATTGTCATGCCATATACATTTTTACATTTACAGCACACAAAATTTCCCCGATACAGTTCGAGGGGTTTCCCATGGATCCAGCCCCTCAGTTCAGCTTGGTGGGGGGACCTTACACTGTGGTCTTTCCCCAATGAGCTTTTGCTGCGGCTGCCCCAAGCTTTAGTGCGTCCCTCAGCACGTAGTCCTGGACCTTGGAATGTGCCAGTCTGCAACATTCGGTGGTGGACAACTCTTTGCGCTGGAAGACCAGCAAGTTTCGGGCAGACCAAAGGGTGTCTTTCACCGAATTGATAGTCCTCCAGCAGCAGTTGATGTTTGTCTCGGTGTGCGTCCCTGGGAACAGCCCGTAGAGCACAGACTCCTGTGTTACAGAGCTGCTTGGGATGAACCTCGACAAAAACCACTGCATCTCTTTCCACACCTGCTTTGCAAAGACACATTCCAGGAGGAGGTGGGCGACCGTCTCTTCCCCACCACAGCCATTGCTAAGTGTGCTATTGAGTGGCTGCATACCTTAGCAGTGGGCCCAAGGTTATGCAATGCGAGCACTACTTAAGCTAGCCTGCACTCCTTAAAACCAACTTGCACCTCTTAAAGGGAAGAATTCTGGCTGGAGTAGATGCCAGAAGAGTTTGTGGAAGAGAATCTGAGCAGGAAGAAAACTTAATTAGTGTGCAACCAAGGAGAAAGCTTGCTCCAAAGCTCTCTGATGCTGTATTGGACGACTTGATGGAGGAGGTGGACAGGATGAATGATATCAGCTATCCACAGGGGTCCAGGTGGCTCTCTAGACAAATTTTGTGAAGGAAGTAGGAACAGACAGCTGTGACAGTCAAGAATCTATTCCTGAGGATCTGGATGCAGTGCTGCAAAAAGATCAATGACCTCACACAAGTGGTCAAGGTCAGTGTCTGCATCTTCAAATGCCATTTTCCACCAACTGCACCACTAGCCTCACACACTGCTTAATGCATCACACTCCCATCACACACCTACTACCAACCTCTATTAATCACAACTCAGACTTCACTTTAACGTCGAGTCCTTAGCACTGCTGCATGCCCTACTCCCAGATCCCACAGTTTGCACACACTGCCAGTTGTTCAATCATGACAGCCACATCACTAAAACAGAGTCAAAGAAACATCATTGGTGTAGGGGATGGTGTGAAGGGCTTTAGGTTAAAGTTTATGCACTTTCGGGGGGTGGGGGGGGGGCAGGTCAGGTGGTCAAGGTAAATGTTTTGTGGGGAGAGGGCAAGTAATTAATTTTATGGTTATTGGGGGGGTGGGAGACGGGCAAAATTAAATTTTTTATTAACTGTTTCTTTAAATATTTAAATTGAACAGTAGGACTCAAAGCCCTTTAAAAATGGTGTCAGCGCCTGCACACATTGAGAACTCTAACTCCTGTACTATTCTTGTCCTTTTCCATAATTATTATGGAATTATTATGTTAAAACTGCCTGAATTATGATCACTACCAACAAAATGTTCTCCCACTGCCACTCCTTCCATCTGCCCAGCATCATTTCCTAAAACTAAGTCTAAAACTGCGCCCTCTCTTGTTGTACTTGCTATGTACTGGTCAAAAAAGTTCTCCTGAATGCACTTCAAGAATTCTGCTCCCTCAATTCCTTTCACACTAAAACTATCCCAGTTAATATTCGGGTAGTTAAAATCCCCTCCTATTACTGCCCTATTGTTTTCACACTTCTCAGAAATTTACCCCCATATTTGCTCTTCTATCTCCCTCTGACTGTTTGGGGGTCGATTGTACACTCCCAGCAGTGTGATTGCCCCTTTTTTGTTCCTTAGCTCAGTCCATATGGCCTCATTTGATGAACATTCTAACATATCATTCCTCCTTACAGCTGTAATTGTTTCTTTGACCAAAATTGCCACTCCCCCTCCTTTTTTACCCCCCTCTCTATCATGTCTGAAAACGTTGTAACCAGGAACATTGAGCCGCCATTCATGTCCCTCCATATGCCATGTTTCTGTAATAGCTATGATATCATACTGCCACATGTCTATCTGTGCCCTCAGCTCATCTTCTTTACTTGCTACACTCCTTGCATTGAAGTAGATACCTTGAGCACTGCCAAATTTTTTTCTTTATCTTCTAACCTTTGTTTCCTCTGCCTTCCAGACTCATCCACTAATTTTCTCTTCCATTTTCATTTCTGCTTTTGTCCCAACTGTGTGTACCCTCAGGTCCCCATCCCTTGCCAAACTAGTTGAAACCCTCCCCAGCAGCACCAGCAAAACATCCCACAAGGAACTCAGTCCCGGCTCTGTTCAGGAGCAACCGGTCCAGCCTGTAAAGGTTCCATCTCCCCCAGAGCCAGTCTCAATGTCCCAAGAATCTAAAGCCCTCCCTCCTGCACCAACTTTCCAGCCATGCATTCATCTGCCTTATCCTTCTATTCATGTACACATTTGTGCGTGGCACTGAGAGTAATCTGGAGATTACTACTTGTGAGGTCCTGCTTGCTAATTTCTTACCCAGCTCAATAAACTCTTTCTGCAGGACCACATCCCTCGTTCCACCTATGTCGTTGGTACCAATGTGGACCACAACTGCTGGCTGTTCCTCCTCCTCACTCAGGATGCTCTTCAGCCACTCAGTGACATACTTTACCCTGGCACAAGGGAGGCAACACACCATCCTGGATTCACGTCTTTGGCCACAGAAATGCCTGTCTGTTCACCTGACTATCGAATCTCCTATCACTATCACTCTTCCAGTCTTCCTTGTGCACCCCTGTGCAATTGAGCCACCCATGGTGCCATGGCCTTAGCTCTCACTGCACTCCCCAACTATCACTTTCCTCCGTATTCAAAATTGAATACCGGTTGGAGAGTGAGATGCACTCAGAGGTCTCCTGCACTACCTGCCTGTTTCTTCTGGACTGTCTGGCAGTCACCCATTCCCTCTCTCCCTACATACTTTTAAGCTGCAGGGTGACTACATCTATAAATATGCTATCCACGAAACTCTCATCCTCACAGATGCACCGCAGTGTCGCCAGCTGCTGCTCAAGTTCCAAAACCCGGGGCTCAAGATGCTGTAATTGAAGACACTTGCTGCGCATATGGTTATCCACGTATGGTTATTGAGAGCGCTTCCCTCTCTATTTGCGAATAACGTTGCTGTACAGGGCTTAGTGATCTGCTTGCCATCGCAACGATGATGGGTTACCTGTCTTGTCTTTCTGTATGAGAACTGCACCTAAGCCATCCGGGCCTGCATCCGCAACTAGCTGGGTGGCTTTCTCAGGGTCGAAATAGCCATTTGTGCAACTTGCTGTCAAACATTGTTTGATCTGGTATACCGCCTGTTGGTGTGATTTCGTCCATTCCCACTTGGTGGTCTCTTTTGTCAGATCCCATAGGGGGGCAGATAGCGTAGTGATATCAGGAATGAAACAACTGCAATACCCCAGGGTAAATATTTGCAGTTGCTTTTCTGAGCATTTCTAGGAAGTTGTTCCTTTGTAGTGGCTTCAGCAGAGGTTGAGGCAGGCTACTCAGATCCCTGCTCTGACTTTTTTTATTCATTCATGGGATGTGGGCGTCACTGGCCAGGCCAGCATTTATTGCCCATCCCTAATTGCCCTTGAGAAGGTGGTGGTGAGCTGCCTTCTTGAACCGCTGCAGTCCATGTGGGGTAGGTACACCCACACTGCTGTTAGGAAGGGAGTTCCAGGATTTTGACCCAGCGACAGTGAAGGAATGGCGATATAGTTCCAAGTCAGGATGGTGTGTGACTTGGAGGGGAACTTGCAGGTGGTGGTGTTCCCATGCATTTGCTGCCCTTGTTCTTCTAGTTGGTACAGGTCACGGGTTTGGAAGGTGCTGTTTAAGGAGCCTTGGTGTATTGCTGCAGTGCATCTTGTAGATGGTACACACTGCTGCCACTGTGCGCAGTGGTGGAGGGAGAGAATATTTGTAGATGTGATGCCAATCAAGCGGGTTGCTTTGTCCTGGATGGTGTCGAGCTTCTTGAGTGTTGTTGGAGCTGCACCTATCCAGGCAAGTGGAGAGTATTCCATCACACTCCTGACTTATGCCTTGTAGATGGTGGACAGACTTTGGGGAGTCAGGAGGTGAGTTACTCGCCTCAGGATTCCTAGCCTCTGACCTGCTCTTGTAGCCACGGTATTTATATGGCTACTCCAGTTCAGTTTCTGGTCTATGGTAGCCCCTAGGATGTTGATAGTGGGGGATTCAGCGATGGTAAAGCCATTGAATGTCAAGGGGAGATGGTTAGATTCTCTCTTGTTGGAGATGGTCATTGCCTGGCACTTATGTGGCATGAATGTTACTTGCCACTTATCAGCCCAAGCCTGGATATTGTCCAGGTCTTGCTGCATTTCTACTGCCTCAGTATCTGAGGAGTCACGAATGGTGCTGAACATTGTGCAATCATCAGCGAACATCCCCACTTCTGACCTTATGATTGAAGGAAGGTCATTGATGAAGCAGCTGAAGATGGTTGGGCCTAGGACACTACCCTGAGGAACTCCTGCAGTGATGTCCTGTAGCTGAGATGATTGACCTCCAACAACCACAACCATCTTCCTTTGCGCTAAGTATGACTCCAGCCAGCGGAGGGTTTTCCCATTGATTCCCATTGACCTCAGTTTTGCTTGGGCTCCTTGATGCCATACTCGGTCAGATGCTGCCTTGATGTCAAGGGCAGTCACTCTCACCTTGCCACTTGTGTTCAGCTTTTTTGTCCATATTTGAACCAAGTCTGTAATGAGGTCAGGAGCTGAGTGGCCCTGGTG
This sequence comes from Heterodontus francisci, assembly GCF_036365525.1. NCBI lineage: Eukaryota > Metazoa > Chordata > Chondrichthyes > Heterodontiformes > Heterodontidae > Heterodontus > Heterodontus francisci. The sequence goes on from NC_090401.1 coordinate 26,776,050, forward strand.
GAACCCAAACTGAGCATCACTGAGCAGGTTATTGCTCATCAACTGCTGCTTGATGGCACTGTTGATGACACCTTCCATCTCTTTACTGGTGATTGAGAATAGGCTGATGGGGCGGTAATTGGCTGGGTTGGACTTGTCCTGCTTTTTGTGTACAGGACATACCTGGGCAATTTTCCTCATTGCAGGATAGATGCCAGTGTTGTAGTTGTACTGGAACAGCTTGGCTAGGGGCGCGGCAAGTTCTGGAGCACAGGTCTTCAGTACTATTGCCGGAATATTGTCAGGGCCCATAGCCTTTGCAGTATCCAGTGCCTTCAGTCGTTTCTTGATATCACGCAGAGTGAATCGAATTGGCTGAAGTCTGGCATCTGTGATACTGGGGACTTCAGGAGGAGGCCGAGATGGATCATCAACTCGGCACTTCTGGCTGATGATTGTTGCAAATGCTTCAGTCTTATCTTTCGCACTGATGTGCTGGGCTCCCCCATCATTGAGGATGGGGATATTTGTGGAGCCACCTCCTTCAGTTAGTTGTTTAATTGTCCACCACCATTCACGGCTGGATGTGGCAGGACTGCAGAGCTTAGATCTGATCCGTTGGTTATGGGATCGCTTAGCTCTGTCTATCGCATGCTGCTTACGCAGTTTGGCACGCAAGTAGTCCTGTGTTGTAGCTTCACCAGGTTGACAGCTCATTTTGAGGTATGCCTGGTGCTGCTCCTGGCATGCCCTCCTGCACTCTTCATTAAACCAGGGTTGGTCTCCTGGCTCAATGGTAATGGTAGAGTGGGGGATATGCTGGGCCATGAGGTTACAGATTGTAATGGAGTACAATTCTGCTGCTGCTGATGGCCCACAGCGCCTCATGGATGCCCAGTTTTTCATTGCTACATCTGTTCGAAATCTATCCCATTTAGCACGGTGCTAGTGCCACACAACACTGCTGAGGTGGTCTTGGCGGATGTCCTCTGGATTTTGGAGCCCAGGAGGGTCCTGTCAAAGACTACTCTGTCTACACCTGTGCAGAGGCATGCGCAGCCGCCAAGACACAAGGCAGCAAGCAGGGTCCTGACTCAAGAGGAACAATGGAGCTGGATGCATTTTGAGCTGAGACCCCATATCCATGTCCACTTTCACCATCATCCTTTTTTTGGCCCGGCCACACTTCCTTGCTCGAAATGAACTGGAGAACACTTTGCTACAGATCAGTGGGGCAATGAACGGCTAAGCCTAGGGTATCATTCATCCAATTTAAGGTGGCATTCCTAGCATGCAAGCAATTGGTGAGGGCCTGTAAGCACTTATGTGATTGCTGCATTTGATGCTTCATGCAGGTGGCCACTCTTTCCATGAATGAAGACATCATTGCAATGACCTGCGACATCATGCCACTTGTGCATGAGACAAACCCCTCCACTCTCTCTGAAAGCATGCACAGTGCAGCAGGAACATCTGCCAGTACATCGCACGTTCTCTGCTGCCACTCCAGAAATATCCTGTTTGTTGATGGTCCCTGAGGTATAGCAACTGCGGCAATCTAAGCAGAGCTTGGAGCATCCTGCATCCTCTGATGTGGCCTCTCCATTAGTGTCCCTGTCTCCATTATCTGCTCTTGACCACTTGTGATGTGTGAATTACCAGGTGAAAACCCAACTATCTGCCTTGCTCTGAATTTCTGAGCTGGTGCACGGTCTGCAAGAGTTTTATGACGGGCATCCTCAGACAGAATCACCTCCTCTCAGGAGTCATCATCAATGACCTGGACCAACTTCTGCAGCATGCATGAAGGCCCTGTGGAAGATAAAAACATAGAAATATAGAAAAATAGGAGCAGAAGTAGGCCATTTGGCCTTTCGAGCGTGAACTGCCATTCAATATGATCATGGCTGATCATCCAAACTCAGTACCCTGTTCCTGCTTTCTCCCCGTATCCCTTGATCCCATTAGCCCTAAGAACTATATCTAACTCTTTCCTGAATATATTTAATGATTTGGCCTCAACTGCTTTCTGTGGTAGAGAATTCCACAGGTTCACCACTCTCTGGGTGAAGAAATCCCTCCTCATCTTAGTCCTAAATGGCTTACCCCTTATCATTAGACTGTGACCCCTAGACCTGGACTCCCCCACCATCGGAAACATCCTTCCTGCATCTAGTTTGTCCAGTCCTGTTAGAATTTTGGAGGTTTCTATGAGATCCCCTCTCATTCTTCTAAACTCTAGCGTATACAAGCCTAATGGACCCAATCTCTTTTCATACATCAGTCCTGCCATCCCAGGAATCAGTCTGGTGAACCTTTGATGCACTCCCTCCATAGCAAGAACATCCTTCCTCAGATAAGGAGACCAAAACTGCACACAATATTCCAGATGTGGTCTCACCAAGACCTTGTATAATTGCAGCAAGACATCCTTGCTCCTGTACTCGAATCCTCTCACCAACATACCATTTGCCTTCTTAACTGCCTGCTGCACCTGCATGCTTACTTTCAGTGACTGGTGCACAAGGACATCCAGGTCTCGCTGCACCTCCCCCTTTCCCAATCTATCGCCGTTCAGATAATCTGCCTTTCTGTTTTTGCCATCAAAGTAGATAACCTCACGTTTATCCACATTAAATTGCATCTGCCACGTATTTGCCCATTCACTCAACCTGTCCAAATCACACTGGAGCTTCTTTGCATCCTCCTCACTCCCACCCAGCTTTGTGTCATCTACGAACTTGTATATATTACATTTAATTCCCTCATCTATATCATTAATATATATTGGGAACAGCTGGAGTCCAAGCACTGATCCCTACGGTACCCCACTAGTCACTGCTTGTTACTCGGAAAAAGACCCGTTTATTCCTACTCTTTGTTTCCTGTCTGCCAACCAGTTCTCTATCCATGTCAGTACCTTACCCCCAATCCCATGTGCTTTAATTTTGCACGCTAATCTCTTATGTGGGACCTTATCGAAAGCCTTCTGAAAGTCCAAAGACACCACATCCACTGGTTCTCCCTTATCTATTCTATTAGTTACATCCTCAAAAGATTCCAATAGATTTGTCAAGCATGATTTCCCTTTCGTATATCCATGTTAACTTTGTCCGAACCTGCCATTGTTTTCCAAGTGCTTTGCTATTACATCTTTTATAATGGAATCTAACATTTTCCCCACTACTGATATCAGGCTCACCGGTCTATAATTCTCTGTTTTCTCTCTACCTCCTTTTTTAAATAGTGGGGTTACATTAGCTACCCTCCAATCCATTGGAACTGTTCCAGAGTCTATAGTGTTTTGAAAAATGACAAGCAATGCATCTACTATTTCTAGGGCCACTTCCTTAAGTACTCTGGGATGTAGATTTTCAAGCCCTGGGGATTTATCGGCCTTCTATCCCATCAATTTCCCAAACACCATTTCCCTACTAATACTGATTTCATACAGTTCCTCCTTTTCACTAGACCCTATGTTCCCCAACATTTTCTGGGAGGTAATTTGTGTCCTCCTTTGTGCAGACAGAACCAAAGTATGTATTTAATTGGTCTGCCATTTCTTTGCTCCCCATTATAAATTCCTGTTTCTGACTGTAATGGACCCACAGTTGTCTTCACTAATCCTTTTCTCTTCACTTATCTATAGAAGCTTTTACAGTCAGATTTTATGTTCTGTGCAAGCTTACTCTCATACTCTATTTTCCCATTCTTAATCAATCCTTTTGCCCTCCTTTGCTGAATTCTAAACTGCTCCCAATCCTCAGGCTTGCTGCTTGTTCTGGCCATTTTATATTTCTCCTCCTTCGATCTAATACTATCCTTAATTTCTTTTGTAAGCCACGGTTGAGCCACCCTTCCTGTTTTATTTTTGTGCAAGACAGGAATGAACGATTGTTGTAATTCATCCATGCGCCCTTTAAATGCTAGCCATTGCCTATCCACTGTCAACCCTTTAAGTAATGTTCCCCAATCTATCATAGCCAACTCGCTCCTCAGACCTTTTTAGTTTCCTTTATTTAGATTCAGACCCTAGTCTCGGAATCAACTCTTTCACTCTCCATCTTAATGAAGAATTCTATCATGTTATGGTTGCTCTTCCCCAGGGAACCCCTCACAACAAGATTGTTAACCAATCCTTTCTCATTGCACAATACCCAGTCTAGGATGACCTGTTCTCCAGTTGGTTCTTCAACGTATTGGTCCAAAAAACCATCACGTACACACTCCAGGAATTCCTCCTCTACAGTACTATTGTTAATTTGGTTTGCCCAATCTATATGTAGATAAAACTCACCCAGAATTACAGTTGCACCCTTATTGCATGCGTCTCTAATTTCTTGTTTAATGCCATCCTCTACATCACCACTGCTGTTTGGGGGTCTATATACAACCCCCACCAACGTTTTCAGCCCCTTGGTGTTTCTTAGCTCCACCCATACAGATTCCACATCAAGATTCTCTGAGCTAAGATCCTTCCTCACTATTGTGTTGATTTCCTCTTTTACTAACAACGCTACTCCACCTCCTTTCCCTTTTTGCCTGTCCTTCCTAAATATTGAATACCCCTGGATGTTCAGTTCCCATCCTTGGTCACCCTGTAGCCTTGTCTCCGTAATCGCAACAATATCATATCCATTTACATCTATTTGCGTGGTTAATTCGCCTACCCTATTGCAAATACTTCGCGCATTGAGGCACAATGCCTTTCGGCTTGTCTTTTTAACATTCGTAGTCATCTTACCATTATTTCGCACGATGGCCCGATTTGTTTCTTGCCCTTGATTTCTATGCCTTCCACTTTTGCCTTTTTGTTTCCTGTCTTTCGTTTCTATCCTTGTTTCCTCCTCCTCAGTCTCCCCGCTCAGGTTCCCATCCTCCTGCCATTCTAGTTTAAATTGTCCCCAACAGCACTAGCAAATGTCCCTGCGAGGACACCGGTTCCAGTCCTGCCTTGGTGTAACCCGTCCCACCTGTACAGGTCCCACCTTCCCCAGAACTGGTCCCGATGTCCCAGAAATCTAAATCCCTCCCTCCTGCACCATTTCTCGAGCCAAGCATTCATCTGGTCTATTCTCCTGCTCCTATACTCACTAACACATGGACAGCAAGTAATCCTGAGATTACTACCTTTGAGGTCCTGCTTTTGAATTTAGTTCCTAACTCCTTAAATTCATCCTGCAGGACCTCATCCCTTTTTCTACCAATGTCATTGGTACCGACATGTACCACGGCCACTGGCTGTTCACCCTCCCCCTTCAAAATGTCCTGCAGCCGCTCAGAGACATCCTTGATCCTAGCACCAGGGAGGCAACATACCATCCTGGAGTCTTGTTTGCGGCCACAGAAACACCTGTCTGTTCCCCTTACAATTGAATCTCCTATCACTATGGCTCTCCCAGTTTTTTTCCTCCCCTGCTGTGCAGCAAAGCCATCCATGGTGCCACGAACTTGGCTGTTGCTGCTTTCCCGTGGGAGGTCATCTCCCCCAACAGTATTCAAAGTGATATATTTGTTTGAGAAGGGGATGGCCACAGGGGACTCCTGCACAACCTGCCTGCACCTACTACTCCACCTGGTGGTTACCCATCCCTTTTCTGCCTGTGCTGCCCTTATCTGCAGTGTGACCACCTCGTAAACATGCTATCCATGTGTCCTCAGCATCGCGGATGCTCCACAGTGAATCCACCCGCAGCTCCAGCTCCATAATGCGGGTAGCCAGTAGCTGCAGATGGATACACTTCCTGTGCACATGGTCGTCAGAGACACTGGATGCATCCCTGATTCCCCACATAGCGCAGGAGGAGCATATCACAGGTGTGAGCTCTCCTGCCATGACTTACCCTTTAGATTACTTAGTTACTCCCTATAAAAAATACTAATTGCAGTAGGTTCCTTGTTCTACTCCAAACACTACCCACTACAATCTAAAGTCCTTAATAAATTACACTAATTTAAAAAAAAACACTTTAGTAGTACTAGCCTTATCACTTATATGGTAGGTTTTGAGGTTTTTTTCCAAAAAAAAACACTTTCCCTTTTTTTAAAGCTGTTACTTACCCAACCAATCACCTTGCAGATTTCCCATAATGTCACTAAGTTTTTTTTTCCTCTTTTGAATCTCAGCATGCGGAGACACAGACAGAGCCGCCGCCATTCCGGTCTCCAGGTAAGTAAGGGCCTCGAGCCCTACTCTCTCCTTTTCAGGTCCCACTCAGGATGCGATTTCTCCCAGGTCCGCCTGCCGAATGAGTACTATGAAGGTAAGAATGTTTGAATTTATTATTATGCACATAATCATATTTCAGTGGCTGTTGACAGAGGTGTCCAAAATCATGAGTAGTCTGGAAAAAGTAGATGGGGAGAAACTGTTTCTATTGGCAGAAGGATCCAGAATCAGAGGACACCAATTTAAGGTGATTGGCAAAAGAAGCAACAGCGACATGAGGAAAAATTTTCTAACGCAGCAAGTGGTTAGAACCTGGAATGCACTGCCTGAGCATGTGGTGGAGGCAGATTCAATTGAGGCCTTCAAAAGAGAAATGGATAATTAACAGAAGAGAAGAAAAATGCAAGGCTATGGGGAAAAGGCCAGGGAGTAGGTCTAGGTTAGTTGCTGTTGCAGAGAGCTGGCACAAACATGATGGGGTGAATGACCTCCTTCTGTGCAGTAACCATTCTATGATTCTATAAGTGAACATGAGTATGTGTTTTATGCCCGATGGCTGTCTGATATTTAATTTTGCACCAGGTAGCTGGGAGGCCCCCCATCTCTGATGGCCAGGCACACCAAGACTCGACTGATTTCCGGCACCTGCTCCTCTGCACTGGTCAGCTATGAAATGGTTGGAGGGCCACCTCCATTTCTCTGCCTCTCTCATGTGTTTTTTTCTCTCGTTTGCTGCAAGGAGGAAAAGAAGAGACCTATGTGTGAGATTAATAGCATCTGTTGAATGGATGAATGGAGAACATTTTGTTGGGGGTGAATATGAGAGAGAAGCATGACATTGCATAAGGATGAGGGTGTCAGTGATGAATAGACAGATGGGGATGAGGAAATTCATAGAGAGGGATGGCTGTAAGTTGATATGAAGAGTGATTGCTGGAGTAGGCTTGACAAGTGGATTGAGGGAGTTGGGATGATGTGCACATCAGGATGTAGGTGAATGTGCCTTTCCTGCCCCGAATAGGTAATTGAACCACTTCCTGCTTTGAATCCAGGAGTGCGGCACCACAGTCCTACTGCTAAGGAGACCAAAACCATACACAATACTCCAGGTGCGGATTCACCAAGGTCTATACCAGGGTGTCCAACATACGGCCCGCAGACCAGGATCTAGCCTGCCAAAAGTTTCCACCCAGCCCGTGTATGTATTTCAGAGATGGGAAATTTTCCATTGTCTTCTAATTTCAGAACAACTTTGAAAAAATATCATGCTGTCAGTTTCACATTGACTACTTGTGAAAGCAAAAGATGCCATGTATCTCACTAAATCAGTGTCCAAACATAGTGATGAGAAAGTAAGTCAATAAATGTATTTTCTCACTTCAAGCTTCTTCAAAAAAAATGTACATTTGTTGACGTTTTGATTAATAGTAAGAAAATTTTTTAATGCCTTTATCTGTCTGAAATTGTCTCACTGTTCCCGATGTAAGACAAATATTGTGATGTGCTCGTTCCCCACCCCTACCACATGAAGATTTTGGACAACCCTGCTCGATACAATTGCAGTAAGACATTTTTACTCCTGTACTCAAATCCCCTTGTGATGAAGGCCAACATACCATTTACCTTCATAATTGCTTGCTGCACCTGCATGCTACCATTTAGTAACTCATGAACAAGGACCCCCTTTGGACATCAACACTTCCCAACCTCTCATCATTTATGAAATACTCTGTCTTTCTGTTTTTTTCTGCCAAAGTGGATCACTTCACACTTATTTACATTATTACGACCAGGTGAGAAAGGTTTCTAGGGGTCCCTTTTAGCCTTCATCTGGTCTGGTTGTAACAGGGTTTGATTTAAACACACTGCGTTTTGAGATCCCCCTTGGTGAATCTTTGTTCACTGCTTTCAAATTATAAGGCAAAGAAATTAGCACAAACAGGCTTCCTTAGGTTTTGAGAAGAAAGGTGAAATTTTATTAAAACTTTAACTTAAACTCTAATTTTGTTAATGCCTACGAAAACACGGCGTGCCCTACGCTAGCATACAAACGCGATATGCACATGCAAATAGAGAGAGAAAAGAACAGAAGAAAAATAGTGGAGAGGTTTGAGGCAATCTCTGAAGAGAGTTATTTTACTGTGCTTCGAGCTCGCTGTAGAGTTCCTGATTGTAGGTAGTCTTGCTTTTCGTTGGGGCCCAGTATTCTTCTTAAACCTTGTTCACTGTAGGAGACTTTTCTCTCTTGGGGTTCATGTGTTTTCAATGGGTCTTCAGTTCCATTAGAAAGAGATGGGAGCAAACAGGAGAGAGGTCTTTTCAATCCAGGAGCAAACAGCTTTCTGAGTTCAAATTCTCTGTGGCAAGTTTAAATTCAAAGAACTCTAGCAGCCAGTTAGTCATGTGACTAAACTGGTTTGACCATGTCTTCTGTGTATTGGGGACGCAGGGTCTGGTTCCTTTGGTTCAATGTTGTCTGCTGGTATGCAAAAAAGGTCTTTCCGGTGAGAGCCTGGCAATTCCTTGTGATAGGCCCTCTTTTCTTCCCAGCAACAATTTTAAGATTAATGTCCATGTGGTGAAATTATGTGCTTCATTCTTGGCAGGTGGGGGCCTGCATGACACCTCCACACCCAGGGGAATGAAATGTGATTTGAAAAAAAACCGGCGCATTTCATTAAAATGTTTGAGAGAAATATAAGATACAGAAATAAAAACCATGCATTTCTTTCATTCATTTCCATCCATTCATAATGATTAAAGCTGATTAAAACTGTCTTTTCTGGGTGCCAGTGCTGCTTTAATTTCCCATTTTTTGGCACCCCAGTAGCCATGTGGTTCTTTGGGGAAGCTTTTCTTCAGTTTGCCCATTGCCATGACTGTCTCGGGGTTTGTTCCTGTTGAGGTCATTTGTTTTTCAGGAGAGTTAGTAGTGGGCAGGTCTATCCTGAACTCTCTTTCTCTCAGTGCTGTGCTGAGTCATGCAAAGACTTTTGCCTTCAGAGGATGGGTGGTTCCCTTGTCCTCTGACTATGTGTTAATCTCCCCTTTGTTCTCTGGGACATTTCTGCCTGCAGGTATGTGTGCAGACATGACTGCACTCACTCTCCTGTGGCACTTTGACTAGGTGAGGCATCACCCTCACAGTTTCTCTCCTCCCTAGAGGTCTCTCCATATCTCTGCAGGTTCCTGTAAATGCTGTTAGCAACTCTGGCGGGGTGCTTCTAGAGTCTGAACTTACATAGGAGGATCTGGGGTCTAACTTTTCAAATTTTTTGGGGTTGACTGACCAGACAATAGGGGTTTTCATCCGGGATTCCTCCCGGACTTCCTTTAGCCTCCCCTCTTTACTCTTTTACCTTCTTTTTCTAAACTTTTGCCAGTTGTGTGCTTGCATGTCCCCTTTTGTTCTTGGTGGGGGTCCTTTACAGTTCACTAGCCCTCTGCTGGAGGGTCCTCCTAACACCAGTACAGGACTTAGGGGTGTAAGTTTCACTGTAGGTTGGGGTTTCCCTCAACCTGGCACATGTGGCAACTCCTGCAATACTCCACCACATCTGGTGAGGGCTTGCATGACAACATGATATTCCATCTGCCATGTTCTTGCCCATTCACTTAGCCTGTCCAAATCCCTTGAACCCTCCTTGTATCCACTTCACAACTTAGATTCCCACTTAGTTTTGTGTCATCAGCAAATTTGGAAACATTACATTTGGTCCTCACATCCAAATATTTTAAAAAGATTGTGAACAGCTGTGGTCTAAGCACTGATCCTTGTGGTATCCCACTAGTAACAGCCTGCCATCCTGAGAATGACCAGTTTATTCCTAATCTCTGTTTTCTGTCTGTTAGCAATTCTCAAACCATCGCAGTATATTACCTCCAATCCCTTGTGCTCTAATTTTGTTTGCTAACCTCCAGTGTGGGACCTTATCAAAAGCCTTCTGAAAATCCAAATACACCACATCCACTTGTTCTCCTTTATCTATGCTACAAGTAACATCCTCAAACAGGTTTGTCAAACATGATTTCCCTGTCATAAATCCATGTTTACTCTGCCCAATCATATCATTATTTTCGATGTGCTAAGTGCTATCACATTCTTTATAATAGATTCTAACATTTTCCCTACTACTGATGTCAAACCAACAGTTCTGTAGTTCTCCATTTTCTCTCTCCCTCCCTTCTTAAATAGTGGGGTTACATTTGCTACTTTCCAGTCTGCAGGAACCTTTCCAGAATCGATAGAATTTTGAAAGATCACCACCAATGCATACACTATCTGTATAGCCACCTCCTTCAACACTTCAGGATGTAGCTCATCTGGTCCAGGGGATTTAGCAAACTTCGATCCAGTTAATTTTTTGAGTACTTCCTCCTTATTAGTATAAATTTCTTTCAGTTGCTCATTTTCACAATCCCTTGATTCCCTATTTCTGGGAGATTTTCTGTATCTTCCTACATGAAGACAGACACAAAGTAATTGCTTAGTTTCTCCACCATTTCCCTATACTCCATTATAAATTCTCCTCTCTCTGCCTGTAACGAACTCACATTTGTCCTTGTTAATCTTTTCCTTTTCGCATACCTTAAGAAGATTTTACAGTCAGCCTTTAAGTTTCTCGCTAGCTTTCATTCATATTCTCTTTTCATTTTTTTTATCAGTTTCTTGGTCATCCTTTACTTGATTCTAAATTGCTCCCAATCCTCAGGCTTACCACTTTTTCTGGCAATCTTATAAGCCACTATTTTGATCTAATGCAATCTTCGACTTCTTTTGTTAGCCACAATTGATTCATCTTTCCTGTTGGGTTTTTGTGTCTTCGAGGAATGCATATTTGTTGTAGGCTATGTAATATTTCTTTAATACTAGCCATTGCCTGTCTCCTATCAAATCTTTTAGTGTATTTTCCCAATCCACCATCGCCAACTTGCCCCTCATACCTTCATAGCTTCCTTTGTTCAGATTTAAGACCCTAGTTTCAGAATAAACTCCATCACTTTCAAACTTCATGTAAAATTCTATCATATTATGGTCACAATTTCCCAAAGGCTCCTTTATAGCAAGTTTATTAATTAGCCCTTTCTCATTACATAGTACTAAATCTCAAATAGCCCAATCTCTAGTTGGTTCTTCAACGTACTGCTCCAGAAACCCACTCGTACACACTTCAGGAATTCATCTTCCACAGCATTAGGGCTGATTAGGTTTACCCCAGTCTATATGTAAATTGAAGTTGTCCGTTATTACTATATTACACATGTTACGTGCATCTCTAATTTCCTGATTTATACTGTGCCCAACATTAGCATTACTCTTTGTGGTCTATAAACAATTCCCACCAATGTTTGCTGCCCCTTGCTGTTTCTTAGCTCCACCCAAACTGATTATACACCTTGATCCTTCGAACTAGGATCCTCTCTCACTAATGTACTGATTTCATCCCTTCCCACGAGTGCTACCCCACCTCCTTTTCCTTTTTGCCTATCCTTCCCAAATGACGAATATCCTTGAATATTAAGTTCCCAGTCTTGGTCAGTTTGTAACAACGTCTCTGTAATGACAATTAAATCATATCCATTTACCTCTATTTGTGCCTTCAAATCATCTACCTTGTTGTGAATGCTACATGCATTCAGATAGAGTGCCCTTAACATTATCTTCTTAACATTATTCCATATTCTGATCCTATTTGATGCCTGTCTTCGCTTCATCTGTCTTTGAATTTTGCTTCCAGCTTTTCTACTTCCTGTTACCAGTTTTGCTTCCCTCCAATCTGAGCTCCCTCTCAGGGTCCCATCCCCATCAATCTAGTTTAAACCCTCCCCAACAGCACCAGCAAATCTCCCTGCAACGATGTTAGTCTGGTACTGCTAAGGTGCAACCTCTCCATCTTGTATGGTCCCACCTGCCCCAGAACTAGTCCCATTTGCCTCAAAAATATGACACCCTCCCTCCTACACAAATTCTCCAGCCACGTGTTCAATCACTCTTATTTCTATGCACACTAGCACGTGGCATTGGAAGTAATCCTGAGGTTACTGCTTTTGAGGTCCTGCTTTTTAATCTCTTCCCTAGCTCCCTAAAATCTGCTTTCAGGACCTCATCCCTCTTCTTACCTATGTCATTGGTACCAATGTGGACCATGACCTCTGGCTGTTCATTCTCCATCAAAAGAATGTCCTGCAGCCGCTCTGTGACATCCTTGACCCTGGCACCAGTAAGGTAACATATCATCCTTGAGTCATGTCAATGGCCGCAGAAACACCTGTCTGTTCCCCTAAGTAACGAATCCCCAATGACTATTGCTCTTCAGCTCTTCTTCCTCCCCTCCTGTGCAGCTGAGCCACCCATGGAAGCCCTGTTGAAGTGAGGTGCAGCCTTTGACTTTCACCTGCCAAGGCAGGACTTGGTTCTCTCTCCTTCCCACTTCCAATTGCTTCAACTTGTATGTTTGGCATTTCCCTTTAAATAGTGACATTGAAATTGCATCATGTGGGGAATTATCATATCCGCTGATGCTAACTGGTCAAGAAACCCTCAGATCATATAGTAATGCAGTAGTTGGGTGAAAATCCACTCACAGACGCACTGCACTTACTTCCAGGTTTCCTGCACGGGACTGCCCCCAACCCTGCTCCGAGCGCGTCACCCGCTTAAATCCAGCCCAGTGTTTTCACAGATTAGTTTTGAGTTTACTCCCTGTCAAGCAAGGCTGCATCCTTTGATTCTACTGTTCTGGAAAAGGTAAAATAGCTTGTCATGGTCAATATTATCTAGTTCCTTTATGAGCTTAAAAACAGCATTCACATCCCCTCTCAACCTTCTGTTTTCCAGTGACAACACATAATTGCTCCTCATAATCCAATCCTCCATCCCCTCATTCATTCTGGTTTCTCTTTGCTGTATCCCTTAATAACTGCAGTATCCTTTTTGTACTGTGCCAACTAGAACTGAACACAGTGTTCTGAGTCCAGGCACACCAGTGGCAGGATTCACATACTATTTTGGCTCGATATTGACCTTCCAATTCCCCTCCCCTCACCAAGTATATAATTTGCTTTCCACACTGCCAAAGAGCTCTGTTGTGATAGTTTCAATTTATTGTCAATCAGAACCCCAGATCTCTTTCATTTTCCATAGACATTATTATTTTCTTTCCATTTAGTAATCGGCCATTTCTGGATTTTTTTTGTCCCCATGTGAAGCACTTTGCATTTCTCTACATTGAATTTCATCTGTCACCTGTCTGTCCAATTCCCAAGTATATTCAAATCTTCAGGTAGCTTATTCTGTTCAGATCCGGAGTCTGACAGCATTCATTAGTTTTGTGTTCTTTATGACCAGAGATGTCCATTTTTAAAAAAATGACTATTCATCCAGATTGACATACGCAAATCCTTCTCATCCTTTTATTTACTCAATCAGAAATGCTGCCAATATTAAGTTGTTAAAAAGTTGCCTTACAGCAGTTGTATTGAACATTTACCGATTTGTTGAAAATAGAAACATAGAAAAATAGGGGCAGGAGTAGGCCATTTGGCCCTTCGAGCCTGCTCCGCCATTCAATACGATCATAGCTGATCATCCAAACTCAGTACCCTGTTCCTGCTTTCTCCCCATATCCCTTTAGCCCTAAGAACTATATCTAACTCTTTCTAGAATATATTTAATGATTTGGCCTCAACTGTTTTCTGTGGTAGAGAATTGCACAGGTTCACCACCCTCTAGGTGAAGAAATCTCTCCTCATCTCAGTCCTAAATGGCTTATCCCTTATCATTAGACTGTGACCCCTAATCCTGGACTCTCCCGCCATCGGAAACATCCTTCCTGCATCCAGTTTGTCAAGTCCTGTTAGAATTTTGTAGGTTTCTATGAGATCCCCTCTCATTCTTCTAAACTCTAGTGAATACAAGCCTAATCGACCCAATCTCTCTTCATACATCAGTCCTGCCATCCCAGGAATCAGTCTGGTGAACCGTCACTGCACTCCCTCCCATAGCAAGAACATCTTTCCTCAGACAAGGAGACCAAAACTGCACACAATACTCCAGATGTGGTCTCACCAAGGACTTGTATAATTGCAGCAAGACATCCTTGCTCCTGTACTTGAATCCTCTGGCTATAAAGGCCAACATACCATTTGCCTTCTTAACTGCCTGCTGCACCTGCATGCTTGTTTATTTATCCACACGCTCTCGGCTGAATGTGCACCTGTCTCGAGCATCAAGGCACCCCGGGGAGAAAAGCTTCCACCATATCCAATGGGCACTGAGTAAGTGCATTGTTTCAAATTATTGCTTTGTCATTTGATTTGAAAGACAGCCACCCCGGGTATAAGTAAACCTCTTGACTATTTCTTACAAACCTCTGTTTATTTTGCTGCTTAAAAACAAACACTTGACGTATTTTCTAAAAACTATATTTATGGTCAGAAAACCGTATGTTTGCCTCAGGCGCAGGAGGCCAGGTTTGTGTGTGTGTTTTCCTTTGAATATTGGTCCAAGTGCAGAGGTTTGGGGTTAATCGTATGTGAAAAGTGACGACCCTTTTATTGAAGTTGAAAATGTTTTCAAGTTCTTATTTTAAATGTGTGGTCTCCATTGTTGATGTCCCCTCCCTCTGCGTCCGACGCAATAACATGGGTTACAGGAGCTGCTATGTCGAGGTGCAGATGATATTATTTATCTGTGTGGACACATAGCCGTGCGTGGGTGGCAGACTGGAAGCTGCTGCACTCCGTGAAGTTCAGGGAAGTCTCCAGGTGGAGATGTCCTGCTCGAAAGCCCCGCACTGGGCTCGGCTCAACTCTCACCGAGGCTCCAGCTGGAATCAAGCAGCTGGTGACTGAAGGGACTGGAGCCGCCAAGCAGTAACCACAGTTCATACCTAACTGGGGTGAAGAAAACCAATGCCAGTTACCTATATGCAGTATAACATGTACCCCATCAGAATATTAATAACGGAAATTGCCATGAAGCGGAGTATTTTTCAGGATTTCACCACTCTCCCAATAAACCCACTTATTTAGCTGTTTTCCAGTTCTGAGTCTTCACCAACTTTCTCGGGCGATAGGATTCCATTTATTTATCGGTGTTGCTGCAGTCTATAAATTAGTTTCATTTTAAATTCCACGAGGTGCATCAGACGCCTAAACCACCTACGTTGCCTTTTAACGATTGAAATCTGTTCAGTGAAGTGTTTTTGTAACACGTTTATACCAGACTGCTGAACATAATGTAAATGTTTGTCAAAATAAAAAGTCAAGTTCTTTTCAAGCAATCCGTAGAGCTGGTTATTCAAAAAGTAATTTCCCCATATCTCTCTCTCTCTCTCTTATATATATATATATATATATAAAATTGTGCTGTGTTGCAGAGAGGCGCCTGTAGGTGGCAAGTATGTCACAGGATTAAGCTGATACTGTCTGGGTGGTCTCCAAGGCTCTCTCTACTCCCCCACCCACCCCCATATTGTAAATATTATAAATGTAGTGCTAAATACAATATCAGAAGTCAGTTTTTAAGTGTACAGATGGTTGAGAAAGATTATTACGCATTTGCACTATAAATCACAGCGTCTTCATATCGAAACTCAAGTTAAATCCGGAGCAGCAGACCTCACGCAGGAGACAGGGGGAGTGAAACGTCAGGAGGGAGTCTCCGTTACTTGGCTCCAGAGTCAGATAGAGCCCTAATTTCTGCTTTATGTAACAAACTGACACTGCCGCTGCAAAGGTAAATCAAACTATAACGCAACCTTTATAACTATACCTACACACACACTTGTCTTTACATAGCGTCCTGAACTTAGTAAAACGTCCCAAAGCGTGATGCACAGGAGCGATATCAGACACAATTTGACACGGAGCTGCGAGATATTAGGGCAGCTTCTTGGTCAATGTGGTAGTATTTAAGAAGCATTTAAATGTGTAAGAAAGGTGTAGAGAAGGAATTCCAGAGCTTAGTGCCTTTCCAGCTGAAGGCATGGCCAATGGTGGAGTGATTAAAATTGGGGATGTTCAAGAGACTAGAATTAGAGGAGTGCAGGTATCTCAGAGGGTTGTAGGGATGGAGGAGATTACAGAGTTAGGATGGAGATGAGGCCATGGAGACATTGGAAAAAAACAGATGAGAATTTTAAAGGTAAGGTTGCTAAACGGGAGCCAACACAGGTCAGTGAGCACTGGGCTGATAGGTGAACAGAACTTAGTGCAAGTTAAGACACGGGCAGCAGAGCTTTGGATAACCTCAAGTTTACGGAGGGTAAAATGTGGGAGACCAGCCAGGAGTGGATTGGAATATCAAGTCTAGAGGTAACAAAGGGTTTCAGCAGCAGATGAACTGAGGCAGGGGCAGAGTCGGGCGATGTTATGGAGATGGAAATGGGTGGTCATAGTGATGGCACAACTATGTGGTCAGAAACTCATCTCAGGGTTAAAAATATCACCCAGATTGCAAAACAGTCTGATTCAGCCTCAGACAGTTGCCAAGGAGAGGGTTGAAGTTGGTGGCTCTTAAATGGACTTTATGGTGGGGACTGAAGACAATGGCTTAGACTTGCCAACATTTAGTTGGAGGGAATTTCTGCACATCCAATACTGAATGTTGAACAAGCAGTCTGATAATTCAGAGACAGTAGAGGAATGGAAAGAAACGGTGAAGTAGAGCTGGGTGTCACCAGCGCACATGTGGAAACTGATGCTGTGTTTACAAATGATGTTCACAAAGGGCAGCATGTAGGTGAGAAATAGATGAGGGCCAAAAATGGATTGTTGGGGGAACACCAGAGTTAATGTTGTGGGAGCAGGAAGAGAATCCATTGCAGGTGATTCTCTGGCTCTGACTGGATAGATAAGAATGGAACCAGGTGGGTGCAGTCCCACCCAGCTGGATAACAGTGGAGAGGCATTGGAAGAGGATGGTATGGTCAACTGTGTTGTGGGCTGCAGAGGGATAGTTTACTTTTGTTACAGTCATATAGGATGTCATTTGTGGCTTTGATAAGAACCATTTTGGTACTGTTACAGAGTTGGAAAACTGATTGGAGGGATTCAAAAGTGAAGTTCCGGGAAAGATGGGCATGGATTTGAGCGGTGACAGCATGTTCACGGACTTTGGAGAGGAAAGGGAGGTTCGAGATGGGGACACACATATCGAAATAATCCACCAGCAGTTTTGTACATTACATTGATACACATTTACATAATGATTAACACTGTACTATCTCGCATTGATATTCTTTGAAGGAGGGATGGCAATTGAAGAACTTTAAAAACAAACTGGAATCAGAGGGACACATGATGGAAATAGATTGTGACAATCAGCAAGTAGGTCAATCCTAAGAAGTTTAAGGTAATGGAAAGATGTGAATAGGGAAAATAGGAGATTGAACAGAAATGAAAGAATCCAGAAACGTTACAGATGAAAAATAATGGAGTATTCATATATACTTATCAGAAAAAAATACAAACTAATGTGATGGAAATTGGGAAGACAGTCAAAAATGTGAGTGTTTGTGTGTGTGGGGGTGGGGGGCAGTGGGAGGCTGAAGGGCAGTAGGGTGGAATCAGACAGAAATCCCTCTCAAATAAGAATAAAGCAGTTCTCTCATTTAGCATTTTGTTTTCCATTGGCTGCTGGCATCACACCACACTACAGACAACAGGACGATTGAAAAGCTGCACAGTTCAGAGAGTGATTCTTGGGAGTCTTACTACTCATGAGCTGGAACATAAATTGTATCTTACTGTTAGCACTGCTCATTCAGGGTGGACTGTGTTCGTCTACCTAGATCTGCGGCACAAGCTGTGTGACAAATTATCCTACAAGATACAACTTAATAAGACTCCCCTCCCCTCTTTTACATGTTTCCAGGAAGAAAACCATAGTACCTCACATTAAATTCCTATCATGTGTTGCCGTTGGAATCCTGCAGAGATACCTATTGGCAGCTTTGTATTTTCAGATGTATTCTTGGTATCTTCAAGATTTCTTGCTGTAAGTAAAATGGTTCATTGTGACCTGCTGGAGGGATTTGAGGCCAACTGTTTGCATGTTACTGACATGATTTTAGTCTCCATGACATACATAAATAATGCTACCACCATGCTTTAAACGTTGTCATTTTATTAGCAATAAACATTCTATTTTATTTTCCAGGAAAATTGTGGATTTAAAAAAAATAAAGCTAAAAGACCAGTATACACAATTATACTTGTATTTATCCTCAAACATTCTTTCAATATTTAAAGAAAACTAAAATACATATATTTTAAAAAAACAGAAAATATTTCCCCAGCAGGTCTGACAGCATTTGTGCAGAGAGAAACAGAGTTAAAGTTTCAGGTCAGTGACCCCTCGCCAGAACCATTTCTAGAATATTCTGCTTTTATTTCGTATTTCCAACATTCGCAATACTTTGTCCTTGTAAAAGACTTAGAACATGGTTAAGATTAAGCACCCTTAGATGAGTTAATTGAAGTAGGGTGCAAGGAGACTTGTGTGCAGCATAAACATCAGCATCTGTGAAAAGAGAAGCAGAGTTAACGTTTCGGGTCAGTGACCCTTTTTCGGAACTGACAAATATTAGAAAAGTCACAGGTTATAAGCAAGTGAGGTGGGGGTGGGGCAAGAGATAACAAAGGAGAAGGTGCAGATTGGACAAGGCCACATAGCTGACCAAAAGGTCATGGAGCAAAGGCAAACAATATGTTAATGAAAATATGTTAATTGTTTGCCTTTGCTCCATGACCTTTTGGTCAGCTATGTGGCCTTGTCCAATCTGCACCTCTTTTGTTATCTCTTGCCCCACCCCCACCTCACTTGCTTATAACCTGTGACTTTTCTAATATTTGTCAGTTCCGAAGAAGGGTCACTGACCCGAAACGTTAACTCTGCTTCTCTTTTCACAGATGCTGCCAGACCTGCTGAGTGGTTCCAGCGTTTCTTGTTTTTGTTTCAGATTTCCAGCATCCGCAGTATTTTGCTTTTATAAACATCAGCATAACCAGTTGGGCTGAACAGCCTGATTCTGTGCTGTAAATTCCATGTAACTCTCCATAACCCTCAATTCAAACTATTCCATGACTGTCCTTTTTTATAACCAAGAGAAATGGTAGTGAACCTGCAACGATGTTGATATGCATTAACAGATAAATAGTTCTTAAACATTTAGGCAATGGGTACATAGCTTCCACTTCCCCAACCCTACCTTAATTAATGTTCTTGGGTAAGTATTTTGGGAAAATTCTGAGAAGATATCTTAAAGAACATATTGGTCCAATCCAATAGCTGCGAGACAACAAATTTATTCCAGTGCATCCAGTTGACGCTCTCTGGTAGTGTCAAGGGTCACACATGAATGTCTTTCACTTAGAGCAGTACCAAAGGTGAACTGCTGCCTGTGGAACTGTACCCGAGTAAAAGGCCAATGCATATAGAAGAAAAGGGGAACAAAATTAGTGATGGGAAAAGACTAAACAGGTTAATTTGACAGATTATTTGAGATAGAATCACATCAGCCATTACCTATTATGCAAATAAATTTGATTTACTTAGCAGGAGATCCTTTAAATAAAAATTGTAAACAGGTTCATGGACTTAACAAAAGGTTCTAAGTTTCAATTTCCTACCAAATAGGCTACACCATTAAACTGTAAAGAATTGTTGAACTTTAGCAGCCTTTAGGCCTGTCATTTAATATTATGTATATGTAAATTTGACTTTATATGCAATGGATGTGTTGATCCAATAGTTAACAACTTGAGGCTCTATAAATTGGGATGTAGGATAGAGACTCCATTTAAACATTAATATTGATTAAGATTGCTACTAAGCATATATTATATCCCCATTATCCCAGTTGAATACATAAACCATAATGGAAATAGACAATTAATCTCCATCAGAAACATAGCTTACTCCTACCTCCATAACATCGCCTACCTCCATAACATCGCCCACCTCCATAACATCGCCCACCTCCAACCCTGCCTTAGCCCATTTCCTGTTGAAATTCTGATTCACGCCTTTGTCACGTTTAGACTCGACTGTTCCAATTCTTTCCTGGCTGGCCTCCCATTCTCCACACTGTAAACGTTAGCTCATCAAAAATTCTCTTGCCCATATCCTTTCCTGCACTAATTCCTGTATACCCATCACTTCTTTCCTCATTGACCTCCATCAGCTCGTTTTTTTATGTGCATCCAATTGAATTCTCATCCCCGCATTTAAATGCCTTTTATGGCCTCATTCCTCCCCATCTCTATAATCTCCTCCAGCTGTAAAATTCTCCCCTCTACCAAAACTCACTGGTTTGCTAACTCTGGCCTTTTGTGCATCACTCCTTGCATCCCACCATTGGCAGCTGTAACTTTAAACCAACCACAGTCTAGAATTCTCTTTTAACCCTACCACCTATCCATCTCCTTTCCCTCCTTTAAGACCTTTGTCAAAACCCACCTCTTTAACAAAGCATTTGGTCATCCCTTTGAAATATTTTCTTTCTTGCCTCAGCATCTACTTTATCTGATTACACCTCCTTAAAGTGTCTTCAAATTGAATGTTTTTCTATGTTATAATAAATATATAAATGCAAGTTGTTATTAACATTGCCATGTTTAGAGGTACAGGATATATTAGAATTAATTATTGCATATTGATCAAAGTTAGAAATAACCCAGCATTGGTTACTGAACCACGCTCATCTGCTAAACAAGATGTAGAGTTTTACAAAGTACATGTATGGAATAAATAAGTGGATTATTTACAGTTGTCTTTCTTTAAAGGGAATTGGTTAACTGTCTTACTAAATTTGAATATTGTAGGTGTGCAATAATTAGTTAGGTCAGCAACATATTGACACCCTGTATCACAGACATGGTTGTGCTTCAATGAACAATTGAAAGTTGATGAATTACAAGGATTCCATACTCTATAATTCACTCACAATTAATAATGCTCACTATATTTTCATTAATGAAAAGATTATCACAAGGAAAATGACTGACACAACGAAGAGCCCATCAATAATAATGAAGAATACATTAATTCCATAGTGGTTTTAAGAAAGCAATCAGCCTCTGATTATAGGAGATACAAAATTTTCTGCCTCCCCCAAAAAAAGTACAAACATACCCTACAGTATAATGCACAAAAAATGAGGGAATGGTATATAATCTCTCTTATAGAATGAAAAATATGGAATGAGCGAGTTGTATTATGAGGAAAGGTTGGACAGACTGGGCTTGTTTTCACTGGAGTTTAGAAGAGTGAGGGGAGACTTGATTGAAGTGTATAAGATCCTGAACGGTCTTGACAAGGTGGATGTGGAAAGGATGTTTCCCCTTATGGGGGCGTCCAGAACTAGGGAGCACAGTTTTAAAATTAGGGGTCGCCCTTTTAGGACAGAAATGAGGAGACATTTTTTCTCTGAGGGTTGTGTGACTTTGGAACTCTGTCTCAGAAGGTGGTGGAGGCAGGGTCATTAAATAATTTTAAGGTGGGATAGATAGGCAAGGGAATCAAAGGTTATCAGGGGTAGATGGGAGTGTGGAATTTGAGACTCACAGATCAGCCATGATCTTATTGAATGGCGAAGCAGGCTAGAGGGGCCGAATGGCTGACTTCTCCTAATTCGGATGTTCATATGTATGTATATAGCTTTACGAGACATCATGCAAACATATGGATATGATGTATGGACAACATTGTGAAGTTTCTTATAGTCATTGTAATGGAAATTGGTTCAAGATATATCAGGTTGCTTTTCTGGATTTACATTTGCTGTGGTAAAATTCAACTTGGTAAGATTCTTATTTATATTTTATTGTATTATTGTGTGTTTCTCATTAGTTCTTTGTTTGACTGTTCCCCTGAATTATTTATGTAATTAAGTACATATCTGATTGCTGTGTAGCCTCTATTTTTTCATTCTAAGGAATTACAATTATAAATAAAATGTAACTTTTATTGTTACAATTCTTTAATGTGACTAGACTGATGTCACTCATCTCATTGGGAATACATCAATTAAAAGTTGTAGACATCCAGCTATGGGGACAAAGGGGCTACTTTCCCCTTTCCCAAACTACTGCACTGTAATGTTTACATGTGACCTATTCTTAATATCTATTTTCACGGCTTAATTATACAGTATCTGGTGTTTGATTTAGGGAAATAGAAGACTTTGATATTGTTTAGGAATCAGGACAATTTTATAACGGAAGATCCTCAATCTACAAAAGAAGAAGAAATATAGAAAGAATTTGTATTAATATAGGGTTTTGGATGGGACCTCGGGATATCCCAAAGCACGTTACAACCAAGGAAGTAAGTATTGTCACTCACGTAATTTTGAGAAACTTTCATCAAACATATGAGATGGATGAAACAAGTAACTCAAAATACACAATGATGCCTTTAACTAAATGTGTGGTGTTGATGAAGGTCCAATATCCAGGGCACAAACAGAAGGCAAGGCGAACATTTTACACTACGTATAAAATATGTGCAGCCATAGCAGAAAATAGTATGGAATTTACTAAGTTATTAAGCTGGGTATTTAAAACATGCGTGATAAAAAGTAGTCCAAATATGTTGCAGGTAATGGGCAATGTATTTCACACTGTATGATATGGGAATCCGTTCACATAATCCAGTACTTCACCAGTTCATTGCACTGTGCAATATTGTTCTTTCCCAGAGCAACATTACTCCACTCTTCTATCCACTCAGATTTTAATGAAAACTCTTGTCAAGTGAGCACGTGTGATAACTATGTAATTCACTTAAGAGGATTGAACTAAAATAGGTATGCAAAATGTGACATAAGACAGAATCTTTTTCGGAAAACGCCTGCTGAAGGCGCAGCAACCCTCCCTGAGATGGTTTATTCCATGCGTGAAGCAGTAAGAGCCGGAGGGAGCTCATCGTACGCCGGTTTTTTTTTCTCTCAGCTCTTAACGTTTCAGCACCAAGGAGCTGAGCGAAAGAAGGGGAGGAATAAGACTGGGGGAAAAAAACACCATCACCACAAGCTCCCGTCTGAAGATCAATTGTGTCATATCAGAAGCCAAGATGCATGCTGCTTCTGTTAGATTTAAAAGAACACGTACGGGTTGGAGCTCTGACAGTCTTGGTGCATTCGGGATTACAGTTATGATGAAGGTGGAAGTCAATCTGAGCTGGATCCTGCTTTGCTGTTTGGGTTGGATTGCTGCAGCCGGCGGTAAGTTAGGAGCCGCTATTTACACACATTCGTCCTTGTATGTTTTTTAATAGCGAAAAATAATCTATTAATAGAGGCTTTTATTTTCTTTAATATGGGAAGTATTTCGGGCTGGCGGTTGCTGTAGCAACGCTGCATATTTTTTTCCCCTCTGTTCAGAAAACTATTCCGGACTGCAGTCTGTAAATAAGATTAATAAAGTGGAAATTCCCGTGTACAAAAGAAAACGCCTGATTTTTCAAGACGGGGAATTTCGACACTGCAATTCCACTTCTTAAATACATTGCCGGTTTTACCAGATACTCAATTACTTACAGGTGAAATTTTGCAAGTGACGAACCCAAGCTATATGATAAACATGTTACCGGTGGATGGTTGAACTTTAGTTGCTTCACATTTAGAAGGTGAAGAATAGGTTTGACTTGAATGGGGACAAGGAGTGGAACCATTTGATGAATGAAACCCTTGGAACTGAAGGGTACAGACGGGTAGCTGGTATATGCCGCCCAGCAATGTTCGCTGATATGATTTCCGTTATTGCTTTCTTTCATATCTGCTTTAATGGAACTTTTTATTTTCCTTCTCTGGACGCCTTGGACAATCCCATGATAGTTCCTTCCTCTCGATTGTTAAATTCACTGTCAAACAAGATAATGAGTAACGTCGCACATTTTTAAACCTCTTACATCCGTCCCTCTTTGCCCTACTTAGAACCATCTCCATTTAGTTTTCTATTCATTTGATAGGGTGGCTATTTTAACATTCTCCTAGATGTGTAGCACGGTTACCTCCCACCTTTCTAATAGCACGGGACAACTAATACCGAGAAATTGGCTGAAAGTTATATATTTTAATACAACAGTATAGAATCCCGTAAATTAACCCTTTGGGTCGGGCACAGACAACGAAGTATTGCCCGGATTCATCTGCACAGCCGGTCACAAGTGAAAAGAGGGTGTTTGATATGCAATTACGTTGCATTGCGGGGAATGTTTAACTCGTCCTTTACAAGTACTATGAACAGCTCTCTACAATACTACAGGAATTATTTGAAACAATGTTGGATGCTATCTAACTTACTTATTGTTTCCTTTGTCCATATGTTTTAACATTTAGCTCTGATTAAGATTATTGCAGTCTCCTTCACTTATTCAAACAAGTTCAATTTTAGCCAGTCAGGAAATAAGCCGTTTTAATTTAAGGTGATTAAAGATCTTTCAGTGGATTTTAATAGCTAATTGCGCACTCTCGTCTGGTTTTAATGCCTTTTCCAATCCGGCTTTCTGGTATTTGCTTGACTATTTGAAGCGTAGTCTTCCCGTACCTGCGGAGCTGTCTGTCCGACGTGCTGAAGGAAAGGATTCCGTGGGAAGATGATAAATGACTTCCCCCTGAAGGCGAAAAGCAGAGCTTGCTGGAGACCTGTAACACTTCGTGTATTTACTGCAACTTCAAGGTGGAGAACGACATCATCATCCGAAATCCCGTGGTCCCTTGGGTACGCCTCGTTTTCGGGCGATGCTGTTTTATTAAGTTGTGTATTTGCTTGTTTTCTGAAGATGCGAATGACTTTGGCGGATCATTGAAAATGCGCGGAGAAAGTGGGGTGGGATTTGTAACGGTTCAGTCTGGTTTTTAACAGTCTGGTGCATTGTGAGCGCTCTATTGGTGCGTTCAAGTGAAGAGATCGACCTCGCAAGTGTCGCCGTGGCTAAAATAATAACCGGAAACGGTAGAAAGAAGAGTTCCTCGGAGGGAGACACGATAACCTGTGCTGAATGCAACACTTCGGATGTACAGTGTATTTTCTCCTAAATCAATGGCTATTATATTTAGACAGTAACCAACTGCAAGTTATTGCCCAGTAGACTTGCAGTGATTGCGCCATCATTACATAATTAAGGATTAACATCAGCCACACAGCACACCGATAGTAGCTGTCGCCATATGAATGAACTGTCCAATTTCACGATAAAGTATGTATCACTTAAGATATCCTGTAGCGATGTCAAGTTCAGAATTTAGTCTTGAGGATTCAACAGGCAATTTATGTCCCAGCTGAGCATCAATCCTGAGCCTCTTAGCCCATAATGACACTCGAGTAACCGGCTCAACTAAATATCTTCACTTTTTACATCTATTTGAACGTGCTGTATTTATACGTGATCTGACATTATAGTCGGAAAGAACTTTTGGGAGTCTTTCCATTGCTAACTTTAGTGGAGAAGTCATTTTGATTTGTAAAGGGGTATCTCTTCTCCACCCCACCCCCGTCATGTGAACGTTTTCAATAAAGCTAACAAGTAGAAGAAAATATCCCTTTGTGTTAGTCACAAATGGAGTTATGTTGTGAGACTGCAAGCCTAATTTCTCCTCATTTACTCAATGTTGCAGTGGAATTGATGGGGATAATCTTAATAAAATAAAAACGTTTGATCAATTAGCTACAATAGACTAACATTCTACTTATCTTATATGGGAAGTACAAGCAAAACATTTATCTCTTTTTTTTGAAAGACCGAAAATAAGCATTGGGAGCTAGTGTTAAGTAAGTGAGGAGGGTAGAATGCTGCAGTTAAAAAAAAAACAGATGCAGGAAATGTCACAGACCAGGAATGGTGATCCTTTACCTCGTCTTGTGATATCTTCCTTAAACACCACCCAGTGTGTTGATACGTAGTATGTAAATATCATTCCTACATGTATTTTGTAAAATTAATATGAAAAGTAAATTTTCTCTTTTGGATCGTAGCTTCTCAATTCAGGTTACTTACTCTGTTAATATCTTCGTTCAAGATTGAACTCCGCCCTGATTCTTAGAAGTTATATCTTCATTCTTTGGAGCCAAATGAAGAAATTTAAGTTTTTTACTTTTATCTTGGTTGATGCCATATTAGCTGATCTCGGTTGGCCACAGAGTTTGGTTTGAGGTTCCTGAACGTGACCCCTCTACTTGGAATTGCTGGGTGAAAACAAGATCTAGTTTTGTTATGGATAGGCAGAAAGCCAGTCTGCACAAACTCCTGTTGAGATTCTACCATTAATGATGGTTGCTTGGGTGAGGTAACAGAGGGCACCAGGTACTAGGCAACTATGCTGCAGTGAAAGATACAGTACCTTCAGGAGGAGAGAAAATGGTGAGAGCATTAATGGCCAAGGAGGAAGTCATAGTGGATGACCCAATAAAGTAATACGTGATGACCTAAGTTTTTATAAAATTACATTTGTTGGAATTCTGTGGACAGAAAATTGAGGATTGCATAAACATTGGATCACTTTCTACCCCTTGCCAATTTTTCAGCCTGATTTTTCTCTTTTCCCCTTTCTTGAAATCATTGCTTTCATGCTGGAATACACTGAGTTCTCTCCAGCACTTTGCCTATTTGGCTAATATTCACTTACAAACCTTGGTGTTAAACTCAACTGTGTTTGAATAGCTCAACATCCACACACATGCACTTCCAGTTCTTGAAAATTGATCTGGAGCAGTAGTCCTGGTCATATTATTTTTCTGTTCTCTCTTTTTAAAATCTCAGGGTGCTGAGGCCAGCTGTAGCTTTCTACTGCTATCCCATCTGAAATTTGCTAAATCAATGCACACTATAGTCCGGTTACTTAGATCAATTGTATAGCTATGCTATCGTAGAATGTGTTGTAATTTTTTGGGAAAACTTGTATAGCTACTGCAATGATTCTCGTGTGAACAGTTATAATGTCATCAATATTAATGCCATTTGAAATACAGAAACATTGTAATGACCTACACATTGAACTTGGGGCTCATGTCATATGTTATACATTATAGCCATGTGCATTTTCAGAGGTCAAACAATTTCGTTTAAACCCACATGTCATATGCTATTCTATACAAAAATCTAGAATGTGTGAGATAGGCATCATTTCTATAGTTGGTTTTCGCTGCATAAATGAATATTGGCTTCTGCCAAGACATTTTTTGCTTTGACCTTTTTAATTGGCTCCTCTGTTGCAGTACAAATGAGCAAGTTTAATTTATTGTACATACATGAGTTCATGAGACAATACCAGATATGAGTAAATTATTCACTTTTATGAGATGATGCTTAACTAAAAATAGATCTGAATCGTGCAAGGAGGCAGCCAGAAGTTAAATAGTGTGCAGTTATGTAACATCAGCAAAAATATATTGGAGCTTTTACCAGTGACAAAATAGCTAGTTGGTTAGAAAGGATGCTTTGAAAATGTTTTTGATTTATATTATCTAAGTAGCTTTAAAGCTTTATCCAGTTTAAAAGAGGGGAGACAAGTCAAATTTGGGTAGCTGTTTGATTTCTCTGAAACGTTTTTCTTTCCGTTAGTCAATTTGTCTTTAAAGTACTTCAAGCAATAATGTATTGGTTTGTATTTCCACAAAATGTGAGAATCTACATTCTTATCTTGAAGGCTTCAGTTACAGATAAAATGAGTCGTTGTTCCAGTATAATATGATCAACTTTAATATTGCCAGCCTATTTCAACCAGAATTTACATCTCCTGGGTTTCAGTTAAGATGTCTGTGTTCTGGACTACAGACAAATGTTTGACACATGTTAGACAGCTGGGGACATGGGCCTCTTTTGAGAGAAATTCATCTGTAACAGTTAGCTTTGGGGCACAGATTATGAAGATTGGTTGAATTATAGTGCTGGGCCTATAAAAGGCCCTGCCCGAGATGTCTCAAGTTCTGTGCATAAGGTATTGAAGATGAATCTGTCAAGAAGTTTTTCTGGTAATGTTGCCTGGGAAGTATTCCTCATGAGGACCTTCCAGAAGTAAAACTGCCTTGTGTTCCATACAGGCATAAAAAGTGACTTTTTCAGGAACAGAATTAAATGACACATTTGGTTTTGGATGGTGAGATCAAGGGAAAAGCTGGGGACTGTGACTAGAATTAGCTTAGTCTCTCATTTCATACTATTTGAAACTAATGTATTGAGTTTGTTTTGGCATCATCTGTATAGAGTCTACTCATGGAGATTAAACATAGAATTTGATACAGCCTTTCTATAGGGAGGAAAGTGAAGTCAATATAACACTTGAGTGTAAAACATATTGCTTTACATGAATCCAGTTAGACTTTGGAGAGTAATAGTCAATAGTATTCGGTATCAATATTTTGTTTTCCCACTAAATTTGAATATTCTCGATCTAGGTAAATAGACTTTAATGTTTGTAGATTCTTTCTGTTGACCTTTTATGATTGTTGGTTGTCGTTTTTTATCATCTGCTTCTCCTGCTAGAATCTCATTTTTCTCTTTAATCTCATCTCTCTATAATTCTTGCATTGAATGACAATAGGAAGTGTCAAAGGTAGGAACAGTACTACTTGCCCCAAACTCAGTAAACCTTTTGGATTTATACCTCTGCTGTCATTGTCTTCAATGTGAGAAGAAAGGAATGATGCAAACTCCTTCTGTGATACAGTTACCTGATTTAAACAAGTTTACTTAGCTGCAAAACCAAAAAAAAGTGTAAATTCCTCAGTTTCTGGTTGCTGCTGTTACTGCATCAAAAAAGCTTGAGGATAATCATGATTAGCCTGTTAAACCACGCAGGCAATAAATGTAAGTTTCCTTTATCTTTTTTACAGCTTTGAGAATCCACCTACCATTTGCATAACAGTGCCAGGAACGTTCCTACTTTTATACCACAAATGCAAAAGGGTTTTTAAAAAAAAAAATACACCTACTTCCCCTGTCAGCCAATACAAGTGACAGTGAGGAGTGCGAGGGCTTAAAGTCTCCATGTTCTTTGCCGATATCTGGGTTTGCAACTGTCATTTCTTTTTTTTTCCCCCACAGTTTGTTTGCATTTTAACACCCTCCTAGTACTACAGCCTTACCCCACCCCTACATGGTTTGACCCTCTCTATCCCCAAGTACCAATGATTTTAGAGCAGGGATGGGCAACTCTATACCTCCCTTTATGGAGGAGGAGAAACAGCAGCACTGGAAATGAGAAGAAAAAGGAAGCACAGCAGGAAATGCTAACCTTGCAGATATTGCCCTCAAAATCATTTTTATAGGCAGTGCAGGTCCTTCAAGAATCTCTGAGGCCAAGTCAGTGTTCGAAGGTTGCCTCTGTACATCTCTATGGCCTTCCTTTTGAAGATTTTCAGCCTTGCTTCGCTGCCAGAACAGCGCTCTCTCTATTTCCACGGAAGTGACCACTCTCTGAATTTTTGGCATCCGATCCTTTCAGAGTGCCACACAGGATCTGTGCATCATCGGCCAGGGAGCAGTCATGACAGCCATTTGACAGATCACGGGTGTGTTCTTCAGCAGAGCTGCAGAGTTTATCTACTTTGGCATCACATCTGGCAGCAGAAGGAGAGAACATGGGTTTTCTACCACATTGCTGATTTTCCCAGTTGATGATCCAATTGGACACTGAGTTGTGCTTGTATACTGAAGTTTAATATAGTTTGCCAACTCTCCAGCAGTGCATGGCACCATTCTTACAGATGTAAGATGTTGGGCGACAACCAATTACTGCTGTTTAAAATGGAATAAATGAGCTATATGAGAAGGCAATTATCTTTTAGAAAGGAATATTGGGGTTTGGTGCAATAATGTTCAATTTTATGTAGGTGTGGAATGCCTGAGCTTTGACTCCTGGATGACTTTAATTTTCAGTAGTTTCTAAATACGAGCTGTATATTTTCATATTTATATTATAACTAAATGGAATTTGTATTTGTTAGTGTCTCTGGAAAGGAGCAAGATTGTGAATTTTAATTTCCAATATGTGATATATTTCACTAGTTGCGCATCAGTTTTAATGTTGGTTCAAAATAAAGTTTTAAAGTTTCTAGGCTGCATCTGGAGTGACATTTGTGTTCCATCTTTGACTTCAAAAATAGCTACACTTGAGATAAAACATAGATTAAGTGTGAACTATTATATTTTGGTAAGAAAAGGTCTCCTATTACTTTGAAAATAATCTTAAAGGGGAAGGGATCTGGGAATACAAATAGAGGAATCATTGAAAGTTCTGACTTTTAATAATGACATAACAAAAGCAAACCAAGCACGAGGGCTTATTTCTGGAGTGATAGAATTGAAAAGTAGAGAACCTGTACTAAACTTGTATCTTTGGTTAGATGATATTCTACACTGTTATGCTTGCCATATTCCAGAAAGTGCAAAAAACGATTTATAGGTATACTGTTGCAGTTCTGGCATCATACTTATCAGTAAAGGATGAACAGATTAGGTCTCTTTTCAAAACAGAAGGGTGACCTAATAAAGGTCTTTAAAATTATGGAAGAATAGTTACGTAAAGAATGTTTCCCCTGTGGGAAGAGCGAAACTAAAGGCTATCAATTTAAGGTAATCATCACAATATCAAATTGGGTTTTCAAAAGCAAGTTCTTTACACTGAGTGGGGAGAATGTGGAACTTTCTATCACATAGCATAGCTGAGAGTACAGATGCATTTAAAGGGAAGCTAGATAAGCACATGATTAAGGAGGGAACAGAGGCTTATGCTGAGAGTTAGATGAGGAAGGATGGGAGGAGGTTTGAATGGAGGATACATGCCAGCATGGACTGATTGGGCCGAATGGCCAGTTTCTATGCTGTATAATTTTTTTTTACATAGAATAAAGATATGAATGTGAAAGGAATTTGTGTAACTTTTTTATTTCTTGAATGGTTAGACTCTCCTGTGGTTGGAATGTAATTATGGGATTCACCAGTTGTATGGCCTTATCTGCATTTATAAATGATAAAATAGTGAGCCTTCTCTGGTTGACTGCCATTACAGCTCTTCAGAGGCAATGTTTTACCAGTTCCTAACATGGCCACCAGATGGAGCACTAGACAAATGCCATTGATGGCAGCCATTGGGAAAGCAGTGGACTGTCATGTCCCAGCTTCAAGTTGAAGGAGGAATCTTGCCATAGGCCAGTAGTGACAAAACTAATTGGAAAACGAGGGGAATGGGGAAGATGCTATGAAGTAGACATTGTGTTGAAGAGCTAGTAATTAGGACCAACAACTTTTTATTTATATATTGTCTCCTTGTGTTTCTGTTTCCTTCCTAACAACTTATTTGCTTGCTTTCAGCTGAGGTCATGCATGTCAACATTCAGTATTTCAACGCACGTGTCGGCTTAATGTTCAGCAATAACCTGCTTTGTTCACTGGAATTGAAAACTATCAGTACCTGTTAATCGGATCAGTTTAGAGTGAAACTGAAGTCGAAATCTTATTTTTGCCCACTGTTAGTTACACGTGCACTTGAGACATGAGTGTTTTCACATGAGCTGATCAGTTTGTGAGCCATAGTCACAGTTAAATGCATGTTACGTAGAATTTATAGCACAGAAACAGGCATTTAACCAAATGGTCTATGCTGATATTTATGTTCTCGCGTGCCTCCGACTTCCTTACTTCATTTAACGCTGTTAATGTTTATTTAGTATTTGTCCCAACGACGACATATGTAAAAAAAAAAGTAAATTCAGCTTTTAAATACTGGCTATTTAATGAAGAAGCTTTTTTGATGTATGCCCAACTGTTGTCTTGTGTGAAAGTTTTTTTTTTAAAACTGGTTGCAGCTGCTTT
Source organism: Heterodontus francisci (assembly GCF_036365525.1). Taxonomy (NCBI): domain Eukaryota; kingdom Metazoa; phylum Chordata; class Chondrichthyes; order Heterodontiformes; family Heterodontidae; genus Heterodontus; species Heterodontus francisci. The sequence goes on from NC_090401.1 coordinate 26,808,017, forward strand.
TTGTGAGATGCGGAGGATGCTCCCGTGTGTGAGTACGTTAACTCACTTGCTTTTGTGTGTTGCTGGCACTTGGGGAATAGGTTAAAATAGCAGATACAAAGAAAGTCATATGAATGCATCAAGTGTTCATCCAGTGTGGCCAAAAGTAAATTCTCGCCTCACTTTTAAGGTTTTAAAAACAAAAATGTTTGAAATTCCCAGATTCTGAAAGAGGAAAAGCAATTTTTTTTGGATTTGACCTTCAGAAATACATTTTTTGTTTTGATATCTCATTTATCTTCTTTTAAAAAAAAATCACAATAGTTAACTCTCAATCTAAATTAATCATTACTTCTGGGTTATTTTGATATCTGAAGCAGGGACAGATGCAGTAGTTATGTCTTGTAAAAGTAGAATGTACTGCTGGTTAAGATTATTGTATGCATACGCAGAGTAAGTTTACGAAGCATATCGAGGGTAACGTTCTCGCTGAAAGCAACTGAACTTTGTAAAGTTGTACTGAAGTTTCTCCAATCACTTTTTTTTTTATTTTCATATTTTAAAATATCTGAGCTTTCCCCAAGTTATTTTTGAATTGAAAGACAGAATTAGTTTAGGTTCCAAAATGCACCAAATGAAGTGTCAGGTATCCATATTTTCTGGGGTCGAAAGAAACCTGCCTACGGTTAGAAAACAAATTTCATGCTATTGGCACTTGCATCCCCTTTTGAGTAATTTTTAAATTAAATACTGCTGCAAATGACATTGCGCTATTTTGTTTTCCCGCCACTGCCCCTTGCAATCAAAGTGTGTGCTGGACACACTTGCAGTTTAATTGGTGTAAGACGTCCATTATCATTTGTCTTTGTTGTCTTGTGTCATAAAGCCTGTGATCAAAGATGTTTTGGAATTGAGCTCTCTGTGGCCTTTTGTCTGTTGTTTTTAGTATAGCTGTTAGTCAGATTTTAAGCTTTTCAAATTGGTGTGTATGTAAGGTCATTGCATTCCTCTACAGGTTATGAGCTGCTTCTCCTAAATGTTACCTTCTTACACAAGGGCAAATGGTATTTTTGGGTTCGGTACTTTTGTCTTTGCTATCTCTGCTTTATGCTGTGCTGATAGTATCTTCTTTATCACCTTTTTATTTTTCCTCTTTTTTTGTATTCTAGGGAAGAAAATATTCTAGGTTGAAAAGTAAATAAGAAATAGCATTTCACATTCCTCAGCATCATAATCCATCAAGATGTTCCTAATCGATGCAGTTCATGATTTTTCTCCCCCACACCCTGCCCTTCTCTCTCATACTTTTTGATCTTCACCCAGGCCTACTAAACCTTAGCAAAGCTGACTGCTGATAATTCTGTTTGGAAAATTAATTTTTTGAACATGAAAGTTTGCTAGAAGATTGAATCAACTGTTGTATTCCAGAAAGCCAGGTGGTGAAGGATGAAACTGGAGCCAGTCTTTAGAAACTTTAGAGATACACATTGCAGGCATGTACCTCCTAAACCAAAAACCACAGTTTTGATCTGTTCCTATTTATAGGGGCACAAGTGAATCCAGTTAATGTCTACCACTGCCCTACTAGTAAATACAATGAACATCACCACTTACATTTAATTGAAAACAGTGATCAGGAGTTTTCACTCGCACTCCCCAGCCTATGATTTTCCTGACCATTAATGTGAATGTAGTGGGTGGAGGAAAAGGGGAGAAATATTGGGTTGGCAAGCACACAAGTGGGAAAACCTGAGCCAATGGCCAGAATTTTATGTTGGGTGGGAGGCCCCGCTGACTGTGCCTGGGGAGTCACGCCGGGACTTTTCACTCCCCAGGTCCTTAGTTGGTTTTGGGTGGGACTTCCTGTCTCCTTGAGGCAGGATGTCTCGCCTAATGGAGCTGCCAGCCAATCAGCAAGCCAGCAGCGCCACCAGGAGCAGTGGCCAGTGCTGGGACTACACCAGCCATTAGAAGCAAGAAGACGGACAGCCCTGGAACTCGGGTAAGTGTCCCCGGCGAGGCCCCAAAAATGCAGCCGGGGCCCAATGAGGGAAAAGGGTATTGGTTTTCGGGGGGGCGGAGGAGTGTTGGGCAGTTGTGGCTTCAGGGATGGCCCTCCGTGTGGGGCACAGGGTACCCAAATCAGGAGGGGCCCGCCCATCCCACAAGAAGGCTGCCTGGTTTTACCAGGCGGGGTTATTGGGGCCTTTGCTGTCCGGCTGCCGTGGGTAAAATACCAGCAGTGGTGGGAGGAGGCCCTTGGGTGCCAGTTAATTGGCCACTTAAGCTCCTTGATTAGCATGGGGTGGGTGGGACATTTCTTGCCACTGCCTCTCTACATAAAATTGCAGCAGAGGTGGGAAGGCATCGGGGATGGCCACCTTCCACTCAATCTTTCAGCCGCCACCCCCACCACCAGCCGACTTGTTGGGGTTATAAAATTCCAGCCAATATCTTAATGGAGAACTCTTTTTTTTTTTTAAAAACTGTCTAAACAGAAGGGCTGCTGATGGTCAGCACATCAGCTGTCTGTTTACTAGCATTGGCTGTTTGAGTATTGAAGTAAAACATAAACACAAATTGAAATATTAATTAAAGCTCCTTATCTATCCTAGCCCCACACACACATACACACCGGTTAACCAGGAAAAAAATAAAAGGGATTTTTGTTTACAGCTGTTACAAAGAAATAGAAGGAATAAAAAAAAAACTTAGGCTGAATAAAAGGTATGGAAAACTGTCCTTTTGTTTTGGTTAGGCATCCCAAATGCATATAGATAACTGTCAATGGGATCTTCCAGGCAATGTTGAAGATCAGTTTGGGTAGGCTTTCCAAGAGATCAGTTTGGGTAGGCTCCAAATAGGTCTTACAGCAGGAATGCAGCAACAAGGTTTCAGTTCCTACACATTTTTTGCTGGGTTTCTTCAAATGTAAGAGGAAATGGGAATCTGACACACTGGAAATACAGGGTTTCGAGACACCGATAAGCTGGTATTCTCTTCTGTTGTGGGCAAAACACCAAATGTTTTTTTTTTAAAACAGTTCTAATTGAAACTGAAAACATTCCAGAAGTCAAGCTTCCTGACGTCCATAAATTTTGGCCTGCCGCTCCTTTGTCAAAATCTCCAAGTCAAGAGTAAACCCTGCTGGGTTATTTGAAAACAGGTGCCTTCCAGTAACTCTTTACAGTTCAATCTCGGTCCAAACCATCTGGTGACGTCCTTTTTTTAAAAAAAAATCCAAAATTCCAGAATCTGTGGAATTCTTTTTAGTTTTAAAACACATTCTCACAATTTAAGAAAACAATGGTAGCACTCGTAACATAATATTGAAGGCTATAAAATCAGCTGACTGGAGTAAGCTTTAGTGCATAATGTTTTTGGTCTGTTTATGTCAATACTATGGCTCCCTTAGAAGAATTAAGTAAAATGGAACTAAAAGGAAAAATAGCATTTAAAAGGTCATGGTGCGGGGGCAGTTAAGGCAATAGCTGTGGTCAAGAATCTATCCCCTTTATGACTCTTGACTGCCACATTTCAATGAAATTCCATGTTTTGCTCCATATAACACAACTGGCTGATTTTTTTTTGTTGTTGTATGCGCTGCCTGATTGACCACTAAGATGATGCCTAGAGATCCAGTTCCATGCTGGCTTCTAGGAAATGCATGAGGGGACCAGCCTTCCAGTTGGATTTCTCATCACCACTACTATTTTATTGAGAACTTTTTGGACTCTTTTAGATTTTGTGTTTGTGAATCTTGGAGAATTTATATTATGTGTCTCATTTGCTTTTTGCTGAGCTGCAGAATCGGTATGTTTCTCGTGCAGTTGATCCTTAGCAATGATAGAAACTGATATTGGAGCACAGTGTGGCAGATTGCAGGTTCTCTCCCATAGCTCTACAGATGGAATGGTAGATGTTAGTAAGCAAGTGGGAGAAGAAAAGCCTGAAGGAGACGTGAACGAGTAGCTTCCAAAATGGGAGAGTCAAGAATCTGTTGAAATAAAAAACAGAAAATACATGAAATACTCAGTAGGTCTGACAGCATCTGTGGAGAGAGTAACAGATTTAATTGGGGGGAATTTTATCCTGTCGGCGAGGGTCTCAACATCCAGAAAAAACAATGCTGAGAACCCTGCATCGCCTCTTCTCTGGAAGGCCCGCCGAATCTAGGGCCAGTCAGGCATTTAAGTGGACAGCAGTGGGCCTTCCACAGGATCAAGGACCCCATCGCCAGAAGTCCTGCCCTTGGAGAGTTGTTGGCTAATTAGAGGCCAGCAGCTGCATTGCCACCTTGGAAGCAGTGGCTCCTGCAGGAGGTGTACCTACCGGAGGCCAAGGAGTGTTGCTGGAACTAGGCCTCAGGTAGGTCAGGGTGGGCTGCCGGCAGCAATGGTGGGGGTAGCTCTCAGCGGGCCCTCTCTCCTGATGCCGTCTGTCCTGTTCAGGCATTAAGTGCCTTTAAATGAGGCTACCCCCACCCAACACCCCAGAGCTGGGAAGCAATCCACACAGTTTTCTGTGTTGTGCTCCCCATGTGGTGACAGGGCTGCATGGATAATTGTGGGGGTTAATTGCCTAGTTAAGGGCTTCAATTGGCAGGGCAGGAAGGCCGTCCACAGGCCTTTCTGCCCAGATTAAATTTTGGCGAAGGCAAGATGGTGGCAGTAACACTTTTTTCCCCTTTCACTCTTTTCCTGCCATTTCCCCCCCCCCCCCTCCCCCGCAACCCTGTCCAGGGCCGCTGCATCCCATCCAATCTTAATTTTTTTTAAGCTCTCCCCACCTCTAAACCCCTGTGGGAGAGAGCATAAAATTTCCCTCCAACATTTCAGGTTGATAACTTTTTCCAGATCAGATGAAAGGTCAAGAGATGTAATGGGTTTTAAGCAAGTACAGAAGCAGGCAAGGTAGTGGAGGTGGAGGGGCAGGTGTGGCGGAAGGAGGAAAGAACAAAAGGAAATATCGGTGATAGACTGGAGAGATCAAATGACAACGCAAAGCAAAAGGGTGTGATAATTTGACAAAATAAATGAACGATGGATCTACAGCAAGAACTATAGATTAGTGAGTATGGGGGACTTCAATTATCCTAATATAGACTGGTAGTAATCATGTAAAGGGCAGAGAAGTGGAACAGTTGCTAGAGTGTGTTCAGGGAAATTTTCAGTATGTTTCTGGGCAAACAAGGAAGGAGACATTGCTGGATCTGGTTCTGGAGAATGAGGTGGATCAAATATCAGGAGAACTTTTTAGGGAACACAGATCATAGCTAATCTAAAACTTGTACTCTCAAAACACAAGAAGCATTCTGGAGTAAAAATACTGAATTGGAGGAGAGTCAATTTCAGTGGGTCGAGAATGGATCTGTCCCAAGTAAATTGGAATCCCCATTTTATCTGCCAATCTAATCGAGCAATGGTCTGCTTTCAAAAAGAAGATGGTTTGGGTATAGTTGAGGTATATTCCCATGAGGAGGAAAGGCAGGGCAAGCACAGCCAAAGCTCTCTGGATGGCAAAAGAGAGTGAAAGATGAAACCGATGTCAACTTGATAAGAGAAGTGAAAACCAGGCTGAATAAAGAAAGATAATTTTTCCTCTAAAAAAGGAAACATGAGGGGTAAAGAAAGAGTATGAGAGGTGGCTGGCAGCTACCATAGAAAAGTTTTGGGTTCTCTTTTATGGGAACTTAAATCGTAAACGGGTAATAAGAGGTGGATTAGGGCCAAAAAGGGCACTGATACATGGAGACAGAGGGCATGGCTGAAATACGACATGAATACTTTACATCTGAGGAGGTAATGAGCTAAAAGTTGAAGAGTTGGTACTCCAAGGGCTGGCTGTATTTAAAGCTGATAAGTCACCTGAACCAGATGGGATGCATCCAAAGATGCCGAGGGAAGTAAGAGTGGAAATTGCAGAGGTGCCGGCCATAATCTTCGAATCCTCCTTGAATTCTGGGTGGTGCCAGAGGACTGGAGAATTGCAAATATTACCCTTGTTCAAAACAGTGTTAGGATAAACCAAGCAACTACAGACCAGTCTGTTTAACCTGAGTGGTGGGAAAGCTTTTAGAAACCACAATCGGGGACAAAAATAAGTCACTTAGACAAGTGCAGATTAATTAAGGAAAACCAGCATGGATTTGTTAGACAAATCATGGTTCACTAATTTGAGTTTTTTGATGAGGGTAATGTGGTTGATGTGATGCATATGGACTTCCAAAAGAGAATTTGATTAAGTGTTGCATTTAATAGGCTTGCTAGCAAAGTTGAAGCTCATGGAATAAAAGGGGCATTGGCAGCATGGATATGAAATTGGCTGATTGACCAGAAACAGGGTAGTCATGAATGGTTGGTTGTTTTTTGGGTTGAGGGAATGTATTGTCACGCTCACGCAATATAAACTTATGAACTATAAATATGAACTTGTGAAGTATAAACCCGAAACAAACACTTTCCTGTAAAGTAAAATGGAATTAAGAGGTCAGGTGACCTTTTCTTTCCTGCCAATACACCTGAAATTGCAAGAACACCAAGCTAATTTTCATGTCTGGCCAGGTCTTGGCGAAGTCTTTAAAAGCAAATGATCCTTTCTGTGGTCATGGTTGGATTTCTCCAATGAATTAAAAACTGAGTTCACAATAATGCAGGCTCTCTGACTCCAAACCTGAAATCCAGAAAGGCTCTATTTTATCCAGATGGTATGTGAATGAGTGATACCTGGACTCCATTGTCTGACAATGGCCTAACCATCAGAAGCTATTTGAGGAAATGGAAAGACATGCTGTGGTCACATGACAGAAAGCAGGGGCTGCATTTTACAAGTTCACTGCAGAGATCGGTGGCAAGATTCCACGATGGTGGCCTGCATATGCGGGCTTCATTCTGCGGAGCTAAAAGGAGGTAGAGAGAAAACAGGGAATTGTAGACCAGTCAGCCTGACGTCGGTAGTGGGAAAAATTCTAGAGTCCATTATCAAAGATTTTATAGCAGAGGACTTTGAGAACAGTGGTAGAATCGGGCAGAGTCAGCATAGATTTACGAAAGGGAAATCATGCTTGACAAATCTACAAGAATTCTTTGAGGATGTAACTAGTAGAGTTGATGAGGGGGAGCCAGTGGATGTGGTTTATTTGGACTTTCAGAAGGCTTTTGACAAAGTCCCACATAAGAGATTAGCGTGTAAAATTAAAGCGCATGGGATTTGGGGTAGTGTATTGCGATGGATAGAAAATTGGTTGACAGACAGGAAACAAAGAGTAGGAATAAATGGGTCTTTTTCCGAATGGCAGGCAGTGACTAGTGGGGTACAGCAGGGATCAGTGCTAGGACCCCAGTTATTCACAATATATTGAAACATAGAAAATAGGAGCAGGAGTAGGCCATTCGGCCCATCGAGCCTGCTCCACCATTCTTTATGAAATTTGCAGATGACACAAAACTGGGTGGGAGGGTGAGTTATGAGGAGGATGCAGAGAGGCTTCAGGGTGATTTGAACAAGTTGAGTGAGTGAGAAAATGCCTGGCAGGTGTGTTATAATGTGGATAAATATGAGGTTATCACTTTTGTAGCAAAAACAGGAAGGCAGATTATTATCTGAACAGCTGTAAACTGAGAGGGGGATATGCAACGAGACCTGGGTGTTCTCAGAAACAGGTCGCTGAAGGTAAGCATGCAGGTGCAACAGGCGGTAAAAAAGGCAAATGGTATGTTGGCCTTCATAGCGAGAGGATTAGAGTACAGGAGCAGGGATATCTTGCTGCAATTATACAGGGCCTTGGTGAGGCCACAACTGGAATATTGTGTGCAGTTTTGGTCTCCTTTATCTGAGGAAGGATGTTCTTGCTCTGGAGGGAGGGCAGCAAAGGTTTACCAGACTGATTCCTGGGATGGCGGGACTGACGTAAGAGGAGAGATTGAGTCGGTTAGGATTATATTCACTGGAGTTCAGAAGAGTGAGGTGGGGATCTCATAGAAACCTATAAAATTCTAACAGGATTTGACAGGGTAGATGCAGGAAGGATGTTCCCGATGGTGGGGGAGTCCAGAACCAGGGGTCATGGTCTAAGGGTATGGGGTAAACTTTCAGGACTGAGCTGAGGAGAAATTTCTTCACCTAGAGAATGGTGAGCCTGTGGAATTCGCTACCACTGAAAGCAGTTGTGGCCAAAACATTGTATGTTTTCAAGAAGGAGTTAGATATAGCTCTTGAGTGTAAAGGGATCAAAGGATATGGGGAGAAAGCAGGAACAGGTTACTGAGTTGAATGATGAACCATGATCATAATGAATGGCGGAGCAGCCTTGAAGGGCCGAATGGCCTACTCCTGCTCCTATTTTCTATGTTTGTTAGATATTAAACGTGGTGGCTTATTTACATGGCCCAGGCAGACCACCCCCCCCCCCCCCCCACTTTCCTCTCTTTCCCTCCGCCCCCCTACCCCTCCATGACATGAAGGGGTTGACTGTTCAAACCCCGGCAATGGTGTCCAGCGCTGATGCCATTTTTAAAGGGTTTTATGGCTTTATTTCATTGAGCATTTTTAAAGGATGAGCGAGTTGGATTTTATGAAAAACAATTAAATTAATTTTCCTCGCACTTTTTGTTTTGTTTCACCCCCTCTCCCAATAACCAAACCCTCCATTTCTTACCCTCTTTCTCCCACCACCCCCCAAAATACTTACTTTTGTGTACCTGACCTTCCCCCAAGTTCGGAAACTTTCATCTTTAAACCTTTTACCATCCCCTGCACCAATCATTTTAGGTTGACCCCACAGCCGCCCCTCCCACACTGAAATACTTACTTGCTACCCCCTCCCCACCAGTGTTATGTTTCGGATCTCCGGATGGAGATCCAAAATCACGCAAGTGCCAGCCACCAGCACGAATATTGCATCAAGACTGACAGTGCTTGTGGGTAAGTATTTAAATCATTACTGTTAATAAATTAAAATGTTTAAATTTTTTGCCGCCGCGCAGCAGGCATGCCGCCATGAGGCTGGGCCTTCTTGGCGTCGAGGTCCGTGGCAGGCCTCTCCTGGAGGCATTTCCCCCACCCCACCCCCAGCAACAACCCCTGATGTTGGGGGAGTGGTCTGTAAAATTCACCCCTCGGTTTCTGATAAGGGGCTTTAATAACGCACGTTCTGGGCAGCTAGAGACAGAAACATATCTATGCCAATGAAGAAAATAGACCCTTCTTAAGACCAGCAGCTTTAAGCAACATAGGCAGAGACTCAAGTTGGCCCTGAACTCTCCTCCATATCCGGCTTCTCCAATCAAGGTTCAGTAGTGTATAATAAGAAATCTGCTACTGCGAACAGCGAGTCCATCCTCCTAAACCGAGAGAGCTTTTCTTCGGTGGACAAAAAAAAAGGATTACAGGCCTACATCATTTCAAGTCTTACACTTGCTTTTTCCCCAGGTGAACAGGGAACTCTTGAAATCATGATACCTAAACGGATGTTACTTTCATAATCGCAATCTTTTCATGTGCGTGTGTGTATCTGTATGAGTGTGTAAGTGGATGTAGTTGTGTATATTCAGGTGTTGAACAATAAACATTTAGCTTTCTTTAAAACATAAAAGAAAACCTGTCATTTGTCTGTTCCTGACCATTAAAGGTCTCAGTAGCTAAAACACTTTTTTTAAAACAAGCTGTCTCCGCTCAGTTGAGAGATGAAAAGAGGGAGCTATCCCCCTCATCTGTCTTGTTCATAACAGTATACAATGGTATTCCCCAGGGGTCATGCCTAAGACATATATATTAATCACCCAGAGTTAAGTGTACAGGGCAGAATTTCAAAATTTGCGGATGACACAAGTTGTCAGTGTTGTGAACTGTGAGGAGGATAATGATAAACTTCAAGAGGACGTAGACAGGCTGATGGAATAGATGGTCATGTGTCAGATGAATTCCAATGCAGAGGAGTGTGAAATGATACATTTTGTTCGGGAAAATAAGGAAAGGCAATATAAATTAGAATGCAAATCTGAAGGGGTGCAAGAACAGAGACTTGGGGGTGTATGTGCACAAATCTTTGAAAGTGGCAGGGCAGGTTGAGAAAACAGTTAAAAAGGGATCCTGGACTTTTATCGTGTACAAAAGCAAGGAAGTCATGATGAACCTTTACTTGAGGTGAGGCTGAACAAGTGTTTTGTATTGTGTCAAATTCTGAGCATTGCACTTTTTAGAAAGAATTTTAAGGCATTAGAGAGGGCGCAGAAGATTCACGGGAATGGTTCCAGGGATGAGTGATTTCAGTTACGTGGATAGATTGGAGAAGCTGGGTCTCTTCTCCTTTTAGAGAAGAAAAGGTTGAGAGGAGATTTGATCGAGGTGTTAAAAATTGAGGGATGTGAACAGGGAGAAACTATTCCCATTGGCGAAAGGGTGTAAACCATGTACCCTTTAAATTTTTTTGTAGTGTGTGGCCCCTTTAAATTTTTTGCGCGGCCATGCACGCGCAGCAAGTTAAAGGGGCCGATTGTGCATAGCCTGTGCAAAAGCATTAGTGTTGCTCTGCAGCAATACAGCTTAGAGGGAATGTTGGTGGAGAACCAGAGGGGGATAGATTTAAAGTAATTAGCAAAAAAAAACAAAGGCAATGTGAGGATAAAGTATTTAGTGCAGTGAGTGGTTACAGTCTGGAATGCACGACTTAAAAGTTTGATGGAGGCAGATTCAATTGTGGTTTTCAAAAGGGATTTGGATAAGTACCTGAAGGGTAAAAATTTGCACAACTGCTGGGGAGTGGGGCTAGCTAAATTGCTCTTGCAGACAGCTGTCATGGTCTCGACTGGTTGAATGGCCTCTTTTTCTTTGTTGTAACCATTGTATGATTCTAGGTGTAAATGGGAAAAACAGATTCATTATCAGAACTGCCATCCAAAAACAAAAAAGAACGGGGTGTAGAGATTATGAACTGAAATTATTGAAATCAATGTTGAGTCCAGAAGGCTATAAAGTGCGTAATCAAAAGATTCGATCCACCCAAAGAACCTGTTGGGGTTTTGTTACCTGATGTGCTGCTGATAATTTTAAGTTGCACTGCCTATTGAGTTGAATGTGAACATAATTTTTTTTCTACCTTCTCATCTTATCTTGAAAATGAAACATATAAGGTGGGGACACATTTGGCAACTGGAATCTTAATGTGCTACAGAGGAACTGTCCATTTAAGTGAGGATATGTCCTAGGCTGAGGTAATGATGAAATCATTAATTAGAAGGATTGCAGGGATTTATTGCTTCGTCTTGTATTGTGAAATAATATATAACCAAGGGCCATATTTTCTTGTGTGTTAAATATAATGAATAAGTAGAATGGATTAGAATGCCAAAGACTTGTGGGTTGATAGGTAAATTGGCCATTGTTTAAAAAGAAAATTGCCCCTAGTGTAGGTCGGTGGTAGGAGAATTGAGGGAAGGTGGGGATGTGAGAGGGAAAATGGGATTAATGTAGGATTGGTATAAATGGGTGGTTGATGGTCGGCGCGGACTCGGTGGGCTGAAGGGCCTTTTTCAGTGCTGTATCTCTCTATGACTCTTATTCTTCTTATAATTGAGCTGGTAAACTGCGGACACCAGAGTTGCAAACAGTTTGGTACAGTCTGAGACTGTGGTTGGAGAAGGGAATGGAGTTGTCAATAGAAGTTTGGGGTAGGGCCAAAACACTGTTTTAAACTAAACCGAGACTTCAAAGACCTGGATCATGTTCATTCTTTTAATCCGCCCTCCATTTTGTTGCATGGCAGAAAAAGTTGAGCTTCATGATTCTCTCCATTTACCTAGAGTCTGAATTCCTGGAATTGTCTGTCACTGCACCATGATTCTTCTAAGGATATGGTCCCCAAAGTTGCTTATAACATTCCTAATGTGGCTTCCTCGATGCACAGCAAAGGATTACAGGTGCAAATCAAACTGTATCCCAAAATCTGTTGTTGCCTTCACATCAGAGGAGAGTCATTTATTTATTTCAGTCCTTAACAGAAAATATATTATGATCAATTGGCATGTGGAATGTCAATTAACATTCAGACACTTAGAATAGTTGTTAAATAGGGTAACATTCACTAATTATCTGCATTGTTGTGAATAATATATTTGTAAACCTCCAGATGATATTAAGCCACTTCCAAAAACCAAACTTGTTTGTGGCAGCACTTGTATGGAGAATATCCAATGTTTAGGACTGATCATGAAGGCCATAATCAATTGAAGTGCTGTCTTAACTATTCATAATTATTGAGATTAGAATCAGTCTTATTAATCATTCCTAGTTGTGTTTCTTTTACTTGTTTTAAAATGCTGTAAACTCTTTGCCATTTACAAGATGCTTAAACCATGTTATTGATGGCCAACATTGTGTATTATGTCATTGGGTCATGCAATGTGTTGTAAGGAATTTTGAAAATGATCTGCACCCATGTGATTCTTTTTCAATTAAAATGCTGGTCTAGATAACTAATGACCTTTTGTTCTCTGGATAGATAAACTGTTCGAGGAGAGAACATGTACAGTAATGTGATCATTCAGATTTGCAGCTGGTTCCTTCTACCCAAGCAACTGTATATAGTACTTCCAATTCAATCATTAATTGATGCGCTTTGCATCAGTGAGTTGTGTCTTGTGTTGCATCTGGGGATTCAGGAATTCCTTACTGAAATGGGGTGAAATTGGTCTTTGACGGTAGTGCAAAATGGGTAATAATGAATTTGCAGTCCATTTTACACCCCATCCAATTTTCTTTTCCACTGTCTTTAATTTAAATGACCATTTTCACCCCTTTTAGCCAAATTTCAGGACAATTCAGTAGAGAAAGAAAATGTTGTCGAGGAGAATACTGAGATTCAGGCTACTAGGCTAGATGGGATTGAGGTTCACAAGGAGGAGGTGTTAGCAATTTTGGAAAGTGTGAAAATAGATAAGTCCCCTGGGCCAGATGGGATTTATCCTAGGATTCTCTGGGAAGCCAGGGAGGAGATTGCAGAGCCTTTGTCCTTGATCTTTATGTCGTCATTGTCGACAGGAATAGTGCCAGAAGACTGGAGGATAGCAAATGTTGTCCCCTTGTTCAAGAAGGGGAGTAGAGACAGCCCTGGTAATTATAGACCTGTGAGCCTTACTTTGGTTGTGGGTAAAATGTTGGAAAAGGTTATAAGAGACAGGATTTATAATCATCTTGAAAAGAATAAGTTCATTAGCGATAGTCAGCACGGTTTTGTGAAGGGTAGGTCGTGCCTCACAAACCTTATTGAGTTTTTCGAGAAGGTGACCAAACAGGTGGATGAGGGTAAAGCAGTGGATGTGGTGTATGTGGATTTCAGTAAGGCGTTTGATAAGGTTCCCCACGGTAGGCTATTGCAGAAAATACGGAAGTATGGGGTTGAAGGTGATTTAGAGCTTTGGATCGGAAATTGGATAGCTGAAAGAAGACAGAGGGTGGTGATTGATGGCAAATGTTCATTCTGGAGTTTAGTTACTAGTGGTGTACCGCAAGGATCTGTTTTGGGGCCACTGCTGTTTGTCATTTTTATAAATGACCTGGAAGAGGGTGTAGAAGGGTGGGTTAGTAAATTTGCGGATGACACTAAGGTCGGTGGAGTTGTAGATAGTGCCGAAGGATGTTGTAGGGTACAGAGGGGCAGAGCTGGGCTGAGAGATGGCAAATGGAGTTTAATGCGGAAAAGTGTGAGGTGATTCACTTTCGAAGGAGTAACAGGAATGCAGAGTCCTGGTCTAATGGGAAGATTCTTGGTAGTGTAGATGAGCAGAGAGATCTTGGTGTCCAGGTACATAAATCCCTGAAAGTTGCTACCCAGGTTAATAGGGCTGTTAAGAAGGCATATGGTGTGTTAGCTTTTATTAGTAGGGGGATCGAGTTTCGGAGCCACGAGGTCATGCTGCAGCTGTACAAAACTCTGGTGAGACCGCACCTGGAGTATTGCGTGCAGTTCTGGTCACCGCATTATAGGAAGGATGTGGAAGCTTTGGAAAGGGTCAGAGGAGATTTACTAGGATGTTGCCTGGTATGGAGGGAAGGTCTTACGAGGAAAGGCTGAGGGACTTGAGGTTGTTTTCGTTGGAGAGAAGGAGGAGGAGAGGTGACTTAATAGAGACATGTAAGATAATCAGAGGGTTAGATAGGGTGGATAGTGAGAGTCTTTGTCCTCGGATGGTGATGGCAAACACGAGGGGACATAGCTTTAAGTTGAGGGGTGATAGATATAGGACAGATGTCAGAGGTAGTTTCTTTACTCAGAGTAGTAGGGGCGTGGAACGCCCTGCCTGCAACAGTAGTAGGCTCGCCAACTTTAAGGGCATTTAAGTGGTCATTGGATAGACATATGGATGAAAGTGGAATAGTGTAGGTCAGATGGCTTCACAGGTCGGCGCAACATCGAGGGCCGAAGGGCCTATACTGCGCTGTAATATTCTAATTCTAATTCTTTCCTGTTGTAAGTAAAATTTATCTTGGCATTTCTTCTTGGATAAAGATTTTGGGAAGGTTGTACTCATCAATTCAGGCCCACTGGTGACCAGTCATGCCTATCCGTGACTGGCAGATTCTCCCACAGCAGGTGCAAATTAAGGTGTAGTCGCTGCTGGGGGCAAATGGATCTATCCTTTCTGCTTTTTCTCTTTCGTGCTGGTTCTTCACTCAGTCTCAAAGGTGCCTGTAGCATTCCTGATGTAGCATCTCCAGGCATCACAATCTATGACCTGTGTTTCACACAGAGAAGGACTTCTTCAGGGAGTCCTTGAAATGTTTGCGTGAGGCCCCTCTGTTCCTTTTTAGTGGTCAGCTCTCCATACAACACTGTCTTGGGCAGGCGACTGTCATCCATCCGGGCAATGTGACCCACCCGGGCAATGTGACCCACCCAACGCTGTTGGCTTTGCAGGAGGATGGCCTCGCTGTTGGCTGTTTCCAGGACTTGTGATGTGGTCCTGCCAGCGGATCTTGAGGACGCTGCGGAGGCAGTGCTGGTGGAAGCGCTCCTAAAAGGTGTACATGATGGCGGTATAGGACCCATAACTCGCGCCATACAGAAGGGTGCTGAGGCCTACAGCTTTGCACACGTGGAGTTTGGTCTGTGCTCTGAGGCTATGGTTGCTCCACACTCATTTGTAGAGTCTGCCGAATGTACTGTTTGCTTTTGCAAACCTATTGTCCGCTTTCTTTTCTATGGTGGCAACAGAGACTGGATTATGTAAGGTACCATTGCTACCTCTATCCTATGTGTGTAAAAGAATATTTTCTATTAGAGATTATTTCTTTTCTGCATAACCTAATGTGCAGGAATCGGACACAACTGTGTGTTCAGAGCTATCCTTGTGAATCCATGATCTTGGAGATTATTTTGAAGATCCAGGGGACATGTGGTGTGAAGTGATGGGTGAAAAATTAATTCAAACAACTTTTCCAATCATTTGCTTGACCTTGTCAAAATATTTGAATTGCATCAGTTCACTTGAATATTTTATATTCTTGTCCAAGACTTCAAAGTATACCTCTGTTTTGCACTTCAGGTAAAGAAAAATTGCTCAGTCCGCAAGCAGGACCCTGAGCTTCCGGTTGCTTGCCATTTCAACACTCCCCCCTGCTCTCATGCTCACATCTCTTTCCTGGGATTGCTGCAGTGTTCCAGTGAACATCAACGCAAGCTCGAGGAACAGCATCTCATCTACCGATTAGGCACACTACAGCCTGCCGGACTGAACATTGAGTTCAATAATTTCAGAGCATGACAGCCCCCCACTTTACTTTCATTTTTAGTTATTTTTTCTTCCCTTTTTTTTGCATTCCTTTTTACATTTTTTACAATCTTTTTTTGCATTTATTTCATTTCATCTTAGTTTGTTCAGTTTGCTTACCCACTGTTTTTTTCAGGTTGTTTTTCTTCAGGTTTGCACTTGCTGATGTTCAATATTCAGTGTATTCACACCTATTCTGTACTAATGCTTTGTCATTCAACACACCATTAACATATTGTTTGCCTTTGCTCCGTGACCTTTTGGTCAGCTATGTGGCCTGGTCCAATCTGCACCTTCTCCTTTGTTATCTCTTGCCCAACCCCCACCTCACTTGTTTATAATCTGTGACTTTTCTAATATTTGTCAGTTCCGAAGAAGGGTCACTGACCCGAAACGTTAACTCTGCTTCTCTTTCCACAGATGCTGCCAGACCTGCTGAGTGAATCCAGCATTTCTTGTTTTTGTTTCAGATTTCCAGCATCCGCAGTATTTTGCTTTTATTGAAGAAAAATTGCTATTCGATGCAGTGAGCTCAAACTGGTAATATCCCGAGGTGACAGTATATCAACTACTGAAATGAGATCAACATGATCAGATTTTAATTCTAAAGGAAGCATAATTTGCTTTGAGAAATTTGCTAATAAATTGACGTCAAGCATCAGTAATATGCAGGTTTTCCTCAGCTGGTGTTCATCTGTGGACAATAACTGCGACCCTCTAGGCTTGCGACAAAATTCAGCTTCCACAGATGGTGCCCACAGCTCTTTTACAGGAACAGGGGGAGGCCATCCTGACCCTTGAGTCAATCCTGCCATTCGATTTGATCAGGGCTAATTATAGTCAAAAACTTCTAGGTATATGCAAATAGAGGAATTGGCATACTATAGAATGAACTATCTCTCTTACCAATGTATCTTAAAAAGAATCCCATAGGTAGAATAATACTAGACTGTCAGCCCATCTAGTTCATAAGCTCATAAATACGAGCAGGGTAGGCCATTCAGACCCACCATTCAATAAGATCATGGCTGATCTGTCCCAGGCCCCAACTCCTCTTTCCAGCCTGCTCCACCTAACCCTCGGCTACCCGAAATTTCAAAAATCTATCTACCTCCTCCTTAAATACATTTAGTGACCTAGCCTCCACAACTTTGTGAGGCAGAGCATTCCAGACATTCACCACCCTCTGAGAGAAGAAATTCCTTTTGCATCTCAGTTTTAAATGTGTGACCCCTTATTCTGTAAGTATGTCCCCTAGTTCAAGATTCCCCCACTAGTGGAAACAACATCTCAACATCTACCCTGTCAAGCCCCTTAAAATCTTATATGATTCTATAAGATCACCTCCAATGCCTACCATGTTTAGCCGTTCTTGATAAAGATAAGACAGCCCCTTCATCCCAGGAATCCGCCTAGTGAACCTTTTTTGAACGGCCTCCAATGCTAGTATATCCTTCTTTAAATACGGGGACCAAAACTGTACGCAGAACTCCAGGTGTGACCTCACCAACACACTGTACAGTTGTCACAAGACTTCCCTATTTCTAAACTCAAGCTAAAGACCAATTGAATAAAGTGCTGGAAGGAAATTCACGAAGAAACAAAAAAAAAAACTTAACACACTACGTACTTTTTGTTGTGAAAATCAAAAAGGCTTGTATCTTGAGTCGTATCATTCCTTTTCAAAATCATTAAGAACTTGGATGATTTTGTTTTGTAGATGCATGCCTCTG
The DNA here is from genome assembly GCF_036365525.1 of Heterodontus francisci. Taxonomy (NCBI): domain Eukaryota; kingdom Metazoa; phylum Chordata; class Chondrichthyes; order Heterodontiformes; family Heterodontidae; genus Heterodontus; species Heterodontus francisci. The sequence continues at coordinate 26,825,493 of NC_090401.1, forward strand.
TGACCACAAATGTTCTGTCCTAAAAATATTACATGGAAGGAGTAAATTAAACATTCTGGGGCTGCTGCTCAGATATAGTCTCCATTTCTTTGCATTAGAAGTCAGCTTCCTTGAAGAAGCCCTTGGTTCTTTTCACAACAGGCTGACAATTCGATTTATTTATATCTGAGTGGATGAGGAACACTGACAGCCTGTTACGACCGAGGTTGGAGGAATGCACTGTCTTTCTCCAGTTTCACCACTCCACTAATCACAACATATTTATTTAAATGTTTTATCCAGTTACTGCTATGGTCAATTATATACTTTATTAGTTTCAGAATAAAAATGTACCAACCAGGTTTCTTTTAAACAACAAAATTGTTGATTTATTATAAAACAAGACTTATTCATAAAGATGCAAAGCTGATTAACACACTGTTTGAAATATGAAAGGTTATTTTGGAAGGGGAGATATTCATACTAACGCGTGCGCATGTGCACACACACATGTTAAAGAAAAATGAAAAAAAATTGTTCTGCAGAGATCAAATTTAAAAAAAAAAATACTTTGGCCAAGTTATTGTCAATTCTTGAAGAAAAAGCAAAAGATATGGAATGTTCTAGATGGCCTTTGATCTTACGTCCGGGTACACGTAGACTGCTGTCACTGGGATCTTTCTGGAGCACTTCTGTTCAGGCGATATCGAGGAGTCATCTTTCAGGCTTTTCAGGAGAATTACTCCATCTGTGGTTTCAGCTATCGCACACTGGATTCGCAAGTTTTTTCAAAACAGGTGGAAAAGGATGAGTTCGGTGGCTTCTCCCTTAGGCTATCACCAACTGAGCATTCAAACAGTCCATACCCAAATCAGAAAGCCAGAACTCCTGTCAGCCAGAAACCTGGACATGTGACTTTTCTGCAAACAACTTGAAGAGCCAGCAAGTTTCCTTATGTTCATTTAGCACTTCATTGTTTCTTCCAGTAAGTGTTTGGATTTAAAAAAAAAATGTGTCCTTCCACGAACTTTAAAAAAAAATCCAGGCATCTCTTCAGTCTTTCAAATGAACCAATTTTCACAATATTTATACATGTGTGCTCAAAAAAAAAAATAATGGAAGCACCTTCATAACCAGCTTCATCATCAGTATCTGGAAAGATTTTGCAATGTCAGTCCTGAAAGAAAGCCTTTTGGAACTTCTCCCTGTCATGATGTCCCTTTTACTTAGACAATTGAAGAACCTTGCAGCATAAAGAGGCCATAATGCCTGTGCTAGCTCTTTTGAAAGAGCTAACCAGTACGACTCACTTTTTGCCCACCCTACCCCCACCTTTCCCCATAGCCCTAAAATGTTTCAAAAGGGCATTGTATATATACTTGAAAAGGAAAGTTACTCATGGCAATTTTCCCTCAGTGGCAATTTTCCCTCAGTGGCAACTTGCCTATATTTTCACAACCCTGTGGTAATCAAAGGTTTCTAACTTGATTCACTTTTTTGTATAGGCAGTATATCAAATCCAGGCAGCTTCCCTTTCTTTGCTAAGTGTTGTTGACCCCAGCCAGCAGTGTGCTTTCATACAAATCTTTGAGACAATGACATAAATATTATTTTTGGATCAGGTAATAACAAGAATGCCATTTATAAAGTCAACATTTTGACTTTGTTATAATTTGGATCCATTCGAGTACAAAAATATATTTTGTGATGTTAACAGATTCCCTGTGGCATTCTGAAGTTAGAAAATTAAACCGTGCAAGCCAAAAATCAATGGGCAGCTCAACAGAATCTTTTTATTGTTGGCTAGGGTTCAGATCCAATAGAACCTTTTTCAAGGAGGGGTGGGGTGAGGTAGGGACAAAAGCTTTTAGCGGGGCTTGACTAAAAATATATTAATGTGGCTGGAAGTCAAATTTTAAATATCAATAAAGAATTGTTAAACTGAAAATAGAAATTCAAAAATGGAAGGCAATTTCTAAAGCAGAGATTGTAACCGAACAACAGGAAGTTTTCATCAGAAAATAGGTGACAACCAGGCTTAGAATGCAGAATGTCAAGAAGACAAAGTTAAGGGCGCTCTACCTGAATACACGCAGCGTTTGCAACAAGGTAGATGATTTAAGGGCCCAAATAGAGGTAAATGGGTATGATCTAATTGCCATAATGGAAATGTGGCTACAGGGTGATCAAGACTGGGAACGGAATATTCAAGGATATTTGACATTTAGGAAAGGATGGGCACAAAGGAAAGGAAGGTGGTGTTGCGCTCATAATAAGGGATGGGATCAGTGCGTTAGGAAGGGAGGATCTCCGATCGGAAGAACAAAATGTGGAATCTGTTTGGGTGGAGCTAAAAAACAGCAAGGGACTGCAAACCTTGGTAGGAGTTATTTATAGGCCACCAAACAGTACTGGCAGTGTGGGGCATGGTATTAATCAGGAGATTAGAGAAGCATGTGGCATGGGTAATAGTAATCATGGATGACTTCAATCTGCATATAGACTGGGTAAACCTAATGAACACTAAAGTGGTGGAGCACAAGTTTCTGGAATGTGTTAGGGATGGTTTTCTAGAGCAGCATGTTGAGGAACCGACTAGAGAACAGGCTATTTTAGATCTAGTATTATGTAATGAGAAAGGGCTAAATAATCTTCTTGTAAAAGAACCTTTAGGGATGAGTGACCATAATATGATAGAATTTTACATTGTTTGAAAGTGAGGTAGTTCAATCTAAAGCCAGGATGTTAAATTTGAACAAAGGAAATTATGAAGGTATGAGGGGCAAATTTTCTGATGTGGATTGGGAAAAACGTTAAAAGGTATGATAGTACATGGGCAATGGATAGTCTTTAAAGAAATATTACATAGTTTACAGCAACTATACATTTCTTCAAGGCACCCAAAAGTAAAGGCAGTCAAGTGTGGATATCAAAGGATGTTAAGGATTGTATAAGATTAAAAGAAAAGGCCTATAAAGTTGCCAGAAATAGTAGTATAACTGAGGATTGGGAGGATTTTAGAATACAGCAAAAGAGGACCAAGAAACTGATAAATGCAGGATAGAATATGAATGCAAGCTAGCAAAAAATATAAAAAAGGACTGTAAAAGCTTCTACAGGTATGTAAAAAGGAAACATTTGGGTAAGACAAATGTGGGTCCATTACAGGCAGAGTCAGAAGAATTTATAATGGGGAATAGAGGAAATTGCAGAGAAGTTAAATGATTACTTTGTGTCTGTCTTCACTGAGGAAGATGCAAGAAATCTCCCAGAATTAGAGATCCAAGGGATATGGGGGGATGAGGAAAGGAAGGAAATTAGTATTGGCAAGAAGGTTGTATTGGAGAAATTAATGAGGCTGAAGGTTGATCAGTCCCCAGGACCTGTGTCATGGTCCTGTAGTTTTTTTTCGGAATATGCAGTTTGCTTTTAAAGCTCGCAAGGGATTGGGATTGCTTTAAGAGCTGGCAAGCCTTAGGAGTTATAGGAAGGTGCATTTTCATGTCTTTAGAAACAGCCATTTGGAGACTGCGGTTCAAAGGGCGCATTCTCGTTACCATAGATATAGCCACTGGGAGTGGGTTTCATGCGATACATTTGTTACAATTCAGTTTTGAACTGGCTTTTTTGGCTGAAGACAGTTTCTTCTAACAGGACACTCAGACACAGCTGTGGTGTCAGCACCTGGAAAAAGAGCTCTAAGCCATTTAAACTGAAGGAACAGGAATTTAGTCAGTTTAATTGTTACGTCAAAATTCTAAAAAATCAAGCCAAAACACTGATCTCAGGTTATTTAAATTGAAGAAAGGGAAGTTAGACTGGGACAATCTTTTATCCCTCAAAAACTCTCAAGTCCGATTGATTCTGTTGAAAGTGTTTGCAAGTCGTTAAGTGTTGAAATTCACTGGAGAAGGAAAGTAACATCCTGTGAGGACTTCAAGCAACATTGGACTGTAAATTTGCAAGGACTCCAACTTTTTCTATTTTAAATGTTGTTTATATCTTCATAGTGTTTAAGAATGTAGTTTGTCTAATTAAAGAGTTAATTTGTTGATTTAAAGACCTGGTTTGGTTAGCCTCATTTGGGGGGTAAATAGATAGTACAATTTGTCTGGGTCATTCTTTAATTTGGAAAGTTTTTAAATGATATGTTAGCTGATCTGTGGAATGACGGGATTGAATTAACAGTGCATTGGTCCACCACAATCAGAAATATATATTTTGATTGGGGGCTTTGATAGGAGTGGTCGGTTGTAACACCTGATATTCTACATCCCAGAGTGTTGAAAGAGTTAGCTATGGAGATAATGGATGCATTGGTGATCATCTTCCAAAATTCTATACATTCTGGAGAGGTTCCTAAAGATTGGAAGGTCACCAATGTCATCCCACTATTTAAGAAAGGAGGGAGAGAGAAAACTGGGAATTACAGACCTGTTGGCCTTGCATCAGTCATTGGGAAAATGCTAGAATCTATTCCAAAGGATGTGATAAATGGACACTTGGATAATAATGTGGGCCGAGTCAATTTTTTTTTTTTTTTTTTACAGCACTGAAACAGGCCCTTCGGCCCACCGAGTCTGTGCCGACCAACAACCACCCATTTATACTAATCCTACATTAATCCCATATTCCCTACCACATCCCCCACCATTCTCCGACCACCTACCTACACCAGGAGCAATTTACAATGGCCAATTTACCTATCAACCTGCAAGTCTTTGGCTGTGGGAGGAAACCGGAGCACCCGGCAGAAACCCACGCAGACACAGGGAGAACTTGCAAACTCCACACAGGCAGTACCCAGAACTGAACCCAGGTCGCTGGAGCTGTGAGGCTGCAGTGCTATCCACTGCGCCACTGTGCCGCCCCAATGTGGAGTTATGAATGGGAAATCATGCTTGACGAATCTGTTGGAGTTTTTTTGAGGATGCTACTAACAGAATGGATAAAGGGGAGTCAGTGGACGTGGTATACTTGGATTTTCAGAAGCCTTTTGATAAAGTCCCCCACAGGAGGTTAGTTAGCAAAATTAAAGCACATGGGATAGGAGGTAATATACTGGCATGGATTAAGGATTGGTTTAACAGGCAGAAAGCAGAGAGTAGGAATAAAAGGGTCATTCTTGCATTGGCGGGCTATGACTAGTAGGGTACCACAGGGATCAGTGCTTGGGGCCCCAGCTGTTCAAAATGTATATCAATGATTTGGATGTGGGGACCAAATGTAGTATTTCCAAGTTGGCGGATGATGCAAAACTAGGTGGGAAAGGGTGTTGTGAGGAGGATGCGAAGCGGCTTCAAGGGGATTTGGACAGACCTAGTGAGTGGGTAAGAATGTGGCAGATGGAATATAATGTGGAAAAATGTGAGGTTATCCACTTTGGTAGGAGGAATAGATGTGCAGAGTATTTCTTGCATGGCAAGAGATTAGTAAGTGTAGATGTACTAAGGGACCTGGGTGTCCTTGTCAATAAGTCACTGAAAGCTAACATGCAGGTGCAGCAAGCAATTAGGAAGGCTAATGGTATGTTTGCCTTTGTCGCAAGAGGATTTGAGTAAAGGAGTAATTAAGTCTTGCTTCAATTGTACAGAACCTTGGTTAGACCGCACCTCGGAGTAGTGTGTGCAGTTTTGGTTCCCTTACCTTGAGGGAGTGCAACAAAGGATCACCAAGCTTGTTCCCAGGATTGTGGGACTGTCCTATGAAAAGAGAATGGGAAAACTGGGCCTGTATTCTCTAGAGTTTCAAAGATTGAGAGGTGATCTCATTGAAACCTACAAAATCTTCTTCTTTGGCCTCCTTGTCTCGGGAGACAATGGGTAAGCGCCTGGAGGTGGTCAGTGGTTTGTGGAGCAGCGCCTGGAGTGGCTATAAAGGCTAATTCTAGAGTGACAGGCTCTTCCACAGGTGCTGCAGAAAAATTTGATTGTCGGGGCTGTTACACAGTTGGCTCTCCCCTTGCGCTTTTGTCTTTTTTCCTGCCAACTGCTAAGTCTCTTTGACTCGCCACACTTTAGCCCTGCCTTAATGACTGCCCGCCAGCTCTGGCGAACGCTGGCAACTGACTCCCACGACTTGTGATCAATGTCACAGGACTTCATGTCGCATTTGCAGACGTCTTTGAAGCGGAGACGTGGACGGCCGGTGGGTCTGATTCCAGTGGCGAGCTCGCTGTACAATGTATCTTTGGGGATCCTGCCATCTTCCATGCAGCTCACATGGCCAAGCCATCTCAAGTGCCGCTGACTCAGCAGTGTGTATAAGCTGGGGATGTTGGCCGCCTCGAGGACTTCTGTGTTGGAGATACGGTCCTGCCACCTGATGCCAAGTATTCTCCGGAGGCAGTGAAGATGGCTTGAATTGAGGCGTCGCTCTTGGCTGACATACGTTGTCCAGGCCTCGCTGCCGTAGAGCAAGGTACTGAGGACACAGGCTTGATACACTCGGACTTTTGTGTTCCGTGTCAGTGCGCCATTTTCCCACACTCTCTTGGCCAGTCTGGACATAGCAGTGGAAGCCTTTCCCATGCGCTTGTTGATTTCTGCATCGAGAGACAGGTTACTGGTGATAGTTGAGCCTAGGTAGGTGAACTCTTGAACCACTTCCAGAGCGTGGTCACCAATATTGTTGGATGGAGCATTTCTGACGTCCTGTCCCATGATGTTCGTTTTCTTGAGGCTGATGGTTAGGCCAAATTCATTGCAGGTAGCCGCAAACCTGTCGATGAGACTCTGCAGGCACTTTTCAGTGTGAGATGTTAAAGCAGCATCGTCAGCAAAGAGGAGTTCCCTGATGAGGACTTTCTGTACTTTGGACTTTGCACTTCCTATATATTTAGCATCACACTGGCATTTAAATTCATATATCACGTTACTCATTTGTGTGCTAGGCAGGATTTTCTTTTGGCTTGATGGCAGCATCCTGTTAGTGACGAACACCACACTTGTTACTACTACATAGTAGAGTGTGAAACAGCTAGCTTCGCCTCTTGCTCAAATTTTTGGGATATATTACTCTTCCAGGGTAATTTGAGGTACTGGGCATTTTTCAGGGCAACAGGTGTGGAGTTCCGAGGCACAACACTGGTGGGGAGGGGGAGGAGCCAAATTATCAGGGTTGGGGGTGGGGGGAAGCGGGCAAAACAATCCTTATTGGCTGTGGGGATGGTGGGAAGGGGTTTAGGGTCCAAGGGAATAAAGTTTGGGGGGGAAGGTAGTGAGTGAGAACTAAACTGTTTTTGGGGGGTGGGGTATAAAATTAAATGTTCTTTAATTTGGGGGTGGGTGGTGGGAGAGGGGATTGCAAGTGTGCACAGATTATTACTACATTCCTGAACCAAAGAGGTACCTTTTAAATATGTAAATTTCTTCTAACGGCTTGAAGCACTTCAAAAATGGTGCCTGCACGATGGCGCCAGGCATCCTTGCTGAGGACGCGGCAGCTGCCCCCCTACATCATGGGGAACGGCCGCTCCGCTCCCTCCATTTAAATGAGTCCTTGAGCATAATATTGCGGGGACTGTGCAGGGACGCTTCCCTGTCGGAAAGCCGTCGACTTCAAGGCGCGGCAAAGTACTACCAAACGACTATAAATGTTATCCTAGTTGAGCATTGCCTAACGTGATACTGGAAATAAGTTTTGTGGAGGAAGTGCATGCCATATGCATTACTTTTAAAGTATGAAGATGTTGTGTGGTACGCTGCTACCTTAGTTAGTCTAGCTTAGAGAATCTTTAATCAGGAGTAATTAAACATTAACCTTTATTACTTTATAACTGTGTACAGCTTCACACCTGAAATAAAAACAAGAAATGCTGGAACCACTCAGCAGGTCTGGCAGCATCTGTGGACACCTGTCTGTGACTCCTTCAAAACCCACGCTGCATTTATCTTCAAGTCTCTCTTACATCACAGTAAGAAATCTTCTTTACACTCTGTCAACATTAATCCTTTCAGACCCTTATACTGCAGAAGATGATGTGGAATCAGCATACGGCTGTCGCAAACACATTGAATCAAAACATTTCTCCCTAAGTTACAAAATGGTTTGGACCTCCACTGTCCTTGTGTATAAATCCAGTGCTGAGAACATTCTAGATTTTTCTTGACTCAAAGAATATCTTCAATAAAATATCATTTTGTCTGTTGGCCACAATGTTTATGATTGGTTCAGAAAGGTCACTAAATGTTTGAATATTTATTCTCCTTCCTGCATGGTGATCGAGAAAAATCGATGTGCACACCTGAGCTTATTCAATTTTACTTATTTTGCTTAACTTTAAATTCCTTGAGACTGCTACAGAGCAGTACTCCTTCCCCACCCCCTCCCCCATCCCAGACAGCACTGTGAGTGTACCTGTACCATGTGGCCTGCAGCAGTTCAAGGAGGCGGCTCACCGTCACGTTGTTAAGGGCAGTTAAGAATGGGCAATAAATACTGGTGTAGCCAGGGGCACTCTGAACTCATGAACAAATAAATAAAATGCCTTCCAGCTAAACTTCTGTATAATTGTTTCTGCCAGTGCACATTTTGACTTTGGATATTATACACACTCTCTTCCACAATTAAAAGTCTGCTGTATTGACAGATTTAGGGTGACATTTCTGGTCGCCACATTATAGGAAGGATGTGATTGCATTGTAGAGGGTGCAGAGGCAATTCACCAGGATGTTGCCTGGGATGGAACATTTAAGCTATGAGGAGAGGTTGGATAGGCTTGGGTTGTTTTCACTGGAACAGAGAAGACTGAGGGGTGACCTGATCGAGGTGTTCAAGGTTATGAGGGGCATGGACAGGGTGGATAGGGAGCAGCTGTTCCCTTAGTTGAAGGGTCAGTTACGAGGGGTCACAAGTTCAAGATGAGAAGTGGGAAGTTTAAGGGGGCCTTGAGGAAGAACCTTTTTACCCAGAGGGTGGTGACAGTCTGGAATGCCCTGCCTGGGAGGGTGGTAGATGCAGGTTGCCTCACATTCTTTAAAAAGTACCTAGATGAGCACTTGGCACGTCATAACATTCAAGGCTATGGGCCAAGTGCTGGCAAATGGGATTAGGTAGACCGGTCAGGTGTTTTAATGCATCGGTGCAGACTCGATGGGCTGAAGGGCCTCTTCTGCACTGTATTATTCTGTGACATTTTCTGCATATGCACTAAAACATGACAAATGGATGGTAAAGAAGGGGCTGACTGTTGCTCAGAAATTTGTCATTGGAAGAGCTGACTAAGTCTGTCCCAGGAATAGACACATCAGAAGTCACAATGTCAAAGTCTTCTAGCAAGTGACTGATATATTGTAGAAAGAAAACTTAAAAGCACATATGGTGATTTTGGAGCATGTGCAGGGCAATATTTATTTTATTTATTTATTTAGAGATACAGCACTGAAACAGGCCCTTTGGCCCACCGAGTCTGTACTGACCATCAACCACCCATTTATACTAATCCTACACTAATCCCATATTCCTACCATATCCCCACCTGTCCCTATATTTCCCTACCACCTACCTATACTAGGGGCAATTTATAATGGCCAATTTACCTATCAACCTGCAAGTCTTTGGTGGTGGGAGGAAACCGGAGCACCCGGCGAAAACCCACGCAGACACAGGGAGAACTTGCAAACTCCGCACAGGCAGTGCCCAGAATTGAACCCGGGTCGCTGTAGCTGTGAGGCTGCGGTGCTAACCACTGCGCCACTGTGCCATCCATTGCGCCACTGTGCCGCCCAATATGTGAATTATTGATTTAGGACAGGATGACCTAACCTGCTCCAATTCCCTGATTTCTACCTTATCATGCACTCTACTAATTGTACCTTATAGAACAACCACATTTTTCAGTGGTTGCCTATGAAGGTTTAATTTGTTTACAGAAAGCAAGTGATTCAAGGCTGCAAAATGGTCTGCCCATTGAGAATGCCACTTTACAAGATATATATGTTGGAGGAACAGGAGCAGCAGCAGGCTGCAAGGAAAGTCAAACAAAACCAGAAGAAAACTAAACATCTCAGTGGTACTCATCCAACAGGACATATTGAGCCAGGCGCATTTGCCAAAATCTTTCATAACTGTTGCGCCATAGGCGGTTCTTGAGAAAAATGAAGGATTAGACAAATTCTGTTTCTTCTTGCATCCAAGGTCCACACAGAGCTTCATGGGCAGCGCTAACTGTGGCAGAGAAACAGACCACAGCTTTCAACTTCAATACTGTTGGCTCACTTCAAGAAGCCCCCAGGGACTTTTTTTTTCCAGCTCTGCCAATTTGCTGTACATGGTAAGACAGCTTAGTTTATACACCTTGATAGTTCTCCCAGAAAAGAACTGAAGGACAATACATTTGATAGCATAACCATATACCTTGAGGTTATTGGGCAACTCACCTCCAGCCCTCATTACAGCCTTCGTCCAAATATGGACAAAAGAGCAGAATTCCAAAGGTGAGAGTGACTGCCCGTGACATCAAGACCGCTTTTGACCAAGTGTGGCATCAAGGAGCTCTAGGAAAATTGAAGCCAATAGGAATTGGTGGGGGCGTGGGGAACTCTGGTTGTGGTTGTTGGAGGCCAATCATGTCAGCCCCAGGACATCGCTGCAGGAGTTCCTGAGGGTAGTGTCCCAGGCCCAAACATCTTCAGCTGCTTCATCAATGACCTTCTCTCCAGCATAAGGTCAGAAGTGGGATGCTGGCTGATGATTGCACAGTGTTCGGTACCTCAGATACTGAAGCAGTCCGTACTCAAATGCAGCAAGACCTTGACAACATTCAGACTTGGGCTGATAAGTGGCAAATAACATTTGTGCCACATGGGCCAGGGAATGAGCATCTCCAACAATAGCGAATCTAACCATCTCCCCTTGACATTCAGTAGCATTACCATCACTGAATTTCCCCATCATCAACATCCTGGGGGCTACCATTGACCAGGAACCTAACTGGACCAGCCATATAAATACTGTGGCTACAATAGCAGGTCAGAGGCTGGGAATTCTACAGTGAGTAACTTGCTTTCTGACTCTCCAATGCCTGTCCACCATCTACAAGACACAAGTCAGGAGTATGATGGAATACTCTCCACGTGTCTGGATGAGTGTAGCTCCAACAACACTCAAGAAGCTCGACCCTATCCAGGAGAAAGCAGCCTGTTTGAATCTGACTCCAGCCACCAACTTAAACATTCACTTCCACCATCACTGGCACACGGCTATAAGATGCAGTGCAGCTACTTGCCTAGGCTCCTTCGACAGCACCTTCCAGTCCTACGAACTCTACCTCCTAGAAGGACAAAGGTAGCAGATACATGAGAACACCATCACCTGCAAGTTTTCTTTCAAGTCACACACCATCCTGACTTGGAACTATATTGTCATTCCCTCACTGTCACTGGGTCAAAATCCTTAAGTTCCTTTAACATCACACTGCTGTACCTGCACCACGTGGATTCCAGCAGTTGAAAAAGCCAGCTCACCACCACCTTCTCGAGGACAATTAGGGATGGGCAATAAATGCTGGACTTGCCAATGACTCTTGCATCCAATGAAAGAATAAAGAAAAATTGCACCATTATGAGCCCTATATATAAATGTGGAGGTTAGTAAGGCTCTATTCCCTAGATGTGCAAGTCATTTGTGAGGGTGCGCATAGTTTCCTGCATATGAATTCTCAATATGCTTGGACCCATCATGGTGCTTTTATACTTTGCCAGTACAATGTTCCATTTGCTACGGTCAAGTGAAGATGGGTCGAAGGGCTTCTCTCTTTTCTCTCTCCTTGTTTGACCGCAACAGATTTAATTCTTAACATGGATGTACTGGCCAATTCAGAAGGTGTTTGGTTCTTTTTATGATCATAGCAAGTGAGTAATCAGACAGGTTTTCTTGAGTTTCTCAAAGAAAGAGGTTAACTTTATTGTACGTAAACTGAACTAATGAAAATATTAAACTGTACCAACTTTCACACATATACTCGCACACACAAATGTGTTAGAGTGGGAAAAGGTAGATTGGTTGGTTGATTCAGAGTCCGTAGAAAAAGGGGTATACAGTCTGTGGAGTTTAACGATGTGGCTGGCTTCTGGCTGAATTCAGTCGTCCTTAGGCTTTTAGTTTGAAGAGGTAGATGACTGGTTTGGTGGGTCCCTTGGAGACAGCGATGTGGATGATTTCCTCCAATCGGGTTTCAGGTTGTAGCCGGAGTATGCAAAAGTGGTTAGTGAACAAGCAGGATTTGAAGCTTTCAAGCTGGAATGGAGAGAGAGAGAGAAGAACCCCCACTTGGGTCTGCATGTGTCAAGAGTCCAGAAGCTTCTCCTCTGCTGCAGAGAAACACAAGTTTAAAAAAACGGAGACGGGGAGGGGTTTGTTACATGAAAGTCACCTAGTCATTCAAACATGGTAGCAATGTTACTCCTCTTGCTAAAAAGAGTAGGTAGTTCCCTTCAACTTTCTGGGTCAGGTTCTTGCTGGGAAATAAGCAAAAATATAAATTCAGATCTCCTCCAGTCAGTGGATTAAAGAACATTATCATTCAACAACGCATGTTGGCGTGACACAATGCTGCTTCAATAGCCGGGATATGGAGCAGGGAGGTTCTTGGATGATGAAGAATCACTTTTTATTCCCTCATCTTGTGATGCCACTTTGTAGAACCATTAGTGCTGCAGAGGAATGTTGTAGTGAGGTGCAAAGTAGGATGAGGAAGAGAAGCAAGCAAGACATGACTATATTTAAAGGAAATTTGTGTTGCCTAGGTGGGTCCAGGAGTTCCATGCACCAAGCACAACCTGGCATATTGTGTGCTTGATAACATCCTTCATTTCATGAAAAGATATCCAAGATCATCTGCAAGCTCTGTTTCCAGGGCTGATGTATCTTCAGCTTCTGCTCAGTTACATCAGACTTGATTTTGACACCTATATCCTCATCTACACTATACGTAGGCCTGTCCCCAATTGCGTGTTTGAGCTGCTGAATGCAACAGGTTCAGTGAGTGTACATCAGTGTTGCCAGAGGTAGAGGGGACTCCAATTCCTTGGTTACCATCATCCTCTCTTTTTTTTTCTATTTGCTGACTCTGGAGATAGACAGTACATTACATTAATATGGACTGCACGAGCAGCTATTTTGTGGATCTCTTCTGAGGGACAGGGGGATGGATTTTCATCCCAACACCTGAGCGTTTCATGGTCCCGACCCAATGCTTCAGTGACCCTGCAGTCTAAGAATACAAATACCCTAATTGCGCAGGAGGCGAGCTCGGTGCCCAATTCAAGGCACCGAGTATCTCCAGAAGGCAGGAGCTGCCTGTCCGGGGCCAATGGCAAAGGTCAGCAGCAGCCATGTTGGGGGCTCCTAAAGGAACTTAATGGGCCCTTAACTGGAGGCGAGTAGCCTCCCTGTTCCTTCTCCACTCACCTTTTTCGAAAATTTTGGACTATCCCGGTGGCATCTAGTTCAAGAGATGATCTCTGGATCTGCAATTTTCAAATTGCGTCCACTTTGGTTCCTGACCCTGTGGCCCTTTGAAAATCTGGTTCCTGGTAACTTGGAGAGATTGAAGAAAATGTAAAAGCACCATATGCAAAAATGTGTACTTTTCCATGAATACTGAAGTAATGTTGACTCGCATATCTCCATCCCCAAATGACAAAACAGAGGTAATTTCAGTGATTGGCAATGTTACTTTGTCATGCTGGCTGACTGTGCACTCCCATTAGCCAACCCCCCCCACCCACCCAAGTGGCCTGCTGTTCCTTGGTATTCTGTGGAGTCATCTGCACTGCAGGACAAAAGCATTGTGTTATTTGGCTGCAGCAATCTCTGCATCCTGCAGTCACAATTTGTCATGACGCATGGGATGGATTGTAATAATATTTGAAAGGGAATAAGGACCTAGGATGTGAGACCTCATTATGGTAGCATGTAACTCAGGCTGTGAGACAATTGACCAGACTGATGTCAGGTTTCAGTGCTTCTGAGGCAAAATAGAAGGTGTCATGTTGTATCCAAAGGGCACTGTTTAAACTTTGGGGCAGGAATACCCACTTGCTTCTGTACTTTAGAAAGGTTTCAACATTGTAACCTTTTTAGCATTCTGCTACACGCTCTCAGCTGTGGATTGGGACCAACAAATTTTAGGCCTATGTTTATACATAGTTTAATATGCAACTGTTTTTAACATGACATACATTTGGATACAATCAATTTGCTTTGAGATAAGGATAAATAAATTGCAAGTGACAAAGACTTGAGCTATTATTAATCTTGTAAAGGGAGACTTACCTACTTTCCTATGTTTATAAAGCAGACTTGTCCATTATATGCCAGCATTCTAGTTTACCCAAAGAGTTATTGCCAACTTTTGAATTGCTGAAATATATAGTTATTTTTGCAATAAGCCCTGTTACCTTGAAGAAAACAATATAGTAGAAATTTTACAAGATTCTAAACCAGATCTTAACCGAAGCTGTTACTTGGATGTAATTGAGACTGTGCTTTCTATCTTGAACTTTCGCATAATATTGAAAGGATAAGTACTTCAAACTTGACTAAACGGTTTTATCTTGAATCATAAACACAACAATAATGGGTCATCTTGCATATATAATAGACCAGTGGTTCTATTGAAAGGTTATATAAAGAAAAATAATGAAATGTGCTGTTCCTTAGCTTTGTTTTACAGGATTTTCTTCAGTTAATACTGTAGTAACACCACTTTATACAGCAACAATAAACTTAGACTTAAATTATACCTTTCACAACCTGAGGATATCTCAAAGGACTATGTAGTCAGTTAGGTACTTTTGAAGTGTAGTCACTGTTGGAAATTGGCTGTTGTGTTTGAGCACATTACAAGATCCCAAAAACAGCAATGACACAAATGAGCTGATCTACCTAAATGAAGTTGGTTGATGGATAAATGTTGGGCAGTACACTGAGAGAACTCCTTGGCTCTTTTTTGAATATTGCCATTTTTTTTTACATCCACCTGAGGGCAGACGGGGCCTCGATTTTAATGTCTCTTCCAAAAGATGGTACCTTCACTGGCTCTTGGTCAAAATCCTGGAACTCTCTCCCTAACAACACAATGCCACATGGACTACAACAGTTCAAGAAGGTGACTCACCATCACATTCTCAGGTGCAATTAGAGATGGGTAATAAATGCTGGCCTAGCCAGCGATGCTCATATCCCAAGAAAGAATAATTATTAAAAAAAACCTTTTGTCAGTGTGTCCTGGAACTGTAATTGTTTTTCTCCGTGCATTAAAACAGCGTGCCTTTAAGACAGGGGGAGAAGTTGTGGATTTCTGGGGGCACAGTGTGCCACAGCTGCATTTTGTCACCTAGCCAACAGCAGGAGAGGGATCACATAGTGTAATGTTTCGATTTGACTGTTTGTAACACTGGCAAAAAAAGTCTGAACCGGACTCACCAGCAAAGCATCCTGAAGAGAAAAGAGCTGTCGATTCTCTTTCAGCAGAAATTCTACAAGTAACTATATGCAGAATTAATTGCCTAAAGAGGAATTAACCCTTTAAAGAGACCATTTGGTATTGTTGAAGAAACTATTGATGCCTGCTGCAGCCGAAGAGTTTGAATGTCTATCAAACACACTGCTTCATCAAATTCAAGTGGCCTTTGACTATTTTCACATTAGAATTCCTCATCCATCAGGAACATAACCCACAAAGACTTATTTATCTATTTATTTATTCTTAAACAGCTAATTTTTTCAAAACACCACTTTTAAAACCGGTTAACTGCTGTTATTTCTGAGTGTATGAGTGTGAATGGGGAAGTTAGGTTAAAATAAGTTATAAGGTCTTTAGACATTGGTTTATCTTAATCGTGTTTAAGATTTAGTTTTAATAAATAGTTAATTTCTTGTCTGAAGATGCCTGTTTTATTCCGAGGGTTACTAGAGTGTTTAATTTGGCTGTTTTCCGGTTGGATGGAGTGATTGGACTGAAATGACAGTGCGCTGCTCCTGCTATGGTTGTAACAAGTGCATCACTCCCTCCGTACTGCACTGAAGTGTCAGCCTGGATAATATGCTATGAGTAAAAATTAAATAATTTTTATAAATCTGATTGAATAATATTGTTCCCTCTGATAGTTTTCAGCATTTCTTTAAGTTTTGCATCTGTTACCAGTTCTTTTTTTTTGCTGACTAACTAGAGAGTAAATTTAAATCTGTTAATGTGACATCTAAGCAAGATGTTTACAGTCATCTGTTGAACTATTTTGTCCTGTTTGGTAAACTTTTAGATCATGAATACAGTTACTCAGCAAGGAACAGTAGCTGTAGTATAAGGTTGTAAAGGGTTATACCGAAGACTGTGAGAGACCCCTCCCACTGTACAAGGGATGATGCAACAGTCACATGAGATAGGCTTGAGGAGAAGGTACAGCAGCATGAAGGATGCTGGCTTAGGTGGCTTGTGGAGAATGTATGTAGTAACTGTAAATAATAGAGTTGTTAGTTAACCATTACCAGAGTCTCAGACTTTCTCTAAAACGCCCTCTACTAAACCCAACAGTATTGGAATCTGTAATGTATTTTATATAATTTGTATATTACTGATACTTAAAATTTACAAGAATTGGGAAAGCAGGGAAATAAAGTTTGGTGGAACCCAAGAGTTTCTCTGCAGTACAGGTTATCGGGTTGGGAGACAAAACTAACTTGTGAAGGATAGTAGTAACCTGAGGATTGGGAGACTTTTAGAAACCAGCAAAGGGTAACCAAAAAGTTGTTTAAATAGGAAAAAATATAGAATACAAGGGGAAACAGGCCAGGAATATAAAAACAGATTGTAGAGCTTTTAGAAGTCTATACAAAGGAAGAGAGTGGCTAAATTAAATGGTGGTCCCTTAGAGACAGGTGAAATTATCACGGGAAAAGAGGAAATGGCAGAGACATTGAAACAAGGGGTGAATAAAAGTGGAGGAACTTAAAGTAATTAATATTAGCAGAGTAAAAGTATTGGAGAAACTTAAGGGACAACAAAAGCCAACAAATCCCCAGAACCTGATGGCCGATGTCCTATGGTTCTAAAAGAGGTGGCTGGAGAGATAGTGGATGTTCTGGTCACTATTTTCCAAAGATGCCTAGATTATAGAATGGTACCAATGGATTGGAAGATAACAAATGTGACACTGCAATTCAAGAAAGGAGGAAACCAGGAACTCGAGGCCAGTTAGCCTGAAATCAGTTGTCAGGAAAATGCTGGAATCTATTATTAGGGAAGTCTTAACAATGTACTTAAAACCGTAGTATGCTCAGACAGAGGCAACATGGTCTTATGAAGCAAAATTATATTTGACAAATTTATTAGGGCTTTTTGAGGATGTAACTAGTAGGGTAGATAAAGGAGAACCAGTAGATGTTGTATACTTGGATTTTCAAAAGGCATTTGATAAGGTACCAGGTAAAAAGTTAATATGCAAGGTGAGGGGTTCACAAGGAGTTCGGGGTAATATATTAACATGGATGGAGGATTGGTTCACAGATATGAAGCAGAAAGTTGGGATAAACCGGGCTTTTTCAAGTCGGCAGATGATAACTAATGGACGCAAGGATCAGTACTGGAGCCTCAGCTATTTTCAATCTATATAAATGACTTGGACGAAGAGACCGAAAGTAATGTACCCAAGTTTGCTGACGATACAAAGCTCGGTAGGAATGTAAGCTGTGAGGAAGACACAAAGAGGCTGCAAAGAGGTATAGACAGATTAAGCGAGTGGGCAACAAGGTGGCAGTTGGAGTATATTGTGGGGAAATGTGAGGTTATTCACTTTAGTGGTACAAATAGAAAAGCAGGATTTTTTTAAATGTTCAGAGAGACTTGGGTGTACTTGTATAAGGAACACAAAAAGTTAACATGCAGGTACAGCAAGCAATTGGGAAGGCAAATGGCATGTTGGCCTTTATTGCAAGGGGACTGGAGTACAAGAACAAGGAAGTCTTGCTACAGTTGGGCTTTGGCGAGACCACAGCTGGAGTATTGTGCACAGTTTTGATCTCCAGTTCTAAGGGAGCATATACTTGCCTTGGGGGCTGTACAACAAAGGTCCACTAGATTGGTTCCTTGGGATGAGAGAGTTGTCTTATAATAGGCTGAGTAAATTGGGCATATTCTTTCTGGAATTTAGATGAATGAGAGGTGATCTCATTGAAAAATACAAGATTCTGAAGGGGCTTGATAGGGTAGACACTGAGAGGTTGTTTCCCCAGGCTGGGGAGCCTAGAATACAGGGCCACAGTCTCGGGAGAAGGGGTTGATTTATTTAGCATTGAGATGAGGAGAAATTTCTTTATTGCGAGTGTTGTGAATCTTTGGAATTCTTTGCCCAAAGCATTGTGGATGCTCCATCATTGAGTATATGCAAGGCTGAGAGATTTTTTGATCTCTGAGAATCAAGGGATATGGGGAATGGTGAGAAACTGGAGTTGAGGCAGAAGATCAATTGTGATCTTATGAAATGGAGTGGCAGGCTCAAGAGGCCATATGGTCTATTGCTGTTCCTATTTGTTTTTAAGTTGCTTCAGCACCATTATTGGCAAGAAGATGTAACTACACTGAGACGTTTAGACAGTTTCCAACATAACTGTGGGCAAAGGAATTTAAAGTGATGGGGAAGGAAGTTGAGAGTAATGTTTTGCAAGAGGCAGGTGCCATGAATTAAAGTACTAGATTGCAGAATCTTTTGTGAATTGTATGATTAGAACTGAAGTATGATTGCACTATGTGTCAAACTGTAGGGATATTAATTGCATATTTGTGGAGTCTTGTTTGCATTGTAAAGATTTCTAAATGGCTGAGGGCACAATAATGTTTTAATGTAATCTTGGAATTCAGATGACCAATTCTAAACTCTAAAATGTTCGCTGAATCTTGCGATAGAATTACACCATTATAACTAATTTACAGTCCAGTCTTTCATAGTTCTTCTATGTAAGCCTTTTTATTGCCCTCTCCTTTTGTGACTTTGGTGACAGTGTGAGAGTTCCATGGTAAAAATGAAATCAATTGACTTGCCCTGTGTCTGTGTTACATCAAGAAACCACTGCAACACCATTGTAATCATTAGGGAGTCTGGTATTAAGGAAAATGTTTTCTAAGCTTATAATGGGTTTTGTACTGCTATTTTCTTCACAAAATACATAATTCTCAAAGACCAATGTAGTTTATTTTTCTTTTCCCTTTTCTGTGCCAAAGGGTGAGTGAATGATCTGCACCTAGGTATTTTGACTGGTCATAAGACACTTGTGTAGAGAATGCTATTCATCTAAAAGCAATGTCTTTTCATAGTGGTCTCCTCACGATCCTAATTTGAGGTCTATTATGCTTACTGGTCACTGAAGAATGCCAATAAAGTGTCCTTTTTGTTACTAATATATATTCCCAGCTACTGTGATAATTAAGTTGCAACAATTGTGACAAAATGAGGAATCTTTTAGATTTTCTATGACTTTAGATGGAATGTGTAAATTTTCCCACAGAGATGGCAAGGAGAGGGGTGGGAAAATAATCTTTTTATGTGGATTCAAAGATTGTTTAAAACAATTTTCTTTACAGAATTATAAATTCTTTGTCGTGATATGATAAATGGCATGCGTCTCAATATAACTGAGACAGCACAAGAAACAACAGCTGCTTATCAGGGCCTCCAAGCTGCTGTATTTTTACACTGGTTGGTCGGTAAATTTGCCACTTTGTATTTCTTTTTAATTATTTGGCCTATGTATAGGTGCTATTTTTAACTTTAAAAAAATCCATACAAGAGATCCCACTGTGGTGTTATCAAAGCTTCCATTGAACTATTTCTAGGATGTGAATAAGATTTGGTGAACTACTAAGTAGGAAATTGAAGAGAACATTGTGTTCCACGTGTTTTATTAAGAAACTGCTTAGTAATTCCATTTCAACCTTCCCTTTACTTGCGATTGTTCTTCCGATGCTTTTAAAGTAATTAAAATCCATTGTTTGTTCGCAGTTTCCTGAATGTTCATTTCCTTTCTTTAACAACCAGCTGTATGCCTGATCCTCCTGGACTATCATTTAGTAGTTGCCAATTAAAACTATTTTGCAGTCATTACTAATTTCTGTCTGAACTATTCCTGTCCTTTTTATTTTATTCATATTTATATTTATTTTGTTTTATTTCTGCCTTATATTGACATGAGCAAAAAATAAGTTGGATTGACCAAGTCTAACAATGTGCACAAACTAAATTGTTGCTCATCGAGATGCAGCCATTGACTCCAATACTTCAGTGTCAACCATGCATCATAACTGACTTCTGCAAAAATCAAGCTTTGTAACCTTGTAAGCCACTCTGTTAGATATCAAAAGTATTCATTGTTTATAAATCTCAACAAAACACAGAAATTGCTATCCATACACAACCAATTTATCAGCATCTTCTTTCTTTTGGGCCTCCTTATCTAGATCATTAGAACATTCTTGTTCTGAAATAAATAAATTCTCAATTAAAAATGTACTTATGGTGACTTTTTTAAAAAAAAAAGCTTTTAGTTACAGAGCTCCAGTTGTGTACTTGTAGGCATACTTAATGTATTCAATTAATCTACATAATTAACAGTTTCCCACTTTTACAATATATCTAGACCACACAATATATGCTGCACATTTCTAATTTGATGTAAATAAGCATGTCATTTGATCAAATATTGATGAGGCAAAAAAAGCTAATGATGGTCATGTTGCTTCCTAACCACCCTGCTTTATTTTACAAAACCTACGACAGTACATCTAGCAATGCATTTACCAGTTTTCAGCTTCATCTTTTTCCTTAGTACTGTGGGCTTTACTTTCTGATGTAGAGGGATTTAGGTATCCTTGTACATGAATCACAAAGTTAACTTGCAGGTACAGCAAGCCATTAGGAAGACAAATTGTATATTAGCCTTAATTGCAAGGAGTTTGGAGTACAAGAGTAAGGAAATCTCACTGCAATTCGGTCAGGCTTTGGTGAGACTACACCTGGAGTACTATGTACAATTTTGCTCTCCTTCACCTAAGGAAAGATGTCTTTATCATTTTATAGGGGATTCAACAAAGGTTCACCAGATTAATCCTTGGGATAAGAGCTTTGTTCTATGAGGACGGATTGAGTAGAATGGGCCTGCATTCTCTGGAGTTGAGAAGAATGAGAACTGATCTCATTGAAATGTATAATTATTTTTTGAGAGTTTGACAAGATAGATGCTGAGAGGCTGTTTCTCCTGGTTGGAAAGTCTAGAACTTGGGATCTTAGTCTTAGGATAAGGATGACCACTGAGATGAGAAGTTTCTTCACTCGGAGGATTGTGACTTTTTGAAATTTTCTACTGCAGAGGGCTATGGAAGCTTAGTCATTTAGTATATTTAGGATTGGGATTGATAGATTTTTGGACACTAAAAGAATGAAGGGATACGAGGATAGGGTGGGAAAGTATGCTTGAGGTAGATCATCAATCATGGTCTTATTGAATGGTGGAGCAGGCTCAAAGGCTGCATAATTTACTTCTGCTCCTATTTCTTATGTTCTTGTGTAGAGCTCCCAGTCTTTTACTGCATTATTAGCTCCCAGCCCTCAAAGTGACTTTCCCTGCGTGTGGTTGTTCTCTCCATTCCTTTTGCTCCTAAATGATCTTTCACTACTCTGTGCCACTTTCCCATGTACTTCTACAGAGAAGATGAGCAATCCTTGGCTTGTTTTCATAAATTGCTTCTGCTCCTCTAAACTAGAAACATTGCACTAACCGATGCAGCTTACGCACATGTGGCTTAGGCTCACAGTACCAATGTTGGCAGGGTGCAGTGCAGCCACTGCCTGCAGTCTGATGAGCATTGTCACAGGACTTCTTCCAATAGATCAAAAAAAAAACACTGGCAGTAGTTTATATTCACATATGAACACCACAACATCCAGAAAATCGAACAATTGCAAGTTCAGATTTGGTGGTGTGACATTTAAATGGAACTAGTATAAAACCCCCGTCAAATTCTTTTCCTATTTTATCTCTCTTCCCCTCGAGGTGGACTATGATTTTGTGCATGCATGTTCATTCCGTACCATCCTAAGGATCTGAAGGCCATCATTTATGCTTATAGTGGCCCAATTAATATTTCTGAGCTAGTTGTTAAATAATCCATTTTATTGAGCTACTTGGGTAGATTTCTCTAGCTTATTCATTTCAGAAATGAAAGCTCACAGAGAAACGTTAAAGTTATAGTATCATAGCCCTAATAAATTGCATGCATTTTATTGTCCTCTTTTTGATCTAATATAATGGTACTTGAGCATCAACTTTTGTCAGCTCCTACATGTAACATATTTTAGATGGGAAGTTTCATGTGCAGAGTCTACTCTTAATTCAAGATTGCTTAATTTGAATTTAAATTATGCAAAGACCTTTCCTGCATTGCTTCATTAAAATTTCTTATTAATTTGTACAAAAACAACTGCATTAACAGTAGGTGCTTTATCATTATCTTTGACAAGGTAGACAGAACAGTGTTTGTCGAGTAGAATACAATCATAACTTGTAGTCTTAATTGAAGTAACGAATGACTGACTTGATATTTGTATCAAAAATCTTAGCTTCCAAATCCTGTCAAATTATTCCATTGTAAATGTCTATGTCCATATTTATAGTGGCCACATCCAATGTAAACTTTTAGTTGTTGCACTGTCAGCATTGTCAGGAGGCTGTAATTACAAGTCAGTGTCCAGTAGAAACATGGAGAGAGGAACTTTGGTCCTCGTCCTTTTTCCTGCAGTGCTGCGAAACTACATATCATACAATGGGCTGTATTTTACCGAGCCCTCGACATCGTGATCTGTGGTGGGGGATGCCTGAAGATGGCTCTGGATAAGGCACACCACGGACCTCGCGCCAGGAGAGCCCGGCCCCATCCTCCTGGTGGCTGGAATGCTGTATGGCAGTCCCCCCTGCTGCTGGGCAACGGGACAACAATTTAAATATGCAAATGTGTAAAATTAATAAATTTACATATGCTTACCTCCAATCTTGAGGGCCTGCCGCAATCTTCGGCGTGGCAGCCGGCACTCCCACGCTTTCAGATCCCTGTCCGGGGAAATGTGGCGCTACGCTGGTGGGGAGGAGGTAAGTTTGTCAGTGCAGGAGTGGGGGTACGGGATCAGATAACATGTAATGGGTGTAGGGGATGGTGGGAAGTGTTGAACCTTAGACCTTTTGTGGTTTGGAGGGGGAAGGTCAGCTGTTAAAGTTAAGTGTTTTGGGGGAAGGGCAAATAGTTATTGTAATTGTTATTAGGGGGTGGGAAAGGGGCATTAGAAATTTATTTAATTTTGGGGTTAGGACTTTAAAAATTTAAATTGGGCTGCAGGCCTGGCTGCCCTTTATAAAGGGTGGCAGCGCCTAAGCACAGGCAGCTGATGCCATTGCCGGGTCGGACAGCCCGCCCCCTCCATGAGATTGGGGAGGCGGGCTGCCCTTACTATTTAAATGAGCTGCCGTACCTGAGATTGCAGCGGCTCTTTGACGCGTGGGCCGCCTTTTTTTGAGCTAGCCGCTGAGATCGGCAGCGGGCTCTGAAAATCCAGCCCAATGTAAGTGCTCAAATCCCAAGAGGGCCTATCAGGGCTCCAAAACCTTAGACTGCCTCTCATTCTGCTAAATCCAAGTATTTCCTTCTGCAATTCAATCAATCTTGAAGACCCCTCAGTGCTACCATAGCCTAAGACCCCATCTCTCATGGTGCTAAACTCTACATCCCTCTCTCCCTGTTGTTGTTAAATACCATGTACCATCATCAAGCTTATAACTTTTAGTTAACCGTCTTCATGTGTGTCTCGGGTTTCAAAAAAGTGAAGTTGTATAGATAGATAAAGGAATATAGAGGATTTCTCTGCCCACCTATGTGCAGAAGCTGTGCAAGTCATCCTGTCAAGGAGTTGCCTCACCCCCACCCACAATTGTGGCCTAGCTGCAAGATTCATTTTGTTTTTCCACAAGTATCTAATGTATTGAACCACGTTACAGGAGCATTTGTCATTGATAATAGATGTGCAGTACTTCCTCTTTAAATGGAATATTGTGAATAGACCTGTCAGAGGTATTGCAAATACACACTGTGGTTGCAAGGACACTGTTTTGTGATATTCTGCATTTTTACTCCTTCATCCAAGCCGAATCTTAAGGTGGGGGGTGAACTTAATTGTGAAATCCTCCTTTTAATTGTCCACAACCCGACACATGCAGGTGAGCAGCTCTGCCGCCTCGCTATCCCATCTCGATAAAAATGTTCCAGGGCCAGAATGAAGCCAGAGAACTGGCACGCCAGGTGACTAGGCTATTTTAGCGCCCACCTGCCTCCAATCCTGTCTCTGGCAGGGGCTGAAAATCCAGCCCTTAAGAATCTAACAAGTCATCAATATTCCAGGTTTTTTTTACCAGATCATAACTGAAAATTATGCAAATGGTTTGAGAAATAAAAATGGAAGGTTTAGAAAGGTTTTCAAGAGTGATTAAAGGGTGAAAAGAGATGAATAAAGTTCAAACAGATGATTTATGAATGTTTTGAAGGAGAGTGTTTGAGAACGAGATCCAAGCCAAGTATTGAGTGAAAGTTGGAAGCTTAAGTGTTTAACTTGACACATGTAAACTTGTATGCTTGTGAAATGTATCATAACCTTTTTTTATTATTTTGTCAGTTGTATAGTGAGGGTAAAATAGCAGTATAATATTTAAAAACCTGTAAATACAAGGCTAGTTAAGCAGAATGAGAAGGTGGCAACCAAAGTGGCAACAGCAGAATTTGAGGCTGGAGGAAAAACTAAAATAAAACCATTTCTATGTCTCTTTCCTCTCTATTTTGCTCTCTATTCCTGATTTGACGCGGAATTAAATAATCTAACTTGCACGTTCTGGTTCAGATTCTGCTGCTCAGTAACAATTCTTCAATCTGGTTAAGAAAATTACACAGTTGCTTGCCCTGTTCACACAGGTCCCAGGTGATCTGTAGAGGTTGTACGTTTTGATAGTTGGCTGACAGAAATTTCAAGTGCAAAGGCCCTTTTTAAAAAGTCTGTGGGTGAGTATCACCATTCATTTGCCGCTGACCACAAAAACTGACCCATTATTACTTACATTAATATAACACTTCTGTCAGGCAAACCGCCCTCTCCCCTGCCACCCCCCCCCCTCCCCCCCCATACCCAAACCTGCCAAGATTGAGGCACACATGATTTCGCCACAGGAACATTAAAACTTAAATTGCAAGCCCCTGACTGGAAAGACATTTCCTTGGTAACCAATAGTGTTGGAACAAGGGCCAAAGGGCTATGCCCTGACTCATTCAACCAACAGTCGACTTTTGATTATCAGACGTTGAATGTGGGGAGAGACTGCTAAGGTACAATCCATAATCCTCGCAGGAGAGACTCCCAAATAAGGAGCTAGTCACATGACTAACCGGCTGGGCAACCTGGGAATTGTTCAGAATTTGAACTCCCAACAAAGGGATTTGGAGAGACAAAGCTGTGTGCTCATGGAGTAAAGATCTCTCCTGGAATTGAAGCAAGAAGACATCTCTCCTGCCTGCTTCCATCTTCTTCCAACGGAACTGAATCTTGGGAAGACACAAACTCAGAAGAATCTCCTACGTGAACAAGTTTTACGAAGAATTCTGGGCCCAAACGAAATGCAAGACAATATCTTCAATCAACAACTACAGCAAGTTCAAGAAACAGTAACAAGATATTGCCTCAAACTGTTCTACTTGTCTTTTCTTCTCTTTTCTGTCCCTATTTACATATGTGTATCACGTGCATGCTAGCACAGGCGTGTCGTATATCTGTAGGCATTAACCATATTTGAGTTTAAGGTTTAATATATTTCAGCTTTCTTTAACCCACAGCCTGTTTGTGCTCATTTCTTTGCCTTATAATTGGAAAGTTGTGAACAAGAATTCATAAAAGGGGAGCTCAGAACAGTGTGTTTAAAATTAAAACCCTGTTACAGTAAGACCAGGTGAAGATAGTAACAGACCCCCAGACAAATAAGAACAAATAAGTCTTGTTGAAAAAAACTTGAAATCATTAAGTTCAAGTGCCAATTATCTATTACTACTCTTAACAATAACTTTGCTAATATTCACTGCAGTATCCCAGTATAATTTTAGAAGTGCAAGCCCAACTGATTTTTTTTTTTATTGATCAAATAGCTCTGGAAGAACATTTGTTTCTCTTTCCTATCAAGACAACAACGACATGCGACACATTCTTTTCAAAGGACGAGTAGTCTGATAAAATAAAAAGCATAGAAATTTTGGGGGAGTGTTTGAACACCTTTTAACACCTGACCCATGTGAAGAAATAAGTCAATGACCATGGAGGGGGGAGGGTGTTAATAACTCACCAAGTGTCTTCAGAGCTAATGCTAAACATCTCCAGGGAGGTTGGACAACCAGTGCCACAAATTTGATCCAACAGAAGAATAAGATCAAATTTTTATGCTGACATCATAGAGGAATACCCCACATATTCGAGGGTGAAAATTTACCGCCAAACCTTTTTTATAGTGCTAACTGTAAATATAACCTTGAAATCAACTGTAATGAAATGAACATTGCTACTGCATTGATACTGCAGCAGAATTAAACTATATTTGAGCCTGCAATGATTTAGACTTAATTATTTCTACCTGAATTACTTATAATTCTCAACACTTGATCTTGTAATGGTAATGTGTGCTAATTTAAATGTCATTAAATAAATTAGTGTTAATTAGTGAGTTTGTCTGCCTCTTCAACTTGGGCAAGAAGGAGTTAACTCAATGCTACACTGTGATTCCATGTAATTGCCTTGCTTTCATTACTAACAAGGTACTTTGGACTGGGTACGGAAGACAGCTCAGAGACCAGCTAATCTGGACATTTCACAAATCTTACAAGTGAACTGGATGCCAGTCCAGTTCTTATGTATGAAGTGTAGGAAAAGGGTCAAAGAATAGTCTGAAACCTTTGACATTTGCAGACTAAATATCAGAAATTTATTACTGAATGGAATTTTGTTTTCACTACTATCTTGCAAAGGCACATGTGTTTCCTGATGGAAGATCAGTACTGTTGACACCTGGTCAAAGTTCCTTTCCATTAATGTAAAAAAAAAACTATATAACGGAGTAATGCGTAGATCAACAACTAATAGTCCCCAATCATTAGACAACTGCCAATGGCTGGTAGATGCAGTAGAGAAGATGTTTTGGCAATTGTAGCAATGATGCCTGATCAGCAAAACTAAATAATAATTGAGAGTTTGGTTGGGGTCAAATGGGAAGTTTAAGTAGTTTTTATCTTTTGAACTAGTAATTAGTTGAGTTGACATGGCTTTTTGAAAGGAGATCTTACTACTGCTGCTGCAGGAGCCAAGGAATACTCTCAACAATTGGCGTTATCAATTCTTGACATTTGCAGTCGCCCCATTATTTAAGCAAATTGATCTTTGGTTGATCATTTGGAGGAACAATAATTGACAGGATGAGTTGATTTTATTAAGTGTTGGATTGATGGCAGCCACGTTTTGAGCCCATTCATGAGGTCAAGTTACATTTTTTTGCAAAATGCAAATCAATGCTAACCATAGTGTTATGGTTTTCCATTTTTTGATTTTGAATTGAGCCAAAAAATGATGATTCATAAAAATGGTTGTGAAAGTTCCAAAGTTGCTGTTCAACATTCTGTGGTATCCATTAGAAACATGGATGTTTTATTCGCGTAATAACCTTATTTGAATACATAAAAAGTTTCAATGGCCAGAATTTTACGCCACCCCGACGAGCGGGATAGTAGCGTGGGGGGGTGGTGGTGAGTGGTGGGGTTGGTGTAAAATTGCAGCGGGAGACACCAGGAGACCTTCCCAACCCACTCCCGCCTCCACTGCCACTTTGTGCACAGCAGTGAAAGCCAGCCACAGGCCAATTAAGGCCCTTCAGTGACTACTGAAGGGCCTTTGCCGACCTCCGTGCGGATTTTACTTGTGGCAAACGGGGTGTCTTGGAGCCAGGAGAAACCGCCTAACGAAAACAGGTGGCTCTCGAACATTCCGGGGGCTACCCTCTTTTTCAGGCAGCCTGTGCCCGATGGAAAGCCCCCTCCCCACTACCCCAACCACCCTCAACACCCATTGACCACCCTTGCCTCGCTGGGGCCTGACCGATTACTCCCAGCGAGGCAACCAAAACTTACCTGCCTTCCTGGTTCCCAGACATCTCTTCATGCTGGCTGCAGTCCTAGCAGTGGCCATCGCTCCCGGTGGCGCTGCTGGGACTAAGAGCTGCCAACCTGCTATTTGATCAGCAGCTCCACTAGGCAGGACTTACTACCTCAAGTGGGTGGAAGTCCTGCTTAACACCAATTGAAGCCCGGGGGCCCGCAAAATATGGGTCGGATCCCCAGGCGAGGAGGAAGCTGGTTCGCCACCGACATTTCAGTCGGTGACCGGCTCCCGTCCGCCTACCATAAAATTCCGGCCAACGTCAATGATTTCCATGAAGATTCTCGTTTTGGCAGAAAGTCCACAGCAACTCCATAGATGTAGAGTAAATGGCTATTCATGTCATTTTCTGGTGTTTCTACTGATCTTTCACCAAATTTACATCAGATCAGGGAATTCTCATGGCAATTTTAAAACTAGTTAGTCGTTATAATTCTGAATTATGTTTACAAATATTTGGATCAGGTTCAAGTGGATCTCAAAGTACAATTATATGAAGGGGAAGGATACTGAACTGCTGAACTTTCAGCAAGGATGATGTGCATTTTGAATTGAAAGCAATTAAGTTAGTTTTTGAGTGGAGAATGTTATATTGACCATTTCAGCTAGCTGTGTTTTAGAATGAGGTCCAGGCTCGGGGCCCATCATTTACCTGAGGAGATACTCGGTAGCTGGAGCGGACCTGGAAGGAATCTGGAGCACCGGGGAGAGGAGTGTATTTAAAACTAAACCGCTTTGTTATTCCAGTGTACAAAATTACATGCTATTTTCTGTGCTATTTGTGCCGCTCACTACAGTCTATACAGCAGAGCTTGCATTAATAATAAAAGGATCTGTAATGGAAAGGGTTATTTATATAAATTCATGATCAAAGTTTATGAAGAAAATGTTTGTACTGTGTTCAAAGGTGAAGGAGCTGTGTGCTTTAGCTAAATCTTAATGGCACTAAATACATAGTATTGCAATTCTGCTTAGATTCAAGTGGTCATTTTTTTTTTAAATTCAATTTTAGTATTACAGTATCTTCAGCTTACATATAATTGTGCATTGTAGCACTCTACCTAACCCGGTTTAAGATTTTTAAATCCTCCATTTTATGTGCCCTGCTAAATTTTTTGGTGTTTTTATTTCTACACTCTCAGTAGCTTATAACAATCACTGGTCATTGACAGAGAGAAAAAGTAATTGATCTGCTTTCAGGCCTCTGTTTTCTCCACACAGGCTTCCCCTCTCTGAGGCTATCTGTTTGTTTTATGTTTCATTCTCGGAGCTTCCGTTTTCAAGGTCTTCAATCCTTCCTGAATTTTTCACTGATTCAAGAATTAAATCTCCCACAGTGCCCCACCAACCAATTCAGAATAGCTTATCTAGAAGTTAAATTGTGCCAGAATTCTTTTGGGATGAAATCTTAATGACTTTTTTTTTCAGATTTAATTCTTCTAATTATTTATCTGTCTTTTTGCCTGCCTGAGTCCAAATGTTGTGCTGCTTCTTTCTACTAAATTTACTCTAGAGGTGTCAGATTTTGAGACTGCATCACTGCCAAAGTAATTGAGGCTGCAACTTATCATGTTGGTGCATCCTTGGTCCCAGGCCACATCTTTCCATTGTTCAATTCAACTGCTTGTGAGACCCAGACCAAAGGTGTCTTGGAACTCCTATCCCAAGAGTGCTCCTAGATTTCAGCCCTTTAGCACTCCTAACCTGCCCAGTATCAATTTCAGCCTCTTCTCACTTCTGTTTCCTAGTTGCTACTCTTACCTCTGCTTTTTCCTGGTTCCTGTTTACCTCCACAGTCTTCCCTCTTGAGAAGCCAGCTTCCAACTGTTCTTTTACAAGTATTCCTACATCTCCAGAGCTTGCTGATCTTAATACTCCACATCTAGTGTTCGACAATTAGCATAAAGTTTATGTTTGCATAATACAGTGGAAAATGGTACTATTAGAATTGTAGCATAAATTGAAATGATGAAAAAGTAAATTCATCACTCGACAGGTAAATAAGGTAATAGTGGATGCCAAGCAAGATGAATAGTGTAAAGTAGCTGTGTAGAGGAACAACTGACTTTTATAGGAACAGCTCCTCTTTAGTCTCTCAAGTCTGATCCGCCATTCAATGAGTTCATGGCTAATCAGTGACCTAACTCTTTATACCTACATTTGTCCCATATCCCATAATAACTCTGATTAACACAAATCTATCAATCTCCGATTTAACATTTAATTATCTGGCATCAACTACCATTGGCAGAAGAGAGTTCCAAACTTTTTTTTTGTGTGTGTAAAAGTGTTTCCTAATTTCACTCGAGGGTTTGGCTCTAATTTTCAGACTGTACCCCTGAGTCCTGGACTTCCCAACAAGCAGAAATAGTTTGTATCTATCTACGTATCTGTTCCCCTTTTAATAGCTTGAATACTTAGATTAAATAACCCCTCAACCTCCTAAATTCCAGGGAATAAAGCTCCATTTTGTTTAATCTCTTCTCTTAATTTAACCCGTGGTGTCCAGGTATTTTTCTGGCAAATCTATGCTGCACTCCCTCCAAGGCCAATATATTCTTCCCATGGTGTGCTGCCCAGAGCTGCCCACAGTACTCCAGGTGTGGTCTAAACAGGGCTTTGTATGGATGAAGCATGAATTCTACTCTCATGTATGTTAGAGTGGTAACTTGTCAATTATTTAAACTATTGTAACAACACAAAGGCTACTAGAATTGCACCTTTAGTGTTGTATACTTCAGTTTTACTCTGAGGCTGGAATTTTACATGTCATGCGGGAGTGGGGAGGAGGTGGGGGAGTGGGGGTGCGAAAAATTGAGTGGGAGGGTGGGGGGTGGTGCCTTTCCTGTTGCTTATCCTGCCCCTGCTTCAATTTTACAAGTGGTGGGGGGAGGTGACAAATGGCCCACTCACCCCAGGCCAATTAAGGCCCTTAAATGGCCAATTAATTGCCACTTAAGGGCCTCCTTCCACCGCCGCTGGCATTTTCAGTGGCAGGTGGTTCTCCGCCATATGGGGAGACCATTGGGTAACCCTGGCGGCATCTGTGCAGGCTCGGGGGGAGGGGGAGTGGTGGTGGGGGAGTGGTGGTGGGGGGGCCCTCCTGATCAGGCATCCTGTGCCCCATGGAGGGCTCCTTCAATGGCACAAGTGGCGCATGCTGGAGCACTTCCGCCCGCCTTGCTGGGGCCCAGCCAATTGTCCCTAGTGAGGCCCCATACACTTACCTGAATTCCGGAGCCTCCTGCATTGCTGCTCCTTTTGTTGGGTGAAGTCCCAGCAGTGGCCACCACTCCTGGGATTGAAGAGCTGTTGGCCTGCTGATTGGCCAGTAGCTCTTGGAGGCGGGGCTTCCCACCTCAGAGGGGCGGAAGCCCCGTCCAAGGCCAATTAAGGACCTGAGCCACATAAAATTAATGCGTGGCTTCCAGGCCTGGCGGAGGCAGGCTCGCCCCCAACTTGCTGGCTGGTGGGCAGGGCCTGCGCCCCGATGCAAAATTCCAGCCATAATATCTTTAAAAATTGATGTATAGAATTTACTGCTTTAAATCGTTGCTTATTTTCTGTTGAAGGTTAAGGAGCTGGAAATATTCTTTGGCAAACTAGTAGATTGTTTGCCTGAGCGTTGGTGAGCAATAGAAAAATAATTTTTTTAGCCTTTTATTTATATAATGCATATGCATAAAAATGTATGAACTGGTATTCGATTTATCTGAGATAAGCATTGCTTATGCAGAATCACTGGTATTTCAGAGTTGCTCCTCCATTTATTTGGTAACCTTTTATCATGTTTTAAATTCTGAGTGATTCTCATGGTTTTATTTTAGAGGGCATTACAGATTTTAAATTACTGATTTGTTTGGTTCATTAGCTGTATCCTCATCTCATTTTGTTTTTATAATTTATAACTGGTTTTAAAAATTGTGTACCCTGCAGCTACATTAACTATATTTTTATTCATGTACAGATTCATATCATGACTCCTGTACTTGCTAGAGCATGGCATTATTTCTGTGCCCTGTGATATGGCTGATTCTTAGCATTCATTAATGGTTGTGCAAACCCATGCTACTGTGACGGTTGCAACGCCTCCTACTGTTTCTCGCCACATATGATTCCATAAAGAATATTGTTTAGTTACCCGAGGCAGCGACTTTGCACTGCTCATAATGTTTTTAGAATGAACCATGACTGCATTGCTGCATTAGTATGAATACAGTGCATCAATGCCATTTAAGAAGTGTTTTTTGATTAAATGGAGAATAATGGATAAGTGAGATTGAGTTACACCATTTCTATCCAATTGAGAGGGTGTGGTCAGATTACATAAGCCCTGATGAACAAACCATGCCTGTACAAGTTAAAATCATCTGGACTCCAAACAACCAAATTAAATTCTCATGGTATTTATTATGAATATATTTAATTTGGCTCTTTGTGGATGGAGAGAATTTATTCTATTTTAGTTTTTCCTGGAATGGTGTGCTCAGTGTTCTTTTAGGCATTTGACATTCACAAAAAATGGTTTTAATGCCTTGTAAGGATGACTAAAAGGCATTATTAAGTTTAAATCTATAGTACTCCGTATATTTTGTATATGGGCACTGAGGCCATTGGATCATTAACAGCTGTAGGCTATGCTTTTCATACTGTTAGAACCATAGAAAAATTACCGCACAGAAGGAGGCTATTCAGCCCGTCGTGTCTGTGCCAGCCGGAAAAAAAATTAGCTGCCCAATCTAATTCCACCTTCCAGCACCTGGTCCATTGCCTTGCAGGTTACAGAACTTCAGGAGCATGTCCAGGTACCTTTTCAAAGAATTGAGGGTTTCTGCCTCCACTCCACTGTTTGTTCCTCAATGAACAGGTCTGTATTTCTTCACGTAATGTTCCCAGTGTCCAAAAAAACCCTGCATTTATAGCGTGCCTTTAATATAGTAAAATGTCGCAAGGCACTTCACAACAGTGTTATGAAACAGAACTTGACACTGAGCCATATAAGGAAATATTAAGACAGGAACTTGGTTAAAGAGGTATGTTTCAAGAAGCATCTTTAAAGGAGGAGAAAGCTAGATGGCCACAGAGGTTTAGGGAGGAATTCCCGAGCTTAGGGTCCAGACAGCTGAATGCACAGGTGCCAATGGTGGAGTGATGAAAGCCAGGGATGTGCAAAAGGCCAGAATTCCAGGAGTGTAGAAACCTCAGAGGGTTGTAGGGCTGGAGGAGGTTAGAGATGGGGAGGTGCAAGGCCATTTGAAAACCAGGATGAGAATTCTAAAATTAAGGCACTGCCGGACCGGGAGCCAATGTAGGCTAGCTATCACAGGGTGATGGGTGTACAGGACTTTGTGTGAGTTAGGATACATGCAACAGAGTTATGGATTAGCCCAAGTTTATGTAGGGTGGAAAATGGGAGGCAGGCCAGGAAAGCATAGGTATTGTCAAGCCTAGAGGTAACAAAGGTATGGATGAGTGTTTCAACAGCAGATGAGATAGAATATGTTATGGAGGTGGAATTGGGCAGTCTTGGTGATGGAGTGGATATGTGGTCGGAAGTTCAACTTGGGATCAAACGGGA
The DNA here is from genome assembly GCF_036365525.1 of Heterodontus francisci. Classification (NCBI taxonomy): domain Eukaryota; kingdom Metazoa; phylum Chordata; class Chondrichthyes; order Heterodontiformes; family Heterodontidae; genus Heterodontus; species Heterodontus francisci. Next base: position 26,859,318 of record NC_090401.1, read on the forward strand.
TGCTGAGGTTGTGAGCAGTCTGGTTCAACCTCCTACAGTGGCTGGGAGAAGGATGGAGTTGGTGGCTTGGGAATGGAGTTTGTAGTGGTGACTGAAGACAATGGCTTCCGTCTTCCCAATATTTAGTTGGAAGAAACTTCCGCTCATCTAATAATGTCAGACAAGCAGCATGAAAATGAAACATTAGAGGGTTTAATTGGAGTGATGATTTTTCTTTTCAAGTGACATCAGAAAGGAATCTATGGGTATCTTTCATAGTGTTGAATAATTTGCCTATTAAGTAAAGAAGTTGGATGAAAACTTGCCTCAATCAGATAATGGGGAAAACTTCTGTTGCTTATTTTGATGTCAGTTGTTCCTAACTTTTTTCTGGCAGTAGTGGGAGTGGGAACCATCAGTGTGATAGCACAGTTTGTATAGTTGGCAGTGCACAATAAAGATATGGAGCAGGTTGTCAAATGACTTCACCTGTTAGCAAAGTAACTAAATAGAATGTGTAAAAACCTAACACACCATTTGCCAATCAAACATCAGTGCTTGGTGTCCAGGTGACATTTAGAAAATTTCAATACTGCATTTATAATGTCATCTGAACTCCTTTATGAAATTAGTATCTTGTAAGTACTCTGAGTTAACTATTATTGTTTGTATCATTTCTGAATTGTGATAGTAAGATTAATATGTTTAGATTTGATGTGAGGTGATTGTGCAAGATGGATGCTTCATTTTTGACACCAAGCTGAAGAGTAGCGAAAGGAAGCGTGTGGTGGAGGTAGCAAGAGCACAGTATTGCAGACCTATGTAATTCATTATCAATCCCAGTGGAATATCTACTAAACTGGGTCTTGCTGTGATTAAGGTTTAACTTTGTCAATTTATTCTGTTATTGATGATCAAACGAAAATAAAAAAAAAAATGCTGAAAATACAGGGAGGTCAAAGCAGCTTGATCATCTGAAAAGAAAGACAGGCTAACTCTTTTAGGTGCAAACCCTTTATCAGAATGTTTTATGTGTAGGACCTTTATCAGAATGTTTTTGGTGAAGACAGCCTTTGCCTATTTTTTTTCTCTTTTCAGATGTTAAATCTATACTGTTTGTTACTTTTGATGCATCTACAGATTGAGTCATAAAATAGATTTTTAATTTCAATCTTTTTTTTTACTGAGTCAGATGGAATGAGAATTAGTATATGGCACACTGAGGAATTAAGATAGCTTTAACTGTTTTTTCCTCCAGTAACTTGTTCGTTGATGCTCCAATTGTACAGAAAGTTTTGATTTTTTAACTAGCGTAAATTTTGTTGCAGGTGGGCTTTACAAATATTAATGTCAGTTATTAAAATATAGCTTTCTATTTAACTTTTATTGCAACTTTTTCCACATCTAATATTTTCAGTTATTTTTTGTCTTTGAAAGAACAGTTGTGTTTTTTTTTACTTCCAGCATGCACCCTGGGCTGAATTTTTGAGCCCCGCTGAAGTCAGAAATGGGGGGTGTTGGGGGAGCTGTTTGTTGGGTGCGCAATCCTGGAAATAGCAGCACTGGCTGGTGTATCAATTTCAAGATGCCGATCCCAGCACTGTTTGCAGTCACCATGGGAGGGTGCGACAGGTATCCTGCTCTCGTCCCAATTGAGCCCAATTAAATATGTTGAAAAACTAGTTAAGAGCTTGTCAGGGTTTAAAGTTGAAATTTGGAATGGGGCGCATGGGTAACATACACCTTCTGAAACAGATCAGCTGAGGAGAGGCAAGTATAGAGTCGGGAGCCAGTCATGGCTGCCTCAGGGCATCACCCCAGCCCATAAAAGGGTCAGCGGGACAAAGGAAGACTTGGTTCTTGGTAAGGCGTTGACCTTGGCATCCAGGTGGCTGGGAGAGTGAACACTCAGCATCCAGATATTCAATGAGATTGGCACCCTCCTGGTATCCTAGGGGGCAAGGCTGCCAAGGACAATTGGGTAGTCACCTGTGCAGAAGAAAGGCTGCAGCTGGCAATGGCGGCACAATTCCGATTTCGGGCCCAGCACAACGAGGGCCAACACCTTCGCAGAAATGGTCGCCATGCCTTGCCAGTTGCCATCAAAGTCACTATGGCCTTGAATCTCTTTTTGCTTCTGGCCCATTCCAAGGATCAGCTGCAGACCTTAATGGCAACTTGCAAGTGGCAGCACATCCCTGCTTCTCACAAGTTACTGATGCCTTCTTCGCCAGAGCTGGATGGTACATTCACTTAATGACCCGATACAGTCTCGCAGGGTGGGAGGGCATTGAGTTTTGCTGCTATCGCTGGATTCCCCCATATGCAGGGCATCATTGATTGCACTCATGGGGCCATTAAGGCACTGACTGATGCCCAGTGAGGTTTGCAACAGGAACGACATCTGCTCCCTCAACGTTCAACTGGTCTGCGACCACAACGAGAGCTTCCTCCATATGCATGCTTGTTATCCTCCTTTCATCTTCTGCCAATCCAGGCGGCCTCAGGTCTTCACTCCAATCCCTAAAGTGCGTGGATGGATCCTAGGGAACAAGGGATATCCCTTGAAGACATGTCGACTGACCCCTCTACGGGCACCCCAGACTGAGGCACAGAGGCAATACAACCAGAGCCACCTGCTCTAATATAAAATAGAAACAGTTAACATTTCAGATCCGTGACCTTACATCAGAACTGAGAAAAGTTAGGTTTTGAGCAAGTGAAAGGGAGGACGGTGAGAAGAAGAAAAGGGAAGGTCTATGTTTGGGTGGAGGGGAGGACAGATTAAATGACAAAAGTTTTCTTTAACAAGGCAAAAGGGAGTGGTAATGGCACAAGTTGAGAAACAAAAGATGTGTCGAGATGAGGTGTGAATGGCAAGATAGCTGCTGTCCGAATGCAGAGTAATGAGAAAAAAAGTGAAACAAAATGGGGGCAGAGGTTATGATCTTTAAAAATGTTGAGTTCTGAAGGCTGCAATGTTCCCAGTTGAAAGATGAGGTGCTGCTCCTTGAGCTACAGGGAGGCGGTGGTATAGTGATAGTGTCACTGCATTAGTAATCCAGGCCCCCAAGTTAATGCTCTGGGTTCGAATCCCACCACAGCATACGGTGAAATTTGAGCCAAATTAATAAATCTGGAATTAAAAACTGGTCTAATGGTGACCATGAAACCATTGTTTGTTGTAAAAACCCTGCTTTACTAATATCCTTTTTAGGGAAGGAAATGGGCCATTCTCACCTGGTCTGGTCTATATGTGATCCAGACTGACTCTTAAATGACCTCTGGCTTGCTTGGTCATTTCATTCTGTTCAAAGTCAATTAGGCATGGGCAACAAATGCCGAGCCAGTGATGCCCACATCCCATGAATGAATAAAAAAATGCTTGCCATGAGCTTCATTGGCACACTGTAGCAGTCCAAGGACAAAGGTCAGAGTGGGATCAAGGTGGAGAATTAAAATGACAGGCGGTGATGGAGGTATTCTGCAAAGTGGTCACTCAGTCCACATCATGAGCAGCGAATGCAATATACTAAATTGAAAGAAGTGCTGTTTAACTTTGAAGTAGTGTTTGGGGCCTTGAATGGTGAGAAGGGAGGAGGTGCAAGCCCATGTGTTTCATCTCCTGTGCTTGCATGGAAAGATGCTGTAAGAAAGGGAGGGGGTTGTTGGAGTTGACTGAAGAGTGGACCAGGATGTCAAGGAGGGAACAGTCCTCTTGGAATGCTGAAAGGAAAGTGGAAGAAATGTTTGTTGGCATCATGCTCTAGGTGGTGGTGGCCGAAATGGTGATGGTAGATCAGTTAAATATGGAGGCTGGTGTGGTGGAAGATGAGGACAAGGGGAGCCTTTTTGTGGCTCTGGGAGGTGGGGGATGTGTTTCAGGGCCCTGTCATCCATGGTCACAGGTTGGGTGGGGGGAATCCTCAGTTGATGAAAATGGAAGATATACCAGAAGTATTGGTACGGAGGTTTGCATCATCTGAACAGATGCAACAGAGACTGAACAACTGGGAGAATGGAATAGAGTCCTTTTTAAGGAACTGTCGTCAAGGTAGCTGTTGAAGTCTATGGGCTTATAATGAATATTGGTTGATAGCCCAACCCCAGAAATGGAGACAGAGAAGTCAGGTCAGGGTGAGAGCAGGAAGTGGAACCAATACAGTCATCAATGTACTGGAAAAAAGAGGGAGGGAGGGAGGGGGCCTGAGTAGGATTGGAACAAGGAATATTTCAGATATCCTACAAAAAGGCAGGCATAGTTGGGACCCATGCAGATACCCAGAGGAACATCTTTCATGTGAAGGAAGTGAGTGGAGTTGAAGGAGAAGTTGTTCAGTGTGAGAACAAGCTATGCCAGGTGGCTGAGGGTGGTGGTGGACAGGGACTGGTTGGGCTTCCTGCAGAGGGAGAGGGTGCACTGGGTTGGATGTCTGCACCTGTGGGAGACACAAAAAGAGATGATAGCCAGCGTAGAGAGTGGAAACCTCTGCAGTGCTGAGGCTACTCAGTATGTGACACACTATTGGACAGGGTGCAGTGTTCTGTACCCCCTTAATAACCACTTTGCCCTCTGAAATTACCAGGTGCACCAGGAGCTATGATTTGCCAGGCCCGACTGCCTCCTCCACCACTATCCTAACTGTCCAAGGCCGCTGCCTCCATGGGGGTGATTCAATAGAGGAAGGGCACCACTCATCCTGTCTGGGCCCTCTCCCTTGTGCTATGCACGAGTTACACCTGTAAGGATAAAACAGAACAAGATAAGGCATTCCTGTCCTCTGTGCCCAATGTTATCTGCCCCTACCATTAGGACCTGCGTATCTCCGTGGTAACAGGTCTTCAGCAGTGCTATGGCTGTGAGCCATTCAGCGGGTTCAGTAATTGCCCTGGGCGCAAACCCCTTCCACCTTCAGGAGCAGCATGTGCCCTGAGGCTGTTGTGGCTGCTGGAGGGTGCAAGCCCTGAGGCCTCTCTGGAATGTTGGGAGTTGCACCTTTTCAGAATGTATGAGGACGTTGAATCTTTTACAGCACTGGATCTAGGACCTCCCTGTGTCTCTTCTGCCACCCATGGAGGCAGCAATCTGGAGCCAGGCCTGTTTGGTCTCAGATGGTGGCCTCCTCCGGCCACCCCCTCTCCACCCCCTAGGTAAAGAACCTTCCTCCTCTCCCTCAAGGCCTCCAAGATGATACTCCGGTCCGAATCAATGAAGCAAGGGGTAACCCTATCCCGGAAGCTAGTCCTCCAGCTCTCCTGAGTCATCTCACCTCCCCTTGGATTAGTGGAAGGCTTTGGCATGATGCACAGTTTTTTCTTCAGGGAAGCTAGCAGCCTCAGCAATGGCTGCCGTGGGGAGTCTAAATGAGTCCTGTGCTTGATCCTGCCCCCACTGGCTCTAATTGGATGGGAAACCTATCTTCATTATCAGTTAAGGGCTCACCCACATGAAAATTGGAACTTCAGTTCGTTTTCTCCTGGAGGTGGGTTTCTGACCCAAAAACAGACCTGTCTCTTGTTTCCTGCCTCTGGAGAAAATTCAGTCCTCTGTGTGTTGCATCATCTTGCTTCATGTGTGAATTTTATCCTTTTGTATTTGCACATCGCTCAAATATAAATATGTTGGAGGGTGAACTAACTAAACACAGCTCTGGAATAAAGGAATTAATTTTCAAAACCACTTTCCCCCTTTCCCTTTCCCCTCGCCTGTATCTATCAATTCCTTGCTAGGGTACAGGTCCATTGGTACCACTTGGATTTCAGAACCTCCCTAAATTGTATCCATGCATGTTCCTTGTGACTGAGAGTCAGTAGCAACAATAAATTCACTTTATATAGAATCTTTAAGATAGGAAAAACATCCCAAGGCACTTCACAATGTGCAATGGAAAAATGGACAACTAAACAATGACGGAGTTAAGATTGCTGACCAAAAACTTGGCTCAAGAGATGCATTTCAGGATTTGTTGATAGGAGGGGGAGATGGAGAAGCAGTGAGGTTTAGGGAGCTAATCACAAAACATGTGGCCTAGGCAGTTGAAGGTACAGCTCCATCCTTTGCCCCATCATTGGTGAGTGATGCACAAGAGGCAGGATTCAGAGGAAGAGAGTTTTTGAAGGATTGAAGTTCACAGTGAGAGAGAAGCATGGACCATGGAGGCATTTAAATACAATTATCAGAATTTAAAATTTGGTGTGTTAAGAGATTTGGAGCCATTATAAGTTACCAAGGACAGGGTAATGGGTGAGTGGCATTTTGGAATAGGACATGGCCAGCAGAGCTGGCAGATATGAGTTGAAATGTACAGAGAGAGATGGTCGGGAGGCTGGCCAGGAGAGCTTTTAGAATAATCATATTTTGAAATGACAAAGACATGGCAGCTGGGCTGAGGAAGGGCAGAAACAGGGGTCATGTTAAGGAGGCAGAAATAGGTGGTCTTTGTGGTGGAGAGAATATGGGGTTGGAAGCTCATCTCGGTCGAATAGGATGCCACGTTTGTAAACAGTGTTGTTCAGTATGAGAAATACTGAATTGGCTGGGAGTCTAAAAGGTGCTAAAGCTAAAAAAAAAAAGCAACAAAATGAGCATTAGCTGATTGCATATTGCTATCAACATGAGTGATTTAGATATTTTCCATTTCATTTATGCATGTTAATTAACTTCCCTTGCATAGTCCAAGGGGACTTCTTTCATTTCACCTGACAATGTTAATAGTACTTGTTTCAATATAAATATTTATTCTCCTTCCCCATAAATACTAATCACCAGTAATAGAATGCCCTCTGTCTAATGTAATATCATACAGAAAGCTGATATTAAGGTGTTAACTTGCCTTGGTTTACTTTATTTTTCAAAAATAATCAGTCAATCTTTCAGTTTTATTTCTATACCAAATTGCAATGTATAATTTAATATTTCAACCAACATTGAGTTTTTTAAAAAAAGGAATAAAGGGAGAAGCATTAACATTAGATTTATTAAACTGGCAAGCTAATGTATTTTATTTAGGTATGTATAGAAAACCATACAACAGCACTGCATTAGTATAATGACTATATCTATGCATCAGTAAGCACTTGAGGAACATATCTTAACATGCTGATAGTGAAAACATGATATGCCAACAGTACCAATGATAATTTTAATTTTAGGTTGTATTCAAATGTATGGAAATAAATGTTAAATTATTCTGAAAAATCTGATTCCATTTTTTACATTTGGTTTCACATTAAAACTGGATGACATCAGGCAATATTTTCTTGCCAGTGTTCTCAATTGAGTTTTGAAGGCTCAAGCATGGATTTCTAATTGTGCATTTAAAGTGAGCTAGAAATAAAAGGGGAACTGTGTTCAATTAGCCCCAATGGTAAGGTCACTTGGTACAAATTGCATTTAGTAAGTCACAGGCAAGAATGTAGACTGGCAATATCTCTAGGTAATGATGTGACAGCAATTGCAGTGGTGTCAGTTTGCTCAACTTGTTATGCTTCTGGTGAAATCAGATAATCATTGAAGCAAGGCTTGCTGTATCTAAAATCACACTAAGTCAAAGACCAGCAATATCAAGTATAAAATAATGCAGCACTGAAATTTTCCTTGTCTTCAGCTGATTTTTAGCTACGGACATGGTACACACAGATTCTGCTAGAACCAGATAACGCTTCCAACAAGGTAAATGCTAAAAAGGTTAAACCCTGGAAACATCAAGCCTGGCATTCTACAGTTCTGATGTGACCTTTTGGGTAAGGATCACTTCATTTTCTGTCCTTACCAATATCTAACATTAATGAAGAGCTCATCTACAGTCATCTGTTTTTTTTAAGGCTGCCACTCCTAAATTAAAACCAAGTTTGAGATCCCTTTTACTCAAACAATACCTTCAGTATGAACAGTGGTGATTTTGAAACCCAATGACTTGATAAACACTCGCATGCAATTTTGATTTTTCTAAAAATAGCAAATGTGCCCACTATGCTTAAATCTAGCTAGCTAGCTAAACAAACCAAGGATTTCTCTTCACCCTATCCTGAACCAATAGTGATCATCCGCTTCCAATATGCCATGCGTATTGGTTATAATCCAACAATCCCATTCACTTCCATGACTGCTTCGAGTGTAGTCATGATACTTGTGTGAAAGTTGTTCCTTGATAGCAAGATAGAATTTTGGCCTTATACATCCTGATAATATGCAGTCAGCAGCCAGTAAATACTTTTCAGACATATTCATGAAGTTTTGAAAGTAATTTCTGATTCATTTGAATGCTTGAAAAATATGAGTAGATCAGTTGAATTAGTTTGGTTTCTTACCATTGACTAGATGTATGCAACATGGTAAAATTTGTAAACATTTAGGGCTTTGGCTAACATTGGTTTTATTCCATGTATAAGTATAAAATCCAAGAACAGCCTCTGAGCTCTACAGTGCACCACTATACCTTCTTGATAAACTGATATTGCAGGATTTACTGAGATCACCACAAACATTCACCCATAATTCTCAGCAATAACTATTTACTGTACTCTGCAAATAGTACAACCAGATAAACCAGGCAGCTGAGAAAGGTTTACAGTATTTAGAGACAGAAGTAATGTAAGGAATTGTGGCTTAAACCAGTTTTTTTGTTTTGTTTCATGGGATGTGGGCATCGCTGGCCAGGCCAGCATTTTTTGCCCATCCCGAACAGTTGTTTAGCAGCAAATGTGTTCACATCAATGATTACAAGAAACATGAAAAAGTACTTGTGCTTGACCAAATCAAAAAAGGTAATGTTTTTTAAATTAGAAAAATCTGTTTAAATTATTTAATATAGTTAAAATATCTTCATGTATTTTATTTGCAAAGTTTTATTTTGGTATATTTAGTTTTAGATATTTAATATTTCTATTATGTTTAACTTGTCTTAATAGGCTATAGTGGATGCATCATTTACATCTGGGTCTTTTGGATTAATATAATTAAACTAGAGTATTTATTAAATCTGATATTTTGCTGAAGCTTTTCATCTTGCACTCATCAGGACAATTTGAAAGAATGCCAATGTTGGGGAAAGCAACAAATTTATACTATATAAGAGAGTGCTGATTGGTTGGCAAGTGGACTCTGGTAGAGGCGTTGCCATGGAGAATACACTAGTTTATGGTAACTGACCGTTAATTGCCAAGCTTTGTTTGAAATTTTAAACCAGGCAGTTTGACTCTGGTCAAGGCGTTCCCTGAGGAATGAACCAGCAAATGGCTGTCATTTATTTTGTTTAGCTGAAACAGGCGCAATGTGTGTACATGTTCTTGCTGTCTGCAAAGAACAGGGCCCTGTGTATTAATACATATAGCTTTCAGTACATGCAAAGGCACCATACTGCGAGCCCGACTGACTATCTTAAATTGGTTGTCAGCGTAAGTCTTAGCACACTGAACATTATTTAGCAAACGTTGTCCAATCGTGGAATCGCATCTAATGTTGGACACTGTTTTGAGTTTTACAAGCACGGGTTGGTTGGGTATAGTATGTACCTTGCCTGTTGTGAACAGTGGAAGGGACATGTTTGATACGATCCACCAGTCTTTGGGACATATGGCCTAAATACCTAGCAGCACATTGGCATTGAAATTCATAAATCATATCACTTATTTGTGTGATGGGCAGAATGTCTTTTTGGCTTGATGTGGCGAACATCACACGTGTTGCTACTGCACAGTAGCAGCATGAAACCGCTATTAATTTTTGCTGATTTACGCCTAACCTCTTTTGGATCCTGGTGTTCAAATCTGTGTCCCACTCTGAGCTGCCATTCAATATACCTGACTTGCTGTGCCCAATAGCAAACCATATTGACCTGTTGCAGATTGTCTTCAGCCCATTGTATTTTATGCCGTACTGTCATTTCCTCTACTTCAAGTACAGACTGATCCTATTACTCTCTTTCATACCATCTCCTTCAGCGCTCCTAGATTTTGAGAAACTCTCTCTTTTTTTCCCCTGCTCCCTGTGAATCAGAATGGCAAAGGCTGGAAAATTAGTTCGTAAAGTGTATTCGGGACAATTTCTTAGAGTAGTATGTTCTAGAGCCAACCAGGGAACAGGTTATTTTAAACCTGTTAATGTGCAATGAGACAAAATTCATCAATAACCTCATGGTAAAGGAGCCTCTAGGCAACAGCGATCATAACATGATAGAATATCACATTCAGAAGGGGAAAGCGTGGGTCTACGACTAGTATTTTAAACATAAAGGTAATTATAAGGATATGAAAGCAGAGCTAGCTAAGGTGAATTGGGAAACTAGGTTAAAAGGTAGGACAGCAGAGATGCAATGGCAGGCTTTTAAGGAGATATTTAATTACCTCAGCAAAGATTTATCCCTGTGAGAAAGAGAATGCATTATCCATGGCTAAATAAGGAAGTTAAGGATAGTATCAAATTGAAAGAAACACTGCACAAATCTGCAAAGTTGAGTAGTAGGTCAATAGATTGGATAGATTCTACGAACCAGCAAAGAATGACATTTTAAAAAAAAAGAGAAAGCAGAGTATGAAAGAAAGGTGGCTAGTAATAGAAAAAACAGGATAGTAAGAGTTTCTGCAAGTATTTAAATAGGAAAAGAGTAACTAAAGCTAGTGTTGGTCCTCTAGATAGAGTCTGGGGATTTGATAATGGAAGACGAGGAAATGGCAGAGGTGTTGAATAGGTACTTTGTGTCTCTCTTTACTGTAGAAGACTTAGAAAATTTCTCAAAGCTACTTGAAAATCAAGAGGTGAAACGGAGGGAGGAACTTAAAACAATCAGCATCACCAGGGAAAGGTGCTGGGAAAACTGAAGGCTGACAAATCCCCAGGACCAGATGGCCTGCATCCTAGGATCTTAAAGGAAGTGGCTGCAGAGAAATTCGAGGCATTGGTAGTAATCTTCCAAAATTCCATAGATTCTGGAAGGGTTCCAGCGAATTGGAAAATAGCAAATCTAACACCTCTATTCAAGAAGGGAGGGAGACAGAAAGAAGAAAACTATAGGCCAGTTAGCTTAACATCTGTCATAGGGAAATACTAGAGTCTATTATTAAGGAGGTTACAGTGGGATATTTAGAAAATCATAATGATATTGGACAAAGTCAACATGGTTTTGTGAAAGGGAAATTGTGTTTAATTTATTTGAGGTCTTTGAGGAAATAACAAGCAAGGTGGATAAAGGGAACCTGTCAATATGATGTACTTGGATTTCCAGAAGGCATTTGATGAGATGCCACATCAAAGGCTGCTAGACAAGATAAGAGCACATGTTGGGCTGAATTTTACCGGCCCCTCGACAACGTGGGTCGCGGTGTGGGGTTTGATGAAATTCCGCAAGGAGAGGCCCGTCTCGACCCGTGACGTTGAGAAGGGCTTGCCGCATATTATCGGTGGCAGGGGATCTCAGTGCGGCCCCCTACCACCTGGTGGCGGGTGCTTCATCTCAAATATTTAAATTTAACATTAAGACTTAAATGTACTTATCTGTAGGCAGCTGCCGATCATCGGGGGCATTGGGGAAAGGCCTCCACATCGTCACTACTTAATAAAAATTTGCACTTGGGCACCTTTTTATATATGGAAATTAATTGTAAGGGCTTAAAGCCCTTTAAAAATGGCACCATTGCCAGGGACGCAGCGGCTGCCCCCTCTACGTCATCAGGGGCAGCTGCTCCACCCACTCCAATTAAATAAGCCCCCGCAATATCGCGGGGGCTCCTTGGAGGCACTTCTGTGTCGGAAGGCCGCCGAGTTGAAAACGTCCCGCCGCAGAGTGCGGCGTGCGATTAAACTTCAGGCCATTATAGGGGGTAACCTATTTGCATGGATAAAGGATTGGTTAGCTAACAAGAAGCAGAGCAAAGCGATAAATGGGTCTTTTTCAGTTTGGCAAGCTGTAACTAATGGAGTGCCACAAAGATCAGTGCTGGAGCCTCAACTATTTACAATTTGCATCAATGACTTGGATGAAGGACCAAAATGTATGTACCTACAACTCCCCTTCTCTACTACTGCTGAACCCATAGATCCATCTTTCAACTGAGACATGATGCCAAACGGCCTTTTTTGTAAGAGATGAAAATTAAAAAATATAGCCAAAGGAATATGAAAATGTGATTTCATCTGAAATTTGACAATTGAAAAATTTGATCCTTTAAAAATGGCAGTAAAAATATCTATCATTGTTGACCTTTTCTGTCAATGTAAATAGTGATTTGAGTACATAATGTCCTACATTGCAACAGGTGCTACACTTCAAAAGTATTTAATTGGCCGTAAAATGGTTTAGAATGTCGTGAGATCCTAAAAGGCGCTATATAATTGCTAGTTCCTTCTTATGGCGCAGAAATTCCTGAAATGACGACGAGACTGGACTTTATTCCTCTCCCTTTTGATCACACAATAATTTTGCCGCAAATTGTTGGAAATGCGAATTGATAATGCCACAGCGATGTCAACATTGCGTTCGGGACCTCATGAACGGCATGTCCAATCGTGTACCTCCTTATACAATGAAGCAAAAAGGTAGAGAAAGAGACTGAGCAAAAAACAGGGAGAAGGCTAAATTAGAAATAGAAAGAGAAATCGAGGAAAAGGAAGGTTAGATTGAAAGGGAGGAAAATTGGCAAAAGTAAAGCAAGAAAAAAATTAAGTTAAAATTTTTAAAACCTCTAGGAACAAATTATTACCTGTGAAAATGAGATTGAACAGTATAATTGCTCCCTTTCTGAGCATCCAAGGTTGAGTGTGTGAAAGAACATCAATGAAATCATTTAACAGGGTCCTGAGGTAATTATCTACCCTAAGTTGTTGCGGTGAGAATAATTCACATTAATGGCACAAATCCAGCAATTTACATATGAACTAGGAACTGGAGTAGGCTATTCGGCCCTTCGAGCCTGCTCCGCCATTGTATAAGATCATGGCTGATCTGTTTGTGAATTCAACTCCACTTTCCTATCTACCCCGGAAACCCTTTGACTCCCTTGTTTGTCAAGAATCTGTCTACCTCTGCCTTTAAAAACATTCAGTGACCCTGCCTCCACCACTCTCTGGGGAAGAGAATTCCACAGACTCATGACACTCAGAGAAAAAAATTCTTCTCATCTCTGTTATAAATGGGAGATCCCTTATTTTTAAACGTGCCCTTTAGCATTAGTCTCTCCCACAAGGGGAAACATCCTTTCAACGTGAACCCTGTCAAACCCCCTCAGGATCTTATATGTTTCAATAAGATGACCTCTTATCCTTCTAAACTCCAATGAATACAGACCCAACCTATCCAACCTTTCCGCATAAGATAACCCTATCATCACAGGAATCACTTGAGTGAACCTTCTCTGAACTGCTTCCAATGCAATTATATCCTTCCTTAAGTAAGACGACCAAAAACTGTGCACAATACTCTAGATGTAGTCTCACCAATGCCCTGTACAACTGTAGCAAAATATCTCTACTTTTATATTCCATTCCACTTGCAATAAACGACAACATTGTATTTGCCTTCTTAATCACTTGCTGTACCTGCATACTAACTTCTTGTGTTTCATGTACGAGGATACCCAGATCCCACTGCATCTCAGAGTTCTGCAATTTCTCTCCATTTAAATAATATGTAGCTTTTCTATTTTTCCAGCCAAAGTGGACAAGTTCATTGTTACGGTCAAGTGAAGAGGGGTCGAAGGGCTTCCCTCTTTTCTCTCTTTGTTTGATTTAATTCTTTTTTGAACTGAATATACTGGCCAATTCAGTAGATCTTAACAAAGAAAGAGGTTAATTTTATTGTACTTAAACCGAACTAATTAAAATAATATACTAAGCACCAACTTTCACACACACTCTCTCACACACAAATAGGTTACAGAGTGGGGAAGGGTAGATTGGTTGAGTTAGAGTCCTTTTTTTAAAATAAAGTGTACAGTCTGTGGAATTTGGTGATTCGGCTGGCTTCCGGCTGAATTTAGTGATCCTGAGGCTTTTAGTTCGAAGAGATAGATGACTGGTTCAGTGGGTCTCTTAGAGACCGCAAAGCAGATGATTTCCTCCAATGGGGTTTCTGATTGTTGCTGGAGTATGCAAAGGTGGTCAGTCAACAGGCAGGATTGAAGCTTGCAAGCTGGAATGGAGAGAGAGAGAAGGACCCCCACTTGGATCTGCAAATGAGAGTCCAGATGCTGCTGCTGTAGAGAAAATGGCAGCTTCAAAAAAAAGGGAGGGGCTTGTCACATGGCAGTCAGTCAGTGAGTGATACAAGCATAGTAGTTAGCAGTATTTTTTCTTTCTAAAAGGAAAAGAACATGCAGTCCCCTTAAACTTCCTGGGTCTTGGTTCTTGCTGGGATGAACAAGTATTTCATCTCCCTCCTCAAAGGACTTGCAATGTAGAATGCAGTATTGCAAATTAGGTGGCCATCTTAAGCTGCTAGCAAAGTCATCTCTCATCTGTTCCTTTTGTCTTAAATACTAATGAGATAAATCTATACATGAAAAAAACCCTTATTCCCTTAGCCCTCATGCGCGCACACACACATACATTCAAAAAGAGACGATTAACCAGTTTCAGAAGGGGGTTTTGGGCTATAACTGTTTCTGAGGGATTGAAGGAATAATAAAAAAATGAGGCTCATGTTCTAATAGGATGTTTTTGGTGGTATGAAGTTTCCCAGAGTTGCCACTCGAAGACTCTCTCGGTGAGCTTGATGAACAGTCTGTGATGGGTAGGTGTTCACGGCAGTTTAACTGCAGCAGTATCACAGGTCTTCCATCAGGGGTGTAGCAATAGATCTACTTGGGTTTTAAAGCAGCAGTCTAGCAGTAGAAGAATTCTTCAGATTTCAGGATTTTCTTAGAACACAGGAAGTAGCAGGAATATCACTGGATGCAGAAATTCTTCAGAGACCGGAGGCAACAGGAATCTGCTACCTTTCAAATGCATAATTCCTTTTCAAGCAATGAGAGTCTCCTTTTACAGAGAGAGATAACACCTTTCTGGGTCTTGTATCTCTGGCTCCAGGCAGGTCAAGCAAAGATTTCAAATGCCTGTTCTTTATCCAATTCACAGGCTCTTAAAGGGTCCAAAGTGAAAAAGCACCTTCCTGAACATGGTTACATATCCTGACACACTGTCTTCCCCCTTGTCACTCAAGCTGCTCTGAAGAAAGATCAACTCCCTGTGATTTCCTTGAAACTGCTGACCTCCCTGTCCTTTTGCAAGTTTAACTTCCTTTCAAACACTCAAAGTTCAGCTCTTTGTTCTGAACTTCCTTTGAAAACATTGATGGAATTCCAACTATTTTAGCAGGTATCCCTCACTGAGCAAAATCCTTCTTTCATTTTTTCTTTTGGAAACCCGTAGAAGTCCAAGATTGTAGTACAAAAACAAAACCTTTTGTGACACTATTTTGGTTTCAGAACAAAAATCTACCAACCAGGTTTTTTTAAACAACAAAGTTATGAATTTATTATAAAACGAGACTTATTCAGTAAAGATGCAGAACTTATTAACACACAAGTTGAAATATGAAAGTATAAATATATTCCCTTCTAAATAGCCCAACACACACACAGCAGTTTAAGAAGAAAGTGAAGAAACTTTCTCCGCAGAGATCAACTTTACAAAAACAAAAGTACTTTGGACAAATACTTATTAATTCTTGAAGAAAAAAGGATAAGTTATGAAATGTTCCAGATGACATTTGGTCTGGTGCCCTGGTATACGTAAGCAGGTGTCACTAGACACTGGCGGTTGGCACTGGGATCTTTCTGGAGCAGTTCTGTTTAGGAAATGTCAAAAAGTCTTGCAGGCTTTTTGGGAGAATTACTGCATCAGTGAGTTCAGCTATCATATTGGATTCTCAGAATACATTTCAACACAGGTGGCAAAGAATGAATTGGGTAACTTCTCTTCTGGCAGAGCACACACCATCTGCGCATTCAAACAGTTCAAAAATGAAACCAACTCCTGACAACCATAAATCTAGACCTGTGACTTTTCTCTGAACAACTCCAACAGCCAACGAGGCTCCTGTTGTTTACTTAGTATAAGACTTGTGACTTTCAGTAAGTTTGTTTTTAAACAAAGTCCCAAGTGTCGTTCCAGTGACACCTTTTTTAAAAACAAAGTCCAGCCTCTCCTCAAATATTCTCCCCAGTCTTTTACACACAAGTCCTCAAAAATATTAACAATGGAAGCACATTCGTGACAATATGGATTGTAAATGTTTGAAGTCCCAGCACTGATCCCTGTGGCACCCCACTAGTTACATCTTGCCAACCTGAAAAAGACCCATTCTCTACAGGAAGCACTCTCTGCTTCCTGTAAGCTAACCAATCCTTTATCCATGCTAATATGTTACCCCCTACACCATGAGCTCTTATTTTGTTTAGTAACGTTTGATGTGGCACCTTGTCAAATGCCTTCTGGAAATTCAAGTACACCACATCCACAGATGCCTCTTTATCCACATTGCTGGTTACTTCCTCAAGGAACTCTAATACATTAGTCAAACATGATTTCCCTTTACAAAACCATGTTGACTCTGCCTGATTGCACTGAGATTTTCTAAATGACCTGCTCTCACCTCCTTAATAGACCAAGGCAGGAGTAATACATTGTTAATTCAGTCCCACTACTCCACAGGTCACAGCAAATTAGTAAAGTTTCCCACCTACCGGAAAAATAGCCAAGCTAATCACTTTATTTATCCCCAGAATAAAGCATGCCAAACCAGGTTTCTTTAACAACAACAAAATTAACTATTTATTAATAAATCAAGTTTTAAAAGATAATGAGATTAATCTCTATGTATGAAAAGGTTTTATAACTCCTTAATCTTCCTAACCCTTATGCACACATGTATATTCAATTACCAACAGTTAATGGGGAACATCGTTATATTGATTTTATAACAGTTTCTGAGGGATAATAAAAATAACTGGGTTGTTTCCAGATCGGTGAGGTGCCCCAGAGTCATATAGTCAGATGCCACTCAAAGTCTCCAGGTGAAATTAATGAACAGTCTGTGGTGGGTAGGTGTTCAAGGTAGTTTGTTTGCAGCAGGCATCACACAGGTCTTTCAGCAACAGGTTGTAGCAACAAGTCTATTTAAATTTTAAAGTAGCAGTCTAAGAGTAGAAACTTTCTTGAGATTTCAGGAACCTTTTTTATTAGTTTGTGGGATGTGGCTGTCGCTGACTAGGCCAGCATTTATTGCCTATCCATAATTGCCCTTGAACTGAGTGGCTTTCTGGGCCATTTCAGAGGGCATTTAAGAGTCAGCCACATTGCTGTGGGTCTTGGAGTCGCATGTCGGCCGGTTCGGGTATGGATGATAATCCTCCTTCCCCAAAGGACATTAGTGAACCAGATGGGTTTTTTCAACAATCGACAATGGTTTCATGGTCACCATTAGACTAGCTTTTAATTCCAGATTTTTTTTTAATTAATTGAATTCAAATTTCAACATCTGCCATGGTGAGTTTTGAACCCATGTTCCCAGAGTGTTAGCCACGGCCTCTGGATTACTAGTCCAGTGATATTACCACTACGCCACCACCTCCACCGAACTTCCAAAAATACAAAGGTCACCAGAACTTACTCTCAGTAAAGGAGCCTTCGCCACAGAGCACAGCATCTACAAAACTCACTTGTGAGGCAGGGATTCTTGACTGGACACAACAGCAACCTGCCACACCTGAAACACAGGCTGCTATTCTCCAAAGCAGTGTTTCTCCACAGAGTATAACAACTTTTTTTTCTGGGTCTTTTCCTCTCTCTCCAGGCAGGTAAAAACCTCACTTTAAATGTAGCATTTTTTCCCTTGAAATACAAAGCTAATTTTCAGAGAGATCAGATCTTTTTTCTCTGGTCTACCAGCGAATCACAGCTCCAGCCACTGCTAGCTGTTCTGTTTCTCTCTCTGCAGAACTGAAACTAAAGTCTTTCCACAGAAGTCATAAGACCATCGTAAAATCTTCCTGTTGCTTGGATACAAATTGCTTTGCAGCCTGCACTCTACACCAAATGTAAACATTCAGTCACTTTTCACAGGTTTTTTTTCAGTCTTAAAGGCACACAGACTTCCTAGTTTTTTCAAAAAACTTTTTAATGACCACATGCAGGCTGTCTATCAGGGACACCCTTCTGTGGCTGTGCTAACCTTTATAATCTTAGGAGCTGTGTGCCTAATATCAGATAATGCACTGATGCACTGCGAGTGGTTTATTTCTGTATCCTTTTCCCTTCTTTCTCCATTTCCTTTTCAATTTGTTTCTTTATTTCCTTTGTTCTCATTTTTCATGTTCAATTGTTTATTCTCTCTTTCCTCTCCTTTCCTTCATTTCTCAGTAACTCTTCCCTCGAGTTGATTGCAAATGAAAAGGCAAATAATTAAAAAAAAAAAAGCAGGTCTCCAGTGGCTTTGCAACCTAAGTGCAACTTTAAGACAATTCCCCAACACTAAGACTTTTCAGTGACCATGTTGGTTCTTCTGTTAGCTTGGGACATTTTGTTTTTTTCTCTTGGCTTCTTTTCTCACTTGTAATCCTCTTCTTTTTTTTCTGATCCTATCTTTATTTCCCATCAACCCAAGCTTGGTGCATATTTCACTTTCAGCCTGTACCCAGTGACAGCATACCAGAGGTAACACCCCAATCCATGGAATTCTAAACAGTATCTCGGGATGACCACTGTTTTATAATTTACATATTGTAGGGTTCCATGCTATAATGGATGTGTCCTCTAACTCGCCAGAAACATTACAACAGCAAATTAGTTTCAAATTTGGTAGTGTTCATTTAAACTAGATTTGAAAATACAATGTATTCACCGTTTTACTGATTTCGTAAGACGGCAATGTTTATGATGGTTGTTTTCATCAACAGACCGATAGAAAAATAGCTCTGATCTTGATATGATATGATCATATATAAAAGTTTAGATTTTAAGTGGCAACCAACTTCACTCTTAACATTGAGCTAGCTTCAGATTGCAAAGTAAATGTTTAATCTATTTACGTTTCATTGCAAAGGAAATATTTATTAAGTTATTTCACCGTTGGTTTTTCAATGCTCTCTTGGTTACACAAAGTCTTATTCATAGTGGGTACAAGTTGGAAAATTGGAGCCTAAATTGGTGTACAGTGGAGTAGGGACGTAATGTTTTGTGATGAACGTTTTGGAGGGAAGACTACAGGCAAGTGTGAATTTGCATGGGATAATTGTTAAAATTTCTTGTCTCCTATCAGGAAGACTTTTCCAGTAATTACCAGCTATTGGTGAAAGATGGGATTTGTATATTTGAAATTCCATGAGGTTTCCAGGTCTATTTTATCCATAATGGGCCAAAACTTTTATTTGCTAGCCTTGCGCACTCTTGACCTTGTTAGTGTTCCCCGAGTCAACGTATTTACATAAAGTAGACTGCACCAGTTCCAGTTTTAATCACTTTCATTTCAAGAAATGAGTGTGGGAACTAGCAATGGCATTAGTGGATATGGCCCAAAAACATTTTTTGTAAGCTAGTTTACCCATTGCAAATAGATGTTTTACGATTGGCATGGTTTCCCCGTTGTAATCATTGAACAAAACAGGAGCCTCTCATGCTCTTAGCAACAATGGATAGCATGGAAACACAAGAATTATATTGTATGACACCATTCCAGCATTTGCATGTGTCCGCCCATTTATGGGCACATGCACCCACAGGATGATCTTGTACCACATAAGTTCTTTGTGCTTGCTCACAATGGTCTGGTGATTTCAGTAGGTGGAGGGAAAAGGTGCAGGATTTTATGCCCCCTATGGTGGGGGGGTGGGGGGGGGGGCAAGTATGGAGGCAGGTGGGCATGAAAATTCATGCCATCAGCTGGCATAACATTCCTGCTCCCAGGCCATTTACTCAGATGCAGGATGGGAGGGTTCAGCAGGGCAACCTGCCTGTAAGCAGCGGGTAGCCAATTAGGGGTATTTAAATGCCGATTAAGACTATTGTCAGAGGCTGACTGGAATTTTCTAGTCAGGCCCCGGGCCCCCTGAGGCATCAGGGACTAGGCCAACTGCCTGGAGGTGGCCTCCCAGTGGCAGACTTTGAGGTCCTCCTCGACTCCCTGACTGCAGCTGTGGCCACAGACCACATTGTGGAGGTGTTTCTCACCCTTCTCCTCCCCCCACCGCAATGGTGACCCATGAGTCTTTTTTAACCCAACAGCTTAAAAAGTTCAAGGTTGAGGTGCCTCCCTCTCTGCCTCTCTCTGTCAACAGAATTGCTGGATGCTGCTCCTTTCAAGCTGGAGAGCCTCGTATTGGCCCTCCTTAGTTGAACAGCAAGCCTGCCCTCTGGCCAGTAGTTGGCCAATTCGGGGGGAAATCCACTTCTGGGTGCGGGGTTGTGACCCTTATTTTGACCTCTATGTTGGGATTCCTACCCAAAGCCTGAAATCATGCCCACCCTCACTTGTCCCAAATGTCGCTTTTTGTACTCCTAAAAGGAAGCAGACACTTTCAATAAAAGTTGAGATGTTGCAGACAGGCTCCTGAGAATTATTCAAATAGTCAATTCTGAACACAATTCTGACACCATGTAGGTTGAAGATTTAACACTCCTCGATCTTTTGTGATGAGCAGAAGATGTTGCAGAAGTTTGGAGGAAAATGAAAACAACATTTGTTTGCAGCAGCAGGAGACCTGAAAGATAAAACAGGATGGTATTTTACTTTTTGCGATGCCAGTATTGGTGATAAATGTTGTTTGAAAGTATTAATAGACAAATTAGAGGAAAATGTCATAACTCATAAGAACATTGTGCATGAAAAAAACATGTTTAATACTAAATTTCAAGCTTGAGAAGGAAGCATTGATCAATATGTAGTAGATTTCTCAAGACTTGGCCTTTTTAGTACAGATCCCTCATAGACAGTGTTGTTGAAGACAGAATTGTAATCTGAATAATAGATCAAGTCAAAGTCAGATTATTAAGAGAAAATAGTCCAGATTGACAGAAAACAATTGATTTTTTTTTCCACAGCAGCAGAAGCCAATAAATGCAGTTAGAACACCAATACAAATATTAGTCATGTAGAGCTGTCACTCCATACAATGGGGAGAGAAAAAAATCAGATTAGGCTGGTCAACATAGATCATGAATTGTAATTACTGTGTTAAATCATGAGAGGAAAAAAATGTCAAATGTGAATGTGGCGTAAAAAAGAAACCAATTTGCTAAAGTATGTAAATCTATCCTTTGTCAGACAAGAAAAGAATATAAAACAAAGTTCCTCGTGTGGAAAACAGTAAGATAAAATAAATTAATTTTAATGGATTAGATTCAGGCAATAGACAGCAGACCTCAAGATAAATGACAACTGTTCGTAGCAGTTCAGTTGTGTCAAATATGTAAGAAATTAAACACAAAATTCAGCAAGTGTACTGTGATGTATTATGGCCACAGGATCGAGCCAAAAGGAAAATGTGACTTGTTAATGCAAAGATAAAGGGCCTGATTTTCCTTTCAAGATTGGGAATGGACGTTGGGTCTGTTTCTGGGTCCCGATCCTACCCCCGGGGGGAAGCAGTCAAGCCCCTGATTTTCATGGGGGCGGCCTGTTAATTGGCAGATTGGGCAGCCAATTAGGCTTGGGGGTGGGAACACAGGCGGGTCTGAAAGCGTGGGGGCCTGATTTAAACAGACTATGACAGCCATTACAGTGGCTGCTGTTTTGGTGCATCAAATGCTGCATACTAATGGAGCAGGAAATGCAGAGGGCTGGAACCTGAGGCAGGGCTGGCCCTTGCTTTGCTTTGCTGATGCAGACCTGGAAGCCCTCCTCAAGGCAGTGAGAGGAGGGAGGTTCGCTTTCCAAAAGGTGGCAAGAGAAGACCACGCTTTCAAACCAAGCAAACCTTGGTTGAGTGCAGGAGAAGGTTCAATGAGAAATTTAACAGTGGGATTGCCCCCTCTGGTGGCTTTGTTGTGCACCATTTTCTCCAAGATAATTGCGTGCATGATGAGAAAACTAGTAGTTGAAGATTATTTGGCAAATGGCATGGTCGAGCTGAAGTAAGAGATGTAGTGGCATCAGCATCAACTCACCAAGGCTCCTTGCACAGCAGTTTCGAAACCTGCGACCTCTAGCACCTAAAAGGACAAGGGCAGCAGACACGAGGGAACACCACCACGTGCAAGTTCCCCTCCAAGCCACTCACCATCCTGTCTTGGAACTATATTGTCGTTCCTTCACTGTTGCTGGGCCAAAATCCTGGAACACCCTCCCTAACAATACTGTGGGTGTAACTACACCACATGGACTGTAGTGGTTCAAGAAGGTGGCTCACCACCACCTGCTCTAGGGCAATTAGGGATAGGCAATAAATGATGGCCTGGTCAGCGACACCCACATTCCAAGAATGAATAAATGAAAATAAAAGCTTATTACAGTGGAGGAAAGAATTTTAAGGTTGTGCATGTTAACAAATGCTTTTGGGGGAACTGGGTGCACAGTGCAAGATCCTAAGTCAGAGTGCATTGTGACTGGTTAATAGTGCAAATGTTGATTTAAGAGGCTGAAGAATGTTCTGGCATCCAGGTGGGCAAAGGAGAAAAGGGTGTAATACATTGGCAGTTGCAGTGAGGTTGTTGAAATTCTTACAGCACGGGTTTGCATCCCTGGGGGTGAGAGGCTGACTCACTCCAGGTGCCATTTATGCTATTCCTGGCAGACTCATTGGTGCAAGCACTGAGGAATTGGTGCCTCCTTAACTACCTTTCCTCATGGAGGGCTTGGAAGCAGGAGTCAGAAAAATGTGTTTTTTCTTCGGTGCCTGATCGAGTGCCATGCCCTGTTTCCTTGTTTGGCTGCCTTCTGCAGAGAGTTCTGCTGAAGACATCCTTGAAAAGTATGAGGAAAATGATTTGAGATTTGCAGGGAAGCTATCAGGGAGTTAAGTACTGCTCCTTTCCAAATGGTTGTTCTACAGCCTGCTGCTTCCATGTTCAGGCTGACCTGTATTTTTAAAGGTACTCAAGTACCCAGCAGCTTGCATTTGTTTTACATCGTATTTGCAGCAGTCACCATTCTGATGAAACTGCAGTGATCCAGAAGATTTCTCGAATGCTGGTGGGCCCAAATCTTCTTTTAATGCCATAACAGTACAATTCACTACATGGAAATTCTCCCCCTTTGTGCTGTAATGTGGGTTATGTAACTCCTTTCATTGACTTCTGTTTAAACTCTTTCATGGCCTTGGATTTCCCTATCCCTTCAGCTCTACAACCCCCTCCCTGAACTCTGTTTCTCTGACTGCGGTCTCTTGTGAAGATCGTCTAGGGGAGCCACAGCAATCGGCCGAACCAAGAAGGGCTTATCCGTGGTTGAGGCTGTACCAGACTCTCCTTTAGTTATCTCCAGATTTCCAAGCGACAGTTTCAACAAAGACTGTGGATCTCCAGGGAGGCCATGACCAACTTATCCACCACACTGCAGGACATCCGAAGCCCGTGGGCCTGAAGATCACCATACCACTCAACTTCTATGTGTCTCACTCTTTCCAGGGATCCACTGGGGACATATATGAGGTCTCCCATGCAGCAGCCCACCACTGTATCAAGGCGGTGAACAATGCCCTGTTTGAGAGGGCCAGCGACTCTGTGCACTACGGGACCGACCCTGACAGTTAAGATGAGAGGGCCATCAGACTTGGAGCCATCACTAGATTTCCACAGGTGCAAGATGTCATCAGTTGCATGCATGTGGTCATCAAGGATCCCACAGAGCAGCCAGTGCCTTAATCAACAGGAAGGGCTTCCATTCCATCAATGTTCAACTAGTCTGCGACCACCGAATGTGTTTCCTGCAGGTGTGTGCCTGCTTCCTGGAAAGCAGCCATGATGCCTACATACTTTAAGAGTCCAGGGTGCCACAGATTTTCCAGCCCCGCACTATCCTTCAGGGATTGGTTCTTGGGGACAAGAGCTAACTATTGAAGACAAGGCTACTGACGCCTGTGAGGAAACCTCACACTGCAGCGGAGGAGAGGTAGCACATCTGCCACAGCTCCACACGAGCGACCATGAGCAGGCCTTTGGGTTGCTGAAGATGAGATTCCAGTGTCTGGGTCGATCTGGTGGAGCCCTGCAGTATGCCCCAGCGAGGGTCTCGTGTATCATGGTGGTCTGCTGTGCTCTGTACAATGTAGCATTGCAGAGGGGGGGAAGCCTTGCATCAGGAGGACGTGATTGATTGCCATTCCTCATCCGACAAGGAGAATGTCAAGCAGACAACATGGGATGATGAAGCCCTTGCACCAGAAGCAAGGGCCATTGAGAGATGTGCAAGAGAGGCTCAGGACAATCTCTTACATACCCGGTTTCTGTCACCATGATGCCCGTTCCAAGGAGCTGTGTGTCACCTCTTTCCTATTACACTCCTGTGCCTTCTCCACAGGCTCACTAGGCGCACGTACAAAGCTGAGAAAGTGCCCATACGCACCCTACTCCTGCACTGGCAGCCCATTTGAGGGAGCAGGTGTGAAGGTGGCATCTGATAGGGCAGCAAGGAAAGCAGAGATTCTCAGCAATGAAAGTGACCTCCATTTATTGAAACAATACCCGATAACAATACCAAGTTGTACACCCCCTTGAAACCCCAAATGTGTCTAGGTACTCTTCTCCATGCGCTTCCCTGTGCTTCTATGCAATGCTCCCCCTGCAACTGAGGTGGAGGTAGGCTGCTGACTGCGCTGCCCTGTGGCCTGGGATGATTTTGGCAAGAGTCCTGTGGCTGTTTGAAACCTGGAAGGCCCTGGCTGACTGAGGGGTTCCTGCACAGGTTCAGGAGCCTCCTCAATCACCGCAGCTACTGGAGCTGGGTTCACTGGCAGCGGGGCTGAGGAGCCACTGTCCACACTCGGAGCGCCCTGAGGGGAGCCCCCAGATTTGGAGGTCAGCCTCTCCTTCTCCCTTTCAAGGTTCACTTGAACCTCCCTGAGGACCATAGACTGACAAGGACCTGGAGAAGACACGGGGTGCCTTGTCCCCCTCCCAATTTGCCACTTCTGCATTGAATTCATGATCAAGGCAAGTGTATGCAGGTCTACGCGCATCTCTGGCATCTTACTTTCCATGATGGTTGCCTACCTCTCGATGGAGGCAGCGATGCGCTTGGCACATCTGAGCCATGGCAGCAGTCATGGCATGGATGGACTCCTCCATCGGTCACTCGTAACTCTGCATTTCTTCTGGACGCTCCGCCAGATGTTCCCTTACCTCTCTCTGAAAACCCATATATTTTATGCTGCCGAAACCAGAGGCTCATCATCAACCGGGCGCTTAGCATAGGCATTGCCTCCCAAAGCATTCTGACTATCAGTGGCCTCACCTGTCATGGCCTTTGTCAGCTGCTCGGACGCATGTGTGGTGCTTTCACCTGCTTGTGACCCTGCATCTAAGCCCAAGAGGATCTGAGCTAGTGGAGGGTGCAGGCAAACAGTGTAACTGTTCACCCTCTGAGGATTGTTCCTCCTCATCCTTGGAAGATGATGGGATTCCAGCAGTGCCTGCAGACTATATTCCCTCAAAGGTGCCATGACCTAAATGAGAAAACACAAACATTTAGGGGTTCTGCATGGATCTACCCATGCCAACTATGCGTAATGTGGTTCTCAAGAAGGTCAGTGGTCACCACATTGCCTCCTCACTCTCTCAGGTGGACACTCCAGCCTTTCCGTCTGCTATGGACAGGCCTGCCTGGGAGCCTGCTAGTTCCAGGACCACCACCTCTGTGGGGTTAATTTTCCAAACTCCCATCTTCACCCTTTCCCTGGTGTTGTGGGCCTTTTTCTCCTGGAGAGCAGAAAGAGGGACACTGTTAGCCTTCCCATAGAGACCAGTAGGACACATATTCTGGGGGCAGCCCTTTGGCCCCTGATGGGGGCTCCCAAATGCTTCTAACTCACATCTACTGTTAAGGGATGTGCGGGGTGGGGGGTGGGTGCGCAAGCAAGGATGGAAGGCTGTTGTCTGATTTGTCTTTAAGAGTGATGCTGGTATGCTAATGACATAAGTACCAGGACGCAGTCATGGGAATTGGAGCCAGAGGCACTTTGTAGCACCCAGAGTAAGGTTGTGTAAATAGTTAGGTCTGTAATTTGTAATAGTTTAGCTGTAATAAACCTGTTTGAGATCTTCAACCAACTGGACTCCCGTATTTCATTTTGTTGCATCAGACAACATAAAAGAACTCATTACATGGTGGCAGCTGTGTTGATAAGACAAAGTTTAAGTTTGAAAAACATAGGTAAAAGAGCTTCCCTACAGCCATTAGAGAGAAAGTTATTTTTTTAAAAAAGGAACTTGCCTCAAGCTGTAGAAGACAAGAACACACAACGACAGACTGCAAGCAAATAGGGTGAGTTATTGTGCCATCGGGCGAGGGATACCGCTTTAAAATAAAAGCTTTGAAGTCCTTCAGAAGCTTTTGTTTTAAAGCTCGGTGTAAAAAAAAACACACAAGACCCAACTCCTCCCCCAGGCTGATCGAGGTCTACGCCATTAAATGAGTCGTTCGTTAGAAAAACTGAAGGAAAACACAATCATTGCAGAGCCTTCATCCACGCAGCCAAAGTTTGAAAAAAACTATTAAACTGTTCGAGCGTAAATAAGAGCTTCCAGTCACACGCCACAGTTTTAAAAAAAAACATTAAATCCACTCCAGCACCAAGAACATTAACTTTAGCAAAAATATTGAACTGCCTATTGAACAGCTGTGTAAACAGAACAGGCTTAAGTGCTGGAAACGAGATTTTAAAAAATAGCACTAGCAAACCCCTGCTCCTGTCAATCAAAGCAGCTAGTCTAAATAATAGTTCATTAAGTGGGAAACAGTGCAGAATCATAGAACAAGCTTTAAAGCAAGTTTTAAAGCAAAACAACAGCAGGAAGATGAATACCACATTTTCCAGCATGAACTGGAAGGCCTTGGATATCAGATCTGCATTCCAACTGTTCAAACAAAGAATGCAGTTATGCTTTACAGACCAAGTGATTACAGAACCAGAAAAAACAAGACAAAAATACTAATAGCAATTGGAAATGAGGGATTACACAGAATAAATATCTCAGGCTTATCTGAAGAGGACCAGAAACATCCGGCAAAGATTTAGAATGTGCTGGAAGATCAATTCTGATTAACAGTGAATTTTCAATTCACCACCTGGAATTGATGTCCAACAGACAACAGCCACAGGAATCAATAGATCACTTCGTCAGTTGATAATGTAGTAAGGGCAACGAATGCGACTTCTCAGAAACTGAGCTGTCAGAGTGACTAATGGAGCTGGCGATTTTGTCAACACCCATTGAAGCATTTCAGAAAGACCTCTTGAGGGGGGCGGGGGGGGAAAGAAAGGTCACAGTATTGATACAATGCTAGAAGATGGTAGGAAGTATGAAGGTTAACAGCACCAGCAAGCACTAGTGCAGGCCACAATATTGACACAATAACCAGGTTGAAAGGAGCAAGTAAGCCATGTACTCAGTGTGGTTGGTCCCACTCAGGGCAAAGTTGTCCTGCATTTCAAGACCTGCGCAAGGCATGCAGTGCTAAAGGACACTGGGCCTGCCTGTGCAAAATATTTGGCTCCAAAGACACTGACAGAAGTCATGGTAGAACACCAAACTAAGAGAAAACAGGGCAACAGCAACAAGGAGAGCACCAGAGACCTGTAAATGCAAGCCGATACTTGAGGTCCACAGCACATCAGACCTGAGATAAGTTCCAGAGTGAAGTAATTTTCAGACAGAAGATGAGCAGGCATTTCACATTGTGAAGCTGACAAATCGCGTGGATGAAGTCAAACAACGGGAAGCTTTTGCTCCCATTAACATCACATGCCCAAAGAAAGCTGACAAACACACACTCGGTAAGGATTGACACCAGTGCTAGTGCAAATATTCTACCAGTCTGAATCCTCAAAGATATGATCTGGAGTCATTGGAAATCAATGATACAATGGAAAACTGCCAAGTTATCTGCATACAATGGTCACCCATCCTTTGTAGTAACACACGAACAATGCAATACAGCTTTGGCAAGTAGACATGGAAACCACAAACGTTCTACCTAGTAGACTTGAGCAGACCAGCAGTGGCAGGAATACCAGCATTTAAGGACCTCAACATGGTGACCATCCACGAGGTCACCATGGTATCCAGTACAGCAGAAGAGACCAAGATACCTACGTTGGGTCAGTCCATGACCTACAACAAATGTACCCGGACAGGTTTGACGCCATCGGAGATTTCAAAGGTAATGTTGGACTGCACTTCAGAGAGGATGCAATTCTACCAATCGACCCTCCTAGAAAGTACAGTGTTCATGTACAAAAAAATGCTTCAGCGGTGGTTAGATGACATGGAACGCAATGGCATCATCACACACTGATGCAACTCAATCACGTGCATATTGAAGAAGGATGGAACAATCAAGGTATGTCTAGATCAGAGGCGTCTAAACCTATTCCTAAGGAGATGCCCCCACAAAATTTTGACTTTAGAGGAATTAAATCTCAAGTTCACAGGAGCCAAATTCTTCAAGATGGATGCAAAACATGGATGTTGGTCAGTAAACCTAGCTAAGGAATCTCAAGAAGTCACCACCTTCAGGACACCATTTGGAAGATGCTGCTTCCAGAGACTACCCTTCAGCTTGTCTGTAAGTCAAGATCTGACATTGCGGTAATGGGAAAAACCAAAGAAGAACATGATAAAAATCTCCATTCACTGATGGCAGCAACTTGTCGTGAAGAGCTTGTTTTTCACAGCAAGAAGTGGCAGGTGAATGTAAGTTGGGTCAACTTCTTTGGCTCCATCTATTCGGGTCGCGGAATTCGTCCTGACGCAGACGAAGTCAAAGGTGTATGGCATATGCCTACCCCACAAGACGAGGAAGATCTCCAGAGATGTCTTGGACTTGTTAAATTTTTCTGACAAAACATCATCACTAAGAGAGCTCTTAAAGAAAGATGTACCATTTATATGGCAGGAGGGCCATCAGCATGTGTTTTGAGTCTACGACTACTACGACCCAAGGAAGAAGACAGTCCTGGAAGTCAACGCCTCACAGGGCTAGGAGCATGCATCCTACAGGATGGCAAACCAATTGCATTTGGGTCCAAATGTTTATCCTCAGCACAGTCCAATTATTCAAACATAGAGCGTGAAACACTTACTCTGGTGTTTGGGATCACAAGGTTCCACACCTAACTGTTTGATGAGCAGTTCATGGTGGAAACTGATCACAAACCACAGGAGATGGTCTGCCGTAAACCATTTGACAAGCGCACCACCTTGACTACAGTGGCTCTTAGTGAAATTACAGGGGTACGACTTCGACATTTGCTACAAACTGGGTACCAAAATGATCACCTCGGATATGCAGATTGCACACCCAAGCAAGAATGAAGTTCCACTGAATCTACAAGTCGACAGCATGGACATGGAGGTGGAAGATGTGCTCAGAATCAATATTACATTTTGGTCAGCACAAATGTGACTGACTTCAATCAAACAGCAAATGACACACAACTGAAGGCACTGTGGAAAGTCATCATAGAAGGCTGGTCTGACACAGTAAAAGAGGTGTCAGAAACCCTCAGCTGCTTCTGGCCTTACAGATATGAACTTGGTATCTTGAGAGGCGTCACATTCAAGGAAAAACATGTGATTGTGCTCAATGCTCTCAAAGAGGACATCTTGTCACAATTTCACCAAGGCCATATGGGCATGGAGTGAACAAGGCAACTGGCACAAGATGCTGTTTATTGGCCAGGGATAAACCGTGACATCGAAAGGTTAGTGAGGATGTGCGAGGCATGCCAGAGCCACCAGCCACAACACTGCAAAGAACCTCTATGCCCTAGCAAGATTCCTTCAGTCCCTTGGTCCAAAATCGTCACTGACCTGTTTTCCGTTATCACAGACAACTTTATCTTAGTCACTGATTATTTCTCCAAATTTCCAATTATCAGACAGGTAAAAGACACTTCAAGTGCGATCGTCGCAGACACATTGAGTGCCATATTCAGTCTATTCGGTCCACCTGAAGAAATCATTTCGGACAATGGACCACAGTATATGGGCAAACCTTTCAGGAATATGTGCACCAAATGGGGCATAAACCATGTGACGTCCTCCCCACATTAACCTAGATCTAATGGTCTTGCTGAGCGAATGGTTTGCATAGTCAAGTTATTTCTCCTGAAGTGTAGGACAACAAACAAGATTTTTGGTGTTGCCATACTCCGCCTCAGAGCTACACCTATGGATATGGGCCTACTGTCACCAGCAGAGATCATGTTTGGCAGACAAGTGTGGACGGCTCTGCCAAGCCACCATCTGTCCAAATTCTCTCCAGGAGACACTGCTCGAAAAATGGGAGAATGAAAATAGTGCATAACCAACACACGGGCAGAACTATCTCCGTTACATGTAGGACAAAAAGTCAGGGTCATACACTCCACAATGAGAACATGGCTACCCGCAGAGGTATCCAAAATTTGCAGTGAGCCTAGGTCCTACAAGATTACAACGACTGGTGGAGCAGTGATGAGAAGGAACCGTAGGCAATGGAAATTTGCTCACCGGCACCCCGGGCTGAGTGAAAATCGTAGTGCGGTCCTCCGCCCAAAAAAGTTGGACAACCCTGCCTTACAGCCTGGAGGAGAATCCACAGGGAGTCGTGGCTCTAATGTGGGGCTGCCGGTGCCTTCTGCCTGACATGGTCCCTCTTGGCTTCTGGTCATCACCTGACCTTCTGTTGCCTTCGAACACCAGGCAAGAGGGGTCAAACGGCACAGTATCACAAGGACCCCAGGAAGTTGGCGGGGGTGGGTGGTCGGGCTGGTCAACAGTACAGCAGCATAGGGATTCCAGGCAGAGGGATCAGAAGCACAACAGCACAGGGACTCCCGGGGGAGGGGGGGGGGTGGGTGGTCAGCAGCAAAGGCAAAGTAGTAGCAAAGTCACTCGGTGAAACAGCAGTTTAAGCAGGGCTGACGGCACTTTCGATGTGGCACCAGCACCTGCATTTGTCTCTGCTAACTATACCAATGGTGTCTCGCCGCCCACCCCTGTCCTCCAGTACATTCAAATTGGCCAGCTGCTGCGTGACAAGTGGCAATGCCGCCCTCATCCAGTCCTGCCACCGGGACTCTCAACAGGCAGGTGAGGTGGGGATAGAGGGCAACAGATAATTGGATCAGGCCATACAACTCTAATTCAATCCCCATTTTAAATTCATACATTATGTCCTTTTTATATTTTATATTCTAATTAAATAGCAAAACTTGAATGTTAGGAAGCAGAGAATTGGCACTGATTGGAGTGACAGAATTTTGGTGCAGCATTGGCTGAGGAGCTCGGAACTGCACAACTAAGGCAGTACAGCCTCACCACTGGCAGGAAATAAATTACAATCCGAGAAGTTTAATTGGGCAAGTTTCACTATCAATGTGAAAATATTGGAGCAAAATGTGTGACAATAAGAAATAAAGTTTTCTGGAGTGCAATTGCAAATGCAAGATTTTTAGTATATTTTAGATGCGAGTCTCAAACTCTCATCTAAACTAGCTTCTCTCTTCATTCTCTCTTCATATTTCTTCTGTTGTATTCAGCTGTTTGATTTGAACTTGTTTTTCAATTTCCTAAGGTTCATTATTACTTTTACTCATCCCCTGCAGATGTTTTGTTCGTACAATCAAAGATTATTTCTCCTATTCCTTTAGCAATGTCTAAAGTAAAGATTTCCTTTAAGCATAAGTTTACCCTGTTGCACAGCTGCCTTCTGCCTATTGAAATGAAGGAGTGAGAAAGATTAAAGCTATAAATTTAATAAAACAATAAACTCTACCACTCATAGTAGCCTTTGTCTTTCTGTTTCATGTTATTTGAATGTATTTGCTCATGCAATTTGCACATTTGAATTTTGTGTATGAAAAATAGAATTGAATCCATTAATAAATAGTCGCTTTGATGTTACGGAACACTGTTTTCCACAGAGACTGGAGTCCAGGTGGACTACCTGTTTCCTTCCAAGCTCATTTTCTCTAAAGCCAAAGGTTGTTGAAAGAGGTTGATCACTTTTTCCAGTGGTCACAAATAGAAGCAAGGGACTAAATTATTAATTGAGCAATCTGCTTAAATTCCAATTAATTAATCAATTCAGTGGCCAGGGGTAAGATACTATGAATATTGCAAAAGCAGTTGTAAAAGATTATTCTCCGTCAGATTTGCACTCCTTTTTAACAGCAAAATCCGCAGTAGTCAATATTTCTCATGAATGAAGAGCAAAATTTCCTAAATTATTTTCTATCTGCACTTATTAACTTGCTAATTTTTAGCTGCTACAGTAGTTGTTATTAAGGACTATAATTTTCTGTGTACTGTTTTCAGTGCACTGGTTAAAGTCTTTGTAATAAATTCCTGTCGCTACTGACATAACACCTCAAATAATGCATTAAAAACAGAATAAAGAGGCAATTATCCCCTTAAATGATTGTAATACTGGTTGTAAAGTAAGTCAAACATTAGTAGTTTGCATCTCCGTTGTCTGTCCTATTCTGTAGGCTGGTGATGTCTATTTATAAACCCACTTTTCTGCAATCTAATAATTATAACTCAACTCAGCTGTGCTGCCAGTAATTGTGCTGAGTAGATTGTTGAGTAAGGTAGCATAATGGTTATGTTTGTGGACTAGTAATTGAGAGGCCTGGACTAATAATCTGAAGTGAGTTCAAATCCCACTATGGCAGATGGGGAATTTAAATTGTCAATTAAATACTACTGTTAGTATTAATAATGGTGACTGTGAAACTACTGGATTGTTGTAAAAATTCAACTGGTTGACAAATATATTTTGGAGAAGCAAATCTGCCATGTCTACATGGTCTTTTTATTCAGCTTTAGGATTTGAGCATTGCTGATGAGGCCAGTATTTATTGCCCATCCCTAATTGCCCCCAGGTGCTGGTGTTCCGCTTTCTTGAATCACTGCATGTAGTGTCGGTAAATCCAAAATCCACAATGGTGTTGGGAAGGGAGTTCCAGGATTTTGACTCCGTGACACTGAAGGAATAGTGTTATGATCCCCGTGGAGATCAATGAACGAAAAGAACCAAATTTACCGAATGACCCCAATTTAAAAAAAAAACAAATGGACAAGATTTCACTTTCACAGTCAACATAAATTAAACATGAATTAACAGACAAATTGCATATTATAACAAATTACAAATCTCTCAGATTTACTGGGCAGTCCACTCAGCATATATGGCACTAAATACAGCTGCCTTGATGTCGAGGGCAGTCACTCTCTCCTCACCTCCTGGAATTCAGCTCTTCTGTCTTGTTTGAACCAAGCACTGTCGAAGACATCTTCCATCACTTTGCTGATTATTGTAAGTAGACTAACGGGGTGGTAACAAGCTGGATTGGATTTGTCCTGCATTTTTTGGACACGTCCTACTTGGGCGATTTTCAACATTGGCAGGTAGATGCCAGAGTTGTAGCTGTACTGGAACAGCTCCGCTAGGGGCGTGTCTAGTTTTGGAACACAAATCTTCAGCGCTACAGCTGGGATGTTGTCAGGGCCCTTAGCCTTTGCTGCATCCAATGCCTTCAGCCACTTATTGACATCACGTGGAATGAATCAAATTGTCTGAAGACTGGCACCTGTGATGGTGGGGACCTCAGTAAGAGGTAGAGATGGATCATCCACTCGGCACTTCTTGCTGAAGACCATTGCAAATGCTGCACTGACATTCTGACTCCCCATCAGCTGAAGATGAGGCTTTTCATGGAGCTTTTTCTAGGTAGTTGTTTCATTGTCCTCCATCATTCACGACTGAATGTGACAGACTGCAGAGCTCTGATCTGAGCTGTTGCTTGTGGGATCACTTAGTTGTGTCTATAGTGTGCTGCTTCCACTGTTTAGCCTGCATAGGGTCCTGTGTTCTAGCTTCACCAAGTTCGTACTTCATTTTTAGCTATGCTTGGTGCTGCTCCTGGTTTGCTTTCCTATAGTCCTCATTGAACCTGGGTTGATCCCCTGGCTTGAATAGAATCCTGCTGCTGAAGCTGGCCCACAGTGCCTCGTGAATGCCCATTTTTGAGCCTCTCGATCTGAGCTCTCTAATAGTGCCACACTAAACAATGGAGGATATCCTTTGTGTGAAGACACAACTTCATCTCCACAAGGACTGCACTGTGGTCACTTCTACCAGTATTAGACAGATGCATCTGTGACGGGTAGACTGGTGAGAACGAGGTCAAGTAACTTTTTCCCTCATGTTGGTTCACTCACCACCTGCCACAGGCCCAGTCTAGCAGATATGTCGTTCAGCACTCATCCAGAAGTGGTGCTACTGAGCCATTCTGTGTGGTGGACATTTGAACTCCTCCACTGAGAGTACATTCTGTGACTTTGCTACCCTCAGTGCTTCATCAAAGTGGTGGGAGGGTAGGAGGTTTCCTTACCCATGTTTGACCAAATGCCGTGAGACTTCAGGGAGTCCAGAGTCAATGGTGAGGATTTCCAGGGCCACTTCCTCCTGACTGTATACCTTGTGCCGTCACCTGCTGGTTGGATGGGACATACCCATGGATTTTGATGATAGAGTTTGGGACTTTGGCTGTAAGGTATGGTTCTGTGAGTTTGACTATGTCAGGCTGTTGCTTGAGTCATCTGTGGGACAGTTCTCCCCATTTTGGCACAAGTCTCGAGCTGTTAGTGAGGAAGACTTTGCAGGGTCGACTGGGCAAGGCATGCGTTTTTTCATTTCCGGTGCCTAGGTACGTCTGCTTTTATTCTTTTTCAACTTTTCTGTAGAGATTTGATGCGACTGGCTTGCTTGGCCATTTCAGAGGGCAGTTAAGTTTCATATTGCTGTGGGTCTGGAGTCAGGAAGAACAGTCGTGAACCAGATGGGTTTTTATGGCAATCCAGTAGTTTCATCTACTGGGACTTGGCGCGCGCGTTGTGAACGCTTTTTGGGAGAAAGGAAGGATCTGGAGTTCGCAAGACAGGCCAACATGCATCTTGGGAGGGCAAACCCTTTTGGGGACTGTGGAGACCTTAAAGGACCCACCAGTGATTCAAAGGCACTGTACGGGCAAATAAAAAGAAGAATAAAGTCATGTTGTCTAAAGATGTTAAACTGGTCTTCAAGCAGAAGTACAAGGAAGTTATAGAGTTCATTCAAGATAAGATGGGCCAGAAAAAGTTGAAGATAGAGAAGGCAAAAAACCTTCTGGCTTACAGCACTCAGTGGATTCAAGAGACCACCACTCAAAGATAGAGGTTGAGTTACTGAACCAGCTGGTTCGAGATTTGGAGCTGTGCCACAAGCGTACGACCACTCTGTTACAACAGCAACATGTCTCGAACATGAACGCTGCCGCAACCATAGTTGGTGTTCAGGAAGCTAAAAGCCAGTTGAAACAGCAGAAAGAGGAAAATGAGTGTTTTAAAAAGAGATTTGGCAGACACTAGGGGGGTACTCAGAAGTGATGAGCAGACCTCAACGGGAAGCAGATCACTCTCAGTGCCACCTTCAGATTTACAAATTGCAGGGAAAATTGGGGAGACAATAGGCAATTGTGTCTGTACTAACCATGAGAGGCACTGTCCCAGCCTCCTATGACGATGATGGTTGGAATATAGATTGGGGAGAACTGAAATGGGAAAGTGAGAGTTATCAGGTTGAGGAAAGAGGGACAATTTAAACACTATGCTTTTAGTGAAATTTAAAGTGAGTAAATGTCTTTTGTGTCTTTTGTTTGAATGTGTGAAAGTTGGAAGCTTCCACGAATACATGTCCTTCCCTGTGTAGCTTGTGTTCTGTCGAGCCAACAGTCATTAACCCTTTGTAGTCTGGCTTTAATGTTGAAAGCGTGAGTCTGTTACTTCTATTTTTACACATGTATACTTTTGTGGGAATCTTGAGTCATGTTTTGGTTGTGAACTAGTTGAACCTGTGTGTTCCTTGGACTCTGGACAGGGAATTTGACACAGATTTTTGATACTTTGAATTCATAACCCATTACAGGAATCAATTTTTCTAAGTTGTTTGGAATTAAGAAAGTGTGAATGTGATTGTTGAGTGTGTTCGTTTCAATTTGGGATTGTGCATCCAGAAATGTGATATAAAAACTGAATTATATTTTAAATTCAAGGATGCCTTTCTTAACCATCCAAGGATCATTTTGTGATGGTTGCTAACCTTTCAGATTTGCATAAGTAGTCTCCCTTTGCAGACTACTTTATCTCTGCTTTTACATTTCGAGGTTCCTTATCTCATTACAAGGGAACAGAAGCTGTTTTCACTGAATGCTCTCACGGTTTCACCTTGTACTGCAAGTAAGCATTTTAAAACTTGGCAATCTCCCGGAATCCCTCTGCCTTGACATCTTGTCTTTATTGTGCCCTATTTCCTAAGTTTTTCCACTTTAACCATACTACAAAGGAGGGTTTTAATAAAGCTAAATGTTAGTTTATGACAAGTTAGTTGTTAGTTTATAATAGCTCAATTTTAACAATTAGTAGGCTGGTTAGTAACTTTTAGTAGCCTAATAATCTTACAACAATCTCTGCAGCCACTTCTTTTAAGATCCTAGGATGCAGGCCGTCAGGTCCAGGGGACTTTTCGTGCGTTAGTCCCATTAATTTTCCTAGTACTTTTTCTAAGTGATAGTTTGAAGTGTTACGACCGAGGTAGGAGGAGTGCACTGCTTATTCTAGTCCCACTTCTCCACAGGTCACAACATATATTTAAATTTTCCCACATATCAATTTGGTCAACCGTTTACTTGTGCTTTATTTTGGGAAAAATATACACCAACCAGGTTTCTTTAATAAACAACAAAATTATCTTGGTATTATAAACTAAGTTTTAACCAATAATGAAGTAAAACATATACACAAATTGAAATATTAAAGCCCCTTATTAATCCTAGCCCTCACACATACACACACATATACACCGGTTAACCAAGAAAAAAAAAGGGATTTTTGTTAACAGCTGTTAAAAAGGAATAGAAGGAATAAAAAAAAAAGCTTATGTTGAAAAGAAGGTATCGAAAGATGTCCTTTGTTTTGGTTAGGTGTCACAAATGCATCTCGATGGTTGTTAATGGGATCTTTTTAGAAAAGTATTTTTCCAGACGTGGTTGAAGATTAGTTTGGGTAGGCTTTCCAAGAGATGCAGCTACAAGAGGCTCTTAATAGGTCTTACAGCAGGAATGCAGCAACAATGTTTCAATTTCACACATTCAATTTGCAAAGTTCCTTTAACATGCAGGGTTTCTTCAAGTACAGGAGGAAATAGTTAAATGCCACATTGGAAATTCAGGGTTTCTTTTCAAAAGAGAGAGATAGCTGTTTTTATCTTCTGGAAGGCCAAAAAATCAACTGACTGTTGTAACAGTTAAAAATGAAACTAAAACAGTTTAGAAATCAAGTCTCCTGACCTCTATAAATCTTGGCCTGTCACGTCTTTGTAAACATCTCTCCAAGTCAAAAACAGCCCTTCTGGGTTATTTGGAAACAATGCCTTTCAGTAACTGTATACAGTTTAAATTCAGTCCAAACCTTCTGATGACCTGTTTTTTTTTAAAAAACACACAATGTTCCAGTATCTATGGAATCCATTTTGGTTTCAAACACTCATTCTCAAAATGTAACTAAAGAATGGAAACACGTAACACAGGTTCCGCCCTCCCTTTTTCCCCCTTGATTTTCTACTGTTGGGATTTTTTGTGTCCTTTATCAAGACAGATAAAAAATACTTGTTCAAAGTCTGCCATTTCTGTGCCAGCTTGACATTAAATAGTCTGGCAGAGACGAAGCAAAATAAAATTCTTGGAGGTTAAATTTATTGTGAGTTACTTATAATGAGGTTTTCCCAAAGCTGAATGGTTTGGAACTTTAGTAAGTGTAGCTATTATTACAAAATATGAATTATTCATACAGTGAGCATGTTGCTCAAAAACCTCTAACTGCAAAATATGTTAACTAGGCAGATCGAGTATTTTGCTTTATCCGGTTGAGTGTTGTTGCTGATAAAGTAAAGCCAACGTTCCTGCTCGGTCTGCTGTTGAGAAGGAGGTATTGCAAGTTGTGGGCTCAGACCACTTAATTAAAAGTACATTTTATTTATCTCTGCTCTGAACATTATTCAAATGTTGTAACTCTTTCTTGCCTGTTACCAGTGCCATGTCATATGGGATAACAGACTATTACCAAGATAATTGAATGTATGTTTCAATTCCCATCACCCCTGCTCTGTTCTGTCCTCATTTCTGTACAGAAATGTATATGGTACAGAGGTATATTTATTTTTGAGGACACACATTAAAAGAAGTCTGCTCACCTGAAATTCTTCCCCTTTCTTGAGAAGATCATCTCTTGCTGGCGAGGTTATCTCATCCCAAGTGTCCACTTTTGCTGGGGAATAGTTTTTTAGCTGTCAACAATTAACACTTCCAAGTCAGACATAGCATGTTTGTCTGCAGAGAAAAAGTATCCCAGTAATGCCCTTTGACTTCAATCTCAGAATTATAGAATAGAAACCCAGAAGTGCAGATTTTCACAGCACACAAGGAGGCCATTTGGCTCACTGTGCCTGCATTGGTTCGCTGACAGAGCTATCTACTTACTTAGTTTGATTTCTGTGCCTTACCCCATGCCCTGTCAAATGTTTATTTTTTTCAACTCTTTATATACTTAACTTTTAAAAGCTGTCATGGATTCTGCTTCCAGCATTGATTCTGGTAGTACATTCCTAAACCCTCTCTTCATTCTTTTGGTCATGATTTTAAGTTCACATTCTCTAGCTGTCAACTCGTTGATCAGTGAAAATATTTGTTTCTCCAGGAGTTTTTGTTCCAATTTTCCACTTTATTCACCACAAATGATTGGTTTCTGCCAGGTTCACATATATCATCCTTTTTCAGTGATAATTAACTCATTCTAAGTTCCTTAGAACTTGCTGAAAGAAGAGAATTTATACGATCAGTCTTGCCTGGATTCAGAGATGTGTCCCATAGTGTTAGAATACAATTTGCCACCTGGTCTCTTATGAGTTTTTGTGTTATTAACAGGTGCTAGCGCAGGCATTGACAGCTGGAGTACAATATGTCATTGATGCACAATGGCATTCAAACTGAAAAATTGACCTGTAGTGCAATCTACAGCAGGTTTATCAGGAATTTGCAGCTGACAACTGGAAAATGGTCTGGTCTGTGCAAATTACATCGAATTGCTAATCCAGACATTAAACTTTATATACATATAATGCTAATCTGAGCGTGCAGAGGATGCCACATGGTCTAGTGAGATATCACATTTAAACAATAAGTGGATTTGACTGCATAACACAAGTAATGAAATCTTAGAGCTTTTTGTCTGGTTGAGATATTTTATTGCTTAAATTTGATATCACATTAAGACCCATGTGGTATTCTATTCATACAATGGCCATCTAATTATAATTAAAATTGAGGGGCAAATTTTCATTATGAATGAAGGGAAATTAAATAAATAGTGGCTCTATCCAGTACTTGGCAAAGCACTATGGAAGAATGTCATGGTTACCTGTGATGCTTCATCTGGCATATTGATAGCTGGATGCTCATTATGTGTAGCTGTATTTTGTTTTGGAGTAGCTGTGTTTTATATTTAGCATTTTTCTACCGATTTTAGGTTATGTAATTTAGCTTGAGGACCAAATATAATGTTGCAAAAAAAGTTGGTTTGTGACACCACTGTTAAACTGCGATGGAGGTCATCATAATTGCTGTTGGTTTCCCCTCAATTATTGCTATTTTCATTACCCAGAAAAGTGATATTTTTTCCAGTTCAACACCAGCTAGTCAAATTTCATGCACTAGCAACTTCTTATAAGAGATCAAAGTTTGTACAGAAAAATGCTTCCAATTACATTCTACAGTAGTGTAAGCCTGAGGAACAACAATAATGAAGTGACTTGGTTTATATAAGCAGTATATAGGGGGAAAATTTAATGGCGCATTTGTTACTTAGCTTTGTTGTATTTTAAAACATTTTTCTTTTTCCTGGTAGCAGCCAATAATCCATAAGTGGGAGGAAAAGAAACAAGTTTAATTTGCATTTTCTTAAAAATCACCTAATCATAAATAGGTGATTCAAAGCCTGTCTTACTGAACATAACCAGGGCTTTAGGTAGTGCATTTAAAATTGTGTACGGTTGTACCAAATGATGCCTCTAGGTCAATTGGCGGTGCAGTTCTAGGTCTTGGGGAGCGGGCAGGGAGGTTCCAGGACATGCTCCTCCAGAAAATGTTGAACTGTTACATTTTAATGGTGAATTCTGATTAATATTTAGCACTTGCTGATAACTGTGACACTTGGGTTTTCTACAGACCAACAAAATCTTTTCTCTCCTTCCTTGGTCCTAATTTTCTCTCCTTTACTTCTTCAATCTCTTAGCATTTCTCTTGGGCAGAGTTCTGAATTGTATAAAAAGCCAGCTGTTAACTCACCTATGTATAATGTTGCTAATGTTTTAATGCAGAGTTTTGTTAAGTGGGCAAGCGTTCTGTGGCAAATAGTTTTTTTTTTAATTATTTAAAGGGCAGAAGCATCTCTAGCAGGACTTAAATACGTCCATATCAAATTCTGC
Organism: Heterodontus francisci; assembly: GCF_036365525.1. Lineage (NCBI taxonomy): Eukaryota > Metazoa > Chordata > Chondrichthyes > Heterodontiformes > Heterodontidae > Heterodontus > Heterodontus francisci. The sequence continues at coordinate 26,900,006 of NC_090401.1, forward strand.
ATGTTTATTGTTTATTTGAAGAGATTGTATCAGTCATTCTGGAGGAAAATATGGAAGAACCAATACCACTTTAAGTGCTCAGATGCTTAAAATAGACCAAATGGTACTATATTGACCCTCGTCAACTTGATTGAACAGCCCCTTGGATTGTTTCCCAGAACCCACGGGTTTTTAATTTAATTAAACAGAGCCTGTAAGTGGTTTATGCAGCCACCTGCTGAATTGGCCACTATTGCTTGTGATTTTGAAAGATTAGAAATTTAAGACCACCCATAACTTTAAGTTAAAATTCTTAAAGGAAAACCAGGCTACATTTTCTTTGCATTTTGTATATTTTCACATTCAATGCACTTCAATATCACAGTCAGAATGTACCAGATTGTTGGCCTTTAGGTATTGCTAAATTAATGATCACCTCAGAGGCATGCAAGAGTGATTGGAGGGTGATTTTTTTCATACCTCTGTCTTCTCTCACCAGCCTGCTCACTGTCTTCTCCTGATGCTATAGTTGAGCTTGGGAATTTTTTTCCAGGGGCAATTCATTTGTCCCAATCCTATGTCTGTTCACTTTGTAACATTGCTCATGCTTTTTCCTCAATAAGCTGCACTGCTACACTATTCAACAAGCATAATTTCCTTTCAATTTGTGAACCATATGCTGCTGTATTGTGGAAAAATTCAGATGCTACATACATATGAAACACTTTTATAGAAGTAACAGCAGGAAGAGAACTACCGATCCAGCCAGCCTGTTGCATACAGTTGTGATGCCTTCTGCATCACAGCTCTTGCTCAAAGGAATATAGCAAATCAGCATTCAATGCACAAGCTGACAACCTGTTCCACATGCTGCCTTCTTTGGGCAAAGAAGAATTGCAGAACATTCAACCTAGGTAATCCCTTAGCTAACTTGTGAGCCTGACCCCTGGTCCCCCTACCCTAGTCAGTTTAAATATTCTGTTTACATAAACACAATCTGGTGCCTTTATTATCTTATAAAAGTCAATTGCATCATTCTAAAACTGTGCTTCTCTAGAGACCCAACTCGTTGAGCCCATCTAGGTAACTAATGTTTTTTTTAAAACTGGGAATTAATCTTGTGGTTCTCTGCACCCTTTCCAAAGCCTCGATATCTCCCACCAAACCAGAATGCTATATTCTAAATGAGGACTAACCAAGGCCTTGCACAAGGACAAAATGTTATGCTTTATTTTGTAATGAATTATTCTGTGCATGCACCCTAGAACCCTATTTCCTTTCGTTTATAGTTGCATGGCATTGGTCATGAGCCTTTCAAGATTGCTGCACTAAAATACCTAGATCTCCTCTTCACTATTGGCTTCAATTATTTTCCCTGCTAGATATATGCATGTTTAGCATTTGACTGGCCCAGGTGTATAACATCACACTATTCTAAATTAAACATTTTTAAGTGCAAATTGAGTTCAGCCTGTACATGCAGATCTGCTTTAGTAGCTGAGCATCTTCTTGTGTCCTAACTCTCTCTCATATCTTGATATCATCCACAAACTTGCAGATTATTTCCCTGAACATCTACATTTAAATCATTTAATGTAAGTAGTAAAGGTCCTAACTCTACAGGCCAACATTGATAACCACTCTCCAAGCAGATACAACTCCATTGTCAACCACTTCCTGCCTATGGATATTCAGTCAATTCTCAATCCACTACAGCAGATTACCACTAATTCCACAAGTCCTAGCTTGTAGAAAAGCCTCTTGTGTAGTACCTTATCAAAAAGTCTCTGAAAGTCTCGAGGTAGACCATGTCTACTGGGTTTCGGTCATCTGTTAACCTGGTGACTTCTTCAAAAAAAAATTCAATTAAATTGATATGCCCTTGACTTGTAGCTATGTAGGATGTACTTGTCTAAATGGTCATGTAGTACATCCCTAATGATTTCCATCAGCATCTTACCGATTACTGATATCAAGGTAATGGCCTATAGTTACCCGGTTCTGCGTATCCTCCTTTATAAACATTGGAACAATATTCAGTCTAAGGGAGCAGTTCCTGACTCCAGCTAACTTTTTTAAAAATTCATTTATGGAAAGTGGGAGTCACTGGAAAGGCCAGCGTTTATTGTCCATTTCTAATTGCTCTTGAGAAGGTGGCAGTGAGCTGCCTTCTTGAACCACTGCAGTCTTGTTGTCATAACAGTTTGGTCCAACTGAGTGTCTTGCTATGCCATTTCAGAGAGTAGTTAAGGGTCAACCACATTGCTGTGGGTTTGAAGTCTTGCATGTAGGGTAAGAACAGCAGATTTCCTTCCCGAAAGGACATTGTGAACCAGATGGGGTTTTAAAACAATCCTATCGTTTTATGGTCACCATTTCTAATACTAATTTTATTCCAGAGATATTTAATTAACAGAATTTAAATTCCCAGCTGCTGTTGTAGGAATTGAACATTGCCCTGTTCAGGACTCTGGATCACCAGTCCAGTAATGCAGACACTACGTTGCCATACCCATTAAAGATAAAGCAAGAGGTTAGCACAGCACATGTCCTACCTCCTATCAGGTGGATATTTTCTGAGTCAGAAGCCTGATCTATTTTAAGGTTCCTTATTCTTTCTAAAACCATATTCTCATCTATTTTTGTAATCTTATTGTTAAACGCTCCTCTTTATCCTGTCAGTTATGAATCGAGAGTGAAGAATGATGCAAAGTGCTCATTTAGTAATTCTGCCAAATCCTGAGATGCCTTTCTAACCTGTCCTTGAGCATCTATCATTGGCTCAATATAGTCTTTGGTCCTCCTGACTCTTCACATAATCCATGTTAACACTGATCTAGTTTTCATGGCAGCCGTCCATCATTTTCATGTAATCCAAGCAACTGCAATAACACGATGGCTCTTTTGTGTTTTGTATCCTTGCTATAAAACATTAAAGAGCATTGGAGGTAATAAATGAGCAAAACCTCTCCAACATTTTACCTGATAACAATTTTGGAGAATGACCTTTTAAATCCAAATGTGACCCAGTTGTGCATTTGCAATTAATGGGGCACAGATGAAAGATGTTGGAAGTATTTTAACCTCTAAAAATATCTGTACTGCAAATAAAATGTAGGTTAATCCTAAACGACAAAACGTTCCCTTGTTCTGAATATTTTTCTAATTATAATCCAAAATATTTAGTAGCAATAACTGTTGAAAATACTTACTATATGTGATGTATGATAGGAAACATTCATGTATTTTGTAAGATGCAAAGGGGTTCTAACACACTAGGTCAGTTTTAACCTTGATAATTTTTTTTACTACAGTAGCATCTTTACTTAATCATGATTGCAAACTATATCATCTGATATGAATGTCATTATCCTAGCTTCTTGTTTAATTTAAAATTTTACCTGCTTGTCACTTAAGGTTGTAATAACATACACAAGCTTAGAAAATTGTCCAGAGATATGCAGAAGGTAAAAGGGGAAGGGTAGCCTTCAGAACATGATAACAGCCATTGAAAGGAAACTTTTCAGTTGGTGCTCAGACAGACTCCAGCTGGGTTAAATCAAGAAACAATAAAGAATCTGTCAACATATTGGACTTTTATGGGCTGGCATCGTTCCATCGAAGAAAAATGATGGACATGCAGCAAACAATCCATTTTGGTAGGGTGTCTTTTCATGGTGCAACTTTTGCTGATGGCTATGAAGGCCAATCCTTGAGAGGCACGTACAACCACAAGTGCTGCATGTGAAGCTGTTTTTGGCATTGGCATCTGTTTCCCAGCTGCTGTAGTCACTGGTTGTCATGACAGTGCATGCCAGTTCACAGGATGTGTCACCATTTTTCTTCTTTCACCAGCGAGTGACTCCTAGCTGCGATAGTTGACATTTAGGGCCTTCATGCCACGCTTGCAAGCATCCTTGAAGCGGAGCTTTGATGCCACACTGGTCATTAGGCCCCATCTGCCTCACTGTACAGAAGGTCCTTCGGTATATGACTGTCTTGCATCCTGCGGACATGCGATCCACCAAAGCCACCTCTGTTTGATTAGTGTCAACACACTTGGGAGCACTGTCTTTGAGAGGACTGCCACAGTTATGATCTTGTCCTGCCAAGATATACCCATAATGTGCTACAGATGGCGAAGATGGAAATTATTGAGGTTCTTTTCCTGGTAGCTGGTCAGCTGTACGTTGCCCATATTTCATAGCCATACAGCAAGCTGCTGAGAACACAGGCCTTATAAACCATCTGCTTAGTCCTAAGTGTCAGCTTGGTATTATCCCATGCGCATTTCATGAGTCAGCCAAAAGTGGTAGCTGCCTTCTCTATCAAGCTCTGCATCAAGGGACAGATTGTCACCATGGACCCAAGGTAGCAGAATTTCCTGACCACTACCAGTGGGCTGCTGTTTTGTGATCAGGGGCGAGATGCAACACCTTGTCCCATGACCACAGTTGTCTTGATGCTTATAGTCAAAGAGAACAAGTTACAGGCGTGAGAGCGACAGTTCATGCATCTTTATAGCTGACTTTCGGTGTGAGTGACTAGCGCAGCATTGAGGAGTTCCCTGATCAGGACACAATGTGTTTTTGTCTTCGTTTTCAACCTGGATAGATTGTAGAGTTTGCCATCTGACCTAGTGTTTAACTAGACTCCTTCCATAGCTGCAGGGAAGGTGAAGATCAGGAGCATGAAGAAGAAAATGGCAAACAGAGTGGGGACGAGGACACAACCCTGTTTCGCTCCATTCTTCACTCTGAAACTGTCGGAGGTGGAGCCATCAAACTGCACAGTGCAGTGCATGTTGTCATTGGAAGGAGCGAATGAGATTGAGGAGCTTTGGTGGACAGCCAATTATTCCCAAAATCTTGAAGAGCTCTGCACTGCTGACGGTATCGAATGCATTCATGAGATCTATGAAAGTAAGGTGAAGGGGTATACTCTCTTTTTCCTACACTTCTCTTGTATGGAGAAGATCATGTCCACAGTAGATCAGTCAGACTGGAGCTGCAGCACTGTGCTTCCGGATACACTCGATCTGCAAGAAAAGGGAGTCGTCTTTTCATGACGAAATAACAAATAATGTGACTTGTAAGCTATTTAGAACGGTTTGAATTAGTACAGAGGGTAACGATGGAGACATTAACGATCTCAAGAGTGACTAAGTTATAACAAAAGTATACGATCAAAATGGAAAGGTTTCTCCAAATGTTTCAAGAATTGTTTCCTTATTCAGTATGGATCTGGTTAACAAAAACACAGAAGTAAGTAGCCTAAATGTAGGAGAGCGCTTGAGAAATTGTAAGTGTAACCTGATGAAGTTCACATTGAGAAGAGAAAAAGAGTTTCAAAGTTAAGTGCCTGGCCTGGAAATTAGCTAATTTCAGAAGCAGAAAGTAAGACCAAGCCTAAGTAATTGGTTGGAACAATAGCAAATGAGCAATGAGAGATATTTAAATGTTAAATGGTTAGGGTTCTGGGATACAACCGCACACAGAAAACTGGGTCATGTGAGAGGTTAGAGCAAAGTTTAGTTTTCAAACAGAGGCAGATGACAAATAGGAAGGGATTATACAGAAGAAAACTATCTCAAATGTAAGAGAGAAGCAAAGGCAGATTAGGAAGGCTAAGAATGACTACGAATCTTCTGTCAATGTAGAAGAGTAAGGATTTTGAGAAACACATAACAAGAAAAAAGGGTGGAACCGTTAAGAAATAGAAGAGTGGACTTCTGCCTGTCAGCATGATCCAGTGTTGAATCTTTTCCAGATCCTGAGGATGCTGTCATCACAATCATAGAACAGTTACAGCACAGAAGGACACAAATCGACCCGCTGTGTCTGTGCTGGCTCTCTGCAAGAGCAACCCACCTAGTCCCACTCACTCGCCTCTTCGTTGCAGCTCGGCAAAATGTTTCTCTTCAGCTTGCCACTCTGTTGGGGATGGAGGCAGGGCAGACTGTTCGCCGTGGAGACAATCTGATTAAATTGAGATGCTACTGATTTAAACTTAGCACTTTCCCAGTGGCAACTGATTGTTCTGGAATCGATTATGATGAGGAAAATGGCATTGCATACGATAAGTATACTTTCTGTAGGGAAGAAGAGGAGGAGGAGATAATGGCAGGATTTTTGGCAGCGACCTTGATGAAACATCTCTCCTCTTTCAGTGACATCGGGACAGAATGGGATATGGGCCCCGAGAACAGCCCACTGCTGCTTGCATCAAAATTCATCACTAGAAAAATAAAATGGTAGACACTTAGCAGAACTGGGTCCTTGCCCAAATCCCAGCTCCTTGCCTTCCCATTTGTAATATACCAGCATTCGCTCTCCCACATGTTTGAAGGCCTTGGTCCGGGAGCTCTTAATATTTGATGCAAAGCAAATTTTGTCCCCTTCTTCCTCTTTCTGCTCCCCTGTACTGAGCCCTAGAGGGTTCACGTAGATGTTCATCAAGGATGTCACTTTTTATCTGCAAAGTCTGATCTGAGTGACTTGCCCCTAAAGCTTCTCAAATGTTAAGTTTCAGTTCCAGATGGTATCGTCCTTACAGTTCTGCCTCTCCAGCAGTTTGAATGCCAGGTTCTTGGCTCAAGTTTGAAGGAAATTCCCAGCCCACATTATAGATGGGAGTAAAATGGTGTAACGTGTAAACAGAACATTTAAGTGGGATCAGAATTGATGAAATAGATGAAAAAATAAAGAAAATATTTTAAACTAATCAGTTAAGCACATCATTAATGTCTTTCTGTAAAACAGGTCTTTGGTTGTGGTTCCTTTATGGCATTGAGCACCTTCAACACAGTATTTCCAGAAGAAGCTAAACAATGCGGAATTCTGCTGGATTCAGGGCAGAAATTGAAGCTGATGAGTATGGTATGAAAAGCAGACTACACTAAACCAGAACTTGGTATTCCAATCACAATTTCGGGAACCCCTGCAGACACAATGGACCTCATTTTTAAAAGATGGCTTTGTGCCAACCCAATTGTCCCCCTGCTGAGCAAGTTGAACTGAAGTTGGTGTTTTATCACTTTGTCACCAGTTTTGCAGTGATCAAATGTGCTTCAGATTTTATTTATCAAAATTGTGCTAGTAATGACAACTGCTGTCAAAATGAACATGCCAAACTCTTATCATCTAACAAATAAAGAAAAATAGATATGGTGGATCAGCAGCAGTAGCTCTGCACACACACCTTGGGAATGGAGAGAAATTCAATCATCCGCATGGCTCAGACATAACTGCTGCATTGAAAAAAAAATCTTTTTTTTAAATCTTTGTCCTTCTTTGCAGAAGTGAATGGAAGACCAGTGGATTTCAAATATCTGACTGCCACAGTTTGCCATACTCTTCAGATATTGGACACTTGTGAGCAGTAAAAACCTCTAATCTTGATTCTCAGGCTGCGATCGCGAGAAAGAAGGATCAAGATGAGTTGGAAGAGGTGGATATAAAGGATCAGTAGAATTGCTAACACATTAGTGAAATGCTATAGTAGTGGGGAGATCTTTAATGATTTGAGGTTTCATGTTACATACTGCCACATGTTTCATTAAAAGCATTAACACCACAAAATGTCTATCCACAGCCTAATTACATCCTCATTGGTATGTAAAATGTATTGCGTATCATCAAATCTCAAATGAAGTAAAGCCCAGTAACGAATCTAAAGATACAAAGTAGTGAAGATATTTTAAAAGATTTCTTATTAAATCTCATGGCAGAGTGAAATTTTTCACAAAAGGTCAGTTGTCAGTTAGGATAACGGTGTAAGGTGGGGTTGAGGGCCTGATGCTCACTTCAATATAATACAACGTTCTGATCTTGCAAGGATGGATCCTCTCAGCTACAGTTTCGCACAACAGTCGAGGAGAACCAGAAAAATAAAATTATGATAACGAAGATCTTAAAAGGGAGGGGCGTGAACTGAAAATTGTTACAGGGGTCTTTTATTCAAAGAGACTAATTATTGCAAAGTACAGTCTATTGTACTGATCCTGTCCCTACAGCAATCATGTAACAATCCTGAGGTAAAAACCGAAAATGCTGGAATTACTCAGCAGCTTGGGCAGCGTCTATGGAGAGAGAGAAACAGAATTACATTTCAGGTCAATGACCCTTTGTCAGAACTGAGGAGCTGCTGAGTAATTCCAGCATTTTCTGTTTTTACCTCAGGATTGTTAACGTGATTGCTGTAGGGACAGGATCAGTACAATAGACTGTGTACTTTGCAGAATTGAGGGGCTAGATAATGCATAGGTGAAGTTGTGACTCCTCTCAGTCCAGAGGGAAAGGTTTAGTGTTGAATGAGATCTGAGAAATCCTCAGAGCTCCATTTCCTGTTTGCTTATTTTGGAGTGCACACTTGTGACCCATGAGGTTTGGTCTCATTATTTAGTCCAAAGCTTCAGTGAAAGTTGTCAAACGAAGAGATTCAAGGCAGCCTTTTCGTGACTGCAGAAAGTAAGTCAGTTATTGATTCATTCGGTGCCATCCTAATACTGTTTACGTAATGCTGGCAACCAACTCCTGGCTTTGATACTAACTTTTTGTCAAAGGTTCAAAGTAATGGTGTGGTCATATTTACACCTTGGGCTACTTGTTGCAAACGAAGCCTTTAAAGCCAGTTGTTAACCATTTTATATTGAAACTAGACAATGGGAGCAGCGAGGCAGAGAGGAAACAAATGCATTTTGGCCTCAAACAGCTTACCAGCAAATTGGATTCCAATTTCAGACAACGGTGTTGTTGGCAGCAGCCTTCTGGTAGGAATTGGGGGAAGGTGGGGCAAGATGAGGAGAGTGGGGAAAATGATCAGGTGGAGCTGGCAACAATCTTTATTGGACATGGGAAGAGCACTCCTGCTTCTCCTGGCTTCAAATTAAGCTGAGTTTTTTTTTTAAACATAGCATTTTTTTGGAGTCTTCCAGCTGTCCCCTCAAGCTCCAGTGAGTTAGTTGCATGTAAACACAGTTATACTGCATGTAGACAGAAAAATGCCAGCTGTGTTCAGAGCAGCTCACTTTTGTGAAGGGAACCTCAAACACATGTTGAGTTCTTTGCATATGCATCATTATTTAAAAAAAAAAGACATTGGTGCCGATATTATTTACAAGTAGGTGGGGAGGGAGAGGAGGCACCTGTCTGAGGCCAGAAACCCTGAAATGCCAGGAATGTGGAACCCCTGCCAATGGCAAGATCTCATGAGAATGTTTTTATCCAGTTTCTCACCCAGCGGTTGGTCAGATTGAAGGCTGCTAAGAGGCAAAGCCTGTGCGATAAGGCAGCAGCCTGGTACCACAGAAGATTGAGAGTCATGGCATAGCGGGGGAGTTCAGAGTTCAACAGAAGAAGTGAGAGATTGGGAAGGGTTGAGGGCATCTGCGAGATTGTGAAAGGATGGAGCAGGGAGGGGGAAGTCAGGGATCATGGGAGTCGGCTGATTGTAGGGACAATGGGGTAATGCTAAAGATTGTGAGGAGGGAGACCAACAGCAGGTTTGCTTGAGAGTCTTGAATCATATCGAATAGAATCATAGAAAGTTTAAGGCACAGAAAAAGGCCACTTGGTCCATCGTGTCTGTGCTGGCTGAAAACGATCCACCCATTCTAATCCCACGTTCCAACATTTGGTCCATAGCCCTGCAGATTACGGCACTTGAGGTGCATATCCATAAAAACATAGAAAATAGGAACAGGAGTAGGCCATTCGACCCTTCGAACCTGCTGCACCATTCATTATGATCATGGCTAATCATTCAAATCAGTAACCTGTTGCCGCTTTCCCCCCATATCCTTTGATCCCTTTCGCCCCAAGAGCTATACCTAACTCCTCCTTGAAAACACACAATGTTTTGGCCTCAACTTCTTTCTGTGGTAGCGAATTCCACAGGCTCACCACTCTCTGGGTGAAGACATTTCTCCTCATCTCAGTCCTGAAAGGTTTACCCCGTATCCTCAAACTGAACCCTGGTTCTGGACTCCCCCACCATCAGGAACATCCTTCCTGCATCTACCCTGTCAAGTCCTGTTAGAATTTTATAGGTTTCTATGAGATCCCCCCTCACTCTTCTGAACTCCAGCGAATATAATCCTAACCGACTCAATCTCTCCTCATCCGTCAGTCCCGCCATCCCAGCAATCAGTCTGGTAAACCTTCACTGCACTCCCTCTATAGCAAGAACATCCTTCCTCAGATAAGGAGACCAAAACTGCACACAATATTCCAGGTGTGGCCTCACCAAGGCCCTGTATAATTGCAGCAAGACATCCCTGCTCCTGTACTCGAATCCTCTCGCTATGAAGGCCAACATACCATTTGCCCTTTTTACTACCTGTTGCACCTGCATGCTTACCTTCAGTGACTGGTGTATGAGAACACCCAGCTCTCGTTGCATATTCCTCTCTCTCAGTTTATAGCCGTTCAGATAATAATCTGCCTTCCTGTTTTTGCTACCAAAGTGGATAACCTCACATTTATCCACATTATACTACATTTGCCATGCATTTGTCCACTCACTCAACTTGTCCAAATCACCCTGAAACCTCTCTGCATCCTCCTCACAACTCGCCCTCCCATCCAGTTCTGTGTCATCTGCCAATTTGGAGATATTACATTTAGTTCCCTCATCTAAATCATTAATATATATTGTGAATAGCTGGGGTCCTAGCACCAATCCCTGCAGTACCCCACCAGTCACTGCCTGCCATTCAGAAAAAGACCCGTTTATCCCTCTTTGTTTCCTGTCTGCCAACCAATTTTCTATCCATCGCAATACACTACTCCCAATCCCATGCACTTTAATTTTACAAGCTAACCTCTTATGTGGGACTTTGTCGAAAGCCTTCTGAAAGTCCAAATAAACTACATCCACTGGCTGTCCCTCATCAACTCTACTAGTTACATCTTCAAAGAATTCTTGTAGATTTGTCAAGCATGATTTCCCTTTCGTAAATCCATGCTGACTCTGTCCGATTCTACCACTGTTCTCCAAGTGCTCTGCCATAAAACCTTTGACAATGGACTCTAGAATTTTTCCCGCTACCTACGTCCGGCTGACTGGTCTATAATTCCCTGTTTTCTCTCTACCTCCCTTTTTAAATAGTGGGGTTATATTAACTACCCTCCAATTTGTAGGATCTGTTCCAGAGTCTGTAGAATCTTGGAAGGTGACCGCCAATGCATCCATTATTTCTAGGGTCACTTCCTTAAGTATTCTGGGATGTAGATTATCAGGCCCTGGGGATTTATCGGCCTTCAATCCCATCAATTTCCCCAACACCATTTCTCTACTAATACTGTGTTCCTTCAGTTCCTCCCTCTCACTAAACCCTGTGTTCCCCAACATTTCGAGTATGTTATTTGTGTCCTCCTTTGTGAAGACAGAACCAAAGTATGCATTTAGTTGGTCAGCCATTTCTTTGATCCCCATAATAAATTCATTTGTTTCTGACAGTAAGGGACCTACATTTGTCTTCAATCTTTTTCTCTTCACATACCTGCAGAAACTTTTACAGTCAGTTTTTATGTTCCCTGCAAGCTTACTCTCGTACTCTGTTTTCCCCTTCTTCATCAATCCCTTGGTCCTTCAGACTCCTTTTGAATGAGTTGAGGGTTTCTGCCTCGACGACCCTTTCAGGCAGTGGGTTCCAGACCCCAACCACCCTTTGAGTGAAAATATTTTTCTCATCTCCCCTCTACTTTTTCTACCAATCACTTTAAATCTATGCCCCCTTGTCACTGACCTCCCTGTTAAGGTGAATAGGCCCTTCACATCCACTCTATCCATCAGCTCCCTTCAGCTGCTGGTTTTCCAGAGCTCTGGCATAAAATGTGAGGCACACAACCTTATTTAAATATTAAAATTACCAACCCACCTGCTGGAAGCAGGCTACTCATTCGCTACCAGAACTGGCCATGTTTGTGGCAGGTTGAGGTTGGGTTTTCCATTTTTAATAGCTTAAATGATTTATTCAGAATATCACCGAAAGCAAATTAAATTTCTGATTTTTTTTTTTCCCTCCTCACATCAGGCTTTTTGGCTGAGATCAGAAACTTGAGGTAGCAACTGAAACAAATGGATTGCAATGTAACGTTTAGAGGTAGATGATGCATTTAATTTGTTTAGTCAGTGCTGCTACAGATCTGTGATGGGATGACCAGAAGTACAAGTCATTAAATATGTTATGAAAAACAAAACCTGATGCACTTTGAAGAATGGGTTACAAGTACTGACAAATGAATACAATTGGAGGAGAAATGCTCTTGGCTGCATAAATTTCATGTAACAATCCTTATTCCAGTTTATGAGTGGAGAGCAAAAGGGATTCTGTTATTTTTGCCAACAATTTAGTTGAAAACTGATACTAGATCAAGAATAGTGCTATGTATTTGATATTCATCTTGCAAAACACATGGACTGCTTTAAATATTTGGAAGGTATGATTTCCATTGACACTAAATTTGCTTTATGCTTCCAATCACAAATAATTTCAGGTTCATTAATTGCATTCTGGAATTAACTGCAGTCTTTTGATGAAACACTCCTGGAAGGCAGGTTTTCACATTTATGAACTGTAAAATTTATTTTAGGTGTTAAACTCATTACCTCACCAATCCAAATCATGAATTGGTTTTCTGATGGAAATTTGTTTACGGGTTTTTATAATGTTCATGTCAAACAGATCTGAAAATATCTGCTGACCCTTAAACAGCCAATTTAGAACAGATCAAGACTTTAACCAGGATCATTCTGGTTTGCATAATTTAAAGTTACATTTGTCTTTACTTTTATGCAGTAGGTCATTAGGGAAGCTGCAATTGTTAATTGATAAAGTTAATTATGGTAGGTTTTCTGCAATGGATACTTGCTGGGTTCCAGATTAGCACATTACACCTAAGGTATTGGGCAGCTGTGAGGAAGCAGCTGTCAATGTCTTTCCTCTCATGGCCATTTGTGAGGCATTGGGCTTTATTGGGCACAAGTCTGTGCTGTGCCCCCTGATGGGGAAAAAAAACAGAAGTACACTGCTGCTGGAGAGCAGTAACAGGAAGCCCAAAGGCCTGATTAATATCTGCAGGGATAGTGCAAGTGGTTGAGAAAGTATTTCTACCTGTTCCCTCTTCAGTGTTCAAATTTCCAACACAATGCACAGGCGGCGCAGTGGTTAGCACCGCAGCCTCACAGCTCCAGCGACCCGGGTTCAATTCTGGGTACTGCCTGAGTGGAGTTTGCAAGTTCTCCCTGTGTCTGCATGGGTCCCCTCCGGGTGCTCCGGTTTCCACCCACATGCCAAAGACTTGCAGGTTGATAGGTTAATTGGCCATTATAAATTGCCCCTAGTATAGGTAGGTGGTAGGGAAATATAGGGACAGGTGGGGATGTGGTAAGGAATATGGGATTAGTGTAGGATTAGTATAAATGGGTGGTTGATGGTCGGCACAGACTCGGTGGGCCGAAGGGCCTGTTTCAGTGCTGTATCTCTAAAATTAAAACTAAAAGACATTCGGGATCCCAAGCTGAACTTTGTTCCATCTATTTTCAGAAGCTTAATGGATGGGCAAACAGCAAACTGAGTTGGGAGCTTGATCAAATTATATCATAATATTACATAGGTTTACTTGTCAAAAACAGCAACTCCACAAGAAAAATGTTTGGAATTTCTGATTGTTTACTAGCAAAAGCCCATCTTCCTCTCCACTCTCACCTAATTTCCATGATGATATTGAGCTTGTGTCTATTACAGGTACAGGCTGAGACGTACTGTAGAGGAGCTCCAGGAAATTCTCAAAGCGCAGTGGGGGCAGTGGCCTGACGTAGTGGGTTTCTATTCTGTTTCTCTCTTCCCTATGCATAGGAATTGCTGATTATCCAGGTACTGGAAAGAGGAAAATCTACCAGTATTTGACAAAACTGCCGAGTTTATATTTATCTGACAGATTTTACAGGATCAGTAAACTTACTTTTTAAAAAGTGTTATGACAGAGGTGGGAGGAGTGCCCTGTCCTCTCTTGTCCCACTTCACCGCAGGTCACAACGTATATTTTAAAATGTTTACCCAGTTACCGATTTGCTCAATCATATATTCTGCTCTTTATCCCAGAATAAAATACACCACCAGGTTTCTTTAATGACGACAAAATTATCAGTTTATTATCAAACAAGATTTATTCAGTAACTAAGCACAGTATTTACACACAGAATAAAATATCAAAGTTCCCTTTTTAAATTATACACACACACACTCACACACACAAACAAATATAGAAATTTTCTCTTTAGAGGTCTGTTTCCAAAAAAAAAACTTTGGCCAAATACTTGCTAATTCTTGAAGAAAAAAGAGGGGATGGAAGGAAATTGGTTGTCCCTTTTGGTCTGGTGTCTGGATATACCGTAACGGGTCACTGGGATCTTTTCAGAAGCAATTTGTTTTTGAGATGTCAAGAAATCGTCTGGTAGGCTTTCCATGAGACAGTGGCAGCAGGAGTTTCAGCCTACCCACACTTGAATTGCAGGGTTTTTGCAAAGCCAGGAGGAAAGAGGAGCTGACGCAATGGCCTTCTCAGGGTCTCTTAGAGAGGTGCAGGCAAAATGAGCTGGGGTTTCTTTTTCCTTGGCAGGCAAAACACCAACAGTTAATAACTCGACAAAACCAAAACAATGGCTGGAATATTATGTCACCCTGAGGAGCAAGATGGTGGTAGGGGGGTGGCATAAAATGGAGTGGGAGGCACCTGGAGACCTTCCCGACCTGTTCCTGCCTCCGCCGCCACTTTAAGCAGGGTGGCAGCGGTGACCAACGGTCTGCCCGCCTGCCACAGGCCAATGAAGGCCCTTTAACTGGCCACTTAAGGGCCTTCACCCGCCTCCACACGGATTTTACGCGTGGCAAGCGGGCGTCCTGGAGCTGGGAGAAGCCGCCGAATGAAACAAGGATGCTCCTCAGCGTCCCGGGGTGGCCCTCATGATCGGGCACCTTGTGCCTGATGGAGGGCCACCCCCTCTAGCCCAACCATCCCGAAGACCCCACACACCCCCCTTCCCCTAAAACAACCACCCTTGCCTCGCCGGGGCCCGACCGATTACCCCTGGCAAGCCAACCAAAACTTATTGTCCTTCCCGGCTCCCAGGCATCTCGTCTTCATGCTGGGCTGCAGTTCCAGCAGTGGCCACTGCTCTTGGTGATGCTGCAGCGACTCAGAGCTGCCAGCCTGCTAATTGGCCAGCAGCTCTTTTAGGCGGGACTTCCTACCTCAAGTGGGTGGAAGTCCTGCCTCAGAGCAATTAAAGCCCGGGGACCCGCAATATACCGGTCGGATCCCCAGGCAAGGCGGAAGCGGGTTCGCCACCGACTTTTCAGTTGGTGGCCGGCTCTCCTTTGCCTCGGGTAAACTTACGGACAATATCTCAAAAGCAATATTTGCAGCAAAGGTTGTTTTCAAAAAACATCTCCATGTCCTTTCAGTGAACTGCCAACAGCAAAACAAACTCCATTATTTATAAAATCTTCAGCCTTCCAATGAATCCATCTCCACAATTTAAATGAGTCCTCAAAAAATACAGAACAAAAAATGTAGAAGCACCTTCATAACAAAAGACAAAACTTTAGCTTTTTTGTTGCTACATTAACATTTTCTGTTCTATTTGAAATTAACTACTTATTCCAGTCAGATGAGACTTGTCCCTTTCTCTGTATTGCTTTGTTGTCTCATCAACTAGAGTCTCATTCTCCTTACTGATGTTTCATACCTTTCCTGGTTCTGTACGGCTCACCGCACATTTATTTTTACTGTACTCCTGTCAGCTATTGACTATTTACCAGCTGTAGCTATTGGTTTAACTAATGAGAAATGTCAAACACCATCATTTTCTCTTGTGGAGTAGCTGTTTTTGACAAGTAAACCTGCATATTATTTTCATATAACTTGATCAATATCTTAGTAAATCTTTGCAGCTGGCATTTAATTTTTCTTTCATCTGATCACCAATCTTTCAGATCTGTGATGAAGGAAAATGTGGTGCTTTGGGCAAATGGAAGTGAATACTGTAATTTAAGTTCATCAATTTGTAATCCACATTCTCATTTTCCTGAAAAAGGTCAATTTCCCTCCAAAAAGGACGCTGGACAAGTAGGTCATACCATTTTACATTTTCAAGAGCATTTATCTGAGCAAATTCCCCAGTGCTGCTGTTAAGATGATTAACTATGCTGAGATCATTTGA
The DNA here is from genome assembly GCF_036365525.1 of Heterodontus francisci. Classification (NCBI taxonomy): domain Eukaryota; kingdom Metazoa; phylum Chordata; class Chondrichthyes; order Heterodontiformes; family Heterodontidae; genus Heterodontus; species Heterodontus francisci. The sequence goes on from NC_090401.1 coordinate 26,916,212, forward strand.
TATGTGGCCTCTCAGTATGGAAGGAGAAAGAAATGTTGCACCAGGATGAATTATTTTGTCAAATAATGGTAAATAATGGAATGTGTTCATGTGAAAGAAAGGCTTTGAGCTATGGCCTACCTTCATCAACCAAGGCAAGATGATAGTGTTTTATGTTGTATCATAATGTGCAATCTTGTGTAAGATGTTAATATGCAATAATCTGTGTTATTGGAAAAGTCTGGTACAATGACGTGGAAATCTGTATATCATTTTAATTGCCTTGACCTTGATTTGAATCATCGTGGCCATGATTTACACTGAAATTGAGCTTTAAACAAATGAAATGATAGCAATTAGATTGCAAATTTCATTTTTTTCAACCAGGTTATTTTGGCTGTGATAAGCACACCTTTTTTAAGGTACAGTGTTTTACATGTTTGTATAGATGGAAGGCCATAATGATTGTGGCCAGAACTTGATTGTAAATACATTTGCTGGACATTGAAGTTTTAATAACACTATGAAAAGATGATGAAATACCAAAGATTTCATCCTGTAGCAGAAAGCCTGTAAATGATTTTGAGTGATACTAAAACACGAACACTGATGTTCATCAATAGCCAATCCATAAAAGCTCTCTGACAAAATAAATCCTCCTTACTATTTTTCTCAAGCTGTTGTAATATTTGAAATCTTCACCACTTGCTCAGTAACAGCTGCTCTGAAATGGAGCAGAATATTAATTTGTTGATTTGACTGTGCATCTGTCCAGTGTCGCACCACTTTTACCTCCATGATGGTAAAAAGTTTCTAACAAACAAAAAAACGACATTTTCCACTCATTTCTGGAGAGGGACAAATACTCATTAGTGCTTTCTAGCAAGAGTCCAACATTTTTCTTCTCTCAACAACTTGTTCATGAAAATTAACAGAGGCAGGAACTTCGATCACTTAGTAAGTTTCTAACTTTAATTTGAAAGCTTCTGAAAGATGATCTGGATATCACAAACTCAGAAAATCTGCTTTTACTTGTCAAGATTTTTTCACTAGTTATTGTCCTAGCTTTTATTCTGTTTCTTTTCTCACCAGGTCTATCCCCTTTCCTATCATTCAGACTTTCCTGTTGAATTAGTTTTGAATGTATTCGCATTTTTTTTCCCCTGAACTGTTGGGCTAGATCTTACTGGGCCCCTGACGTCGGGGCTGAAATTTAAATATTTAAATGTATGAAAATGATTGAATTAATTAGTTACTTGCTCCTGCCATCCGTTCTGTTGCCGTATTAGTGGCGGCAGCCGTCACTCCTGCGCCATGGGATCTCCATTTGGAGATGCATTTGGAGATCCGATGCAGGACGTTAGTGGGGAGCATGGAAATTATTTCGGTGTGGGGAAAATAATTCCGATTGGTGGATGGGGATGGTGGGAAGGGGTTGCAAGTAAAAGTTACTGAAATTTTGTAGGGGGAAAGGTCAGGTACTCAAGTATTTTGGTGGGGGCGTGAGAGGGCAAGGAATGAAGTCAGTGATATTAGGGGGAAGGGGTGGGAGAGGGGATGGAATCATTTCTTTCATTGTTCAAATAAATATTAATGTGTCTATTCCTTCAAATATTGAAATTCAATGTTAGGGTTGGAAGCCCTTTAAAAAATAGTGGTGGTGCCTGCGCAGTGGTGTTGGATGCTTTTGCTGGAGACTGATCACCCACCCCCTCCCATGTCATTCGGTGGTGGGGGTGGGTGGTGTGGTCCACCCTGGCCATGTAAATGAGCGGCTGTGTAAAGCCACCGTGTGCAGCCAGGCCAATATCTTCCTTTTGGGCTCAATCTTTCCAACTTTTTCAGGTTTCCTCCATTTATATCAGTTTCTTTTCTTTGTACTTCATGCATTCCTCTTCCTTAGCTCTTATGTTCTAAGGAATGCACATAATAATTTTGCTATTACATGCCCTTTAATAGTGGCTTTTAAAAAAAAATCAGTACTGCATTTTAGTCATAACTTTGCTTCTGTTTATTTCTTCTATTCACATTTTGCTGACCTTGGCAAACTTTCACTTACCTTCCTCTTGCTGCTTTACTTGCAGAGCTTTTCTCCTGGGTGCACACAAGAAACATTAACAACTTGTATTTACATAGCACCTTTAACATCATAATACCTCCCAAGTTGCTTGACGGGAACGTTATAAAGCAAAAATTTGACTGAGTTACATGAGGTAAATGAGGGCAAATAGCCAAAGCTTCATCAAAGTGGAAAGTTTTAAGGAGCGTCTTAAAGGAGGAAAGCAAGGCAGAGAGGTTTAGGGAGAAAATTCCAGAACTTCGGGTCTAAAAAACTAAAGGCATGGCTACAAATGGTGGAGCAATTAAAGTCAGGGATAGGAACATGGGAGCTGGAGCAGGTCATTCAGCCCATTGAGCCTACTCCTCCACTCAATACGATCAGGGCTGATCATCCACTTCAATGCCTTTTTCCCACCTTTGTTACACTGCCTCTGGCAAAAATATCCTTCCTAAGGAAAGGGGACCAAAACTGCACACACTGCTATAGGTGTAGTCTTACCAAGGTTCCACACAGGTGAAGCAAGACTTCACTAATCCTGTACACAAATCCTCTTGCGATAAAGGCTAACATACCATTAGCCTTCTGAATTGCTTGCTACACCTGCATGTTAGCTTTCAGTGACTTATTGATGAGGACACCCAGGTCCCTTTTGTACATCCACAATTTCTAGTTTCTTACCATTTAAGAAATACTCTGCACATCTATTCCTCCTACCAAAATGGATAACCTGACGTTTTTCCCACATTATATTCCATCTGCCACGTTCTTGTCCAATCGCCTAAGTCTGTCCCAATCCCCTTGAAGCCACTTTGCATCTTCCTCACAACACACATTCCCACCTACTTTTGTGTCATCCGCGAACTTAGAAATACTACACTTGGTCCCCACATCCAAATCATCGATCGATATTGTGAACAGCTGGGGCCCAAATACTGATTCTTGTGGTACCCCACTTGTCACAGCCTGCCAATGTGAGAATGACCCATTTATTCCTACTCTGTTTTCTGCCTGTTAATCAATCCTTAATTCATGCCAGTATATTACCTCCTATCCCATGTGCTTTAATTTTTCTAACCAACCTCCTGTGGGGGACTTTATCAAAAGCCTTTTGAAAATACAATTCTGTTAATAACATCCTCAAAAAACTCCCAACAGGTTCGTCAAACATGATTTCCGATTCATAAATCCATGTTGACTATGCCCAATCAGATCAGAATTAGAAGAATGCAGATATTTTGAAGGGTTGTGGGGCTGGAGGGGAATACAGAGATCGGGAGGGGCGAGAGCAGGGAGGGATTTGAAAACTCGGGTGAGAATTTTAAAATTCTCTCCCTTCGGCAAAAGCCATTTCATGTTTTTCCCACTTGCGTCTTGCTTACTCCTGCTCTGCTCTTACCTGTCCCAGTGACTTGCTACTCATGTTCCTTTACTCTTTGCCTCTCTTTTCTAAGCAGTAGTCCATTTTGATGAAAGTCTTGAATCTAAATTATTAATCACAAACCTAAAATTCTAATAAGTAGCTCCCTTATTAAAATCATAATGTTTAAAATACTTAATACATTTTAAATGTGAGTTTATGTTTCCACACTATAAATGGACTTTCCAATGGACAGTGCATTGGAATGAATGAGTCATGCACTTTACCTTATCTGTTGTAATCATAATTACAAGGTTCTGGTTCATTGCCGTAAAGATCCGATGAGTCACGTGGATCTGGCACTTTCCAACTCTCGAGTTCATGAAGAACTCAAATGAAGCCATTAGTTGTTAAATGATTGAAGAGTATATCCAACTTGTTCAAGAATTTAGAGCTTAGCAGGCACCGACCATGAAAGTAATGGGCTGAGTTTTATAAGTCCCCGACGTCGGGAGTTGTGGCGGGGAGGGGCCCGGAAAATACTTCTGAGAGAGGCCCGCCATGGGCCTCGTGCTGGGAAGGCCCCGTTGCATTTTACCGGCAGCAGCGAGGCCTCGTGGCAGCCTCCTTGCCACATGGTGACGGAGAACTTATTTAATTATGTTAATGACATTAAAATTAATGAATAATGACTTGCCTTGTAATGATGGCTGTCCCACGCTGATATTCCAGCTGGTTGCCGGAAGCGCCACACTTTCAGATCTCCATTCGGAGATCCAAGGTGTAACACGACTGGGGAGGGGGGTGGGGGGGGAGGAGGAGTGAAATTTTCAGGGCTGGGGGTTGGAGCGGGGAAAACTGCTTCTATTGGCGGACGGGATGGTGGCAAGGGGTTGAAGGGTAAAGACAATGAAGTTCATGTGGGAAAGTTTGGAATGGGAACAAAATCATTTTTAGTGGGAAAATGACAATAAATGCAGAGTATGGTCATGTGGGGTTGGGAGGGGGCCTTTGATCTTTTATAAAATTTCATATCACATCCATTTCATTTTAAAATGTATTTTTACTGGTAAGGGCTTAAAGCCCTTTAAAAACGGCACCACTTGGGACGATCCGCCCCCTCCATGCTAATGAGCTGCCGCGCGCATTTTGAACGGTGGTAAGCGAATAAAATTCAGCCCAGTATATCTGTTGCAGCCTCCAGAGGACTATGACAGAATATTAGCCCCATCAGAAGACTTGAAGCCCACATAAGTACCACCAGGTCTAAAATAAGTTGATTAAAAATTTGGTTTATAACAGGCTTGGCTTTTACTACTGTAAGTTCCTTCCTCCACTGTTGGAACTTGGGCTGGCCTCAAATATGAAGAATGGCCATTTGAGCAAGATACTGGAGAGTAACCAGTGCATTTGGAACTCCACTCCTCCAAGCGTCAGTGCTTTTATGGGATGAAGTAGAAATCTTATGGCAGTGAGAAACCAATCCAAAATATAGCTCCTGGATCAGTCTGAAATATATGCCCATTAGAAGAAAAGCTTGTATTCCAAAGCAGAATTATTACTCATTATGATTTTGTCCAGAAGTGACATGGGCCAGAATTTTGTGGTAGAATCAATGGTGAGGCTATCAGCGCTCACTGTTATTGGTCAGCAACTTCTAGCGTTTGAACATGAGCAGTTAAATGTGGAGATCAGGAAACTGTTGTCCAAGTTACCCTGCTCCGCCAGAAGGTTCGTTACTCCGGTGTCTTGCCAAGAAGCTCAGCATTCACATACATGGAAGGGCAGGAGTTTGTTTATCTACTGGAGATGCACTCAACATGTCACAAAAAGGTGGTGCTGGTCCATTCAAGTGTAAGGGAATTTTTAACAGTGTGGTAAGTTTTAATTACTACCAAACAACCTCTCTAGCACTGAAAATGTACTTTCTACTGTCATGAAGACCCCCATCTGCCAAGAATGAGGCATAGTAATTTTGTCACATGAACATTAATTTTAACCTGTTGCTAGAGTGAAGAGATGACTTGTTTAAAGAGATCAGCAGTGGCTGGAAAGCATTTGCATACTAAGACAATGCTTGGAGAGACAATGGGAACTGCTCACTAAGTCAATTAACAGATATTGATCTGGTCAATGGTGATCCACATCTTTTTGGTGTAAGAGACAGCACTACCCACCACCACCCACCCCCCCCCCCCCCACTTCACCGAGAGGTTTGTAATCCACAAACTCAGGAGCAGTTGTTTCCAAATAATGGGTTAGTCACATGACCAACCTGCTGGCCAACTTGGAGTTTTGAATTGTGCTCACAGGATCGTTTGAAGACGGAGACTGCAGATTGCAACTGAACTTGGAAGCGTCTGGCTTTTTCACTCTCTTTCACGTATCTCCAGATCCACTGAAGTCACTTTAAACCTCAAGAGAGAAAAGATTCCTACATCGAAACAAGTTTTAAAGTGTACACTGGGCCCCAACGAAATGGCAAAACTTACTGGCAACCAAAGACTCTACATCGAACTCCAAAGGAATGTAAATAGAAACGCAGCTATTGCCTCAAATATTTCCCCTTTATTCTTTCTACTTTTTCTTCTCTCTATATGCATGTGTGTTCATCGCGTATGCATGCTGGAGTTGCAAATTCGTAGTCATTAACTGAATTAGAGTTTAAGATAAATAAACTTCCACCTGTCTTATTTAAATCTAAGAAAACCTGTCTGATTTCTTTGCCTTACAATTGGAAAGCAGTCAACAAGGATTCACTGAGGGGGAGCTAAAACACGGTGTTTTTAAAAATTAAACCCTGTTGCGGTTAAACCAGGCAAAGGCTGAGAGGAAACCCCAGACCCCTTTCTCACCTGGTCGTAACACAAGTGTAGACTCTTATTCCTTTAGATTTTAATTATTGTTGGAGATGTGAAAAATGTTTTTTTTTCCACATTCTATCTCCTCTCTCGTTTTTCTTCCCTTTCTATTTTGTTTTCTGTACATGATTTGGCATTGAATTAAATGTTCAAACTTACATTTCCTGGTTTTGACTCTGCATGTCTCAGGAAGGATTCTTCAATCTAATTTGGCTCAAGAGCCATACTTTTCATAGCCCTGTTTAAGCTGGTCACGGATTCCCTGTTACACTATAATAACCACAAGTTGCAATGCAAAAGCCCACAGAAAGTCTGTAGCCAATTTGAAGTGTAACGAAAGATGAGTGTTGTTCGTCTGCCGCTGATGGCAAATTCCAGGCCATTCTATTTGCGTGTGTGTAGAGCTTTGAAACTATAATGCTAAGAGCTTAGCTTTAATGACTATATGAATCCTTCTGATCAAAAATATTTAAATATAGTGGATCTAGTTCTGCAACTATCATATTATGATGGATTTGTTTTGCAGGTGACTCTGTGAAATAGATACTCTTTCATAGACAAAGGCTGCAAAATTCAATGCTTTAGCTTCCAGTTTTTAGGTAGGTCGTGGATAGCATGTTTAGCGAATTGGTCACACCACAGATTAGGATTGCTGAGGGAGAAAGGAAATGGGTGACCAAAAAGCAGAGAAAGAGCAGGAAGGCAGCGCAGGTGTCCCCTGCGGTCATCTTCCTCCAAAACAGGTATACCGTTTTGGATTCTGTTGGGGGAGATGGCTCACCAGGAGAAGGCAGCAGTAGCCAGGTTCATGGCACCATGGCTGGCTCTGCTGTTCTGAAGGGCGGGAAAAAGAGTGGAAGGGCTATAGTCATAGGGGATTCGATTGTAAGGGGAGTAGATAGGCGGTTCTGTGGTCGAAAACGAGACTCCCGAATGGTATGTTGCCTCCCAGGTGCACGGGTCAGGGATGTCTCAGATCGGCTGCAGAACATTCTGAAGGGGGAGGGTGAACAGCCAGTTTTCATTGTGCACATAGGCACCAATGATAGAGGTAAAAAACGGGATGAGGTCCGACAAGCAGAATTTAGGGAGTTAGGAGCCAAGTTAAAAAGTAGGACCTCAGAGGTAGTAATCTCAGGATTGCTACCAGTGCCACGTGATGGTCAGAGTAGAAATGAACAAATAGTCAGGATGAATGCGTGGCTTGAGAGATGGTGCAGGAGGGAGGGGTTCAGATTTTTGGGACATTGGGACCGGTTCTGGGGGAGGTGGGACTATTACAAATTGGACAGTCTACACCTGGGCCGGACTGGAACCAATGTCCTTGGGGGTGCTTTTGCTAATGCTGTTGGGGAGGGTTTAAACTAATGTGGCAGGGGGATGGGAACCAAATGAGGAGGTCAGTGGACAGTAAGGAGGTAGTAACTAAAGCCTGGAAGGAACTAGATAATGAAGTCAGCGTGACTAAGGAAAAGAGTAGGCAGGGAGCAGATGATGAATGCAAAGGGACTGGTGGTCTGAGGTGCATTTGTTTTAATGCAAGAAGTGTAGTAGGTAAGGCAGATGAACTTAGGGCTTGGATTAGTACCTGGGAGTATGATGTTATTGCTGTTACTGAGACTTGGTTGAGGGAAGGGCACGATTGGCAACTAAATATCTCAGGATATCGATGCTTCAGGCGGGATAGAGAGGGAGGTAAAAGGGGTGGAGGAGTTGCATTACTGGTCAAAGAGGATATCACAGCTGTGCTGAAGGAGGGCACTATGGAGGACTCGAGCAGTGAGGCAATATGGGCAGAACTCAGAAATAGGAAGGGTGCGGTAACAATGTTGGGGCTGTACTACAGGCCTCCCAACAGCGAGCGTGAGATAGAGGTACAAATATGTAAACAGATTATGGAAAGATGTAGGAGCAACAGGGTGGTGGTGGTGATAGGAGATTTTAATTTTCCCAACATTGACTGGGATTCACTTAGTGTTAAAGGTCCAGATGGAGCAGTATTTGTAAGGAGCATCCAGGAGGGTTTTCTAGAGCAGTATGTAAATAGTCCAACTCGGGAAGGGGCCATACTGGACCTGGTGTTGGGGAATGAGCCCGGCCAGGTGGTTGAAGTTTCAGTAGGGGACTACTTTGGGAATAGTGATCACAATTCCGTAAGTTTTAGAATACTCATGGACAAAGACGAGAGTGGTCCTAAAGGAAGAGTGCTAAATTGGGGAAAGGCCAACTATACCAAAATTCGGCAGGAGCTGGGGAATGTAGATTGGGAGCAGCTGTTTGAAGGTAAATCCACATTTGATATGTGGGAGGCTTTTAAAGAGAGGTTGATTAGCGTGCAGGAGAGACATGTTCCTGTGAAAATGAGGGGTAGAAATGGCAAGATTAGGGAACCATGGATGACAGGTGAAATTATGAAACTAGCTAAGAGGAAAAAGGAAGCATACATAAGGTCTAGGCGGCTGAAGAAAGACAAAGCTTTGGAAGAATATCGGGAATGTAGGACCAATCTGAAACGAGGAATTAAGAGGGCTAAAAGGGGTCATGAAATATCTTTAGCAAACAGGGTTAAGGAAAATCCCAAAGCCTTTTATTCATATATAAGGAGCAAGAGGGTAACTAGAGAAAGGATTGGCCCACTCGAGGACAAAGGAGGAAAATTATACGTGGTGTCAGAGAAAATGGGTGAGACTCTAAACGAGTACTTTGCATCGGTATTCACCGAGGAGAGGGACATGACGGATGTTGAGGTTAGGGAGAGATGTTTGATTACTCTAGGTCAAGTCAGCATAAGGAGGGAGGAAGTGTTGGGTATTCTAAAAGGCATTAAGGTGGACAAGTCCCCAGGTCCGGATGGGATCTATCCCAGGTTACTGAGGGAAGCGAGAGAGGAAATAGCTGGGGCCTTAACAGATATCTTTGCAGCATCCTTAAACACGGGTGAGGTCCCGGAGGACTGGAGAATTGCTAATGTTGTCCCCTTATTTAAGAAGGGTAGCAGGGATAATCCAGGTAATTATAGACCGGTGAGCCTGACGTCAGTGGTAGGGAAGCTGCTGGAGAAGATACTGAGGGATAGGATCTATTCCCATTTGGAAGAAAATGGGCTTATCAGTGATAGGCAACATGGTTTTGTGCAGGGAAGGTCATGTCTTACCAACTTAATAGAATTCTGTGAGGAAGTGACAAAGTTGATTGATGAGGGAAGGGCTGTAGATGTCATATACATGGACTTCAGTAAGGCGTTTGATAAGGTTCCCCATGGTAGGCTGATGGAGAGAGTGAAGTCGCATGGGGTCCAGGGTGTACTAGCTAGATGGATAAAGAACTGGCTGGGCAACAGGAGACAGAGAGTAGCAGTGGAAGGGAGTTTCTCAAATTGGAGATGTGTGACCAGTGGTGTTCCACAGGGATCCGTGCTGGGACCACTGTTGTTTGTGATATACATAAATGATTTGGAGGAAAGTATAGGTGGTTTGATTAGCAAGTTTGCAGACGACACTAAGATTGGTGGAGTAGCAGATAGTGAAGGGGACTGTCAGAGAATACAGCAGAATATAGATAGATTGGAGAGTTGGGCAGAGAAATGGCAGATGGAGTTCAATCAGGGCAAATGCGAGGTGATGCATTTTGGAAGATCCAATTCAAGAGTGAACTATACAGTAAATGGAAAAGTCCTGGGGAAAATTGATGTACAGAGAGATTTGGGTGTTCAGGTCCATTGTTCCCTGAAGGTGGCAACGCAGGTCAATAGAGTGGTCAAGAAGGCATACGGCATGCTTTCCTTCATCGGACGGGGCATTGAGTACAAGAGTTGGCAGGTCATGTTACAGTTGTATAGGACTTTGGTTCGGCCACATTTGGAATACTGCGTGCAGTTCTGGTCGCCACATTACCAAAAGGATGTGGATGCTTTGGAGAGGGTGCAGAGGAGGTTCACCAGGATGTTGCCTGGTATGGAGGGCGCTAGCTATGAAGAGAGGTTGAGTAGATTAGGATTATTTTCATTAGAAAGACGGAGGTTGAGGGGGGACCTGATTGAGGTGTACAAAATCATGAGAGGTATAGACAGGGTGGATAGCAAGAAGCTTTTTCCCAGAGTGGGGGATTCAATTACTCGGGGTCACGAGTTCAAAGTGAGAGGGGAAAAGTTTAGGGGGGATATGCGTGGAAAGTTCTTTACGCAGAGGGTGGTGTTCCTGGAACGCGTTGCCAGCGGAGGTGGTAGACGCGGGCACGATAGCGTCTTTTAAGATGTATCTAGACAGATACATGAATGGGCAGGAAGCAAAGAGATACAGACCCTTAGAAAATAGGCGACAGGTTTAGATAGAGGATCTGGATCGGCGCAGGCTTGGAGGGCCGAAAGGCCTGTTCCTGTGCTGTAATTTTCTTCTTTGTTCTTTGAGTGCCATTTTGACATTGGATGCATTTGGTGAGGGCATCAGCACGCGCAGCATGCATCCACCAGATATGCAGAGCAGAGAGGTCCTGATGTCATCATGCTGATTTGACACCAATGCTCAATGATCCAGTTAACGCCATCTCTTAAATATGCTGAACACTCGTTGAGCAGCAGGCAGGATCCCCTGCTTAGTGCTATTTAAAGGGATCATCAATTACTGACAGGTTAATTGCTGGTTGATTTCTGCTGACTCTTGCTGTGATTGCAGATGTGTTTGGTAGTTTCTAGAAGTTCTTTAATGTTGCCAAAGTCTAGAGTGATGTGGCACATGCTGAAGGATTTGGTCGCAACTTCAAGGATTCTGCACAAACCACTTGTTTCCAGACATGCATGCAGTAGTATGCACTCCCCTAGAACTACAGCATGACTGGGAGAATAAGCAGAGGTGATACAGAGCAGGTCAAACTGCTGGAAGAAGGGTGGGAGGGGTTAGGGGTGTGGTGCAGACTGACTCTTAGCAGGAGGCCATACCTGCCCAAAGTGTTCAGGGAGCAATTATCCTTCCTGAACCTCAAGAAGAACAATTTTTCAGATGTCTCTGCTTCACCTCAGGATGGCCTCACTGACATTTGCGACGTGCTGCAGCCACTACTGACAGCACGGCGAGAGCAGCATTGTGAAGGTGACCATGGCCATGAGCATTTATGCATTTTGCTCTTTCAAGGCTGGAGTAGGTGATATTTGCGACAACTCCCAGTTTGCCATACACTGTTGCATACGCGAGGTCACTGAGGCTCTGTATTCCAGTAGAGCTGTATACATGTTTTCCTCCTGCCAGAGAGAAGCAAGTGAATGAAGCACGTGGCTTTGCGAAGCACGTGCCATTGACTGCACACATGTCACTTTGTGGGCACTGGATTTCAACTGAGATGTACTGCAACTGAAAGGGATTCCACTCCCAAAAGGCCCAACAAGTGTGCGATCATGCGCAGCATATCACGCAGGTCAGTGCCCAATATCCTGGCAGGAGTCATAATACCTCCATTTGCGGAAATCTGCTGTGCCCATCTGTATTTGAGCTTCCATGACGACCAGAAGGTGACTACTGGGCAACAAGGACTATCTGCTGACGACATGGTTCATGACTCCGGTGCACAACCCACACACACATGGGTACCAGGTATACATTGAAAGCCATACTGCCACATGAAGTGTGATACTTCAGATCATTAAGCTGTTGGAACGATGCTTCCGCTGCCTGGAATACTCTGCATGAGCCCGGCAGATCGCGTGTCAAGATTTGTGATGGTCTGGTTCATACTGCACAACGTTGCCATCATGAGGGTTTCCCCCTTGCCACCAGCTATATGGTGACCAGCTGAGGTGGCAGGAGGAGGTGTAGGAAGAGGAGGAGGACAAACAGAGGATGCAGCCAATGCAGCCCTTCTGTTGGGCTGTCCATGATCACCTCATCTGACTGCGATACCTGTATTCACAACCCCATTTCCCCATTCACCAACAGTCCCTCAACTTACCTTGCCTCTGTTACTGACCATCACAGCATCTGCTTGGCCACAATGGAAATTTATTTTGTGGTGGCTTTTATTTTTTGCAAACAACATTTCTAAATTAAACCATGCATATTGCATACAAAGTCAGCTAATCAAATTGAAGTCAATGGGAATCCAGGAGAAAACTCGACACTGGTTGGAGTCATACCTAGCACAAAGGAAGATTGTTGTGGTTGTTGGAGGCCAATTTTCTCAACCCCAGGACATTGTTGCAGGAATTCCTCAGGATAGTGTCCGATGCTGAACCACCTTCAGCTGCTTCATCTATGACCTTCCCTCCATCATAAAGTTAGAAGTGGGGATGTTTGCTTATGGTTGTTCCTGAACATCGTACATTCTCAAATCCTCAGATACTGAAGCAGTCAGTATACAAATGCAGCAAGACCTAGACTTTATCGAGGCTTGGGCTGATAAGTGGTAAGTAACATTCGTGCCACACAAGTGCCAGGCAATGGCTATCTCCAACAAGAGAGAATCTAACCATTGCCCCTTTACATTCAACAGCATTACCATTGCTGAATCCCTCACTATCAACATCCTAGGGTTATCATTGACCAGAAACTGAACTGAACTGGAGCAGCCACACACCATCCTGACTTGGAACTATATCGCTGTTCCTTCAAAAACCTGGACCCCACTCCGAACAGCGCTGTGGGTGTACCTACCCCACGTGGACAGTAGCAGTTCAAGAAGGCAGCTCACGACTGCCTTCTCAAGGGTAATTAGGGATGGGCAACAAATGCCAGCCTTGCCAGCGATGCCCAGATCCCATGAAAGTATAAAAATAAATGCCCATCTGATCTGGTCCAATGAAAGCCCTATCATTGTTGTTCAGTTGAGTGGTTGGTTAACCCTTCTGACCTCTGCTTGGCTGTTGATGAATGTCCAATTTTGTAAAGCCTACTGTATATTTGATGCATTTTTACATGTTGTAGAATGAGATGCAACTACTTCAGCCTTTGCAACATTCAACCTTTAGTTCAATCTTTTTGGACTGTTGATGGCATGCAAGTTGCATCCACCTCCAAATGGAAAGTGAAGGCACGAGGAAGAAGAAAATAAATAAGAGAAAATGTTAATGTTAGTTTTTCTTCAAGACAAATGAGGCAGGATTTTTCTCAGTACTACTGTCATATCCTGTAAAGAGGAGGATGGGGAGGAGGGGTGCGGGGACAGAAAATTGGGCACTGAACTAACAGGTCTGCCTGCCTGTTTCTTTTCTCTTTCAGCTTTTCTCTATATAATATTTGCATATATAACAAACCCTGAATGGTTTGTTGAACCATGACAACAGAAATCACAATGAAATGTTTTTAAAAAGCATTCTTTTTTACAACTTCAAATGCTGCCATTTAAACCAGGGCAATTATTTTAGTTCCTTTTTAGATTCATGAATATTGCTGAATGAGGTGGGAGAGAATTGAGGATTTGAATACAAATTTAAGCATCAGCAATGATGATTGCATGCTTAGAAACCTAATCATTCAAGGGTTTTGAGAAGCACAGAGGCTAGACAATGGCCTTTCATTACTTGGATTTAACATTTGAATCTAATCCAGATTGATGAGAAAGGTCTCTTCACTTTTTTGCTAAAGTTTCACTTAGATGCTCATTTGTGCTGTGGCTACAGCGGAATTATATATGCATCACACACCATGACACTGTCAGGCCAAAACTCCTGTAAACTGTCAATAAAATTAACATGAAATATAACAATGCTAATGGTAATGAGCTTGGATGGTCTTAATTCAGATCCAAGTGGGGAGTGTATCCATATCTTACAAAATTTAGCCCATTGTCTTTTTTTAAGCTTGCCGCCAACAAAAATGGCAGCCCGCCCATGCAGACGGCATGCCAAAGCGCCACCGCGATTCCAAGTGTGGCGGCTCATTTAAATAACCGGGGAGGGCCGCCTCTCACCGATCTCATGGAGGGGCGGGTTGTCTGTCCTCGGCAATGGCGTCAGCTGCCTGTGTGCAGGCAGTGATGCCACTTTTATAGGGCAGTCAGCCCTACTGGGAAATTTAAATATTTAAAGGTGAAGTGAATAAAAATAAATATATTTTTTCCCCCCTCTCCCAGCCTCCCCAGTGACAATTATTTTCCCTCCCCCCTCCCCTAAAACACTTAACTTTACAATCTGACAACCCCCCCCCCCCCCACCAAACTGAACAAACTTTCAACTTCAGCCCTTCCTCCCATCCTCTACACCCATGATGCTGATTTGACCCCGCTTCCCCCCACTCATGCACTGATAAACTTACCTTCTCCCCACCCCCACCCATGCCCTGCCCCAAGTGTTCCACCTCGTTTCCCTGGACAGGGATCCGAAGGTGCAGCAGTGCTGGCCGCCGGGCTGAAGATCAGGGTGGGACATCAGGAGGGGACAGAAGAGTCATTCATTGAATTATTTTAATTTATTTAAATTGCGGTCCCATTGCCGAGTGGTGGGGGGCCGCCACAAGGCCTCACCATGTTGGTAATATCAGGCCGGGCCCTGTCAGTGTCAAAGTCTGTGGGGGGCCTCATCCGAGGCCATCTTCATCCACTAACAAAATATGCAGAGAAAGGGGTGCAGGGAAAGGGGTACCCACAATATCAGTTGTTGCATTTTCCAGAACTCAAAGTGTGAAAAAGTGCCAGTTTTGACATGCAGGAATTTTCAATCAATAGGATAGTCTTCAACAAATGCAAGGGGATTCAACTGTTCAGTGATGCACAATCCTTATCTTGTAGGTAAAAGTTAAGTAATTGGTATCAACCTGTGGCTCACTTTATCCTGAGCCAAAATTTAGTGCCTGTGTTAAGCTGTGGTTCAACTGAGCACTGATATAAAATTAAGCTTTAAAGCATCAGTATCATATTCAGGATGGTAGAAACACAATTCTAGTGTTTGAATGGATCTAAAAATGTCCTGGGATATATGAAAGCATATTGATGAATGCCATAAAGTCACAATGTGCAAAATCCTGTTGGTGTGTTGTATATCCAGACTGGCATAAGCCTAGATATCTTTGAGTATACGTGTCATGGCCACAGAAGACAAGGCACATAACCAGTTGGTACCAGGAAAAAAATATTGCCAGTGGTCAAACAGATTTATGCTGGTGTTGTGAAAATTCTTGTGCAGTACAAACCTGATATCAAATTGGCCCCAGCACAATTGTAGAAAAAGGACTCTTAAGAGCATAAAAGTAGAGGATAGATCACAATAGCAGCAAGAATGAGTCCAGGCCAGCTGGAGATCATTTTGAACACATGTATTAGTTGTGGACAGAAAACAAGAAGTGTCAATGAATCTTGGGCTGCATTTTGTAGAAGCCTGTTGTTGACCAGCCACTGCCCCAGAGGTGTGATTCTGTGTTTAAAAAGGGGTTTTCAAAGCTAGGCAAAATTGAGAGTGGACAGAGACATAGCTCCACCACAACTGCACCAACCTCACCTTTTTCTTCTTGGTAGCACCTCACCTGATATCTTCCTGACTGCTCACTACCACACAGCTTCCTTCCGATTCAGGTTTACGAATTGCCGGTGAAGCAGATAACCTGGCTACAAGAGAAAGCCATGCCGCACATCAACTGCAGCCATCCAAATAATTGGAATCTTCCCGACAATCTTGAGCCAGCCATAATTGTACAACTTTTGTTAGGGGGTTAATCTAAGGTAGACATTTGGGGCCAGACTTTCAAAGGACCGCAGGGTGGGACTCTGTATGGGAGCCATTTGAAAATTGCAGTCCCAGAGGTCGTCTCGGAATCCCGACTGCTCTGGAACAGAATTAAATTTTCAAAGTGCTGCCGGGGGTGGGGAGAAGAGAACGAGGGAACTTGCACGCCACCAATTAATAGCTCCTTTAGGAATGAGATCTGAGAAATGTTTAAAAGGCTATCCTAATTCTACTGCAGTTGATGTGATTTGCTTTCAAAAAGAATACCTTGTAATACCTTGTAAATGAGTAAACTGCATTTTGTGAGCAAGATGACTGGACAAATTAGAGATTGTGTATTTATTTAGCATCTTACACATTTTCAGAAACTTCCAAAGGCCTTCAAAATCAAAGAAATACTTCTTGAAGTTACCGTTATTTGTAGGCAAATTATCTCAGTGCAGGTTTTGTACATGAACGGATATATCAAGAATAATTTCCATAAATATAAGATGCATTGTGCTGATGTGATAAATTTCACAATATAACTGTGAATGAGGGAGGCCATTCATCAAGAGACATTGTAGCATGCAATTATTTCTTGAATGATTTTAGGGATTTTGCCTCTACTAATGTATCTGGAGGTTTATTCTATACATTGACCATTCTTTGGGCTGGATTTTATGCTCTGTTCGAAGGCGTTTTATTTTGGCGGGGGTGGTGCGGCTGAAAAATCAGCGCGGAGTTGTCTGCCATGGAACCCGACACCGTAATGGCGGTTTCCGATTTTTCTCTGAGGTTGTGAAGTTCCATGATGGCAACTCCACCACGACGTAATGGCATCGCAACCTAAATCTGTTACATATTCCAGTTTAAAAGCAGCAAGATTGAGAGCTGCATATGACCTTGTATCTAATTCACCACCATCCTACTGGACATTTGCAATCTTATGCATGACGTACGGCACTCGTGTTCCTTTACTTTCCCACCTTTGAAAAGTTGGAGCCATCGAGGCAAGAGTCATCAGTGCCTGCAAAGGTTAGTTAAGTTATCTATTGTTATCTTGTGGAATTTTTTTTTTCACATCGGACATTGCCGCCGAGCTCAATCTGCAGATGTCAGGGAAGGTTGGAACTCTGCAAGAGGACATTTTTTTTTCTGAGGGAGGGGAAGGAGGGATCTCTGCAAGTGGATACTGTTAGGAGGGGAAGGAGGGAACTCTGCAATCCAACATCAGAAGACGCTGTTAACGGCGTCGCCAATGCCATCCTGCCACGTGATTGGCGGAAAAGGCCGCCATCATTATGCTAAATGGCCAACGACCGCTCTCGGCGGTGCGATAATAAAATCCACCCCTTCGTGCACAGGAGAATATCTTGATATAAATTCTAAATGTACCTTTCTCCAGTTTGAACCCTGTGTCCCCTAGTTCTACTCCCACATTTTAATTTATTGTATTCAATTTGAAACTTAATCAAAAGTTTATTTGGAAGTCGATGCACTTCATATCACAGGGGCTTAGCACAGTTTAATTGGGTTGTCAATTCCCCGTCTGAATGTATGCTGGCAATTGTTAATTAAGCAGTTATTGTACCGATGATTCTCAAGTTTACTCCTGGTAACCAATTTCATTATTTTCCATGAAATGAAGGATTGCTATAAAAGTATTTACTTTACACAGACAGAGGAATCTGAAGAACACTGGCTTATGGTTGTTTTTAAATCCCATGAATTTTATGTACAATTCTGTGTATAGTTGGGCATTTATTTATAATGACCAAAGCAAAATATCGTGGATGCTAGAAATCTGAAATAAAAACAGTGCTGGAAGTACTCAGCAGGTCAGGCAGCATCAGCGGAACGAGGAACAGTTAATATTTCAGGTCAATGAACTTTCATCACAACATATCAGAAAGCATCAGAACACCAAGGTCATTGACCTGAAACATTAACTTTGTTTCTGTCTCCACAGCTACAGCCTGACCTGCTAAGTATGCCCAGAATTTTCAGTTTTTATTTGTTTTATGATCCTTCTGTGCAGCCAATAATGACTGCTAGTGGCTGAACTACACCCGTCCAATTTCGAAGACTGAGGATGAGGTTGATAAAGGGCTGAGTGCTATTCATTGATTTGACTTAGAATGTTGTAGTCTTCTGCCAACCAACTAGAGGGTTGAAATGATGTCATTGTCGCCATAAAAACAATGTTGACCAAAAAGCCTTCATTCTGCCCACAATAGCTCAAGCATAACTGAAGTGTAATCTGCAGAGTTCTTGCAAACATCTACAGGAATGTGAGCAGTCTGTCCAACATTCTGAATTTCTAAAAATCTCACTTTTTACAATTGATATAAGCGACTTAGATGAAGTGACCGAAGGTATGGTTGCTAAATTTGCTGATGACACAGATAGGTAGGAAAGTAAGTTGTGAAGAGGATGTAAGGAGGCTACAATGGGATATAGATAGGTTAAGTGAGTGGGCAAAGACCTGGCAAATGAAGTATAATGTGGGAAAGTGGGAAATTGTCCACTTTGGAAGGAAGAATAGAAAAGAAGCATATTATCTAAATGGTGAGAGACTGCGGAGCTCTGAGATGCAGAGGGATCTGGGTGTCCTAGAGCATGAATTGCAAAAGTCTCGTATGCAGGTACAGCACGTAATTAGGAAAGCTAATAGAATGTTATTGTTTATCGCAAGGGGAATTAAATACTAAAGTAGGGAGGTTATGCTTCAGCTATACAGGGCGTTTGTGAGACCACATCTGGAGTACTGTGTACAGTACCGGTCTCCTTATTTAAGGAAGGATGTAAATGCATTGGAGGCAGTACAAAGAAGGTTTATTAGTCTAATACCTGGAATGGGCGTGCTGTCTTACGAGGAAAGATTGGACAGGCTAGGCTTGTATCCGCTGGACTTTAGAAGAGTAAGAGGCGACTTGATTGAAAGATATACGATCCTGAGGGGTCGTGACAGGGTGGATGTTTCCTCTTGTGGGAGAATCTAGAATTAGGAGGTAACCATTTAAAATTAAGGGATTGTGCATTTAAGACAGAGATGAGGAGAAATTTTTTCTCTGAGGGTCATGAATCTTTGTATCTCTCTTCCTCAGAAGGTGGTGGAAGTAGAGTCTTTTAAGACAGAGGCAGATAGATTCTTGATAAGCAAGGGAGTGGAAGGTTATTGGGGGTAGGTGGAAATGTGAAGTAATCAGTTCAGCCATGAGCTAATTGAATGACGGAGCAGGCTCAAGGGGTCAAGTGGCCGATTTGATGTGAATAACAGATGATATGTAAATCCTTAATGTGAACCAAAATGGTGATATCAAAATTAACGGTGGTTCTACAATGATTATATTCAACGGCTGGAATCTTGCATTCCCCCCCACCCCCGCCTCCCCCAAAGAGTGGGAAGGTGGCGGGGGGGGGGCGGGAAGGGGGGTGCGTAAAATGGAGTGGGAGGCTTGGGGGCCCTTCCTGACCTGCTCCTACCTCCGCTGCCACTTTATGCAGGGCGGAGGCGCAAAATGGCCCACCCGCCACAGGCCAATCAAGGACCTTAAGTGGCCACTTAAAGGCCACGTAAGGGCGTCCGTCCGCCTCCACGGGAATTTTACCCATGGCTGGTTGGGTGGCCCTGGCCCAAGAGAAGCTGCCTTACAAAAGCAGGCGGCGCTCTGATGGCTTGGAGGGGGGAGCCCTCGTGATCAGGGACCCTGTGCCCGACGGACGACTGCCCCCGCTGTCCCAATGACCCCCCAGCACCCAACATAACCCCCGTCCCCCCAGTCGACCACCCTTGCCTCGCTGGGGCCCAACCAATGACCCCTCGGCGAGGCACCAAAAACATACCTCATTCTCTCGGCTCCCTGACATTGTCTTTGTGATGGCTGGGTTGCAGTTCCAGCAGTGGCCACTACTCCCGGTGGCGCTGCTGTCAGAGGGCTGCTGGCCCACTGAATGGCTCCATTCGGTGGGACTTCCTGATTCAAGCGGGTGGAAGTCCCGCCTCAGACCAATTAAAGGCCAAGGAACCACAGAATGTGGATCAGCTACCTAGGCCAGGCGGAGGCGGGTTCGCCACCGACTTTTCAGTCGCTGGACAGCTCCCATCCGCCGAGGGAAAAATCTCAGTGAAAGAGTCCATTTTTGAAAGAAAAGAATCACTCTTTCCACAGTGTGTAAGCTTCCCTTAAGTCTGGCATTCTTCACCAGTTAATCAGATACAATGTTCCCTTTATTAAGCATTTTTCACATAATTACACTTTTTCCTGACATCCAGTCAGGTTCTTTGATTGGTAGACATTGGGTTCAGTCTCTCAGCAACCTCTTCAAATGCTTTTTGTGATACCCTATTATTATGGGAGGGAGAGAGTTGAGGAATGATTTGAAGTGGTCCCAAATACTAAAGGGCCGTGATTTAAATTGTCAGTTACAATGAATTCCACCTCTTGTTCTGTGACCTGTATCTTCAGGATCTTTTCAGTAAGGGTGTTATTTCGGTTTTCTGTATTGCCTTGCTGTTGTTCGTTCCATGTGAGAGCTTTCAGCCTCACTTTGAGCTTGTTCGGGTGGTTTATGGGCATTATTTAAAATATGTTTAAACTGGGTAGCATCATTTTACTCTTTGCAACAAATTGTCATGCAAAGAAAGGAAGTTTTGCATGTACACACAGCCTTTCACAATCTCAAGATGTCCTCAAGTCTTCTTTCCTCTTTGGCCTCCTTGTCTCGAGAGACGATGGGTAAGCGCCTAGAGGTGGTCAGTGGTTTGTGGAGCAGCGCCTGGAGTGGGTACAAAGGCCAATTCTAGGGTGACGGACTCTTCCACAGGCGCTGCAGATGAAATTGGTTGTCGGGACTGTTACATAGTTGGCTCTCCCCTTGCGCTTCTGTCTTTTTTCCTGCCAACTGCTAAGTCTCTTCGACTCGCCACTCTTTAGCCCTGCCTTTATGGCAGTCCGCCAGCTCTGGCGATCACTGGCAATTGACTCCCACGACTTGTGGTCAATGTCACAGGACTTCATGTTGCATTTGCAGACGTCTTTATAGCAGAGACATGAACGGGCAGTGGGTCTGATACCAGTGATGAGCTCGCTGTACAATGCGTCCTTGGGGATCCTGCCATCTGCTATGCGGCTCACATGGCCAAGCCATTTCAAGCGCCACTGGCTCAGTAGGGTGTATATGCTGGGGATGTTGGCCGCCTCGAGGACTCATGCGTTGGAGATACGGTCCTGCCACCTGATGCCAAGGACTCTCCGGAGGAAGCGAAGATGGAATGAGTTGAGATGTCGCTCTTGGCTGGCATACGTTGTTCAGGCCTCGCTGCCATAGGGCAAGGTACTGAGGATGCAGGATTGAAACACTCGAACTTTTGTATTCCATGTCAGTGCGCATTTTCCCACACCCTCATAACCAGTCTGGACATAGCAGCAGACGTCTTTCCCACATGCTTGTTGATTTCTGCATCGAGAGATAGGTTACTGGTGATAGTTGAGCCTAGGTAGGTGAACTCTTGAACCACTTCCAAAGCGTGGTCACCGATATTGATGGATGGAGCATTTCTGACGTCCTGGCCAATGATGTTCGTTTTCTTGAGGCTGATGGTTAGGTCAAATTCGTTGCAGGCAGCTGCAATCCTGTCAATGAGTCTCTGCAGATATTCTTCTGTGTGGGATGTTAATGCAGCATGATCAGCAAAGAGGAGTTCCCTGATGAGGACTTTCCGTATTTTGGTCTTTGCTCTAAGATCTTGTGTGGAGGAAATTTCCTTCTTCTGAAGACTTGAACGCATGTGAGAGCAGCAGTGGGAAGAAGATCCCAAACAGTGTAGGTGTGAGAACACAGCCCTGTTTCACGCACTCCGGATAGGAAAGGGGTCTGATGAAGCACCTCGATGCTGAATTGTGCCTTTCATATTGTCATGGAATGAGGTGATGATATTTAGTAGCTTTGGTGGACATCCGATCTTTGCTAGTAGTCTGAAGAGCCCACGTCTGCTGACAAGGTCAGAAACTTTGGTGAGATCTATGAAAGCAACATAGAGGGCCATCTGTTGTTTGCGGCATTTCTCCTGTAGCTGGCGAAGGGAGAACAACATGTCAGTGGTGGATCGCTGCTCGAAAGTCGCACTGTGCCTCAGGGTAGACACGCCCAGTCAGCTTCTGGAGTCTATTTTAAAATGACTCGAGCGAAGACTTTCCCCACTAGGCTGAGCAGGCAGATTCCACGGTAGTTGTTGCAGTCACCGCGGTCACCCTTGTTTTTATAGAGGGTGATGATATTGGCATCGCGCATGTCCTGTGGTACTGCTCCCTCATCACAGCACAGGCAAAGCAGTTCATGGAGTGCTGAGAGTATAGCAGGCTTGGCACTCTTGATTATTTCGGGGGTAATGCCGTCCTTTCCAGGGGCTTTTCCACTGATTCTTTAGCCAATCAATGGCATCACAGAGTTCCGATTTTGTTGGCTGTTCATCCAGCTCATCCATGATTGGCAGAGACTGGGCTGCATTGAGAGCAGTATCAGTGACAACATTTCCCTGGAGTACAGTTCTAGGTAGTGCTCCACCCAGTGGTCCATTTGCTTCCGTTGGTCAGTGATCGTTTCCACTGATTTAGACTTGGGGGTGGGGGGGGGGGGGGCGATCTTCTTGATGGTTGGCCCAAAAGCTCTCTTAATGCCATCATACGTTCCTCTGATGTTTCCAGTGTCAGAGGCCAGCTGAATACGACTGCATAGGTGTTGCCAGTAGTCATTTGCACAGCGCCTGGCTATTCTTTGTGCAGTGCTTCTGGCTACTTTAAGTGCTATGGATGTTAACTCGCTGGGGGCTTTCTTGTAGTTGAACATTGCAGTGCGCTTAGTGGCTATGACTGATTCCAGCTCTTCAAAGTGAGATTGAAACCAGTCTGCATTCTGCTTCTCATGTTTGCCAAAGGTGGTCATTGCTGAATCGTAGATGGCGTCTCTGATGTGGGCCCAGTACAAAGCACATTACAGCTAATGAAGTACTTTTGAAGTGTAGGAAACGCAGCAGCCAATTTTGTGCACTGCAAGCTCCCATGAACAGCAATGTGATAATGACCAGATGATCTGTTTTAGTGATGTTAGTTGAGGGGGTAACAAGGACTCTCCTGCTTTTCTTTGAAATAATGCAGTGAGATGTTAAACTCGGGCCCCTTTTGAGGGATATTAAACATCTCATCTGAAAGACAATGCAACAGCCACTCTGTATCCCATTAGAGAAAACTGTAGTATTATGTCTCTGTCAAAATGTTCAAAGTTGACGCACATTTACTGTGCACCCATAGTTTATTTATTCAATACCATAAGAGATGAAAATGGCGAATAAATAACAAAATCACACCAGGCAAATGCAAGCAGTTCCCATTGATTTTAGTAGGAAATTAAGAATATATTAATCTGTGTAAGGTTAGAATAAAATGTCAGTGGTTCTGGCTGAAAAGAGAATAATTGAGGATGTGGCCAGTAAAGCTTCATTACGTAAAATTGTATTTAATGTTTGGTTATTCATCCTGGACTAGGATTTCATGCATCACTGATAAGATCATGTTGGTTTAATTGACAGTCTAGAGGAGATTTGTACTAGCAATGTCATGCTGTGTGATGCATGTAAGGTTGAGCGTTAGCCACCATGTTTTAGGGAGCTTATTAAAAATTGATATCACACCGGCAATATTTTATGCTAAGTCCTGAAAATCGTACTACAACTTTAATTTGGATTAGTAAATATGCATACAAGGGAGATATTGCCATAATGAACAGTCATTGACTTGATGAAGAAATAAATGTTACACAGAATAATGTATAGCATGGAGAATTTACAAGACAGGAATGTAATCCATGGGTTCCAATGATGTCAAACTGAGACTAAAATGTTTCAGTGACTTGTCAGCTATCTGAATCTGTATACTCTCGAAATCACGCCGAAATCACTTGCCTTGGTTAGCAATAACATTTTAAATTTTGTGAGTTGTATTTCAGTTTGTGGTCCAGTGTTGTACAAGTATTGACTCCTAATATTGGGTTTGAGTACAACACGTGATCCAAGATAGGTCTGCGAAGTGTTGCTGCAAATTGGTTTGTGATTGCTGGCGAGATGGACAGCAGTTTACATTCAGTAAAATTTATAACTCGGGTACTACTGTTGGCTAACAATGGGAAAACAGAGAAGGAAAGAGGCATCTTGCCCATTATCACACATGCATTTGTACTCCCACTGTTATTAGTAAGAGAAGGAAATACTGACATAATCTGTCAATGCAGTCGACATCTCCAGTAAAGAAAGTAATTGAGTCCAAGTTTGAGGACCTCCTTTGAATCAATCTGAGGCCAATTTTGTATCATGTGGGTTCCAACTCCAGAATATGTGAAAACTCAGAAATCAGGTAAGTTCAATGCTTCAAACTTGATATATTAATGATTTATTGCAATACTACTAGGATTTGTTTCAGCATCACATTGTATGCTGAAAATTTCAAGGAAAATAGGTCAATCCAGAATCTCCAAGAGCTGCTCACAGTTTGAATGCTGACAGAGGTATTGTTTAGGTTGGTAAGTGGGGTATTCAAGATATTGAAGTGGTAAAGCATTTTGTCAATGCTGGAACGGACAAAATTACTTTATGGAATGCAAGGCAGGTTTCTGCAGGTGCAGCGAGAGAAACCTGACATCGAGGATCTGAGTGAAGAGGGTAAGCAACTGTGCATCTCCTTAACCAATCAGATTGAAGGATTGTGAATTAGAGTGGATGAACTCAATGTCAAATCAGGAAGAGAAATATGCAGGGGTGGGTGGGGGTGGGAAGAAAGATTGGATTATCTATTTGTCAAAATAAAAAGTTGCCCAGGCATGTCCTCTCCACAAAAAGCAGAACAAATTCCAGCTGGCCAATTACAGCCCCATTTGTCCACTTTTAATTATTAGCAAAGTAAAGGATGGTGTTGGTGATAGTGCTATCAAGCAACACTTACTGATCAATAACCTGCTCATTGATGCCTAGTTTGGGTTCTGCCAGGACCACTTGGCTCCAGACCTCATACAGCCTTGGTCCAAACATTGGCAAAAGAGCTGCATTCCAGAGGTGAGGTGAGAGTGACTGCCCTTGACATCAAGGCAGTACTTGTGTGTGGCATCAAGGAGCCTTAGTAAAACTGAAGTCACAAGAACACAAGAAATAGGAGCAGAAATAGACCGTATGGCCCATCGAGCCTGCTCTGCCATTCAAAACAATCATGGCTAATCTTAGGATTCAACTTCACTTTCCCACCTGCTTGCCATAGCCCTTGATTCCCTGAGAGACCAAAAATCTGTCTATTGCACCCTTAAATGTATTCAATGATGGAGTATCCACAATCCTCTGAGGTAGAGAATTCTAAAGATTCACAATCCTTTGACTGAAGTAATTTCTCATTATCTCAGTCCTAAATGATCAGCCCCTTATCCTGAGACTGGGCCTCCATGTTTTAGATTCTCCGACCAGCAGAAAAAATCTCTGTCAACCTATCCAACCCCTTTAGAATCTTAAATAAAAACAAGAAATGCCAGAAATACTCAGCAGGTCCGGCAGCATCTGTGGAGAGAGAAGCAGAGTTAACATTTCAGGTCAGTGAACCTTCATCAGAACTCCAGGGTTCTGATAAAGGGTCACTGACCTGAAACGCTAACTCTGCTTCTCTCACCACAGATGCTGCCAGACCTGCTGAGTATTTCCGGCATTTCATGTTTTTATTTCTGATTTCCAGCATCCGCAGTATTTTGCTTTTATTTTATCCCTTTAGAATCTTGTATGTTTCAATGAGATCACCTCTCATTCTTCTAAACTCCAGAGAATACAGGCCCATTTTACTTCGTCTCTCATCGTAGGACAACCTCGACATCCCAAGGACCAATCTAGTGAACCTTTGCTGCACTGCCTCCAATGCAAGTATATTCTTTCTTAAATGTGGAAGCTAAAACTGCACACAGTATTCCAGATGTGGTGTCAGCAAAACCATGTACAATTGCAGGAATACTTCCTTATTCCAACTCCATACTCCAAACCCCTTGCAATAAAGGCCAACATGCCATTTGCCTTCCTAATTGCTTGCTGTACCTGCATGTTAACTTTTTGCGTTCCTTGTACAAGCACGCCCAAGTCTCTTTTTGAACATCAACACTTACAAATTTCATACCTTTTAAATAATAATCTGCTTTTCTGTTCTTACGACCAAAGTGCATAACTTCACACTTCCCTACATTATACTCCATCTGCCATCTTGTTGCCCACTCACTTAACCTGTCTTTATCTCTTTGCAGCCTCTCTGTGTCCTCCCCACAGCTGGCCTTTCCATTGACCTTTGTATCATCATCAAACCTACATGCATTACCCTCTGTCTCTTCATCTAAGTCATGAATATAGATGGTAAATATATCAGGCCTCTGCACTCATCATTGCGGCACTCCACTATTTACTGCCTGCCAACTTGAAAATGCCCCGTTTATGCCCACTCATTGGTTAACAGAAAGGAAGCAATCATCTATCCATCCTAATATATTACCCTAACTCCATGAGCCCTTATCTTGCCAATGAACCTCATGTGTGGCACCTTATCAAATGCTTTTTGTACATCAGGTATACTACATCGACTGGTTCTCCTTTACCTAACCTACTAATTACATCCTCAAAAAACTCTAATAAATTTTTCAAACAGGATTTCCCTTTAATAAAACCATGTTGACTTGTTCTAATCATTTCTGTGCTTTTCTAAGTGCATTGAAAAAATTCCTAAACAGATTCCAGCATTTCCCAAACGACTGATGTTGGGCGAACTGGCCTGTAGTTCCCTGTTTTCTCTCTCCTTTCTTGAAAATCGGTGTAACATTTGCCTACTTCCAATCTGGTGGGACCGTTCCTGAATCTAAGGAATTTTGGAAAATCATAGCCAGCGCATCCACTATATCTGCAGCTATCTCTCTTAGAACCCTAGAATATAGGCCATCAGGTCTCTGATATTTCAGATTTTAGTCCCTTAAATTGCTCCAAAACTTTTTTTCTGCTAATATGAATCTGCTTAATTTCCTCACTTTTTAGCCCCTAGGTTACTGTCTATTTCTGGTATGGAATTTGTCTTCTACTGTGAAGACAGACACAAAATATTTGTTCAAAGCCACTGCCATTTCCTCATTCCCATAATAATTTCTCCTGTCTCTGCTTCCAAGGGACCAACGTTTACTTTAGCTTTTGATATACCTACACAAGCTCTTCCAATCTGTTTTTGTTACTGGCTAGTTTACTCTAGTATTCTTTTTTTTTTTTCCTTTTTTATCAACATTTTGGTGGCCCTTTTGTTTCTAAAACATGCCCAATCCTCAGACTTGCTACTCATTTTGCAACATTGCAAGCCTTTTCTTTTAATCTAATACTATTCTTAACTTCCTGAGTGAGCTATGGATCGGTCTTTCTGGCTGAGTTTTTGCTTTTCAAAGTAATGTACTTTTGTTGACTGTTTTGTGGGAATCAGGAGAAACTCTCCACTGGCTGAAGTCATAGCTAGCACAAAGGAAGATGGTTGTGTTTGTTGGAGGGTAATCATCTCAGCTGCAGGAGTTTCTCAGGGCAATGTCTGAGGTCCAACCATCTTCAGCTCCTTCATCAATGATCTTCCCTCCATCATAAGGTCAGAAGTATGGATGTTGGCTAATGATTGCAGTGTTCAGTTCCATTTGCAACTCCTCAGATACACAAGCAACCCATGCTTGCATGGAGCAAGGTCTGAAAAACATTTAAGCTTGGGCTGACGAGTGGCAAATAACATTCACGAAAAAAAATTTGCTGGACAATGACCATCTCCAACAAGACAGAATCTAATCACCTCCCTTCAATATTCAATGACGATACTAGCATTGAAACCCACACCATCAACATCCTGGGGGTTACCATTGACCAGAAACTTAACTGGACCAGTTAGATATGTACTGTGGCTACAAACCCAGGTCAAAGGCTGATATTCTCTGGCAAGTAACTCGCCTCTTGACTCCCCAGAGTCCATCCATCATCTTCAAGGCTCAAATCAGGAGTGTGATGAATACTCTCCACTTACCTGGATGAGTGCAGCTTCAACAACAGTCAAGAAGGCTGACAGCATCTGAAACAAAACAACCCGCTTAATTGGCACCCCATCCACCAACTTAAACATTCACTCCTTCCACCACTGGCACACCATGGAAGCAGTGTGTACCATCTACAAGATGCACTGCAGCAACTCGCCAAGGGTCCTTCAACAGCACCTTCCAAACCTTCAACCTCTTCCACCTGGAAGAACAAAGGCAGCAGGCATCACCACCTGCAGGTACCCTTCCAAGTCCCACACAATCCTGACTTGGAAGTATGTCACATTCTTTGATCATCACTGGATCAAAATCCTAGAACGCCCTCCCTAACAACATTGGGTGCACCTACAGCACAAAGACAACAATAGTTAAGAAAGTGACTCACCACCACCTTCTCGAGTGCAAGCTTTAATGGGCAATAAATGCCGACCTTGCCTGCAGCACTACATAACTTGAATGAATCAAAGAAAAATTGAGGAAAAGATGATGGACGGGAAGAGCAAAAAAATAGTAAAATTTTACATTTTTGAAATCTCCAATAGCAATTACCACCTGAAGGTATGAGACTCCACTCTTGCTATAGTTAATTTTCAGTGCCAGTGAGGTTGACTGGAAGTAATTAACACTATTCACATGATTCAAAGTTACTTAGACTTGAAATAACATGTTAACATTCTGTGGCATGTTTAGTTTCTGCCTACTGTGCAAGTACAACAACTTCACATTGCAATGGTGAAGCAAACAGCAAGATTCCATTTTCATGAATCTAACAGCCGAACAACACTATTCTGACAGTTACATTTGTAGACCCATGCATTTGTCCCTCATCTGAAGATGCTGTACCCTTTATATATATATATATATATATATATATATATATATATATACACACACACACACACACACACACACACACACACACACACACACACACACACACACACACACACACACACACACACACACACACACACCGAGCAACTTTGGCCTTACTGATACCTTGAATGCAAATGTTGGCCCTATATGTTTAAAGCTGATCGCACTTGATACATTTTTAGGGGAAAAACTTTTTCTAATATGTTTTGTGATTGTTACTCCAAAGATTTTTCTTTACTTCTAAATCTTAGAGGTAAAACATTTTAATGATACAGGTTTTAAATATCTACATATATGTCATATTCTAAAGTTTAATATGATGCATGTCTGAAGATTGTCGTTACTTCCATTTTTAATGAGACATCACCTTTCTTGTCTGATTACTTCTAATTAGTGCAATAGCAACCTCAGTAATTAGACTATAAGAATTTGGGTTTTTAGAATAAAAAGTAGTGTTGGGTCTATGCATTTCTTTGATCTTTGTTTTGGACAAAATTAAGTACTTTAATTTTTGTGTTAAAAGGTCTCTGTATTCAAGAAGAGTTTGTTCTACAAATCAGTTATCGTTTATGGGAACAGTAAATCCAGAAGAGCTGGAGGGGATTTTGACAATGATTGTGTTATTTGCAAGTGATGCACCATTCTCCTTAATGTCACCTGTTCCTTCCAAGCATGACACGCTTACCATGT
This sequence comes from Heterodontus francisci, assembly GCF_036365525.1. Lineage (NCBI taxonomy): Eukaryota > Metazoa > Chordata > Chondrichthyes > Heterodontiformes > Heterodontidae > Heterodontus > Heterodontus francisci. The sequence goes on from NC_090401.1 coordinate 26,945,770, forward strand.
TATCCCTCAATTTCTTCCAAAATGCTCTTTTCTGAAATAAATTTATCTACTTTGCTGTTCCATTGGTCAGCAAGGAGGCAGGAATCTAGGATTCTGGGCTGCTGTTTGACACCAGCTATGGGAAAGTGCAGAAGAACAACCTGGAAATGAGAACTTTTCCTCTAGTATTTCCTGTGACCCTGCAGAAAAACAATTGATCATGGCTTGTCAGCTTCTTTGACAATATGGCTGAAATCTGGGAGGAACCAAGGTGTCAGCTTGCATCCTTTTGCTATTTTTTAATCTTTCACAGGATGTGGGTGTTATTGGCAAGGCCAGCATTTATTGTCCACCTCTAATTGCCTTGAGAAGGTGGTGGTGAGCTGCCTTCTTGAACCAGGGTAGTTAGTGTGGTGCTGATACTTTGGTGCAGCAGTTTGGTACAATTGAGTTGCTTGCTAGGCCATTTCAGAGGGCAGATCAGTCAACCACATAACAGTGGGCAAGTAGTCACATATAGACCCAACCAGATATGGATGGCAGAATTCCTTCCCTAAAGGACGTACAACCAGACAGATTTTTATGACAATCTGGCAGATAAATACTGATACTAGGGGACGGATTTTCTTCCGGCAACAGGGGTCCCAATGGCGGGCCTGAAAGCAGGGGGTGACCCCACCGTGGCCCTCCATGGGATGCCTGGTGCTATACAGCCTGCCATTGGGGACACTGTCCCTTCAAGGGGCGAGCTCCCGTCTTCAGAGCTGTTCAGCCAATCAGAGGAACAGCAGCTCTGCAATACTGGTAAGACTAGTATTTTAAATAAATGCGGTCATGTACATGAAACCTGAGCTAGCTGAAGTGAACTGGGTTACTGCACTCAGAGAAAGATCAATAGAGAAGCAGTGGCAGACATTTAAGGGGTTGTTTCAGAATACTCAGGATAAGTATATTCCGACTATAAAGAAAAATTCTAAGGGATGGACTCACCATCTGTGGTTAACTAAAGAAGTTAAGGAAAGCATCAAACTTAAGGGAAAAAGTATATAATTGAGCAAAGATGAGTGGCAGGTCAGATGATTGGTCAGAATATAAAGAACAGCAGAGAATGACTAAAAGGTTAATCAAGTGAAAGAAATTAGAGTACGAGAGGAAGCAAGCTGGAAATGTCGAAAAAGATGTCAAGAGTTCCTACAGGTATTTAAAAAGGAAAAGAGTAAGTAAAGTGAGTGTTGGTCCTCTAGAGTGAGAATGGGGAGTTAATATTAGATAATAAAGAAATGGCAGATGAAATGAACAAATATTTTGCTTGTCTTCACTATAGAGGATACAAACAACATTCCAGTAATAGCTATAAATCAGGAGGTGGAAGGAAAAGTGAAACTTGGCGAAATTACAATCACCAGGGAAATGGTTCTGAGCAAACTGATGGAGCTGCGGGCTGACACGGGTTCTGATGAGCTTCAAGTTTGGGTCCAAAAAGAAGTGGCTAATGAGGTAGTAGATGCATTGGTGTTAATTTTTCAAAAATCACTGGATTCTGGAAAGGTTCCATCAGAGTGGAAAATAGCAAATATATAACCCCTCTATCCAAGGGGAGAGACAGAAAACCGATAACTACAGGCCAGTTTGCTTGACGTCTGTCATGGGGAAGGTGTTGGAATGGATCATTAAGGAGGCTATAGCTGGGCACTTAGACAAACTCCAGGTAATCGCGAATAGTTAGCATCGTTTTGTGAAAGGGAAATCATGTTGAACCAATTTATTGCAGATCTTTGAAGGAGTAACATGCTCTGTGGATAAAGGGGAGCCCGTTGACCTACTGCATTTGGATTTCCAGAAGGCATCTGAGGAGGTGCTACATAAAAGGTTATTGTGAAAAGTAGGAGCTCGTGGTCTAGGGAGTAACATATTAGCATGGATAGAAGATTGGCTGACTGGCAGAAAACAGACTGTATGCATAAATGGGTCCTTTTCTGATGGGCAGGATGTGATGAGTGGAGTCCCGTAGGGGCCTCAACTTTTTGCAATTTATATCAATGACTTAGATGAGGGGAGCGATAGCTTGGTGGTTAAATTTGCAGATGACACAAAGGTAGGTAGGAGAGTATGTTGTGAAGAGGACATGAGCAGGTTGCAGACCGATAGATAGCTTGAGTGGGCAACAATCTGGCAGATGGAGTATAATGTGAGAAAATGTGAAGTTATTCACTTGGGCAGGAAGAATAAAAATGCAGAGTATTACTTAAATGGGGAATGACTGCCGAACTTTGAGGTGGAGCAGGATCTAGGTGGTCTAGTGCATGAACCACAAAAAGTTAGCATACAGGTACAGCAAATCATAAAGAAGGCGAATGGAATGCTATCCTTTATTACAAGAGGAATTGAAAATAAAATAAGGATGTTATGCTTTAGTTATACAGGGCATCGGTGAGACCACATCTCGAATACTGTGTGCAATTTTGGTCTCCATATTTAAGGAAGGATGTGAATGCGTTGGAGGCAGTTCAGAGGAGCTTTACTAGATTGATACCTGGAATAAGCGGGATGTCTTATGAGGAAAGGTTGGACAGACTGGGCTTATTTTCACTGGAGTTTAGAAGAGTGAGGGGAGACTTGATTGAAGTATATAAGATCCTGAATGGGGGTCCTGACCAGGTAGATGTGGAAAGGATGTTTCCTCTTGTGGGTGAGTCCAGAACTCGGGGGCACTGTTTTAAAATTAAGGTTCGCCCTTTTAGGACAGATGAGGAGAATTTGTTTCTCTGAGGGTTGTGCGACTTTGGAACTCTCTGCCTCAGACGGTGGTGCAGGCAGGCGGGGTGAGAATATTTTTAAGGCAGAAGTAGATAAATTCTTGTTAAGCAAGGGAATCAAAGGCGGTAGATGGGAGTATGCAATTCAAGACACAAACAGATCAGCCATGATCTTATTGAATGGGGGAGCAGCTTGAGGGGCCGAATGGCCTACTTCTACTCTTAATTTGTAAAAAAAAAAAAGTACTGGAAGAGCCACTGGGTGTGGTGGCCACTGCAGGTACTACAGGAAGCTATGCAGAGGAGAAGAGTCCAGAAAACCTGGGGTTGGGCTCGCCGGGACCATTCAGGCAGGTCAACAGGGTGGGGGTGTGTCAGTGAGGATTGGGAGAGGCCTTCCTGAGGAAGGGGTGGACTTCAGCCATTGCCACCAGGGAGGAGCCATCGAGGGGGTCCTGAATTGCCCCCAAAGGAGGGATCCCTCTGACCCTTGTCGGAGGCCACCAAGCAACATCTCCCGCAGCAGCGGGTCCCTCCATCCTCCATTAAATCAAGGTGTAGGTAGGAAGAGGCCCTCTAGTGACCATTAGTTAGCCACCTAAGGGTCTCAATGGGCCTTGAGCAGGAAGGCCGTTCTTGGCCTTTCCTGCCCTGGACTAAATTGGCAGGCATCAGGAAGGCAATGGGCACTCCACCTCCACCTTTTCCAAGCAATTTTATGAGCTCCCCCATCTTCTTTCTCACCCACGGGGACCCAAAAATTTCTATTCCAGATTTATTTAATTAACTGAATTTAAGTTCCCTCGCTGCCATGGTGGGACTTGAACTCATGTCTCTGGATTATTTGTGCAGTCTCTGGACTGAGTACAGTAACACAACTGTAATAAATATAATAAATTTGTTGTTACGCAACGAATTGGAATGGTAATCAACTTATTGCTTTTTGTTCTTTTGTTTAAACACTGTTTGACATAAATTGTAAACATTTTGGGCTGAATTTTACTGACACCCCCGCATCAGGGGTCCTGGCGGGGGAGCTCAGAAAATCCTTCCATGAGTGGCCTGCCATTGGCCTTGAAACCGGGAAGGCCTTGCCCTATTTTACCGGCGGCGATGAGGCCTTGGGGTGCCCCCCCAACCGGCCACTCGGCAAAAATTACATAATTTACATATGCTAATAAAGCTAAATGAATGCAAATTGACCTACCGTTCAACGACGGTCATCCCACGCCAATATTCTGGCCAGCAGCCAGAAGCTGTGTGCCTTCAGATCTCCATATGGAGGTCCAAGGAGTAACACTGGTGGGGAGGGGGGAGGAGTGAAATTTTCAGGGTGTGGGGGGGAGTGGCAAAAGCAAACGGGATTGGTTGAGGGGATGGTGGGAAGGGGTTGAACGTTAAAGTAACGAAAGTTCGGGGGGAGAGGTCGTGATCCAAAATTTAATTTTTTGGTGGGAGAGGACAAATAACAAATTATTCATGGGGAGGGTGGTGGGTGAGGGGTTTGGAAGTGTGAATAAAAGTTTATTTTAACAATTTGTACAACCTGTCACTTTAAACATTAAAATCCAACAGAAGGGCCTGGAGCCCTTTTTAAAAAAAGGTGCTGGCGGTTGTGCTGGACGCTGATGCCAGGGACAGAGTGCCCGTCCCCTCTTGGTCATTGGGGGCGGGCGTTCCGCCGCCTCCATGTTCATGAGCCGCCATGCATAATATCGCGGAGGCTCCATGGCGCACGACTCGCGTGTGCACCCCTACTTTTTGAAGCTCGGTGGCGAGCTGCAAAAATCCAGCCCTATTTTTCAGTTAGTGATTTTGCACAAGCAACTTTGGACAAAACGGTTCATGTCACCTCTCTGTTGCAACAACCATTGAATTAGTACAGTTTTTTTAATTCGTTAATGGAATGTGCACATGGCTGGCAAAGCCTGCATTTATTGCCTATCCGTAATTGCCTTTGAGAAGGTGACGGTGAGCTTCCTTCTTGAACCGCTACAATCTTGTGGTGAAGGTACACGCAAAGTGCTGTTCAGGAGGGAGTTCTAGGCTTTTGACCGAGCAACAGTGGAAAAACAGCAATATATTTCCAAATCTGGGTCGTTTGTGACTCGGAGGGGAGCTTGCAGTTGGTGGTGTTCCCGTGCACTTGTTCTGCTAGGTGGTAGAGGTCGCAGGTTTGGAAGGTGCTGTCGAAGGAGCCTTAGCAAGTTATTGCAATGCATCTTGTAGATGTATGTACTCCTGCCACTGTGCACTACTGGTGGAGGGAGTGAAACTTTAAGGTGGTGGATGGGGTCCTATTTAAGCAGGCTGCTTTGTCCTGGATGGTGTTGAGCTTCTTGAGTGTTTTTGGAGCAGCACTTATCGAGACAAGTGAAGAGTATTCCATCACACTACTAACTTTGGGGAAATCAGGAGGTGAGTTACTCACTACAGTATACCGATCCCTGACCTGCTCTTGTAACAACACAGGTCCAGTTAAGTTCCTGGTCAGTAGTGACCCAAGGGTGTTGGTGGGAGATACAGCAATGGTAATGCTGTTGAATATCAAGGGGAGATGCTTAGATTCACTCTTGTTATATAACCTAGATTAATGGGCTGAACGTCATCAATGGTTGAGAATGAAAATTAATCGAGGAGGAAAAGTAAGTGTCACTGTGTAAGCATTATAGATTTTGGCAGGTTATACTTATTCTGAGGCTTTTAAGGTTGTGATCAAGCTCCTGCCAATCTAAACTTGAACTTTTGCTTTCTTGGTGCAGTGCAAATAAAGGGCAAAAAAAACATTGAGAAGTGAGGAAAAAAGCTCATGCCAAATGTGCACGCACATGGAAATCTTATATTTTAAATTATGCTGAAAGGAAGACTTGAAAATCAGCCAAGTGTGAAGCAGAAAACTGTTGGAGTTGGTAGTGATGGTGTTTCCCTACTGTTGGTGGAGTTGGTTGTGGTTTTGTTTCCCCTGCTTTGATAAAACTTGTCTGCAATGTAAATGGTGTAGTTGCACAAACAGAAGAGAGAAACTCCAGGTACTTTGAGTTAAATACCAATCTAATTGTGCATCATATATAATGGACATATCAGCACCAAAGATGATCAAACTACATGACAGAGGAACTGAGGTTAAGGAATATATTATGATATAGAAATTCTAGTGCAAGGGAGAGTTGTATTGTAAATGGGACCAAATGAGATGGTCCATTTTGTGTATTTTTAGTTTATATTGTCATTGTGATGTTGACTTGGGACTGTAATCATTCCATTTAATATGGGACTTTCACATTTTGAATATCTTGGAGTACAGTTGTAAAATGTTAGTTTAATCTGAGCGTGAACTGTAATTTCCCTGTCCATGAGGACGAAGATAGGAACAGGAGTAGGCCATTCAGCCCCTCGAGCCTGTTCTGCCATTCAATGAGATCATGGCTGATCCGCGGCCTAACTCCATAGACCTGCCTTTGGCCCATATCCCTTAATATCTTTGCTTAATTTTAAATCTGAGATAGATTTTTGTTAACAACTATTCTAGCTTCAACTGCTGTTTGTGGGAGAGAGTTCCAAACCTCTACCACCCTTTTGTGTGAAGAAGTGCTTCCTAACATCTCTCCTGAACAGTCTGGTCCTAATTTTTAGACGATGCCCCCTAGTTTTTGAATCTCCAACCATTGGAAATAGTTTATCTTTATCTAGCCTGTCTTTTCCTGTTAATATCTTGAAGACTTCGATCAGATCACCCCTTAACCTTCCAAATTCTAGCAAAAACAGGCCTAATTTGTGTAATCTCTCCTCGTAACTTAACCCCTGTAGTCCAGGTATCATTCTTATAAACCTACGTTGCACTCCCTCCAAAGCCAATATATCCTTCCTAAGGTGTGGTGCCCAGAACTGCTCACAGTACTCCAAGTGGGGTCTAACCAGGGTTTTGTACAGCTGCAGCATAACCTCTGTCTTTATACTCCAATCCTCTAGATATAAAGGTTAGCATTCCAAAAGCCTTTTTGATTATTTTCTGCACTTTCTCGTGGCATTTTAAAGATCTATGCACCTGAACCCCCAAGTCTCTTTGGACATCCACTGCATTTAACCTCTTCCCATTTAGAAAGTACCCTGCACTATCCTTTTTTGGTCCAAAATGGATAACCTCACACTTGCCCACATTGAAATCCATCTGCCACAGTTTTGCCCACTCACCTAGTCTGTCAATATCTCTTTGCAATTTTATGCTATCATCTAGACTGTCTACAATGCTGCCTAACTTTGTATCATCAGCAAATTTGGATATATGACTTACTTATGCCATTATCCAAGTCATTAATGAATAATGTGAATAATTGAGGCCCCAACACAGATCCCTGCGGGACACCACTAGTTACATTCTGCCAATAGGAGTACTTACCCATTCTCCCCACTCTCTGTCACCTACCACTCAACCAACTTTCTAACCATGTCAATAATTTGCCCTCAACTCCATGGGCTTCCACCTTAGTTAACAGTCTCTTATGTGAGACTTTATCAAATGCCTTCTGGAAGTCCATAGAAATAACATCCATAGACATTCCCCTGTCCACTACCTTAGTCACCTCTTCAAAAAATTCAATGAGATTTGTCAGGCATGACCTTCCCGTCATGGATCCATGCTGGCTGTCCCTGATTCACTGAAATTTTTCCAGGTGTTCAGTCACCTTATCCTTGATTATAAACTCCAGCAACTTCCCCACCACGGATGTCAGGCTAACTGGTCTGTAATTTCCTTGGTTCCCCCTTTCACCCATCCTAAAAAGTGGAGTGACATGTGCAACTTTCCCATCCAGAGGGACCACTTCTGAATCTAGGGAACTCTGAAAAACTATAGTTAGGGCATCTACAATGTGCTCCCCTACTTCCTTTAACACCCTTGGATGGAAACTGTCAGGTCCTGGGGATTTCTCACTCTTTTTAGTTCCATTAATTTCCTTGTTACTGATGATTTACATGCGTTAATTGTATTAAGTCCCTGTCCCCTATCGGTTATTAATTTTTTCGTGACTTCCGGCAAGTTATCCTTCTTCTTTTCCACTGTAAATACTGAGGCAAAGTAATTGTTCAACATGTCTGCCATTTCCCCATTATCAATGACAATATCTCCATTTTCAGCTTTTAGTGGGCCTACATTGCTCTTGACCACCCGTTTTCTCTTTATGTAACTATAAAATTTCTTATTGATTTTGATGTCCCTTGCAAATTTCCTTTCATAATCTCTTTTAGTAGCTCTTTTAAGCTGCTTTGTGACCCTTTGCTGGTCTTTGTATTGATCCCATTCGGCCAGATCTGTGCTGCGTTCTGTATTTTTGTAAGCCATTTCTTTTTGTTTTATGCTATCTTTAATCTCTTTAGTTGCCCATGGCTGTTTTTTTGTGAAGTGGAGTTTTTTCCTCTCAGGGGTATATACTTGCTCTGTATTTCGTTAAATGTTTCTTTAAATATTCTCCACTGTTCTTCTTCAGTCGTTTGACCCATTAACAGATCTACCCAGTTTACCGTGGACAGTCTCTGTCTCATCCCGGTAAAGTCAGCCTTACCCAAGTCTAAAATTCGAGTAGCTGATTCGTGCTTTTCACTTTCAAATGCTATCTTGAATTCGATCATGTTGTGATCACTATTTGATAAATGTTCACGCACAGTTAGGCTACTAATTAAATTTGGCTCATTACTCATAACTAAGTCTAATATTGCCTGTCCCCTTGTTACATCTAGGACATATTGCTGTAGGAAACTATCCCGGACACATTCCAGAAATTCACTACCTTTCTGACAGGTGCTGGTCTGCCTCTCCCAATCTATGTGTAAGTTAAAATCCCCCATTAATACTACTCTGCCTTTGTTACACACTTGCCAAGTTGCCCAGCAGGTTAGTCATGTGACTAGCTGGTTTAACCCGTCTGTTTGTGGATTCAGCCATCTTGGCAGTCATCCTGGAATGTGAGCTTCCTCACCTTCAATGTCTTGTGATCAAAGTCCATTGTGGGTTGAATGTGTCGGGATGGTCCTTTGTCTCCACAAGCATTGTCTGTTAGTATGTAAATGTTTTTTCCAGCCTTGGCTGATCTGTTTAACAAGTTATTACCTCGCTCCAGCAACAGTTTAAAATCAATATTCATATGACAAAATTAATATGCCTCATTCTTGGCAGGTGGGGTTCTGCATGACTAATATCTGATGACTTTTGACATTTATTTGGATCAGTTGCTGAATTTCAGGTGGATTTTGTGAGGCAGCAGAAAATTGAATTGTCAATGCAACCAATCACCATCGTCTTGAACATTTATGGAACCTGAGCAGTCAGGAAGATGTATCAAAAAGTAATGCTCAATATTGGGAGGGGGAATTGAGCTGGTTGGAAGAAGATATTAGTCTGCCTGGGAGTAGCTGTTTGCTGGCCTTCAAGTGGAAATATTAACCTTGATGATCCTAATGAGATTGCTTATCTTATTTGCGTGGCATCCTCAGATGAACAGGATGCATTGGAGATTTTTCTTGTGAGACATTCATAAGACATTCACATGACATGGTCAGCGCTTTACACTTAAGGTTAATGGGATCTTTGCCTGCTAAAAGCCAGCATGAATTTGTTAAAGGCAAATCATATTTAACTAACTTGATTGAGTTTTTAGAGGAGGTGAGCAGAGAAATTGCAAGAGCAAAAAGAACTCTAGAAAGTGACATGCAAAAAAGAAAATGCCAGTAATTTGGCCATTTGATCAGAGCTGAAAAGCTCTAGAGGACAAAGCGGACAGCAGCAGAAAGAGGGGTCAACCTCGGCATAGTTGGCTAATGGACATCACAGAGCAATTGCAGACAAGCTACAGTGGATGTGAGGATGGCGCAAGATAGACAAGCCATATAACTGGCTTGTGAGCAAAGTTAAAGCCATGGAATAAAATGGACAGTGGCAGCATGGATATGAACTTGGCTGGGAGACAGGAAACCGAGATTAGTGGTTTATCAGTTACTTTTTGGACCGGAGGAAAGGATACGGTGGGGGTTCCCCAGGGGTGAGGACTGGGAACACTGCTTTTCTTGATCTGTATTAATAACATAGATTTGTGTGTGAAGGGGACTATTTAAAAATTTGTAGAAGACACAAAACTTGGAAGCATTATGAACTGTATGAGGAGGGTAGTGATCGACTTCAGGAGGATTTAGTCAGCTGATGGAATGGGCGGACATGTGGCTGATGAAATTTGATGTAGAGAAATGTGAAGTGATGCATTTTGGTAGGAAAAATGAGGCAATATAAAATAAAGTATCCAATTCTAAAGGGGGTGCAGGAGCAGAGGAACATGGGGACAAATGCATAAATTGTCATTGTCATGGAGTTGTATAGTATAAACACAGGCCCTTCAGCCCATCGTGTCTGTGCTGACCACCAAGCACCTATCTATTCACAGGGCCAAGCCATCTCAAGCGCCGCTGACTCAGTAGTGTGTATAAGCTGGGGATGTTGGCTGCCTCGAGGACTTCTGTGTTGGAGATACGGTCCTGCCACCTGATGCCAAGTATTCTCCGGAGGCAGCAAAGATGGAATGAATTGAGACGTTGCTCTTGGCTGACATACGTTGTCCAGGCCTCGCTGCCACAGAGCAAGGTACTGAGGACACAGGCTCGATACACTCGGACTTTTGTGTTCCGTGTCAGTGCGCCATTTTCCCACACTCTCTTGGCCAGTCTGGACATGGCAGTGGAAGCCTTTCCCATGCGCTTGTTAATTTCTGCAACTAGAGACAGGTTACTGGTGATAGTTGAGCCTAAGTAGGTGAACTCTTGAACCACTTCCAGAGGGTGGTCGCCAATATTGATGGATGGAGCATTTCTGACGTCCTGTCCCATGATGTTCGTTTTCTTGAGGCTGATGGTTAGGCCAAATTTGTTGCAGGCAGCTGCAAACCTGTCGATGAGACTCTGCAGGCACTCTTCAGTGTGAGATGTTAAAGCAGCATCGTCAACAAAGAGGAGTTCCCTGATGAGGACTTTCAGTACTTTGGACTTCGCTCTTAACCGGGCAAGGTTGAACAACCTGCCCCCTGATCTTGTGTGGAGGAAAATTCTTTCTTCTGAAGACTTGAACTCATGTGAAAGCAGCAGGGAGAAAAAAATCCCAAAAAGTGTGGGTGCGAGAACACAGCCCTGTTTCACACCACTCAGGATAGGAAAGGGGTCTGATGTGCCGCTATGTTGAATTGTGCCTTTCATATTGTCATGGAATGAGGTGATGATACTTAGTAGCTTTGGTGGACATCCGATCTTTTCTAGTAGTCTGAAGAGACCACGTCTGCTGACGAGGTCAAAGGCTTTGGTGAGATCAATGAAAGCAATGTAGAGGGGCATCTGTTGTTCGCGGCATTTCTCCTGTATCTGACGAAGGGAGAACAGCATGTCAATGGTCCTATATTCCTCTAGGGCCTCCGTTGTTTTCAGCCCTCTGAATCTGCCATAAGCATCCTTTTTTTTCCTTATCCAATCCTCTATATCCCTTGACATCCAGGTTTCCCTGGACTTGTTGGTCCTACCCTTCACCTTTACGGGAACATGTTGGCCTTGAACTCTCACTATTTCCTTTTTTGAACGACTCCCACTGATCTGATGTAGACTTTCGTACAAGTCGCTGCTCCCAATCCACTTTGGCCAGATCATGTTTTATCATATTGAAATTGGCCTTCACCCAATTCAGTACCTTTTATTTCCAGTTCAGCTTTGTCCTTTTCCATAACTACCCTAAATCTTAGAGTTATGGTCACTATCCCCAAAATATTCCCCCACTGACACTTCTACCACTTGTCTGGCTTCTTTTCCTAAGATTAGGTCCAGTACCGCCCTTTCTCTTATATGACTTTCTAAGTGATGGCTCAAAAAGCTATCCTGCATGCACTTTAAGCCTTTTGCACTAAGACTGTCCCAGTTAATATTGGGGCAGTTGAAATCCCCTACAATTATTACCCTATTATTTTTACACCTCTCTGAGATTTGCCTACATACTACATATCTTCCCCTCTATCTCTCCCTGACTGTTTGGAGGCCTATAGTACACTCACAGCAAAGTGATTGCCCCCTTTTTGTTTTTAACTTATACCCATATGGCCTCATTTGAGGAACCTTCTCAGATATCATCCCTCCTTACTGCAGTAATTGACTCCTTGATCATTAGTCCAATACCACCACCTCTTTTACACCTCCCATCCCCCGCCATCACGCTTGAAGATTCTATTCACTGGAATATTGAGCTGCCAGTCCTGCCCTTCCCTCAACCATATCTCTGTGATAGCAGTAATATCATATTCCCACATGTTAATCAACACCCTCAATTCATCTGCCTTACTTGTAAGACTGCTTGCATTAAAATAGATGCAATTCAGCCTTGCATTATTTGCTTGTGCCTTAACAGGTCTATATTTGCTCTGCCTTCCAGACTGACTTAGTTTCTCTTCTATATTTGACTGTGCATCACCCCCTACTGTACCTCCACTCTGTATCCCATCCCCCTGTCAAATTAGGTAAAACTCCGCCTCCAACAGCACTAGCAAAACTCCCTGCAAGGAGGTTGGTTCCGTTCTGGTTCAGGTGCAACCCGTCCAACTTGTACAGGCCCCACCTTTGCCAGAAATAGGCCCAGTGATCCAGGAAACTAAAGCCCTCCCTCTTGCACCATGTGTCTTCAGCCATGCAATCATCTGCTCTATCCTCCTATTCCTACACTCACTAGCACGTGGCACCGTGAGTAATCCAGAGATTAGAACCTTTTGAGGTCCTGCTTTTTAGTCTGCTACCTAGCTCCCTAAATTCTTGTTGCAGGACTTCATCCCTCTTTCTGCCTATGTGAACCACATCCTCTGACTGTTCACCCTCCCCCTTCAGAATGACCTGCAGCTGCTCCGTGACATCCTTGACCTTAGACCCAGGAAGGCAATATACCATCTTGGAGTTACGTCTGCAGCCACAGAAACGCCTATCTGTGTCCTTTACGATAGAATCCCCTATCACTATAGCTCTCCCACTCTTTTTTTTTCTTTCCCTCATGTGCAGCTGAGCTGCCCGTGGTGCCACAGACTTGGCTCTTGCTGCATTCCCCTGAGAAGCTATTGCCCCCAACAGTATCCAAAGCGGAAAATCTGTTAGGGAGGGAGATGGACCCAGGGACTCCTGCACTACCTGCCTAGTTCTTTTACTTTGCCTGGCGGTCACCAATTTCCTTTTTGCCGGAGCAGTCTTTATCCTGTTAAAGGTGGCCAGGCAGGCAGAGAAAGTGGTTAATACGGCATATGGGATCCTTGGCTTTATAAATAGGGGCATAGAGTACAGAGACAAGGAAGTTATGGTGAACCTTTATAAACCACTGGTTTGGCCTCAATTGGTCTATTGTGTTCAATTCTGGGCACCACACTTCAGGACAGGTGTAAAGGCATTAGAGAGAGTACAGAAAAGATTTATGAGAACGGTTCCAGGGAAGAGGGACTTCAGTTATGTGGATAGATTGGAGAAGCTGGGTCTGTTCTCAGAGAAGAGAAGGTTGAGAGGAGATTTGATAGAGGTGTTCAAAATCATTAGGGTCTAGTAGAGTACATGGGGAGAAATTGTTTCCATTGGCAGAAGTGCAGCGCAGTGGTTAGCACCGCAGCCTCACAGCTCCAGCGACCCGGGTTCAATTCTGGGTACTGCCTGTGTGGAGTTTGCAAGTTCTCCCTGTGTCTGCGTGGGTTTTCTCCGGGTGCTCCGGTTTCCTCCCACAGCCAAAGACTTGCAGGTTGACAGGTAAATTGGCCATTATAAATTGCCCCTAGTATAGGTAGGTGGTAGGGGAATATAGGGAAGGTGGGGATGTGGTAGGAATATGGGATTAGTGTCGGATTAGTATAAATGGGTAGTTGATGGTCGGCCCAGACTCGGTGGGCCGAAGGGCCTGTTTCAGTGCTGTATCTCTAAATAAAATTTTAAAAAATAAACAGGGGACACCGATTTAAGGTGAATGTCAAAAGAATCAACGGCAACTTGAGGAAAGTCTTTTTCATGCAGCATGTGGTTAGGATCTGGAATGCACTGCATGACGCTGCCTCCACCATACTTTCAATTGTGACTTTCAAAAGGGAATTGGATAATTACCTGAAGAGAAAAAAATTGCAGGGCTGTAGGGAAAGGTCGGGGAGGAGAACTAGCTGAATTGCTCCTGCAAAGAACTACTCCTTCTTCTTCTTTGGCCTCCTTATCTCGAGAGACAATGGGTAAGTGCCTGGAGGTGGTCAGTGGTTTGTGAAGCAGCGCCTGGAGTGGCTATAAAGGCCAATTCTAGAGTGACAGGCTCTTCCACAGGTGCTGCAGATAAAATTGGTTGTCGGGGCTGTTACACAGTTGGCTCTCTCCTTGTGCTTCTGTCTTTTTTCCTGCCAACTGCTTAGTCTCATTGACTCGCCACACTATAGCCCCACCTTTATGGCTGCCCGCCAGCTCTGGCGATTGCTGGCAACTGACTCCCACGGCCTGTGATCAATGTCACAGGACTTTATGTTGCGTTTGCCGACGTCTTTAAAGCTACTTTAAGGCTACAGATAAAGTAGGTAAAGGAACTAACATGGACATAATGGGCTAAATGGCCGCCTTTGCTATAACCGTTCCATGATACCATAAAATAGGAAAATGGAACTGGAAATATTCAATCATTATGTAACATCATAATTAGATGAATAATGCTGCAGTATATAGGAAACAAGATGGGTCTTGTGCAGTGTGATAATTAACTGCATAGATTTAAGAGGCATATGATAAGAATCATATTTTTCTTTGGGTGTTAATAAGGAGGGAAGGTGATTAGAAACTGGCAGTGCATTTTTATCCATTTATACTGTTGCACAGTTGTGTGACGAGCTTAAAATGGATTCACAAAAAGTATTTCAAAAGAAATGTTTTACTTTTAAAGACATTGTTTCAGGAAATCCATGAGAACCTCCTGTGCAAATGGTATGCACCACTGTCATCAAATAATACATGCTTATAATGGAGGATGCCTATATGAAGGAGAAGTCCATATGGAAAGCAACTTCCTCAATATCAGGAAACCTGATATAACCTCTGTCCCATGACAAAGAACAGATAAAGTAGGTAAACATGGGTTCTCGTTGTCTCAGTGAGCAGATATTTGAGGTTCTATTTCAATGCATCAGATGCTTGTCCAGATTGAGAGTGGGCTTAAATTGCTGCCATGGACAGAAGGAGCAGTAGTAAGCCTGAAAATTCAAGCGAACAATGGTGCACAGTAATCACAAGAAAGCATAATCAAATGTATGTGAGGCTTTAATGTGTCTCTCTCTTCCAATGAACTTTAGAATTGATCATTATTACTTTTTATTGGATATATTGACAATCAAATAATTGTTACTTTAATCTGTTAGTTTCTGCAAAGAATAGTGAAAATTTTATTTCTTCACCTTTGAACAACTGACTGTTTTGCAAGTCAGAAGAAAGAATATAAAAAAAATAAAGGACTGCCAAATAAACCGATTGAGAAATAATTCTATTCAATGTTAAATGCATGTCTTTTTCAATCACATTTTCTGCTGTGGTTATCTAACTATGACCATGAATTTCAGTGTGAGCCTTTTGTATGTCGCGGCATCAGGACATGATGCTGGGGCCGCTGCTGTTTCTAATTTATATAAATTTATATCAGAAACTCAGTGGAAAATGGTCAAATTTGCAGGTAATACCTATTTATGAAGGGCAGCAGAATTAGAGGATGTAGCTCAGAAATTGCAGAATGAGCTAAAAAAAAAAATATGCAAGCAAGAAGAACAATGTCATATGAATTATATAATGAATACAAGAGTGAAACGCTACACAAAATATGGAAAAATGCACAAATTGTGCACTGTATGAATGGTGATTTAATATTTTTGGATGAAGCGGAAAGATACCCAGAAATTCTTCGTAGATGCAACGCTAAGCTTTTCCAACTACTGCAAAACAGTGATCAACAAAGCTAATAGGTTTCTGAGCTACACAGTTACAAGTCAGGGGAGGTGATAATCACCTGTTTTGGTCCGACCGCACCTTGAATATTGCGTCTAGTTCAGGTTATCAAGCAATGAAGGGAAGAGGCACAAGACTAATCCCCGATGTCAGGGCTTTGAGTTGTGAGGAACGAATAAGTAGACTTGGGCTTCTCAGCTCAAAAAAAGCATTTGAGATGTGACCTTGTTTAGAAAAAATTAACCCAGAACATTCCTTTAAATTAAACAGTGGTATTAGAATTAGGGAACATGGGTTTAAACCAGTCAAATGTAACATTAGGAGTGATATTAGGAAATTGTTCATATGGAGTGATCAATATGTGGAATAACCTTGCAGATAAAGTAATCGTGCAGGAATCATTAGGATCTCTCGAGATGGATGAATTAAGATAGGTCAAGTGGCATAACATATGCCTGGTTTTCTTGTGATTTTGTGATATATATTCTACTATTGTGAGTTCTGTTTATGCTTTTTCCAAAGGGAAGAACTAAGATTGAACTTCATTGTTATTCGAAGACAGGACACTACAGAATAAGATTCTGATATTGCATTTCCAATGAGTATCTATCTGCAAAAATACATCCCCTTCGCTAATTTCAGCAATTGTCCTTGAGATGGCTGACCTCTCAAATGGGTCCACCATCTTCTCAGCATGTCTTGGACAAAGATGCAGAAAAATATGCTCTGGCCCCAACATGACTCTTATCTCTTCCTGACCACTGTGGGAGGAGTCGGAATCGAAAGACAAAACAAATCTTAGATATACAAGGAACATGGCAGCCTTGATTGGGAAGCAATTACCTTGGTGTATTTGCTTTATGATTTTACTTTTTAAAAATTACAGGAGTATTTTCTGCCAATGCAAACTTTTAAGGTAAGGTAATTGGAAAGCTTATCCTGGAGTATTCCATTTGACATTTTTATTCCTCCACTTTGCACTTTTTTCAGGATTGACTGCAATGAGGATTTGTGTGTTGTGAGATGGGGATTTTCCAGTATTAAATCACTGGTTCAAACATTTCAGTTTCTCTCAAGCAGTTACACCCAGGGCGCCCTGAGCAATCCCTTAATTGATGTTGGAATTTAATGCTATAAATCATGAATATATTGGTAACTGAAGGGGAAAAGTTGTAATGCAAAAGTTAGTGATATTTCCCACAGCTGAAGAAAATATCTTGTGACATGGTTCATTGCAATAATCTGTTCAAATTAACCTAGTATTGATACCTATTGTTTTGGATATTAGTTCTTGGTCTGCTGCAGATTTGTTTACTGTCATATGAATATACTAACTGATGTAATTTTCTCCATGATTCCCTGGATAAAATAATGGTGTGTTTGAAAGTACATTTCATTTATTGAACTCTATCAAAGAACAACCCAGGGTCTACTTCACATTGTTACAGCCTTTATAAACTATATTCCAAGTTTATCATAATTGGGTAGCAGATCTTTTATTGAAAAGTAAATGAATATTGTAATGGCAAAATAAACTTGCAAGAAATAAAATATGTTCAAATCTTAGAAACAAAAAGTTGTTGGTTTATAGCTATGAACTGCGCTCACTGCTGAACAGAATTTCTGAACCAAATAGATTGAGAACGATTGAAGGGCCAGAAATCAGTGTGGATCATGATGCACCAGAATCTCAAATAAACTCAGCAGGATTGTCAGAAATGGATTCACGATTTTAAATGGCTGGCAGAGAGCATACCTTTGCCATGTTGTTTATATTGTTTAATTGATATTATTGGATGGTTTCAATTGTTAGTGCAACTACCTGGTCTTGCCTACATGTGACTCCAGACCCACAGCAATGTGGTTAACTCTCAAATGCCCTCTGAAATGGCCTAGCAAGCCACTCAGTTCAAGGGCAATTAGGGATGGGCAAAAAATGCTGGCCTAGCCGGCGATGCCCACATCCCACAAATGAATTTTTTTTTTTTAAAAGGTCCAGGTTTTGATGTGTTAACAACAGCAAGGTTATTATTAGAGGGCAAAACAGACAGCAGCTTCTGCTCAATGAGTGATTAAACATGGAAATACAGAAAATGCTGTCAGTGATGCCCCCTCCTCCACAGGCTGCACTGTCCCTGTTTTCATTGATGGAATCTGCACAGAGATCATTGTCCTGGCATGAACTGAGGCTACACTCTCTCTAGGAATGGCTGAAAAGTTGTGGCTTGTTCAATCATGAGTATCTGAGATTGTAAGCCTTGCAGTAAGTGATAACTTACTGGCCCTGAATTTTTTTTTTACCACTGTAGAGTCTCATTCCTTCAGAAGAAAATTAATAAAACAGATTTTTTAAAAAAGAAAACATTTTTAATAGCTTTTCCAGTTTTTCTCTTTTATGTCTTTCTGTCAATCCTGTGTGTATATCCCAATCTTTATTTTGCTTCCTGGACAATGATTTCAAAGCAATTTACATATCTTGTTTTTTGCTTCCTGCTTTGCAGTCTGCATCTCTCTAAGATTTCTCAATCTGGTGGAGAAGCCTCCATGCTGATTGCACTGCTCACAGACGCCACAGATCTTCTGCAGAGGGTGCTGAGTTCAAACAGATGCTGGATGGCTGGAAGTCTCGCTGCCAAGCATGCCAGAAGTCTGTGGGCATCTATACTCAGGTGAATGGCAAAAGCCATTCCTTTGCTGCTCACAGAAAAATCCAGGCAATAACTTTTAATTAACAGTGTCGTTGTACACCTTTAAGAGGTGTGATACACCTTTAAAAGCTGTGGTCATGTGATAATGCATAGCAGTGCAAGAGCTGTGATGTAACACACCATGTGACTTCTGGTGTGAGTTCAGTCTGAAGAAAGTATCTGGACACTGAAGACCTGTGTGTACATGCAGAACTATCCTTGAATAACGAATCCATGTTATTGTGTTACTGATCCTGTCTTGAGTGGTCAGTGCCTTGTGTGTAGCAATCACTAACAGAGGTTAAGAAAACAAAAATCAGGAGTAGACTGTAGTGAGAAACAAAAACAAAATTAGCAAAAACAATAACCCACCAAGCAGATCGTTGCAGGATCAGTTGGCAAGCAGCTTTCAGAAGCAGTATTTAAAGGGATTCTCACCTCTGCTAAGCAAGTCACATCAGTAGTTTTAGGCTGCATGTGAGTAACGTTTTTGACTGCTTTGGCTAATTTTTGGCACCTAAATAGTTTTGCAGAGACTATTTCTGGAGAACTACAATGGTTTCCCGAGTTTACTTGTTCACAGTTGCTGAACATGGGAATGCCGGTGGGCTTTACCCTTGATGTTCCCAAATAAATAGTAGGAGGTATGGCAGCAAGGGAGGCAGCAAAGCATAGGCTGCAAGAAGAGGACAAAGGCAGCAAGGGCACAGGAGGCCTCACAGCATGTGGATTTTCAGCAACCAATCATCATACCCGGACCTCACAGGGAAGGAGTATATATGGTTGCTGCGTTTTCACAGAGAGTCAGTCACATACCCTTGCAATATGACGTGAGCAAAATGCCCGCAGGGTGGGAAATGTCCCTCAACTGGCTCAATTAGCCTCCCCGCCCAACCCCAGTGGGGTGAAAAATTCAGCCCATAGTTTCTCTAATTCTGTTGTTTGTAACTGAATTTTTGAAAAGTATTTATATTTAACTGCTAAGATTTACCTGATAATGTTCCTTAAGGTTTTAAATTAATGAATATTCGAGATTCTCCAGTGCAGTCATGTATTCAATTCTGTCTCTTTTTGTCTGCTCCTGTGCTTTAGCCCAATACCTGATAAAGGGGATGAGATGCAGTTGGTGAGGAACTCACAGGTTCAGCCAACTGCAGAAGGGCAGTGCAGGCATCAAGGCAAAAGCAATGTTAGGCCTACAATTTTCAAACATCGGTAATTACATAGTTTCATTTAATTGCAATATTGCCACCAAAATATTCCAAAGATGAGCAAAGAACATCTTTAATTAGTTTGTTAGCACCAAAGTATGCAATGTGACATACATTGACTGCATTGAGCTTTCCTTATAAGTCAGGTGATATTTTTACAGACTGTTCCATAATGGAAGGTTTACCATTGGATGACACATACAAATGAAAAATTAGTGATTCAAGTAGAGCCTTTAACCTGCTTATGAGATATTGAACTACACCTGCAAACTGTTTAAGCACAATTTGAAGATACAGTTGCAAAGATGACACGTGTATCAGTTTTCTTTCCTCCAGTTATGACCCCTCTCTCTGCTGAAGGTGCTACATGTACTGCCCCCACCCCCTGATGTACGTTATTCTTGGTGAGGGTCCTTTGCTTTTGCCCGACAGCTTCCTACTGCCTGAAATTCCGCTCCGGCCTGCTGCCAGGACCCACACAATTCAGGTGGGCAGCTGAGCAGCAGCATGAAAGTTAAAACTGCCCGGGCACTTCATGTGGGCGGGGGCCATGGCGGGAGGGGGTAGTGTTTAATGCTCATTGTTGCCTCTCCCATTCAGCATGGTTTTGTGAAGGGTAGGTCGTGCCTCACAAACCTTAGAGTTTTTCGAGAAGGTGACCAAACAGGTGGATGAAGGTAAAGCAGTGGATGTGGTGTATATGGATTTCAGTAAGGCGTTTGATAAGGTTCCCCACGGTAGGCTATTGCAGAAAATACGGAAGTATGGGGTTGAAGGTGATTTAGAGCTTTGGATCAGAAATTGGCTAGCTGAAAGAAGACAGAGGGTGGTGGTTGATGGCAAATGTTCATCCTGGAGTTTAGTTACTAGTGGTGTACCGCAAGGATCTGTTTTGGGGCCACTGCTGTTTGTCATTTTTATAAATGACCTGGATGAGGGTGTAGAAGGGCGGGTTAGTAAATTTGCGGATGACACGAAGGTCGGTGGAGTTGTGGATAGTGCCGAAGGATGTTGTAGGGTACAGAGGGACATAGATAGGCTGCAGAGCTGGGCTGAGAGATGGCAAATGGAATTTAATGCGGAAAAGTGTGAGGTGATTCACTTTGGAAGGAGTAACAGGAATGCAGAGTACTGGGCTAATGGGAAGATTCTTGGTAGTGTAGATGAGCAGAGAGATCTTGGTGTCCAGGTACATAAATTCCTGAAAGTTGCTACCCAGGTTAATAGGGCTGTTAAGAAGGCATATGGTGTGTTAGCTTTTATTAGTAGGGGGATCGAGTTTCGGAGCCACGAGGTCATGCTGCAGCTGTACAAAACTCTGGTGAGACTGCACCTGGAGTATTGCGTGCAGTTCTGGTCACCGCATTATAGGAAGGATGTGGAAGCTTTGGAAAGGGTGCAGAGGAGATTTACTAGGATGTTGCCTGGTATGGAGGGAAGGTCTTACGAGGAAAGGCTGAGGGACTTGAGGTTGTTTTCGTTGGAGAGAAGGAGGAGGAGAGGTGACTTAATAGAGACATATAAGATAATCAGAGGGTTAGATAGGGTGGATAGTGAGAGTCTTTTTCCTCGGATGGTGATGGCAAACACGAGGGGACATAGCTTTAAGTTGAGGGGTGATAGATATAGGACAGATGTTAGAGGTAGTTTCTTTACTCAGAGTAGTAGGGGCGTGGAACGCCCTGCCTGCAACAGTAGTAGACTCGCCAACTTTAAGGGCATTTAAGTGGTCATTGGATAGACATATGGATGATAATGGAATAGTGTAGGTCAGATGGTTTCAGAGGTCGGCGCAACATCGAGGGCCGAAGGGCCTGTATTGCGCTGTAATGTTATAATGTTCTAATGTTCTAATGTGATTCTTGTTCTTGGTTTAAATTGGGGCTTTTTGTAATTTCAAAAAGGAGATAAAGGAACAGAGTTGAAGTGAAAACACAATATTGGGTATGCTGTGTTTCCTTAAATATTTTCTTTGATTTTGTAGATAACTTTTTTTAAATGAAGAATAATGAATACCAGTGAATAATTTAAAAGTTAAGTATATAATTCAGCAGTGCAGGTTATATTAGAACTAATTGATTCCGTAAAGTCTAAACGGGAAGTGCAGACTTTGAGATGATGTTTAAGCTTCAAGGTTTTTTTTCTATGTCCTTACATAGGATTATTTAAATGTAAATATTTTATTATTCGAGAGACTGTATTGCAAGTTATTTGTCTCCAGAGGGAACTGAGAATTAATTTGGAGTTACTTAAATGGGAATGCAGTATTAAATTAATTGGAGCCATGTCAGCTCCCCAAGTATTGGAATTTCAAGCAGTCAATAATGAAGCTGTCAAGAATTGTACTGAATGATGTTAGTCTGTGTTTTGGTTTTTCCTCCCTATTATGAATACCTACCCCTCACCTCATGGACCAAATAGATCATTTCGTCTGTCGCGGAACCTGATATTAAATCCCTGCCTGTTAAACTTTGAAAAGTATGATTGAGATTTGTATTTATTTTGCTGAGAATTTTGTATTTTGTACCTCTAACCATGAAGCAAGCATAGAAATCATTCTCGGGCAGAATATTACTAAAAACTGTCTTCAGAGATAAAAGGAAAGTTTGTATAAAGCAGACTGACTTGTACACTTAGTGTAGTACTGCACTTAACAGAGGTGCTGTCTTTTGGAGTTTACATTAAACTGAGGCCCCACCTATTTTTCAGATGGATATTAAAGATCCCATGGCACTCGATGAAGACAGGGGAGTTCTTCTTGGCGTCCTGGCCAACATTTATCCCTCAACCAACGTCACTAAATCAGATCATCTGGTTATTTGACTCATTTCTGTTTGTGAGACCTTGGTATGGGCAAACTGATTGCCTCCATATCCTACATTGCGACAGTGACTGCACTTCAAAAATACTTCATCAGCTGTAAAGTGCTTTGGGAGATCTTGAGGTTATGAAAGGCGCCATATAAATGCAAATCTTTTATGTAAGAAGTCAGATACATTTAAATTTGCATTTTTCATAACCTGTGACTCCTGGTTTGCTGAGAAAATTCTCAAAATCAATAGAAATTAAAATTGGGTGCTTTATAGATTGGCGTTGCTGGTTTATTGCCGAAGCTGTGAAACCAATGATTACACCCAGACCCTTCAATTTTCTGAAAAGTCTGCAGATTCACAATATGCAGTGTTTATGCAGATATTTCCATGTGACTAAAAATCCTTTTTAACCTCATTTGGATGACTCTCATGCCTAATTGAGAGAAATACCAGTCCATGAAAAAATAACAGCATAAAACAACTGCAAAAATCTAACCAAGTGGGGATAATTTTCAATTTACTGCAGGGGTGTAAAATGGATGATGTGGTTGATTGCTTGTTTTAGCAAATGCTCAATTTTTAATTCCGTTGAAATCAGTGGAAAATCTGGCAGTTTCTATATATGGGTGGCAACACTGATTTTACACCCTGGCTGGAGGTTGCAAACAACAATATGAATCTATGTGAAACTGGGCAGTCTCAAGGAACTTTCTTCTCAGCCCTGCATTACTTGCTGTGTCAAATGGTTTGAACAAATTGAAGTAGCTGGATTGGGGTAACTGTCATGAATTTCTTTGTGTTATTTTAAGGAACACAATGTGGATTCCAGTTCCTTGAAGATCTCTAGAAGGTTTATTTACAGCTAATCTAATACACACAATACAGAGCAAACTATATACAGAATCTTTGTCCAGGGTGTTACAGTGCAGTGACTGGCTTCTCGTCACATTGCCACATCCTGGTACTAAGTTTATTAGCATACTGAGTTCTTAAAAGGACATCACTCTTCGAGCGATCATACAACATCCCCTTTCTTTCCAAAGAGAAGTCTCGTGCGCTACAAGTAAAAACACATAAAATTGGACAATATCAAAATTACTTATACAGAGATAGAGATTATGAAATTTCCGAGTGCAGAAGCTTAAGAGTTCAGAAATCATTTCGATAGCTTGACAATTCTTCTAGATCTGGTTATGGGGATGTGGATTTCACCCATGGCTGTTTATGGTTTGCAGAAATGTTGACCGTGTGTTGCTTTCCTGTTGTTCCATCAAACCCTCATCATCGGACTGTATTCTTTTGAGTCCGCTGTGCACAACATTCCTCTTAATTGGCTTTGGTTCCTCCTCAATGATGCTCCATTCGATATTGTAATCTTGTAAGACCCAGGCTCACTGCATACTTTGGATGCCTCTGTGGGTAACCATGTTCACATTGTGGGGTGCCCTTTTGTCGTACATGTAGCTGTGATCGTTCCACCCCTGCATGTCAGTCATGCACCATCTTCATTCTCCCTTGTTTTCTGAGTAGTGTCTCCTGCATCGTGGAGAATTTGGACAGATGATGGCTTGTTAGAATTGTTCTCACTTGTCTGCTAAACATGATCTCTGCTGGTGACATTAAGCCCATATCCATAGGTGTAGCTTTGAGGTGTAACATGGCAACACGAAAATCTTGTTTCGTTGTCCTACACTTCAGAATAAGTGATGTAACTGTGCAAACTATTCACTTGGCAAGACCATTAAATTTAGGGTAATGTGGTGAGGACGTCACATGATTTACACTCCATTTGGCACACATCCCTGAAAGGCCTACCCGTATACTGTGGCCCTTTGTCAGAAATAATTTCTTCAGGTGCCGTGAACAAACTGAATATGGCACTCAATGGGCCAAAATTTATATTGCCGTCGCCGTAATTGGTGGCGGACATAAACAATGGTGGTCCTCCTGCACCGGCTGCACGTCACAGAGCCGCCACAATATTCAACACAGCAGCTCATTTAAATAGCTGGGGCTGACCGCCCACCCTGATGTCGTGAAGGTGGCTGGCAATCCGCCCCCAGCTATGGCGTTAGCCGTTTTTGTGCAGGTGCTGACACCATTTTTAAAGGGCTCCGAACCCTAGATTTCAATTTAAAGATTTAAAGAGATAGTTATTTTAAAAGATGAAATAAATCGATCCTGACCATCTCCCACACCCCCAATAACCATAGGATTAATGACCTGACATTCCCCCCCCCCCCACCCATAAAAGTTCACAAACTGTAAACTTTACCCCGTCCCACCATCCCCTACAGCAATGAAATGACTCTGCTGCTTCCACCACCCCATACCCCTCCTGCACTGAAAGAATTACCTGCTCCTCCCCACCCCAGACGGGGATCTGAAGGTGCAGGAGTGCCCGCCACTGGCACCAGTATCGCTCCGCTACAGACGACAGGAGCAGGAAGGTAATTTATTTGTTGATTTAAATTATTTTACATATTAAATTTGGCTCCCGTCGCCAAGCAGCAGGGGCTGCCACAAGGCCTCATCGCCACCGGCAATATCGGGCTGGGCCTTCCCAGCGTCAAGGCCCATGGTGAGCCTCTGCCGAAAGCATTTCCCCCCACCCCCCCCCCCCCACCACCACGACCCCCGACATCAGGGAGTCTATAAAATTCAGCCCAATATGTGTGACAACCGTGCTTGGAATATCCTTTACCTGTCTGATAATTGGAAATTTGGAGAAATAATCGGTAACAAAGATAAATTCATCTCCATTCATGGTGAATAGATCTGTGGCAATTTTGGACCAAGGGACTGACGGAATTTCGTGAGGTTGTTACAGGTTCTTTACATTGTTCTGGATGGTGGCTCTGGCATGCCTCGCACATCCTCACTAACCTTTTGATGTCACCGTTGATCCCTGGCCAATAAACAGCGTCTCATGCCAGTCTTAGCCCTGATTGTGTGTTTGGCAACTTTCTTTGGGCACAAGATATTCAAAAGCTTCCGTTGTTTGGCTTCGTCAACACAATGTGTCAGGAACACAATGTGTCAGGGTCACAATGTGAAATGCCTGCTCATCTTCTGGCTGAGAATCGCTCCACTCTGAGTCTTGTCTCACGTCTATCTTGGTGTGGACTTCGTGTATCAGCTTGTGTTTACGCAGGTTTCTGGCACTCTCCTTGCTGCTGTTGCCATGCTTCTGCACCTGTCTTCTATTTGTTTGTGTCCTATTGTGACTTTTGACTGCATCTTTGGAGCCAGATTTCTTGCATAGGCGGGCCCAGTGTCCTTTTGCACTGCATGCCTTGCACAGATCTTGAAATACAGGACAACTTTATGGTGAGTGCGTCAAACCACACTTGCCACACAGCTTGCTTGCTTTTTGTGACCTGGTTACTGTACCGATACTGGTGGCTGCACTTATGCTTGCAGATGCTGTTGTCCAGCTACAATGGCTTTGTATTTCCTGCCATCATCTAGCAGCACATCAATGCTCTGACTTTTCTTTTTCCCCAAGAGGTCTTTTTGAAACACTTCAATAAGTGTTGAGATAATCACCAGCTTTATTATTCACTCTGACAGCTATTTTCTGAAAAATCGCATTCGTTGAACTTACTACGGCATCTGCTGACAAATTGATCTATTGATTCCTTTGGCTGTTGCCTGCAGGACATCAATTACAGGTGATGAATTCTAAAATTCCCTCTTACCCGAAGCTGATCTTCTAGCACTTTCCATATCTTTGTGGGATCTTTCTGGTCCTCTTCAGATAAGCCAGAGTTATTGATTCTGTATAACCCCTCATTTCCAACTGCTATCAGTATTTTCACAGCCTGCTTCTCTGGTTCAACAACTGCTTGGTCTAAGAAGCATAACTGCATTCTTTGTTTTAAAAATCTTGAACTCGAATAGAACATCAATGGCCTTCCATGCTGGGAAATTTGATATCCACCCTTCTGTTGTTCTTTTGCTTTTTGCTGTATATTTAACTTTGTTCAGCTCGATGTGTGCCTTCAGCACTGTACTTATTATGACTTTTCTATTTGTGGCTTAAAACCTGTTTTAAAACTTGTTCTATTAACTTCGCGCAGTTCCCCCTTCAAGAAATTCTTGTTTTCAGGCTGTCTGCTTTGATCGAGTGTAACAGGTCCTTGACCATGTTTTCTGTTTTGTTTTTCTCTTTCAGCAGTTGGCTTGTATGTTTACACAACTGTTTTAGTTTTCCACTTTTCAGGGTTTTCCTTTTTTCTCCCCTCTCGCTCGCTAAGAGCTTTTGGAAAAGGATTTTTTTTTTGAACTCTTCTAAGGCATTTTTTTAAAACGGGATTTTGCAATCGTTGACACAGTGACTCACCCGTTCCCTTGCTTTTCAGCCGCGCTTCCATTCTATGGAGTTTTTTTGAGTCTTCTAAGGTATGTAGCTTTCTTTCACTCTTTTTTCAGGTACTTGTTTTAAAGTTTCTTCACTTTTGTTTACTGTTTTCTATACTGCTTTTCAATTTTGTTTGCTGTTTTATCCATGGTTTTCAAGCTTATATCTCGTCTTTCAGCACGACTGCCACCACA
The DNA here is from genome assembly GCF_036365525.1 of Heterodontus francisci. Classification (NCBI taxonomy): domain Eukaryota; kingdom Metazoa; phylum Chordata; class Chondrichthyes; order Heterodontiformes; family Heterodontidae; genus Heterodontus; species Heterodontus francisci. The sequence continues at coordinate 26,972,763 of NC_090401.1, forward strand.
TCATGAGTTTCCTTGTGTTATCTTAAGCAACACAATGAGGTACATGGATTCCAGTTCCTTGAAGATCTTTAGAAGGTTTATTAACAGCTAAACTAATACACACAATGCGGGGCAAACTTTATGCAGAACCTTTGTTCAGAGTGTTACAGTGCAGAGTGACTATGGCTTCTAGTCACATAGCTACATCCTGGTACTTAGCTCATTAGCATACTGAATTCTTCAAGGGACATCACTCTTAGAGCGACCATACAGCAGTATCTAAAGTTTACTACCATTTTCAAGTTGCCCTCTCAGAATTTACAACTTCTTAACTGAATACAAAACAACCTTTTTAATATTGTAAATGGAGGCAAATAGTTTTGTGCAGACTTACTGCAATTAATGACTGGATGCTCTGCTTTGAATAAACTGGATGGCATCAACATGACATCAAATCTGTTGAGCCTGAATACTAAACAAGCCTTTCAAATATCAATTTTCAAGTTATTTTAGATGATTTATAATCAAGGAGTCAGAATATTGTCCTTGGCCAACTATGGCAGTTCTATGGGTACTAGCAGTTGATTAGTAATTCACTAAATTGGCCGTTGTGTGAACTTTGACAGATTATTTGACGACAGGCTATCACAACCAATTTTAATCCGGATCTTCCACTTTCCACCAGAGGTTTTTGGATATTGATCAAGGAAAGTAAACCATGGCGACCATTTTTTACCCTTTCTAGCCCAGTGGGACTGAAGAACATTTCAGCGTCAATATTGCTGTACTGATAAAGATTACCTAACTCAGCAACATTGTAGCAGAATGCCAGGGATCTGCATGTTGCATTTTCAATCTACCTCGTCAATATATTTTCACGATTTTAAATAGGTTAGTTTAGTGTGATTTTTCCACTTAACTGACATAATTGCTTATCTGTCAAAACCTTTGTCCTGATGAGATAGATGTTTGATGTTCCATTATACTTGACTGATGTTATTTATGATGGACTCTAAACTACTCAGTGTTTATATATGCAGATTTATAGGTCACAGACTGAGTTTCACATAATAACAGAATCCCCCTCTCAATCTGCTAACTTTTATTTTCCCGTAAGATCTTTAATCTGTTAATTTCCTCCCCTCCCCTGGAGAGAGTCATTCCTATGAACTATCTCAATTATGTCATCCAATTAATCTAGTCAATGTTCATGCATGAGTATCAGGAGTCAATTCAACTATTGAGGGGAAGAGCAAACTTTAATCATACCTTATTTGTCCTCGCTCAAAGTTGCACAAGGACCTCCTGGGCAAGTCTTTCCCTGTGGGCTTTGGAACCCCGCCATTAGGGTCAAATGGGGGTCAAAAGCCTGCACTGTGTGGGAACAGTGACTTGGATGTGATTTTCCCTGAATCGGCCAATTAATGGCCGGAAGGCAGGCTTGCCATCCAATTAAGGACGGGGGTGGTCTCTCAAAGCTTGAGGGCCAATAGGAGGCTCTCGGCACTGAAGAAAAAGTAGGATGACTTCTCAGGTAAGTGAGAGAGGGTGCCCTAAGATGTCGGTGTGCTCTCTCTCCAACTTTTTTTAAACTTTAAAGTAAAAATAGCTCTGAGCAGCCAAGTCACCACTACGGAGGGGAAACCCCTCCACAGGATGGTCTGTGATACACTGAGTCCAGGCAGTGGGGAGGGCATTTAAGCCTTCCTAGAGTGTTGCTCACCCTCATGAGGGCCTGAAAATTCAGCCCCTCGTAGCAGTTTCTGGATTGTGCTCTGCAGCAGGAATTGTGGTTTTATTTTCCCTTCCTTAATGCAGGGACACTGAGACTAAAGTCTGGCTGAGATCAGTAAGCTTAGGACTGAGCAGGATTCGAAGCTTGAATGATGCTGGTATGTGTATTTCAGCTATATACTGGCAAAACGTGCTGAGCCAACAGGAGAAACATTAAACATGCTAACAAAGATTACAAAGCAAGTTTTAAAAAAAAAAAGATATTCTCATTGTGCATTAACGTATGATAATTTTACAGGAACATTCTGATTGCAGCTGTATGCTCATGCATATCTATATAACAAGTTTGGAAAGGTGCAATATCTCACTATGGTAACAGGATGACACCAACTATAATTTACACAAGTGCACCAAAAAAACCGTTGATCCAGACACTCTTCCTTTTTTGTTTAGTTTAGATGGGTGGTTGATGGGCGGCACAGACTCGGTGGGCTGAAGGGCCTGTTTCAGTGCTGTATCTCTAAAACATATATCGCACTGAAACAGGCCCTTCGGCCCACCGAGTCTGTGCCGACCATCAACCACCCATTTATACTAATCCTACACTAATCCCACATTCCTACCACATTCCCACCTGTCCCTATATTTCCCTACCACCTACCTATACTAGGGGCAATTTATAATGGCCAATTTACCTACCAACCTACAAGTCTTTTGGCTTGTGGGAGGAAACCGGAGCACCCGGAGAAAACCCACGCAGACACAGGGAGAACTTGCAAACTCCACACAGGCAGTACCCAGAATTGAACCCGGGTCGCTGGAGCTGTGAGGCTGCGGTGCTAACCACTGTGACGCCCTGTAATTGTACCCTGATTTTCTACCCTGTAATTGTAAACCTGATGACCAGCATGGGAGAGTAATCTGTTCCTTCTGGAATAAAGAAGATTTTTGTAGGTGGATGAAGAAGGAAAGTTTCCCTACAGTAATTTTTAAGCTGCATTTGACAGCCTTTGTTCGAATGTGAATGTGTTAGATGCAACCTTCAGTAGCTCCCAGCTGTTTCATTTGGATGTTACTTTGCCAGTTTATTGACGTTGCAGTAGCACTGGTTGCCTTTGCCTACAACACGTTGGCTGAATTTTGTTCTGGCAACTGCGGTCCTGGAGACAGGCCGAAAGATGTGTGGACACCCTGCCTTGGCCCTCCATCGGACTCCTGTTACAATTCCATGGCAGGCAAACTATTAACTTCCCTCCGTCGGGGAAGTTGTTCCTTTAAGGGACAAACTCACGCCTCCAGAGCAGCTGGCTATTCGGAGATCCAGCAGATTTGCAGTACCGACAGCGCCACTGGGAGTGGTAGCTACTGCTGGAATGGAGGAGACCCTGCAGTACCGAGAACATCTGAGATCTCGGGAGGTGAGTGAGGTTGGGGTTGCTGGTGCCATTCAGGCAATCCCTGGTGACAGATGAAGTGTATCTTCCTGGAGGGGGAGGGGGTGAGGGGTCAGCAATCGCCACCATGGGGGCCCTCCTGGGGCCCTGGATTGTCAGCAATGGAGGGACCACCCCCCACCCGCCCCGATCCCGCTAGGAGGCCGCCGGGTTTTACCTGGCAGCCTCTTCCTTGCGGCAGCAAGCCCCTTCACCTTCAATTAAATTGAGGTGGAGGTGGGAAGAGGCCCTTGAGTGGCCGTTAATTAGCCTTCTCTCCCCCGGACTAAATTGGAAGGCGTCAGGAGGGTGAAGGGCACTCTGCCTGCACCCCCCACCCCCCCCATCCTGTCTTCTGACGCAATTTTATGGGACCCCTGCGTCCGTTCTCATCACTAGGGGGCCCATATAATTCAGCCCAATGTTTCAGTAAATGAGCTTCTATCACCTTTTTGTTTATTCATTCATGGGATGTGGGTGTCACTGGCCAGGCCAGCATTTATTGCCCATCCCTAATTGCCCTTGAGAAGGTGGTGGTGAGCTGCCTTCTTAAACCGCTGCAGTCCATTTGGGGTAGGTCTACCCACAGTGCTGTTAGGAAGGGAGTTCCAGGATTTTGACCCAGCGACAGTGAAGGAACGGCGATATAGTTTCAAGTCAGGATGGTGTGTGACTTGGAGGGGAACTTGCAGGTGGTGGTGTTCCCATGTATCTGCTGCCCTTATCCTTCTAGTTGGTAGAGGTCGTGGATTTGGAAGGTGCTGTCTAAGGAGCCTTGGTGCATTGCTGCAGTGCATCTTGTAGTTGGTACACACTGCTGCCACTGTGCATCAGTGGTGGAGGGTGTGAATATTTGGAGATGGGGTGCCAATCAAGCGGGCTGCTTTGTCCTGGATGGTGTCGAGCTTCTTGAGTGTTGTTGGAGCTGCACCCATCCAGGCAAGTGGAGAGTATTCCATCACACTCCTGACTTGTGCCTTGTAGATGGACAGGCTTTGGGGAGTCAGGAGGTGAGTTACTCACCTTAGGATTCCTAGCCTCTGACCTGCTCTTGTAGCCATGGTATTTATATGGCTGCTGCAGTTCAGTTTCTGGTCAATGGTAGCCCCTAGGATGTTGATAGTGGGGGATTCAGCGATGGTAATGCCTTTAAATGTCAAGGGGAGATGGTTAGATTCTCTCTTGTTGGAGATGGTCATTGCCTGGCACTTGTGTGGCGCGAATGTTACTTGCCACTTATCAGCCCAAGTCTGGATATTGTCCAGGTCTTGCTGCATTTCTACACTGACTGCTTCAGTATCTGAGGAGTCACGAATGGTGCTGAACATTGTGCAATCATCAGCGAACATCCCCACTTCTGACCTTATGATTGAAGGAAGGTCATTGATGAAGCAGCTGAAGATGGTTGGGCTTAGGACACTACCCTGAGGAACTCCTGCAGTGATGTCCTGGAGCTCAGATGATTGACTTTATTCTTGTTCAGGTAATTCTTTTGCAAAAGTAATTACATTTCCATTTGACATTTTTAAAGTTGTATTTTGTTTTGAAATAGATCGAAATTAAGAGTGACACTGACTTTTTAAATTGGGCCATCTCAAAAGCTTTTCTTTAAGACTAGAAATCAAGTACTTAAGGATAAGGTAGCTGGCATGTATTAAACCATTTCTCAAAGACATTTCAATTTTCTATCAAGAGGCTTTGCTGTAAATAGTAAAGGAACAGGCAAGATGTCAATGCACAGAAAAAAAACTTTATCTCGAGCAAAATTGAAAGAAAGCTTTGAGGTGTCCAATTTTTCATTGAGATACAGAATAATGGATTTATAGGAAGCAAGGCACCCCTCCCATCAAACAATTCATGCTTGTGGTTTATTATTATTGGCCCAGATTTTCTTGCAATGGCAAGATCCATGACATAAATTGTAAATTTAGCCTCTTACTGTGTTGATAACTTTCCTGCATTTCTAATTAGAATGCACTCCGGTCGTAGAATAACAGATGAGAGACATAGCTACCAATGTCCTGCCACAGTCAGTGATCGTTGGCAGTCTCTGAAATTTTGCACCAATTTTTTCATCTCAGACTAAGGTGTAGGAGCCACAGTAGAGGATGGTATCAACACTGATCTCTTGGCCAACTGAACACTGTTTTGGGAGTTCTTCCCAATGTCACGCTGGCATGCCTCGTCAGTCACTGAACTCTGCTTGTTGCCCTTGGGCACCAAAAATGTGGTGTGCTCACTGAGCTGGAAGTGCTCAGCCTTTCTTAGCAGCCTCTCCTTCAATAGGAAATATTCTGGAAGGATCAGCCTGCTTGCCTCTGACATGATTCAAACATATGCCTCAAAAGAAATCCATCCCAGTCTACAAAATAAAGGCCCCTGTTGTCCCTGGGAAGCACTTTGATGCCTGAAGGCTGACCAGGAGGTCACATGTTTCCATATTTTACCAACTCTTTTGACATCCCACTTGGAATGAAGTGCGAGTGAAGTTGCTCTCTGATTTAATACCTGCAAAAAGACAGCATGCAACGAGGTGTCAGGCTCTCTGGAAGCTCAGGCCAACTGCTTAAAAGTAACTGATCTCTGAGCAATAACTCATGCCACTGCCGAGTCACCAAGGGACCACCAAAGCTATTGTTTTTAAATTTAAGTCTAAGTGTGATAGCTGACAATCCAGGAAAATCATGATCACCATTGCTTTGAATAGGAGGGTGGAGCTCAGATAATTAAGCTCTCACTGTTGGCGAGGGCATTCGGGGCATCTCGCGGCATGCTCTATTAGTTTGAATTTGTCCCTCGCCCTTCAGCTCAAATATTTTGCCCTGCAACTTGTTGGCAGCACAAACTGATGGCAGTGGGGTGAGGGCAATGGGGCATTTGGGGCCTTAGTGAATGGTGGGACCAATCGTCTATCTGCTTAATCAGTGAGATTTAAGGATTGAGAAAGGAACAGAGGAATGAAGGAGAAAGATGGTGATAAGTGTCACTGTATGAATGGGACTCTGCAGTTAGATTGTTCCCTTTCTGGGCCGGAGAGGTTGAGTTGTATTGTAGGAACGTAAATTTCATTATTAGGAAAGGACTTGTGTTGTTAAGTATCCGCTCTAACTTTCTGCAGTGCGTTTAATTGGCAATGAATGTGCAAACACAGCAATTTCTTGAAACTCATTGGGAGAATGAAGATGAGCTGTCATTTTTGCAAGGCTAATGCTGGCGTGGTGCAAATCATCCAGCAGCTTAAGGCAATTCATGATTCACCGAGTATTTTTTCCTCACTGAGTTGCTAGAGGATTTACACTTTGTCATTTTTTCAGCAATTCCAGTCCATAGAGGTGTATAATTCTCAGCGACATCTCTTAAACATAATTCCATCTTTCCTTGGCAGCGTTCAATGGTCCCTGTGTCCTGGACATAATCTAAAACCCGTTGTAATAATATTGTTTTGCAATCATTCCCATTTTCTGTGTTTTCCTTAAATGTTACAGATAGTAATAGTGCTTCAATTTTGTGCACAATTAACAGTGGTAGAAGTTTGGTTGGTTCAAATAGTCTTGAATCCCACCCTCTAATTCACCGGATGGTTCTTAGAGCTTTCAGTCCCATTCTTAAAACAGTTTGATACTCGCAGCTTTCTGCTCTGCCCTCCAACTAATCTGATTAATGTTGATGACCTCCAATACCAGTGGGGGGATAAAAGGAGATTTTTTCCCTTGAGAAATGCTAATAAGCTGTGTTACGATCCCTTTAGGGACTGCTCTTTTTTTAAAAAGAGAAAGTCGAATTCCCAGTTATTACGAAAGAATTAAGTCACAAGATTTCACGTTTTAAACAAAAACTTTACTGTACAAGAGTTGAACAAAGCAAAACACTATTAACTTAACATTGCAATTTGGAAATATTTATACTTTATATCAAAATTTGAATGGAACATGAAGATGAATACTTTAAACTCTGCATCTCAACAGAACACCCTCATTTGACTGTTCCTCCCACCTCAAGATTCCTCATACGCTGCAGGATCTTTGCGAGTTAATTTCTCCTGGGTCCAATCCAAAGTGTAGCACAGTTCTTAGGAATTCACTTTGATTTCCTTAATTCCTTCGCTATATTCTAAAGTATCAGATCTCCTGCATCTGGACCTCCCAGGGATTTTGAGCATAGGCCTTACTCAAAACAAAAATGCCCCTGGTTCCCAAAGGCCTCTTTACTCCTGAGTCCAACTGACTTCGAAAAGCGAACTGCTTGTCTAAAGGCAATAGCTTTTCAAAAGCCAACTGACTTACTAAAAGCCAACTCCTTGTCTGAAGCCAACTGATAGTGTTAGCAATCACATAGATCAAAAACTCAATAGGCAGTTCTGCATCATCTATCACCATAGCAAGTGGTACACCTGGGATATCCCAGCTAGCAATTTAAACTAATTATTTCCAGCTCCAAATCTTCTCTTTGATTCCTGATACCCACATGAATAATTGATATTGCTAGCAATGTCAGAACAACTGTCCTAAACTTTGTGGTTCCAACTGCCCAACTATTCAAGGCCACCTGCGGTATTGTGGCTCTCATCTCTCTAACTCTATCTCTGTAAGCATTCTAGGAGAGATTTTTGAACTTTAAATCTTGTCTTTGTTCTGGGAAATCATATAAATATTTTAAACCCTTGACTGAGGTAGCTGCAGATACATTGTCTCCATCACCAGGTTCCCTTTGTGTGGAATCTTTACACTTCCCAATATGACCTTACTGAATAAAAATAGGCTACCTTTTGATTTGTAACAACCCTTGGTTTGTTTGCCAGCTGATTGTTTACTTGTATGATGGTGAGCAATGCCAACACTGCACTGATTATTATGAAATTCCCCACCATTGTCTGTATCTGAATTGCACAAAATTAAGAGATTTTTAGCTATAGTTATAACAAAATTAACAAGTGTACAGAATTGAAACTGTCAATTTACAGGATTTTTTTTTGAATAAACAGTATTTTATAAGGGGGTGGGGAGGGGGGGCGGGGAAAGGGTGGTTACAGAAAGGGAGAGAAAAGGCCATGAATGGATTTAATCACAATGAGTTATAAAATGAAAGCGTTGGATGAATGGGAGCCAGTGCAGATGAGCGAAGACAAGAATGATAGATGAGCAGGACTTGGTGCAGGATAGGAGAAGGGCAGCAGAGTTTCCAATAATTTTAAATGTACTGATATCTTACTGTTTTCTGTTTGTTAATTGAAACCAGAAAATTGTAGATGTGTTTTGATTCCCAAGGTTGAATCAAGTACTATCAGGAGCAAAATTTACTAACTGAAATGATCAATATAATTTACAAGCTTTAATGCAATAAATAAAGAATTTTTAAAAGCCTAGAATACTCTGTAGAAAGCTTTGATGTTTATATATTTATGCCAAAAGTATATCGGACTTTATAGAATGGCTTCTGTGGTTACTTGGTTTTGAGTTACAAGGGGAAAAACACTCATTTACATCCTTGTTGCATTTCTCAAAATGTTCTTGCAATTTTAAAGGTAGGAGGTACAAAATTCTACATCAAATTTCAGTTTATGTTAAGTAGACCTTAGGATCCAAGTTACTATGCTTTTTCGAACTGTGACTCATTAATTAATTTTTTTGCTCCATTATCATCTTTGGAAGGGAAATACAGTTTCATAGACACTAGCAGTCCTCCAGTACTTTGCTGAAGTTGCAATTCTGCATATGAGCCCTAAATAGTTGAATTTTCCAGATCATGGTGGGGGGAGGTGGTGGCAGCATTGCATCACATACAAGTGAGATTTTCACATATGGACACTTTCGAGAGAGCTCATTGGTAGTGCCTTATTTATTTTGCCTTCCTCTCCCTAGCCTGGGGCCACTCAGGCTAAGGGTGAAATCTCCAGCAGCACATTGCCTGAGATCAATTAACTCAGCACAGATGATGGACTGAACCTGGAATCTTGGACAAATTAGGAGATCTGTCTTATTTCAAATCAAAGAAACGCTTCTAATCTATCTTCATTCATGTCTTGCCATCTAAACTTCCTCTCCCATTCAATCTATGACCTCTTAATTCTTGGTCTTTTACTTTATCTCAATGAAGCTCAATGCAAGTTTCAGGAGAAATATTTCGACTTTCTTGGTGACACCCTGCCACTCTTTACAGCAGACTTTGTTGGTGATATGGGGGTTGGTCTGTCATTCAATGCCCATAGGTGAGGCAATTTGGTGTTTTGGACGAGGGGAGAGACCCATCAAAAAATAATGATGGTTGTATGAGGGCCGATAGTGCTCCTCCCTGATTACCTGTTTTTTCTCTTATTGAAGCTAGTGGACCTGCTGTACTTTACCATCATCTTGTATTTCAATCCCAAACCTGTTTAAACACCAAGTTTGATCCACAGGTTTTCTAGGTTTTCCATCTCTGCCATTTTCTTACATTACCCTTAGATAGGGTTAACAACTGTCCTGGATTGTCCAGAAATCTCCATGAATGGAACACTGATCTCCGGCACTGTGCTAGCAATGCAAGAGATAAGTACTTTGCATTTGAGGTTCACAACTGCACACCTATGTACTTCCTGTCTCCATCATATTTGCATTCCTGACCCTCATGCCTCCGCAGTTACAGAGGTCTGTCTTTTGTTTACCGAGTTCTCCAACTCCCATGGTAAGAAACAATCTGAATTTCCTCGAGTGTCTATTGACATCACTGTGTCAGCCATATGATTTTGGAGGCGGGGTGGGACATGACTTACAGCAGGACCCATAGCAAACAGTGTCTATTTCATCAACAAATAGAGTCTACTTAAACACTGTACTACAAAATATAATCTACAGAGTCTATTTACAATTGCACTGTGGAATACAGTCTACAAAGTCTATTTAAAAAAGACTCCTTAAGAATTACAGTGAACAGAACTCATGGCCAAAACTACAGCAACGTGTCCCAATAAAAGCAGGGTTATTTCTTCAGCAAAATGTAGTGAGTGGCAGATAGTCAAGTAATTAGTTGCCATAGATTAACCAGGGATTTTGTCCTTAAACATGCCAATCCAGGCCCACATGACAAATGCCTACATAACATGATTCCAAATCATTTCTGTCCAAATTGTGCATCTAGATTTTAAAAAAATTTTGTGTGCTCTAATTCTCATATTTTCTTAATGCAAGAATACTGAGACACTCAACTAAGGTAAATACAATAATATTTGCAAACAGTGTGGAAGTCACATGGTAAAACTGGAATGGAAGAGAATCCACATTCCTCATGTGGCTGGAAATGCAATTGGGGCAGTGTGTCTTTTTTTTAGAGAATGTTACTGTGTAAGCATTCTCAATTCTAAAAGAAAAAAATGTTGGAAACACTCAGCAGGTCAAGCAACATCTGTGGAGAGAGAAACAGTTAATGTTTCAGATTGATGACCTTTCATTAGAACTCAACAGTTCTGATATGTTTATTCCATCACTTCAAGCTTATAGCAGGATGTCACTGGTCTGAAAACTTAAACCACATATTGTTGTTCCTAATTTCCAGACTTTGAGTTGGTTTTGTTCCATATAAAAGCCAGCCAGGCAATTAATCTTTTTCACGTTCACATTCCTGAAGGGCTGCTTTGAACTCCAATAACCTGGTCCCATCAGTGAGGAGGTCCCACAGGTTGTACCTTTGGTAAGGCTTGGCAGAGAGGTTTCTCTCTCCACAGATGTTGCTAGACCTGCTGAGTATTTCCAGCACTTACTGTTTTTATTTCAGATTTCCAGCATCTGTGGTATTTTGCTTTTATAGAAATATTTGGCTGCTTTCTGATATATTTTTTAAGTGACACCATACTGCATCCTTGATAGGTATGGACTCATAGAAATTATGTGATGGTTAGATGGAACCTCCCATATAGGTTTATATGATGCACACTGGTCCAGATTAGGGAGTATGCATGAGAGTCACTGTGAAAGTTTGGTGGTATGGAATGTTAACTTTGTACCCAAGAAAGTATGTGAAAAGTTCTGTAATCAAGTAAAAAGTCTTCCATATAAACTTTCTACTTTTCCATTTTTTGCTTTGACATAGTAATCTACAAACCCATTTTGTAGTTTATTTTCCAAGTCACCCTGCCTGATGGTATTTATTCTTCCACTATCTGAACAGTAGGAGAACATAAGAGGGCTGGTGCTACCTCCAGTAATAAATAACAGTAACAATGTTTTTTGTCTAACTCAAAGCAATGTTAAAATACAAAATATTGTCCAGATAAAGTTACTTTTCAATTTGTAGGGAATGGGGACTTGCTTACAGGTACGGTATTTGGCAAAAAACAGAAGAAATATCTCATGAAGCCTTAGGAATGTAATAGGTCAAAAAACCTCATTGTCGTACTGTGATGAAGAACTACCCAATTCATTCTAGAAAAAAATACACTGTCCTTGTAACAGTATAGTTGCCAATGAGATCTGGTAAATTGGAGAAAGACTTCAGAAAGATTTGAAGAGGAGTTTCAAATTATTGGATATCTTTGAGTACTGGATGATATGTTTTTGGTAATATCTGTAATGTTATTTACCAGAACATCAGCAAGAGAGAGGTCCACATCACTAGCATATGTATCACCAGCATCTGCAGTTGGGAAACTTAATAAGCTTTGCAACTTACATTTGTAAAATGTTCAACATCACACCTCTGGGTTTCGATGATGCTGACAAACTGCTGAAGCTCTGCTCAGAGTCTGTCAAATGCAATCCATGATGTGTTGCTAATGAGCTCCTAGCTATATCTTGTCATATATTTATCACAATATCTTCTGTTCATGTCAGTTCCAATATCTTTTACTCATTGCAGCTCCATCCAAAATTCTGAGATTAAATGTTTTGGATATGTTTGCTCTTAGTGCTAGAATATTATATAAACATGGCCTTTGTGTTGCAGAGGTGGTGCTGCAAACTTGACAATTATTACCAAAAAATACTGTTCTCAATAAATCCCGGAATTTGGGAGATATAGTATTAAAATCAAACTTCAGCGCAGAATCCGCTGTTCAAAATTCATAAAATGAGCTTGCAAAACAATTGTTGCACTTTGAGAGCATCAAACTCTGAATTTCCAGCTCAATGCATTTGTTGTGGGAAAAATGTTCACATGAAAAATGGCTCATAAATTGTTTTTTTTTATCAGTCAGCACACTTGGGAGGAAGACTGCATGGGTCAGGAGTTCGCATTCCATTAAATGTCATCCTGTTTACCATGCTTCGGATTACTTGAAAAAAATTACCAACTGTAGTTTATCTCACTGCATTTTTTGAGATCCTAGTTGGAACAAGCATTGTGCCCTTCTATATTGGTGCCTGTGACCTTTGAAGAAATGTCAAACAAATTTTCCTTGCAATTGTTATGCCTCAGTTGGTTATTCATACTAATCCAATAACCAAATGTAAAGGATAAGATAATTCTATATTGCCCTGGCTTAATTTGATTGAACAAGCCAAGCTCACTAAATAAAAGAGGGAAACAATACTAAGTGTTCACTTCATACATGTGATGCTGATCTGAAACATGTTCTGGAGTCAAGTTCACCTAATTGTTTAGCGGGTACATGCACTGCCTGGTGTGTTGCAGAGACAGGTTCAGTTCTTTGGCTGAGCTGAGCTAGATAATCTCCATCTACCATGGTGATACAGCATCACAGTTGACCACAGTGTAACTGGGGAAAAGAAAAGCAAAAATCAACCAGTGTTCCTGATCATTTTCAATAATTCCAGTTGGAAAGGGCACATGTCTGAATGCTGGATGAAAATTAGATTAGATTGGCTGTGGTGCTCAACTACAGATGAAAAGCCTGCTGGCATGCAGCATCAAGAGTGGATACTTGGATGAGATGCCAGAGAGCTGGCAACATGTGTAGAACCTTTGAGACAGGGAGGAAGGAAAGGAGGAGGGTAGAGGGAAAGTGGTATTGAGCCGGTGCTGATCCAATTGTTTGCCTTTCATGATTATTCTGTTTAAGTAAACGAGGGACTTGATCTTTGTCCTCTACCAACAGCCATGGCTTTATAGCCAGATGGTTCTATTCAGTGAGGGTCAGTTGGTTCCAAGTTCAGAGGAAATTGCCAATCTTAAATGCAAAACAAGATTTATTAAATACAATTTATTGTCAGTTTGAACAAGCTACATAGTCTACATGATCTACATAGTCTCTGAAGATTAGTGTAATTACTTGCCATTTTTTGTCATTCATGTGGCAGCTTCTCAAGGGTCAACCCTTCTTTTCCAGCTGGCAACCAAGGTATTTGTCATTTACCCACTGTTTAACTCTGATTTCTGTAGACTTCATGTGCAGCCATCTTACAGTAAAGCAGCGCTTGCCGATTGTCTCTTTCAGATCACTCTGAAGTCAATGATTTGCCAGATTTATGTTGCTTTGGGCCCTTTCCTTTTGATCTGATCTTGGGGAATCTTACTTATACCTACTACTACCTCTAGCAAACCTTTTCCTGCCTATTTCTTCCCAGACACTGTACATTGTGGCTCATGGAAGGCCAACGGCGGCAAAGATTGCTCTTCTGCAAACCCCCCACCTTTAATAACCACCCTCTTAGCACTCATCAATAAGCACTCTTTTAGCCACCCTAGATTATATGCTCAAGTCTTTGGAGTGGAGCTTGAGCCCATGACTCCAAGGTAAAAGTGTTACCAGTGAGCCCAAACTGACACTATGTACATTGTTCTGTGCATTCCCATTGATAATGACAGTGCAAGATGATGGTAAGAATGCTTTGGGGTAATTTTAACCTAACCTGTCCAGCAAAGTCAATCAAGAATAAAGTTACTGCATGTAGCTGCTCATTTATGTCTTCAAAGAGTATTTAAGATTAACAGAGTCATCGGCTAGAATTTTATGGGCCCCTTAGGGATGGAAGTGGGGTGGGGTAGAGGGGAAACCATAAACTAGCGATGAAGTGCCCGTTGCCTGCCATTGCCATGCAATTTGTTGGGGATGGGAAAAGCCAATGATGGCCTTGCCGTCCAGAGGCCAGTTGAGGACCTTAAGTGGTCAACTAATAGCACTTAAGGGCCTCCTCCCACTACCACTGGAATTACACCACTGGTCGGACGGGGGTGTGGGGGCCCTCCGCCATGTAGGGAGGTCGCCCAGTAAAACGAGGCAGTCTCCCTGCGAGCTTTGTGTGGGGGCCTCCTCTGTGGGCAGCATGTGGCCCATGGAGGGCCAATGGCGGCAAAGATTGCCCTTCTGCAAACCCCCTGCCCTCAAAAACCACCCTCTTAGTACTCATCAATAAGCACTCTCTTAGTACTGCACTAAAGTGCCCCCTAGATTAGGTGCTCAAGTCTCTGGAGTGGTGCTTGAAACCATGATTCCAAGGTAAAAGAGTTACCAGTGAGCCCAGAGTGACACCATGTGCATTGTTCTATGCATTCCCATTGACCATGATGGTGCAAGATGGTGGTAAGAATGTATTGGAGTAATTGTAAACCTAACCTGTCCAGCAAAGTCAATCAAGAATAAAATTTGACAGGATGTGAATGGGTGGGTGAATTGACCCTGCTGCTTTCCTGACTGGCAAGTTAGGTTAAAATCAACCCCTATGGTTCTCATTTTCCCTCAATCTTTTCAATGTAAAGTTATATGTATTACTCACTTGTATACATTTTTTTCATGGTGAATCTTATCCGTCTTAAAAGCAGCTAACGAAAGCAATGCTTGATCTTAAGCTCCCAATCTGTTTTCAGTCTCATACACTGCATAATCAGTAATCAGCAAGCATGTTGCCCCCACCCCTCCCTTCACTGCTTATGTACAATCCAGGGATCATTTGAAGTTCAGCATTTGCAGAAGCCAAGGATTAAGGTAGCTTCCAATCACCTTGGTCGGAGCACTGTGTCTAGTCCAAGGAGACTAACTTAAAATACTATACAAAGTTAAGTGAGAAAAGAAAAATGAATGTGCTGTATGATATTGAGGTCCCTCTTTATTATGGATTTACTGGTATTGTTATGTTAAAGGCTTTAATTTGACATCATGACTGTATAGGAGGAAAGGGCAAAAATTTCATCTTCCTTTGGTACCAAGTTCTATGGGCTGGATTTTACCAACTGTCTAGGGATGGGCTGGGGTGGGGGTGGGGCATAAAATGGCATGGGAAGGTGAGTGGGATGGACTGACCATCACCTTCCCGACAGCATGAAATTTTCCCAGGGGTGGGGGTCGAGGTTGGCCTCCCTGCCCAGAGACCAATTGAGATCCTAATTGGCCAATTAAGGGCCTCTTTGTGCTGCTGTAGTTATTTCACCATCAGAAGGTGGAGGCGGGGTGGGGGGGGTGGTGTGGTGCTCTCTGCCACATAGACAAGCTGCCCAGTAAAAGTTGGCAGCCTCGCTGCGGGGGAAGGTCCTCCTGATCGGGCCCCCAGTGGCGAGGGCTGACCTCTTGGGAACCCCGCTGCAACTGTTACAACCAACCGACTTGACTGGCCCGGCGAGCCCCACAAACTTAACTTGATTCCAGAACCTCTTCCATGCTGGCTGGTCTGAATCTGCTGCAGTCCCAGCAGCGGCCACTGCTCCCAGTGGCGCTGCTTAGACTGAAGGTCTGCTCCGATTGACCGGCAGCTCTTGGAGGCAGGCTCTCGTTTTTTAAAGGGACAGTTGCCCTGGCGACATCCGATTGATTGATTGGCTGAGTACCAAAGAATGGGGTGGTGTCACCTGAATGGCCAAGGTGGGGTTGCCCTTCGCTTTCCGCCCAGCATTGGGACCCTCACCGGGGGCACAAAATCCTGCCCCATGGGTTTCATTAAGTGTAGATTTGAAAAGTGAATTTGAAAAGTAGAATTTACTTGATTTTACTGTTTAGACTCTTGTTTATTACTATTGGAAAAGATCATGATTGATTCCCAGTGTGTTTTTATATTGGGATACAGAAATGTATCTGTTATGAAATCAGAGTTTCTGTTGTCCCCGTAACAGAAATCTGGTGATACATCTTTATAGGAAACAAATCTGCAGAATTTTCAAGTAGGTGCGATTACTTGTTCCTCTTCATTAACCGCAATGGGATTAGCATAATTTCACTCTTGAATTGAATGTGTAGGATCTAATCACTGTCACCTTAAGAAAATAACTTAAGGCTTCAGTTGTTCCGTACCGTGTGAACTTTGGACAAAGGTATAAATAAATACCAGTAGTGTGACAAAATATGAATGTGCATTTTTTCCCCAAGTAGTAACTTTTTAAAACGATAGGGCCATTTTAGGTGACCGAAGATTTGTACTTTGCAGAATTCTTCTCAACTCTAGTATCTTCAATGCATTTAGGTGACTTAAAAACATAAAACAAAATGTTGACAGTTTAGGTTTTCTGATTCTTAGTTATTTTCTGGCCTTATTTAAGCTACCCTGATTCCATATCAGCTTGATATGGTAGATATAACATGCGATTTAGTGGTGAACTAGTTATCTACCATTGGCATTGGAATATGTACAGAGGCAGTTCTTCTGTGTGAATTGGCCAATGTTTTAGATTCGCTCTTGAATGGCTTGATTGAGATTGTGAGATGATCTTCCCATCCCATCTCTTTTCAACGATTTGAGTAGAGAAAGCATCTCATAGTAGCGCTGTCACTTTTTAAATGTAAACATGAGCTCCTTCAGGCACTATCAGAGTTTATGCAGTAAGTAGGTGAGCTAAACTGACCAGAAAGAATAGAGGAGGTTTTTAGTCATTGGAGCTGAATTTTGTGGAATTGGCGGTCCCAACGCCAGGCCGAAAAGGTGAGGGGAATCCCACCTTGGTCATTCGGAGCCCCCCGGCACAATTTAATGGCGCTCAGGCCATAATGAACTGCCCGGTGCCAGTTCCACAATCACCTCCCCTGCCCTCAGTGACCACTGTCCCCCCTGCCTTGACAAGACCTACCTAACTGCCCTCAGAGACCCCATCACACATAGCTGGGTTCCGGGGCTCCAGCTCTGGGCCTGGTCCCAAGCCTGGTGTAGTACCAGCAGTGGCCACCGCTCCCGGTCATGCTGAAAACACCACTGAGCTGGCCTCTGGGTGGGAAGGCTCTCTGCAGCCTTTCCTACCCCTGACTTTATTTCTGGGTAACAAGAAAGCGATGGGGACATCTTTTCCCCCCCCCCACCTTTTATTGCTTCCTTATGGCCCCCCGCGCACCGCCCTCACCCCTGCTTTCTGCCCCATCTCCCATAAAATTCCACCCTTGATCTGTGCAGAATTTGATCATAGGCCCCAGAGATGAAAAGAAACTTAAGGATGGGGACCCCGCCTCCAAGAGCTGGCAGACAATTAGGGTTGACAGCTCAGTGGTGTTGGCAGCACGACCGGGAGCGGTGGCCACTGCTGGTACTACACCAGGCTTGAGACCAGACTCAGAGCTGGAGCCCCGGACCCCAGCTAAGTGTGGTGGGGTCGCTGAGGGCGGTTTGGCATGTCCTGTTAAGGCAGGGGGGACAGTGGTCACTGAGGGCAGGGGAGGTGATTGTGGAACGGCATCCTTTGCCGCCATGGGCTCTCCATATGCCTCAGATTGCCCACAGAGCAGGCCCCTCCCTCAAGCTTTCAAGGAGGCTGCCTTGTTTGACTGGATGGCCTCCCCATGCAGCATAGGCTCCACCCTGCCTCTGGGTGTAATTCCAGCAGTGGCAGGAAGAGGCCCTTAAGTGGCTATTAATTGTCCACTTAAGGGCCTCAGTTGGCCTCTGGGTGTGAAGGCCCTCTGCAGCCTTTCCTGCCCCGACTTTATTGCTGGGTAACAAGAAAGCGATGAGGACATATTTTTCCCCCCCACCTTTCATTGCTATATTATGCGCCCCCCCCACTTTCTGTCCCGTCTCCCATAAAATTCCACCCTTGATCTGTGCAGAATTTGATCATAGGCCCCAGAGATGAAAAGAAAGTGTTCCAAATCCATTTCACCACACAGGACCTGACATCTCTAGACTGTAGCAAGAGACGGTCCCATTTCATTTCCTGAGGATGCAATAACTCAGTCGGGTGAAAAATAAAGGCCATAATATGCTTGAGTGAATTATCACTTTGCTGTTAGATGTGTGACAAAATATATTTCCATGCTTGTGCAGTTAAATCCTCACCCAATTCCCCAAGATTTCAAAATCATCCTTTTTCAAAAGAACTTCAGATTATAATTAAAATAAAAGCAAAATACTGCGGATGCTGGAAATCTGAAACAAAAACAAGAAATGCTGGATTCACTCAGCAGGTCTGGCAGCATCTGTAGAAAGAGAAGCAGAGTTAACGTTTCGGGTCAGTGACCCTTCTTCGGAAGTTCCGAAGAAGGGTCACTGACCCGAAACGTTAACTCTGCTTCTCTTTCTACAGATGCTGCCAGACCTGCTGAGTGAATCCAGCATTTCTTGTTTTTGTTTCAGATTATAATTCTTGGATTCCAATATCGATGTTGGCTTTTGAAATGTGGAAGGAAATTGATGTTAGTTTTCTTGAAAGCTCAAAAGTGTATCCTGAAAGCTGCAGTTGCAAAAAAAAGTGTATATTCTTTTCACAGTGTAAGAGTGAAACTAAATATGAGCACATTTAAATTAATCATGTTTTTAATAAATGCTTCTATGAAGATGGAGCATTGTTACATGTTTCCAAGTAAACATCTTAGCTAATTGCTTAGCCCACGACACAAACCGCTTTTGATATAGAGTTAGAACCTGTTCCGAGATGTTGTGACAGTGTTTCTCTGCAGCTTGCCACTTCTATATGTGTGAATGAATATTGGAATATCTGGCCATTCAACTTGCTTTTTCCTTGTAATGAACCCACCACTGGTTCTTTGCCTTGATGGCATGCTTTAAATTGGAAACTCAGTGTATTTGCACAAATTCCCATCCAGTCCTCTGGCAGTGTATTGAAGCTTCAGTATGCTGTGCCATCATGCATTGGTTATTGCTCTCCATTATCATAATCTGGTAACAACGGCTTTCGATTATTGACCTAGGGACAATTGTTCAATGAATAAGTCTTGGCACATTTTTGTGATGTAACATGGAATAATGGATTCATTGGGGTGGAGGATGTCAAATGAGAAAGGATCTATTTTGGCTGAACCCTTAAACAAAAATACTGGAACCTTGCCAAGTTGTGTTGATATATAATAAGCAAAAGGAATATCTGTAGTAAATTGCAAATATAAGGAGATGACTTGCAAGTAACAAAAATGTAAGTATTTGATGAAATGTGTTTGTTTTAGGATACATTTCAACCTCTTAACATAAGAATATAAGAAACAGGAGCAGGAATAGGCCATTCGGCCCCTCGAGCCTTCTCCATCATTCAGTAAGATCATGGCTGATCTGATTGTGGCCTTAACTCCACCTTCCTGCCTGCCCCCATAACCCTTTACTCTTTTGTAGATCAAAAATCTGTCTAACTCAGCCTTGAATATATTCAATGACCCAGCCTCCATTGCTGTCTGGGGAAAAGAATTCCAGAGATTAACAAACCTCTGAGAGAAGAAATTCATCCTCATTTTCATCTTAAATGGGAGATCCCTTATTTTAAAACCGTGCCCCCTAGTTCTAGATTTCCCCAGCTGGGGAAACATCCTCCCAGATCTACCCTGTCAAACCTCGTAAGCATTTTATATGTTTCAATGAGATCATTTATCTCATTTAGTCATAGAGTCATACAGCACTGAAACAGGCCCTTCGGCCCACCGATTCTGTGCTGACCATCAACCACCCATTTACACTAATCCTACATTAATCCCATATTCCCTACCACATCCCCTCCTACATCAATCCCATATTCCCTACCATTCTCCTACCTACACTATGGGCAATTTACAATAGCCAATTTACCGATCAACCTGCAAGTCTTTGGTGGTGGGAGGAAACTGGAGCACCCGGCGGAAACCCATGCGGTCAGAGGGAGAACTTGCAAACTCCACACAGGCAGTACCCAGAACTGAACCCGGGTCGCTGGAGCTGTGAGGCTGTGGTGCTAACCACTGCGCCGCCCCTAAACTCTCATGAATATTGGCCTAGTAAACTCAAACGCTCCCCATAGGACAATCCCCTCATCCCAGGAATCGGTCTAGTAAACTTCGATTGCACTCCCTTGAAGGCAAGATATCCCACCTTGGGTAAGGAGACCAAAATGGTACACAGTACTCCAGGTGTGGTCACTCCAAAGACCTATATTTCTACTTAAGATTTCTTCACTCTTCTACTCCAATATCAGTAATAAACTTTTACGATCAGGTGAGGCAGATGTCTCGGGCTCCCCTCTCAGCCTTTTCCTGGTTTGTCCATAACAGGGTTTAATTTTTAAAACATGTTTTTAGCTTCCCCTCAGTGAATCCTTGCTCACTGCTATCTAATTGTAATGGCAAAGAAATCAACTAGACAGATTTTCTCAGATTTAAACAAGAAAGGTGTAAGTTTTTAAACCTTAAACTCTAATTCAGCTAAAACTACTAAAAATACACAACGTGACCACGCTAGCATGTATACGCGATAAACACACACGCAAATAGAGACAGAAGGGGAGAAAGAAGGGGAAAGGTTTGAAGTAATAGCTGGAGTTCAGTTACTGGTTTTGGCTTGGATGTAAAGTCTTTGATTGAGGTTAAGTCTTGCAGTTCTTGGGGCCCAGTGCACACTTTCAAACTTGTTTCGCTGGTCTTCTGTCTTGAGGCTTAAGTTACTTCTGTGGGTCCCTGGAACTTTGCTTGAGAGATAGAGGTGCTCTCTTGAAGTTGTGAGTGAGCACAATTCAATTAGCTCCAGGTTGGCCAGCAGGTTAGTTATGTGTCTAGCTCCCTGTTTAGAGCAGCCTCACCTACGAGATTTGTGGATTCCTTCAAACTCACCAGACGCACTGTGTGGGAGGGGGGAATGCTGGCTCAATGACTCTCAATGTCTCTTGATCATCACAATGGATAATATCCATCTGGCTAATTGGATCAGGGAGTACTCCCATTGTCGTCTTCGTGCAACTGTTTTGTGGAATGCAGATTTGTAACCATGGTTTCAGCCACTGTTGCGGTCTTTTTAAACAATTTATTTCAAGTCCAGTAACAATTCAAGAATAATATACCATATGACAAAATTAATATGTCTCATTTTGGGCAGGTGTGGTTTCCGTCACAAAAGGCTAACATACTGTCACAAAAACGTGCTATGTCGAATGTTTTTTTTTCAATCCGCTGACTGGAAACTTGAATATTAAACTGGTGGAGATGAACCACTCAAACCTTGGAAGCTTCGAACTCTGCCTGCTGACAGTAACCACCGAGGCATATCCCTTGCTGCAGACTGTAGTGTTCAATGGTTGAATTGATCTGTGTTTGAATGTGTTACTCTGTTCACTGATAGATGTTCACTGTGCTTAATGAATTAAGCCTGAGGGTAGAGCTACTGAGTTATTTTGGAGAAAGTTCTAGAAAGAACAGACAGCGACTCCCTTAAATTAAATCAGCTGCATTGCTGCCTCCCAGAGAACCACCGAATCAGCCATCCACATCTTCCAACTGGAAGCCTCAGGACCACGAAAGGAAAGTCACACGACCATTGAATTCAGCCTGAAGCCAGTCGAATCACCAACCTTGACAGACTGTACACCCCTTTTATTTCTTCTGGACTCTAATTCAACCTATCTATCCTTACCCACTCAGTAACCTGTGTGTGCGTGCGTGTGTGTGAGAAATTTGGTCTGTATTTTTATTATTTTACTTAGATCAGTTTAAATACAATAAAACTAACCTCTTTGTTAAACTTGAGAAACCTATCTGGTTCTTTCATGATCACTGGTGTAAACAGTGAAACACTCACTGAATTGGCAAATATATCCACTTAAAAAAAAACCTCCTGTGGACAAACAAGGAGAGGGAAAAGGAGGAGCCATTCAAACCCTCCTCACCCAATTGTAATTTTGGGGCTCTACGTCCAAGATCAAACTCAAAGACAAATGAGAAATTGGAAAGAGGAAATCAAATTGATCCCTAGCAACTTTTTTAAAACTTCAAATACAGGTTTTCTTGTGGTTTTCAGTGCTAAAGTACTAAAATGACCACATTCAAGGCCTGTAGCTTCCTGGAACAGAGTGAAGTAACTTAGGACAGATTAGAAGCCCGATCTGTTGAAGAGTTAAGGATTATTGTTAAGCGTTTAAAGATAAATAGCCATCCGAAAGCTAGGAAATCTGAATTCTAAAACTTATGGCCAACCATTTTGGAACTGAAACTGAATAACTGGGGACAGGCATAGAATCTGAAACAAACGGAATGTCATTAGCCAAGATAGAGCTGAAACAGCAGAGAATAGAGCTAGAATTCCAAGCAAAAGAAAAGGAAAGGGAGAAACAGGAATGGAAGGAGGAGAGAGAATTTCAGGAAAGGGGAAAAGAAAGAGCTTTCCAGAAAGTGAGACAGAAAAGAGAGTTAAGGCAGCTTGAACTGTATAGTAATGTACCCAGTGAAGGCACCGCTGGTGAGGGAATTATCCCTAGCTCAGGATTGAGTGCTGAGCTCTTAAAGCTCTCCCAATTGATACTAAAGTTCAATAAAAGGGATGCAGAAGCATTTTTCGTCTCATTTGAAAAACTTGCAAAACTGTTGAAGTGGCCAACAGAGGGCAGGACCCTGCTACTGCAAAGCAAATTAGCAGGAAAAACCCATGAGATTTATTCCCTTTTGTCTGACGAGCATTGATCAAACTATGAGATGACCAAAAATGTTATGCTGAGTGCATATGAGCTGGTACAGGAGGCGTATCGCTAAAAATTCCTAACTCTCTGAAAACGGCCTGAACAAGCTTGCATCGAGTTCGAAAGGGTTAAGCAACTCGCTTTTGACTGATACAGGCACTTAAAATAGAGTCCACCTATGAAAACCTTATAGAGGTGATCCTCCTCGAGGAGTTCAAAAACTTGCTTCCCCTTTCCATAAAAACTCATGTAGAGGAATAAAATGTTCCAAGAGCCAGGCAGGCAGCAACCCTGGCTGATGCTCATGAGCTTGTCCACAAGCCCTTGCCCCAAGGGAAACCCTTCCCTTGTCACTTCCAAAAAAACTGAAAAGGATAAAAGGTGGGAGGGTGATGGGAGGCTGAACAGTCATGGGCAAGAAGGGAAAGCTGGAAACAGAGGGGGCCCACTCAGGTCAAAAAGGAAAGTGCTGAGAACAGGAGTGCTGCTCGAAAGTCTGTATTTTTCCAATGTAACAAGGCAGGTCACCTTCGAGCTGATTGCTGGAAGTTAATGGGCAAACCCATAGGATTAGTCAGAATACACCAGATCAGTGCAGGAAAAGGGGCCCTGGTAAGAGCATAGCAGACCAGGCTGTTGCTTTAACTGGGGTAGTAAATTTCTGTAAAAGTACTGCTGCGATTGTGGGAGAACTTAAAATACCTGAGAGTTACAAGGATTTTGTGTCCAAAGGAAAAGTGACCCCATACCCCTCAAGTGAGGCAAGTAAGCCCATTGTCATACTTGGGGATACAGGGGCAACCCAATCCCTTCTGCCTGGAGAAGGCATGATCTTTCCCCCAGAGAGTGCATTGAATGCCAAAGTATTAGTGAACTGTATCGGGGCAAGGTATATGCTCATACCTTTATATCAGGTGTACCTGGAGTGCGACCTTGTTTCAGGACAGGTAACCATGGGGATTGTCCCTAGTTTACCTGTGGATGGGGTCGACCTACTCCTGGGTAATGACCTGGCGGAGGCGAAGGTGGCAGCTTCCCCGGTGATCTTGGAGCGACTGAAAGAGGTCAGGGAGACAGAGCAATTACAGGAGAAAGTCTCTGGCATTTTACCCTGATTGCGTGGTCACCCGGTTCATGGCCAAACAAGCTCCATCAGAGGAAACCGAACTGGCATTGCAGACAAATGACCCTACTGTCTGGTTACCTGACACCTTCGGGAATTTAGAGGAACCAAAGGAAGTGTTAAGCAGGTCTTCCTTGGTCGAGGCTCAGCAAGCTGACTCAGTGTTAAAGAAGTTAGCACAGACTGCCCAAACTGAAGCTGAAGCAGAGGGAGTTCCAGAGTGCTACTATTTAAAGAATGAGGTGCTGATGAGGAAGTGGAGACCTCTTCACAGAGCTGCGGATGAAGAATGGACAGTGGTCCACCAGCTAGTGAAGCTGCCAAGGTATTGTAGGGAAATATTGAGAATAGCAACGAAATTCCAATAGCTGGACATGTCTGTATATGAAAAATCCAAGCCCACATAAGACAGCACTTTTACTGGCCAAAACTCCACAAGGATATAGTTCAGTTCTGTAAAACTTGCCACATGTGCCAGGTTGAAAGGAAGCCCCAACCTGCAATAAAATCTGTGCCCCTAATTCCCACATCAGCTTTTGGGGAACCATTCAGCAGAGGGCTGGTGGATTGTGTGGGACCAATGCCGATAAAAAGGGGGCTACCAGCATCTTCTCACCGTTATGGATGTGGCTACTGTTACAAGAGGTTTTTTTGTACGAAGAACTTAGAAATATGTGTGTTTTAAACTGAGAAAAGGATTTTTGATCAGTGGACATTGACCTGCAAATAGCCGAAATTTTTGGATGTTGACTTTATACAAAAGAACTGGAAAGCAGGCAGCTTCGAGGAAACCTGAAGGGGGAGGGCGATAAGGCAGAGGTCATGGTACATGTTGGTACCAATGACATAGGTAGAAAGAGGGATGAGGTCTTGCATCAAGAATTCAGGGAGTTAGGCAGTAGACTAAAAAGCAGGGCCTCTCAGGTTGTAATCTCTGGATTACTCTCAGTGCCACGTGCTAGCGAGTATAGAAATAGGAGAATAGCACAGATGACTGCGTGGCTTAAGAGTTGGTGCAGGAGGGAGGGTTTTAGATTCCTGGACCACTGGGACCATTTCTGGTGAAGGTGGGACCTATACAAGCGGGACAGTCCACATCTGAACCAGAGGGGGACTAACATCCTTGCTGGCGGGTTTGCTAGTGCTGTTGGGAAGAGTTTAAACTAATTTGGCAGGGGGAGGGGATGCAGACTCCTAGCAGAATAGGGACACAGCTAAACACAGGAAAGTGAACAAGTCAGAGGGAATACAGCGGAAGTAAGTTTCAGGGGAGTAAGACCAGGATGGAAGGCCTCTACTTTAATGCCAGGAGTATTGCAGGTAAAACGGATGAGTTAAGGGCAATGATTGACACGTGGAATTGTGATATAGTAGCCATCATGGAGACATGTTTGAGGGAGGGGCAGGATTGGCAGCTCAATATTCCGGGATATAGAATCTTCAGGCGAGACAGAGGAGGGGGTAAAAGAGGAGGGGGAATTGCAATATTAGTTAAGGAGTCAGTTACTGCAGTAAGGAGAAATGATTTCTTGGAGGGGACATCAAATGAAGCTTTATGGGTAGAGTTTAGGAATAAAAAAGGGACAGCCACATTGTTAGGTATTTATTATAGACCCCTAGATATTCAGTGGGAAATTGAGGAGCAAATATGTGCACATTTTGCAGAGGTGTGTAAAAATAATAGGGTAATTATATCAGGTGATTTCAACTTTCCCAACATTAATTGGGGTAGTCATCGTGTTAAGGGCTTAGATGGAGTGGAGTTCTTAAAATGTATACAGGAGAACTTTTTAGCTCAATATGTAGAGGATCCAACAAGGGAGGGTGCAGTGCTGGACCTAATTCTGGGGAATGAAGCTGGACAGGTGGTTGATGTGTTGGTGGGGGAGCATTTTGGTGATGGCGACCACAACATGGTACAATTTAAGCTTGTTATGGAGAAAGAAATAGACAAGTTACAAAAAAAGGTTTTGGATTGGGGGGGGGGGGGGGGGGGGTGGGGGAGTGAATTTTCGTAAAATAAGGCAGGATCTGGCCAAGGTAGACTAGAAAGTGTTACTTGTCGGGAAATCTACAGAAGAGCAGTGGGGGGCATTCAAAAAGGAAATGGGGAGGGTACAGGCCCAACATGTCCCCTCCAGGGTAATAGGTAGGAGCAACAAGCCCAGAGAACCATGGATGACAAGAAACATTCAGGGTACGATGAGAAGGAAAAGAGAGGCTTTTAGCAAATACAAGGAGAGCAAATCAATGGAAGCATTAGTGGAGTACAGAAAGTGTAGGATGGAGCTTAAGAAAGCAATTAGGAGAGCAAAGAGGAGAGATGAGAAAGCTCTGGCTGGTAAAAGTAGGGAAAATCCCAAGATATTCTATTAGTATGTCAATTCTTTTGGGCCTCCTTATCTCGAGAGACAATGGATACGCGCCTGGAGGTGGTCAATGGTTTGTGAAGCAGCGCCTGGAGTGGCTATAAAGGCCAATTCTGGAGTGACAGGCTCTTCCACAGGTGCTGCAGAGAAATTTGTTTGTTGGGGCTGTTGCACAGTTGGCTCTCCCCTTGCGCCTCTGTCTTTTTTCCTGCCAACTACTAAGTCTCTTCGACTCGCCACAATTTAGCCCTGTCTTTATGGCTGCCCGCCAGCTCTGGCGAATGCTGGCAACTGACTCCCACGACTTGTGATCAATGTCACACGATTTCATGTCGCGTTTGCAGACGTCTTTATAACGGAGACATGGACGGCCGGTGGGTCTGATACCAGTGGCGAGCTCGCTGTACAATGTGTCTTTGGGGATCCTGCCATCTTCCATGCGGCTCACATGGCCAAGCCATCTCAAGCGCCGCTGACTCAGTAGTGTGTATAAGCTGGGGATGTTGGCCGCTTCAAGGACTTCTGTGTTGGAGATATAGTCCTGCCACCTGATGCCAAGTATTCTCCGAAGGCAGCGAAGATGGAATGAATGTCAATGGGAAGACGATAACCAGGGAAAGAGTAGGACCCATTAGGGACCAAGGGGGAAATTTGTGGGTGGAGCCAGAGGACATTGGTAGAGTGTTGAACGAATACTTCACATCTGTCTTCACCCAAGAGAAAGAGGATGTAGACATGGAACTTAGAGAGAGAGACTGTGAGGTTCTTGAGCAAATTGTCATAGGGAGTGACAAGGTATTGGAGGTTTTGGAAGGCTTAAAAGTGGACAAATCTCCAGGTCCGGATGATTTGTGTCCCAGGATGCTGTGGGAGGCGAGGGTGGAGATTGCAGGGCTCTAACCCTAATTTTTAATTCCTCTCTGGCCACAGGGGAGGTGCCAGAGGACTGGAGAACAGCTAATGTGGTCCCATTATTTCAGAAAGGATGCAGAGATAAGCCAGGGAACTACAGACCAGTGAGTCTCACGTCAGTGGTAGGGAAACTATTGGAGAAAATTCTGAAGGAGAGAATCTATCTCCACTTGGAGAGGCAAAATTTGATTAGGAATAGTTAGCATGGCTTTGTCAGAGGGAGGTCATGCCGAACAAATTTGATTGAATTTTTTGAGCATGTGACCAGGTGTGCAGATGAGGGTAGTGCAGTTGATGTAGTTTACATGGATTTCAGCAAAGCCTTTGACAAGGTCCCACATGGGAGACTTATCAAGAAAGCAAAGGCACATGGGATACAAGGTAACTTGATAAAGTGGATTCAAAATTGGCTTAGCTGTAGGAGACAGAGAGTGATGACAAACAGCTGTTTTAGTGACTGGAAGCCAGTGTCCAGTGGCGTACCACAGGGATCTGTGCTGGGTCCCCTATTGTTTGTCATTTATATAAACGACATAGATGACTATGTGGGGGGTAGGATCAGTAAGTTCGCAGATGACACAAAGATTGGCCGAGTGGTTAACAGTGAGGTGGAGTGTCTTAGGTTACAGGTAGATATAGACGGGATGGTCAAATGGGCAGAAAAGTGGCAGATGGAATTTAACCCTGAAAAGTGTGAGGTGATACACTTTGGAAGGAGTAATGTGACATGGAAGTATTCAATGAATGGCCTGACACTGGGAAGTTCCGAGGAAAAAAGGAACCTTGGCGTGTTTGTCCATAGATCTCTGAAGGGCAGATTAATCGGGTGGTGAAAAAGGCATATGGGACACTTGCCTTTATCAATCGAGGCATAGATTACAAAAGCAGGGAGGTCATGTTGGAGTTGTACAGATCTTTGGTAAGGCCCCAGCTGGAGTACTGTGTGCAATTCTGGTCGCCACATTATAGGAAGGATGTGATTGCATTGGAGGGGGTGCAGAGGCGATTCACCAGGATGTTACCTGGAATGGAACATTTAAGCTATGAAGAGAGGTTGGATAGGCTTGGGTTGTTTTCACTGGAGCAGAGAAGACTGACGGGTGACCTGATTGAGGTGTACAAGATTATGAGGGGCATGGACAGGGTGAATAGGGAGCAGCTGTTCCCCTTAGTTGAAGGGTCAGTTACAAGGGGTCACAAATTTAAGGTGAGGGGCGGGAGGTTTAAGGGGGATTTGAGGAAGAACTTTTTTACCCAGAGGGTGGTGACGGTCTGGAATGCCCTGCCTGGGAGGGTGGTAGAGGCAGGTTGCCTCACATCCTTTTAAAAAGTACCTGGATGAGCACTTGGCACGTCATAACATTCAAGGCTATGGGCCAAATGCTGGCAAATGGGATTAGGTAGACAGGTCAGGTGTTTTAATGCATTGGTGCAGACTCGATGGGCCGAAGGGCCTCTTCTGCACTGTATTATTCTGTGAAACAGTAAGGGCCTTTGACCTCCTAAGAGCAACACTTTGAATGACAGAGGAGACACTGTGTCTGGTCATGTGATCAGGAAAGTTTTTGCTTTCATTTTGGACACTTTTTAAAAAAAAAACAGTGAGTTGGGCAAAGAAAAGAAATTCGCAATTTGGCTGTGACCTGCCTGGAGAGAGAGAAAGACCCTCTCTGTAGAGGAAGATTGCATCTTTAGAGATGAAACTCTTGTCTGTCAAAGGTAGCAGATTCCTATTTCCTCCTGTCTCTGAAGATTCCCTGCATTAAGAGTAGATCCTGTTGCCTCCTGTGTTTTGGGAGACCCTGAAATCTGAAGGAAGCTTCTGCTACACTGCTGTTGTGAGACCTAAGCAGACCTGTTGCTACATCTCTGCTGAAAGACCTATGTGAAGCTCGCTACAGATGAATTGCCTTGAATGCCTACCCATCACAGACTGTTCATCAAACTCGCTTGGAAAGACTTTGAGTGACATCTGACTATTCGACTCTGGGACACCTCACCCAACTGAAAACATCCTACCAGAACGTGACAAACTGAATTATTTTATTATTCCTTTTATTCCTATGAAGCAGCTCTAAATCGGAATCCTTTTTTCCCCCAGTTAACCATTTTTTAAATGTATGTGTGTGTGCATGAGGGCTAAGGAAATGAGGAGCTTTTCATATATATAGTGTCACAGAGGTTTTTTTTTACAGAAGGCTAAGAATTCTGTGTGCCTTTAAAAGACTGAGAGAAAGGATTTTCTCTGAATGTTGAAACTTTGACTTGTGGACTGAATGCATAGACTGCAAGGCAGAGTTAAACCGCTGAACCACTGAAAGCCCAGACTACAGTGTAGTCAAGAGAATTAGCGAGGTGAATTATTTAATTGACACCCCAGACCACAGGGAAAAATAAACAAAGGCTGTGCCACATCAATATGTTAAAGCGGTATCACAACCAGGAAGGGGACAAACCAGCACAGGTCTGTCAGGCAGTCAGGAAAGAGGAGGGCAAAAGGGACAGTGAGGATGAGTTAGAGGGAGGCCTGGAAGATTCCCAAATTGAACCCCTTCCCATCGAGTTAGCTAACATCGAAATATTAGGGAAATTAGACACCAGGCTCGCTTATTTAAATGCAGAACAAAGAGGAGACCTAACAAGGCTGCTCACAGCATTTAAAGAAATCTGCAGGGACAAACCAGGGTGCACAACCCTAGCCCTACACGATGCAGATGTAGGAGAGACCCCTTCCATAAAGCGAAATCCCTGTTGCCTAGGTCCTCGGAAACAGACCCAGGTTCAGGAAGAAATTCAGTACATACTGGAGCACAAGCTGATTGAACCCAGTCAGAGCAGCTGGCATTCCCCAGTTGTGCTTATGCCCAAGCTTGATGGCTCAACAAGGCTCTGCATTGATTACAGAAAGGTTAATGCAGTGGCCAGATCTGACTCCTACCCAATTTCCCACCTGGAAAACTGGATCGATAGAGTTGGAAAGGCTACCTACATAACAAAAATAGACTTGTTAAAAGGTTACCGGCACATTCCCTTAACCACCCGAGCTAAAGAGATCTTGGCATTTGTCACCCCAGACGGCTTATTCCAGTGCCGGTTGATGACCTTTAGAGTGAGAAGTGCCCCAGTCACTTTCCGAAGGCTGATGAACCAGGTAGTGGTTGACCAACCTAACTGCATATTTTAATAAAAGCAAAATACTGCAGAAGCTGGAAATCTGAAATAAAAACAAGAAATGCTGGAAATACTCAGCAGGTCTGGCAGCATCTGTGGAGAGAGAAGCAGAGTTAACATTTCAGGTCAGTGACTTTTCTTCAGAACCGACAAATCTTAGGAATGTAAAAAGTTTTAAGCAAGTAAAGCAGGGAGTGGGGCAAGAGTTAACAAAAGAGAAGGTGTTGATTGGACAAGGTCACAGAGAATAACTGACCAGAAGGTCATGAAGCAAAGGCAAACGGTATGTTATTGGTGTGCTGAAACTCAAAGTGTTAGTCAAGAGAGGGTGTGAATTGACTGTAAAGCACAAAGCACTCCAAGCACAAACATTATTTTTTTTTAAAACAGAAACAGTGGGTAGGCACAGTAGAAACTAACCAAATTTAAAAAAAAACTAAACTAAAATAACCAAATAAAAAAAGAGTGTATTTTACCTGAATGATCTGTTAGTATACAGTAACACCTGGGTGAACCACCAGATAGAAGCCCTCTTCTGAAGGTTACAGTTGGCTGATCCAGTGGTAAATCTTGCCATGGTCACTAAAGCTCAGGTAACCTACCTAGGGCACATTGTGGGTCAGGGGCGAGTGCTGCCCAGAGCAGCGAAGGTACAGGCATTAATGGATTTTCCTGTCCCCACGACCAAATGGGATATAATGCGATTTTTGGGGATGTATGAGTTTTACTGCAAGTTCATCCCAAACCTCAGCACCATAGCTGCCCCATTGACAGACTTATTACAGAAAAGAGTGAAGGTACTGCGTGGTCAGGGAAGTGCCAAACAGCTTTCGAGGGGCTGAAAGTCATCTTAACCAACGACCCGGTGCTAACAGTTCCAAACTTTAACAACCCATTTAAATTGGCAGTTGATGCTCGTGACCTCAGCGTCGGTGCCATCCTGCTCCAAGATGATGAGTCAGGCATTGAGAGACCAGTTGGGTATTTCTCAAAAAAAAGGGAATAGACATCAAAAGAGCGACTCCACTGTTTCTGGCTCTCGCACTTTTTGAAATATATGTCCAAAATGTATATTGAGAGACCGTAGCTCATGCTGACCACAATCCTTTGACATTTGTGGAGAAATTCAAAAGCCAGAATGCAAGGCTATTTCGATGGGGCCTGCTTTTGCTTCCAAAAGATTACCCACATTGCAAGGAAAAACAATGTAATAGCTGATGCTTTATCCAGAGCCTAATTCAGCAACTCAGCACAGAATCATCCCAGATGAAAACTAAGCCAGAGCACAGATATGGCAATGTGAGATTGATAAGTCAGTGTTTGAGGATGCATGTGTGCGTAGTTTCGTTTTTTTCAATTTACAACTTTATAATGAAATGCTCCTGTCAACAGATTTCCTTTTATGTGGTGTGGAGGTGTGACAAAAACATGCTATGACAAGTGATTTTTTTTTTAATCCACCAACTGGAAACCTGAATATTAAACTGGTAGAGATGAACCGCTCAAACCTTGGAAGCTTCGTATTTTGCCTGCTGACTGTAACCACCAAGGGGGATATCCCTTTCTGCAGACTGTAGTGTTCAGTGGTTGAATTGATCTGTGTTTGAATGTGTTACTCTGTTCACTGATAGATGTTCACTGTACTTAATGACTTAAGTCTGAGTGTGGAGCTGCTGAATTGTTTTGGAGAAATTTCCGGAAAGTACAGGCAGAGACTCCCTTAAAGGAAATCAGCTGCATTGCTGCCTCCCAGAGAACCACCCAATCAGCCATCCACATCTTCCAACCGGAAGCCTCAGGACCATGAAAGGAAAGTTGCACGGCCACTGAATTCA
Organism: Heterodontus francisci; assembly: GCF_036365525.1. Taxonomy (NCBI): domain Eukaryota; kingdom Metazoa; phylum Chordata; class Chondrichthyes; order Heterodontiformes; family Heterodontidae; genus Heterodontus; species Heterodontus francisci. Next base: position 27,005,014 of record NC_090401.1, read on the forward strand.
GCCTGAAGTTAGCTGTATCACCAACCTCGACAGACTGTATACCCCTTTTATTTCTCTGGACTCTAATTCGACCAATCTATCCTTTTCCACTCTGTAACCTATATGTGGGTGTGCGTGGGTGTGTAAGTTGGAGCATATTTTATTATTTTACTTAGATTGGTTTAAATACAATAAAGCTAACCTCTTTCCTAGTTAAACTCCAGAAAACCTGTCCAATTAGTTCTTGTTATGATCATGGTGCATAAACTTTAAAAAAAAAACTTCTTGTGGTCAAACAAGGAGAGGGAAAAGAAGAGAGCCCTTCGACCCCTCCTCACCTGATCGTAGCAATACCATTTGCTTTCCTAATTGCTTGCTTTATTAGCATATCATTAGTGTACAAGAACAGTCAAGTCCCTCTGAATGCCAACATTTCCCAGTCTCTTACCATTTAAGCCATATTCTCCTTTTCTATTCTTTTCCTACCAAAATGGATAACTTCATATGTCTCCACATTATATTCCATCAGCCCCATTGTAGCCCAATCACTTAACCTATCTAAAGGCTTTTGCAGCCTTTTTGCATCCTGCTCACAGTTTACCTTTCCACCTAACTTGGTATCATCATCAATCTTGGATATATTGCACTTGGTCCTCTCATCTAAATCATTGATATAGATTGTAAATAGTTGAGGCCTAAACAGTAATCCTTGCAGTACTCCACTAGTTGCAGGCTGCCAATCCAAAAATGACCTGTTTATTCCTACTGTTTTCTGTCTGTTAACCAATCCTCATTCTGTGCTAATATATTATCCCTATCCCATGAGCCCTAATTTTATGTAACAGCCTCCTGTGCAGCACCTTATTGAATACTTTTGAAAATCCAAATAAACGACACCCACGGATAGTCGTTTGGTAGTACAGAACTTGAGTATTGCTGAAAATAGAGACCTGTTGTCAAAGCTTTTTGTCTTGCACTCATCAGGACAATTTGCAAGAATACCAATCTAAGGGAAAGCAGCGACTTTATACTGTATGAGAAGAGAATGTTGATTGGTTGGCAAGTGGACTCTGGTAGAGGTGTTGTCATGGAGAATGCACCAGTTGATGGTGACTGACAGTTAACTGCCAAGCTTTGTTTGAAATTTAAACCAGGCAGCGTGACTCTGATCGGTAAGGCATTGTCCTGAGGAATGAACCAGCGAATGGCTGTCACTTATTTTGCTTAGCTGAAACAGGCACAATGTGTGTACATGTTCCGTCAAAGAACAGGGCCCTGAGTATTAATATATGTAGCTTCCAGTATGCACATGGAGGCAGCTTTGGAGGCAGAAGGGCGGGGAATTTTTGAAATGTGAAGACTGGGTGCATTCCCACCTCTGAGCAATCTTGCCAGAAGCGGGGTGATGCCATCATCAGCTACCAACCTGACAGCAGCGGATAGTTAATAGGAGCAATTAAGTGTCCACTTATGGGCAAATTGGTGACACTGCTGGGATTTACTGGCAGCATACAGGCCGCCTGCTGAGGCTGAAGCCTGGCAGGTGCCTGGAGGTGGCTGCCCAGGGGCTAGTGAGGCCGCTTCTAATTCCCCACCAAACCTGCCATTGAACCGCGGGTACTAGAGGGCCACAGCTGTGGCCGCAGGCTCCCCCTCCACAGTGATGGCCTGGCAGCTGTGGCCACACTTGACTTAATCTACTTTTTGAAGTCTTCAGAGAAGGCTTCCATCTTGAGATGTCCCCCACTGTCTCCCTCTTACATTGGCATCCCCCACCTCTCTCAGTGGTGTTGCCAGCTGCCAGAGCCTGGGTGCTCCCATTGGCTCTTCTGCCTGCACAGCCGACACACAGTCCTTAATTGGAAGGGGCTGCTGGAGTCATCCTGTTAACTTACCTCCATTGGTAAAATTGTGCAGGGGGTCGGGACTCATAAACCATTGGGGTCGGGACCCAGAAATGGTCCCGTCCCTCATTTAAAACCTTAGGCGGTATGTTCCTGCCCAATGTATTCCTTTTAATGTCTCTGCTATTTCCTTATTTCCCATGATAATTACTTCTGTCTCTGTCTCAAAGGGATCCTTTTTACATACATATAGAAGCTTTAGTAATCTGTTTACATGTCACTTCTAGTTTACTCTCATATTATGTTTTCTCTTCATCAGTTAACTGTTTCCAATATAAAAATACATAAATTTGTGTTTCAGGTCAGAACTGTGGTGATACATTACGTGGTCCAAATGGAGTGATCGATAGCCCAGGTTTTCCACATGGGTATCCAAATTATGCCAACTGCACCTGGACAATTATCACTGAAGAACGGAATAGAATACAATTGGCATTTCAATCATTTGCCTTGGAGGAAGACTTTGATGTATTATCAGTTTATGATGGTCAACTGCATCAAGAAAACTTAAGGACAAGGTACTATTTACACAAATTTAGTCTACGTTATCTTAAAGTAAAAGTCACCTGACTCTTTTGATGAAAATGCTATTCAAAATCATCTGCAAATTATTTGTTGCAAGAGAAACTTTTAAATAAGAAATTGGTTGGTAAAAGCCTTATATATTGTCAACTTGTTTGATATTCCATGATACCACAACTTTTTTTTGTAGATTAATTTCTGTTCTTATCAAAATAAAAACTGCTAAATTTAGAGGATTTTTATTGTTTGTTCATGAGATGTGAGCATCATTGGCATGGGCAGCATTAATTGCCCTCGAGAAGGTGGTGGTGTTAATCATTCTTGAACTATTGCATTTAAACTGGTGTAGATACATCCACAGTGCTGTTAGGGAGTGAGTTCCAGGAGTTTGACCCAGCGACGGTGAAGGAGCGGCGATATAGTCCAAGTCAGGATGGTGTGTGACTTGCAGGTGATTGTGTTCCCATGCATCTGCTGCCCTTGTCCTTCTGGGTGGTAGAGGTCGTGGGTTTGGAAGGTGCTGTTGAATTTGCCTTCATGAGTTGTTGCAGTGCATCTTGCAGATGGTACACACTGCTGCCACTGTGTGCTGATGGTGGAGGGGGTAAATATTTAAGGTGGTGGATAGGTGCCGATCAGGCCGGCTGCTTTGCCTTGGATGGTGTTGAACTTCTTGAATGTTGTTAGAACTGCACTCAACCAGGCTAGTTGAGAAAATTGAATCACACTCCTCATTTGCGCCTTGTAGATGGTGGACGGGCTTTGGGGAGTCGGGAGGTGAGTGACTCGCTATAGAATTCCCAATCTCTGGCCTGCTCTTGACGTCACAGTATTTATATGGCTGTTCCAGTTAAGTTTCTTGTCAATATGAACCCTCAGCATGTTGATGATGGGAGATTCAGCGGTAATGTTGTTGAATTTCAAGGGATATGGTTAGATTGTCCCTTGTTGGATATAGTCAGTCATTGCCTGGCACTAGTGTGGCGTGAATGCTACTTATCTGTCCAAGCCTGAATGTTGTTCAGGTCTTGCTGCATGTAATCATGAACAGCTTCAGTATCTAAGGTAAAAGCAAAATACTGCAGATGCTGGAAATCTGAAATAAAAACAAGAAATGCTGGAAATACTCAGCAGGTCTGGCAGCATCTGTGGAGAGAGAAGCAGCGTTAATGTTTCAGGTCAGTGACCCTTCATCAAAACTATTCTGATTGTTCTATTCTGATGAAGGATTACTGACCTGAAACGTTAACTCTGCTTCTCTCTCCACAGATGCTGCCAGACCTGCTGAGTATTTCCAGCATTTCTTGTTTTTATTTCAGTACCTGAAGAGTTGTGACTGATATTGAACATTGCAATCATCAGTGAGCATTTCCACCTTTGACTTTATGTTGGTAGGATGATCACTGATGAAGCAGCTGAAGATGGTTGGTCCAAGGAAACTACCCTCAGGAACTGCTGCAGTGATGTACTGGTGTTGAGATGATTGGCCTCTAACAACAACAACCATCTTCCTAAGTATGACTCCAACTCGTGGAGAGTTTTCCCCTGATTCCCATTGGACTTCAATTTTGGCAGGGTTCCTTGATGTCTCACTTGGTCAAATGCAGCCTTGATGTGAAGGGCAGTCACTCTCACCTCACCTCTAAAATTCAGCTCTTTTGCCCATGTTTGGATCATAACTATAATGAGGGCTAGAGCCGAGTGGCCCTGGCAGAACCCAAACAGAGCATTGATGAGCAGGTTATTTCTGAGTAACTGCCACTTGATAGCACTGTCAAAGATGCCTTCCATTACTTTGCTGATGATAGAGAGTAGACTGATGAGGTAGGAATTAGCCAGATTGGATTTGTCCTGCTTTTTCTGGACAGGACCCACCTGGGCACTTTTCGGCATTGGTAGGTAGATGCCCATGGTGTAGCTGTACTGGAACAGCTTGGCTTGGGGCACAGCTAGTTCTGGAGCACAAGGGCTGAATTTTATGGGCCCTCTTGGGATGGGAATGGGGGTGGGCGGGCCTGTAAAATTGCATCGAAAGGTGGGGGACAGAGAGTCTGCCGTGTTCTCGTCTTCCAATTTAGGCTGGGGTGGGAAAGCCTAGGACGGCCTTCCCGGCCTGGGGGAATTGAGGCTCTTAAGTGGTCAATTAATAACCACTTAAGGACCTCTTCCTGTCTTTGCCTCAGTTTAATAGAAGGTGGAGGGGGCCGCCACTGCAGGAAGATGCCTCCTGTGGGTTCGGAGGGGGGAGACCCCGAGTGATCGGTATGCCTTTGGGAAGACCCCCCCCCCCCTTCACTGACCCCACTCCATCGCTGTGGCCTGCCTGTATGTCACCAGCGACTATGACCCCACTCACCACTCCCGGGGACTCTGACATCGTCGGTGTTGGAAGACCTTCTGCAGTGCTGGCAGTTGCCATTGCTTCCAGTGGATGGCATCCCGGACAGTGGACAGTTAATTGGCGGCCTACGACTAAATAGCTACAGTGTCCAAGGTAGGGCCCTTTTCCCCCCCCCCCCCCTTTCTGGTCCGCCACCGGGTCCCCCATCTTCAAAACAAATTTCAGCCCCAAGTCTTCAGTACTACTGCCGGGATGTTGTCAGCATCCGTTGTCTTTGCTGTATCCATTGCCTTCTGCCATTTCTTGATATCACGTGGAGTGAATCGAATTGGCTGGGGTCCTAAGGAGGAGGTTGAGGTGGATCATCCAGTTGGCACTTCTGGCTGAAGATGGTTGCATGTGCTTCAGCCTTGTCTTTTGCACAGACCCGCTGGGCTCCGCCATCATTGAGGATATTGTGGTGCCTCCTGCTCCTGTAAGTTGTTTATTTGTCCACCAGCATTCACAATTGGATGTGGCAGGACTGACCAGCTTTGATCTGATTGCATTGGTTGTGGGATCGCTTCGCTCTGTCTATAGCATGCTGCTTTCGCTGTGTAGTATGCATGTCGTCCTGTGTTATTGCTTCATCAGGTTTCCATCTGATATTTAGGTATGCCTGGTGTTGCTCCTGGCATGTTCTTAAACAGTCCTCATTGAACCAGAGTTGGTCCTCTGACTTGATTGTAGTGGCAGAGAGGGATATGCTGGGCCATGAGGTTACAGATTGTGGTTGAATACAATTCTGCTGCTGATGGCCCACACGACCTCAAGGATGCCCAGTTTTAAGATGCTGGATGTGTTGTGAATCTATCTCATTTAGCAAAATGGTGGTTTCACACAACACGATAGAGAGTGTCCTTCATGTGAGGACAGGACTTCAACTTCACAAGGACAATGTGCTGGTCACTCCTGTCATGGACAGATACAATTGCAACAGCTAGATTGGTGAGAACGAGATCAAGTAGGCTTTTCCCTCTTGTTGATTCTCTCGCCACGTGCTGCAGGCCCAGTCTGGCAGATATGTCCTTCAGGGCTTGGCCAATAGTGGTACTACCGAGCCAGTCTTGGTGATGGACAGTGAAGTCACAAACCCACAGTACATTCTGTGCTCTTGGTACCCTCAGTCTTTCTTCCAAGTGGTGTTCAATATGGAGGAGTACTGATGTATACCACTGTGCCGCTACCTCTGGGTGGTGAAGAATCTGGGACTTTGGCTGTAAGGTATGATTCTGTGAGTATGACTATATCAGGCTGTTGCTTGACTAGTCTGTGGGACAGTTCTCCCACTTTTGACACACAACCCCAGATGTTAGTGAGGAAGACTTTGCAGGGTCGACTGGGCAATTATATGTTGATACCAGGTGGTCTGTCTGATTTTATTCATACTCAACCTTTCCATAGCAGTTTAATACAACCATTTGGCTTGCTAGGCCATTTCAGTGGGTGGTTATGAGTCAACCACATTGCCATGGGCCTGGAGTCACATGTACTTCTGACTGGGTAAGGACGGCAGACATTCGTGAACCAGATGGATTTTTACAACAATCTGGCAGTTTCTTGAACATCCTTACTAATTAATTCCAGACTTATTAATTAATTGAATTTAAAGTCCCCCAGCTGCCGTGGTGGGATTTGATGTCTTGTCTCTGCAGCATTAGTCTGGGCCCGGGAATTACTAGTCCAGTAACATCATCACTATGCTACCATTTTCTCACCAATGGAATGCCTTTCAACAGTTTACACCCAATGATAGCATCAGGCGTAGTCCATCAGGTGCACAGTCAATGGTTACTTCAGACAGAATGACTGTTGCAAAAGTAAAATACTGTTGATGTTGGAAATCTTCAAGAAAAACAGAAAATGCTGGAAATGCCCAGCAGATCAGGCAGCATCTGTGGAGAGAGAAACAGAGTTAATGTTTCAGGTCGTCAAAGATCATGCCTGAAACATTAACTCTGTTTCTCTCTCCACAGAATGCTGCATCAGTCCAACATTTTAATTCCTTCTCACAGCCATTACTGTGCTCTTTACAAGATTAGCAGTGCAGAGCTATGGCCAGTTTTGTAGATTCGCAGCCATTGGAAACCAAGAAGGAGCTTTCTAAATTCATTCAATTTAGAGCCCTGCAGAACTGATTGAGAGCACAATTGCATCTCAAAGTCTGAATTAGATTAAACTCAAGTTCTTGAGTTGGGCATTGTGATATTTATCAAATGAAATGTCTGATAGTCACTATCCCATAATTATCCCCTGTGGAACTCGTGCACAAGTGAGCCATAATTTTTTTTATTTCTATCTTCGCGTTGGCATGTTCTTCCCAATTATTTCAGCCTAAAGGAAGCTGCTTTCCCCTCAAACTCTTGAAAGATGTTTTTATAACTTATCACATCATCCAACCATTGTTTGTAATAATAGGACATTTTTACCCATGATTCAACACACAGCAAGTTCTCATTGTTGCTGAATTCATGAGGGTAGGAGACTAAATAAAAGTAAAGAATTTTCCCTGAACTATTTAAATACTGTGTTCTATTCATGGTTTTGTCAGTGCTGAGTTTTAACCAGTTCTCTAATTGCTACATGGATCTGTTATTTTACTTTTCCACAAATTAAACTTTGGAGTTTCTCCCACCACAGAGCTGAAAATTGAATTTTAATTTGCATGCAAAGTCATGTTCTAGCTTTCCACTAAAGTACAAACATGCTTTGCCACAGTGTCAACTCATTTCACCAGGACTATAGAGTGGGTTATCAGTGGTGTGTGTTGAAGGGCCATGTTTCCCTCATTGTAATTTGATTTACTTGTGCCTGCCCACATATGGGGATGTGAATGGGTGGATGTATTTTATGCCATCATTTTTGCATATATATTTTTACACTGGGGTTTCTCTTGTGTCATTTATGGGCCAATGGTAAAAAGTAAACTAAATGGACCTTTTCTTATCAAGCAATTCCTATGTTCCTAAATAAAGACTAATTTTTAACATCAGAAAATGCATCAAGCTGAAAGAGACAGGCGGTTCCATTTTCGATCATTTACTTCACCAAAACACAAATAAATTTATTACCTTCTTGGCAAACGGGTTATGATTATCAGCAGCTTTGGTCTGTTGATGGTTATAAATTGTGAACACTCTAATTAGTGATAGTTGTCTGACTGGCACAAATGCCTAAGTACTGATCAGAAAATACTGAGTTCAATGCTTTCAGAAATTTCTAAGAAGCTTATAAACGAGTGTTATCAAGTCTGTGCCCCCTCACCTCCTGTCACTGCTAGCACATTCCAGGGATCAAATTGTGAGTCAAACCACACATTCTACCTTCCAATTCTGCCAACCATCCCTCAAGTGCTATTAAGGTCCAGGATCACCCTGATTGTTTTGAAAGTTTAGGACCAGTACCCAATCCTGAGAACTGCTAAAAATAGTTACCAACTTTTAACTGGCACACCAGCTTGTGTATTTTCAGCCTGTATATATAAATGAAGATGACTCATTGACAGTTTTCACAGAATAATTGTCAGATGTGGAATTCAATTCCAAAAAGACTGAGAGAAGTCCCAGAATACCATGCAAAAAAAAAAAGAAATTTGGCTTCCTTAGTCACTGTGAATCATTGGCCCTGCTTTTCTGTCCTGCTGGCATAACTGGCTCATTGTAATAACATTATATATCCTCTAACTCACTATGAAAAATGGCAAAGCAGATCTAGTAATGTAATAAAAGTCTTGAGTATAGCTTACGCTCCTTTGTAAATGACAACTGATGTTCTAATGCAACTTGTAATGAATGTGACAGCTTTATCTGATAGTAATGCTCAGAATAGTTGAATAAACTGAAACTTTTGATTGCATGTTTTTTGAGAACTGATGCTATTTGTCAGTGCTTCACACTCTGTGTTTTGGCCTGTCACTTCTCTAAATGTGTATCATTCATCACATGATATTATTCTGAGATGCGCATGTATATGGCATTTATCATGTCCACATGAAGAGTCAGCCTGCCAAATATGGAGTTTGCTAGAGGAAATAGACTGGTGCAATAGAACAGTAATAATATGTGGAAAATGGCAAAGTTGTTTATCAAATGCATTCCTGTATAATACAATCTATAAATAGTTCTTAAGAATCTGAGTATCATGAAAAATATCTTAATTTATATATAATGTACTTCCATACGCTCATATTGTATATCCTCAGCTCTCAGTAATTCATTTTACTCCTTTCTGATAATTAGTAAATAGGTGTTAATGTTCATTACATTATATTTCAGTTGCTATTTAAGAATTCTTTTTCTTACCTTTATTTGTTTCGTGCAAGAATGTCTAATGTAATGAAAATTATCTCAAAGCTTTTTGTGTATGATGTGGCATGGAATTTCTGTGTATTTTTGCCTTGAAACACCCGCAATTGGGCTGTGAAGCAAATATCCGGTGTAAAAGAACAATCAAACTCAGGTGCAAATATGTTATGCATGTAATCAAGCTGTGGCCTAATTTCCTTGGTTTATTATGCCTATCGCTCCTTGCAGACAAACGCAACTCTGCTCAGTATGATAGCTCCACCCTCAGGCTAAAGAGCTGTGCACACAAATTTCCTGCAATTATGTTGGTTCAAAGCGGGTGCAAAAATAAGCCCAGAATTCTGGGTGTTGCAGGAAATCGCCATTTTTATGGTGGTTTATTGTGATTTTTGAAAAAATGTTTTTTCCTTTATTTTTAATTTATCCTTGTTGAGGCTTGCACTGTATTTTTTTTTGTTTCTTTGAATGCATTTCAGTGGGTGGGGCAGCTGGGTGTGATTGGTTTCAGAGGGACGTTGTTAGCCAGCTTTCTAGGCTATGATAAATCCCATTGAGCTGATTGAACAGCTGATAAGTTATTTCAGTACCATGGGCAGGATGTTCCCTCTGGGGGTGGGAAACGGAGATCGGGATTGTTTCCAGGTGCCGAATCCACCCCCAGAGAGAAACAGTCACACATTGTGATTTTCGTGGGGGCACTCCCCAGTTGGCCTGGAGATGGGCTGGCCGTCCAATTAAAGATGGTGGGCAGGTTCTCGAAGCTGAAGGGCCAATCAGAGGCCTTACAGCTTGAAAGGAGCAGCAAGTTGCACTGAAGGGCAAGGAAGGGAGAGGGTGCATCAAGATAGAGACACCCTCTCTCCACATTTTTAAACTTCAATTCAAAAATGTATCTTGCAGCTAGGTCAATACTCTTAGCAGGGGAAACCCCTCTACAGGGCAGCCTGCTCCTGCACCCAGGCAAACTGGGAGGCCTGAAGTGCTGCCACCCTGGCCTGTTGATTAGAGGCTGCCTCCAGGCACCTAACCTGGCCCCTGCTTCCTGTAGGAACCTGGAGGCTGAATGGTCTTAAGTGATTTTTAATGAGCTGTGACGGTTACCTGCTGCATGCTGGGAGGTAGCCCTGCACCCACCCCCAAACAACTCCTTCTCCGTAAAAATGGCCAGGAGGCAGGATGGCCAGGGAACCAGCACACGTGCCGATGGGGCTATTTTTAGTTCCTGCCTGTCTCCATTACCAGGCCTGAAACGGGCCCAAAATTCTGCCCCATGTGTCATGCACCTAAAAGCAGAGTACAGAGGACTACATCACACAACTAAACATCATGCTGTCACCTAACACTTGTTAATACCATGGTGTAAATATTTAAAGTTATAAAACCTGGACACCACCGATGAAACTGAAGAGTTGAAACCGAATACAAGCAATGACGTCAAGCTGTGGAATGCAAATTATTCCATCCAGTGAACAGCACATACAAAACGTAAATGACAGCAAACTCCCTTTCTAAATCTAAACAAAAACAAAATACTGTAGATGCTGGAAATAGGGAAGAAATACAGAAAATGCTGGAAATACTGAGCAGGTCAGGCAGCATCTGTGTGGAGAGAGAAATGTCAAGAAAACGTGCTATGCCAAATGAGGATTTTTAATGCATTGGTTGGAAACCAACATTAAATTTTGAAAAAGGAAATCTGGGATTCTACATTTAATTAAAAAAAAAGCTGGCAGCAAGATGGCCACCACAATTTGCATCTGAATACCTTACATCCAGGTACCAAAGCAGAAATGGATGTCTGAGCTAACCACCACTAGAACAATGCCTCATGAATTTAGGATCAGCTAACAGCTTCACTTCTAATGGCAAAACATTCAAAAGCATCTTGGAATATTAACAGCGGAGACATACCTCCAGGGGGTGAACGTTGAAACAATGAGACCTGAGAAAGATTGAGAATTCCAAGACTTGAATCGAATTAAATTGCAAATGAGGACATTGTGACCACCTCTCCATCTGTGAAAAATCTAGCAGTCTATTGCAAAAGGACACGCTCCTGAGACTTTGGAGCAGACAAGCTTTGAGTGCTAACCAGACAAGATCCCAGTGGGGCTATGTCTCTCTCTCTCTCTCTCTCTCTCTCTCTCTCTCACACACGATCTCTTTTTCTCCAGATATATTGCAAGTTTTGAAACCTGCCGACGACTGTGGAATATATAAGTCTTGCTACAGACAGAGACCCCAGGGAAGAAAGCCACCTACAACTCTGTCTCCAAGAAAAATCTTAACCAGATGGGCCAGCTGCAAAGTGCACTTTTACCAGCCAGAGACTTCAAGATAACAACTTTAGCCGGAAGACAACAGAATTACTAGACCCCACAGACTGTATATTATTTTAATTTGTTCTGGACACTAATCCAACCCAACTATCCCTCATCACTCTGTAACCTGTTTGTGTGTGTGATTTTCGTGTATGTATGAGTGAAAGTGTAGCTGAGTTTTATTATTTTATCGAGATCAGGTTTAGATTTTTTTAAAGTACGATAAACTCGCCTCTTTCTTGTTTAAACTCAAGAAAACCTGTCCGATTGGTTCTTTTACGATCACAAAAAAGGTAAAAGTTAAAACACACTGAAGTGGTAAGCACATCCACTGTTTTAACCAGAAATAAACCCTGTTGCAGTCAAATAAGGAGAAGGACAAGGGCGGAGCCTGGTGACCCCTCTGAACATGATCATAATAGAAACATCAGAGTTCACATTTCAGGTTGATGACTTTTCATTAGTTCTGATGGTCATCGGCCTGAAACGTTAACTCTTTCTCTTTCCACAGATCCTTTCTAAATCTATTGTGGATGATACTAGGGCACTCATTCTGCCTTCAGACAGTTTTCCTCCTTTTATTGATAGGCCAATTGACCTTTTGTGTCTCACAGTTGCAACCTTAAGCTTACCTTTTTCACTTTCATTTGAAACAGATCGCATATAAAATTTTACTGTTGCCATTTGTGCAGCAGCTATTTCTGGGTTCAGTAATGCCAGTACTCCTATAAGCAAAATTTATATCACCTTTGATCTGGAGTATACCATTTGCTGCCCAGTAACCAGTTACATGATAGCATGGCCCAATGATAATATCAGAGGAACCTTTATATTGAATGTTTGCTACTTAAATATGGCATAAAGCAGACTGAAAAGCATCAAGAGCAAAACAAGGCACAGCTTTCGATGACAAACTGTTTTGTTTACATGAATAAACAGTATGCTTTTTCTCAAACAATGAACTGTCCTATACTCCTAGGTATTGCAAAATGTTTAAATGCAAACCTATCCCAGATAGTCAAGAATTGTTTTGAAGCTGTCTTAAAAATATATATATATACTGTTACAACCAGGTGAGAAGGGGTCTAGGGGTTCCCTCTCAGCCTTTGCCTGGTTTAACCATAACAGGGTTTGATTTTTAAAACATTGTTTTTAGCTCCCCCTCAGTGAATCCTTGTTCACTGCTTTCCAATTGTAAGGCAAATAAATCAATCAGACAGGTTTTCTTAGATTTAAACAAAAAAGATGGAAGTTTATTAATCTTAAACTCTAATTCAGTTAATGACTACGAATACACGACGCAACCATACTAGCATCCATACGCTATAAACACACATGCAGATAGACAGAAAAAGTAGAAAGAATAAAGAGGCAATAGCTGGGTTTCTATTTACGGTCCTTTGAATTCGATGTAGAGTCTTTGGTTGCCGGTAAGTCCTTGCTATTTCGTTGGGGCCCAGTGCACGTTTTAAAACTTGTTTCGATATATGAGTCTTTTCTCTCTTGAGGTTTAATTGACTTCAGTGGATCCAGAGATTAATGAAAGAGAGAGAGCCAGATAGGAGAGAGGCTCTTGTTCCAAGTTCAGTTGCAATCTGCAGTCTGACCCAAGTTGTCCTGTGAGCAGTTCAAAACCAGACCTGGGCCAGCAGGCTAGTCATGTGACTCACTGTTTTAACAAACTCCTGCGTTTGTAGATTTCAATACTCTTGTTGTGGGGGGGGGTGGGGGGAGGGGTGCGGTGTAGTGCTGTCTCTTACACCGACAAGATGTGGTTCATCATTGTCCAGACCAATCTCTGTTAATTGAATCAGTGAGCAGTTCTCATTGTCTTTTCCTAGGCGTCTATCTCTTAGAATGCAAATTGTTTTCCAGCCACTGCTGATCTCTTTAAACAAATCATCTCTCCATTCCAGCAACAGTTTAAAATTAATGTTCATGTGACAAAATTAATATGCCTCATTCTTGGCAGGTGGGGATCTTCATGACAATACATATATACTTAGCCTGAGGTTTTACTACTTCAACACAGTGGCCTGAAGTTTCCCCTTTGGTAGTGATCAGCAATCCGGGCACAAATTGTGCCAAGAATTGTGCTGGTTTTGGGAGGTGTTTTATTTTCTCACGTTTCTGCTCAAACTTATTTACACACAACTGAATGTAAAATCTTTCATGAATCTCCGCAATTCGGCAGCAGTGCAGAAGGTAATCTTAGAAAAAAATCTTGCTTTAAAAAATATTCCTTAATGTTTTTAAGAGTAGTAACATAGTTGAGGTTGACTAATACAATTGAAAATGGGTTTATCACAAAAAAAGCACTTTTAATTAATGTCCATCACCTGTGAATAACCTGATGTTATATAACCAAATATGGCATTTGCAAACTATAAAGATCCTAGTTATATTGGTGTACAGTAATTAGTTCTTTTGTAAATTATAAATAATTTATATTCAAAAGCTTTTAAAATGTGATCAGTGTCCTTGAGTCTGAGAAAACGAAGCTTATTTTTTAAAAGCCTCTTCGAAGGCCTGCAAACTGTTGCAATTTGCAGAAGCTTGCAATGCTGATTAATATGATTGAGGGTATGGCCACTTTTGTGGGCAGGGCCTGCCTCCAGCACAATGTGTTTGATCCTCACACAAAATATGGCAGTAACTCGATTTTCGCCGAACGTAGTTTGTGCTTGCAATCTTGTGATCTTTTGCACTGGTATGTCAGATTTCAGGCAAACTGCCCTCAAAAATACTCGTGCAACCCAGCAGACACTCCTGCCCCTGTAAATTGCATGCTCGAAAAAGATGCTACGAAGGTTAACCTGACATTTTTACAAGGTTTGTAAATATGTAGAACAGTCATGGAAGCTTATTCCTGCCTGTCAACAATCACATTAGAATTGCAGCTCTTAATTAGTGCCTTGCCATTTATCTAAATTGCATTTTGTAGCTTCCTTGACATGTTAGTACTCTTACAGCCATATTGCCAAAATGTGTGGCAGCGTGCTAACAGCAAAATACAACAATCCAATTCCCAGTGAATAGTGTTTCAGAATAAAAGTTGTTTCTACTTCAGTGAATTTTCCCAGTGAGTCACTAGACCATGGAAACCAAGGTAGTTCCAAATCCAATTCCTGGTCTATGCTGAACAATTATATCCCTGCTGAACTAGTTTCATAGTTTACTCTCCTGCACCAGAATAGGGGTGGGGAAATCAGCTGGAGTCCCCATTTCTGACGATAATCCAGCATACGTCAGTGGAGGCAAAGGATGGGAGAGGGTCAAAAAGAAGGGGGAGTGATGCAAATGAAGGCAGAGTTGAAAGAACAGAGGGCACATGCAAGGCTTTTTTTCATTCTCGGGACATGGGCATCCCTGGGAATACTGACATTTTATTGCCAATCCCTAATTAGATAGAATTACATAGAATGTACAGCACAGAAACAGGCCATTTGGCCCAGCTGAACTGTGCTGGTGTTTATACTTAACACTTCCCATTCCATCTACCTTATCTCAACCTTTCAGCATATTTTCTATTCCCTTTTCCCTCATGTACTCATCTAGTGTCCTTTTGAAACCATCTAAGCTATTTGCCTCAACCACTTCCTGTGGTAGCATTCAAACCACTTTCCCTATTTGCCTATTGGATTTACTCATTACTATTTTATTTATGGTCCCTAGTTTTGGATTTTCCCACAACGAGAAACATTCTCTCCACATCTACCCTTTACAACCCATTCTCAATTTTAAAGAACTCCATCAGGTTACCTTGATGTCTTCCTTTTTCTAAAGAGAAAAATCCAAACCTGTTCAATCTTTCCTGATAGCTATAATCTCTCAGTTCTGGTACAATCCTTGAGTCTTGCTTCCACTTCCTTCACTGCTTCTATGTCCTTTCAGAACTGTGCACTGCATGCTCAGTGCAGCCCGACCAGTATCCTTTACACTACTTTACGATTCACTACTTTTGAATTCTATCACCCAAGAAATAAATTTCAGGGCTTTGTTAGCAATTCAATTGCTTCAGAAATCTGTGATGCTGCCTTTACTGATTTGTCACTTGAATCCCTAGATCTCTTTGCTCTTCTACCCCACTAAGTTTCTTATTTTCTCAGGTGAATTTGATGTTTCTATTTTTTGACCAAAGTGCATCACCTGTTAAAGTTAGTTTGCCCTTTAACTGCGTCGCTTGTAAGTTTGCTAATAAGCTTTTGTATTATGTTGCATTCTCACTGTTAGCTGTAACCCCAGTTTGCTATTGTCTGCAAATGTTGTAATTGAATTACTTGTTCCCAAGTCCAAATCATTAACGTAAGTTATGAATAACAGTGATCCCAGAACTGGTCCTTGAGGAACGCTGCTTTCTACCTCCTCCAATCTGAATAACTACCCTTTACCCCACTCTCTGCTCACTGTTTTCTTTTAGCCAATTTACGATCCATTCAGTTATTTATCCCATGACTTTGAATGCCCGAAGCTTTGTCATGAGTCTACCATGTGATACGTTATTAAAGATCTTTTGAAAATCCAAGTCATTGACATCTACTGCACTACCCTTAACTATGAAGGCGTGTTAAAGCACCACAACACGTAGATAGTACAAACTGCAGTCACAGGATACTGGCAAATGAGTGGATGTTTAAGCTGGTGGATGGGGTGCCAATCAAGTGTACTGCTTTGTCTTGGATGGTGTCAAGCTTCTTGAATGTTGTTGTACCAGCACCCATCCAGGTAAGCAAAAGAGTGTATTTCATCACTTGGTTGACTTGTGCCTTGAAGGGTGCCTTGGGGAGTCAGGAGCCTTTGAAGGAGACTTGGCAAGTTGTTACAGTGAATCTTGTTGATGATTCACACTGCTGTCACTGTGCACTGATGGCGGAGGGAGTGAATGTTTAAGTTGGCGGATGGGGTGCTGATCAAGCGGGCTGCTTTGTCTTGGATAGTGTCGAGCTTCTTGAGTGTTGTTGGAGCTGCACTCATCCAGGCAAAAGGAGGGTATTCCACCACACTCCTAACTTGTGCTTGAAAGATGGTGGACAGGGTTTGGGGATTCAGGAGGTGAGTTACTTGTCACAGAATTCCCAGCATCTGACCTGCTCTTGTAGCCACAGTATTTGTATGCCTAGTCATGTAAAGTTACTGGCAAATGTTTACCCCAGAATGTTGATGGTGGGGATTCAGCAATGGTAAATGCCGTTGAATGTCAAGGGGAGATGGTTAGATTCTTTCTGTTGGATAAGGTTATTGACTAACACTTATGTGGTGGGAATGTTACTTGCTACTTATCAGCCCAAGTTTGAATGTTGACCAGGTCTTGCTGCATGTGGGCACAGACTGCTTCAGTATCTTGCGAATGGTACTGAACACTGCAATCGTCAGAGAAAATTCCCACTTCTGACCTCATATTGGAGGGAAAATCATTGATGATGCAGCTGAAGATGGTTGGGCCTAGGACACTACCCTGAGGAACTCCTGCAGCAATGTCCTGAGGCTGAGACAATTGGCCTCCAACAACCACAAACATCTTCCTTTGTGCTAGGTATGACTCCAACCAGTGGAGAGATTTCCCCTGATTTGACTCTAATTTTGCGAGTGCTACTTGATGCCACACTCTGTCAAATGCTGCCTTGATATCAAGGGCATTCAATCATACGAACATACGAATTAGGAGTAGGAGTAGACCACTTGACCCTTCGAGCCTGCTGCACCATTCAATAAGTTCATGACTGAACTGATTACTCCACATTTCCACCTACCCCCAATAACCTTCCATCCCCTTGCTTATCAAGAATCTGTCTACCTCTGTCTTAAAATATTCAAAGACTCTGCTTCCACCGCCTTTTGAGGAAGATAATTCCAAAGACTCACGACCCTCAGGGAAAAGAATTCTCCTCATCTCTGTCTTAAATGGGCAACCCCTCATTTTTAAACAGTAACCCCTAGTTTGAGATTCTCCCACAAGGGAAAAAATCCATTCTACATCCACCCTGTCAGGGCTCCTCAGAATCTTGTGTGTTTCAAGCAAGTCATCTCTTAATCTTCTAAACTCCAGCGGATACAAGCCTAGTCTGTCCAATCTTTCCTCGTAAGACAGCCTGCCCATTCCAGGTATTAGTCTAGTAAACCTTCTCTGTACTGCCTCCAACACATTTCCATCCTTCCTTAAATTAGGAGACCAGTACTGTACAAGCATAACCTCCCTACTTTTGTATTCAATTCCCCTCACGATAAACAATAACATCATTTTAGCTTTCCTAATAATATGCTGTACCTACATACAAACCTTTTGCGATTCATTCACTAGACACTGTGGGGCGGCACAGTGGCGCAGTGGTTAGCACCGCAGCCTCACAGCTCCAGGGACCCGGGTTCGATTCCGGGTACTGCCTGTGTGGAGTTTGCAAGTTCTCCCTGTGTCTGCGTGGGTTTTCTCCGGGTGCTCCGGTTTCCTCCCACAAGCCAAAAGACTTGCAGATTGATAGGTAAATTGGCCATTATAAATTGTCACTAGTATAGGTAGGTGGTAGGGAAATGTAGAGACAGGTGAGGATGTTTGGTAGGAAGATGGGATTAGTGTAGGATTAATATAAATGGGTGGTTGATGTTCGGCACAGACTCGGTGGGCCGAAGGGCCTGTTTCAGTGCTGTATCTCTAATCTAATCCCTCTGCATCTCAGAGCTCTGCAATCTCTCACCATTTAGATAATATGCTTTTTTTATTCTTTTTGCCAAAGTGGACAATTTCACACTTTGCCACATTATACTCCTTTTGCCAGGTGCTTGCCCACTCACTTAACCTATCTATATCCCTTTGTAGCCCCCTTATGTCCTCTTCACAAGTTACTTTGCTACCTATCTTTGTGTCATCAGCAAATTTAGCTCACCACTTGTTACATCTTGCCAACCAGAAAATGACCTATTTATGTCTATTCTGTTTCCTTAGCTCGCCAATCTTCTATCTATGCCAATATGTTACCCCCTGCACCATGAGCTTTTATTTTCTGCAACTTATCAAATGCTTTCTGGAAATCTAAGTACAATACATCCACCAGTTCCCCTTTATCCACAGCACAAATAATTCCCTCAAAGAACTCCAATAAATTGGTTAAACATGATTTTCCTTTCACAAAGCCATGTTGACTCTGCCTGATTACCTTGAATTTTTTAAATGCCCTGCTATAATGTCCTTAATAATTTCTAACATTTTCCCTCAGACAGATGTAACGCTTAACTGGCCCATAGTTTCCTGCTTTCTGTCTTCCTTTTTAAATAAAGGAGTTACATTTGCTATTTTCCAATCTAACAGAACCTTCCCCGAATCTAGGGAATTTTGGAAAATTAAAACTAACACATCAATTATCTCACAAGCCACATCTTTTAACACCCCAGGATGAAGTCCATCAGGACCCCGGGGGCTTGTCAGCCCGCAGCTCCAACAATTTGTTCAGTTCCACTTCCCTGCCGATTGTAATTTTCTTGAGTTCCTCCCTCCCTTCTATTTCCTGACTTCCACACTCATCTCACCTCCTGAATTCAGTTCCTTTGTCCATATTTGGACCATGGCTGTAATGAGCTCTGGAATCGAGTGGCCATGGAAGTGATCAGAAGTGAGCATAGGTGATCAGGTTACTGCTGAGTAGTCACTTGATAGTACTGTTGAAAACACCTTCCATCTCTTTGTTTATGATTGACAGTAGACTGATTGGGCAGCATTTGACCAGATTGGATTTGTCCTGCGACATACCTGGGCAATTTTCCCACATTGATAGGGAGATGCCTGTGTTGTAGTTGTACTGGAACAGCTTGGCTAGGAGCATGGTTAGTTCTGGAGCACAAGTCTTCAGTACTACAGCTGGGATATTGTCAGGGTCCATTGTCTTTGCTGTATCCAGTGCCTGCAGCACTTGATATCACATGGCACAAATTAAATTGGCTGGATACTGGCACCTGTGATGCTGGGGACCTCAGGAGGAGGTAGAGATGGATGATCCACTTGGCACATCGGGCTGAAGATGGTTGCAAATGCTTCAGCCTTGTCTTTTGCACTGATGTACTGGGCTACACCATCATTGATTGAGGATGGGGAAATTTGTGGAGCTGCCCTCTCCTGTTAGTTGTTTAATTGTCCACCACCATTCACGACTGTATGTGGCAGGACTGCAGAGCTTTGATCTAATTCATTGGTTGTTGGATCACTTCGCTTTGTCTATAGCATGCTTCTTCTACTGTTCAGCATACATTTAGTCCTATGTTGTTGCTTCACCAGGTTGATATCTCATTTTTAGGTATGTTTGGTGGGACTCCTGGCCTGTTCTCCTATGCTCCTCATTGAATCAGGGTTAGTCCCCTGGCTTGAAGGTAATGGTCTAGTGAGGGATATGCTGGGTCATGTGGTTACAGGTTGTGGTTGAATACAGTTCTGCTGCTGTTGATGGCCCACAGTACCTCATGGATGTCTAATTTTGAGATGCTGGATCCGTTCTGAATTTATCCCATTTAGCACAGTGGTAGTGCCACACAGCACAAGTCACTCTTGATGATGTCACCCTCAGCCAGGAGTGTTCAACATAGAGCAGTACTAAATCATCAGCTGAGAGAGTGGTGGATGTTTTTCTTGACCAGGTTTGACCTGATGACATGAGACTAAAGGAGTCTGGAGTCAGTACTTTGGACTTCCAGGGGCGCTCCCACCCATCTCTATAATGTTGTGTCCCCACTTTTGGTGTGTTTATCCTGCTTATTGGATAGGACATACATGGTGACGGTAATCGAGCAGTCTTGGATATTGGCTTATCGGTATGATTCTGAGAGTTTGACTACGTCAGTCTGTTACTTGATTAGTCTGTGGGACAGCTCTCCCAATGATAGCACCAGTGCCCAGATGTAGAGCTGGATTTTATGGGCCAAAATGAGACGGGGTCGGAGGCAAGTGGGGCCCATAGAAGCGCGATGAGAGGCAGGGTAGAGGGCCCGTCGTCAGCCCGTCGCCAAGTGATTTTGCCAGGGGTGGGGATAGGCTGACGATGTCCTTCCTGCCCAGAGACCAATTGATACCCTTAAGTGGCCTATTAACAGCCACTTAAGGGCCTCCTCCCCCTGCTGCTGGGATTTAACCAATGGTGGAGGGTGCTTCTACCATGCGGGCAGGGCGCCTTGTAATACGAGGCACCCTCCCTGTGGTCTTAGGGTGGGGGGGCCCTCCTCTGTGGGCAATCCATGGCCAGGAGGACCCCAACTGGGAAAACCTCCACTTCCATGGACCTCCCTCCCCCTGGACTTCATACCCACACCCACCCCCACTCGCCAGGGCCTTCTGGACTGGCCCTGCTGACCCCACCTGTACCTGAAGTCCGGGGTTCCAGCGCTTGGCCTGGTGGTGCTGCCGATACTGCTGAACTACCAGCCCTCTGATTGGCCAGCAGCTCTTGGAGGTAGATTCCCGTCTTTAAAGGGATGAAGATCCTGGTACTGGAAACTTCACTTCCGGAACAACGGAGGATCACACCAGGGTGGGGTTCTATTTGCCTTTTCGGCCCAGCACTGGGAGCCCTGCTGGCTGCACAAAATCCATCCTGTAGTGTGGAGGACTTTTCAGAGTGGACTAACATCTCATTGGAAAGACAGCACCTCTGAGAGCACAGCACTCCCTCGGCACTGCTGTCAAGCAAATCAGTGTGCTCAAGTCTCTGTCGTGCAATCTTGACTATTTTTCACCCTCACACTTAGGGCTGAATTTTACGCCACCCCAAACAGCGGGATAGTGGCGGGGGGTGGCGTAAAATGGGGACCCTTTCCAACCCACCTCCGCCGCCATTTTATGCAGGGCGGCGGCGGCAAAAAATGGCCTGCTCACCCCAAGGCCAGTCAAAGCCCTTAAGTGGCCATTTAACGGCCACTTAAGGGCCTTCGCCTGTCTCCACACAGATTTTGCACATGGCAAGCGGGTGTCCCAGACCCGAGAAAAGCCGTCTGACACAAGCAGGCAGCTTTCTGATGGCCTGGGGTAAGGGCCTTCATAATCGGGCACCCTGTGTCCGACGAAAGGCCGCCCCGATGTCCCAACCACCCCGAACACCCAACATGCCACCCCCCCTACCCCCATTCCACACCCCTTGCCACGCCGGGGCCCGATCGATCACCCTGGCGAGGCAACAAAAACTTACCTGTGTTCTGGGGCTCCCCGACATCACCTTTGCGATCCAGGATGCAGTCCCAGCAGTGGCCACCGCTCCCGGTGGCGCTACTGGAACAGATAGCTGCCAGCCCACTGATTGGCCAGCAGCTCGATTCGGCAGGACTTTCTACCTCGAGTGGGTGGAAATCCCGCCTCAGACTAATTAAAGCCCGGGGACCTGCAAAATAAGGGTCAGATCCCCAGGCCGACGGAATAGGGTTTGCCACCGACTTTTCAGTCACTGGACGGCTGCCGTCCACCTAGGGTAAAGTCCTGGCCTTTGTGTCTTTCAGTTGTCAATGGGTATTCAAGAATGGACAGTCTTTACATCGATTATAAAGTCGAGCAAAGAATATTGCTTCGTGTGCAACTCGTCATTTTTCACATTCTGCCCAACAGTCTCAATGTCTGTGCCCACTTATTTGTGGATCATTCTTGTCATTTTGTTATTCATGAGGTCTCCAGTAGGCCTACCAATTGTGGTCATGATGTTCAGTCAACCATTGAGTAATTGACAAAATGTCCAGTGATTTCAATAAAATCTGTGGAGATGAGAAATTAAAAAGTAGGGAGATGAAAGGGGAAATGAATTTATGCTTTTTTAATATATTAGATTATATATTGCAGCCCTAAAGAATGATTATGATAACTCATACATTAAGTCTTGTAAATTTCTGAGTTTTGCAAAAAGAAATCTTAGACAGCTGGCCACTCGTTCAAAACTGAATGTATGTTATGACATCATGAACAGCTGTACATCATCACAAACCAGTGCTCAAGAAGTTCATTTTGAATGGGTAATTCACCCCAATCACAAAGAAATTCTTAGCATTACTTCACTCATTGCTCTTTCTGTTTCATTAGCCTGAAAGTTTGTAAATGCTTCTAGTTTTTATTTGGTTGGGGAGAATTCTTGCTCTTATTTAAGATGCATGGATTGCTGAAAGTTGTGAACATGTGAAGTGAATTTAATACCGGTTCAAGACAAGTAATTTGATAATGTAGAGTGGACTACATTACACAATGACTTGGAACAAAAGAATATGGTAATGAGCTAGCTGGCTGAAATAAATGAACAGTGAGTGTTTATAACTGGAGAAATAAACAGGTGAAAAACATTCACAGCAATTGATTGGGAAGAAGAGAAAAAAAAGAAAGACTTACATTTATCGAACACGTTTTACAACCACCATAGGACATCCCAAAGCACTTTACAATCAATGAAGTACTGTTGAACTGTAAGTCATTGTTGTAATGCAGGAAATGTGGCCGCCAATTTGCACATAAGCTCCTGCAAACAGCAATGTGATAATAACCAGATAACCTGTTTTTATGATGTTAATTGAGGGATAAATATTGGCTGGGACATTGGTGATAACTCCCCTGCTTTTCTTCAAAGTGGTGCCATAGGATCGTTTACATCCACCTGAAAGAGCAGATGGGGCCCTGGTTTAATGTCCTATCCAAACAACGGCACCTTCAACAATGTAGCACTCCCTCAGTACTGCACTGGAGTGTCAACCTAAATTTTTGTGTTCAAGTCCTGATGGGGGGGGGGCTTGAACCCACAATATGCTGACTCAGAGGCTGAAATTTAATGCCTCCCTGGGAGCAGGCTGGGAGGTGGAGGGAGTGTGTAAAATCGGGTAGGATGGGCGCAGTGCCCATCACCTACCCACACCCACTGGTATCTTAACAGTGACAGGAGAGGTGGCAGGCAGCCTGCCCACCCTTAGGCCAATTGAGGCCCTTAGGCCACTTAAGGGCCTCTTCCCACTGCCACTGGTATTTCACCAGCGGCTGATGGACACGTCACTACCTGAGGAAGCCGCCCAGTAACCTTGAGGGCTGGGGGGAGGGTTTCCCTGTACTCCATGGAGGGGTCTGCCCCTGCAACATGGGCTGGCCTCAGTGGAATGCCTTCTCGCCCTCTCCATCAAACCCCATGCTCCCCCACCCTGCCCCTATCCCTGGCTGGGGCTTGGCTGATTGGCCCCAGCAAGCCCCAAACCTGCTTACCTGTTTGGAGATCAGTGTCCGTCGTGGCTCTTTTTGCTAGTGTAGTCCCAGGAGTGGGCACCGCTCCAAGTGGCACTGCTGGGACTGAAGAGCTGCCAGCCCGCTGATTGGCCAGCAGCTGTTGGAGGCGGAACATCCAGAGAGGTGGTAACCGTAACTGCAGGTAATTAATTGCCTGAGCTGTGCAAAATAGCAGCATGGCTTCCAAGGCAAGGCAGAGGCATGCTCGCACCTGGTTTTCCAGCTGGTTATTGGGGCCTCATTGTTGAATTCTGGCCAGAGAGGCACAATTGCTACCACCTAGTGCTAGTAGCTTACTTATTGAGAAGAATCAAAACAGATTACATTTTCTGCTTTGAAATGGCATGATCAGAGTCAAATACCAGAAAGTCTGATGTTTAAGAAGGGTTGATGCACAACCTCTGCATCACCAACTCGTTCTTTCATACTAACCCCTGTCACCAGGTTTCATGGAGGCACCCAACATCACGTCATTGGCATCAGCTGGACCTCATCGTCACAAGTGTGTTCAAATCACACGCAGCTTCCACAGTGCAGACTGCAACACCAACCACTCCCTGGTGTGCAGCAGGGTTAGATTCAAAGCAAAGAAGCTACATCACTCCAAGCAGAAGGGCCGCCTGCGCATCAACACGAACAGAATTTCTGTTCCACAGCTGTTACATAAGTTTCTAAATTCACTTGAAAAAGCCCTTCAAAACACTCCTGCAGGGGATGCAGAGATGAAGTGGGCCCACATCAGAGATGCCATCTATCACTCAGCAATGACCACCTTTGGCAAAAGTGAGAAGCAGGATGCAGACTGGTTTCAGTCTCACTTTGAAGAGCTGGAACCTGTCATAGCCGTTAAGCGCATTGCACTGTTGAACTGCAAGAAAGCCCCCAGCGAGTTAACATCCATAGCACTTAAAGTAGCCAGAAGGACTGCACAAAGTAGCCAGGCGCTGTGCAAACGACTACTGGCAACACCTATGCAGCCATATTCAGCTGGCCTCTGACACCGGAAACATCAGAGGAATGTATGATGGCATGAAGAGAGCTCTTGGGCCAACCATCAAGAAGATCGCCCCCCCCACCCCCCCCACCCCCCCAACCCCCCAAGTCTAAATCAGGGGACACGATCACTGACCAATGCAAGCAAATGGACCACTGGGTGGAGCACTACCTAGAACTGTACTCCAGGGAGAATGCTGTCACTGAGACTGCCCTCAATGCAGCCCAGTCTCTGCCAGTCATGGATGAGCTAGACGAACAGCCAAAAAAATCGGAACTCAGTGATGCCATTGATTCTCTAGCCGGTGGAAAAGACCCCGGAAAGGATGGCATGACCCCTGAAATAATCAAGAGTGTCAAGCCTGCTATACTATCAGCACTCCATGAATTGCTTTGCCTGTGCTGGGATGAGGGAGCAGTACCACAGGACATGCACGATGCCAGTATCATCACCCTCTATAAGAACAAGGGTGACCGCGGTGATTGCAACAACTACCGTGGAATCTCCCTGCTCAGCATAGTGGGGAAAGTCTTCGCTCGAGTCATTTTAAACAGACTCCAGAAGCTGACTGAGCATGTCTACCCTGAGGCACAGTGCAGCTTTCGAGCAGAGAGATCCACTATTGATATGCTGTTCTCCCTTCGCCAGCGACAGAAGAAATGCCACAAACAACGGATGCCCCTCTATGTTGCTTTCATTGATCTCACCAAAGCCTTTGACCTCTTCAGCAGACGTGGTCTCTTCAGACTACGAGCAAAGATCGGATGCCCACCAAAGCTACTAAGTATCATCATCTCATTCCATGGCAATATGAAAGATACAATTCAGCATAGCGGTGCCTCATCAGACCCCTTTCCTATCCTGAGTGACATGAAACAGGGTTGTGTTCTCGCACCTACACTGTTTGGGATGATCTTCGCCCTGCTGCTCTCACATGCGTTCGAATCTTCAGAAGAAGGAATTTTCCTCCATACATGATCAGATGGCAGGTTGTTCAACCTTGCCCGTCTTAGAGCGAAGACCAAAGTACGGAAAGTCCTCATCAGGGAACTCCTCTTTGCTGATGATGCTGCATTAACATCCCACACAGAAGAATATCTGCAGAGACTCATTGACAGGATTGCGGCTGCCTGCAACCAATTTAGCCTAACCATCAGCCTCAAGAAAACGAACATCATGGGACAGGATGTCAGAAATGCTCTATCCATCAATATCGGCGACCATGCTCTGGAAGTGGTTCAAGAGTTCACCTACCTAGGCTCAACTATCACCAGTAACCTGTCTCTCGATGCAGAAATCAACAAACGCATGGGAAAGGCGTCCGTTGCTTTGTCCAGACTGGCCAAGAGTGTGTGGGAAAATGGTGCACTGACACGGAACACAAAAGTCCGAGTGTTTCAAGCCTGTGTCCTCAGTACCTTGCTCTACGGCAGCGAGGTCTGGACAACGTATGTCAGCCAAGAGCAACATCTCAACTCATTCCATCTTCACTGCCTCCGGAGAATACTTGGCATCAGGTGGCAGGACCGTATCTCCAACAGAGAAGTCCTCGAGGCGGCCAACATCCCCAGCATATACATCCTACTGAGCCAGCGACGCTTGAGATGGCTTGGCTGTGTGAGCCACACGGAAGATGGCAGGATCCCCAAGGATGCATTGTACAGCGAGCTCGTCACTGATATCAGACCCACCGGCCGTCCATGTCTCTGCTTTAAAGACGACAGCAAACGCGACATGAAGTCCTGTGACACTGACCATAAGTCGTGGGAGTCAGTTGCCAGTGATTGCCAGAGCTGGCGGACAGCCATAAAGGTGGGGCTAATAAGTGGTGAGTCGAAGAGACTTAGCAGTTGGCAGGAAAAAAGACAGAAGTGCAAGGAGAGAGCCAACTGTGTAACAGCCCTGACAACCAATTTTATCTGCAGTGCCTGTGGAAGAGTCTGTCACTCTAGAGTTGGCCTTTATAGCCATTCCAGGTGCTGCTCCACAAACCATTGACCACCTGTAGGCGCTTACCTATTGTATCTCGAGACAAGGAGGCCAAAGAAGAAGAATGCACATTTCTATTGGTAAGTGAAATGTGTGGGATTTTTACTAACCCGAGTGCAACATGGAATGACAAATTGAATGCAAGTTTAACTGCAAGATTACTTGGATCTTCCAGGATTTCTACAGTTTGGGAAATTGTTAGATAAATTGCCAGTTATATCCAAGTTTCATTTTTATGTAACAGTTTAGATTTTTTTTGCAATACTAGTAGTGTCTCAAATAGCTATGCACATCTACGTGCACATTTTGTGAGCTATGCTAAATAAGAGCATGAAACATGCATTATTTTTGTAGTTTCTTGTATTCTAGTCAATGCAGTTAGGCCAAGTGATTTGGTATGACATGACCATCATCCTGTGACCAATCTTGTGAATTTGGAATAATTTGCTAACAGTGTATAGCAATTTTGAAATAAAAAGTTTGAACTCGTAAAATTCTGGTATCTTGCATGACAGCAAACTCTTTTCAATCCAAAGTTTTACAAAATGTAAGTGACTGCAGTTGGAATTCTTTTACCCCTTTCCACTAGATGTTGCATCAAAATGATCAGAACATTTGTGCACACTATTCATATGTGAAGCAGCAGGACTAACCTACTCTGCTCATGGTTGATTAGCAATTTAACACACTGAAAGCTGATAGTATTTCATAGGAACGGGTGTAGGCCACTTAGGCCCTTGATCCTGTTCTGCTATTTAGTGAGATCATGACTGATTTGCAGCCTTTACGCCATATCCCTTCATACCTTTGGAGAACAAAATCTATGAATCTCGGATCTAAATTTACAATTGATCAAGCACCAATTGCCATTTGTCGAAGAGAGTTCCAAACTACTATCAGCTTGACATGTAGAAGTGTTTCCTAATTTCACTCCTGAAAGGTCATATTTTAATTTATAGACTATCCCTCTTAGCCTGAGACTCCCTAATCAGCAGAAATAGTTTCTCTTTATCTACACTATCTGCTCCTCTTAATAGCATAAAAGCTTCAATCAAATCACACTTGAACCTTCTAAATTCTAGAGAATACAAGCCTGGTTTGTGCAATCTCTCTTTGCACTTTAACCCTAGGAGTCCAGGTATCATTCTGGTAAACCTACACGACACTCCCTCCAAGACCAGTATATCCTTCCTTCAGTGTGGTGCCCAGAACTGCTCACAATGGTCCTGGTGTGGTCTAACAAAAGCTTTGTCCAGCTTAACCATGAATTCTATTCCCTTGTATTCTAATCCTTTAGATATAAAGGCCAGCATTCCATTAGCCTTTTTGATTAATTTCTGTACCTGTTCATGACATTTTGGTGATCTATGTACCTGAACCCCCAAGTCTGTTTGGACCGCCACTGTTTCTAGCTTTTCACCATATAAAAAGTATTAGGTTCTATTCCTTTTTAGGTCCAAAGTGGATGACCTCACGTTTGCTTACATTGAAATCAATTTTCCTTTGTTTAGCCTGATCACTTAATCTGTCATAGAATCATAGAATGGCCACAACACACAAGGAGGCCATTTGGCCCATCATGTCCATGCCAGCTCTCTGTAAGAGCTGCTCAGCTCGTCCGACTCCCCCCCCCCCCCCCCCCCCCCAAGCTGCCTTTTCATACCCCTGCAATTTTTTTCTCTTCAGATAATTTTCCAGTTCCCTTTTGGAAGCTACGATTGAATCTGCCACCACCACATTCTCAGTCAGTGTGTTCCAGATCCTAACCACTCGCAGCATAAATAAGTTTCTTAATATCTCTTCATAATGTCACGCTTCCATCTACACTGCTTACAATGTTGCCTATCTTTGTAACATCAGCAAATTTGGAGATGTGACTTTCTATCCATCATCATCAGGGCGGCACAGTGGCGCAGTGGTTAGCACCGCAGCCTCACAGCTCCAGGGACCCGGGTTCGATTCCGGGTACTGCCTGTGTGGAGTTTGCAAGTTCTCCCTGTGTCTGCGTGGGTTTTCTCCGGGTGCTCCGGTTTCCTCCCACAAGCCAAAAGACTTGCAGGTTGATAGGTAAATTGGCCATTATAAATTGTCACTAGTGTAGGTAGGTGGTAGGGAAATATAGGGACAGGTGGGGATGTTTGGTAGGAATATGGGATTAGTGTAGGATTAGTATAAATGGGTGGTTGATGTTCGGCACAGACTCGGTGGGCCGAAGGGCCTGTTTCAGTGCTGTATCTCTAATCTAATCTAATCTAAGTCGTTAATAATCACATTTCTTAAATAGCAGAGTGACATGTTCAATAGTTAAGGTCCCAACATAGATCCTTGCGGGACACAACTAGTCACATCCTGCCAATTAGAGTACCTGCCGATTATCCCTACTCTCTGTCTCCTGCCGTTCAGCCAATTTCCTAATCGGGTCAATATTTTGTCTTCAGTTCCATGGGATTCAACTTTAGCTAACTGTCTCTTATGCGGGCCTTCATCGCATGCCTTCTGGCAGTCCATATAAATAAGATCCATGGACATTTCTCTGTCTTCTACTTGTTACCTCTTCTAGAAATTCAATCAGGTTTGTCAGGCTAAACCTATCCTTTACAAATCCATCCTGGACCTCTCTGATCAGCTGAAAATGTTCAAGGTGTTCAGTCACCCTATCCTTAATCATAGACTCTAGTATTTTCCCGACAGCAGATGTTAGACTAACTGGTCTATAATTCCCAGGTTTTCCTCTCTCACCTTTCTTAAATTGCGGAGTGACATGTGCGATTTTCTAATCTAAAGGAACAGGTCCCAAATCAAGAGAACTTTGGAAGATTATTGTTAGGACATCTACAATGTCTTCACCTACTTCCTTTAAAACCCTGGAATGGAAACCATCTGGTCCTGAGGATCTGTCACTCTTTAGACCCATTATTTTATTATAG
Organism: Heterodontus francisci; assembly: GCF_036365525.1. Lineage (NCBI taxonomy): Eukaryota > Metazoa > Chordata > Chondrichthyes > Heterodontiformes > Heterodontidae > Heterodontus > Heterodontus francisci. Next base: position 27,034,542 of record NC_090401.1, read on the forward strand.
TATTTTGCTTATGTTAGTTTTGGTTACTTCCTGTCCCTGATTTAATATTTGTTTCCTTAGGATTTTCTGCATGTTGACCCCTTCCTTTACTTTTTGTCAGTATTTACAGTAATTATTTCAACATGTCTGCGCTTTCCTGATTTTCATTGACAATATCACTGTTACCAGCATCAAGGCTCCCTCTTGTTCCTAATTAGCCTCTTTTTCCTCATATAATTGCAGAAAAAATTGTGTTGATTTGATATCCCTTGTAAGTTTCTTTTCATAGTCCCTTTCTGTAGCTATTACTATCTGTTTTGTCACCTTTTGCTGTTCGTTATATCTTTCCCACTTGCCTGGATCTGAGCTATTTTTTGCATTCTTGCATTCTTCTATTTCATGTTGTCTCTTACCTCTTCAGTTGTCCATGGCTGTTTTCTTGGCAAGTAGAGGTCTTGCCCCTTAGAAGTATAAACTGGTTCTGTATTACAAATTCTTCCTTGAACACCTTCCACTCATCTTCTGTTGTCTTAGCCATTAATAGACTTGCCCTGTTTACGGTGGACAGTCTCTGTCTCATCGCATTGAAGTCAGCCTTACTTAAGTATAAAATCTTAGTAGGGAGGAAGTTTTATGTTCTCTCCCACAGCAGGTTTGGAAGTGGGGAGAGCAGAAAATTGGGTGGGATGGTGGGTGTGGGGTGGTTGGTTCTCGCCACTATCCCACCTCTGCCAAAATTTAGTCCAGGGCGGGAAGGCCTGTGAATGGCCTTCCTGCTTCACCAGCCCTTGAGGCCTTTAACTGGGCAATTAACCCCAAGTAAGGACTTCTTCCCACCGCAGCCGCAATTAGCCGTATGGCCGGTAGCCTTTCACCACAGTAGAAGCACGGCACTGAAAACTATGTGGGCTGCTTAGTGGCTTTAGTGGGAGGTGAGGGGGGGACGGGGAGGAGAGTGTTTGGGGGGGGGGGGGGGGTCATTGTTTAAAGGCATTTCGTGTTTGAAGGAGGGACCCAGCATTGGAAAGGGGTGGGGCCCTCTGAGAGCCAATCCCCTGCCCTTGTGAACCCCCCCCCCCCCAACCAACCTACTTGAGGCCTGGTTCCAGTGACGCTCTATGTCCTCCGGTAGTTGCTGCTCCCGTAAGATCCGCCATCTCCACAGTGGCGCTGCAGCTGCCAGCTTCTGATTGACCCAGCGGCTCTCCAAAGGCTGGACCTCCGGGGATGGGGACCTTGATCCTGTGGAAGGCCCACCACTGTCCACTTAAGTGCCTGATTAGCATTAGATTTGGCGGGCCTTTCAGAGAAGAGGCGACGCGGGGATCTCAGTGTTGCTTTTTCCACATGTCAAGACCCCACTGTCTGGATAAAATTTCTCCCTACGTTGAATTCGATCATATTAGATAAATGTTCATGCACTGTTTGGCGGTTAACTAAATCTGGCTCATTGCTCATTACTATGTCTAATACGACATGCCCCCTTGTTGGTTCTGGCATCTTGTGCTGTCGAAACCTAAACTAGAACGCAAGATTTCAATTATTATTCCAAAGCGCACTAGTACCCCTCCTTCATATTGATCCAGTCCTTAACATGAAGTTGTTGGCTTTTCACACCTCAACATGGCTCCTTGCACCATTATGAATGGCTGACATTGCCAAACTACAGGTCCTGCTGTTTTGGCTCGGACCATCAGTTGATAATTCCATTGATAATCTCTGGGTAGGTGATGCACTTAGTCCTTTTTTATCCTTTGGTCAGTGCTACAAATGCAAGAGTGCAGTAAGTCTCTTACAAAGTTGGTTTCTCTGTCAATCTTGGAGAACACTTCATGGAAATTGTAAGTTCGGGATTTTTTGTCCATGCTTGAATGGAGACATGTAAAACCTGAATTTTGTCTAGCTCTACTTTTTAAGTTTGATTGTCTTTTGTGAATTAACATTTTTCTTTCAACTTAATCTTTTCCACCTTTCAGTTGCATTTTTTCAAGACAGACCTTGCACGCCTGTCGCATTCAGATTGGGTCTTTCCATTTGCTGGAATTTTATCTATTTAGCATAGAATCTCTTGGAAGCCTGCCAGGAGAATTGACACATGCCTTTGCAAATCCTATGGGGCTGAAAGGATAACAAATAGTAGTCTATTGAAATGGATGTGATAAAGGATTTAAGCACCACAGATTCTTTTGACAGACAGATCTGACAGAATCTAAAATTCGGAAAATATATTTTTCTTCTTCAGCTGAGCTATGTTCTGATTCACTGAGGCCATGATCATCTGAGACACACTCGCTCGACTCAGCCAAGGCCACTCAAATTTGGACAAATAGTGCGATATCTACTCTTGAACACTTGATCTACACGTTCTAGTGCTCGCTATCATTCCTGGCTCCTCCAGCTTAGTTAATTATTTTCTTAGTTCCTCTTGTCATGGAATAGGGATTTGGCTCTGTACTGATGGTGAAAGTTGTTTTATCAAGTTTGAATTTAAAGTGATTTTTACACAAACCTAGACATTGACAAAGCTTGTAACGCTCTATCTGAAACTTTACTTTAACAGTATCTGAAACAGTATCTTTAAAGACATCTACAAACACGACATGAAGTCCTGTGACATTGATCACAAGTCATGGGAGTCAGTTGCCAGCGATCGCCAGAGCTGGCGGGCAGCCATAAAGGCGGGGCTCAAGAGTGGCGAGTCGAAGAGACTTAGCAGTTGGCAGGAAAAAAGACAGAAGCGCAAGGGGAGAGTCAACAGTGTAACAGCACCGACAACAAATTTTATCTGCAGTACCTGTGGAAGAGTCTGTCACTCTAGAATTGGCCTTTATAGCCACTTCAGGTGCTGTTTCACAAACCACTGACCACCTCCAGGCGCTTACCCATTGTCTCTCGAGACAAGGAGGCCAAAGAAGAAGAAGAACCCATGATATAATTCCAAGAACATATAATGGTGCATGCCTAAGATCTAGTGCAAGAATAATTTCTTGCGATCATGTTTGCTAAAAATAGGAACCCAGGAACAATGTCCTCCATCTAGATTGTTTTCTGGGCCGTGTAAATCTTATTTAGCCTCTACAGGCATTCCATTTCCTCATACTAGGAATTAACGATTACAGATCTATCTGCCTCATGCTTTAAACTCTATTTGGACTTCCGCAAAAATGTTTCACTATATCCATGGGTGTTGTCTTTTTATTTCATGCTCAGAAAAGCATGTTGAAAATTTATTTGAAACGTTACCATCTGCTCTTTCTTTCGGATGCGCCATTTGGAAGTGCCCCTTTCAGTGGTAATTAGGGCACTTCATATGTTTAGCTGGACATAATTGTCTGGTATCTGCTTGGAATCTCCCATGTCTGTTGCAGCATTTCTGTTATCCCAGGGTCCTGATTCTTTCTCTATAATCCTGCTTGGGAATATAACAGTTGCTCTGTTTTTTGCTGCTGCTGCTGCTATTATTTCCCCCTACCATTATCACCTGGGTGATCTGTTTAAAAACTTCACTCTATCTGGCTTGGTCTCACTTGAGATATTGCATTATCAAGAATTCACTCGGTGTCTGACTGTAACCTTTCAGCCAGGCCCTTATCTCGCCATCGTACTACAATATGTTCACCAATTATTTTGCCATACACAATTCCATAGGCACAGTATGTGGCTATTATGAAATCACCCACTGACTTGGTTTCTTGTTTCCTTTGATTAAATTTCGCTGTTTCAAAAATATGATTTCTGCAGACTAAAATAATCTAGTAGTGCATCATAAATATCCCCATCATTCTTTGCCGGTTAAAAATATACAAAAATCTTTCACTTCATTGCCCATTGAATATATCAATGCATTCATTTGATTTAATTATCCTCTCTTATCCAAGCCTGAAGCAATTTTAAATCTCCCAAACCTCTTCACTGTTCATGACCATTCTGCTGGTTTACTAAAACTAAACTTTTCTGGTGGGTACGTGTGAAGAATAGCCATTTCTTTGCACTTCTCAAAGCATTCTTACCTATGTGTAGGCCTTTTCTTTTCCTATCTCATATCTAATCTCTCGCAAACTTGTTTATATTTCATGGCTTCCAGGCAAGACAGTGCAGGATCGGATGCAAAAGGCAGAGCCTTGGGTGAGCTGAAGTTTATGGAGGATGGGTAGACAGGAGTTATGTGTAAGCCAGACTAAGTAATGAGTGGAAAGTTCCCTTTCCTGTGGAACATCACTGAATCAGTAGTTTTTTATGACAAATTATATCTTTCATGGTTTTTATTTCCTTCGGTGCTAGTCCAAAACTGACTAAATTTATTGAATTCAATATTACAATTTGTGACAGTAAGATTTAAGCTCACAATCTTTAGGTTGTTCATCCTGTATCATAATCACTGAATAACGATCCTGCAATTTTGTAAGCTATTTTCATGATTTTTGGAGAAAAGCATGTTTTTTTTTTAAGTGAAAAGATTTGGGTCCCTTCTTGAGGAAAATTGCAAATAACATTTGGAAGATTTTTTATATTTATTGAGCAAATGCAAATCCCCGGAGCCAAGCCATAGTCTCCTCATTTATTGAGTTTAAGGTGATTAGTCTACCACTTAGTGTATAGAGCAGAAGATGAAAGTACGACATATATTAAACAAAGTATATTTGCATCAGTGCTTACAAATGACAATGTAGGTGTGTCATGCCCAGTAAAGGCATGTCCTATTCATAACTTTAAACATGGACTGTATTCAGCATAGAATTTTCTGGAACTGAATTTTCTTTTCAAATGACCCACAATGGACATTAAAATGCTGCATAAGATGGCTGCTGAGGGTCAGGTGGCCTTTTGCAATTTTGGCCCAGACCCAGAAGGATCTCAAGCATCTGGAAAGTTCCTAATTGAATGACCATGGGTGGAGTGCCTCCCTTGAATGGACATACCAAGTTGAAACCATTTGTGGCATTCACACCTCCTATTGTTTGTGGTTTCACCCAAAACTCAATATCTATGGACTCCTAGACTCAGGCCGGTATTTTACACCATCCCAACGATTGGGATGGTGGTGGGAGTGGGGGCGGTGGGGTCCGGTGGTGTAAAATGGAGCGGGAGGCTTTCCTGACCCGCTTCCACCTCTGCTGCCCATTACATAGGGCGGGGGGAGGAGGGGCCAAAAACAGCCAGCCTGCTCAGGCCAATCAAGACCCTTAAGTGGCCACTTAACAGCCACTTTAGGGCCTTTGCCCGCCTCCACGCGGATTTTACGCGTGGCAAGTGGGCGTCCTGGAGCGGGGAAGAGCCGCCTGGGAAAACCAGGCAGCTGCTGACCGTCCTGGGAGGCACCCTATTCATCGGGCCCAGGACACTTCTATCTTAGACTGGGCTGCAGTCCCAGCAGTGGTTTTCGGTGGCGCTACTGGGACTAAGAGCTGCCGGCCCGCGGATTGTTCAGGAGCTCACTGAGACGGGACTTCCTCCCTCAAGTGGGTGGAGGTCCCGACTCGGAACAATTAAAACATGGGGGCCTGTAAAATATGGAACAGATTCCCAGGCAAGGTGGAAGCGGGGCCGCCACCGACTTTTACTTTGGAGGCCGGCTGCTGTCTGCCCACGTAAAATTCCGGCCACTGTCTCCGAGCTCGAAACTTAGCAAAGAGACCTGTAAGAAAACAGTTAAATCATAAGTAGGTGTGAATTTCTAACATCCATCCCCATTATGTAGCAATGGTTTCGACCTTCAAAACATTCTGGTTGGACAGTAGAAGTATTGTTCAGGTGGACACCTGGATGAAACTAATCCCAAATAACAAATCTTATTACTTCAAGCACCAGGGAGAAACTAGGAAGTCTACAAACAACTTCCGCAGGGAAAACAGCAAAGGCAGTATACCTATGCCTTAAAACTGGAGACTACAACATCCTAAGCCTCTTCCTTTTCAAGTCCACAAGTACAGAAAAGCGACCTCCTAGTGCTGGGACTGCAGGCAACTAATTTAGTGACCTGCTAAAAATCCACCTCTTTGAGAGAATCCTGCAACATCCTCGATGTACGACTCCAGCTATTGAACCCACCTAACTTGGCTTCAGGAGTGAAAACGCCTTCTACGCCGGACCCGCAACGCGTGCCTTTTCGCCAAGACGAGCCAAATCACGTGACTTATGAACTATTCCTTTGTTTGTAATTGGTAAAAGTGCACTACCCTCTTTAACAGCTTTCTTTCTCGAGGTGTGTGTGAGTGGCGAGTGACTGACGTAACATGAACTCTTCTGGGTGAACATGTGAATAAAATTAATCCTCTTTATTTCAACCAACAGAAAGCATGCTGCTGGTTATTCAATTGGCCATACACTCGGGTTAAGAAACCATACTGATTATAGACAGTAAAGGGAAGAGAACTGGGGTTTCAGTTCTCTCTCTCTCAGCTCTGTATGTAACCAGATGTATTTGAAGAGAATGTGGAAAAAGAATTACAATTTGAAAGATAGGAATTACAAGAGACAATTTAAGCTTTACAAATAACAATAAAGCTTATGATGGGTGTTATACTGAGAGATTGCTACTTTGTATAGATTCACTACATACATGCTCTCGCAGCAGCATTTCATTGTTTCAAGCTATAGTATCCAAAAGTCTCTGATCTTTTGAGGTTACCAGATATTCTGGACTTCAGAAAAAGAAAATTATTCCTGCCAAGTTCTTTCAACTTTAAGTGAGTATCCAATAATTTTAACTGTGATTACAGCACTGCAGCAGAAAATCAGTATCTTGGGGGCATTTATAAAAAATGTATTTTTTCTTTGACTCTCAACTGGCATGATCAATTTAACCAGACCTGTTAAATCCATGTCTACAGATCCAAGAGACTGCAATTCTGTGTTCTTAGTGCATCCTCGAGATTGACAATCAGATTTTAATGTAGATCAGTAGTAGCTAATGATATGTAGATGTCTAGCTTGATGAAGTTGATATAATTGATTTCTAGTGTACTATTTCCAGAGCAATAACCAATAAATGAATGGATCTAAACTGAAATTTAGTGGACAAAAATTTCATGATGAGACTCCAAATGCTATTAAGTAGACAATTCACCTTCTGGCTAAAACAAAATTAACCAAGTTCAGGTGTTCCAATCAATAGACTAATAATTGATTGTGATAAACATCAATTTAAATACAATGATCAATAAATAAGTTGTCCAATTGGCACAGTACATACAGATGGTAGATGTTAATTCACTCAAGCAGTTCTAATAATGTTAAACTCATGTGTGAAGCTTCAGCAGTGAATATCTGTGCAGCGGAGAGATTTGAATGGAATGAATATCAGTCAAGTTCTATATAGGATAGGTGATCAGTGATGTACATGAAAATCTATCCTGTAATTTTTTTTATTTTATTAAGTGGGGTTGATTAGGAGAGCAGATCATGTGATAAAGTGAAAGGGCTAATAGGTTGTTGGTTTCAAGAAGAATGGAATTCATGCCCATTCCAAAGCATAACTTGGGCATTGTTAGTTATTTTCAAACCATCAGAAACATCCTGGAGTGGGAGGCAAGGGATTTGTGGTTTGGAAAATAACTGAATCGTTCCAAATCAAATTTTGAAGTTCTTATGCTATTAACTGTGCCTGTAAAAAAAAAAAAGATTTTTAAAATAAAATAGCAAAACAAATTTCAGGCATAGCAGACGAATTTAACAAGGAAAGTAGGGATAACCAGGGCATTTCATACTTGTCCATTAACTGTACTCCAGAAAAATATTGCATTTATTTTGCACCTTATTTGTGCAGAAAAAGGTCCCAATGCACTTCACAAAGGAAGAAAGGAAGCTTGTGGAAGAAAGCCGAGAGAAAATTTGGTCTAAGAAATGAGTTTTAAGGATGTTTTTAAAGGTAGTAAGAAAAGTAAAATGCAGAGATAGATCATTTTAGAAAGAGGGTTTCACAGAGGTGGGTTAAAGATGAATGAAAGAACCACCATCATTTTGAGAAAGGTGAATGCTTAGAATGTTACAACCAAGGTGGGAGGAGTGCACTGTTAATTCAGTCCCACTTCTCCACAAGTCACAACATATCCTTTAAATTTTTCACTTATTGAAACAGTCAATCGGATACACTATTTTCCCCCCAGAATAGAACACACTAACCAGGTTTCTTTACTGAACAACAAAATTAACAGTTTATTATAAAACAAGTCTCAACTAGTAATGAAGTAAAACAATAGTACACAGATCATTTTTTTTAAATATCCAACATTAAATATTAAAATAAGTCCTCTTTTCTACCTTAACAAATTTAAGTTCCTTTTTACCTTCCTCCCTTCACATTCACACTCACACATATCTATATATATATATATATATATTCCTATACATAAATCAGTTAACTGTAAAAAGTAAAAAAGGATTGTTTTAGATCATAGCTCTGTTACAAACAAAAAAGGCTTGGGTAGATTACTTGCTCATTTTTTGAAGTAAACAGCAGATAAGATATGGTGTTCCAAACTGGCATATAGTCCAACCTTCTGAGCACACGAATCTTTTGGATGTTTAGAATCTCCCAAAAAATAGTTCTCTTCAGGCAGCATTGAAAGTAATTTAGCAGGCCTTTGTGAAATAAAGGAATCAAGATGAATTCATCGTGGACTTCACAAGATCCTTCAGAGATATTGGCAAACTAAGCTGGGTTGTGATCTTCTGTTCTTTCTTGACTTCTCCTCCAGGCTTGACGCATGCACTGACTAACAGCTTGGCAGTTTTTGCCCACCCAGATGTTCTGTGCCTGCTACTAGGCTTGTCTAATCAAAGGAAAGTTGTCAATTTTCTGCCCCTGTTGCCATGGCTTCTGCCCTAAGCCGAGCTCGAACCAGGTGACAAACAGTAACATTGTTGCCAATCCAGCCCTCTCTGTTCTCTTGATTAAAATATTCATTTAGCGTAACTAAAAATTCCCTTTTTAATTTTTTTTTAAAACAAAACAGAATCACTATCATAACGTGAACCCATCCCCCCAAGAGGATAAGAGGACATGTAAAGCTAAAAAAGGAGGCACAATGGGGCAAGGCTACGGTGCCTGTTTAGGCAATGAGTTGGAGGTATTGACAAACAGAACTGTGTGCAAACAAGGAAGCTGGCATAGAAACAGAAAATGCTGGAACTGTTCAGTTGGTTTGGCAGTGTCTGTGGAGGAAGAATTAATATTTAAGGTCGATGACCTTTCATCAGAAATGTTAACTCTGTTTCTCTCTCCACAGATGTTGCCAGACCTCCCAAATATTTTCAGTATTGTCTGCTTTTATTTCAGATTTTCTGCATCTTCAGTACTTTGTTTTCGTCTGAAGAAGCTGGCCGCTGAGTTCTGGACAAATTGATGTTTATGGAGGGCCAATGAGAAATATTAAATTCCAGCCTACTTTCAAATTAAATATTTATCATCTTGGAAGATAAATGGTCATATATGATCTTCAGACATAACATTTAGAGAATATATATTAAAAGCTCAGCTACTAAATGAAGCATGGTGACATTTCAGGTTTCAGCATTTATGCAATTTAAGATTTGTGTTGCAATAAAACATAGTTGATTCATGTTGAAGTCAACTGCAGGTCATTTGCTTAAATAAAAGCAAAATACTGCAGATGCCGGAAATCTGAAATAAAAACAGAAAGTGCTGGAAATTCTCAACAGGTTAAGCAGCATCTGTGGAGAGAGAAGCAGAGTTCATGTTTCAGGTCAGTGACCTTTCATCAGAACTGGCAAAAATTAGAAAAGAATTAGGTTTTAAGCAAGTGAAGGGGGTGGGATTAGAGGGCTTTGGTGGGGAAGAGAACAAAAGGGAAGGCATGTGATAGGGCAGAGGGCAGGAGAGATTAAATAACAAAGCTGTCCTGGGAAAAAGTGATGTTTTCCAATCTGGATATAGTACAAATTGAGATTCTGTTAAAGATTTTCCAGGTTGGTCAGCTCAGTTTGTCTTCTGTTGACTCATACCTGAAGTTAAATATAGCTTTGTGGTTTGGCAGCTTGATTTCCAATGTTACAACATTACGAAAGCTGTAATGTGAAATTCATTACTTTCCGCAGCATTAAATCAATCTTCATTCTAATGAACATGAAAATAAAATGGGTAGTGCAGGGAAGCTTGACAGAGAGCTGAGCAAGTATTGGAGATTAGTTACATTTATAGCATTTTGCTCATTTGTCTGGAAGAAAAGTCAGAAGAAAAATGATGAAAATCTGAACATTTTGAAAGAATGGTAACTTGTCATAGTATTTCATTGCATCTGCATATGTAACATAAACTCTTCCACCTTTCCATTTGAGTCTTCCCTCTGAGAACCTTTTGGTTTTCTCCTTCTTTGGCACAGTGTCTTTTTTTTCTCCCTTATGCTTCCGTGAAGCTCTTTGGGATATTTTTTCTACATTAAAGGCTCTGTATAAGTGAATGCAGCCCGTTGTGTGGCATCTGAACCATCGTGAGGCTAGGGTAAAATGCAGATATCTTCATTCTAATTTGTATCCAGTCAACTAATTCCACAAGAGCTAAGAGTAACTAACACTTAAGGAATTTTTGCTCCATGGATCCTCTTTTCAGAATTAGAGTCAGGACCAACTTTGTTACAAATACTCATCAAATCCTGTTCACCAGATTATAAGTAACTTATTTACAGGCACACCCTTTAAATGATTATTGTGCAGCTGGAATTATTTGGATTATATTCATGTTTTGATGGAGTTGAATTAAAAGGCAAAGGTCTCCGAATTGGGCTTCATAGCGTCGCTGATGTTGGCACAGAGGAGCCGGAGTCCTGAAAATGTCAGCTGATCCTCTTCTGACGTAGTTTGCGTGACATGCCATGCTTGGAAGGACGCAAGCAGAGGTGTGGGTGTATGTGTGCAGGAAGCATGCAGAGTGAGCAAATTGTGACATCACTCAGTGTCAAATGCTGATTTGGCACCCGACCTGTCATTTTGGACCTCACTGATCCTGTTAATGCCCCTTCTTAAACACACTCAACTGAAAATGCGATCAGCTGCAGGAGGGAACCCGCCCCACCCCCTGCAATTCATGCTATTAAAGACATGATCATAATTCTTTCAGGTGAGGCGCTTTTGATATATGTTTTGCTGCTGCAGTGTTAGTGAAAGTACTGTGTTGTTGGAGGAGTTCTGAAAAGTTGTTGGAGTTCAGAAGGGAGCAGTGCTGAGTTTTTCTCAGGCGTTCAGTGGAATTTGAAGGCCTGTCAGCAAAAATAAACTAGGCTGCTATCACTCATGAGGGCTATAGTTACAGTCCCTCTTGGACTGCAGGACGACAGGGAGATGAAGCACAGGCTGCAGAGATGGGGGAAGATGTGCGCAGAAGGGGCAGGATGAGGGATCTCCTTAGAAGGCCGTGTCCACCTAGGGTATTCAGGGAACACTTCTCCTACCTCCACGTCAGTCAGGAGCAATGTTTGAGATAGCTACAATTCACCAAGGGGGTGGTCACTGAACTGTGCCACCTCCAACTGGATCTGCAGCTGCGGAACAGGGCAGGGGCGGCACTGCCAATTGCCATTAAGATCAATGGAGTACTCAATTTCTATGCCGGTGAATTCTTCCAGACAAGAGTCAGTGACAAGCCAACATCTCAAAGTTCACTGTGTCAGTGCATCAGGAAGGTAACAGAGGCCCTGCACACAAGGAGAGGGGACTTCATAGTCTTTCTAACCAGAGAGAAGAAGGAAGAGGAAGCACATAGCTTTACCAGGGTAGTGGCGTTCCCAATGGTGCAAGGAGACATAGGCTGCATGCACATGGCTCTGTGGTTACTGCATGGGGAGATGTATCAAGACTGCAAGGGGTACCACTTCTGGCTGTTAGTGTGCCATCATGCACAGATCATCAATTGGTGAATGCTTGCTATCCTGACAGCAATCACAATACTTTTATCCTGCAGCAGTCAGCCATATTTGAGCTACCACACCAAACCAGAGGGTGGCTGCCCGGTGACGAGGGCTACACTCTCTACACGTAGCTCATTACTCCCCTTCACTGCTTTACCACAGGAGAACAGCGCATGTACAATGAGAGCTATGCTGTCACCAGGAATGTCGTGGAGCAAAAAATTGGCATTCTAAAACAATGGTTCCACTGCCTGGATCACATGGTGGGAGGACTAGAATATTCGCAGGAGCATGCTTCCAAATTCATGGTTTCTGCTGTGTACTTAACAACCTGGATCTCATAATGGTGCAGCTCTTGTCACCAGTTCTTTGGCGAGGACCTCAGGATGGGGAAGAAGAGAAGGAGGCGGAGGATGAGGAAGGGAGGAGACTTTTGGGACACCATCGTGCTGATAGGCTCTCTGTGAGCAGCTAATCAGGTTCCAGTTCCCCTAAAATCATCCCCACATGACCACTGCTCCATAATTGCCCATCTGTCCAACCCTCTGCTATGGAAGGTGTCATTGACAGTGTTATCAAGCGGCACTTGCTTAGCAATAACCTGCTCACTAACACTCAATTTGGGTTCCACCAGGGCCACTCAGCTCCTGACCTCATTACAGCCTTGGTCCAAACATTGACAAAAGAGCTGAACTCCAGAAGTGAGGCGAGAGTGACTGACATCAAAGCAGCATTTGACCAAGTATGACATCAAGGAGCCATCGCAAAACTGGAGTTAATGGGAATCAGGAGGAAAACTCTCTGCTGGTTGGAGTCATACCAAGCACAAAGGAAGATGGTTGTGGTGTGTTGGAGGTCAATCATCTCAACTCCAGGACTTCACTGCAGGAGTTCCTCAGGGTAGTATCCGAGGCCCAACCATATTCAATTGCTTCATCAATGACCTTCCCTCCATCATTAGGTCATAAGTGGGGATGTTCTTTGATGATTGCATAAATGTTCACCATTCGCGACTCCTTAGATACTGAAGCAGCCTGTGTCCATATGCAGCAAGACCTGGACAACATCCAAGCTTGGGCTGCTAAGTGGCAAGTAACATTTGTGCCACACAAGTGCCAGGCAATGACCATCTCAAACAAGAGAGAATCTAACCATCTCCCCTTGCCGTTCAATAGCATTACCATCGCTGAAATCCCCACAATGAACATCCTGGGGGGTCACCATTGACCAGAAACTGAACTCGACCAGCCACATAAATACTGTGGCTTCAAGAGCTGGTCAGAGGCTGGATATTCTGCAGCAAGTAACTCACCTCCTGACTTTCCAAAGCCTGTCCATCATCTCGAAGGTACAATTTAGGGGTGTGATGGAATACTCTCCACTTGTCTGGTTGGGTGCAGCGCCAACAACACTCAAGAAACTCGACACCATTCAGGACAAAGTATCCTGCTTGATTGGCACCCATCCACCATCTTCAACATTTACTCCCTCCACTACCGACACACCGTGGCAGCAGTGTGTACCATCTGCAAGATGCACTGCATCAACTCACCAAGGCTCCTTCGACAGCACCTTCAAAACCCACGATTCTCTACCACCTAGAAGGACAAGGGCAGCGGATGCATGGGAACACCACCACCAAGCCACACACCATTCTGACTTGGAACTATATCACTGTTCCTTCTCTGTTGCTGGGTCAAAAGTCTGGAACTTACTTCCTACAGTACCTACATCCCAAGGACTGAAGTGGTTCAAGAAGGCAGCTCACCACCACCTTCTCAAGGACAATTAGGGATGGGCAATAAATGCTGTCCTAGCCAGCGAAGCCCACATCCCCCGAACAAATTTTAACAAAAGGACCATTACAGTATCCTCTTGGCCTAAATCCTGAAATGAAAGATACCCCAAAATAACCATTCTATAACTGCTTTATCCAAAAACACTTCCAATAATACAGCCAAACTTAACTGTTCACTCTTGTACATTCCGTTTGTCATTCTTGCGGGTGCCTTTGTCTGACCTAGTGTTTCTATACTGTTTTATGTCAGTGGCTGCAGCAGGGCTGGTGGAAGGCTCCTGATTTGCTGGGTAGGACTACAGATGGCCTGGCAGAATGCCCTCGACCAGCTGTGGGCTTTGAGAGCCTGGTTTTGGACTGCACCACCTCAGCACGTATGGCAGCAGCCTGGGCTGGCTGGCTGATGTGTATCAGTCAGGGCACCAGTAGAGAGCCAGTACTGGGAGCATGAATGCGGTCCTCCTGAGAGAAGACAGTAGTTTGGTTTACTGTGGCGCCACTACCACTTCTCCAGCCAACAGTTCAGCAATCCTATTAATCTGCTGACACCCAAATTGCTGGACTGCTGCGAGAGCATACATACCCCTTTTGAGCACTGGTATCTGCAGCCATGATGGCAACTGTCTGAGCCTACATGACACCAAGCATGGATCTCATGAGCTCAGCCTGAGCTTCCATTGCAACACGGAGATGTTGGGTAGTTTCTACTGGTGCTGCAATGGAAGCTGAGCTTTCCACCATCAGACGCTGCATCATGGCTGGGTCCACAAGTGCTGTCATGCAGTTGGTCACCATTTCCATGCTGGAAATGTTGGACTCCAAACTCTGCATGAAACCCTCTGACAAGTTGGAGCCAGTCTCCCCCATGCTCTTTGACAGTGGCAACAGGTTTTGTGGCAATTCTGCCAAAGCACCAGGTATCTCTGTGTGCTTGCCTATATGCCTTCTCCTTTACATTATCCCCATTGAAATCCTCAGTTGACTCCACTGGGTTATAATCCAGAAAGCCAGGTGGTGAAGGATAGAACTAAAACAAATCTTTACACAGTTTTATAAGCATTTATTTAAAGAGATATACATTACAAACATGAACTTCCTAACACACAAACCACAATTTCAGGCTGTTCCACAAGTGAATCCTCAGTTAATGCTCACCCCCTCATACAATTAAACATAATAAACAATTAACAGATTCCCTTCGCTGTCTCTCTAAATAAAAGAGTTTATATGTACAAGCAAAATTTCAAAACAAATTTTAGTCAAAGACCTCCATATTCTGTACAAAGCATTATATTGCGAGGTGTCCCTTCTCTACGATCCATAACAATTTCAACGTACATGCATTTCTTTTTGTAAAACAATCCGACAGTTTGTATCCACCCATTCATTTTTAGTGATTTCCCTTCCCTCCAGCATTAGTTTCAAGCCAAGAAGGTCAATCTGTAATAAAAACAGCAAGTGCTGGAAATACTCAGCAGGTCAGGCAGCATCAGTGGAGAGAGGAACAGAGTTAACGTTTTAGGTCTGTGACCTTTCATCAGAACTGGGAAAGGTTAGAAAAGAATCAGATTTTAAGCAAGGGAAGTTGGGGGGTGTTGGTTGATGGGGAAGAGAACAAAAGGGATGGTGTGAGATAGGGCAGAGGGCAGGAGAGATTCAATAATAAAGCTGTCATAGGACAAAGGCAAAGAGCGTGTTAATGCTCGTGGTGAAAGACAAAACATTAGTCCAGAGAGTGTTAATGGCAACAGAAAGTGCTGGAAATGCTCAGGTCAGGCAGCATCTGTGGTCAATCTGTAACCTTTTCTCACTCACACGTTTTGTAGAGTGTACATTATCTCATAAGGAACAATTATCTACATAACATTCAATGTGTTTACTATCTTCAGTTCGCCTATTGTATAGAATCTCATCTTGACAACTCGTGTAAGGTCATTGAATGTTTTGTGGCACTTCAGCTAGGTCCCCAGGGATACACTCTTTGAATTGACTTCTATGGCTACCTGTTCCCATTCCCTTTGCAGTATGTGCTGGCGAGGCTCCCGGCCCCCTATGGAAACATGACCTCTCTCCTCATTTCCACCTCCTTGACAAAGACCTCCAGCACCGCATCAGAGAACATGGGAGCCCTCTTTCTGGCCTGCTGCTCCATTGGTAGGCTTATTCCTTCTTTGAAACCCTTGGAGACAGTTAGACCAGTTGCTGCAGCCCTAATGCACCTCCTCTTTAAGAAAGAAGGCTAGCTGTAACTTGTGCTATTCATGCATACACCTGGATGCCCTGCTGAACGTGCAACCAGTCAGCAGCGCATTTCACGGTGGGCTACACACTGCAATCATGGTGATGAGCAGGCAGCATGAAGTTTGCATGCTGCCTGCATCAACTTGACTGGCTGTAGGGTAATCGTTCATCATTATCCCCGTGCCCAAAAACCAGCACTTTCGAATTTTTAACTCAAAGTATTTGCTAACTAGCCATGTTTGCACATGTTGTTTAAGCTACAAAGCATTGTTATGACCAGGTGAGAAATGTGTCCAGTGGTCTTTTGCTGTCTTTACCTGGTCTTATTGTAACAGGGTTTAATTTTTAAACACACTGTTTTGAGCTCCCTTTTTGTGAATCCTTGTTCACAGCTTTCCAATTATAAGACAGAGAAACCAACACACCATGTTTTCTCAGGTTTAAAGGAGAAAAGTGAAATTTATTAAAACTTAGACTTCAACTCTAATATGGTTGACGCCTATGGATATACAACGCGCCCATGCTAGCATACACACGTGATATACACATGCAGATAGGGACAGAAAAGAGAAGAAAAGATAAAGTGGAACAGTTTGAGACAATATCTTGTTACTGTGCTTCAAGCTCACAGTATAGACCTTTTGTGGGTAATTCTTGCGTTTTGTTGGGACCCAGTATTCTGCTTAAACCTTGTTCACGTAGGAGACTTCTCTCTGAGGTTCATGTGTTTTCACAAGATTCAGTTCCGCGGGAAGGAGATGGGAGCAGGCAGATTGGAGAGGGTTCTGCTTCAGTTCCAGGAGTACAAGGCGGTCTGAGTTCAAATTCTGTTGGAAGTTCAAATTTCAACAGCCAGTGAGTCATGTGACTAAAACTGGGCTGACCACTTTTTCTGTGTTTGCGGATTCTGCTATCTTAGCAGTCAACCTGGATTTTTTTTTTTTAATTTCCAAAATATATTTTATTCATAAAAATCTGGATAAAAAAAAAATACATCACCAGTTTCAAACAGCACCAAGTCAAAAATTACAAACGGTGCAAAGGTGATCAGTTTCCTTCAATACAATCCTGAGTTGCCTCACAATCCTTTCATTTGTCATGCCATATACATTTTTACATTTTACAGCACACAAAATTTTCCCGATACAGTTTGAGGGGTTTCCCATGGATCCAACCCCTTAGTTCAGCTTGGTGGGGGGACCTTACACTGTGGTCTTTCCCCATTGAGCCTTTGCTGTGGCTGCCCCAAGCTTTAGTGCGTCCCTCAGCACGTAGTCCTGGACCTTGGAATGTGCCAGTCTGCAACATTCAGTCGTGGACAACTCTTAGCGCTGGAAGACCAGCAAGTTTCGGGCAGACCAAAGGGCGTCTTTCTCCGAATTGATAGTCCTCCAGCAGCAGTTGATGTTTGTCTCGGTGTGTGTCCCTGGGAACAGCCCGTAGAGCACAGACTCCTGTGTTACAGAGCTGCTTGGGATGAACCTCGACAAAAACCACTGCATCTCTTTCCACACCTGCTTTGCAAAGACACATTCCAGGAGGAGATGGGCAACTGTCTCTTCCCCACCACAGCCAACGCGGGGGTATTGCGCGGAGGGGGCGAGACTTTGGGCGTGCAGGAAGGATCTGACGGGGAGGGCTCTTCTCACCACCAGCTAAGCTACATCTTGGTGCTTGTTTGAAAGTTCTGGTGATGAGGCATTCCGCCAAATGACTTTGACAGTCTGCTCGGGGAACCATCCGACAGGATCCACCGTCTCCTTTTCCCGTAGGGCCTTGAGGACATTCCGTGCAGACCACTGCCTGATGGATCTGTGGTCAAAGGTGTTTTCCTGCAGAAACTGCTGCACGAAGGATAGGTGGTACGACACGGCCCAACTGCATGGAGCGTTCCGCAGCAATGTGACCAGGCCCATCCTTCGCAACACCAGGGACAGATAGAACCTCAGCACGTAGTGACACTTGGAGTTTGCGTACTGGAGGTCTACACACAGCTTGCTGCAGCCGTACACGAAGGTGGTCATCAGGATGAGGGCCACGTTGGGTACATTTTTCCTGCCCTTATCCAGAGGTTTGAACATCGTGTCCCTCCGGACCCGGTCTATTTTAGATCCCCAGATGAAGCGGAAAATGGCTCGGGTGACCGCCACAGCGCAGGAGTGGGGTATGGGCCAGACCTGCGCCACGTACAGCAACAACGTGAGCACCTCGTACCTGATGACCAGGTTCTTACCCACAATGGAGAGAGATCGCTGTCCCCACATGCTCAACATTTGTTGTGCCTTGGCTACTCGCTCCTCCCAGGTTTTGGTGCATGCCCCAGCCCTTCCGAACCATATCCCCAGCACCTTCAGGTAGTCAGACCTGACGGTGAAGGGGACAAAGGATCGGTCAGCCCAGTTCCCAAAGAACATGGCCTCGCTCTTGCCGCGGTTAACTTTGGCTCTCGAGGCCAGTTCGAACTGGTCGCAGATGCTCATCAGTCTGTGCACGAACAGCGTATCCGAGCAAAAGATGGTGACATCATCCATGTACAGGGGGGTTTACTCCGCTGCCTGGGATTGTCACCCCTCTTATGCTCACATCCTTCCTAATAGACTCAGCAAAGGGTTCAATACAGCAAGCAAACAAGACCGGGGAGAGAGGACAGCCCTGTCTGACTCCAGATTGGATCGGGAAACTTTCCGATTCCCACCCATTGATTGAGACTGCGCTACTGATGTTTGCGTAGAGCAGTTTGATCCAATTGCAGATTCCCTCCCCAAGCCCCATTTTGGAAAGCACGTCCATCATGTAGGCGTGCGATATCCTGTCAAAAGCCTTATCCTGGTCCAGGCTGATGAGGCAGGTGTCCACCCTCCTGTCCCGCACAGAGGCGATCGTATCCCTGAGTAGCGCGAGACTATCAGAGATCTTCCTGCCGGGTACAGTACAGGTCTGATCGGGGTGGATCAACAACTCCAGAGCAGACTTGCTTCGACTGGCTATGTCTTTGGACAGAATCTTGTAGTCAACATTAAGCAGTGAGATGGGCCGCCAATTTCTGATTTCTGCCCTTTCCCCCTTCCGCTTGTAGATGAGGGTGATGATGCCTTTCCTCATGGATTCTGACATGCTGCCAGCCAGGAGCATACCCTTGTATACTTCCAGCAGGTCCGGGCCGACCCAGTCCCACAGGGCCGAATACAACTCAACTGGTAAGCCGTCGCTTCCGGGAATTTTACTCGTCTTGAAGGACTCGACGGCCTTTGTCAGCTCATCCAGAGTTAGCGGCTTGTCCAGTCTCTCCCTCCTGCTGTCATCTAAGACCTCTGTAATAGATGACAGGAAGGACCGGGAGGTTCTGCTGTCTGTGGGCTTCGCGTCATACAGCCCAGCATAAAATGATTTGCTGATCCTTAGTATGTCGGAGAGCCATCTTCTTCCTTCAGGCTGCTGATAACAGAGCTCTCTCTCTGTACCTTTTGGAAGAAGTAATGCGAGCACGTCTCATCCTGCTCGATGGAGCGGACTCTGGACCGGAAGATGATCTTGGAGGCCTCCGTGGCAAAGAGCGAGGCCTGCTGGCCCTTCACCTCATGGAGGTCCTCCTTGACCTCGACCCCCATCGACTGCAGCCGGAGCAGATTTTGCATACTTTTCTGGAGTCGGGACATTTACCTCTGTCTCTCTCTCTCTCACCCTCTGAACACCTTTGTGGATGAAGAACCTCTTGATCTCCTTGATCGCTTCCCACCAGTGAACTGGAGACTCAAAGATGGGTTTCACGGTCCTCCAACCTTTGTAATCCCTTTTGAGTTCCTCAACGTTCTCTGGGGTCAGCAGTGTAGCATTGAGCTTCCACGTCCCTCTGCCAACCCGCTGGTTGTCCTGTAAGTGACAGTTGGCCAGTAAGAGGCAGTGGTCGGAGAAGAACACCGGCTTGACGTCAGTGGATCCGACAGTGACATCACGGGACACAAACAGGAAGTCAATCCTGGAACGGGCAGACCCGTCCGATCTTGACCATGTGTATCTGCGCTGCGCTCCGTCTGCAGGTTTGCTGAAGACGTCGTGCAGTTTGGCATCTTTAACTGTTTCTATTAGGAATCTGGACGTAGCGTCCAGTTTGCTGTCGTCTCTGCCGGATCGTCCAGCTGCTTCGATGATGCAGTTGAAGTCACCGCCTAGGATGACCGGCCTGGACGTCGCCAGCAGCAGTGGGAGTTGCTGGAAGACGGTCAGCCGCTCGCTGCATTGTACCGGGGCGTACACGTTGATCAACCGGAGCGGAGTGTTGTTGTACATTACATCTGCTCCGAGGAGGCGACCGCCCACCACCTCCTTAACTTCGGAGATGGTGAAGTTACCTCCCCGCAGCAGAATACCCAGGCCGGAGGAACGGCAATCGTTACCCCCTGACCAGATCGATGGCCCGTGGGACCACCATCGCGACCACTGCCTGTAGGTGCAGTCTTCCACACTCCTGCAGAAACAGTAGGTCGGCTTTGACCTTGGCGAGGTAATCCAAGGTTGAAACACATGGCGTAGTGGATTTAATGCTACGCACATTAATGGAAGCAATTCTTATACCCATTTTTTAAAAGTTAGTTGTTGCTTCCCATACCATATTTCCTTGCTAGTCCCAGTCCTTCGGGATGTTCTTGCATACCCATAGTGTGCGCAAGCTGTTTCACGTTGGTTGGGCCCAGAAACCCCTCCTGGTTTTTCATGCAGGGTTTGTTCCGCTGGGGTGACATCAGGGCAGGTGGGGGGGGGGTCTTGAAGTCAGCAAGGATTGGGTTGTCCTCTGCTGCTTCCCTCTGTTCCTCCTCGAAAACATCACTGCTGCCGGCTTCCCGGAGCTGAGGTGCGCCAGACGTGTCTTTGCTCTCGGTGCCCCGGAGCTGGGATGCGTTGGCCACGTCGTTACGTGTGGCGCTTTGGGGTTGGGGCACGTCGGGCCCATCACAGCTTCCAGTGCCCGGGGGTTGGGGGGCTTTATCTTCCAGCTCCTTGGAGTTCTGCCGCCTCTTTTGAAGGGGCCATCGTTCCAACATTTCCCCGTCCAGTGAAGAGGAGCTGTTGTAGTCTGTCTCAGACGGGAGCCTCCTCTTGCCACTGGTTTGGGTGGTGGCCTGTTCCGCTTTTGGATGTTTTTTCTTTGTGGTTTTCCTCTGGACCACTTGCCACTGACCTGTTTGTCCATCTGCTGCCTCCTCCTCCATTGATTCTGTCTGTGGAGGACGGGTTTCCGGGTGCAGGGTAGGTGCTGGGTCGCTGGTTTTAGCTGCCTCCCCTTTCTTCTTCTCAGGTTGAAGTTCCTCACTGTGGAGAAGGTTGCTGGTCTCCTTTCGAACACCGGACGCCTTCGTCGAACCTTCTCCCTGCCTTTCCTTGGACCTTGCCGCCTGAGCATAACTGAGGCAGCGTTTGGGGCAGGTTTTGTAGAGGTGGCCTGCCGCACCGCACAAGTTACAACACTTAGTCTGCTTACAGTCCTTGGTCTGATGGCCTTCCTCCTTGCAGTTCTTGCAAACAATCGTGCTGCAGCTTGCTGCCACGTGACCAGATTTGCCACAGGTGCGGCAAACTCTGGGCTGCCCACCGTAGACCAAGAACCCTCGACTTCCCCCGATAGCGAAGCTGGAGCGGGGGGTGGATGATGGCTCCACTGGCATCGACCTTCAAGGTCACCTTGACCTGCCGCTTGCTGGTCCAAATCCCAAAGGGGTCCTTGACATCAGTGCTGCTGCCGGCCACCTCGACGTACCTGGCGAGAAAAGTGAGTACATCCACCACCGGAACATGGGGGTTGTGGAGGTGAATCGTCACCACCCGGTCCCGTTGTGACGGAAGCGTGAAGAAAGGCTCTGCTGTGAGGATCGACAGTGGCGCCCGGTCCCCTTTCTCCTTGAACGCCTTCAGAAACTTGATGCATCCAGCCACATTCTTGAACGTCACGTCGTAGTATCCACTGCTGGGGAAATCCTGCAGGCAGAAGATGTCCGTAGCTTGAAATCTGCAGCAATCGATGAGGATTTTCCTGATGAAGAAGGTGCGATCGACCGGTGCATCTCCTTCCTTGTCCTTCACCACCACCTGAATGGTGTTGCGCACTCCCTGGCCTGAAGTTCGAAGATTGGTTATAGCCATTTTACTCAAAGCCTACCCAGGATTAAAAGGCAATGATCATGATCTCTTCTCTGCCAAGTAAGTACTGATAAGAACAGATACTACACTTGATCTTAGCCAAAAGGCCGAGAAGCAGTCAACCTGGAATGCTAGCTCCCCCTACCTTCGACGTCCAAGTCCATTGTTGGTTGAATGAGTCAGGGCATGGCCCTTTGTCCCTTGTTCCAACACTGTCTGTTACCATTTTACAGTCAGGGGCTTGCAATTTTAAGTTTTAATGTTCATGTGGTGAAATAATGTGTACCTCAGTCTTGGCAGGTGGTGGCTTGCCTGACAGCATATTTTTGTGGTATGTTATCTGTAATGTAGTGTATTGTGACGCCAGTAAAAAAAAAACTTCCCCTGTATTTCAAACTATAAATGTTAATTTCAAATTAACCTCATTTGCATAAGTAAATTGTCTATTAGCCAATAGCTTCTGTTTTACAGACGTACATAATGCAATTAACAGCAAATTTGTTGATTTGCCATACAGACTGGTGGCAGAAGCATGTAATCAAAACACAAGAATCACAAATTACTGCAGAAATACTGACTGGAGGGCACAGTATATCTTGGGAAGCAAAGATTTCAGTTGATAAGTTTTGGAAAAACTTTTGAGTTTTGGAAATTAAAACATTTGGTTATGGGGATGTTTATGTTGTAACGGTGTGACAACCAGTTGCATTTTAAACACATAGCTCTTGGTAATTGTAATGTTAGTGTTACAGAATCCAAGGATGCAATTTGCATACTGTGATTGGAAGACAGGAAATTTAAGCTTAATCACTTATAGTTGCTGCTGGTCATACTGAAGGAGTTCTTGTTTTCCTAGTCCAAGTACCACGAATGTATCACCAGGCAAACTTTGATAACTCACGCATGTCAGTGAGTAAATGTTCATTTGTCCAACTGAAAGAAAAATTGCCTGAATAAGAATGATACATCCATCACTGCCTCAAAGCAACTTGGCAGTTGGACGCAGAATAAGAATTGTTAAATTAATATCATAAAAACTTGTTTTAATGAACTAACTAAAGTTAGACACCCCTGGCCTGCACCTTGGAGAGCTGAGAAAAGTCAATTCATCATCCATATGAATTACTTGAAATGTTGAGTCTGCTAGCTTTGATCTTAATGTAGGTGTCATGTTAGCTGCAGCAGTAGAACTCTTCTTTGTAGCTATTATGCATACTGTTAAACAGTAACAAGGATGAGTGGGCTTTTCTGCCCTGTAGAATTTGACCCAAGAGCTTGAACTGTTCCCCGGCAACTGTGGAAAATCCTGCCTTGAATAGTAAGTTATGATTGATGGATTTTGAATCCTGAAATATGTGATACTTATAGAATAATTTGCACAAGTTTTGTGTCAGCTTGTTCATGAATTGTCTTGAATCCAGCCATAAGGGATTCGTGCAAAATAACTAAAATGCCAATTAAACAACAAATTAATGGGTGCATCTGACTAAAATAAGTTAAACTGTAATTTTTCATGCAATAAATGTGTGTTATCAGACACATTTGAAGCAGAGTTTAATATCTCCTGTTCTGTTTGACAAATGATCAGTCATAAATCTTCCATGTCATTTGCCTGATATGAAATGGAATGATTTATATAACTACAGGGATTGATTATAATCCACGATCCAATCAAATATGTTATATAGTTGATTCAGGGGACAGTAACAAATATAATCCAAATGACATACAGTCTATCCATCAACTTTTTATGATTTACCTGGAAAAAGCACTGTACATTCCACATGCTTATTTGATAGCATTACCAAGAGATACGGACATGTCCAAAACATCGTTGACAGTGACAGCCTGGTTAAACAACCTTTTGTTCAATCTCCAATACTTTTCTAATAAACAAAGCTATTTAAAGAAAAGTAAAAAAAAATACTTTTTTAAGATCCATATGATTTTTCTCCGGGGTTTGTTCCCAGGAATATCCTAGAGATTAATCTTCAGTCCCTGGAGGCTCCAAGGCAATTCCTGAAGGGTTGGCAACCCTCCTCCCTCTCTATCTAAATTAATCAAAAATTCACTCTGGGCCCAATAAGTTGTTTTTATTTAAATCTCCAAAAGTGGCAACAATTAAAAATTTAATTTGAGGAATGAAAACTGGAGATAACTTCCAAATTTACCAAGATTGAGAGACATCTTTCAGATGTGACATCAGAGTTAGCCCTCACAGGTGGACTGAATAGATCCAATGGTACTCTTTTGAAGAAGAGCAGGGGAGTTCACCTGGGTGTCCTGGGCCAACACCTAAAAGAGATTTTCTGGTCATTTTCACTTTGCTGTGTGCAAATTGGACGCTGCGTTTCTTTACAACAGTGACTACACTTCAAAAGTACTTCATTGACTTGAAAGCACTTTGGGAACATTGTAAAAGATGCAATATAAATGCAAGTTTATCTATTCATTCTGTGTGGAGTACAATGTAGCCCCAGGGCCCAGACTTTTTTTTTATAGGTGGGGAAATTGAATTGATTTGTATGAATGGAAACTAGACCTTAATGCACAGTGATGAGAAACAGCATTTTATTTTTACCAGAAGAGGTAAAAAAGAAAAAAAAAATCTCTTTTCCTTTTTCCAGATGGAACTTCATTCCTGCATTAAACATGCAAGTTATTCTGACATTTTTGTTTAGCAGTCAGGAAATGCTGAACCAAGGACTCGAGGCCTAGCTTTCCTTTTCCTGTGATTCGGGTGGATCCTATATATCTTGGAGCATGATTTCAAAGATCAAGGAATTTTGATGTCCTGGCTAGTATTTGCCCTTCGCAGCATCAAAAACTATTATCTTGTTGTTTATAGGAACTTGCTGTGCACAAAATGGCTGCATGTTTGACAACATAATAATCACTGCATTTTAAATTAATTCATTGTACATACAGCACCTTCCCATGCAAGTACATGAGCTGCAATACCTGCTCTTTCATCTTCCTTCCCATTGTCCAGTGCCCCAAATACTCCTTCCAGGTGAAACAGCGATTTTCTTGTATTTCTTTCAATTTAATATACCGTATTTATTGCTCACAATGTAGTCTCCTCTACATTGGGAAACCAAACGCAAATTGGGTTATCGCTTTGCTGAACACTTCTGTTTAATTCACAAACATGACCCTGAGCTTCCAGTCGATTGTTATTTTAATTCTCTGTCCCACATTGACCTCTTTGCTCTTTGCCTCTCACACTTCCAATGAAGTTCAACAGAAGCTCGAGGAATAGCACCTCAACTTTCCATTGGGCTCGTTACAGCCTTCCAGATTCAACAGTGAATTTCACAATTTCAAGCCATAACCAATGGTGCCATTTCTTTTGGAAAGCAACTGTTGGGAATGGTTCTGCTGTTGCCATTCACAGTTCTTCTAGACCCAACTTTTGTTTCTTTACTTGTTCCATTGTCCCTTTTGCCTTGCACCATCAGCCCTGTTGTCAATTAATCTCGCCTGACATCCACCCGATCAAAAATTTTCCCTGGGCTAGAATTTTACGCGACCCCAGCGAGCTGGATAGTGGCAGTGGGGATGGCGTCAAATTGAGCAGGAGGCTCCAGAGGCCCTCCCGCTTCCTCCCCCCTTTACGTGGGCTGGGGGGGGAGGGGTGGAGAAAAAGGCCGGCTGCCCCAGGCCAATCAAGGCCCTTAAGTGGCCACTTAACGGCCACTTAACAGCCTTCATCTGCCTCCACGGGTATTTTACCTGTGGCAAGCAGGCATCCGGGAGATGTGAAAGGCCGCCCAGTGATACTTGGCCTCTCAGTGCACCAGGGTGGGGCCTGACAAGCAGGCACAGGGTGCCCAACCACCCCCAGAGCCCGAGATGCCCCCTTCTCTTTCTCCCCCCCCCCCCCCCCCCCACCCCAAAAGAACACCCATGCCTCGCCGGGACACAACCGATTTCCCCAGTGAGGAAACCCTAACTTACCTGAAGCCTTGGCACCATGTCCTCGGCTGGGCTGCAATCCCAGCAGTGGCCACTGCTCCTGGTGGCGTTGCTGGGACGAAGAGCTGCCAGCCCAATGATTGCCCGGCAGCTCAATGAGGCGGGACTTCCTCCCTCAAGCGGGTGGAAGTACTGCCTCAGAACAATTAAAGCCCAAGGACCTGTAAAATGCGGGTCGGATCCCCGGGCTGGGTGGAAGCGGGCTCGCCGCTGACTTTTACGTCGGTGGCCAGCTCCTGTCCGCCCACTATAAAATCCAGCCCCTAGTGTTCTTTCCTCTCTGCCCACTGTTCCTGCCTCTGTGCTTAATTAAAGCCTACTTCATTTCCAAAAGTTCCCAATCCTGATGAAAGGTCACCGACCTGAAATGTTAACTCTTTCTTTCTCCACAGATGCTGTCTCACTTGCTGAGTATTTCCAGCATTTTATGATTGTTTCAGTTTCATCATCCACAGTATTTTATCATTGTATTTAAAGTACTTTTGACACATTTTTGACAGATGTACTTTATAAATGCACTTCCAGTGAAGAGAAGAATAATTAACTACTTGCATTTTTTCCAGTCTATTTGATGTGCACCTTTAAGAGAAGGAGTAACTGACAAGATCAACTGATTATTACTAAGGCACATTATCAGCCACAACTAAACTCCAGATACTCTGTAATCTGCTAAACTGAGTTTTGGGAATGCTATAAGGCACAGTGACTGTCAGTTTGTGTCTTTGATAGCACTCTTGCCTCCAAGTCAGGCACTTGTAAGTTCAATCCTACTGCAGGATGACACTTAAGTGTAGTGCTGAGGCAGCACTTGGCTGCCATCGTTTGGATGAGGCATTAAACCATGGTCTCCTATGCCCTCTCAAGCGGATGTAAAAAAATTCTGTGGCATTATTCAAAAAAGAGCAAGGGAGGTTTTCTAATCAATAATTGTCCCTCAACCAATATCACTAAAACAGATTATCTGGTCTGTATCTCACTGTTATTCATGGGACCTGGTATGGGCAAATTGACTGCCACGTTTCTTGCATTGCAATAATGACTACACTTCAATTGGTCGTAATGCATTTTGAGACATCCTGAGGTCAAGAAAGGTGCTACTTAGATGCAAGTGGTTTCTTTCTTCTTGCCTGCCTACAAATATAACAATGGAAAAAGGGACATGGAAAGATACTGAACGCAACTTCCGTCGCTACGTTTAAAAGATGAATAGCATTCTATTCTAAGTTCTGAGGCACAAAAAGCTTTTTTTTATTCTAGAAGTGGGAAGTAATGAACTAGCTTCATTAGCCCGTCCCTTAATAATTGCACATAAACAGCAGCTGAGAAATCTGCAGTACCAGGTTTTATAGGTCCAGTTTGTCTCTGATCTGCACCTGCCACAATTAGTAGAAATAAAAGCAAAATACTGCAGATGCTGGAAATCTGAAATAAAAACAAGAAATGCTGGAACCACTCAGCAGGCCTGGCAGCATCTGTGGAAAGAGAAGCAGGGTTAACGTTTCGGGTCAGTGACCCTTCTTCGGAACGTTAACTCTGCTTCTCCTTCCACAGATGCTGCCAGACCTGCTGAGTGGTTCCAGCATTTCTTGTTACAAATCTGGGTGCAAAGCTGCCTGACATCAATTTGCTTCAAATTTACATTTCTGTGCCCACTTCAGGTGAAAAGCCATATAGAAGTTAGGATACTGTGCTATTCATAAGCAGAATGGGAGTAAAGGATTAGTGCCTATTATTTTCTTTTGCAACCACCTTTTGAGTTATATTTGGAAAAAAAGGCAGAGGAAAATCAGATTTTAAGTCCTTGCTGTTTCTTGGTCATGTTCGGTTATGACTATCGAATATTGTATCTGTGATTAAAACACTTGCTATTTCTCTGAATCTTCCTCCTCCTACAAAGGTACATGACAAGATAACTATGGAAAAAGCTTTGTATAGTCATCTTGTATAGATATGCATGTTTGATTTATGATTCGATGTTTTTGGACCCAGCATCATGTAAGCTTTTTTTCCTTAAAAGCGACACAATTAAATGAATTGCATTTTCACTTTTTTAAAAAAAATCATGGTATTTCAATAAAATGCTCTCATTAATATGTTTTGTACACTATGCACTGAGATATTGGCATTTGTTTCAGACATATCTTGCATTATATGTGCTTCATTATGAATGATGGCATGACTTTCTTCATAGCAATAATTTTATTGATAAGGTGAATTTGAATATATCCCTAAAACTGCTTGCCTTTGTGTAACCATGCCTAAAATTCAAAGATGTGCTGTTTTGATAAGTTCAAGGTGCCTTTTTTATGTATTGTGGAGATAACAACAAAATATGTGCATGTAGGGTAAGGACGTTCTTGGATGATGTGTAAAATGTTGCTCAAATTACTCTCATTCTGTATCCTCTAGCAAGAAATTTAGAAAGCAGGCTACATCTTTTGTGTTTTATGATGATTTACAGAAAGTGCTTTCTGGCTGCTAGAAGATCCACAATATCTGAATTAATATCCCTTACAAAGCATTGCACATCTAAAATATAAGTAAAACATCCTACGTTTTTGAAATGCTTTATAAGAAGGCAGGGAGCACAGTTCCAAAAGCAAAATAATGTCATCCATTTTACATGTAAAGCAGGCATTGTCAACTAAACGATTTCCCTTACTGAAAATATTTGCGGGGCTTATACAGATATAGGACTATATGAACAATCTTGTACTCATAGTCCTGTGCCCAGTGTTACAAGAAATCACTCGTTACAAGGGTAATAATTTTGTTTTCAGATAGCCATGTATAAAAATGGACAGAGGCTTTCAAAGTCACATCATCGCCTTTTTTTTTTAGAATTTTAAGTACACAGAAGAGAGAATACTTATTTGTTGTAAGCTAACCTTACGCAGAGAAATCTCCTTGCGTCAGCATTAAACAGTCATTTGCTTAATCAGCCAAAGAAACTTCAGAAAGCATTTTCTACACTGCCCATAAGGCCTATCGCTGATTGTATAATACACCATGATGTTATTGATGGCTGCAGATCCCTGTACTTCAGGCTGCAAACATAATTAACTATTCTGTCATGAGCTGTGGAATGAACAGCTGTCTGGGTATCCAGAAAGCTTTTTGATATTGGCATCTTGTCACTGATGCTCTGCATTTGGAAATTATTTCATGTCGATTAAAATAATTGTGCTGCAATGACTGTGGTATGAGACACATGACAAACTGAAGAGAAAATTGAACAGCCTTAATTTTTTTTTAAAGAGTAAATGTTCAATATTTCTAGATACAGCAAACTGTCCTTTTAAAGTAAAAAAAAATGGAAAAAAACCTCAAAATAAAATTACTCACACAGTGCTTACATAGCATTTAGATAGCACTCCTCATGCAGGTAAGTTATAGAATGCTTTGCAAGGGAGAGTTGGAAACCAAGTGGAAAGTAATTTAGTTGAGAGTCAGAAGATTTGTTCAAAGATATTAGCAAGTAGAAAGTGAGAAGAAGGTGTGAGGTAGTTTTTGAAAAGTGGTTGATAGATTTTCCAAACAAGAAGTAGTAATCCAGTGTTAGAAGAATGGAGACTTTTAGATACAACTTGGTACTCAAGAAATCTTCCCAGATAGTGAAGTCATGGAAATATTTGAAAATGAGGAAGAGGATGTTGAAAATGATATGTCAAGATTCAGGAAGACAGTGTAGCTTGGTGAGGATGAAAGTGACAGGTTGCGTGGTTTTTTTTAAGATTGGGGACTCATGTCACAAGCTTCTGGATTAGTTGAAGTTTAAGGGAAAGATGTGGGAAAGCTGGCAGAGAGACCTTTTTAAGGAACAGATTCCCATGACAATGAAGGAATAGATGAGGCTTTTGGTAACTGTGATGCTCAAATAAGAGTCAGTCAGTATTCTAAATGTGGCTTAAAGCTTAACTCATGAGTTGAACAGAACAGCAAGGTTGCATACCAAGGTTCAGTGTGATTGGACAGGAAGGGAGGTTGATGGGAGTCACAGCTAGGGCTGTGCAGATCTTGCCAGTGGCTAAATAATATGGTATCAGTATTGTCAATGTAGACTTGTAGTCAACTTCAACATTTTCAGAACTTGAATATCAGATTGGCAGTAAAATAGTATAATAACAGTCCTCCAGGCTTTAATGTTAATGGAGAGATTCAGTTGGGAATCATCCATATAACAATGCTGAGTGGTAGCATGGAGATGATAAATAGCAGGAGACTCAAAATGAAGACCCAGAGCATGGGAGAAATGATTGGGTAAAGGAGGCTGTTTAAAGAAAGAGTAATGGAACCACAAGAAAGTAGCACGTTGATTGTGCATCATGGAGGAGAAGTTATAGCAATATTATTGGTGACTGTGCTGATCTCTATTAGAGACAGATTAGAAAGTAGATTGGAGAAACTTGAACAAGGAATGTTCGATGAGAGAAAGACATGTATAGTTGGCTTCCCACAATACCTTCAAGGAACTTTGAGAGAAATGTCAGGTTAGGAAGGAATGTGAAAAAAATTAGAGGGTGAATCTTAGATTTTGAAGAGAGGGCAATAGGCTTATAAAAGGTGGAAAAGTGGATGAGGAGAGAGATAATATGACCTGCGAATGAGAAGTTGGATAGTCTGAAACTGGTTTTAAAAAAAAAAAGGGTCGAGGAGACATGTGCTAGGCTTTGAGAGATGATGAATTTCATGAAGACTGTAGGGAAGTGAGGAAGACATGAGAAGAGATGATTAGTAATGAAGGCAAAGTTATTGTCTTCCTTGCATTCTAGGATATCCAAGTGATTTTAGAGTAATAAATGGATTTCAGTGTAGAGTGGGAGGAATGTACTGCTTGATCAAAATTTGGTGGTGTATACATAAGTTAGGCAGATAACAAATGTGCTCTAGACTGTAGCTGATGGACTGGAGTCCCTGGAAGTGACTGTTGCGCCACAGGAAACAATAGTGTTTGTATTGAAAGAGGAAGCAAGGCAGTTATTGAGCATATGAAGTGTTGATCAGTATGGGAGGCTGACCATAGAGGTGTTGGGTGTTAAGGGGAAGATATTTATTCCAGACATGGATGCAAGGATAGAGGAGTTGGAGTGGGAGTAATGTCCAAATATGAGGAAGGAGAAGTGATTGTGGCCTTGGAATTGAAGGTGCCTTGTGTGATAACAAGGTTGAGGGGACAGCAATGGACATCTGTCAAATTGTTCTCGTGGAGGCTAATTTTGAAGGTGGTAATTAGGGCAGGAAACTCAAAGCGAATTAAGCTTTCTGGCAATCTGTAGAGAATAGTAAGCACTGTATGACTATTTTGTTTTGCTTATTTTAATATCTTCAAAGTCACCGTTGTATGAAATATCTTACTACAGATAATTTGAAATGCATACTGAATATAAAATATGATAAACATGGTAAATGAATATGCAAATCACAAATATCTACAGGATGTTGGCAGATGTGAAAGAATAAAATGCTATGTTTTTATGATGACTGCAATGCTCCATCCCAGAAAATATGTTTAGTGAGCTGATTTAATGTCAGAACAGTGTCAGAATTTACAGTCTGCTAAAACAGCTCAACAAGCAACTAGTCAGGTGTACAAAATCACTGTGGAAGAAACAAAGGTGTTAAGGAACTGAACACAAAACTCAAGAATGCTAAATGCACGTAATTTATTCAAGGAAGTTCTGACAACATTATTGAAGGAGAATTTTATATTTATCCCCAATAATGCCTTATTTTTCCGCCTCTCCTGAACATTTCACCTTTTAATGGGATGGAATTCCAGAGATAGTCCTTGCCCGGGTTCCCATTCTTCATTGCTGACCCAAAACCCTGCTGCCCATATGCCATCCTGCAAGTTATTGGTTGGGCTTGTTTTCTTCTAGTGATCTGGATTTTTCTTCCAGTGATCTGGGTTGGCTTGATTGAGTGCTCGAGCTGACAATGATGACAGCTTCCCTCTCCATTCAATGTTGTCCCTGTTTCTGTGGTGCTCATGTTTTAAGTTACACACAATTTTAGCAGCTAACCAATAAGAAGTAACCAAAGAAGTAATATTTCATCATCAATTGCACAAAAGGGTTCAAGTACACATTCTTAGGCCATGCAAATGTGAGTAGCAAAACGACAATTAATCACACCTGGATATCCAATTGGCAATATGTGGCCAGTAGCCAACTTATTGGACAACATCAATCTACACAGTTAACCTCTTTGACTTTTATGCAGGCAGAATATATTTTCCTAGTGTTTCCAATTATTGGATAAACTTTCCAAGCTATTAATCAGCACCAACTAGCTATTTAAAATGCAACCTTGGAGTTGAGTGAGTTTCCTCAGACTGTATCGGTCTTCACAGTGGAGGACATTAATAACATGCCAGTCATTGACAAAGAGACGAACGTAGGTGAGGACCTGGAAACAATCATTATTACGGAAGAGGTAGTGTTGGGCAAGCTAATGGAGCTAAGGATTGATAAGTCTCCTGGCCTTGATGGAATGCATCCCAGGGTACTAAAAGAGATGGCGGGAGAAATAGCAGGTGCACTGACGGTAATTTTCCAAAATTCGCTGGACTCTGGGGTAGTCCCAGTTGATTGGAAAACAGCAGATGTGACACCACTGTTTAAAAAGGGAGGTAGACAAAAGATGGGGAATTATAGACTGGTTAGCTTAACCTCTGCAGTGGGGAAGATGCTTGAGTCTATTATCAAGGAAGAAATAGCAGGGCATCTCGATAGAAATTGTCCCGTTGGGCAGACGCAGCATGGGTTCATGAAGGGCAGGTCATGCTTGACAAATCTTTTGGAATTCTATGATGACATTACGAGCAAGGTGGACAATGGGGACCCAGTGGATGTGGTGTACCTAGATTTACAAAAGGCCTTCGACAAGGTGCCGCACAAGAGGCTGCTGCATAAGATAAGGATGCATGGCATCAGGGGTAAAGTATTAGCATGGATAGAGGATTGGTTGACTGACAGGAAGCAGAGAGTGGGGATAAATGAGTGCTATTCTGGTTGGCAATCAGTCACTAGTGGTGTGCCTCAGGGATCGGTGTTGGGACCGCAATTATTTACAATTTATATAGATGATTTGGAGTTGGGGACCACGTGTAGGGTGTCAAAGTTTGCAGATGACACTAAGATGAGTGACAGAGCAAAGTGTGCAGATGACTGTGAAACTTTGCAGAGGAACATAGATACATTGAGTGAGTGGGCAAAGGTCTGGCAGATGGAATACAATGTTAATAAATGTGAAGTCATTCATTTCGGTAGGAGTAACAGGAAAAAGGATTATTACTTGAATGGTAAAAAGTTGCAGCATGCTGCTATGCAGAGGGACCGAGGTGTCCTTGTGCATGAATCACAGAAGGTTGGTCTGCAGGTACAGCAAGTAATTAGGAAGGCAAATGGAATTTTGTCCTTCATTGCTAAAGGGATTGAGTTTAAAAGCAGAGAGGTTATGTTGCAGCTGTATAAGGTACTGGCGAGGCCGCACCTGGAGTACTGTGTGCAGTTTTGGTCTCCTTACTTGAGAAAGGATATACTGGCACTGGAGAGGGTGCAGAGGAGGTTCGCTAGGTTGATTCCGGAGTTGAGGGGGTTGGCTTATGAGGAGAGACTGAATAGATTGGGATTATATTCATTGGAGTTAAGAAGAATGAGGGGGGATCTTATAGAAACATATAAAATCATGAAGGGAATAGATAAGATACAAGTAGAGAGGATGTTTCCACTGGCAGGTGAAGCTAGGACAAGAGGGCATAGCTTCAAGATTAGAGGGAGCAGATTTAGGACTGAATTAAGAAGGAACTTCTTCACCCAGAGGGTTGTTAATCTATGGAATTCCTTGCCCAGTGAAGTCGTTGACGCTTCTTCTGTAAACGTTTTTAAAGCTAAGGTAGATATCTTTTTGAACAATAAAGGAATTAAGGGATACGGTGGGAGCGCGGGTAAGTGGATCTGAGTCCACGAAAAGATCAGCCAGATGGCCTACTCCTGCTCCTAGTTCTTATGAATTTATTGGAATCTGTGGAGTTGTTTTCATTTAACTTTCCAATGTTTTAGTCCATAAGTCCTTAATTCAGGTTTTCTTTGAGTAGCTGATAGATCAATATTAAATTGCTGAAAAGTTCAGAATCCTCAATCTAGATCTTTGAATTTTATTGCAAAAAATTATAGCTCTCATCTTTTGTATGACCTGTTTTACTTGCATTTTCTCCATCGTTTCGATATACTTTTTATGAAATGACAAGCAGAACAGTTCAGTGTTTCAAAGTTCCATACAAGTTTAACATAACTTTGCTGTTTTTCAATTATATCCCTCGAGAAATGATCTTATTAATCTGTGTTGCTACTTTTAGTGATTTGTGTATCTGAACACTGAGATTCCTGTGCTCCTATATCCCTTTTTAAAAAATTTGTTTCATGGGATGTGGGTATTGCCAGCCAGACCAGCATTTATTGCCCATCCCTAATTGCCCTAATTGTGGTGGTGAGCTGCCTTCTTGAACCGCTGCAGTCCATGTTGGGTAGGGACACCCACAGTGCTATTAGGAAGGAAGTTCCAGGATTTTGACCCAGCGACAGTGAAGGAAAGGCGATATAGTTCCAAGTCAGGATGGTATGTGGCTTTGAGGGGAACTTGCAGGTGGTGGTGTTCCCATGCATCTGCTGCCCTTGTCCTTCTAGATGGTAGAGGTCATGGGTTTGGAAGGTGCTGCCTGAGTAGCCTGGATGTGTTGCTGCAGTGCATCTTGTAGATGGTACACACTGCTGCCACTGTGTCGGTAGTGGAGGGAGTGAATGTTTGTGGATGGGGAGCCACTCAAGCGGGCTGCTTTGTCCTGGATGGTTTCGAGCTTGTTGAGTGTTGTTGGAGCTGCACTCATCCAGGCAAGTGGAGAGTATTCCATCACACTCCTGACTTGTGCCTTGTAGATAATGGACAGGCTTTGGGGAGTCAGGAGGTGAGTTACCGGCTACAGGATTCCTAGCCCCTGACCTGCTCTTGTAGCCATGGTATTTACATGGCTACTCCAATTCAGTTTCTGGTCAATGGTAACCCCCAGGATAGTGATAGCGGGGGGATTCAGCAATCGTAATGCGGTTGAATGTTGGGAGATGGTTAGGATCTCTCTTGTTGGAGATGGTCATTGCCTGGCACTTGTGTGGTGCGAATGTTACTTGCCACTTATGAGCCCAAGCCTATATTTTGTCCAGGTCTTGCTGCACCTCTACACGGACTGCTTCAATATCTGAGGAGTCATGAATGGTGATGAACGTTGTGCAATCGTCAGCGAACATCCCCACTTCTGACCTTATGATTGAAGGAAGGTCATTGATGAAGCAGCTGAAGATGGTTGAGCCTGGAACGCTACCCTGAGGAACTCCTGCAGTGAAGTTCTGGAGCTGAGATGATTGACCTCCAACAACCACAACCATCTTCTTTTGCGCTATGTACGATTCCAACCAGCGGAGAATTTTCCCCCTGATTCCCATTGACTTCAGTTTTGCGAGGGGTCCTTGATGCCATACTTGGTCAAATGCTGCCTTGATGTCTAGGGCAGTCACTCTCACCTCACTGCTTGGGTTAAGCCCTTTTGTCCATGTTTGAACCAAGGCTGTAATGAGGTCAGGATCTGAATGGCCCTGGGGGAACCCAAACTGAGCATCACTGAGCAGGTTATTGCTGAGCAAGTGCCACTTGATAGCATTGTCGATGACGCCTTCCATCACTTTGCTGATCGCGAATAGACTGATGGGGCAGTAATTGGCCAGATTGGATTTGTCCTGCTTTTTGTGTACAGGACATACCTGAGAAATTTTCCACATTGCCAGATAGATGCTGGTGTTGTAGCTGTACTGGACCATTTTGGCTAGGGGCGCGGCAAGTTCTGGAGCACAGGTCTTCAGTACTATTGCCAGAATGTTGTCAGGGCCCATATCCAGTGTCTTCAGTCATTTCTTGATATCATGTGGAGTCAATTGAATTGGCTGAAGACTGGAATCTGTGATGCTGGGGACTTCAGGAGGAGGCTGAGATGGATCATCCACTCAGCACCTCTGGCTGAAGATTGTTGCAAATGCTTCAGCCTTATCTTTCGCACTGATGTGCTGGGCTCCCCCATCCTCCTGTTGGCTGTTAATTGTCCACAACCATTCACAACTGGATGTGGCAGGACTGCAGAGCTTAGATCTGATCCATTGGTTGTGGGATCACTCCGCTCTGTCTGTCGCATGCTGCTTATGCTGTTTGGCATGCAAGTAGTCCTGGGTTGTAGCTTCACCAGGTTGACACCTCATTTTGAGGTACGCCTGGTGCTGCTCCTGGCATGCCCTCCTGCACTCTTCATTGAAGCAGTGTTGATCCCCCAGCTTGATGGTAATTTAGACACTTATTTTCCAAGGAATACGTGGCTTTCTTATTCTGCTTCCCAAAATGTGCCGCCTCACTTTTTTATATTGCAGTTTATTTGCCATTTACATGCCCATTCTGCAAGTTTATTAATATCCTATATTTTGTTGGAGTTCTCCTCTGTATTAACTATACCCTTTATGTGATGTCACCTGGAAATTTAGAAATTGTACTTCCTATTCCCAAGTCCAAATCATTTATGTAAGTCGTGAATTACTGTGGTCCCTGTGGAATACCACTTTCCACCTCTTGCCAGTCTGATTTGCTACCGTTAATCCTTACTTTCTTTTCTGTTTTCCATTCAGTAACTTGTCCCATACTCCACATTTTGACCTGAGTTATGAATTAGGTATCCGAAGACCTGCTGAAAATGAAAATGTATTGCGTCTACTTTATTATGATTGTCTACCCTTCTGTTACATCAAACAATTTGATTAGGCTGATGGACCATGATCTTTCATTTTCAAGCTGTTTTTCTATTGTATCTTTGAGTGAGGATTCCATATCTTCCCTACCACTGATGGTAAGATATTTTTAAGTGTCATTGTTTTGTTTTCGGAAAAAAGAGGAGAAATTAAGCTTGCATTAATACACAGGCCTGGATGTTAACGAGTTGGTTAAGTAAGTTGCGTGCAAAAAGTTTTAACTACACAGTGTGCGTTTTTTGCCCTGACAGGTTTCCAGCCAGGAAATCAGCCTGACTGACAGGCGTGGCTTTCAGTCGGGCACCCCAGAGCTGGCCGTAGGGCCAGGACAGTTTAATCCTTGACCCTGGGGGGGAGGGGTGTCCTCCAATTCCTGACACCGAGAATGGGGGGAGGGTGGGGAGGTGAGCATCTAATCCCTGACCCTGGAGGCTATTGGAATCCAATCCTTAACCCCAAGGCCTTTGTATGGTGTGGAGAGCAGAGGAGCGGTACTCCTGCGCCTCCTGGCCCACAAGCAGTGCAGTATTCCTTCTCCCCAAAGCTGCCCACACCTTGCTTCAGCTGCTGTGTTTCCTGAGGCCTTGGAAACCTGGCTGCCCACTGTAAAACTTGCCAAGTAATTTAAATCAAAGGCTGCTAGTCTCATTAACATATTTAAAATGCCTATCCACCTCCTTGGAGCAGGTTGGCTGCCCACCCCTTGTCCTACTTCTGTAAAACTGTAAATCAGGTGGTCAGAGGTAGCTTTCCAATGCGCTCAGAATTTTTCCTGATTTAATCCCAATCCCACATGCTGATCCATGTTAAAATTCCCCCCCTCCCTCCCCCAACATGGAGCCTGCTCAGACAATTGCACTTAGTTGGACAAAGATTAAGGTGGTCCTGGAGATTTAGCAAGGGCTAGGATTGTGAAGAGGATCTGAAAATCCTCTCAGGGTCACTGACCCGAAACGTTAACTCTGCTTCTCTTTCCACAGATGCTGCCAGACCTGCTAAGTGATTCCAGCATTTCTTGTTTTTGTTTCAGATTTCCAGCATCCGCAGTATTTTGCTTTTATTATCTGAAAATCTATTCTGTTCTGTGTCACGCACATGCAAGGAGCAATTATGAATTATAAAAATGAACTGATGAATTAACCTCCCAGAATGGAGACACTTTTGCTTCAAGATAAAATGGAATTAGAGGTCAGGTGACCTCTCTTGTACTGCGAGTATACATAGTGACTGCTGGAGACTGAACCCATTATTGCGTCTGGACCAGCCTTGAGGAAAAGCATCAGTCATGCTAATGGCCCCATTCAATGTTAATGGCTACCTTTTTCAACCAGTTGGACAAACAATGAGCTTTGCAGATATAGAGAGTGGAATTTTATGCTCTCCCCAGCAGTGGGTTTGGGGGTAGGGTGGTGGCTGGGGGAATCCTGCCACCATCCTGTCTCCACTCAATTTAGTCCGGGGCAGGAAAACCTGTGAATGGCCTTCCTGCCCCGCTGCCAGTTGAGGCCCTTAATGGGGTAATTAACCCGTAAAAAAAGTGCCTCTTCCCGCCGCAGCCAAGCATCCGTCCATCTGAAATGCTCCAAAGCTTGACTCCAGTGAACCAGGAGAAAAGGAAAAGCATTCCTGCACAGTTTAAATTTTTCTCTGGGGAAAACAACCAAGGTTTCACAATGAACTCTTTTTTTAAAAAAAAACACCAGACCTAAATGCATGCTATTTTTTAGTCTCTATCTGTTCTTGCATGAGCCTGTGTGTGGGTGAAGTTGAGAATTTTGGGGTTTTTGTTTCAGAAATATTTGTTTCTTTCAACCTACAAGAAAACCTGTCATTTGGCTGTTTATTGATCGTTAAAACATTCAAGGGGTTAAAACATAATTCTAATAAAATAGTGTGTGCTGTCATTTCCTACCTGTTCATAACATCTGCAATGTTATATCCTTGGTCTGATTTATAATATCGGTAAAAGGTTCCTCTTTAAGGATAATTTCCTGTTGCTATTTAGGAAATGAACCACATTTGTGTCTGATTAGATGTTGTAAGTACCTTGTATGTTATGACATGCTACTGCCTCCGAAATCATTACAGTGTGTCTTAAAAGCATCAGTATTTGGTTTGGTGAACTTTGGATACATGTTCAAAGGTTGTGCCTGTGTTATCAGCAATAGATCTATCATACACATGCAGGAATCCAATTTGAACCATTAGAGTAGAAATTAAATGTATTATTGGTCTTTACTTGAAAGGTAGTCGTTTATGCTGTGACAGAGAGTCCCCTTTCCAGTATTAGACCTTTAGAAAGGGTTTTTCTCACTTGGAACAAATGTAGTCATTTTGTAGAAAAAAATTCTGTGTGGTCCACTATGTACAACCTGAAGCTATGCATTCAGAATCTAATCTGGCAAGTTGAATTTTGATCAGTTACTTTCAATGATCATTTGACAAAACTGGTTCTTTGTTTTTTTCAGGAAAATGAACCAATGTTATCCAGTGTCGTTTTCCTGCACAAAATAGAATGTTTGTGTTCATGAGCTCTGTATGACAATAATTCTTGCATTTTTTTCCGAGAAACAAAGCTTACCTGTAATCTTAAAATTAGTGGACCCCTGGGATGAGATTAGATTAGATTTGTTCTTATCCAGTCTTGTTGCTAAAGAGAAAATTGATAACAGAAATCATGTTGGAGAAAACACTGAATGGTATAATTGATATTAAATACAGCTGGAGCTTTTTAAAATTTGTTCCTTGCCATATGGAATATTGATCTTGGGAGAATGTCATCTTTATAGATCTCCACAGGTTTTTGCTATTATTTCCATAATATGCATTCATATCGCACCCTTAATGTGGAATAACACCCCAAGGCTCTTTACATTTGCAAAATTAGGCCGAATCAAGGAAGACATTAGGAGAGGTGATTAAAACCTTGGTGAAAGAGGTTGGTTTTAAGGAAAGCATCTTAAAGGAACAGAGGAATATGGAGAGGCAGGGAGGGAACTCCAGATCTTGGTGCTTAGATAGCTGAAGACATGGCTGTCAGTCGTGGGGCGAAGGGGGTGGGAAATGCACAAGAGGTGGGAGCTGAAAGGTTTTAAGGCTGGAGATGGTTACAGAGATTGGGAGAAATAAGGCAATGAATAGATTTAAAATTATTATTGTTTTTACATTTGTGTTGTTGAGAAACCAGAAGCCAATGTATACTATACAAAGCACTATGAAAAGAACTGGATACTTTTGTATCCAGACACAATATTTTTACATATCCTTATTTTCCAAAGAAACCTTTCAATTCTATTGACCAGTCTAGTCGAAGTGATGCATACATTAGAAGAGTCAGCCCTTCTTGTGCCAATACCTTGGTATCCTTGATAACCTCAAGCCAACGAATCACTTGCACCGAGACATGCCAGGTCACTCATTTACTCCCTAGCTTTCGGCCTAGATATCAAAAGATCTTACAGCAGTCCAGACGAGGCAGGGCATATTTATCAATCCCATAAGAAGTCACTTCCTGGCCTGTGTTCTTGAAGGCTTATCATTTATCTCCGATAAAGAATATTATGTTTGCATCAGCTATCATGATTAAATTAATGTTAACCTCTTTCTTTCTAAGTATTCAGTCTGACTGCTGACTATAAGTACACATATAAAGTCCATATAAAATATATTCAATTCTAGAAAATGAAAGATCCCATTTAATCTCTACTGATATTTCATAACTCCTGTGATTAGTGCTTGTTCAATTTAGTGTATTGTTTCATTGGTGTGATTTTTTTTGCAATGTCTTTATGCACACCAGATGTGGTGTTTTGTCAGTGTTTTTGATCATTAAAGAATTTAGAAATTCTGAACCAAAAAATGATGAAACTGAAAACCCAATCTATTAGTTGCACATTGTGCAGCATAGGGAGCAGTAATTGAGATATTTCAGTTTAACCTGAAAGCTAAAAAACCTGATTTATGATATTTTAATTTTGGTTATATGCTTGTAACCCAGCTCCTATATATTGCTCTTTCAGAATGTGTGGTTAATAATGGGATATTATCGATATAAGATTAGACATAGTTTATGGAATGGCGCAGGGAACATTGAGAATGCCGAATTGTTCTAAGTTGTTAATTTGGATGGACATCCTGGACTTTTCTTCAAAATTTCAGTATTTTCTCCTTGAAATTATCTGAAAATAGTTAACTCTCTAAGGAGATTGAAGCAAATTGGAAGGAGTTACTGATAGTATAAATAGCATATAATTGTTGGAGCAGAGGTGTGATGGGACAAATGACTTTTCTTTCTAGTATTTTGCATTGCTAATTAGATTCATTTTAACTACTATCTGCCATGTTTTGTTTAAAACAAAAGACAAATGACATATTGATTAACATTGAGGTTGGTGCACCAAAGCTGATGGAAATTAAGTACTTCTTCAATAGTGCAGACTGTATATACAGAAATTAATGCTTAAAATTACTAAGCAATTTGGAAGTCCTTGGGTAAGGTTCTAAAAATACTGTGATTGCAATTTTTTAAATCTTTTTTTATTATACTAATGTCACATAAATGTTTAAAAAGATTAGTAAATAGCAAGGTATAAAATTACTTGCCCGTCGATTTCAGTGCAAAATAAATTGACCAATTAAG
Source organism: Heterodontus francisci (assembly GCF_036365525.1). NCBI lineage: Eukaryota > Metazoa > Chordata > Chondrichthyes > Heterodontiformes > Heterodontidae > Heterodontus > Heterodontus francisci. Next base: position 27,076,008 of record NC_090401.1, read on the forward strand.
TGGAGCTTCAGTTGAAATAACTGCTATTGGAAAGGCAATGACAGTAAAAAAAAAAAAGTTTCAGTTAATCAATTAATAGAGTACAAATGCGTATTTGATTAAAATGTAATTGTAGTATTCATAGCTACAAACCATGAAAATATAATTTCATTTGATTCACGACGGTAGTTGGAATTATCATTTGTAATACCAGTTAAACACGATACATCGATGGTTAATATACAGAAAGTAATTTCAATTTAACATTGTTGTAAATAAATAATCACTGAGATCTTATTACTCCATTAGCTAAGTATGTGGTGACAACTACATATATCTAAGTTAGAAATGGGAAAAGTGGCTTGTTGAGCTTAAGTAGTGAAATTGAAGGTCAGATTCAGTCTTGGGTCTACAGAATGTGGCAACTCATGGAACAAAATATGTTGTGGAAGCAAATGAACCAAATGCATATATTTTGGATATAATCTTGAGGTATGAGAATCAGACACATCTTTGTTATAGTTCTTAATTCTGACAACGCAGTGCCTTTTGGAACAAAAAAGGCAAATAAGTAATCCATATCATGAGTTCTAGATATCTTGGAGCACAAGAGTGAGTGCATCCGAAGGATAAGGTTCGAGAAATGTCACAAATTGTGAAGGATAAACTGAAGCCGTTTATTCTGGTGATCTGAATCACAAGGCTAGATGCAAATTTTGAACTCACTCCTTGGTAACTTGTATCCTTTATTGTTGGAAATCCATTTAAATACAATCCAGATATCCGTATCCTTTTATAAAAGGATATCAAGTTAATTTAGTTGGATTTCAGTATTCAAAATTGTCTTGTCTTGTGAGACCACTGAATTTGGTAGTCCTTGATAGGTAGTGACATTCATCGACAGATACTTCCTGAGATATTGAAAAAAGTATGAACTAATTTTAATACTTCTAGTTTACTGGCATATCATAAAGCAAATAAAATTCTTTAGGATGAGAGAGAACAAAAAAAAAGATGTGAAAAATATGCTGATAAAGGAGCATGACTTAATGCAATGGTTTAGCTTCATGTTTCAATTCCAATCGATACTCCAAAAAGTACAAATAAATTGGAAGGAAATTGACAGTGACTGACAGCATTAAGAATTACAAGTCATCTTAGAGGATTTTGTTACTTAGACACTTGAGGAGCAGCTGGAAAATTAAATAAAGGCTGCAGTTATTAAGTGACCATAAAAAATCTGGAGGATTTTTCTTTGTCATTGACGAATGTACAAATAATTGTGCAGGAAAAAAAAGGGAGGTTAAAAGATGGGCTGTTTTACCTCAGCTCTAACTTCATCAAAGACAAATAGAATGCTACTAATCTAGAAAGAAAACACTGAGGTTTTGAAGTGATTTATGACTTTAACCCCTTATAGGGATGAAACCAAATCAGGAGTACATCCCTATAAATCTCCTTTAATTAAGTTCAAACCAGACAAATTCTCAGACACTTATTTATTTGGATCCAAAGCATTGTACTCGCGTTCCCTCAAAGAAAGAAAACCAACAGAGAATATTACATCTTTCAGATAGCCTATTTTTAATATTTATGGCTAAGTCATAAATATCCCAGATATTATAAGGGTCTGAGAAACATAAAGAAACACAGAGAGGGGGTTCTTGTAGTTGTATACACAATACATGAGAATGATTTATTAACTTTTATAGATTTATTACAGAATTTAACATGTAATAAACTTCTTAAGATGATAAGTATATCACAATAGCTAACATTACTGAGAGATGTAACACATATTCTTATTTTTTTTTTATTCATTCATGGGATGTGGGTGTCGCTGGCTAGGCCAGCATTTATTGCCCATCCCTAATTGCCCTTGAGAAGGTAGTGGTGAGCTGCCTTCTTTAACCGCTGCAGTCCATGTGGGGTAGGTACACCCACATGCTGGGAGGAAGGGAGTTCCAGGATTTTGACCCAGCGACAGTGAAGGAACGGCGATATAGTTCCAAGTCAGGATGGTGTGTGACTTGGAGGGGAACTTACAGGTGGAGGTGTTATCATGCATTTGCTGCCCTCTTCTTTCTAGGTGGTAGAAGTCACGGGTTTGGAAGGTGCTGTCCAAGGAGCCTTGGTGCATTGCTGCAGTGCATCTTGTAGATGGTACACGCTGCTGCCACTGTGCGTCAGTGGTGGAGGGAGTGAATGTTTGTAGATGGGATGCCAGTCAAGCAGGCTGCTTTATCCTGGATGGCATCGAGCTTCTTGAGTGTTGTTGGAGCTGCACCCATCCAGGCAAGTGGGCGGTGGGGTGGGGGGAAAGCGAGCAAGCGGCCGGGGGTGGTGGAGAGAACGAGCGGGGGGTGGTGGGGGGGAAGTGGGGAGAAAGCGGTTGGAGAGAGTGGGGGTGGGGGGGAAGCGGAGAGTGAGTGGCTGGAGAGAGCGGACGGAGGGGCGCGGGCGGGAGGGAGAGAGCGGGCAGATTGGGAGGGAGTAGGAGAGTGCACCCACACCCACCGCCATCAAGGTCTTCGGCCGTTCACTCCCCGCTTCCCCGTGTTATGCAATGACGTTATCTGTGCATGCACCAACCAGTCCTGGCAATGCGGAACGCAGCGCATGTGCAGACAGCAGGAGCCCATTTGTGCATGTGCGCAGCTTGGTGCAGTCTGAAGACATTAGCAGCCGGCTGCATTGTCAAGAATAGTTTGAGGCAATATCTGAAGTAGGCTTTTTCTTGTGCTTTGAGCTCGCTGTAGAGTCCTTGATTGTCGGCAGATCTTGCTTTTCATCGTCATAGAATCATAGAATTATACAGCACAGAAACAGGCCCCCTGGCCCATTGTGTCTGTGCTGGCCATCAAGCACCTATCTGTTCTAATCTAAATACTTCTTAAATGTTGTGAGGATTCCTGCCTCTACCACCCCTTCAGGCAGTGTGTTCCAGATTCCAACTACCCTCTGGGTGAAAAGAAATTTCCTCAAATCCCCTCTAAACCTTCTTCCCCTTACCTTAAATATGTGCTCCCTGGTTATTGATCCCACTGCTTAGGGAAAAAGTTTCTTCCTATCTACCCTATCGATGCTCCTCATAATTTTGTATACCTCAATCAGGTCCCCCCTCTGCTCTAAGGAAAACAACCCTAGCCTATCCAGTCTGTCTTCATAGCTGAAATGCTCCAGCCCTGGTGAACCTCCTCTGCACCCTCTCCAGTACAATCACATCCTTCCTATAGTGTGGTGACCAGAACTGTACACAGTACTCCAGCTGTGGCCTAACTAGCGTTTTATACAACTCCGTCATAACCTCCTTGCTGTTATATTCTATGCCTCGGCTAATAAAGGCAAGTATCCCATATGCCTTCCTAACCACCTGATCTACCTGTGCTTCTGCCTTCAGTGAACGGTGGACTAGTACACCAACCTCTGACCCTCCGTACTTCCAAGGGTCCTACCATCCATTGTATATTCCCTTGCTTTGTTTGTCCTCCCAAAATGCAACCCTTCACACTTTTCAGGATTAAATTCCATTTGCCACTGGTCTGCCCATCTGACCAGCCCATCTATATCATCCTGTAATCTAAGGCTTTCCTCCTCACTATTTATGAAACCACCAATTTTCGTGTCATCTGCGAACTTACTGATCATACCTCCTATATTCACATCTAAATCACTAATGTACACTACAAACAGCAAGGGTCCCAGCACCGATCCCTGCGGTACACCACTGGTCACAGGCTTTCGCTCACAAAAACAACCCTCGACCATCACCCTCTGTCTCCTGCCACTAAGCCAATTTTGGATCCAACTTGGCAAATTGCCCTAGATCCCATGGGCTCTTACCTTCTTTACCAAACTCCCATGTGGGACCATATCAAAAGCCTTACAGAAGTCCACATAGACTACATCAACTGCCTTACCCTCATCTACACATCTAGTCACCTCAAAAGATTCAATAAAGTTTGTTAGACACAATCTCCCTCTGACGAAGCCATGCTGACTATCCCTGATTAATCCCTGCCTCTCCAAGTGGAGATTAATCCTGCCCTTCAGAATTTTTTCCAATAGTTTCTCTACCACTGATGTTAGACTCGCTGGCCTGTAATTACCTGGTTTATCCCTGCTACCCTTATTGAATAATGGTACCATATTCACTGTCCTCCAGTCCTCTGGTACCCCTCTGGTCACAGGAGAGGATTTGAAAATTTGTGTCAGAGCCCCTGCTATCTCCTCCCTCGTCTCTCATAACAGCCTGGGTTACATCGCATCTGGGCTTGGGGATTTATCCACTTTTAAGCCCATTCAAACAGCTAATACTTCCTCCCTTTCATTACTAATATGTTCAAGTATATCACAATCCCCCTCCCTGATCTCTACACCTACATTGTCCTTCTCCATAGTGAACACAGATGAAAAGTAATCATTTAAAACCTCACCTATGTCCTTTGGTTCCGCACAGACTGCCACTCTGGTCCCTAATTTGGGGCCCAGTATTCTTCTTGAACTTTGTTCACTGCAGGAGACTTTTCTCTCTTGGGGTTCATGTGGCTTCCATGGGTTTTGAAGATCCATGAGAAAGAGATGGGAGCAGACAAGAGAGGCTGTGGCAAGCTAGCTAGGAGAGGTCTTTTCAATCCTGGAGCAAACGGCTTTCTGCCCAAAATCTTTGCAAAAATTCAAAAAACTCAGGTTGCCTAGCCGGTTAGTCATGTGACTAGCTTGTTTGACCATGTCCGTTTGTGTATTCAGCCATCTTAGCAGTCAGCCTGGAATGCGAGCTCCCCCACCTTCAGCGTCTGGTGATCAAAAGTCCATTGTGGGTTGAATGTCAGTGAATGGCTTCTTTGTCCTTCCAAACACTGCCTGTTAATATGCAAATGTCCTTTCCTGCCACTGCTGATCTGTTCAACAAGTCCTCTCTGAACTGCAGTTACAGTTTAAAATCAATGCTCATGACAAACCTTGTTCTTGGCAGGCGGGGGACGAGCATGACACCTTGTAGGTCCTTTCTGGTTCCTGCGCTTCTCAAAGTGGGGAATAAAGGGCAGTGTGGTAACTGACAACCTATTTCTCAATCCAGTAGTAATGCAGCCTCGAAGGCATCCCGTCTGTTTTTTTGTGTGCTACTTGATGCCTTTCAATGCAATATGATTGAGACTTCAATCAAACAGTCAGGTTCTGATGTTTAAAAAGGCTTACAAGCCACAATTTTGAAAGGTATCCTGCTTCTGATATTTTTGGTCTCTTTCTACTGATTTCCATTGTTTGTATCTTCTTATTACCACTTATAGTAACCCACATTGCACAGTGTAGTCTGTCACACAGTATTACTTCCACTCATTGTGGCTAGCCTGTCAGTTACTGTGTCCTCATAGCACCACCTATAAGTATAATTTCAATGAAAATCTTCTGACAGAATGATTTCAATACACAATAAATCTACTGTGCATTTGCATACAAAAGGTAAGTGGGATGTTGGATAATGTCCTCGACAGGGTCGGAGAAAGATATTTTCTGTAATTTTTCTTTCATTGAATTGGCTTAGGGTTTCTTGTTTTTTTTTGCATGTTCCAGGATAGTATGTAGCCACAGGTGAGTGAGGAGCATTGAAGGTCATGTTGCTTCGTTGCAACACGGCTGAATGGGACAGACACAATGGACCAGCAGCGTTTTTCTGTCTGTCTTTGTACAGGTTCACAAAGCATAGTTTGCACTGATTCAGAAAGCAAAACATGCAACAGCTAACATAAGTTAGGTTTTAAGGCAAAACTCACCTCTCTATGCCACGGTAAACATATTACTGTCCAGCTGGTGTGCTGCAGTGCAGTGACAACTGCACAAATAGTCCTCTATTGCTTGGAGATAAATAGTCAGATACAAACTGAAGTGTAATTTTGTGTTTTGCTATTGCTTTACAATACCTATGTACTGCATTTTAATTTTGACAGATTGATTCTTTTACGCATTAAATGTCATATCCCACCCATGTTTATCACCAGTGGAGATGTCATTTTTAGTATTTATCTTATGATAAATGGAATTTGGAGCAATGCATGGATGAATATTCCATTTATATTGAAGTCTCTGAACATGATGCTGTTGCATCTTAAAGTACAGGATTGGCTTTATCAAATTTGATCTGGTCAGACAAGGTGTTAAATAGAACAATTATAATTTTCCAACAAGAATATGAAGGGGTGGTTTGGTGCAATCTGGTGTTTGTAGAGTGGAATTGGCAGAGACTTAGAAGCAAATGAAAATGTGTGAGAAATAGTGTTCTGGTGCTTGACACACCACTAACTTGAAGACAGAGGCGGCGGCGGCTGGCGGACCTGGGTGGAAGCTGATCCGGAGCGGGAGGTGTAAAAGAGAGCGCGGGGCTCGAGGTCCTCACTTACCTGAAGACAGGAGCTGCGGCGGCTGGCGGACCTGCTCTCTCTGTCAGTGCCGCTGAGACTCGAAAAAAACTTAGTGACATCATGGGAAATCTGCAAGATGATTGGTTGGGTGAGCAGCAGCTGGCAGTGCATTTAACTAGCTTAAAAAAGGGAAAGTTTTTTTGTTGTTGAAAAAACCTCTTGTGATAAGGTGAGTACAACTAAAGTTTTTTTTCAATTCAGTGTAACTTATTAAGGACTTTAGATGGAAATGGGTAGAACAAGGCGCCAAGTGTAATGAGTATTTTTTTATTAAGGGAGTAACTAATTAATCTAAGGGTAAGTCATGGCAGGAGAGCTCAGCCCTTTGATATGCTCCTTCTGCGCTATGTGGGAAATCAGGGATGCTTCCAGTGTCCCTGATGACCATGTGTGGAGGAAGTGTATCCGTCTGCAGCTACTGGCTACGCACATTACGGAGCTGGAGCTGCAGGTGGTTTCACTGCGGAGCATCTGCGATGCTGAGAACATCGTGGATAGCACGTTTAGCGAGGTGGTCACACCGCAGGCAATGGCTGCACAGGCAGAAAAATGATGGGTGACCACCAGGTGGAGTAGTAGGCGCAAGCAGGTAGTGCAGGAGTCCCCTGTGGCCATCCCCCTCTCAAACAGATATACCGCTTTGGATACTGTTGGAGGTGAGGTGTGGTGGAATGACCTCCCAGGGGAAAGCAGCAACAGCCAAGTTCATGGCACCACAGAGGGCTCTGCTGCACAGCAGGGAAGGAAAAGGGGTGGAAGTGCTATAGTGATAGGGGATTCTATCATAACGGGTGCAGATGGGCGTTTCTGTGGCCACAAACGAGACTCTAGGATGGTATGTTGTCTCCCTGGTGCTGGGGTCAAGGATGTCACGGAGCGGCTGCAGGACATTCTGAAGGGGGAGTGTGAGCAGTCAGAGTTCGTGATACACATTGGTACCAACAACATAGGTAGAAAGAGGGATGAGGTCCTGCAAAAAGTATTTAGAGAGTGAGGTAGCATATTAAAAAGCAGGACCTCAAAAGGTTGTAATCCCTGGATTACTCCCTGTGCCACATGCTAGCGAGTATAGGAATAGGAGGATAGAACAGATGAATGCGTGGCTGAGGAGATGGTGCAGGAGGGAGGGATTTAGGTTCCTGGATCACTGGGTCTGTTTCTGTCAAAGGTGGGACCTGTACAAATTGGATGGGTTGCACCTGAACCGGAACGGGACCAACATCCTTGCTGGGAGGTTTGCTAGTGCTGTTTTGTGGGTGGGGGGGGTGGTGGGGGGGTGGTTTTAAACTAATTTAGCAGGGGGGTGGAATACAGAGTGAAGGTACAGTAGAGGTGAGGCACAGCCAAATATAGAAGAGAAACTGAATCAGTCTGGAAGGCAGAGCAAATATAGACCTGTTAAAGCACAAGTGAAAAATGCAAGGTTGGATTGCATATACTTTAATTCAAGGAGTCTTACTAATAAGGCAGATAGATTTAGGGCATTGATTAGCACATGGGATTATGATATTGCTATCACAGAGACATGGCTGAGGGAGGGGCAGGACTGGCAACTCAATATTCCAGGGTATAGAATCTTCAGGCATGATAGGGGAGGGGATAAAAGAGGAGGTGGTATTGCACTGTTGATCAAGGAGTCAATTACTGCAGTAAGGAGGGATGATATCTTTGAAGGTTCCTCAAATGAGGCCATATGATAGAACGTAAAAACAAAAAGGGGGCAATCACTTGGCTGGGAGTGTACTACAGGCCTCCAAACAGTCAGGGAAAGATAGAGGAACAGATATGTAGGCAAATCTCAGAGAAGTGTAAAAATAATAGGCTAATGATAGTAGGGGATTTCAACTTACCTAATATCAACTGGGATAGTCTTAGTGCAAAAGGCTTAAAGGGGGAGGAATTCTTAAAATGTGTGCAGGAGAGTTTTTTGAGCCAGTACATAGAAAGTCCTACAAGGGAAGGGGCAGTACTGGACCTAATCCTAGGGAATGAAGCTGGACAAGTGGTAGAAGTATCAGTGGGGGAGCATTTCAGGGAAAGTGACCATAACTCTAAGATTTAAGGTAGTTGTGGAAAAGGACAAAGATGGGTCAGAACTCAAGGTACTGAATTGGGGGAAGGCCGATTTCAATTTGATAAAACAGGATCTGGCCAAAGTGGACTGGGAGCAGCTACTTGTAGAAAGTCTACATCAGGCCAGTGGGAGTAATTCCAAGAGGAAATAGTGAGGGTTCAGAGCCAATATGTACCCGTTAAGGTGAAGAATAGGACCATCAAGTCCAGGGAACCCTGGATGTCAAGGGATATAGAGTATTGGATCAGGAAAAAAAAAAGGAGGCTTATGGCAGATTCGGAGCACTGAAAACAGCGGAGGCATTCGAGGAGTATAGAAAGTGTAGGGGGGTGCTTAAAAAAAATAATTAGGAGTGAAGAGGGGACATGAAAAAACATTGGCAGTCAATATAAAGGAAAATCGTAAGGCATTTTCGAAGTATATTAAGGGCAAGTGAATAATCAGGGAAAGAGTAGGGCCCATTAGGGACCAAAGTGGCAATCTGTGTGGAGCCAGAGGACATAGGTGAGGTTTTACATGATTACTTTTCATTTGTTTTCACTGTGGGGAACGATGTAGGTGCAGAGATCAGGGAGGGGGATTACGATATGCTTGAACATATTAACATTGAAAGGGAGGAAGTATTAGATGTTTTAGCGGGCTTAAAAGTGGATAAATCCTCAGGCCCAGATGAGATGTATCCCAGGCTTTTATGTGAGGCAAGGGAGGTGATAGGGGCTCTGACACAAATTTTCAGATCCTCTCTGGCCACGGGATAGGTGCCAGAGGACTGGAGGACAGCGAAGTGGTACCATTATTCAAGAAGGATAGCAGTGATGGACCTGGTAATTACAGGCCAGTGAGTCTAACATTAGTGGTAGGGAAGCTATTGGAAAAGATTCTGAGGGACAGGATTAATCTCCACTTGGAGAGGCAGGGAATAATCAGGGATTGTCAGCATAGCTTTGTCAGGGGGAGATCGTGTGTAACGAACTTGATTGAATTTTTCACGGAGGTGACTAGATGTGTAGATGAGGGTAAAGCAGTTGATGTAGTCTACATGAACTTCAGTAAGGCTTTTGATAAGGTCCCGCATGGAAGATTGGTTAAGAAGGTAAGAGCCCAAGGGATGCAGAGCAGTTTGGCAAACTAGATCCAAAATTGGCTTGGTGGCAGGAAACAGAGGGTGATGGTCAAGGGTTGTTTTTGCAAGTGGAAGCCTGTGGTTAGTGGTGTACCACAGGGATCGGTGCTGGGACCCTTGCTGTTTGTAGTGTATGTTAATGATTTAGATGTGAATCTAGGAGGTATGATAAGTAAGTTCGCAGATGATACGAAAATTGGTGGTGTCGTAAATAGTGAGGAGGAAAGCCTTAGATTACAGGACGATATAGATGGGCTGGTAAGATGGGCGGAGCTGTGACAAATGGAATTTAATCCTGAGAAGTGTGAGGTGATGCATTTTGGGAGGACTAACAAGGCAAGGGAATATACAATGGATGGTAGGACCCTAGGAAGTACAGAGGGACAGAGGGATCTTGATGTACTTGTCCATAGATCACTGAAGGCAGAAGCACTGTGTACAGTTCTGGTCGCCACACTATAGGAAGGATGTGATTGCACTGGAGGGGGTGCAGAGGAAATTCACCAGGATGTTGCCTGGACTGGAGCATTTCAGCTATGAAGAGAGACTGAAAAGGCTAGGGTTGTTTTCCTTCGAACAGAGAAAGCTGAGGGGGGACATGATTGAGGTATACAAATTATGAGGGGCATTGATAGGTTAGATAGGAAGAAACTTTTTCCCTTAGTGGACAGGTCAATAACCAGGGAGCATAGATTTAAGGCAAGGGGCAGGAGGTTTAGAGGGGATTTGAGGAAAAACATTTTCACCCAGACGGTGGTTGGAGTCTGGAATACACTGCCTGAAGTGGTAGTAGAGGCAGAAACCCTCACAACATTTAAGAAGTATTTAGATGAGCACTTGAAACGCCATAGCATACAAGGCTACAGGCCAAGTGCTGGAAAATGGGACTAGAATAGTTAGGTGCTTGATGGCCCGCACAGACACGATGAGCTAAAGGGCCTGTTTCTGTGCTGTATAACTCTATGACTCTATGATTGTCGAGTTGAAATTGAAGGGAAATAAAATGACCATAGAGGACTGGAGTTAAACCTTGCCTTCAGTATATGTAAGATGACTCCCTCTAACTGCAATCACAGTGCATAACACCATCTTGGCTTCCTCAGCCTCTGTATGGCATTCGACAAGGTCGAGCACACTCTCTTCTATTGCCTTTCCTCCCTTACCCAACTTTGTGGGACTGCCCTTGTGGGGATCCACTCTGGTCTTTCCTACTCTAGCCATTTTTTTGACCCAGCTTTTACTCATCCTAACTCAAGAACTATTTTTCATCATGTGTTGCTTTGTTTAAAGAAAAAGCTGCTTCAATGCCTGGGGAGGTTTTCTGCTTCAAGACAATATATAAATACAAGTTGTTGCTCCTGCTCTGTTGGGCAATTCTGTGTGCCTTTAATGACAAGAATTATACTAGTTGCTGGTAAAATTTCTGCTTTGATTAAATATATATTATGGCTGAAAAAATTCTGTTCTGTAGTGCCGCTGGTATGGCGCTGTGGAAGTCCAGAACTATGCTTCTCATCACGTTCAATTCTTCGCTATATTTTTTAATTCCAAGAGGCATATCAAAGGGATAATTTCAAGTTATATCTGCTCATTAGAATATTCGGTTCTTTTGCATTGTTACAGTAAATAGTGGCAATTTCATGCTTTTAGCTTCATTGCTATTTATCTCAGCAGATTCATTGGACCACTTCTGGCCATTTCCAGCGTGGTCTGTGTGGCACACCATGATTGTAAGGGCGCTAGTGTGGGTGGACAATGTGTGCATTGAGGTGATATCAAACAGCATCTAAAGCTGAAATAAAAACAAGAAATGCTGGAAATACTCAGCAGGTCTGGCAGCATCTGTGGAGAGAGAAACAGAGTTAATGTTTCAGGTCAGTGACCTTTCATCAGAATTTAAAGTTGATTTGGCACACAAACTGTCAGCTCGAAATTTGTTCAGCTGCATGAGGGACCCACCCCCTGCCCCCACAAGTGCTTTTAAAAAGCATCAGCATAGGACTTCCAGATGAGGTGCTTTTTACTTCCTGTTGCTGCTGCTGCAGAGTGAGCGAAAGTTCTGCGTTCGGTGTTGAAAGAGTTTGGAAAAATTTTTGGATTCATGAGGGAATGGCGATGAACTTTGAGGTCAGGGAGTTTGGAAGGCCTATCAGGAGAAAGCCTGTTGACACTAATGGGGGCTATAGTTGTTGTTTCTCTTGGGCTGCAACACAACAGGGACATGGAGCGCAAGCAATAGTGAGGGGAAGCTGTGCGCAGAGGGAGGAGGAGGGCTCTCCATAGAAGGCTGTACCCACTCAGGATATACAGAAAGTACTTCATTTACTTTCACCTATGCCAGGTCGAGTGTCTGAGATATTAACATTTCACCAAGGAGGTGGTCACTGAACTGCACTGCTTCCTCCATCTGGATATAGAGCCGCACTGACAGTGACCATGAAGATCACCAGGGCCTTCAATTTCTAGCCCAGTGGCTCCTTCTAGTTGTGAACAGGTAATGCTGCCAACATCGCTCTGTTTACTGTGCATCGCTACATCAGGGAGGTAACAGAGGTCCTGTATGCCAACAGAGGGGCTTCATAATCTTCTCTCTTAGCAGAGAGAATCTGGAGAAGCAAGCACTTGGCTTTGCCAGGCTAGCAGGATTCCCAATGGTGCAGGGTGCCATTGACTGCCCGCATGTTCTCTCTGGGCCCCACATATCAACGAGGCAGTGTAATGTAACAACAAGGGCTACTACTCCATGAATGTAGAGTTGGTCTATGACCATGCACAAAACATCAAGTTAGTGAATGTCTGTTCTCCTGGCAGCAACTACAGTGCTTTCATCCTGCACCAGTCAGCCACACCGATCATCTTTGTATCACCCCAAGGAACCAGAGGCTAGCTGCTTGGTGACGATGCCGAGAAGGCTCATGACTCCCCTCAGCAACTGACCATGCATGAACAGTGTACCTATAACGGGAGCCATGCTGCCACCAGAAAAGTTGTGCAGCAAAGCATCGTCATTCTGAAACAATGACCGGAATTTTACGTCCCGCCTGGGAGCAGCACAAGCCACCTCTGCTGGCACACCACCCACTCCCCACTGTCCTCTTGATCGACTCCCACCAGCCTCACTGGGGCCTAGCTAATTGTCCCTGGCGAGGCCTGATCCCCACTTAACTGTTCCGAGGGCGACATCCATGCTGCTCCTCTGTCTGAGTGCCGTTCCAGCAATGGCCACTGCTCGTGGTGGCGCTGGTGGCATTGAAGAGCTCTTGGCCCTCTGGTTGGCAGCTGTTGGAGGTGGGATCTTCTGCCTCAGAGCAGCGGGAGTCCTGACTGAGGCCAATTAAGGCCCAGGGCCACGTAAAATTGCTGTGTGGCTTCCTGGTCTGGCAGAGGCAGGCTCGCCCCTGACGTTTCAACCTGGGGGTGGGGCCACCTCTGCTACATAACATTCCGGCCAAGAGTTCCACTGCCTGGACTACTCAGGGAGCTGTCCAGACTTGTCAGAGCGTGTCTCCAAATTCATGGTGGTTTACTGCTCCCTCCACATGAGGGGAAAATCCTTGGCCCCAGGCCTTTGGAGGGCACCTCCAGAATAGGAGCAAGGGAGAAGGTATCTAGGATCCCTTCACTTCTGTCCTTTTGTGCCAAGCTGGAGCCGGACTGCTCCAAGCTCCTTAACAGTGACAGCAGGCTCTATGGCAGGCAATCTACGTTCTCCTGTACGTCCTCATCTGAGTCCTCTGCAGCAGAACTAGTCTGTGACCTCACCCTCCAGTAAGTTGGCACTTGTGCTACCTTTGCCCCCACCCCAGCTGCTGCCAACGAGTGCCTGGTGACTCACCACATACTGATTCTGAACCTATACTGTCCTCTAATGTAAGTGCAGTTCCAGGATCTGAGCTGGTGGCGACGAGTGTCAGACCCAGGACAGCTGCCCTTGGAAGTGGGCACAGAGGTGGGGGGAGCCAACAAAATGGTAGGGGGTGCCGTTCCCGACGTTGCACAGGCCCCTTGCCAATTTGTGCAGATGGGGAAGTTTGAGGACGATCTTTTCGTCCCAGACCAATTGAGGCCCTTAAGTGGCCAATTAATCCCTTGTCTGCCGTTGCTCACTCCTTTCATGGTGAGACTGGCCAGGCAGCAAATCGCACGTATATGAAAGCATAAATTCAGAAGGCGAAGGGTGGGGGTGAGGGAAGATGGGTGGGGTGAAAGCAATAGGTCCGTGATCACACCTTCAACAAATTGCACTTCATGTCAGATAGCAGGATGAGGGTGAAGTTACATTTGAGAAGGTCCATACAGCAGGAACATACCGTCATCCTGATGTTCTCACTGGTGTTGGATGCAATGGCCTCAGTCACTGTTGTCCCAATAATTCACAGCACCATCTCCTCCAGAGGGCTTAGGAGATGCAGGCGTGACTGTTTCCCACCGGTTTTCTGCTGCTCCCTGTGGTTATGTGTGACCTTGCTCTGCAAGAGAAAGAAAAGGATGTCACTGTGTTCATTGCACTGTGTTTGGGTGATGCGCTTGCCATAGCTGAATAACTGGAGGTATGGAGAAGTGCGAGAGGTGTGTGTGAAGCTGGCAGCATTGCTACGTGAGGTGAGCTTGAGCATCTGAATGTTAGGCAAGAATCCTGATTGCTAGATATTGCTGATGGGAGTGTGGTGCCTTGAGCGGTGTGATAAGTAGGCGTTGCGGTGGGTGCGAGATGGCATTTGAAGCTGCATTCAGTGGCTTTCACCACTCATGTGAGATCCTTGAACTTTTTCTGTTACTGCAGCCAGGTTGTCTGAGCTAGACTCTGGGAATTGACCTCACTGGCTATGAGTTCTCATTCACTTTGCAGGGCATGCCTTGATGGCCTCCAGGCCGTCTGTGGAAATATGGCCTCTGTCCTCCTTTTAACCTCCTTTTAAGGCTTTCAGAGCAGCATCAGAGAACCTGGGAGCCCTCTCTCTGGCCTAATGAACCGTTACCATTCTCTTTCCATCAAAGATTTTTTGTTACTGTTCCACCAGCTGCTGCATGTCCCCTAAAAGAGGGACAAGCCACCTTTACAATGTGCAGGCTATCTCATGCTAGCCACGCCCACACCTGGGTCCCCTGATGAGTGTGCAACCAGTCAGCAGCGTGTTTACACTGGGCTGCATTCTACAATCATGTTGATGAGCAGGCAGTATGACGTTTGTGTGCCGCTTACCTCAACTGAACAGAGCATGGGGTGGTCGTGTATTACAATCCTCGTGCCTGTTAACAGGGCAAATCAAAAGTTTTCCTCCTTTATTTCCTCTCTAGTGATAACCACTCTGACTTCTTCCTGTTCTGGTTGTGAAGGCAATGATTAGAGCTTTCTGGATAGTATTAATTTTGAGACATTTTGAAAACTTACTTATGTTTCATCATAGTTTAATCCATGTTCTTTTTTTATGCCTGACTTCTCCCTGCAATGAATACCTTCAGTTCCAATAATAGTGCCAGCCTAATGCTACAATTTTTCAGTTAGTATTTTGAATGAATTTGTTGTATCTGTATCAATAGGCAAGCTGAAAAAATATTTCCTCATGAATTGTTTTCCACTCTGCAACACTAGAACACTAATGTTAGGCAGATTCAATCCCTCAGGCCAGCTGGGTTCCCAACCCAGCTGCCACATTACGAACAGATGTCCAACAAATGCCAGGAAGGAAAATTAATGAATGAATGTCCAGAGGAAAGGATAGCCCTTACTTTACTACATCGGAAGAAGCTGCATTTGAAATTGAACCCTAGAATAATGCAGAAACTTAAGAATTCATGTTTAAGCACTTCATTATCACACAAAGTTGTTCTACCTAATAAAGGGCTAAATATGAATTGTTAACTTTCTGCATTATGCTGGTGTTCAATTCCAAATGCACCTTATACTTACCCACCCACCCAATTTGAGATATTCATTCCATCCCCAAATCTACCTTTGTGTTGTTTCAGAGTGTTAATTAAGACGCTTGGCCAAAATGTGCTTGAAAGCACTAGGTAAGCTCTTCGGGAGTGAAGCTGAACTTCGCTAAGGTGCAAAATGGATGATAGAAGGTCAGCTGCCCACTTAGCATCCTGCCAGATTTTGCTATTTGCTGAAATCAATTTCATTCCCTTCGTACTTTTCAGTTTAGGACATTGATGCACTGAATCTCCCATCTGTAAAGCTTTTGTACAGCTGTCTCAAAATTGACCATTCTGATCTCAAGCCTAAAATTAAAACACCATTGACTAAATGTAAACAGCTAGAAAAACTTGCCTGCCTAACTTCTGAAAAGATTTTGTGGATGACCCAGGATTTCTGTGATGTGCAGGTAAAAATACAGTGTACAATATTCTGAATTATTAATTCAGAAATAAAAGCCTAGATAAAATTGTCGAAACCACTTTACAACATCCTATATCAAACTGAGTTCTAAATATGCTACTGTCACTGAAATTAAACCTGCTATGGATTGGTGATTTTAATACATTGATGACTTAAAAAGGCAGTTAGGGAATATCTTGGCATGTTCGTGTTAGGAAATCTGAGACAGTAAGAAGAAACAGGAAGTAGAATTCTGGGATTGGGTCACCTAATCTTTGTCTGGAGACCAATAGAAAATCACTGCTGTTTATTAAGGATTGAGAGGTGCTTGGTGGAGGGATTGGAAAAATTCTTTTATCCAATGAATAAACATGAGCATATGGCTGCTAATTGTATCAGTAATGCTGCCGAGAAGACTTTAGTATCATACTTAATGACTGGAGAAGACCAATTATATCAAGTTCATTGGGTGAGATACAGTTGTGTTCTAAATTTCTTTCAAATTTATTTTGCTTTATTTGAGAGGAGAAAGAGGCATTTGGAAGGTATTTTGACTGATGGCTTAATCATTCAGTTTGTTACCAAAAGAGATCATTAGTAGCTCAAAAGCTTGTTGTTTGGTCACCTCCTTGGTTGAGGAATATTGTGTGACAATGAGGGAGACAAAGAAAGATGGAAAATGCATTTTTTGGACAGTTCCTTGGTGGTAATATTATTTTGATGTGAATATTCACCCATTTTATTCTTAAGTCCATCTCTCTCCTGTCACTGGAAGTTGGAGGACTTTGTGGCGATGTCAATATACCCCCGAGACATGAAATAACAGCTTGTTGTGCAATTTCTTTAGACAACTTTGAATACTACTAAAGTATGGAAGGATGTCACAGTTTTGGTGGCATATATTTGTGCCAAATGTATAACTTCTGCCTTGATTGTTGAAAACTTTGAGGATTCCAACCAGATGAGGAATATCATCCTTAAGTATTTCCCTTTAAAACGTCCACAAGTAGTATTGTTTGGGATTCAATATGAACTTGAATATGAATAAATTGCCAGATCCTGGAGATAGTACTATGTTTCCAGAAAATGAAATAAGTTGAAGTATGCAAGGTGAAATTTATTGGTTTCAATGGTACGCTCATAATTTGATTGCTGTGGAAGAGTTTGTCTTTTGTGATGATGCCCTTCTCAAGCCAGGTTCAGATTCCATTCTTGCTGAATGTTTCTTTGAGTGCTTTATTGTCGGAGAAGAGAACGGGCTGAAATAAACAAGAAAATCTTCAATGTTTCCGGTATCCTTTTTCAATGTGATCAGAGGTAGGATTTTCGGAGGCTGATGGGGGCAGGAATTGAGGCAGGCAGTGTAAAATTTCACACCGATGGGTGGCGTACAGATTTGCAGATACCATCCCATCCCACCACCCCCCCCCCCCGACCCATTTTTGGGAAGGCCGGATTGGGCTACCTGCCTGCAAGCGGTGGGTAGCTTGTTCAGTTAATTAAAAGGCCAATCAAGGCCATTGATCAGATGCCGATTTGAATTTTCTAGTCAGCCTGTTGGACCCCACAACATCGAGAGCATGGCAACATTTGATGCCAACGTCAGGTCTCAACCCAAAATGGAAAATCTTGCCCTAGAGGCACTGAACAGTGTCACCTCTGACTTGGAGTATGATATTCTGTTTTAACAAGCTACCCGCCAGTTTCCAATGGGTATCCATTCCGCACCTGGATCTGTTCTGCACCGGATCCACCCTTCCTGAAAATGGCTCGGGCGGGTTGGGGCTGGCAAACCAGCACGCTGACCAGTAGCACAAAATTACATGCCTGCCCGCCTCAGTCTCAGCCCCATCAGCCTCCAAAAGTCCTGCCCCACATTTCTACCAACCCTTTCTTGGGCAAAGAACATTTCTATTTCAAATGGATCTCTATACAGCATGTAACAGACAGCAGCCCTTGATGTTAGGATGACCAATAATAGTGTTTAAAGTTCAAGAACCTTATTCCTCAGTTGCATTTAGCGAAATGTAGGTACTTGATGTGTACACATAGGGCAGGATTTTGGCCCTGATATGGAGGCGGGAATTGAGGAGGGCTGGTGTGTAATTTTGCGCTGTCAACTGCACGTGCCAGTTTCCCAGCATCATCCCACTGCTGAGCCATTTTCCTGGAGGCCAGATTGGGGATGGGACAGCTACCCACCCGCAAGTGCCAGGTAGCTTGTTAAGCTAATTAAGAGGCCAAATAAGGCCAATGATCAGAGGCTGACTGAAATTTTTCAGTCATCCTGCAGTCACCCCCTGTGACTTCGGGAGCATGGTAGCTGCCCGGATGCAGCCTTCCGGTGGCAGACTGGGGGTTCAGTGCTCCAGGAAGACTTTGAGGACCCCTGCCTACCTAGCCACAGCTATGAACATAGGCTGCCCTGTGGAGGAGCTTCCCATCCACAATGTGGGTCTGGTAGCTGTGGCCATTTTTAATTACAAATTTTTAAAAAATTGCTGAGACTGTGCCTCGAGATGGAGGTGTCCTCTTTCTCCCTTACCTACAATGGCAGGCTGCAGCTCTTTCTGTGCCTCCTATTGGGCCTCCATCTTCGAGAACCCGCCTGCCATTCACTGGCCACTGCACGCACAGTCCATGCCGGGTGATTGCTCCCTGCACAGTGCAGGGTCAGGACCCACTGTTCACCCTAGAGGTATCTTGAGGTGCCCTTCTGTTACGGTTCAATCTTTCAAAATGAATTTGTTCAATCAAATGGCCTGATAATTTCCAAAAATCTACTGCATCCCTTATGATTTGAAATTTTGCATCATTCACATTCTTCCCTAACAATTCATCCTAAATTTGGTAAAGTTTGTAGTTAAATTTATGCAAGCATTCCACTACTTCAGATAAGCAGCAGAAAACATCATCAACGTGGTTAAATTATACAATTAAAATAATCCATATGTGTCGCGTAACACACACATAAAACAAAAATACCAGTGGGGTGGAGGGTACACTTTGGACCCTTTTTTCTAAGTGAAGTTATGATTCAGGTTTGCACCCAAACTCACCTGCATAATCACAAACTTAAAATCTTCCGGGAACCAGTGCAATGGAGCAGTGTAATTGAACCTTAGAACAGAATTGTTCTGTTTAACCTGCATTTAAAAAAAATGCATGTATTTAAGAGTGGGAACCTGGTGAGTGCCTGGTCCAGCACCAGTGACTAACCTGACTTTAAATAATTGCCAATGACTTAAAATAAAAACTGGAAAACCATTTACTAGTTTTATTGATGTGCTCTGGTCAGTTTTTTAATATTTATAAACGTACCTTCTTAGCACCAGTGCGCCAAAAAGCAAACGAGCTTAATTTGAAAGGCATCCTCAGACAGGTGTAATCAGCAGAAAGTCACTAAAATGAAAGCAAAATACTGCAGATGCTGGAAATCTGAAATCAAACCAAAAAATGCTGGAAAAACTCAGGTGGGGCAGCATCTGTAGAGAGAGAAGCAAAGTTAACGTTTCAGGTCAGCCACAGGCCTCGACGCCTGGAAGGGCTGACCCCATATTGCCGACGGTGGTGAGGCCTTGTGGCAGCCCCCCGCCACTCGGCGAGTCAAAAATATGCGAATCAATGAATTAAATACTTACCCATTCCCGCCGTCCGTTCCGGTGCCATATTGGTGGCAGCGGTCAGCACTGCCGTGCCTTGGGATCACCGTTCAGAGATCCGATGCAGGACACTGGGGGGAGGGGGGAAACAGGTAAGTGTTACAGTGTGGGTGCGGGAAAAACTATTCTGATTGGTGGAGGGGATGGTGGGAAGGGTTGAAGGTAAAATTACTGAACTTTGTGGGGGGGATGATCAGGTACACAAGGTAAGTATTTTGGGGGGGGTTGAGAGGGCAAGGCGTGAACTAATTAGATATTAGGGGGGTGAGTTGGGAGAGCGGATAAAAACCTTTCTTTAACTTTTGGCATTAAATCTAAAGTGCATATTCCTTAAAAACTTTAAATTAACTGTAAAGGCTGGAAGCCCATTTACAAATGGCGTCAATGCCTGCGTAGTGGTGCCAGATGCTGTTGCCAGGGACAGACTGCCCACCCCCTGCACGTCATCGTGGGAGGGGGGGGGGGGGGGTTGGGCGGGGAGGGTGGTCTGCCCCAGCCTTGTAAATGAGCCGCCACATTTAATATCACAAGATATGACAAGTGGAGTGCCACAGGGATTAGTACTGGGATCTCAACTGTTTACGATTTATATCAGTTGGCTGGATTTTACTGAGCCTCCTACGTCAGGCTCTGTGGCTGGGGGAGGTGCTGGATGATCATTCCAGCAGAGGCTCACCACGGAGCAGGTGCCAGGAGGGCCCAGCCCAATCCTTCAGATAGCGGTGAGGATCCATGGCAGCCGTCTTTCACCCCTGCACCCCCCCAGCCGCAGCTAGGCAATGGGAAAAGCATTTCAATATTTAAATCAATAAAATGAGTTCATTTAAATATACTTAACGGTAATCTTCCAGACCTGCTGCAATTTTTAGCATGGCAGCTGACACTCCTGTGCCTTCAATTCTCCATCTGGGGAAAACAGACGAGACATTGGTTGTGTGGGGGGAGTTAAGATTTTCAGTCCAGTGGTGGGGGGGGGTGGGGGTGTCAAGCAAACGTAATGGGTGTAGGGGATGTTGGGAAGGGATGAACTTTAAACTTTGTGCAGTTTGCAGGGGAGGGGGTGCTCTTATTTTAAAGGTGTTTTGGGGGGGGGGGGGAGGGCAAATAGTTAATGTAATTGTTATTTGGTGGGGGGTGGGTGATAAGATTTGGGGCGTGTATCTTAAAAAATTTAAATATGCCAGCAGGGTTGGCTGCCCTTTAAAAATGGCACCTGCGCACAGGCAGCTGACTGCATTGCTGGCATTGGACAGCCTGCTCCCTCCATGTGGTTGGTGGGGGGACCGCCCCGGCTACTTAAATGAGCCACCGCATGGGAGTTTACGACAGCTCTGCGGCCCCAGGCTATTAAAATCCAGCCCAATGACTTGGATGACGGGGCCGAATGTATGGTTGCTAAATTTGCTGATGACACAAAGATAGGTAGGAAAGTAAGTTGCGAAGAGGACATAGAGTCTGCAAAGGGATATAGATAGGTTAAGTGAGTGGGCAAAAATTTGGCAAATGGAGTATAATGTGGGAAAATGTGAACTCATCCACTTTGTCAGGAAGAATAGGTAAGCAGCATGGAGAGAGATTGCAGAACTGCGAGGTACAGAGGGAACTAGGTGTCCTGGTACACGAATCACAAAAAAGTTGACATGCTGATACAGCATGTGATTAAGAAAGCAAATGGAATGTTGTTGTTTATTGCAAGGGGAATGGAATATTAAAGTAGGGATGTTTTGCTACAGTTGTATAGGGTATTGATGGTACCACATCTGGAGTACTGTGTACAGTTTTGGTCACCTTATTTAAGAAAGGAAATAAATGCATTTGAGGCAGTTCAGAGAAGGTTCACTCGACTGATACCTGGGATGGGGTGGGGGGGGGGGGGGGGGTTATATTATGAAGAACGTTTGGACAGGTTTGGCCTGAATCCATTGGAGTTTAGAAGAATGAGAGGTGATCTTATTGAAACATATAAGCACCTGAGGGGACTTGATGGGGTGGTTGCCGAAAGGATGTTTCACTTTGTGGGAGAGACTGGAACTAAGGAGCACAGTTTAAAAATAAGGGGTTTCCCTTTTAAGATGGAGATGAGGAGAATTTTTTCTCTTAGAGGACTGAGAGTCTTTGGAACCCTGTTCCCCAGAGAGTGGTGGAGCGCGGGTCATTGAATATTTCTAAGGCAGGGGTAGATAAGTTCTTGACTAGCAAGGGAGTCCAGAGGTTTCGGGGGTAGGTGGGAAAGTGGAGGTGAGGCTACAATCAGATCAGCCATGGTCTTATTAAATGGCGGTGCAGGCTTGAAGGGGCAGAAAGGCCTACTCTTGCTCCTAATTCAAATGTTCATATATTTGTATAGCAGCCAGGTGCTTCAAATCATGACACCAATCGGAAATCTTATTCTTGACTTATGTCAAACCTTGAAAAATGCATTCTCAAAGTTACAGGAACCACAGTTTCACACAGCTTCACAGTAAACATTTGAATTGAATGGCAATCTAACATTATATTTTCACACTTTGAAATTAGCTATTTCATGTAATTTCACTTCCTTTCTGAAGCAAGGAAATGCCAGTAACCTTTTAAACTCTTCTTTGGAGAAAAACACTGCTCTCATTTTCTTTTCACGTACATTTCACGTACTAAAACAGCAGAAATGTCACAAATGTTTACCCCTTGTTGAGTTTTCAGGATTGTACTGTGAATACAACAGGGATAATCTGATGCAGGTAAGAGGGAGGCAGTGCATCCACCTTCCTAAACAAATAGTTTCGCTCCACATCAGATTTGTGTACATTAATTGGGAGGTAATTTCTTCTATCGATGATGGACAACATGCAGCACTTTTTAGTTAGATACATGAACCTTGGATCCTCATATATGAGGGACACAGCCTGTAATTTAGTTGAGTTAGCACGCAAGATCAAATTAAATATACCAATAAGCATTGTTCCACCTAATGTATTAACTTTGTATACACGCTATCCATCCTTCTTTTCATGTGGCTCTGAGCTATAATACTGCGTCTATTATAGGGCTGCAGGGCCTTGACTCTAGTCCTGCTCATTTTGGATTTGCCATAACAATTATCTTGTTAAAACTTGAAAAATATTTTGCTCCCAAGGCACACATTACACCGAGGATGGAGCGTCCATAAACATTTTATGAGAACGCATAGGCGCACAGGAGCAAGCAATTAAATGAGTTTTATGCGACTCTAGATTGTCATTGTTGACTGTGGCTCATATATAGTATTCTTAAAAAGAAATGTTAGACTGCCATAAAAGAAAGCTTAAAACACAAAAAAAAACTTATGTTGTGTGAGAGAACCCTTTTTATTTTCTAATAAAACCTCTTGGTCAGATTACAGTAATCTTTATTTTTTGAGATATGGCTATTTCATATTTAGACAATGATGACATCAGTTGGAAAGCTCAAAAACAAAAACAAAAACTTTCTTCAACCACCACCTAACCCATCCCAAAATTCTAAATTGACAAACTCAAAACAGGCTTCAAAAAATAAAAATGGTAAGTCGCAGTATGTTATAAAGTATAACGGTTGGTTGCATGTTCAAGGCTGTAGGACACTCTTGGATTTTAATGGTGTTTTAAAATGGCTTCATGAAATTCTTGAAATCCAATGATTCATTTAATAGCCTTGAAATAAATCACAGTCAAGTAGATTCTCAAACGTTATGTGATGTGTATAATGTGGTATCTTTATTCCAGTAAGCGGAGTAGAAGATTCCATGCAAAGTGCCTCCGAAATGACAAAACCTGAGGGTCCATTTTCATTTCCTTTTTGTATTTAATTTTTAAAAAATCCATGGGCTGAATTTTACCAGCCCCTCAATGCCATGGGTTGCGGCGGGGGGGGGGGGGGGGGGGCTTGTAAAATTCAGCAGGGAGAGGCCTGCCTCGACCCCGATGTCGAGAAGGGCCCATCACATATTATCGGCAGCGAGGGGACCTTGGTGCGACCCACCCCACCCCACTCCACTCCACTCCACTCCACTGCCTGGCGGCGCGACCTTCATCTAAATATTCAAACGAACAATAATGAGGTTTAAATTAACTTACCTGCAGGCGGCGGCCGTCCCACGCCGATTTTACGACCGTCAAAAGCAGCTCGGAACTGGGGTTCTGAGGCGAGAACCTGGTGGGGAGGGTGGAGGGGTAAAATTTTCACAGAGGGAGGGGTGAGGAATGGGGAAAACAATTTTTTATTGGCTGTGGGGATGGTAGGAAGGGGTTGAAGGTCAAAGGAAACAAATTCCAGGGCGAAAGTTTAGGATATTAATAAAAGTTTATTATGGGGGAGAAGGCAATTAATGTACAGATTACCTATTGCGGGGTGGGAGAGATGATTTCGAGTTGAAATAACATTTTATTTTTATTCCCTGGAGATCGGGACCTTTAAATTTTTAAATGTGACTGGAAGGCTTGAAGCCCTTTAAAAATGGCGCCGGCGCCTGCGCAGTGGCGCCAGACGCCTTTGCCAGGGATGCAGCGGCCGCCCCCTCTCCATCAGCGGGGGTGGTTGCTCCACCCCTTTATTGAAATCAACCCCCCGCGTAATTTCGCGGGGGCGATGCGGCGGCACTTCCGCGGCAGCGGCGCGCTAATAAAGTCCAGCTTTCTGCGAATAACAGTAACAAATTAATTCAAAAGACTTTACATTTGTTGCTGTGAAAGACAAAGAAGTTAAATGGAGAAAAGCGTAGTTTTACACCCTGATTGTAAGTAATATTTTAAAAAGCTACAACATGCTCCATTGAACAGGTTAAATTAAACTTGAATTAAGTAAAATTACTTCCCTGCCAGTCAACGTTTTTCATAGCTCTGTGCACTACTTATCTCAACTGGTATTTTTGCCTTAGAATTGCTAATCTTGCAATTTTACAATCTGCCAACTCAAAAAATAAAAAGCTCAAGTTAAATAATTTTCCATTTCGAGCCAGAGCTGCCATTTAAAATATGGACGCAATGAATAAATTCCAACTGTTTACATTTTCCCATTGACAATGTCACATCATCCCCTAGCAGCACCTGTCACATTGGCAAATGATGTTTCTCTCCTTGGCAGAGGAGATTCCATTTACTAAAATTGACACCCGTCAGATTTTCCCTAAATTTGTACATTACTCCACAGCAAATAAAAACCTAATTTTCTCAAAACTTAATTTAATTTTCTGTTGCTGCATTTGACAATATTTATTCCATTGGCAACAGTTTTGAGATCAATGTATGGAAACCACTTGAGTCCAGATATTTGATACCTGCAACCTGCTTACAATTTAATTGGATCGGTTCACTCAGCAGCTCTGATTACTGTTTCCCCCAACAGGAACAAAACCTATTAGCTGGGCACTGGCACCATCCATTGACATTGGATGACTGTTTTATAGTGCTTTGCACTGCTGTTTCAGGGTGTCTTTAGATTTTTGGCAAAACTATGGATAGCTGGAGACTTGCACCCAAAGAACCTGGAATTTGAAAGAATTACCTTATTTTTTGTAAATCTATGCAATATTTATTTGTTGCACATATTATCATTTTAATTGTTCATTTGTCTTCTGGTTTCAACTTGCTTCTGTAAATCAGACAGTTGCGTTCTTCTCTTCTGGTTTCTCAGTCTCATCAGGAATATTTCAAATGTTGTGCTCTGTCAAAATCTGTGAATTGTGGCATGCCAACTGCAGCATGTCTATCAATTGCATGATGGCATATCTGTAGAGAATGCGAGAGATGATGATAAAACTGAGATGCTATTTTCATAATCATAACTTATTGCTAAAACACTTAAAAAAAAATGCAGATCTTTTTATTCTGATTTTATTTAAAGATCTCCTGCATTATAATTAAGAGCTACCTGCTAGATTGCTGATTCCTGGTATCTTAAGTATGCATTTGATGTTTATGCTATTTTAAAATTTATACACTGAATAATTATAAAAACTGATTTTATATCCCTTTTCCAAAAGTAAATGTGCAGGTCCTCGCTCCAATATAATGTATCCATTTTCAACGATCTAGCAGTTCAAGCTCTTAATTACAATGCAGGACATCTTCAAACAGGATTATAATAAAATGGGGTTGATTTTTTTTCAATTGAATGTTTTAGCAATGATGAGTTCTGATTATGAAAATTGTATCTTCGTTTTAACATTGATACAAATCTAATCGATCAGAAGGTCCGGAGTATGTCATTCAGTGCCCTTGACTCTGTTCTGCCATTCAATTTGGATCAGGGCTGATCTGTGCCTCAACTCCATTTATCCACCTTTGTTCAATTCCTCGACACTCTACCGAACAAAAAATTATTGATCTCAGTCTTGAAAATTTCAATTGATCCAGCATCCACAGCTTTTGGGGGAGTGAGTTCCACATTCACAATACCCTTTGTGTGAAATAATGCTTCCTGATTTCTCTTCTAAATGGCCGAGCTCTAATTTTAAGATGATACACCCTCGTTCTGGATTCCCCACAACAGAGGAAATAGTTTCTACCAACTCGCTATAAAGTCCCTTTATCATTTTAAACATCTCAATTGGATCACCTTCAAAATTAAAGGAAATACAAGCCAAGAATATGCAACCCTCCTCATGGTAAATCTGTGCTGTAGTCCTTCCAAAGCCAATTTATCTTTACTGCCCAAAACGGAATGCTGTCCTCCAGGTACGGTCTGAACAAAGCTCTGTACAATTGAAGCATAACTGCCTCATTTTTGAATACCAAACCACTTGTGATAAAGCCCAACGTTTCGTTAGCCATTTTGCTTACTTTTTGTACCAGTGCATAAGCTCCCTGTGGTTTGTGTGCATGGACACCGAAATCTCTTACTTCTCCCCAGTTCCGAGGCCGGATTTTTACCTTCATAAATCGGGCGTCCTCCGAGCCAGCTGAGCCAAAAGATGGCAGGCGATGACATCAGGTGGGGTCCATGACGTCACAACGCTCAACCCCCACCTTACACAGGTTGGACGGTGGGCGAGATGGAGGCGCTGTTCTCCGTCCATTTTACAACATTTTAGGGCCAATTGAACTATTTTAAAATCCAATTGACAGCTATTTTACGTCGGCTGTCATATTTTGAATCTGGCAAAAGAGTTGAAGGGTGAGTCGAGAACCCAACAGCTTTACAAGAGCGGCAACCAGTGTATCTGTGAAGGCGTTGGAGGTACTGAATTTTTTATTAATCTATGTTAGATTTGTGCATTGTTTGCAAGGTCGGGGCTGTTATTGCTGGCTCACCAGGGTTCACCTGAGTGAGTGAAACTCCTGGTAGGGCCACAGCATCACTGATTTATTCAGTGTAGGGGAGTGGGGTTGTGAGTGCCTGACCTTGCAGCAGGCAGCAAATAGCTGTCCTCATTCCAACTCGGGGAAACAGCAGCCATGGAAATTGTCCACTGTGGAGGCAGCTCGTCCAGTGAGGAAGAGAACGCCACAAGGAGGGACAGGATGACAAGTGGCCAGGGAAATCAGCAACCTGCTGGCCAAGTGCAGCCTGGTAATAGGGGAGGGGCAGCAGGACTCATACTGCACTGGGAGCAACCACCTATGAGGAGACGAGTCTACCCAGTAGGCAGGATGTACCGCCAGCGGTTGAGCTTTCTGCAGATGTAAGAACTCCAGTGCCGAAGAAGACTGCACCTGTCCCGAGAGACTGTCACATCTCTATGAGACACTGGCAGCGGAAGTCGCTTCCAGCTGCATGGGTGGCCATCCAGTGCTGGTCGCACTAAAAGTAATAGTCGCTCTGAATCTCTAGGCATCAGGCTCCTTGCAGGCTTCCACAGGAGACATGCGCGGAATCTCACAGTCATCAGCGCAGCACTGCATCAAGGTGGTAATTGATGCCATATTCAAGCAGGCCAACCAGTTCATCAAGTTCCAGACAGACTCCGCCAGTCAGGCCAAGAGAGCCAGAGACTTCGGTGCCATTGCTGGTTTCCCCATGGTCCAAGGCGTAATTGATTGCACTCATGTGGCCATTAGAGCACCTGCAGGTCAGTCGGGGGCCTTCGTTGATTGAAGGCTGCGTTTGCTCACAATGCTGCCACTAGGTGGTGCTGCATTGGCACAGAGAACAAAGAACAGTACAGCACAGGAACAGGCCATTCGGCCCTCCAAGCCTGCGTCGATCTTGATGCCTGCCTAAACTAAAACCTTCTGCACTTCCTGGGCCCATATCCCTCTACTCCCTTCCTATTCATATATTTGTCAAGATATCTCTTAAACGTCGCTATCGTATCTGCTTCCACCTCCTCCCCTGGCAGCAAGTTCCAGGCACTCACCACTCTCTGTGTAAAAAAATTGCCTCGCACATCCCCTCTAAACTTTGCCCCTCACACCTTAAACCTATGTCCCCTAGTAACTGACTCTTCCACCCTGGGAAAAAGCTTCTGACTATCCACTCTGTCCATGCCGCTCATAACTTTGTAAACCTCTATCATGTCGCCCCTCCACCTCCGTTGTTCCAGTGAAAACAATCCGAGTTTTTCCAACCTCTCCTCATAGCTAATGCCCTCTCACCAGGCAACATCCTGGTAAACCTCCTCTGTACCCTCTCCAAAGCCTCCACGTCCTTCTGGTAGTGTGGCGACCAGAATTGCACACAATATTCTAAGTGTGGCCTAACTAAGGTTCTGTACAGCTGCAACATGACTTGCCAATTTTTATACTCTATGCCCCAACCGATGAAGGCAAGCATGCCGTATGCCTTCTTGACTACCTTATCCACCTGCGTTTCCACTTTCAGTGACCTGTGGACCTGTACGCCCAGATCTCTCTGCCTGTCAATACTCCTAAGGGTTCTACCATTTACTGTATACCTCCCACCTGCATTAGATCTTCCAAAATGCATTACCTCACATTTGTCCGGATTAAACTCCATCTGCCATTTCTCCGCCCAAGTCTTCAACCGATCTATATCCTGCTGTATCCTCTGACAATCCTCATCATTATCCGCAACTCCACCGACCTTTGTGTCATCCGCAAACGTACTAATCAGACCAGCTGCATTTTCCTCCAAATCATTTATATATACTCCAAACAGCAAAGGTCCCAGCACTGATCCCTGCGGAACACCACAAGTCACATCCCTCCATTCAGAAAAACACCCATCCAATGATACCCTCTGTCTTCAATGACCGAGCCAGTTCTGTATCCATCTTGCCAGCTCACCTCTGATCCCGTGTGACTTCACCTTTAGCACCAGTCTGCCATGCGGGACCTTGTCAAAGGCTTTACTAAAGTCCATATAGACAACATCCACCGCCCTTCCCTCATCAATCATCTTCGTCACTTCCTCAAAAAACTCAATCAAATTAGTAAGACACGACCTCCCCTTCACAAAACTATGCTGTCTCTCGCTAATAAGTTCGTTTGTTTCCAAATGGGAGTAAATCCTGTCCTGAAGAATCCTCTCTAATAGTTTCCCTACCACTGACGTAAGGCTCACCGGCCTATAATTTCCTGGATTATCCTTGCCACCCTTCTTAAACAAAGGAACAACATTGGCTATTCTCCAGTCCTCTGGGACCTCACCTGTAGCCAATGAGGATGCAAAGATTTCTGTCAAGGCCCCAGCAATTTCTTCCCTTGCCTCCCTCAGTATTCTGGGGTAGATCCCATCAGGCCCTAGGGACTTATCTACCTTAATGCTTTGCAAGACACCCAACACCACCTCCTTTTTGATAATGAGATGACTGAGACTATCTGCACTCCCTTCCCTAGGCTCATCATCCACCAAGTCCTTTTGCTTGGTGAATACTGATGCAAAGTACTCATTTAGCACCTCGCCCATTTCCTCTGGCTTCACACATAGATTCCCATCTCTGTCCTTGAGTGGGCCAACCCTTTCCCTGGTTACCCTCTTACTCTTTATATGTGTATAAAAAGCCTTGGGATTTTTCTTAATCCTGTTTGCCAATGACTTTTCATGACCCCTTTTAGCCCTCCTAACTCCTTGCTTAAGTTCCCTCCTACTGTCTTTATATTCCTCAAGTGCTTCATCTGTTCCTAGCCTTCCAGCCCTTACAAATGCTTCCTTTTTCTTTTTGACGAGGCTCACAATATCCCGTGTTATCCAAGCTTCCCGAAACTTGCCAAACTTGTCTTTCTTCCTCACAGGAACATGCTGGTCCTGGATTCTAATCAGCTGACGTTTGAAAGACTCCCACACGTCAGATGTTGATTTACCCTCAAACAGCCGCCCCCAATCTAAATTCTTCAGTTCCTGCCTAGTATTGTTATAATTAGCCTTCCCCCAATTTAGCACCTTCACCCGAGGGCTACTCTTATCCTTATCCACAAGGACCTTAAAGCTTATGGAATTATGGTCACTGCTCCCGAAATGCGCAAATGCAGCCTGTGCCACTAAAACGTCACAGTCTGCGACGTCAGGCAGCTGCCAGGATTAAAGATGGCACTGCTCAAATAATCACGTGATGGCATCCTAAACACATGGCAGCACACAATGGCCAGGGGGGGTGGGGGGAGCGAGCGGGCCGGGAAGGGGAGGGGAGGAAGCGAGCGGGCTGGTGGGGGAGGGAGCGGGTGGGTGGGTGAGCCGCAGTCGGGGGTGGGGGGGAGGCGGCGGTGAGTGCACGGGCCTGGGGGGGTGGTGCAGTGAGTAAGCAGGCGGGCGGCAGAGGGAAGGAGGAGAGCGCAGCCGCCACCAGCATGCTCTTTGGCTGCGTTCTCCCCGCACCCGCTCTCCACCCGCTCCACACCCACACCCACTCTCTACCCGCTCCCCAGACCCCCTCTCCCCCCACCATCTGCCCGCGTTACGCGATGATGTCATCTGCGCATGCGCCAACCAATCTTGGCACTGCGGAACGCAACGCATGCGCAGAGGGTAGGGACCAATCTGTGCATGTGTGCAGATTGGCGCAGTTGGATGATGTAAGCTGCGGGCTGCGTTGTCAGTAAACACTTTGTTGATTGAAAGGGGTTTCACTCAATGAATGTGCAACTTGTCTGTGACCTCAGTAAAAGTATATTGCAGGTGTGTAATCATTATCCAGGAAGCAGTCATGACGCATTCATTCTCGGGAACTCCCAGGTACCAGCAATATTCAGCTCCCCCACCCCACTGCAAGTGCCTGCAAGGATGGATACTTGGCGACAGGGGTTACCCACTGAAGACATGGCTGATGACACTGGTGAGGAACCGACAGAATGAAGCAGAGGAACAGTACAATGCGAGTCATGCGACCACCAGAGTCACCATAGAACAGACCATAGGTCTTCTGAAAATGAGATTTAGGTATCTGGATTGCTCAGGTGGTGCCCTGCAGTATTCACTAGCAAGGGTGTCTCGCATTGTTGTCTCCTGCTGCACCTTACATAAGCTGGTGCTGCAGAGGGGGAGGCCCTGGAGGATGAGGACATTGTTCAGCACGAGCCTTCCTCAGACGGGGCTGGTGAAAGGGTTGAGGAGGAGGAGCAGGGGGCGCAGCCACCTGAACGGTGGGGGGAGGGAGCTGGAGGTGTGCAGGAGTTGAGTGCATGGGAGGCTCGAACCCTCAGGCGTTCCTCCTGAATGGAGGCTCATCACCCGGCGATTGACATGTCAGTCTGAAATGAGGCATTCACATCAACTTGAAGCGCAAAAGCACTCACCTGCATTTGGAAATCTCAGCTGCAGTGGTCCACCTTTCCCTCAAACACAACAAGGCCCAAATGTGTCACCTTCCCAAGTCTCCATCTCATGCAGGACAACAGGATTGCCTAAAACATCATCATTGACTTGAGACAGAGGGAAATGCCAAGTGAGGAATCTAATAGATTTTGTGTGAAGTATAACAACAAATAAACATTTTCAAATTGCACCAGTGACCCCTCAGTGCAGTTATAGTGATTTGCTGACATGTTTGCGAGTGCTCACGTGTGTGGATGACCCCTCATCGCCAGCCACGGCAGAGGCAGATGGCTGTTCAGGATGCCCCGTGACTTTGGTTGACCTTGGCGGGCGCCCTCTGCCTGCGCAAGGCCGTGAGGGCCCCAGCATGTTGAGGTGACACTGAGCAGTCTCAGGACTACCCTCTGACACCCTGGGATTCTGAGGTGCTGATGTCACTGGCAGAGAGGACAAGGAGCCACTGTACGCATCAGGAGCGCCCTGAGAGGAGCCCTCGGATGCATTCTGCTGTTGCTTCTGTGCCCTCGGCTCAATTGGGCTCCCTGCTGACCTCAGAGGGATGAGCAGCTTCCGGATGACGCAGGAGCCTCATTGACAGCTCTCTAAGGCTTTGCTCCATAGAGCTCACTTTCTCTGTGATGTTCTGCAGGGCCTACAGGATCGGCCCCTCCACTGCAGCCTCCAATCTATCAATGGAGAAGCCAGATGCACAGAGGACAGGGACTGTGCGTTACTCATGGCCTGGATGGAGATCTCCAAAGTCCGAGCCAGAGCACGCATTATGTTTGGTAACTCCGCAAGATCTCCACGCACCTCACGCTGCACCTGCAGCATCTCCCATCGAATGATGTGCCGCGGAGATGCTACCTGGCCTCTGCTATGCTTCACCTGCAGGAAAATGGAATGATCAGGTGTGATCAGCCCTCTTGACTGAAGGGTATGCCATTGACTGCAGTGTGGCCACATGTGTGTGACTTTGAACTTGCGAGCAACCTTCATTGCTTGAGTCAATTCAACACCACTTCCCCCGCCCCCCCCCAACCACACTCTAAAGAACTCAGCCTCCTGGCCATGTGCTCTGGCCTCACCATTGGATACTAAGCATCCCCCGTTCTCCCCAGTAAGCAGCAATGCCTCCTCCTTCACACTGGTGAGAATTGCGAGGTTGGCCACGCCGCCACTGCTCCGGGGCCCCCCTCGGCCATTCTGTTCACTATTCTTTGGAAACACATGGCAATTAGTTTAGTTCCTTGACTTGAAGGAGCACCCACTCACCCCTTGTGCTGCATGCTGCATCGAGAACCAATGCCATTGAAGTGCACAGTTGGCACACCTCTGGACCATTGTGCGTTTCAGATGTGCCCAGTATATGCCCCACAACAGGGCTGCAGCCATCACTGCAGATGGATGGCTTCGACTTTGCAGCATCAACACCCGGTGACCCTCCCACGTTAGTTCAAAGCTGCGATGATGGCAAAATGCCCCTTACCCTGGCAGAGCGCAGAAGGTAATTGACCCACTGAAGCCATGTCCTCTTCACAATCCCACGGCTGCTGAATTCCTCCACAACTTCCAACCATGCCTTCTTAGTGACCTGGGGAGGCCTCCTCCTTCTGTCTGCTGGGAAGAGGACCTCTCCCGCCTTGTCTTAACCTGGAGGAGGACATGCAGAGAGTCTTCGGAGAACCTGGGTGCCATCTGGTTTCTTTGCTGTGCCATTGCCTCGAACGGGTTCTGGTCCTGTGATGTCTCTGGTAGATTAATGTTTAATGGATGGGTCGCCCCTTTAATTCCTATTACACTCCTTTCTCCCTCAGCAGTTCTATTCCTTCTGCTCAGATGCAGCTCCTCCCAATGTCCTCCTTGATGCAGGTAGCCCTCTCAGAGCCACTGAGGATGCTGAAAGCCCTTTAAATGGCTTTCAGGTCCTTCTTTTGGCTCGAGCCCTGCCCCTGTTGACAATTTCCCTCCCCCCAGCGCGCGCCCTTTTTGGACATTAATACGCCGCCGAGCCGCTAATTCGTCAGTTAACGTGCTATCGGGGCGGCAGCTAGGTAGGGAGCCGGAGTGACTTCGGCACCCGCTTCCGCCTCCCGGACTGCGGAGCTGCCGAGAGAGGTAAAATTCCAAACCTAGTCTCTCACCATTAAGTAATTCATCCAGTTTCTCTTTCTTAGATGCAAAGTGGATGACCTCAAATCTTACATAGTTTGTTCATTCACTTAGTTTGTTTATGGCCCTTTGCAACTTCCTGCTCCCATTCACACAGCTTACTGCATGCCACTTTACATGGTGTCATCTGCAGATTTGGATTATATGCCTCTTTTCTTTCACCCAAATCATTAATATGTGTGGTGAAAAACTGAGGCCCCTTGCAGTACTGGTCAATGTATTTCTCACCCCTGAGAATTTAAATTTAAAACCTTGTGACTTTCCTTTTTTGGTCTCTAACTTCATATTAAGTTCAATCGTATTATGGTCACTATTTGAAACAAGCTTACTTACTGGCAAGAATTGCAGAGATTGGAAGATAAGAGCCTGTAAAATGCATGCACATGTATATCCCAATGAGTCATGATACATAGTGATCACTAACAATTTATCGAACCACAGGCCAGCAGTATCACACTGATTTTGTAGCACTCTAAAGTTCTACTGCGTGTCTAGCAAACATCTGTCACATAGCAATCAACATACATATACATTTGAACAAATCTGGCTGCTCTCCTAGACTAATTACTAGATGTGTTTAATGGGATCATGTTGATTTAAAGTTGTTTCATTTTGAGAGTTCTTCCAAAAATTAACACCAACATCCCTACTGAACCGTCTTTATTGGGGTTTTCTTTGTCCATTCATAGGATGTGAGTGCCACTGAAAAGGTGAGCATTTATTGCCCATCCCTAATTGCCCTTGAGAAGGTGCTGGTAAGTTGCCGCCTTGAACCGCTGCAGTCCATGTGGTGAAGTTACTCCCACAGTGCTATTGGTAGGAGTTCCAAGATTTTGCCCTGTGGTGATACATTTCCACATCAGAACGGTGTGTGACTTGGATAGGAGTTGGAGGTGGTGGTGTGCCCATGTGCCTGCTGCCCTTGTCCTTCAAGGTGGTAGAGGTCGCTGGTTTGGAAGGTGTTGTTGAAGAAACCTTGGTGCGTTGCTGCAGTGCACCATGTAGATGTTACATACTGCAGCTGTGCTGTGCCAGTGGTGGAGGATGTGAATGTTTAAGGTATTGGATGAGATGCCAATCAAGTGGCTGCTTTGTCCTGAATGGTGTTGAACTTCTTAAGTGTTGTTGGAGCTGTACCCATCCAGGCAAGTGGAGAGTATTTCATCACACTCCTGACTTGTGCCTTGTAGATGGTAGACAGGCTTTGAGATTCAGGTGTTGAGTTGCTTGCTGCTGAATACCCAGCCTCTGACTTGCTCTTTTAGCCACAGTATTTATGTGACTGGTCCAGTTCAGTTTCTGGTCAATGATGATCCCAGGGTGTAGATGATGGGGTTTCAGTGATAGTAATGCTGTTAAATGTCAAGGAGCGATAGTTAAATTCTCTCATTGGAGTTGGTCATTGCCTGACACTTGTGTGGCGCAAATGTTATTTGGCAATTAGCAGCCCAAGTCTGGATGTTGTCCAGGTCTTGCTGCGTGTGGGCACTGATTGTTTCATTATCTGAGGAGTTGCGAATGGAACTGAACATTGCAATCATCAGTGAACATCCCCACTTTTGACCTTATGATGGAGGGAAGGTCATTGATGATGTAGCTGAAGATGGTTGAGCCTAGGACACCATTCTAAGCGAAGACCTGGGGCTGAGATGATTGGTCTCTAACAACTATATTCACATTCCTTTTTGCTAGGTATGACTCCAGACAGTGGAGAACTTTCCTCCTGATTCCCATTGACTTCAATAAAGTGTAACATTTGGTGCAAGTATAAGTTACAAAACAGGCAGTCTCCATTTCATGCTCTATTGGCTAAATAAGAATTCACTTATACCTTTAGGGTAAATGCTCACCTTTTTGTAAAACTAGGATTTTATGAATTAAAACAGTACAAGGTGATTTTTTTCAGCAGTATTTGGAGTTAGTAATTCAAAGGAATTACGTTTTCCCATACCAGTAAAACCTAAAATAAGCTCCCAAGTTAATCCAAGTTTTCATATTCAAAAAAAAACCCCACGAATAATAAAAAAGGCAGTTAATAAACCAAGATATGACCAAATACTACAACACGGAATAACCAATGCCAAGAAAGAACTTAAAGGTAATAATCTAGTTAAGGGTTCAGAAATTGAAATTCATGTCTAAGGCAAATCAATTAATTCTTTATAAAAATTGTGTAATTCTGATTTTAAATTACAGCCTTGAAATTAGTTCCAGATATTCGTTTGTTCATTTTTGGAGCTGTTTTAAACCAGCCATGACTGCTGATGGATTCCTTGTTGTTAACATGATCAGATTCACATCTGAGGATTAATCATTATGATGTCATTACTGCAGGAAGGAAAATAATGTCTTTTGAATCCTTGCATTTTTTGGTACTGAATCATCAAGGATTTATTTGCCCTTTTTTCCTTTGATGCGATCTACGGTTGGCACATGGTAGTAGAATTAACTTGGCCCTAGCACTAATTTTGCTGTGAAAATGCTAATGTAATCATTTTGCTAAGCAGTATAGGGCTTTGTATCTGCATTATGGAGTAATGCCACTTTGCCAACAGCTTGCACAGCTAATGTGATATCAACCACTATTTTATTATTCAAAAATTCAGTACATTATCATTCCTCAAAACAACTTAAATACAAGATTGGAATTATGTTTCGATCTTTGATGCTGCTTTCCTTCTTGCTTGTTACTTTCCTCCCCCTCATTCCACTGATCGGCACAGGCAATAGCTAACCAATTTCTAGCCAAATGTCCTCTTTTTAACAAAGCACAGAAGGAGATACTGCAAGTTGTATGTGCTGGTATGCACTCCTAATCTGGCTGAGGTCTGAAGCTCAATCTTAAAGCAAATTATTGATATGATCCTGCAATTGCAACCCTCCACACTGCTGTAGCATGTTGCTACATTAATAGACTGTGTTAAAACATTACAATATCTTGGCTTTCAGTTGTCTTTTCTGTATTTTAGGAAATATCACTTGTGTATGGATTTGTATGACATGGTAATGCATTTCCAGAGTTGATTTTTTTTCTGTAAGCCAATTGGAAAATTTCCACTATGAGGAATGCCACCCCATCAAATTATTGCAATGGTTTAACAAGTGTAGATCTTAATACTATTGTGGAATAGTATTTTGAACATTTGCAGAGGATATTTAAAACAAAAGTCACTAATTGCTAAATCCCATGTACCTTGTCGACTCCTATGGCACCCTACAGTACAGAAGGAGACCTGACTGAGCACTGAAATGGCCCTAACTAATGTCAAAAATAATGTAATCTGTGACCGTAGTGCATTACCCTTCTTTATCCTACTTGACTTCCCTATAGCCTTTGACGCAGTCAGCTACAGCTATCTTCTGCTCCATTGTCCATCTTCCTGCCTCCACACCACTACCTCTGGTGTTTCCCAAGCATCAATTCTTGTTCCTGCTCTTCCTCATATACATGTTGTCCCTTGATGATATCATCCACAGATCTGCAGCCAGCATCCACATGTACGCCGATGACACTCAACTCCAATTCTTCACCACTCTTCTTCTCTCAATTGCTTGTCCAACATCCAAATTGCTCCAGGTAAACATTGGGAATATTGAAGCCATCTTCTTTAGCTCCTGCCACAAACTCCCGCACCTTGCCACTGACTCTATCCTTCCTCTGGTCAATGTCTAGCTGAACTAAACTGTTGCTAACCTAAGTATCTTATTTGACCTTGCGCTGAACTTCCAAATCCATATCCTCTCCATCACAAAGACCAGCTATTTCCATCTCCATAACATAACCCCCCCCGCCCCCCCAGCCCCTGCCTCAACTTAGCTGTGACTGAAGCCGCCATTCATAATTTGGCAATTCCAGAGTCAACTATTCAATGTTCCCCAGTTGGTTTCTGTCCTCCACTTTGCCTATACTTCAGCTAATTCAAAACACTGATGCCCATCTCCCATCCCGCACTGTCCCCGTGATCCCTAATCCACATTAGCTCCCAATTCCCCAACAGCTTCAATTTAAAATTCTCATCCTTGGGTTTAAGTCTCTTGATATCATGGTCTCACCTCTCCCCATCTTTGCAACTTCAACTCCACAACCTTCCCCTCCCACCAAACTCTCCATTCCTGTGACTCTAACCTCTATATCCCCACTCCCTTCACCCTACCATCAGCCTCCTCCTTCTAAAACCAAGTTTTTGGCCAACCCTTGTTACGGTCAAGTAAGGAGGGGTCGAAGGGCTTCCCTCTTTTTCCTCTCTTTGTTTGACCACAGCAGGTTTAATTCTTTCTTAAAGTGGATGTACTGGCCAATTCAGTTGTTGTTTCATTACTTACTTTATATGATCATAACAAGAACCAAAGAAAGAGGTTAACTTTATTGTACCTAAACTGAACTACTGAAAATAATAAACCTGTTGTGGTCTAACAAGGCGAGGGAAAAGAGGGAAGTCCTTCAACCCTTCTTCACTTGACCATAACAGAGACGCTGGTTTGGTGCGTCCCTTGGAGACGGCGATGTGGATGATTTCTTCCAGTGGGATTTCTGATTGTAGCCCAAGTATGCAAAGATGTTGAGTCAACAGGCAGAGTTTGAAGCTTGTAAGCTGAAATGGAAAGAGAGAATGAGGGACCCCCACTTAGG
The DNA here is from genome assembly GCF_036365525.1 of Heterodontus francisci. Classification (NCBI taxonomy): domain Eukaryota; kingdom Metazoa; phylum Chordata; class Chondrichthyes; order Heterodontiformes; family Heterodontidae; genus Heterodontus; species Heterodontus francisci. The sequence continues at coordinate 27,114,035 of NC_090401.1, forward strand.
TCTGAGTCCAGAAGCTTCTCCTATGCTGCAGAGAAAATACCAGCTTAAAACCATAGATGGGAAGGGGCTTGTCACATGGCAGTCACTCAGTGATTCAAACATAGCAGTATTTCTTCTTGCTAAAAGAAAAAGAACAAACAGTTCCCTTAAACTTCCTGTGTTTTGGTTCTTGCTGGGAAATGCAGCCATTTTGTCTCCCTCCTCACAAGCCTTGAAATGTAGGATACAGTGTTGCAAATTGGGTGGCCATCCCAAGCTGCCAGAAAAGTCATCCTTTTAGCTGTTATTTTTGTAAATGTCTTTGAAAAAAAGTCCAGAACTCCAGTCAGTGGATTAATGAAAATTATCATTCAATAAAGCACATTGGTGTGACACCCTTCTAATATCATCAGCTTTGATTCGAAATTTTTTAATACAACTTTGATGAAGCGCTTTACCTTGTGGTTAGCACCGCAGCCTCACAGCTCCAGGGACCCGGGTTCGATTCTGGGTACTGCCTGTGTGGAGTTTGCAAGTTCTCCCTGTGTCTGCGTGGGTTTTCTCCGGGTGCTCCGGTTTCCTCCCACAAGCCAAAAGACTTGCAGGTTGGTAGGTAAATTGGCCATTATAAATTGTCACTAGTATAGGTAGGTGGTAGGGAAATATAGGGACAGGTGGGGATGTTTGGTAGGAATATGGGATTAGTGTAGGATTAGTATAAATGGGTGGTTGATGGTCGGCACAGACTCGGTGGGCCGAAGGGCCTGTTTCAGTGCTGTATCTCTAATCATTGTATTTCAATGTTAAAGACACTATAAAATGCATGTTGTTCTGGATATTTTCACATCATATTTGTGTTGTCTTTTGCTAGAACTATCCAAGACTAAACCCATTGCCCAGCATATTCCCCAATACCTTGCATATTCCTGTGTTTCAATTATATATTCACTTTTCCCTTAAAAGATTCGCTGCTCCAACAATACAAACACTGCAGCCAATTTGTGTACAAATTGGTCCCACAAAGAGCAGTGTGATAATGATTAGATCATCTGTTTTAGTATTGTTAATTCATGGATAAATATTGGCTAGGACACTGGGAAGAACTCTCATCAGATAGGTCTGATGAAAGTTCATATATCTGAAATGTTAACTCTGCTTGTCTCTCCACAGATGCTGCCTGACCCGTTGAGTATTTTCAGCATATCTGTTTCTGTTTGATTTCCAACATCCGCAGTATTTTGTTTTTGTAGTGGAAATAACCCCCCTGCTCTTCTGTGCCACAATTTCAAAGATTCTTTTGTATCCAACTTCGAGGGCAGACAGGACCTTGGCTTAACATCTCATCCAAAATATGACACTTCCAACAGTGCAGCACTCCCTGAACACTGCCCGTGCAGTGGAGTGGCAGCCTAGATTTTGTGGATGAGTCTCTGAAATACAGCCAAACTGTATTAAGATATATAACTGTATTTACTCTCTCCCATCACACCAAGAAAGATGGAAGTAACATTCCATAGGTCAAATAAAGTTATATATCTGAAGATCATCTCTTGATATTTTCAGCAGAACATTTTAAATCTATTTTAGAATTAGTTTTCTGCCATTTTTTAGAGGATGAGAATTTTACTTCTGTCTCAAGTACCAAGCTTAAGCAGAAAGAGCTGCTCAAGAGATGATTCTCAGATACAGAACATTGACTTCAAAGGAAAAACTGTTGCAGTCTGTGCATTAGTCACAGTGTGCATCAAATGTATATCAGATGATGGATGTACCATTGTCTTTTTCTCACCCATTAGTAAAAGTTAAAATGATCCGATTGATGGCGGAACTCTCCTAATGTGAAAAGCAGGCCAAACTACTTCTAACTTATAATATCCGATATAAAGTACAAAGTGAGGAGGAAGTGCAGGGTTGAGGCTGGAAGCTCACTTTCCTGTACAGAATAATGTTGAATGGCATTGAAAAATAATTCTCCAGGAGAATATTTTAAGGAGTAGATTCCTCCTTTCTGCAGTTCCTGCTCTGATTATTTGTAAATTTTCAAATATCTTGAATATAACCCTAGAGCAACAAATAGAAATGTAGAATAAACAGCAGTTTCACCATTTCTGTTTGCTGTTGTTGGATGACTGAAGCTGCTGCAACAGGATTTCGAAGAAGTCAAATGAGCAGAGTTTTTTTTATTATACCCAAGGATCTATATAAATGGGGAGGGGGGGAGACATTCATTTTGATTCATGAACTGTAAGTTTAAAACAAAATCATTTTACATTGCATTAAAGTTGCACGGTACATTGGAGCCAGTCAGAGGGGAAAAATGCAATATGCTGTTATTGTGAGCTTTTATGTTGCAATCCTCAGACATGAAATTAAATTACCATCACGTATCTAGTAATAGCTTTAGCTGTGATCTTTTGATTTGTTCTGCAGTACAATATTTTTCACAGTCTAAACAAAATGGGACAGTTAAAAGCCATTAAAAAAAATGTGCATTGCTTATCACTCCAAGTTCTGATGTGTACAGAGCAGCTTTAGAAAACTGAAGTGACTTTCACCTCTAAAAGCTATTTTAAGTGTGGTTTATGCATGCCATGAATGAAATGAGTGTCACCTTCTCAGTCTAGATCTCAGTCAAACTTTCAACGATTAAGTTATTTTGTTCAGAAAGTAAGTTAGAATTAGCAGCTGTCGGCAGTGATGCTGTTCTTCTAGTGCAGGATATGAGTAAACACACTGTTAGTCAGTATACTATAAGGAGGGAACTTTTATGTGTGATTATCATTATACCTATACTTCAAAGTACTTCCTTGGCTATAATGCACTTTTGGATATCCTAAGGTCATGAAAGGCACTATAGAAATGGAAGTACGTTCTTTCTCTATCTGCTTGAGTGCAGTACATTTCTGTTGGGTACAGAGAGCATCTCATTCACTGGAAAGGTAGATTTTCAAAAATATAAAATAAACTGTGATCAAGGGGTGTTAATATATTGAGATGGTCATAATTTTGGGACTTTGCAATTGCCCAGTGATTAAGTGAGGGTTTAGCTTTTATGCCTATTTTGTGGACATTGCGGTTATCAAGTGTCCATGTGATTTACTCCAGTACAACTATGGTTAAAGAGTAATGCCTGAAGACAGAAATGCAGGAAATTTGTACAGTTTTATATTTCATTCCTGCATAGTGTGCATTCATTTGACTAATTGTAACAGGTTGAATCATAAGGTATGAAATGGGAAAGGGCCATTAACTGCATGATTTTTACTACTTTGGAATTTCTCACTTTGAGACAACATTCACCAAATAATTACAGGAAAACTTGGTACTGCGGCTTATAAAACTTTTGATGAGTTGCTAATATTGCTTCTTTACCAAAACTTTGCTTCCAAATATACAGTAAAATCATTCTTGCTGAGAGGAAGAAAGACTTTAATTTATACAGCGTCCTTCAGGACAACCAGACATCTCAAAGCACTTTACACACAAAGAAGTACTTTTATACCTCATTATAGCCTTGGTCCAATGAAGGAAAAAAGAGCTGAATTCCAGAGTTGTGATGAGAGTGACTGCCCTTGACATCAAGGCAGCATCTGAATGAGTGTTTTCCAAGGAGCCCTAACAAAATTGAAGTCAATGGGAAGCAGATTGAAAACGCTCTGCTAGTTGAAGTCATACCTAGCACAAAGGAAGATGGTTGTGGTTGTTGGAGGCCAATCATCTCAGCCCCGGCACATCGTTGCAGGTGTTCCTCAGGGTAGTGTCCTGGGCCCAACCATCTTCAGATGCTTCATCAGTGACCTCCCCTTCAACTTAAGGTCAGAAGTGAGGATATATGCTGATGATTGCATAATGTTCAGTACCATTTGCAACTCTTAAGATACTGAAACAGACCCTGCTCGCATGCAGCAAGACCTGGACAACCTTCAGGCTTGGGCTGATAAGTGGCAAGTAACATTTGTGCCACACAAGTGCCAGGTAATGACCATCTCCAACAAGACAGAATCTAACCATCTCCCCTTGACATTCAATGGCATTACCATTGCTGAATCCCCCGCTATCAACATCCTAGGGGGTTATCATTGAACAGAAACTTAACTGAACCAGCCACATAAATACCGTGGCTGCAAAAGCAGGTGAGAGTTGGGAATTCTACATCACCTCCTGACTTCCCAAAGTCTGCCCACCATCTACAAGGCACAAGTCAGGAGTGTGATGGAATACTCTGCACTTTCCTGGATGGGTGCAGCTCCAACAACATACAAGAAGCTCAACACCATCCAAGACATAGCAGCCCGCTTGATTGGCATCCTATCCATCGGCGCACAGTAGCAGCAGTATGTACTGGCTGCAAAATGCACTGCAGCAACTCACCAAGGCTCCTTTGACAAGACCTTCCAAACCTGCAACCTCTACCACTTAGAAGGGCAAGGGCAGCAGACACATAGGAAGACCACCACCTGCATGTTCCCTTCCAAGTCATACACCATCCTTACTTGAACTATATCGCTGTTCCTTCACTGTTGCTGGGTCAAAATTCTGGAACTCCCTCCCCAACAGTACTGTGGGTGTACCTACACTGCATAGACTGTAGCGGTTCAAGAAGGTGATGCACCACCACCTTATCAAGGGCAATTAGAGATGGGCAATAAATGCTGGCCTTGCCAGTGATGCTCCCATCCTAAGAATAAATCATAAAAAAAAGAGTGCAATAAAGTCAGGGCTTCTTTGAAATAGGTTCCAGGACTAACCTCCTAGATGTATAATGCACTTCATGGTCACAGGCACAATAAGGTCTTGATTAATGTGCTGAAAAGAGAATTGTAGAAAATAATTGAAAACTATTCCAAAAATTGGTTCAGAAGAAATGAATAATAATTTTGTGGTTCACGGCGAAGGAACAGTACTCAACTTTGACCTTGAATAAAGTTGTCCACAAAGTATTAGAGGACTCTGGAGAACAGACTTCATCAATTCCAACATCAGTTTGAATTTGGCACCTTCTACAAGGGATCAATGAGCCGGAATTTTTGTTATGGGGTCGTGAAACTGACGTCCGGAACATTTCCAGGGCCCAACTCTGTACTGCATCAGCGTCAGTGATGCGGTGCAATTTTCATCTGTAAAAGATATAATTGGCCACGGGATGAGTCTAACTCCCAAATTTGAGGCACTGAACGTGTCCTGGATGCAGGAACAGGTTACTGAGGGGCATTTTAAAAGACAAGCAGCAGCCATGACTGGGCTTGCTGTTTCCTTCAGAAATGCAGCACCAGGGAGATCGGAGGGCCTGTATTGACATGGGCATGCGTGCCTGGGAAGCACCAAGTTTCTCTGATGCCTCACTGGAGGTGCTGATTGATGTAGGCTCACAGAGGAGAGAGCTCTTTTTCCCAGCCTCAGGAAGGAGGAATCCACCCAGCGAGACCAAGAAGGCTTGGATGGAGGTGGCAATGGTGGTCAGCAGCTGGGGACCCGGAAGAAGACCTGGGTCCAATGTAGGAGATTCCTACCACTCACCATTGAGAAAAGCAAGTCTTTCAGCTCTAGCAATTGCTGCTCTGTGGCACTTTTGGAGCAGCTGAACTTTATGTTGGATCTTCACATTATGTTCATCAGCCCTTCCCATAGCTCTCATGGCCCTCCGCATTGTTCACATCTTCTACACTTTGCAATGTTCCAGACATGGCGTTTTCCCTGTGCCCTTCCACTGAAAATCACAAACTGCTGTTAATGAGCTCCACGGGTGAATAATTGGAGGCACGCGGGCTTGCCATTACTTCCCTTCTTGTGTCTCTTTAAAAATAGCTTTGCGTTCCGGCGGCGGTGGGAGCCAGTGCTGACCTCTGAGAACGCGATCTTCAAATCGCGTGCACAGCTACTTTCACTCCAAATGGACTTTGAAAATCTGGCCCCTAGTGCCAACCAATAGGACAGGCAGCAGGCAGGCTGCTCAACCAATCAGATTGGAGAATTGTCACAGACAACAAAGGAGAAAGTAAAAAGCATGGAATATAAATCATATTTAAATTATGGTACAGAAAGCAAAATAAAGATTGGGACCTACAAATGTGACAAAGGGAAAAACTTAAATAGAAAAACACAAACATTAAAAAATTATATTTAAAAATCTGCAACATTAAATTTTCTTGGGGAATAAGACTCCACATGATGAATTCTGTGATTGTATAAAACTGCTAGAGTTGATGTTTGTTCAGACTTGCATACCAACCTCGAAAAATAGCAAACTGATACAGACCCAAATGAACTGATAATGCAGTAGGGCACAATTATCATAATTTAAGGTGGAATTTTGGCCAACATTCCTTCACTTGTATAGCAGAAACTTGTGTCAATAAATGATTCTTGAAGAGGAATTCTGGCTATAGTGGATATGTGTTGTAAATCTGATAAATTATTGGCACATTGTCAGCCTTGACTCAATGAAAACACTCTGGTCTCTGAGTCAGAAAGTTGTGAAAAATGAATTACCTGCACAAGATGGATTGCTCTTGTGAGGCATCCTTCTAATGATTGATCTCACTTCAACCCAAGATGCTAGGAAACAAGGGGCCATGAAGTGTATAGCGTTCACTCGGCAGGCTCTGGTAGCTTGACTTAGGTACACAATGTGAAGTTTCTCAGAACTGTCCTGAGGGAAAGAGTTAATAGAAAGAGGACAAGACCAGTCAAACTCATGATGCTATCTGCTCTGCTGAGTGACCCTTGTAATACGACCGATGTATTCAACTGGAAAGGCAACACTTCTCTTTTGGCTGTAGGTGACTTATTGCATTTCAGCTGAGCTGCAGCATTTACAAGACATTGTGTAAAATTCAATATCAATAGCTGGTAATGTCAAATCAAGGAACACTTATTAGCCCTAGATTCTGAAATAATATAGATTTAAAATTTTAGCAATTTTAGCAGGTACAATTTTGCATATGTGCCCCTGTATTTTTGGCATAAAAGGGGCATAAATCATACCTATTTAGTAGTTGCACAGTTTTTGTTCAGTTTACACAGGTGTTAGTTCCATTGCAAAATTCATGGCTCATTTCTTGGGAATTCTGGGCAGATACCAAGACCAAGTTCTCCAAAGCCTCCAATTTAAATATCACAAACTTGTGTTTAAATCCCTCAGTGGTCCCATACCACCCTGTGTCTGAAATTTCCCAAGCCCAACAAAGCCCTTACCTTTAACTCTGCCCTTTCAATTCACCAAATCATTCAGGCACTTCTGGTCACAGTTTCTGATATCTCCTTTGACTCAACTTCCATATTTGGTTGTGCCTTTGTGAACCACATTGAGATGCTTTGCTATGTTAAACATGTTGTATGAATCCAAGGTGTTGTTGAATTCATCCAGTGAGGAGCTGAGCAATAGTCGCAGATTTGATAATTGTTCTGTGCTTGGGTAGCTGACCTTACTAACTAGTAAGTAATTTTAACTAAAGCAACAGCACAGTTATTTAAATTCTGCTTGTGCTGTGGGTTTGGGAGCAATAAAGCAACTAGTGTTCCCACACTTAATTGTGAATTAGTAACCCTAGCTGGGCTTTGTCGCAAGAGCATTTTTGTAGGTTAAGTTTCTTGTACAGTGTAAATTTTAGTTCACTGTAATAATCAATTTTAAAGTGTGTGCAATCCTGGCATGACACATGGCTGTTTCTATGACTTAATGAACTGCTTTTGACTGCCTGGCCTATATCTATAACTGCCTAATTCAGATCTTTTTTTAAAAGGAGAAAGACTCCAATTTTAATCCCCAGGAGAGGTGGAATTTCTTTGTGTGTAATTTAATTTTCTTATTTGTTTTTATAGGTTGACAGGATTTCAACTTCCTCCTCCAATTGTGAGTTCAAGTTCTGTTCTCACTCTGTGGCTTCTCAGTGATTATGCAGTGAGTGCTCAAGGCTTCAGAGCAGTCTATGAGGGTAGGTGCTAATCTTATATTCTTCGATTGAGATATTATCTTGGTCTTTTTTGTGTTGTATTGCTGCAACTTATAATTTTAAAGTCATCCAAGAAAACAATTAGATGTTACAGTAAAACAGAAGTCCCATATTTTTCATGCTGTGGAGTACAAAAGGGATATCACATTTTTGTTTGTTGAATATTGAAAATGGGAGAAAAAGAAAATGACCTATTCACAGTTACTTTAAGAAAATTCATGTATTCAAGACAAAAGTTTGAACATTATGCTATTTTTTCTTATTTTGAATGTTTCAATATTTGTGCAGGTACAAGTGCATTATGAGAAGTGTATGGTGCAGTATGCATTTTTAAATGCTGGTAGCAAAAAGAATCTGAAAATGTGGTGTTGACTCTGGGAGATTGGTTGATTAAGGCGTAATTATATTCCCACAATAATCAAGAAGAAAAGAGTCAAATTGTACCTGTACAACTCTGATAAAGACTTGGAATTCCTCAAGCAAATCTTTTTGGAACAACTATTTACCCAAACAGTGTGACCCCTTCATACTTGTAGCTTTGACTAGTCTGGAATCATCCGGAATGAGCCATTAATTGGAAACCGTTTCTCGTTCCAAGAATCCCAAGCTCATATCAGTGGGGTGAATTTTCACTTTTACTACCGGTTTTTCATTTCCATAGACCCACGACCACCTGTTTTCAGGGAAAACAGCAGGGGAAATGAAAATTCACCTCAATGTATTTTTGGTCAATTTTCCTAGAATTCCAGTACAAACAACTTCAACTTTTCCAGAATTCAACATTGTGGTTTAAAATACCATTTTTCCTACACTATATTTTAGGAGGGCAAAAGCAACCTATGTATGAGTCCAGTATAATCAACCATAAATGACACGAATGCCACTAACATAAGAGATGTACTGCATCTATTAACATGGTGTGTCATGCTCTCAAATACTGGCTCCTTTGGTATGGTGGACTTATAGCTTACTCACATTATCCTGTATATGCACAAGTAAAAGTAACCAAGATTTGTGTATTGACATGATTCTGGTTTTATTTGAAAATTACAAGTTAATTTAGTGTGCCAAATGAAAATTAATGAGTAAACAGATTCTTTTGAAAGGAAATGACAGATTAGGTGACTTTGATTAATTTGTACAGCAATAGCTACCGAGATCTGAGTTGTACACCAGCCATATGTTGCCAGATGTTTTGCCACTTAGCAGCTTGCAACTAATGTGTATTGTTTGGCCATGCTGGGACCAGAGATGACCTGCCAGACATCTGTTAATCAAAATCAATCGTTGTTTAGTAAGGGAATTCACTAGCATATAGGTGATTTGGGTTGCTGTCTTTAAAAAAAAACAAAGAACATCATGAGGCTGCAGCCAAAGAGGGAGAGGGAAAGTGAGGGATAAATTTAGTAACACTCAGAGTAAAGCTCAAATGGGGAAGACTTCATCTTTTAATAATTTGTATTGCAATAATAAATGTGTATTTAATATTTACGTTTGCAATTTCACAAAATTTGTGAGACAGTTTCTCAATTGTTTTCCTGGTCGTTTGAACTGCATAAATTATTTAAACCATGAAATACACCCAATAATAAGACTCTTTAAGGATGCATACTCCAGCTTGGTTTACTTTTTGATTGATTTGCAACTAGATGTTGCAACTATTGTAACTGCATCTTAGAGTAGTTTGTGTGGCAAATAAACTTTCTGGTAGTTGCAGCAGATACTGAACGTCAGTAGGATTTATCCCATTGTTTAGACTTGGCAATAGATACTCAGTAGTTATTATTTAATGGGATAAGATGTGGCAGACATGATATGACATTCTTGTTCTTTTATTCTCATTTTTTAACTGATGATTCTTTCACAGCAGTGACATTCTGTGGTAAAGATGCTGATTTAAATCTGTGATGATTCAGTTTAGTCAAATATTTGAAACGGGAGTTTGCTCAACAACCCGTTCATATGCAAAATACTGAACAAACAATTCACTGAAAAGTGATACTAGTGAGATTTTTCAATGGAATTTATGATTTTCACACAATTGCTGAGGGGAAAAACGTAAGGTTAGAAACACACTTCAATGTTTGTTGTACTGTTGTAAAGATGTCAGCAATATAATGTAGAAGAGAGGCTGAACAAAGAGATCAGATGTAACTGCAGTAATTTACTGAATCTAAACCACTGAGTTGAATAACAAGATTAAATTATTAATTTTCTGTTGAATCTTTAAAGAGGAAGTCTTTTACCAGAACTATCTTCAAAAATCACAGGCTCGAAGAAGTATGATTAAGATGAATGCCCCCTAGTCTGTCTTAATCAATTTCAGAATATTTATGATTCCTCAGTAGCATTTCTTTTCAAAATATAGTCGTCATCAGAAAAACAAAACTTTAAACAAACCTTTGGATACATCACCTACCAAGATCTTCTCTTCATTGTTATATTGCTAAAAATATATTAATGACTCATTAAAACTGCTGGAAAAATATGTTGTAACTTTTAATGATCACTTTTACCTCATTTCTTCAGCTGGCAGTCAGCCCAACAGTTATAAGGAAACACTAGTCCATTTTGTAAAAACACTATTAGAAATTTGAATGAAATCTCTGCATGTGAGCAATGTTCTCAAAATCCATAGGAACATCAAATATTTTATGAAAGTGTTGCAAAATTATTGACTGCATGTAACAGAATATGGTAAAAATGCTAGCACACGTAATTAAGAGGAATGTGGCTACATGGTGAGAGAAATGTTTAGATGGCAGAATGCCAAGGCTAGGGAAAAAAGGCCACTTCTCAGACTGGAAAGATATGGGCCAGGATTTTGTCTTGGCAATGGGGTTCTCAACCACCAACAAAAGCATCGTCGAGAGCCCCCGGTCGCCTCCTCTGGGGAAGGTCTGCCAAATCAAATGCCAACGGGTCACTTAAGTGAACAGCAGTAGCCCTTCCCAGGATCAAGGACCCCAGTGACAAAGGCCCGCATGCCGAGAGCTAGCAGCCAATCAGATGCTGGCAGCTCTTTAACTGAGCAGCGCCACAGCAGAGGCAGTGGCTGCTGCTGGTACTGGACTCAACTGAGGCCCTGGACCCAGGACACCGGTAAGTCACAGCAGGAGGGGTTTTGCAGGATGGGGGTTGTGGGGGAGGGGAGTGTAGGGGGGTCAGCAGCAAGGGCAGTGGGGTGGATCTCAGTAGTCCCACCATCTCCCCCCTTCCCGATGTCGGGTCCCTCGTTCAGGCACTGTGCCTTTTAATGAGGGAAACCCCCACCCCCACTGGAGCCAGCAAGGTTTTAATAATGTGGTCTCGAACACATCTGCAGAAACATGGGGCAAATGATTGCACAAGGCAGGTACAGTAAAGAGTAGAAATGCAGTGGTCATAGGGGATTCTATAGTTGGGAATTGGCAGCTGTTTCAGCAACCATCAATGTAAATCTCAAGGTGAAGAGATTTTCTTTTTACAAAGTAGCTTGTTAGGAGCATGAAATGCTTTGCAGTAGGGAATGGTTAATGCAGAGACCAGTGCATCTTTTAAGAGAAAATTCGATAAATGTTTGTAGCAGTATTGATGGAAGCCTACAAAGAGAGAGCAGGCAGTGGCATTGGTTTTGATTGCCCTGGGAAAGAGACAGCACAGACACAATAAAGTGAATGACTTCCTGCTGTCCTGTAAACCTTTGTGGTTTGAGCACGATGGAATGCCCTGTCGGAAAGAATCGTGGAAGCAGAATTCATGGTACTTTGTATGAAAGAAATGAATAAATACTTGAAACAAGATTAAAGGTCATGAGGAAATTGAAAGTGGATAGCATTTTCAAGAGAGGTGGCATAGGTACAATGGATGGAAAAGACTCTTCTTGTGCCAGAAAATTCTAATATAAAACACAATTAGTGAAAGCACAAATTGTTGGAAATGCACTTCCTAGCCTTTCCCAAAATGCATAAATTAGCATCTAAAATAGAAACAAGAGTTTTGCAACCTTAAGTAAACTTTTGGCTATTTCAGACACGCTCCAACCTTCTAGCCTTATCTCACTCCTATTTGTTAGCTATGAGCTATTTCTTATTGACTACGTCTACAAGCATGGGCATCATTTGTATGAATGCAGTGTGGGGGTGCCGTCTTTCAGATGAAATGTTAAACTGATGCCCTATTTGCCCTTTCAGGTGGACATAAAGGATCCCAAGGTACTTTTGGAAGAAGAGCAGGGGAGTTCTTCTCATTGTCCTCGGCCAATATTTAGCACTGAGACAGAATATCTGGCCATTATCACATTGCTATTTGTGGGATCTTGCTATGTGAAAATTAACTGCTGTATTTCCGACATTACATTACACTACTGATTAAACTTCAAAAGTACTTCATTGGCTGTAAAGCATGTTGGGCTGTCTGACGTGGGGAAAGATGTTATCTAAATGAAAATCTTTCTTTATAAAGGCCAGCCTCGAGATATTTTTGAATCACTCTGTGAGCAGAGGCTAATGATGAGATCAGAGACATCATCGATGACGAAGTTGATCTTCTCCAAGAGAAACAACTTAGTTACACATAAAGCAAAGGGCAGCATGGATAATGCTGGGCACTACCCACATATGGGCATATAAAATTGAGGGGCAGGGAAGACCAGCTTGTCCTTCGAGCCTGCTCCAGCGTGAGCAAGGACCAGGGCTGTAGCTTCATTGCCCCAATATGTTGATCTCAGTGATAGTATCTCCCACCATTGGCAGGGATTGCAAAGCAGAGAAGGAAATCCCTCAATCCCACCTCCCGCAGGGCTTTCTTCTACCACCTGTCCAGTTAGAATATAGTCCTGGTCACAAGTGGGTGCAAGGTTCTCAGTGAACCTCTGTGGTACAGTGGGAGGTGAGGAAAAGAACTTGCAGGCCAGAAAATATTTCAAAAACCTGGAATAAAAAGATTTTCATTAATCATTTGCTCGACTCAATTTTTAAGTGGAGGCCCTGGAATTCTGATAAGGCTGTCGGGTGGGGGTGGGTGTGGGGGTGGGGGGGGGGGGTGCGATGGTGGTGAGGCACGTGGTGGGCAGCAAGAGTAAAACTGCCCTCTGATACAATCAGCACCACTCCATTGTACCTCCTTGGAAAAGAGGCTGCTTTAACAGGGAGGCAGTTATTCTATTCATTGGAACACTGCACTTGTCCAATAACTGATTTTCAGGCATTAGGATTCAGAGGCTTGAAAAGAAGTCAGGAAATAGGTGAGGAGTCTTGATCTAGGTTTGAATATCCAGGTGAAGTCACTTTGTGGGAAGGGAAATTCCCCATTTCCAGTTGACTGTGCCAATGAATTCACTCACCATTTCCAGTGTGTCAAAGGTGCTGGAACTGATCTTTCTATGTTGTGAGGCTGAGAATTTGGCCATAGAATTGTGATTGTGTCTATAACTTTGAGCAGTCTGTGCACTGAGACTGTTGCAGCAAATGAGGGAGGATTGAGTAGGATAACCAAAACCGGTACGGCCTAAAAGAGGTTGATCTGTTAAGAACATCAGAGCATAATAAATAAGAGAAGGAGTTGGCCATACAGCCCCTCGAGCATTTCAGTAAGATCACGGCTGATCTTCGACCTCCACTCCACTCTCCCACCCGATCTTCATTATTGTCATTATCAGCTGAGATTAAAGCAGAAGAAAGATTTTCAGTAGCTGTGCGTAATGGGAGATGGAAACTCATTGCAGGATACCAAATTCATGAAACGCTGGATGTGAATGCAGTGTGGTGCCCAAGTAAGAGTTAACACTGAGTATCAGTCCTGGGGGTGAGCGTGAGGCACTGAGTGCCTGTCTGGCAGGTGAGAGGCGGGTACTGAGTGTCTGTTCTATGAAATTAAGGAAACTACAAAGACATGAGAGGCAAGTTGGCTGTGGTGGATTGGGAAAATACACCAGAAGATTTGACGAGACAGGCAATGGCTAGTATTTAAAGACGTATTTCATGGTCTGCAACAAATATGCATTCCTCTAAAACACAAAAGCCCAATAGGAAAGATGAATCAACCATGGCTAACAAAAGACATTGTAGATTGTATTAGATCAAAGGAAATAGCTTATAATATTGCCAGAAAAAGTGGTAAGCCCAAGGATTGGGAGCAATTTAGAATCAAGCAAAGGATGACCAAGAAACTGATAAAGAAAGTGAAAAGAGAATATGAATACAAGCTAGTGTGAAACATAAAGGCGGCCTGTAAAAGTTTCTTTAGGTATGTGAAAACAAAAACATTAGCAAGGACAAATGTGGGTCCATTACTGGTGAGGACAAGAGAATTTATAATGGGGAATAGGGAAATGGCAGAGAAACTAAAAAAATTACTTTGTGTCTGTCTTCATGCAGAAAGATACAGAAAATCTCCCAGAAATACTAGGGAACCAAGGGACTTGTGAAAATGAGGAACTGAAAGATTGAAGGTTGATAAATTCCCTGGGCCAGATGAGCTACATCCCTGAGTATTGAAGAAGATGGCTGTAGACATAGTGGATGCATTGGTGGTTATCTTTCAAAATTCAATAGATTCTGGAAAGGTTCCTGCAGACTGGAAAGTAGAAAATGTAGCCCTACTATTTTAAGAAAGGAGGGAGAGAGAAAACGGGGAATTATAGACCTGTTAATTTGACATCAGTAGTAGAGAAAATGTTAGAACTATTATAAAGGATGTGATAACTAGACACTAAGAAAATAATATGATTGGGCAGAGTCAACATGGATTTATGTAAGGGATTGTACATTTAAAACTTAACCCAATGAAAAATCAGAGCACTTTTATAAGCAAGACGGAAACCATTTTTGGCTTCCATCAGAAACTTCATACCTTTGTTTCTTGCCCCATCTCTCTTCTGAACTCAAGCTCAAGCTAAATCTATAGGTGCCAAAACCTCAATGTCCTGATCAATCCTGAACTAAGCTTCAGTTCCCACATTGAATCCATTGATAGGACCTACTACTTTTACCTCTGGAACAGTCCACATCTATGTTCCTATCTTAAGCACACGGCCTTCATAACCCTTATCCATGCATTTACTGCCAGAAATTTCAACTATTCCAATGCTTTCCTTGTTAGATTCCCAAGGTGATCCACAACTTTGTGTCCAGTGGCTTGTCCTCCACATCCCAGTTTTCAAATCTCTTCGTAGCCTTTTTCTGTAACAATCTCCAACCTTAAGAACCTGCAAGCAGAATGCACTCTTCATATTCTGGTCTAAAGTCAGGTCTTCTGATTTCGGTCAGTGGTCAGTGACAGGAGGGTGTGGCTGTGAGTGAGGCAGGTAAGGGTATTGAGAAGGCAGAAGTGGAGGAGCCTCAGCCCTTGCAATTGTCCAACAGGTTTGAGGTTCTTTCAGCTAATACGGGTGAGAGTGAGGGATACAGGATGGATGAGCAAACTGACCAGTGGTACAGGAAGCCATTCAAATGGGGGGAGTAAATAGGAATGTAGTGTAGTAGGAGATAGTATAGTCAGAGTGATAGACACAGTTCTCTGCAGCCAAGAGTGAGAGTCGGAAGGCTGTGTTGCCTGCCCAGTACCAGGCTTGGGACATCTGCTCAGGGCTGGAGAGGAACCTGCACTGGGAGGGGGAGGGGCCAGATGTTATGGTCCATGTGGGTACCAACAACACAGATAGGATGAAGAAAGAGGTTCTGCATAGGGAGTGTGAGCAGCTAGGGGCTAAATTAAAAAGCAGAACCTCAAAAGTAATAATCTCAGAATTAATACCTGATCAACAAGCAAATTGGCAGAGCGTAAATAAGATTAGAGAGTTAACTGCGTGGCTCAAAGATTGGTGTGGGAGAAATGGGTTTCGATTCATGGGGCACTGGCACCAGTACTGGGGAAAGTAGGAGCTGTACTGTTGGGATGGTCCTCACCTGAACCATGCTGGGACCAGTGTTCTGGTGAGTTGTGTAGCTAGGGTGGTAGAGAGGGCTTCAAACTAAATAGTGGCGGTGAGGAACCAAGTGAGAAAAGATGTGATAAATCATAGAGAGAGGACGGCACAGTGGCGCAGTGGTTAGCACCGATGCCTCACAGCTCCAGCGACCCGGGTTCAATTCTGGGTACTGCCTGTGTGGAGTTTGCAAGTTCTCCCTGTGTCTGCGTGGGTTTCCTCCGGGTGCTCCGGTTTCCCCCCACATGCCAAAGACTTGCAGGTTGATAGGTAAATTGGCCATTATAAATTGCCCCTAGTATAGGTAGGTGGTAGGGAAATATAGGGACAGGTGGGGATTTGGTAGGAATATGGAATTAGTGTAGGATTAGTATAAATGGGTGGTTGATGGTCGGCACAGACTCGGTGGGCCGAAGGGCCTGTTTCAGTGCTCTATCTCTAAACTATCTAAACTAAGGAGAAGGCAAGAGAGCAAGGTAGTAATCAGGGTAATGCTAATCAGAGTGTGGTAGGAAGGGACTTAAGAGTGCCCTAGCAGATAAGGCTAGACATTGTGAAATAATAAAAAAGGCAGAATTAAAGGCACTCTACCTGAAAGCACACAGCATTTACAAGGATATTCATCATTTAGGATGGATCGGCAAAAGGGAAAAGGAAGTGAGGTAGTGCTGTTAATAAAGGATGAGATCAGTACATTAGTGAGAGAGATCGAAAGATCGAGATGTACAATCAATTTGGGTAGAACTGAGAAACAGCAAAGGGTAGCAAACATTGGTAAGAGTTGTTTATAGACCACCAAACAATTGTGGGTAATGTAGGGCATAGTGTAAATCTGGAAATTAGAGGTGCATATGACAAGGGTAATGTAGTAATCATGGGGGACTTCAATCTACACATGGACTGTGTAAACATCATTAGCACTAATGCTGTGGAGGGCAAATTCCACACAAGGTAGTTTTCTAGATCAGTATGTTGGGGAACCAACTAGAGATGATTAAGAGTCACTGACCTGAAAGGTTAACTCTGCTTCTCTCTCCACAGATGCTGCCAGACCTGCTGCGTATTTCCAGCATTTCTTGTTTTTATTTCAGATTTCCAGCATCTGCAGTATTTTGCTTTTATTATTATTAGAGAATGGGCTGTTTTAAATCTGGTATTGTGTGATGAGAAAGGGCTAATTAATAATCTCATTGTGAAGAAGCCCTTAGGGAAGAGTGACCATAATATGATAGAATTTTACTTTAAGTTTGAAAGTGATATAGTTCGATCCGAAACTAGGGTCTTAAATTTATAATGGGGAATAGGAACTGGCAAAGCAACTAAACAAATACTTTGTGTCTGTGTTCATGGAGGAAAATACAAAAAACCTCCCTGAAATACTAGAGAGCCAAGTGATTAGCGAGAATGAGGAACTGAAGGAGATTAGTATTAGCAAAAAATTAGCACTGGAGAAATTAATGGGACTGAAAGTTGATAAATCCCCTGGAACCTGATGATCTACATCTCCAGAGTGTTGAAAGAGGTGGCTGTAAAGATAGGAATGCATTAGTGATCATCTTCCAAAATTCTATAAATTCTGGAGCGGTTCCTGAAGATTGGAAGGTAGCAAATGTAACCCCCACTATTTAAGAAATGAAGGAGAGAGAAAACGAAGAACTACAGACCTGTTAGCCTGACATCAGTACTGGGAAATGCTAGAATCTATTATAAAGGATGTGATAACTGGATACTTAGAAAATAATGTAGGATTGGGCAGAGTCAATGTAGATTTATGAAAGGGAAATCATGTTTGACAAACCTTTTGAAGTTTTTTGGAGGTGTAGCTAGCAGAATAGATAAGGGGAACCAGTGGATGTGAAGTATTTGGATTTTCAGAAGGCTTTTGATAAGGTCCCACACAAGAGGTTAGTAATCAGAATTAGATCATATGGAATTGGGGATAATATACTGGCATGGATTGAAAATTGGTAAACAGACAGAAAACAGAGAGTAGGAATAAACAGAATAAATTTTCAGGTTGTGAGGCTGAGAGTCATGGGATACCGCAAGGATCAGTGCTTGGGCCCCAGCTATTCACAAACTATATAAATGATTTGGATGTGTGGACCAAATGTAATATTTCCAAATTTGCTGATGACACGTAAAAAAACTAGGCGGGAATGTGAGTTGTGAGGAGGATGCAAACAGTCATAGAGTCAAGGGGATTTAAACGCGCAAGTGAATGGGCAAGAACATGGCAGGTGGAAGATGATGTGGAAAAATGTGAAGTTATCCACTTTGGTAGGAAAAACAGAAATGCTAAGTATTTCTTAAATGGGGAGAAATTGGGAAGTGTTGATGTCCAAAGGGACCTGGGTGTCCTTGTGCATAAGTCAGTGAAAGCTAATGTGCAGCTGCAGCAAGCAATTAGGAAGGCAAATGGTATGTTGGCCTTCATTGCAAGAGGATTTGAGTGCAGGAGTAAAGCAGTCTTGTTGCAATTATATAGAGCCTTGGTGTAATATTGTGTACAGCTTTGGCCTCCTTACCTAAAGAAGGATATATTTGCGACAGAGGGAGTGCAACGAATGTTCAGCAGACTGATTACTGGGATGGTGGGATTATCCCATGAGGTGACTGGGCCTGTATTCTCTCGAGTTTAGAAGAATGAAAGGTGAACTCCTTGAAGTGTACAAAATTCTTACAGGGCTCGACAGGGTTGATACAGAAAAGATGTTTCCCTTGGCTGGGGGGGTCTAGAACTGGGGACATCTTCTTTGGCCTCCTTATCTCGAGAGACAATGGATACGCGCCTGGAGGTGGTCAGGCGCGTATCCATTGTCTCTCGAGATAAGGAGGCCAAAGAAGATGTCCCCAGTTCTAGACCCCCCAGCCAAGGGAAACATCTTTTCTGCATCAACCCTGTCGAGTAGTCTCAGAATAAGAGGTAAGCCATTTAGGGCTGAGAAGAGAAGGAATTTCTTCATTCAGAATGTGGTGAATCTTTGGAATTCTGCACCCCAGAGGGCTGTGGATGCTCAGTCATTGAGTCTGTTGAAGACAGAGATCGATAGGTTTCCAGATATTAAAGACATCAAGGGATATTGGGATAATGTGGGAAAATGGCATTGAGGTAGAAGATCAGCCTTGATCTAAGAGAATGGTGGAGCAGGCTCGAGCGGCCAAATGGCCTACTCCTGTTACTATGTTCTGCCCTCCACCATCATTGGAGACTTTAGCCATCAAGCCCCTATACTTTTGCTCTGGTGCTACTTTCTTGTTTTCCCTGCCCCCTACTTCAAAAGCCTCTGCGGACTTAACTCTTCAACTGCTCAGTCACTTTCCTCCCAACATGTCTCAAAGACATCAAATGTAATCAATGTGGAATGTTTTACCATAAAAAAAAATGTGATCTTTTTCAGGATTTGATCATATTGCTCTAAAATAACCATACAGTTTTGCTTTGTACACCTACTATGCACAGTAGTTTGAGAAGTATTTTGAAGTAATATAAGTAACTCAACATAATTTAATGTAAGCTCGAGGAACAACACCTCATCTTTCAACTAGGCACTTTATAGCCTTCCTGACTCAACATTGAGTTCAACAATTTGAGATGATAATCTCTGTCCCCATTTCTGTGGCTGGCAGCTGTTAATTCAGATAATCCCATTTACACCTCCTTTAGACCCATCTTTTGTTTCTTTACTTGTTCCATTCTTATCTTCTTATGCCTTGCACCATCATCCCTTTTGTCATTTAATCTTTACTACCTTCCACCCAATAAGAGACCTGCCCTTTGGTTCTTTCCTCCCTTCCTTCCCTTTCCCAGCCTTACATAAAAACTGTTACATCTCTCAGTATTCCCAGTTCTGACGAAAGGTCATCGACCTGAAATGTTAACTCTGTAGCTCTCTCCACAGATGTTTCCGGACCTGCTAAGTATTTACAGCATTTTCTGTTTCTATTTCAGATTTGCAGCATTTTCAGTATCTTGCTCTTGTTGAAGCAACATCTTATTTGAGTTCCGATGAAGGGTCACTGACCCGAAACGTTAACTCTGCTTCTCTTTCCACAGATGCTGCCAGACCTGCTGAGTGGTTCCAGCATTTCTTGTTTTTATATCTTATTTGTTCAATTATTTACAGAAATATAAAATAAATGGAAGAAAGCTGCAATGTATAAAACATGAAATGAAAATGCTGACTTTTTCATACTTAACGTCAGAGCAGCAAATTTGTTTTATATCAGTAACTGGTTTCTGTTAAAGTGATATACTAATCTTGTGATAAAAATAGTTTAATGGAATTTCATTGTAAACAGGTAGAAGTACCATCTGTCGCTGGTGAGATATTTAGGATATATTTATATACGTGCTATAAAATTGATACGATTCACAATTGCAAAACAGCATTTTTTCCATGATATCAAATTACAACTCCAGTTTGTGGAAAGCTTTCTGTCATAAAATAAAAATGTTATTTCTGTAAAAGTTATACAGTGCTGTGGTATCCAGAGTGATCGTTTATATTTCCGAAAGCAACCACTAAATTTTTCTTACAATACATGAGGAGACTCTTCACCACTAAATATGTCTTGATCATATCTTGTGCCTACTTTCCAAGGTTTAGGGCTCCTGACAGGTTTCAATATACCATTCTTGCTCTTGCTCTTTCTCTTTCTCGGTGTTGTTTTTCCCCAAGGTTTCCTTTTCCTCCTGCTTTATATGCTATACGACCAGATACTGAATTGGTTTCTCAGTCCACAGTCTGGACCCAGAAAGTTTGACTGTGAAGCTGCAAATAATGTTACTAATATATATAAAATATATTTCTATCTTATTTAGAAACATAGGAACAGGAGTAGGCCATTCAGCCCGAGCTTGTTCTGAGTACTTGAGTTAGATCACACCTCCACATTCCAAACTCAAAAGAATGCAAGTAATGGAATCTGACCTCATTTAACCCTTGAACCCCCCTAATATCATTTTAGTAAATCTGCAGTGTAACCTTTCCAAGGTAACATATTTTTTCTGAGGTTTGATGCCCAAAACTGAGTGCCATAAGATGTGGTCTGAGTAAGGCTCTGTACAACTGAAACATCACTTCCATTCTTTTGAATACTAATCTCCTTGAGATGAAGGCCAACATTCCAATAACTTTTTGTTTACTTTTAGCCTTTTGGATTCTTTTGTCAACTCCATTTAAGGCTATTTTATGTGTGGATGGGATGTCTGTTCTTTTATGCGCTCATGCTATGGTTTATATTTTGTGAACACCATTTCTTTTCTTTCTTTTAAAGAAAGTCTTTACCACAGTTATTGTGTGCAAAAGAGCTGAACTGAAGAGGTGAGGTGAGAGTGACCACCCTTGTCATCAAGGCAGCATTTGACTGAGTAGGGCATCGAGGGGCCCTAGCAAAACTGGAGTCAATGGGAATCGGGGGGGAAACTCTCCGCTGGTTGGAATCATACCTAACGCAAAGGAAGATGGTTGTGGTTGTTGGTGATCAATCATCTCAGCTCCAGGACATCACTGCAGGAGTTCCTGAGGGTAGTGTCCTTGGCCCAACCATCTTCAGCTGCTTCATCAATGACCTTCTTTCAATCATAAGGTCATAAGTGGGAATGTTCGCTGATTGCACAATGTTCAGCACCATTTGCGACTCCTCAGATGCTGAAACAGTCCATGTAGAAATGCAGCAAGAACTGGACAATATCCAGGCTTGTGCTGATAAGTGGCAAGTAACATTCACGTCACACAAGTGCCAGGCATTGATCATCTCCAATAAGAGAGAAACTAGCCATCTCCCCTTGACATTCAATGGCAT
Source organism: Heterodontus francisci (assembly GCF_036365525.1). Taxonomy (NCBI): domain Eukaryota; kingdom Metazoa; phylum Chordata; class Chondrichthyes; order Heterodontiformes; family Heterodontidae; genus Heterodontus; species Heterodontus francisci. Next base: position 27,135,680 of record NC_090401.1, read on the forward strand.
TACGATCACTGACTCCCCTATGATCAACATCCTGGGGGTTATCATTGACCAGAAACTGAACAGGCGTAGGCCATTCAGCTCCTGAGCTTGTTCCACCATTTAGCCAGATCATGTCTGATCTGTACCTCACTCCATTTGTTCTCTATCACTTAACAAAAAACTGTTGTTCTCGGACTTGAAAATGTCAGTGAAGCCATCATCCACATCCTTTGGGGAAGAGAGTGCCAGATTTCTACTACTGATTGGGAGAAGAAAAAGCTTCCCAGTTTCACTGCTAAATGGCCTGTCTCTAATTTTATGATTACACCCCCTTGCTCTGGATTCCCCTCTGGAAAAAATTGTTTCTCTGCAACTACCCTAACAAATCCCTTAATTGTTTTGAGTACTTGAGTTAGATTCACTTTCCAGCCCTATCCTCATATCCTTTGATTCCCATAGATTGCAAAAACCTACCAGTCTCAATCTTGAATATACTCCATGACTGAGCATCCACAGGTTTCTGGGACAGAGAATTCCAAGAATTCACAACTCTCTTAGTGAAGGTGTTTCTTCTCAGCTCAGTTTTAAATGGTTGACCCCTTATCCTGAGTCTGTGACCCCCTAGTCCTGGCTCTCCAGTTAGGGTAAACAGCCTCTCAGCATCTACCCTGTCAAGCCTTCTAAGAATTGTATATGTTTCGATGAAATCACGTCTATTTCTTTTAAACTACAGGGAATATAGGCCAATTTGACTCAATCTGTCCTCATAGGACAACCCTCTGATCCCAGGAATCAATCTAGTGAAACTTTTTTGCAGCCTAGGTGTCAAGGGATATAGAGAATTGGATCTGAAAAAAGGAGGCTTATGGCAAATTCAGAGCGCTGAAAACAGCGGAGGCCCTAGAGGAGTATAGAAAGTGTAGGGGGGTACTTAAAAAAGTAATTAGGAGAGTGAAGAGGAGACATGAAAAAACATTTGCGGGCAAGATAAAGGAAAATCCTAAGGCGTTTTATAAGTATATTAAGGGCAAGCGGATAACCAGGGAAAGAGTGGGTCCCATTAGGGACCAAAGTGGCCATCTATGTGTGGAGCAGGAGGACATAGGTGAGGTTTTAAATGATTAATTTTCATCTGTGTTCACTATGGAGAAGGACGATGTAGGTGTAGAGATCAGGGAGGGGGTTATGATATACTTGAACATATCAGCATTGAAAGGGAGGAAGTATTAGCTGTTTTAAAAGTGGATAAATCCCCAGGCCCAGATGAGATGTATCCCTGGCTGTTGTGTGAGGCAAGGGAGGAGAAAGCAGGGGCTCTGACACAAATTTTCAAATCCTCCCTGGCCACAGGAGAGATACCAGAGGATTGGAGGACAGTGAATGTGGTACCATTATTCAAGAAGGGTAACAGGGATAAACCAGGTAATTACATGCCGGTGAGTCTAACATCAGTGGTAGGGAAACTATTGGAAAAAATTCTGAGGGACAGGATTAATCTCCACTTGGAGAGGCAGGGAATAATCAGGAACAGTCAGCATGGCTTTGTCTGGGGAGGATTGTGTCTAACTAACTTGATTGTATTTTTCGAGGTGGTGACTAGATGTGTAGATGAGGGTAAAGCAGTTGATGTAGTCTACATGGACTTCAGTAAGGCTTTTGATAAGGTCCTGCAGGGGAGATTGGTTAAGAAGTTAAATGCCCATGGGAAGCAGGGCAAATTGGGTCCAAAATTGGCTTAGTGGCAGGAGGCAGAGGGTGATGGTCGAAGCCTGTGACTAGTGGTGTACCGCAAGGATCGGTGCTGGGACTCTTGCTGTTTGTAGTGTACATTAATGATTTTGACGTGAATATAGGAGATATGATCAGTAAGTTTGCAGATGACACGAAAATTGGTGGTGTCGTAAATAGTGAGGAGGAAAGCCTTAGATTACAGGACGATATAGATGGGCTGGTAAGATGGGTGGAGCAGTGGCAAATGGAATTTAATCCTGAGAAATTTGAGGTGATGCATTTTGGGAAGACTAACAAAGCAAGGGAATATACAATGGATGGTAGGACCCTAGGAAGTACAGAGGGTCAGCGGGACCTTGGTGTACATGTCCATCGATCACTGAAGGCAGCAGCACCGGTAGGTAAGGTGGTTAGGAAGGCATATGGAATACTTGCCTTTATTAGCTGAGGCATAGAATATAAGAGCAGGGAGGTTATATAAGAGCAGGGAGCTGTATTAAACGCTAGTTGGGCCACAGCTGGAGTACTATGTACAGTTCTGGGCACCACACTATAGGAAGGATGTGATTGCACTGGAGAGGGTGCAGAGGAGATTCATCAATATGTTGCCTGGACTGGAGCATTTCAGCTATGAAGAGAGACTGAAAAGGCTATGTTTGTTTTCCTTAGAGCAGAGAAAGCTGAGGGGGGACATGATTGAGGTATACAAATTATGAGGGGCATTGATAGGTTAGATAGGAAGAAACTTTTTCCCTTAGCGGAGGGGTCAATAACCAGGGGGCATAGATTTAAGGTAAGGGGCAGAAGGTTTAGATGGGATTTGAGGAAAAATGTTTTCACCCCGAGGGTGGTTGGAATCTGGAACGCACTGCCTGAAGAGGTGGTAGAGGCAGGAACCCTCACAACATTTAAGAAGTATTTAGATGAGCACTTGAAACGCCATAACATACAAGGCTACGGGCCAAATGCTGGAAAATGGGATTAGAATTGTTAGGTGCTTGATGGGCCGAAGGGCCTGTTTCTGTGCTGCATAACTCTCTGACACTGTGAGGTATGTATATCCTTCCCTCGTGAAGGACACCAAAAATGTACACAGTCCTTGGAGTGTGGTCTCACCTAATTAAGTGCAGCAAAACCTCTTTACTCTTGAACAACAACTCTCTTGCAATAAAGGCTCACATGCTATTTGCTTTCCTCATTGCTTGATATACCTGCATGTTGACTCTGAGGACTCACAAATCCCTCATTTATTAATTTCTCATCTTTTAAAAAAAAAATATCTTTCTATTCATCCCAGCAAAGAGGATAATTTCTTTTTTTACCCTCATTATACTCCATCTCTAACCTGTCCACTCAGTTAACCTGTCTAGAGCCTTTTTCAGCCTCTTTGCATCCTCCACATAGCTTACTTTCCCACCCAGCTTTGTATTGTCAGCAAACTTGGATGCAATACATTCGGTACCCTAATCTAAATAATTGATACAGATTGCAAATAGGTGAGGTCCAAGCAATGATCCATTTGGCACTCCTGGTAACAAATTGCCAACCTGAAAATGATCCATTTATTGCTATTTTATTTTCTGTCTGCTAACCCATCCTAAATCCATGCTAATATATTTCTCTCAATCTCGTGAGCCCTCATCTTGTAGAACAAGCTCTTGTGTGACACCTCATCAAATATGTTTTGAAAATCGAAATATACTACATCCATTGGTTCCCCCTTATCCACCTTGCTAGTTAGGTCCTCAAAAAACACAATTTCCCTTTGATAAAAGTGTTAATTCTGCCTATGATTTTCTAAGTGCCCTTTTACCATGTCCCTCATGTTAGATTCTAACATTTTTCCTATTGTTCATGTCAGGCTAACTGCCCTCTAGTTCCTGTTTTCTCTCTCCCTCCTTTATGGAACAGTTTGGCTACATTGTCTACGTTCTAATCCATGAGGCCAATCAAGAATCTAGGGAATTCTGGAAGATCAAAACCAATGCATCACTATCTCTGCAGCTACCTCTTTTAAAACCTGAGGATATAGGCCATTAGGTTCAGGGGTTTTATTGGCTTTTAGTCTCATGAATTTCTTCAATAGTTCCTCACTCTCATGAGACACTTCATTCTCAACTATTTGTTGCGCCTTCTACTGTGGAGATGGATACAATATATTTGTTTAACGTCTCTGCCATTTCCTTTTTCCACATTATATTTTCTCCTGTCTCTGCCCTGCGGGATCTACCTTTTTCTTTGTTTATCTCCTCCCATTTACATAGTTGTAGATGCTCTTATAGTCTGTTTTTCCATTTCTTGCTAGTTTACTCTTGGATTGCACTTTCTCCCTGTTGTTTAACTTCTTGGTCATCCTTTCTTGAATTCTAAAATCCTCCCAATCCTCAGGCTGACTACTCTTTTTGACAACATTGTAAGTCTCTTTAACTCAATACGATCCTTACTTTCTCCAGTTAGCCACGGTTGGACCATTTATCCTGTGAGGTTTTTATTTCTTAAGGGAATGTGTATTCTTTGAGATTATTCATTTTGGTAGACAGGTTTTTGATCCTTCAGGGAATTGAGGGATATGGGAAGCAGAAAATCAGCTATGATCATATTGAATCACAGAGCAGGGTCGAAGAGCTGTATGGTCTATTCTTATTATATTTTTATATTTTAATGTTCTTAAATGTCCTTAAATATTCTTAAATGTTCATCATTGCTGACCTACTGTGATATCTGTTAATCTGATTCCTGTTTCTTCCTTGGCAACTCGCTTCTCATGACCATATAATTGGCTTTGTTTAACATTAAGACCCTCATTTCATATTTAACTATATCGCTCTAAAACTCAACATGAAATTCATGATGATAACTCTTCCCTAGAGAATCATTTACCAGAAAATTACTAAATAATCCTCTGTTATTACACAATAATAGATTTGAATATGTGGAACTGCTTGAATGTTAGCAGCTTAGAACTGATGTCCTTGGGTTACTAAATGTTTGATAACATTCGGTATTCTCATAATTTATTGATGGTAAAATTGAATAGTTTGTGTATGCAGATTTCACTTTTGATAGTTTCATATTCCTTAGCAATTCATAAAGATAGGTAGGCAAGAGTGAGTGAAGCAATAGTTAGCTTATCAAATTGCACTTGCATCGACCAGTTTGGATTGAAAGACATTTATTTTACCAATCCTCTATTAATATACCCACAATCTGCTCAGTGAATGAATTAGTTCTTTCAAATCCTTGAAAACAATGTGAGATAAGGGTTTCCTGTCATTCAGTGCGCACCTGGTATGCGAACATCACAGGACAATTCTGTAGGTGTGTGCAAAATTTCCAAGGAGCTGCCATGATGCCTTTATCCTCCGGCAGACTCAGTTGCCCCAGCTGGCTGCCAAGGGGTATGTGGTGATGACCTGGCTGCTGACATCAGTGTGTAAGCCCATCACAGAGGCACACGGGAGGTACAGTAAATGCCTTCTAACCATCAGGGCTTGCTCAAAATGCAGTTCAGGTGTCATGATTGTTCTGGGGTGCCCTTCAGTATGGGCCAGCAAGGGTATCATGCACGGTAGTGGTGTGCTGCACCCTGCACAACCTGGCGCTTCAAACAGGAGTGGAACCGGCACCTGAAGATGTTGGGGACAGGCCTGCTTCCTCATTGAAGGAGGACGAAGAGGAGGTTGTCCCAGCAGAACCTGAACATTCAGTGGTGCTTATGATACATTCAGGCATAGACCCGCATGCCAGAGAAGCCTGTGACGCCCTCATCCAGGTATACTTCAACTGAAGGCATTGGACCATTATTGGTCTGATGCTATTCGTTGCCCTGCCACTCAAACTGCATACGCACAAACCACCCTCTTCCTGAAAACTGGCCTGACTAATCTGACGTCCGGGGCAGCAGCGGACCTGAAAGGAACAGGGCTGAAGAGCTCTAAAAGAAAGAACAGGTCTTGAGGCCCTTCACCTACCTGCCATCCGGGGCGGCGGCAGGCTCTCTGACTGTTTCTGCGCACGCTCTGTTTGGATTAAGTGAAAAAAAACCTAATAGTGGCATCCCTGAAATTCTGTGCGTTGATTGGTCAGTGGATGGCAGCTGTTATTGCCTGGGGATAGCTGAGATAGATTGGAGTAAAAAAAAAAGGTTCCTTTTAAATTCAAGCCCTAGGATAGCTGCCTGTAAATAATTCGTAATTACGAGCTGTACTAGTGCTGTTTGCACAGAGTGAGGCTGTAAGTTAAATGTGGGTATTTTCACTGGCTGGGGGCGGTGGAAGGTGCTCTTTGGTCTCTTTCTTTCTCAGCCTCAAAGGTACAGGGGATAAAAGCTGATTGTAAACAGCTGGTAAGTTATTACACCAGAAAATTTTCATTGTAAAGTTAAGTAATGGCAGGGTAGCTTGGCCAAGTGGCATGTGCCTCCTGTGCAATGTGGGAAGTTGTGGACGTGCCATGTGACCTTGGCAAACATGTGTGCAGAAAGTGTCTCCAGTTGCAGAAACTTGAGCTTCGGGTTTCAGAGCTCGAGCAGCGGCTGGAGTCACTGTGATGCATCTAGAAGGTGGAGGACTATGTGAATGGCATGTTGCAGGAGGTAGTCAAACCGGTGCCCAGGCAAGCACAGTCGGTGGGGGGACTGGGTGGCTGACGGACGGACAAAGAAGTCCGGGCAGGTAGTGCAGGAGTTCCCAGAGGACATCCCACTTTCTAACCGGTATTCAGTTCTGAGTACAGATGGGAAAGAGGGTTCCTCTGGAGAATGCACCGAGAGTCATAACCGGAATATCATGGGTGACTGAGCTGTGCTGAGATGGAGAAAAAGTGACAAGAGGGCAATAGTGGTAGGGGATTCTATGGTTAGAGGAACAGATAGGTGTTTCTGTGGTCGCAGACGTGATTCCAGGATGGTATGTTGCCTCCCTGGTGCAAGGGTCATGGATATTACCGAGCGGTTACAGAGTACTCTGGAGGATGAGGGTGCATAGCCGGAGGTTGTGGTCCACATTGGTACCAATGACCTCGGTAGAAAGAGGGATGAGGTCCTGCAAAAAGAATTTAGGGAGCTAGGTAGCAGATTTAAAAAGTAGGACCTCAAGGGTTGTAATCTCTGGGTTTCTCCCGGTACCACGGGCTAGTGAGTATAGGAATAGGAAGTTAGAGCAGATGCATGGCTGAAGAGTTGGTGCAGGAGAGAGGGCTTTAGTTCCCTGGATCACTGGGCCTGTTTCTGGCGTAGGTGGGATCTGTACAACTTGGACGGGTTGCGCCTGAACCAGAACGGCACCAACATCCTTGCTGGGAGGTTTGCTAGTGCTGTTGTGGGGTGGGGGGGGGGGGGGGTGTAAACTAATTTGGCAGGGGGAGGGAGGTACAGTAGGGGATGATGTACAATCAAATCGAGAAGAGAAGCTAAGTCAGTTTGGAGGGCAGAGTAAATATAGACCTGTTAAGGCTCAAGCAAATAATACAAGGCTGGATTGTATCTGTTTTAATGCAAGGAGTCTTACTAGTAAGGCAGATGTATTGAGGGCATTGATTAACACATGGGAATATGATATTGCTATCACTGAGACATGGTTGAGGGACGGGCAGGACTGGCAGCTCGAAATCCCAGGGTATAGAATCTTCAGACGTGATAGGGGAGGGGGTAAAAGAGGAGGTGGCATTGCACTGTTGATTAAGGAGTCAATTACTGCAATAAGGAGGGATGATATCTTCGAAGGTTCCTCTAATGAGGCCATATAGGTAGAACTTAAAAACAAAAAGGAGGCAATCACTTGGCTGGGAGTGTACTATACAGGCCTCCAAACAGTCAGGGAGAGATAAAGGAGCAGATATGTAGACAAATCTCAGAAAGATGCAAAAATAATAGGGGATTTCAACTTCTATATTAGAGGGGATAGTATTAGTGCAAAAGGCTTAAAAGGAGTAGAATTCTTAAAGTGCATTCAGGAGAGCATTTTGAGCCAGCACGTAGCGAGTCCTTCAAGAAGAGGAGCGGTACGGGACTTAATCCTAGGGAATGAAGCCAGACAAGTGGTAGAAGTGGCAGTGGGGGAACATTTCGGGGATAGTGACCATAACTCTAAGATTTAAGGTAGTTATGGAAAAGGACATAGAGGGACCAGAAATAAAAGTACTGAATTGGGAGAAAGCAGATTTCAATATGATAAAACAGGATCTGGCCAAAGTGGACTGGGAGCAGCTTCTTGTAGGAAGGCCTACATCAGACCAGTGGAAGTCATTCAGAAAGGAAATAGTGAGGGTTCAGGTCCAACATGTTCCTGTAAAGGTGAAGAGTAGGACCAACAAGTCAAGGGAACCCTGGATGTCAAGGGATATTGAGGATTGGATGAAGAAAAAAAAAGGAGGCTTTGGCAGATTCAGAGCGCTGAAAACAGCGGAGGCCCTAGAGGAGTATAGAAAGTGTAGGAGGGGGTACTTAAAAAAGTAATTCGGAAAACGAAGAGGGGACATGAAAAAACACTGGCAGACAAGATAAAGGAAAATACCAAGGCATTTTATAAGTATATTAAGGGCAAGCGGATAACCAGGGAAAGAGTGGGCCCGTTAGGGATCAAAGAGGCAATCTGTGTGTGGAGCAGGAAGACATAGGTGAGGTTTTGAATGATTACTTTTCACCTGTGTTTACTATGGAGAGGGACGATGTAGGTATAGTGATCAGGGAGGGGGATTGTGGTATACTTGAACAAATTAACATTGAAAAGGAGGAAGTATTAGCTGTATTAGCGGGCTCAAATGTGAATAAGTCCGCAGGCCCAGATGAGATGTATCCCAGGCTGCTATGTGAGGCAAGGGAGGAGATAGCAGGGGCTCTGACACAAATTTTCAAATCCTCTCTGGCCACAGGAGAGGCAGCAGAGTACTGGCGAACAGTGAATGTGGTACCATTATTCAAGAAGGTAGCAGGGATAAACCAGGTAATTACAGGCCGGTGAGTCTAACATCAGTGGTAGGGAAACTATTGGAAAAAATTCTGAGGGACAGGATTAATCTCCACTTGGAGAGGCAGGGAATAATCAGGGATAGTCAGCATGGCTTTGTCGGGGGAAGGTTGTGTCTAACAAACTTGATTAAATTTTTCGAGGAGGAGACTAGATGTGTAGATGAGGGTAAAGTAGTCTACATGAACTTCAGTAAGGCTTTTGACAAGGTCCCACATGGGAGATTGGTTAAGAAGGTAAGAGCCCATGGGATCCAGGGCAATTTGGCAAATTGGATCCAAAATTGGCTTAGTATCAGGAGGCAGAGGGTGATGGTCGATGGTTGTTTTTGCGACTGTAAGCCTGTGACCAGTGGGATACCACAGGGATCGGTGCTGGGACCCTTACTGTTTGTAGTGTACATTAATGATTTAGACGTGAATACAGGAGGTAGGATCAGTAAGTTTGCAGATGACACGAAAATTGGTGGTGTCGTAAATAGTGAGGAGGAAAGCCTTAGATTACAGGGTGATATAGTTGGGCTGGTAAGATGGGCAGAGCAGTGGCAGATGGAATTTAATCCTGAAAAGTGTGAGGTATTGCACTTTGGGGGGACTAACAAAGCAAGGGAATATACAATGGATGGTAGGACCCTAGGGAGTACTGTGGGTCAGAGGGTGCTTGTCCATAGATCACTGAAGGCAGCAGCACAGGTAGATAAGGTGGTTAGGAAGGCATATGGGATACTTGCCTTTATTAGCCAAGGCATAGAATATAAGAGCAGGGAGGTTATGTTAGAGCTGTATTAAACGCTAGTTAGGCCACAGCTGGAGTACTGTGTACAGTTCTGGTCGACACACTATAGGAAGGATGTGATTGCACTGGAGAGGGTGCAGGGGAGATTCACCAGGATTTTACCTGAGCTGGAGCATTTCAGCTAGGATTGGGTTGTTTTCCTTGGAGTGGAGAAGGCTGAGGGGGTACCTAATTGAGGTATATAAAATTATGAGGGGCATTGATAGGATAGATAGGAAGAAATGTTTTCCTTCGCGGAGGGGTCCATAACCAGGAGGCATAGATTTAAGGTAAGGGGCAGGAGGTTTAGAGGAGATTTGAGGAAAGAAAATTTCACCCAGAGGGTGGTTGGAATCTGGAACACACTGCCTGAAGAGGTGGTCGAGGCAGGAACCCTCACAACATTTAAGAAGTATTTAGATGAGCACTTGAAATGCCATAGCATACAAGGCTATGGGCCAAGTGCGGGAAAATGGGATTAGATTGGATGGGTGCTTGATGGTCGGCGCAGACGCATTGGGCTGAAGGGCTGTGCTGTAAAACTCTATGACTATGACAAACAAAGCTCCCCATTCTGAGAAATCTTAAACTTTTATGTTCTCTGCCCTGCATTGAGAATCCACATTCTCATACTTTACTCCACACATGGTCAATGTGGGATTGGAAATAAAGCACACCATGACACTTGCGAGGGAATGCAAGATGTGGCTCTTGGAAATAAATGTTCATCATCCCTCTATAACATTAGAAGCTGCAGCCAAGTGAAGCCCTTTGGGCCACCAAGACAGTTCCAGCATCCTGTTTCTCTTACTTCTAAGTGGTGCTGCTCCTGTGGCTACGGTAGAGCTGGGGGCAGCCTGCTTGTTTCTAGGCTGTGACACTCTAGATGCTAATAGTGGATATTCTCCGGGTTGTGCAATTTGTGGGGGCCCCTCCAAAGATTGTCCAAATGCATATGTGCAGTGGGAGCCTCAGTCATGGGGTTAGGAGTCAGCTGTATACCTCTGTCAGAGGGGCTGCGAGAAGGTCTGTGACCTAGCAGTACCTTGAGGAGAGCCCCCAGTGCCATAATTCCTGTCTATCTCTTCCCTCCCAAGGCTGCATGTCCTTGTTAACCAAGTGCGAGTGAGCACTTAGATGCATTTGAATGTAGAGTTTTGCCATAAAGGTGACTCTTTGATCAATGCTTTTCAAGAAAAATTTAGGGATGAGGACTTTTATGAGTTCAATCTTCACTTAGGATGTATGCATGACATTTGAGGGGGCTCAGTGTGGGATGGGGAGTGCTAGATCAGCAAATGCAGCGACAGTGTCATTGCTATATATGGAGATATACAGTTAAGGTGGAGCCTGGACAGACATTCTTATGTGTGGTTGCAAATAGAGTGATTCAAAGGATATGTGTGCTGGAGAAGGCTAGAGGTGAGAGAGTGATGGTTGTCAGCTGAAACTTGCATGCCTCTCACCTTGCTGGATCTCAAGAGGTCATTGAAGTCCTGCACTGGATCCATGTCTTCCGTCCCACAGTCCGACCGACTACTCACCCCGTCTGCAACCTCCAGACATGCCTGTTTGGTGAGGTTGGCTGGCCTCCTCCTGCCATGCTCTGGAAAGAGCACCTGCCCCTGTGCTCTCGTAGCTTCCACCATGACCTCTAGTGTCGTGTCCATAAATTGTGAGGCTGCCCTTCCTCTTCTGGCATCCATCTTTCGCTTCTGCAAATTTGCTACCCACAGTTCTGCCACTGTGAGTGCTGCAGTGCCCCTTTTAAATACTCAGTCCTCATTCAGGCTTTTGACTGCATCTCCCACCTGCTACACCTCATTGGATGCCAATCATGCAGGCGTGCTCCCAATTGACTGGCCCCTGCAAAGTTTACCCGGAAGGCCTGCTACTCTCAGGGTCACGTTGCTGACCGGATATGATCCAGATACTCATCAAAAACTAAGTCCATAAGATTCCACCCTGTGTCGTGGTGAAGTGGATTATAATCCTAGTCCCTTTTTGGAACTATCCTGGATCAGGTGTACTCCCCAGATGATCACTCGCACTTAAGGTTGAGAAAGACAGATCTCACAGTCACTTGATTGGGTCTGAGGAACTGATCTAACTCTCCCCAAAGGAAAGGAACCAGCTGAAGATATTCCCATCTTCCAGGCAGCGTTTTTAACAAGTTTTAGCCAGATTATAACAACCCGCATATTATAAGGGTTCGGGCATCTCTGTTCAATAATGTACCTCCCACTAAAGAGTGTACAGAGATGGGTTCTAGAATTGAGATATAGAAGACTGTATGACACAATATATTTTCTAAATTATATATGTATTCAAGAACTGAACATGCAATTCACACTTTGATGGGTAAAACAATTGCAATGTTGATAGTTCCAGGAAAAGAAAGACAGTGTAGGGCGTGATATTCCCCTGCGCAGTCTCACTTGGGTTCGGAGCCGTACTCTAGACATAACAGGAATAAATGACTCAACACCAAATAATGTGTTAAAACAGTAATTTTATTGAGTAATTATTCAGTAATTATTGAACAATTATTAATAAACAAGGAAAGAAAGATAACTTTATTCAAAAGAAAGGAAGGAAAAGAGTGTAGAAAGATAAAAAACTTGTACACACTGCTATAACACCAAATTAGTCTGTTCACGACAGCTCCCAATTTTGGTTCTGTTCTCCCTTGGTACATACATAACCAAGTCTCTGGAGAATCTTGCACAGGGGTGGACTCTGTGGTCAGTCACTCTACCGACGTCCATTCCTCCGTAGTCTTCAGTGGTTGACTAGTCCACTCTGGCTATAGCCCTGCACATTGGATGCTATGCCCCTTTAAGTCCAATTTCTGGCTCTCTGAGGCATCCCTCAGACTTTCTCAAAACAAGAGTCTGACAACCATGAGTCCTTATCAAATTCTTCTCACAGGCATTACGAGGCTGTTCAGGCTGTTGATGCATCCTTTGATGATGTCTCTCACCTGCCATCAATTAGCTTATATTGTCCATCAATTAAATTACATCTTCTGATACCACACCATAGTGGACCACCCCATGTGTAAATTTATCCATTGTCCTGGCTTGCAGTTCAAGGGTTTTCGAATACCCTAAGAACTGACTTCTGTTTAAACAATGGGAGACCACTGTTATTTTCAAGAAAACAGTCGTTTAGACAAAACAACAGCTGTGCAAGGCCTACCCTAACCAGCATGAAAACAAAAGGAAAACGTTCTTAGAAAAACAATTTCATAGTTAATACTGATTGCCATTGATTACATAATTGATTAATTACTTGACTTAATCAGAGCACAATCACACTTCGTTTTAAAACATTGTCTACAAAGTAACCTTTAAAAATCCACTGCAGGTTTAATATAGTTTTTAAAAAAAGCAAAAGCAATGCAGAAGTAAAATGCAAAATATAAAATGTACAAAAAGTAGTGTCTGCAGGCCTCAGGTCTACAAAAGTATCATCTTATTCCTTGTAAAGAATCCAAGTTTTAAGACTAAATAATGTTACAGTAAAAGATTTAAGAGATCCATCAAAATTTAAAGCAGCATTTACCTTAGATTCCCGTGTAGAACGCTACAGAGTTTAGCGAGATACCTCTATCTCAATTAAGGGGAGAACTATCGTCGCTGTACCAGGTAGCCCGTACCTTTACCATGAGAAAGGCTGTAATGAATCCAAAGATTCATAAAGATCCACTGTATGATTCCAATATTTATACTATTTCTAAGCTGCATAATTTTTTTAACGTATTTAAGGTTACTTCTCTTGCAAGTAGGTTCAACCCCTTCTATTTCCCAAAAAAGACTGTATAACTGTCAATTTCGAGTTGAAATCCACATGATTTAATTTCTAAGTAAAGGCTGAGTTCACAGGAAGCTGTGAGCACGGATATTGGTCAATATCTCTAAAGCTAGCAGGATAGTGCATTTCCTAACAACACAATAGTGCTTTAAGGTTAAAACTCAGTTTCCTGGATTCATTTGACAGGTAAGTTAACTGCATCCATAGAAAACAATACCATCCATTGTTAGGTTGTGGCAAGTTTCAATGATTATGTACAAGACTTGTATTGTCAGGACTTTTCTGATGTAAATATGTTTCTGCTTTTCAAAAGTGAGTTCCTGTTTTTCAGAACCTGCCATTATGTTCTTAGAAAGAGGCAATTATGCTACGTCCTTGACTGCAGGGACATGTTACAGGCATGCTTATGAGACTTTTTTTAACCTTCCAGGCAGATCAATCCGGCCTTTAATTTTTTAATCCCTAATTCATAGGAAAATAACTCTTTTAAACTTAGAACCCCTTATTATGGCCAGATTCCTTCACATTGGTATCCAGTTTTTTCATCAAAGATAAGACACAAGGTGTTTCACACAAGTATGAGGGAATTTGACATGTATGTTTCCTCAAGAGTTTTTTTACAGAAATGGGGAGATATGACATCTCTATTCCCCTAAATTTTGTTCTAAATGATTGCAGGGGTAATAGCTTTTAACACTGGTATGGGATATCTATTAAATAAACAAGCCTTTCTGGGGTCAGTATTTAAGACCTTTTATGGCTTTTAGCATAGAAAGTTTTTATGGCTTAATTATCTGGGAACTTCTGTGGCTAAAAGCTTGGGTGATGATTTGAATTAGCTTGCTTCTCAGCATTCATTCAACAGCTGAACTCCATTTTGTGGACAGCTTCTAAGCTGAAACTCTACTTTAGACACTCAGGCAATTTACAGGGCATTTCCCCCACAAACCTTGCATAAATCCAAAATAGGCTGGGATAGGGCAAAATGTTTGTGGTAACAAAGCAGAGGTTTTTTGCTGCGCATTAGGACTGTACTAGCAGAGACCCATAAAACATTTGCAGTGAAATCAGTATCTTTATTGCATCAGTACTTCTTTAAATACAGGATTTCTACTTATTCTTTCACCAAAGACTTTAACAGAATCAAAACTTCTCACTCTGGAAAAAGCTACATAAAGCTGTCCCTGTGTAAAAACAGGCCTAGGAATATAAACACAAATTTTGTCAAAAGTTTGGCCTTGTGACTTGTTTATAGTCATAGAATATGAAAGTCTAATTGGGAAAACTCTTTTCTCCTAATTTGAAAAGGCAGGTTTATATCTAATGGGCTCAATATTATTTGAGGAATAAACACTGTCTCCTTGAAATCTGCCTATGATAATTTCAGTATCTCTCATCAAACAGCTTCATATCACATTATAAGTGCTCCTTCCTTGATTGTCTAAGTTTATGCAGTGACATTCCCATTGAAGTTAGACTGTAAAAACTCTGGAGTGTATAGACTATTATCATCTTTGTTTATAGAATCAACGCTGATGTATTCTTTAAATTCCTCTGACAGCTTTTCTAAATTTTTTTCATTCTAATCTAGTGAATCGTCATTTTTTAGCGCAAACAATTGTTTTCAAATAATAAGTTGTATCATATAAATGTCCTCACCATTTTGCCACACTTAACTAATTCCATCATCACCTCAACTCATCCCATGCCACACCCTCCCTCCCATGCTTTCCGCATTCCATTCCTTCCATCCATCCCATCTGATCCCATCCTCTCTTGCCATCCCCATCCCTCCCATTAATCCCAATCTCTTCAGTCAGGGTTACCACAAATCAAAGCTCATGATGGTTATAAAATCCCATACAAACATTGTCACTGGGATTTCAACATAACCTGACTATAGACATGTAAATGTTTATTCACTTGAATAGTGAAAGCTGGTAGTACAATTATAGATTTTTGTCCTTCCAAACCTGGGTTAGGTCTGGAGAAACTGTGGTGAAGGCTGGGTGGTTATAAATCTCTCACTGATTGATTATGTAAGTAGTGGGAATAATTTAAACTGGTGTAACACTCAAACATTTTGGGTTCTGTGCACTACAGGCAAGATTGCATTGATCCAGGTATGTTAAATAGGTCTAGAGATAATACATCCACAGATACCAATCATATCCCTCTCTGCACAATGGAATACTATTAAGTATCTCATATCACACTCTTCCCTTCTGCTGTTTCTGACTCCACCGTCACCACCAATCATTGGCAGTGATGTGAGTGTCACATGCTCCAGTCCTGTGCATACCCCACATGCCTCTGTGTGCGCCAGACTCCACCCACTAAATCAACCTACCGACCAACCAGAACAGTCCAAACAACCAAAATCCAAATATTGTTATCACGGATGTTTTTACTTCAACGAAGAAGGAAGCATGTTCACCTGGTTGTATTGAACTAAGTTGGTGACCTACAAATAGGAGAACATTTGTGACATAAAATTAAATTCAGTGCAGTAACAGGAAAAGAAAAGAAGTTGAGGACAAGGGTACTGACTAGATAAAGGGGGAATTGAGCAAGATATTATGGAATCAAATAAAATGGAAGGAAAAATTGGCAAATTTAACTAGTTAGCTATTGAGGGGTTAGCTCTAAGGTAACATTGCCAACATTAATAGTCTCGGACTCTAGCCATTGCTATAATTAATATTCAGCATTCATTATTATAGATTTACAAGTAATGAACTGAATTGCCCATGTAACTTCCATTACTTTGGTACGTAACTCTGTCCATTAATGATCAGCTATTCACACTACTAGATAATTCTGACTGCATCTTTTCACATCTATTAAGCGCTCATGCACCCAAGCTTAAGTTTTGACTTTGTGATCAATAAATAACCCTGGTTCTTTAATGTTGTCTTTGATGATTTGTCAAGGAAGAATTAATTTATTCACTCAGCACCTTGTGGATATCTTAATAGAGGAGTGGTAAAATAAAGGGTTGTGGCAATTTGCAGGACAGTGCTCCTACAATGCCTCATGAAAAAGGTCTGAATTATAAGGGGAAATAAGAGACTGGAGCTTTTCAGCTGTCACGAAAACGTGCTAGGTCGAATGATTGATTATTTTTGAATCCACCGGTTGAAAACCTGAATATTAAACTGGTGGAGACGAACCACTCAAACCTTACATGTTTCAAACTCTGTCTGCTGACTGTGGGCATTGAGGCATTTTGCCTGCTGCAGACTGTGGTGGCCTGTGGTTTGATTGATCTGTGTTTGATGATATTAGTCTGTTCACCGATTGATGCACACTGTGCTTGGTGACTTGAGCCTGCGGGGGAGCTATTGAGCAGTTTACATTAAATTTCCGAAAGAGAACATACCGAAACCTCCTTCAGTTACACAGTTTAGAGAACTTTCCGGAAAGGACAGATCGAGATCTCCTTCGCAAAGGAAAACAGCCACTTTGCTGTCTGAATCACTGCCCACCTCTTCAAACTGAAAACCTTAGGACTACCAAATTCAGCCTGAAGCCAGCTAAGTCAGTAACCTTCACAGACTGTATACCCCTTTTATTTCTCTGGACTCTAATTTGACCAAACTATCTTCCCAACTTTGAAACCTAGTTGTGTGTATATGTGTGTCAAAGTAGGAACGTATTTTATTATTTTAACCAAGATTGGTTTAAGTACAATGAAGCTAACCTTTTTTTTTGTTCAACGCAAGAAAACCTGTCCAATTGGCTCTTTCTATGATCATGGCACGTAAACAAGTAAACACTCACAGAATTGGCAAGTATATCCTGTTAAATAAAGCAATAAATGTGGTCAAACATGAAGAGGGAGAAGAGGTAGCCCCTTCGACCCCTCCTCACCTGATCGTAACACAGCCTGAAAAGAAAGAATCTTTAAAAAATGATCATACAAGTGTATAAGATTGAAAATGGAATAGATGGGAAGACGCTTGTGTGGAACATGTCCTCTGGAATAGACCTTGTTAGCCTGTTTCGGTGGTGGACATTCTATGTAAAACTATCTTCTCCACTGCAAATTTGTTTTCTAACAGTGAGAGTTGACTGTGATATCTGTTTATTGCATTTAAGTACACAGGACCAGATAGAGTGATTTGTTGGAATGAACTGTTCCAGCAGGCATATTAGAAAAGCTACTTAAAGTTCTCAACAATCTTTTTCTACATTATCTTCAACTGAATGTAATTATGCTGAAGTTCCACTATTAAATCAATACACAATTGTACATTTAAATTTTAAAAGATAATTGAAGTTGAAAACGGGATTGAATATGGAGAAATGTTAATTGAAAATTTACGTTGACTGTTTATGATTTCCATTATATTCATGCTGCTTTGCAAAGAAAAAGTGCTAACTTCATCTTAAAACCACAGCATTGTTTATAGTAGCAATATGATTTCAAACTCTCCTGTTTCAAATTTAGCAGTGGTAATAAGATACAAAAAAACCCCATTGTGTTCGCTAAAAGCGTGGTTTTAAACCAATATGCTTTCTCTGCAGATACATCAATAAGTTTAACTGAAAAAAGCGAAGTCAGTTGTCAGAACTGTCAAAGCCCATTAGTAAAAATGGGAAATTGTGCTGCAGGTGTTCAAGAAACAAGCATGAAAAATCTGCATGAAATGAACCACCTTTCCATTAATTTCAATTGTGAAAGACAAGTGCTTCACGCAGCGACAAACATATTATTGTGCATTTCAAAAGAAAATCTTTTGAACAAACTAAAACATACCTTAAAATGGGAATACAGATAGAAATTCAGTGTTGCCATGCATATCGTACAGGAAGTACATAGAGACATCTTTAATCACAACAAAAGCATTGAGTCATATGAGTATCCCCGGAATGGTTTAGTGGGCAAATGAACTGCCAATATGGTACTGAGCTATACAGACAAGAAAGGTCCTTGTTTTGATCCCTAAAGTACAACAAGTTAGAGGATCTCAACCTTGGCTAATATAGATGGATGCAGTAATGATCCTCGATGCTAACCTCTAAGAAAGCTGCCCACAGTGTCGCAGACTTCCCCTTTACCATCATCAGTTTGAATCAATTCAAGAGCATCTCCAGGCATCAAGCAACAGTGATGTTATAATGTCATCAAGTAGAGTAAGCAACCAATCACATTTCAGTATTCTCACAGACAGCAAAGCAACAAGTTTAAAACCTTCACTGTTAATTAAAAAAAAATTACAGATTGTGAAATGATTGGGACTTCCACATGGAGTTTCACCAGGATGTTGCCTGGGCTGGAGCATTTCAGTTATGAAGACAGACTGGATAGGCTGGGGTTTTTTTCCTTGGAGCAGAGAAGGCTGAGGGGGGACCTGATTGAGGTATCAAAAATTATGAGGAGCATTGATAGGATAGATGGGAAGAAACTTTTTTGCTTAGTGGAGAGGTCACTAACTAGGGGGCATAGATTTAAGGTAAGGGGCAGAAGGTTTAGAGTGGAATTGAGAAATTCTTTCACCCAGAAGGTGGTTGGAATCTGGATCACACTGCCTGAAGAGGTGGTAGAGGCAGGGACACGCACGACATTCAACAAGTATTTAGATGAGCACTTGAAACGCCATAACATACAAGGCTGTGGGCCAAGTGTGGGGAAATGGGATTAGTTAGGACGGGTGCTTGATGGTCGGGGTTGACGCATTGGGCCAAAGGGCCTGTTACTGTGCTGTAAAACTCTATGACTCTATGGGAGGCTAAAATATCATAAGTTTTAAAAATAATCAAAATATGTGGAATCTTGTATCCGAAGGGAGAAATTTCACATTTAACAAAAATAAATGGCTGCAATTTATGGCGGGGCGCACAGGTGGGATTTGCTTCGTGGAGCTGCAGCGATATATGCGGCAGCTCATCTACATGGCCAGGGGGGCTGCACCCCCCCCCACCCCAGATGACAAGGAGGGGGCGGGCAATCCGTCCCCAGCAACAGCATCCGGCGCCACTGCGCAGGCGCCATTTTTAAAGGGCTTACTGCCCTTACTGACAGTTTAAATTTTTAAAGAAACAGTGAATTTTAAAGTATTAAAAATAATTAGAAAAATGTTTCCAGCCGCTCTCCCACCCCCCAGTAGCCTTGCATATCATTCCTGCCCTCTCCTCCACCAAAATACTTACTTTGAGTACCTGCCCTTTCCCCTCCCCAAAGTTCAGAAACTTTTACCTTTACCCCTTCCCAACACCCCCTCGACCAATCAGGTAAGTTTTTTTTCCTCTTCCCCTCCCCCACCCCCACCGACCCCACACTGAAATACTTGCTTCCTCCGCCCTCCTGACCAGTGTCCCACATCAGATCTCCGGTCGGAGATCTGACGGCATGGGAGTGCCCGCCACCCACTGTAATGGGGACGGCTGACGGGATGAGGTGAGTAATTATTCTTTCATTTATATCTCTTAGCATACTTAACTGGATGTCCCTTTGCCGAGCAGCGGTGGGGCCACCAGGAGGCCCCGCCGCCACTGCCGGTAATATGGGGCTTGGCTTTCCTGGCGTCAAGGCCCATGGCGGGCCTCTCCCGGAGGCATTTTCCGGGACTCCTCGCCACAACCCCCGATGCCAGGGATCTGTTAAATTCAGCCCAAAATTACTCTTTCAGGGCCAGTAAAGCTGTTTGGCAGTAATTATGAACTTAGTACACAGTTAAAACAAAGATATACCTCATCCAACAAGGTGTTACTTTTTTAAGGGATTTACAGCAAAACTGAAGCATAAATGGGCAAGTTCTCATCAGTTCAATGATTTCTAATTGATTGTAGTCGTGGGGAATCTCAACAGCGCGTTCTCTGGAGAAGTATACAATCACTGACAGCAGCTTCTAGATTTCCGTGTTTAATTGCGCCTGTGTATACTCCAGAAGTTGCTGTCAGTTTCAGAGAAATAATGACAGGGAACGCTAACTACTTTGCCAACATTAGTACTGTAAAATACAGGCCTATCTGTTTCAAACCATAATTGCTGCCCAGCAAATGTAAGTATGTTCCAGCTACATGTGGACCTTAGGTGAGGACAGGATATAGAATGGCTGTAATGCATTCCAAGGTGTCTAATAATGAGTTGAAAGTCATCAGCCTCAATATTAAACCCCCATGCTCGATAAGGGAGGGTAAAAAAGTTAAGTGGGCCATCCCCCAGGGTGTCCTCTTGCCATTGGTGTTCAGTTTCCCCTCTCCCATACTCTCTTGCCTTGTTGGCTAAGCTATTTAACTGGTTATCACTTGGGAAACAACGCTAAAAATGTTAATTAGATCCTGCCATTAGGATTGCCAGGACGTCCTCATCCCTGGCCTAATCAGGTTCTTCCACTGTTTTTGTTCTCATCTGTTCCTTCTCTGTAAATATCAGGGCCATTGTCTTTCTCTAATAGAGAACAGTAAAGATGTGTATGATGAAAGAGAAAAGTGCATCAGTCAGTTACGACCACATAACGCCAAATATTGGTTTTAAAGGTGTTTAGATTGTTTGAGGAAGGTGTTATGACCATAAAAACAAGAAACGCTGGAAATATTTAGCAGGTCTGGCATCATCTGTGGAGGGAGAAGCGGAGTTAATGTTTCAGGTCAGTGACCCTTGATGAGAACTGGCAGATGTAAGAAATGTAAAAGATTTTAAGCAAGTAAAGCGGGGGTGGGGCAAGAGATAACAAAAGAGAAGGCGTTGATAGGACAAGGTCACAGAATAGCTGACCAGAAGATCATGGAGCAAAGGCAAACAATATGTTAATGGTGTGCTGAAAGACAAAGCATTAGTACAGATAGGTTGTTAATGGACTGAAAACTGAACAGCAGCAAGCACAAACATGAAAAAAACAGCGGGTAGCCACAGTAAAAACAAAATTAACAAACTCAAATAAAATAAACACAAAAAAGAAAAAAAGTAACTAAAAATAAAAGTAAACAGGGGGGCCCGTTATGCTCTGAAATTATTGAACTCCATGTTCAGTCCGGCAGGCTGTAGCATGCCTAATCGGAAAATGAGATGCTGTTCCTTGAGCTTGCGTTGATGTTCTCTGCAACACTGCAGCAATCCCAGGAGAGATGTGAACATGAGAGCAGGGTGGGGGGTGTTGTTGAAATGGCCAGCAACCGGGAAGCTCATGGTCATGCTTTCGGACTGAGCAGAGGTGTTCCGCAAAGTGGTCACCCAGTCTGCATTTGGTCTCCCCAATGTAGAGGAGACCACATTGTGAGCAGTGAATACAGTATACTACGTTAAAAGAAGTACAAGTAAATCACTGCTTCACCTGAAAGGAGTGTTTGGGGCCTAGGATAGGCCTCTGCCAGTCCCCATCCACCGCCACCTTCTTCTGCATGGCTGAACTTGTTCTTACATTGAACAACTTCTCCTTCAATTCCACTCACTTCCTTCAAGTAGAAAGTGTTGTTATGGGTACCCGCAAGGACCCTAGTTATCCCTGTCTTTTTGTGGGATATGTCGAACATTCCTTGTTCCAGTCCTGCTCAGGGCCCCTCCCCCAACTCTTTTTCCAGTACATTGATGACTGTATCGGTACTGTTTCCTGCTCCCGCCCTGAACTGGAAAACTTTATCAACTTTGCTTCTAATTTCCACCCTTCTTTCACCTTTACATGGTCCATGTCCGACACTTCCCTCCCCTTCCTTGACTTCTCTGTCTCCATCTCTGGGGATAGGCTGTCCATTAATATTAATTATAAGCTCACCGACTCCCACAGCTACTTCAACTACACTTTTTCACACCCTGCCTCCTGTAAGGACTCCATTCCATTATCCCAGTTTCTCCATCTCCGACACATCTGCTCTGATGATTTTTTTTTGGAGATACAGCACTGAAACAGGCCCTTTGGCCCACTGAGTCTGTGCCGACCAACAACCACCCATTTATACTCACCCTACAGTAATTCCATATTCCCTACCACCTGCCTACACTCGGGGCGATTTGCAATGGCCAATTTACCTATCACCTGCAAGTCTTTGGCTGTGGGAGGAAACCGGAGCACCCGGCGAAAACCCACACGGTCACAGGGAGAACTTGCAAATTCCACACAGGCAGTACCCAGAATCGAACCCGGGTCCCTGGAGCTGTGAGGCTGCGGTGCTAACCACTGTGCCACCCCATGTGCTACCTTGCATGACAGCGCTTCTGATATGTCTTCCTTTTTCCTCAACTGAGGAATCCCCCCCACTGTGGTTGACAGGCCCTCAACCATGTCCGGCCCATTTCCCGCACCTCTACTCTCACACCTTCCCCTCCCTCCCAGAACTGCGACAGGGTTCCCGTTCTTACTTTCCACGCCATCAGCCTCCATATCCAAAAGATCATCCTCCACCATTTCCGCCAGCTCCAGCATGATGCCACTACCAAAGGCATCTTCCCCTCCCTTCCCCTGTCAGAATTCTGAAGGGATTGTTCCCTCCGCGAAGCCCTGGCCCACTTCTCAATTACCCCCACTACCTCGTCCCCTTCCCACGGCACCTTCCCCTGCAATCGCAGGAGGTGTAATACCTGCCCATTTACCTACTTCTTTCAATGTGATATATTGTATTTGCTGCATACAATGTGGTCTCCTCTACATTGGGGAGACCAAATGTAGACTGAGTGACCACTTTGCGGAACACCTCCGCTCAGTCTGAAAGCATGACCCTGAGCTTCCAGTTGCTGGCCATTTCAACACTCCCCCCTCCTCCCCCACCACCCCCCCCCCCCCACCCCCCTAACCCCAGTGCTCTCATGCTCACATCTCTATCCTGGGATTGCTGCAGTGTTCCAGTGAACATCAACGCAAACTCGAGGAACAGCATCTCCTTTACCGATTAGGCACACTGAGGCCTGCCGGACTGAACATTGAGTTCAATAATTTCAGACCATGATGGGCCCCCCATTTTGCTTTTATTTTCAGTTATTTTTTTTCTTCTTTTTTGTACTTTTAGTTTGTTCATTTTGTTTCTACTTTGCCTGCCCACTGTTTTTTTCATGTTTGTGCTTGTGGCTGTTCAGTTTTTTCAGTCCATTAACACCCTATCTGTACTAATGCTTTGTCTTTCAGCCTCCCATTCACATATTGTTTGCCTTTGCTCCATGACCTTCTGGTCAGCTATTCTGTGACCTTGTCCTATCAACACCTTCTCTTTTGTTATCTCTTGCACCCCCCAGCTTTACTTGCTTAAAATCTTTTACATTTCTAATATTTGTCAGTTCTGAAGAAGGGTCACTGACCTGAAACGTTAGCATTGCTTCTCTCTCCACAGATGCTGCCAGACCTGCTGAGTATTTCCAGCAATTTTATTTCAAATTTCCAGCATCCACAGTATTTTGCTTTTATTTTAGTGTTATGACCATGTTGTGACATGGATGTTTCCCCCATTCAAATCCTTGCCTGACAACAGCATGTGTATTTGCATTAGAGTTTAGCCCCGTGGGGTGTTTTATTTTTCAAATCAGCAGTGACAGGTTGTCTTGTCGGTTTTATAAAAACAGTAAGTAAATTGATTATTGATCAATCGCCTTATCCCGAAGTTATCGCAACTACATTCGCTCGCGTGCATGCACGCACACACACACCCACACGCACGCACAAAAGAATAAACAGGTAGAGAAGGGAAAGAGGAAAGTGGTTTTTAGTGGGGGGAATTCTGTTGAATTCTCTTGAGAATCAAGTTCTAGATGGATGCAGGCCTGCAATGATTGTAGATTTCTCTCTTGATTGAAGGTTCTGTTGAAGATAGTGGGTTACTTCTAGCTCTCACTGCTGTATAATGTCATTGTCAGATTTTTTCAGCAGGGTATTGTGCTTCCTGGCTTGGCTGGAACTCAAGCTGTTAGAAGTAGCTTCACCTTCTGGGTCAGTCTCTCCCTCTCTCCCTCTATCTCTCTCCCTGTGTGTCTTTTTTATGGTCAAGTGGTGTCACTTCTCACTTCCTGTTAGGTGACATTGTCATCTCTTTCCCATGGTGATTGCACAATGGCCCAGGATGTGACTACTTCATACCTTCTTTGTTTCAGAAGAAAACATTCAATCTGGAATGTTTTTAGGATAGGTGTAAGATGGGTTCCATTAATATCTTTTGATTTTGAAGATTTGTCCTTTGTCTTTGTCAGACCTTTTGAATACACAAAAGGCCTATCCTTTTTTCTTTGGCAGCCATTTTGGACCATTTTTCACTTTTTAAAATAAAGCTTCATTTTTTTACGGACAGAGTATGTTTTTCATAACTCTTCAGAGTTAGTCCATGACTATTGTATAACAGAAACGTAGGAACATCGGAGCAGGAGTAAGCCAGTCAGCCATTGAGCTTGCTCTGCCATGCAATACGATCATGGCTGATCATCCACTTCAATGCCTTTTTCCCACACTATCCACATGTCCCTTAATGTCATTGGTATTTAGAAATCTGTCAATCTCTGCTTTAAACATACTCAATGACTGAGCTTCCAAAGCCCTCTGGGGTAGAGAATTCCAAAGATTCACAACCCTCTGAGTAAAGAAATTTCTCCTCACCTCTGTCCCAAGTGGTTTCCCCCTTATTTTAAAATTGCGTCCACTTGTTCTAGACTCCCCAACCAGGTGAACCATCTTAGCTGCACCTACCCTGTCTATCCCTTTAAGTATTTTGTAGGTTTCAATGAGATTACCTCTCATTCTTCGAAACTCTAGAGAATACAGGCCCAGTTTCCCTAATCTCTCTTCATAGGACAGTCCCAACATCCCGGGAACAAGTCTGGTGCACCTTTGTTGCACTCCCTCTATGGCAATAATATCCATCCTAAGATAAGGGGAACAAAACTGCCCACAGTACTCCAGGTGTGATCTAACCAAGGTCCTATACAATTGAAGCAAGACTTCACTACTCCTGTACTCAAATCCTCTTGCAATAAAGACTAACATACTATTAGCCTTCCTAATTGCTTACAAACCTGCATGTTTGCTTTCAGTGGCTTATTGACAAGAACACCCAGGTCACTTTGTACATCTATATTTTCTAATGTCGACATTTAAGAGATACTCTGCACATCTATTCCTCCTACCAAAGTGGATAACCTCACATTTTTCCACATTAAATTCTATTTTCCGTGTTCTTTCCCACTCACTTAGCTTGTCCAGATTCCCTTGAAGTCGCTTTGCATCTTCCTCACAACACACATTCCCACCTAGTTTTGTGTCATCCGTGACCTTGGAAATATTACATTCGGTCCCCGCATCTAAATTATTGATGTATATTGTGAACAGCCTGGGCCCAAGTACTGATTCTTGTGGCACCCCACTAGTCACAGCCTGCCAATACGAGAATGATCTGTGTATTCCTCCTCTCTGTTTTCTGTCAGTTAACCAATCCTTAATCCATGCCAGAATATGGCCTTCTGAAAATCCAAGTATACTATGCCCACTGACTCCCCTTCCGGTGTGCGTGACAAAGGGAAAACCAAGAAAGGCTTGGAATTGCACAATTTTGAGGTCAGGGGAAAGAATGAATTAACGTAGCTACTGTTGAGAGAAATCTTGACTTAACAGAGAGAGGGGAAAGTGGGGACCAAATTGGATAGCCCCTGAGACGGACGCACAACGTGCGATTAACCCATGCCCATTGATTGAAATGTTGGCAACACGCCAACTTCACGCTGCTTGCTTATTCTCATGATTTTTGTGTGTAACCATTGCTAAGGTTATTGTTCATTGGCTGCACACATCAGCAGGAGGCCAAAATCTTAACTTTCCAGCATCACTTGAAGCGGGGTGCATTCTGGTTGGAGCAGGTGCTATGAATTGTGCAGGAAGAGAATCTGTCCTGGGAAACTTTGAATAATGGCACAGTGTGGGAGGGACTACTCTCCAAGGTTTTGAGATGCTGCACTGGAGATCTTGAATGGAGGAAGTGGATACTAGGAGAGATGTTCTGTATTTATGGGGGAAGGAGGCCCTCCAGACACATTGTCAAAAGGCATGGAAACAGAGAGCCGTGGAGGTCAATGACAAGAGTCAAGTCCCAAGGACCTGAATGCAGTGTCGCAAGAATTTCAAGAACCCGAGTGGTCAAGGTCAGTGAATACATTCTATCATATCCCACCAACTACAGCACTAGCTTCAGACACTGCTCAAATCACCACATCGTTGACCTACACATAATCTCTATCAATCAGGAATTCTACCTGACATTAAGATGATTCACCTTATTATCATGCACTGAGCACTGCTGCAAGCCTGACACCCCATCTCACAGCATGCACACACTGCCACCTATTCAACCATGACAGCCACGTCAGCCAGATTTCACGACATTCACTGATATGTATGTGTCTCTCTCTCGCAGGACAAGGTGGCGCACAACTAAAGGTAGCAGGAGCTACCAGGTGTACCTGAATATCCAAATGGAGTCCACCCTTTATAGCATGGAACAGGTGGCCAACTCCATTCACCAATTGTGAACCCAGGCATGATGCAGCATCTGATCGATGTCACAACTTTCATTGTGGCAGAAGCAAAAGCCCATCAATGTTTGAAGGCACAGTGAAGCTCATACTGCTATCATGCAAGGTCAGCTCATACTGCTGCTATCATGGCTGCATATACCAATGTTCAAAGGGGCTTGCAGGGCATCACAACAGTTCAGCAATCTTTCTTCCAACAGATTACTAAGATTGCTGAGGTGCTGGCTCGGGGTAATGCCAGTGGCTCCATGGAGCACGAACCTGCTATCCTCTCTCAGTATGTCACACCATTCATCCTCCCACGCTTGCCACTCTGCCAGTGTCCTTGCTGTTGCCTGTTAACCAGCCAGACCAGACTGCTGCCACCCATGCCGAGATGGTGCAGTCTGCAGCCTGACCTTCTAGGCTCAAAGCTGCTCCAGATTGTCCACCAAGGCAATCTTCCACTGAAAGTCAGCAGCCTTCCACCAGCCATGCTACAGTCACTGGGTAGCACTGTGTTGGAGCACAAGGACAGGCAAAGGCACAGGCAAGACGGGCATGATGGGAATGCACAGGGGTGATTAATTTATGTTCCTATGAAATATAGCATGATTTCATTTGTAAATTTGTTTCGGAATCTTTATTTAGTGATGATGTTATTTATGTATTATGGTCAAGTGACCACTGTGATCATCAGTACCACAGGGACGGTAAGATTTGGGACTGTGATGAATGGGAAATTAAGGTTGCAGTTACTGGTATCACACTTGACTTGGGCAGAAAGGGGCTGTCTAGGTTCCGTCCTCGTTGTCCTCATCATCCTCCTGCTGCTCAGCTGCTCACCATATATCTGTTGGCAAGGGGTTTTCCTTCATGATGGTGAAGTTGTGGAACATAGAATAAACCACCACAAATTTCTACTTCCACTCAGCCGAGCACTGCAGGGTTCAGGCAGCGGAAGCATTGCTGCAGCATGTCAATGGTCTGTGCTGTCACATTTGATGGTGGCAGCATGGCTTTCAATGTATGCATACTGCGTATGAGTGCATGGATTGTCACAGAAGTTATGAGCCATGTCATCAGTGGATAGTCCTTATTTCTCAATAAGCACCCTTTGGTTTGCCGTGATGGCTCAAATGTCACTGGCACAGCAGAGTACCACAGAAAGAAGGTATGATGATTGCTGTCAGGACACCAGGCATTGACTTGCATGATTCAATGGTCATGCACTCGCAATTCAAAGTTGAGAAGGCATCGACTGGAGCATTGAGCTCCAAAGTGGCACTGCTAGCATCAAATCAGCATTGCACACCAATTGATGTCATGGTCTGCCTGCTCTGCATACTTCCAATAATGTTGACTGTGCACGTGCTAATGCCGCCTTCAATGTGGCATCCGGCATGGCTTGTGGCAAAAGTGCACATGCATTACCATTTTGTTTCCCAAATGGCACCAGTAACACCAGAAAACTAGATCTTATCGTGCCCATTGGGTCCAGAAAATATAGAGAACATGTAGACTCACATGAAGAATTACTGCTTGAGTGAGACACTGGAGGGTATCTGCCACCTATTATGCACGAGGGATGAAAACTGGCAGCAAAAGGTTATTTTTTCCTTTGAATTGAAGCAGTTTTATCACCTGAGACATTCTCAACAATGAAATAGACAGCCATGAGCTGCAACAAATGCTGATTCAGTTGTAGCATTTGGAAGAGAAATGGACAGCTTCCCTGATTTAGCGCAAAATAAAGTAATACAGGATTAGTATCGCCGCAGGAGGGAGATAGAAATAATTACTGCATCTCAAAGAGGATTTAAATGACAGAGTGAGCTTGATGCAATGAATGCCCTTTTTATTCTTTGCTTCTGTTCTTAAATAATGCATTTTGAACTAATTAGAGGCTTCTGTTCTGGATGTGTTGGTCTTAGAAATAGTGAAATCCATCAAAATACAATTTGCATAAAAGAATATTATTGGTAAACATTTGTATTTTACTGCAAGCTTATTGCTCTCAAGGTAACTCCTAGTCTAATAATTGCTGTTGTTCTGCCCCGACAGATAACCAGACAGCATTGTAATATGCAGTCTAGTTTATGTTACAGTGATAAAGTCTAGTTCTTCAATGTTTCAGTTAAAATTATTTTGCTTTATGTGAGAAATATTTCTTTTATGCCAAAGTTAGAGTTTGTTGAACTGTCCATGTAAAGTAATATTCAATTTGTTATGCTGAGTGAATTTCAAATATTTGTAAAGGAATTTAGTTTGTCAGGAAACTCCTGCCCTTTTACTTCCTCACTCCTCACTGTCCAAGGCCCCAAACACTCCTTCCAAGTGAAACAGCAATTTGCTTGTGTTACTTACAATTTAATGTACTGTATTCTCTGTTTGCAATGCAGTCTGCTCCACACTGGGGAAACCAAATGCAGATGAGATGACCGCTTTGTAGAACACCTTTGTTCAGTCCGCAAGTGTGCGCCCGATCTCCTGGTCCCCTGTCATTTTAATTCCCCACCTTGCTCCCACACTGACCTCACTGTCCTCGGCCTCCTGCAGAATTCCAATGAAGCTCAAAGCAAGCTTGAGGAACAGCTGTTCATCTTTTAATTAGGCACTTTACAGCCTTCTGACCTCAAAATTGAGTTCAGCAATTTCAGATCGTAATCTCTGACTCCATTTTGTTTCCTTTTTCTTGGCAGGTTTTGGCTTTACTCTCTTGTTTTTCTCTTTCTTTGCTTTCAGGCAGCAGCTATTCATTCTTCTGCCATACACTTTTGTTTCTTTTCTTGCCCTATTACCACTCCCTTGACTTTATACCTCCATTCCTTTTGACATTTAATCTCTCCCATCTTCCACCCGATTACAGACCTTCCCTTTTATTCTTTTCCCACCCTCCCGCTTTCACTTGCTGAAAACTTATTTCCAGTTCTGATGAAAGATCATTGACCTGAAATGTTAACGCTATTTTTCTCTCCACAGATACACCAGACCTGCTGAGTATTTCCAGTATTTCTGTTTTTATTCCAGATTTCTGGCATCTGCAGTATTTTGCTTTTGATGTAGTTTGTCACTATGTAACTCAATTGTTAGTACCTGCAGAGCTTTCTGTAAGTGGTCATTCCTTAAAAGGACCGCAAGTGCAATTTTTGTTTGGAACTCGTGAAGGCATTCAGTCAAGAACAAGATTATTTACTTTCAAATTGGTGTTAAGCATCAAGACTTAGTGCATAGGTCTGTAATATGCTAAATTCATCGTTACTATTAACAGCTTTGAGTGGATAAAATCTATGTCATGTGCTATGTTTTTATGCTGTATATCTATGCAATGGCCAGGTTTAGTCTCATGCAGAATTGACTCCAAAAATCCAAGGGTGCATTTACAACGTAATTTAGTGTTGTCGCAAAGTGACATCTGCTTCAGCATATATCAAGAACTGTCCGACTTGGTTTTCAAAGTGTGCGGTGTCATTAGACTTCTGTGAAATCTGCTTTACCTTCATTTAAGGGCTAGATGAGTGGAAGAGCAGTAGTGATAGGGGATTTGTTAATTAGGGGAACAGACAGGCTTTTCTGCAGCAGTAAACGTGACTCCAGAATGGTGTGTTGCCTCCCTGGTGCCAGGGTCAATGATGTCATGGAGCGGCTGCAGAACAATCTTCTGGGGGAGGGTGAACAGCCAGAGGTCGTGGTTCACATTGATACCAATGACATAGGTAAGAAGGGGGATGACATCCTGAAAGCAGATTTTAGGGAGCTAGAAAGGAGATTAAAAAGCAGGACCTCAAAAGCAGTAAACTCAGGATTACTCCCAGTCCCACGTGCAAGTGAGCAAAGAAATAGGAGAATTGAGTGATTGAACTGGTGTAGGAGGCAGGGCATCAGATTTCTTAGACATTGGGGCTGGTTCTGAGGCAGGTGGAACCTGTACAAGATGGATGGGTTGCATCTTATCAAGACTGCAACGAATATCCTTGCAGGGAGATTTGTTAGTGCTGTTGGGAAGGGTTTAAACTAAATTATCAGGGGGATGGGAACCTGAGAGGGAGCTCAGATTGGAAGGAAGCAAAACTGGTAACTTGTCAGGGGGGTGGGAACCAGGAGCAAGTATCAGAGAGGAATACCAAGGTGCACAGAATATTGGGGGAGGTAGATAGCACGAGAGCAGGGAATAATAAGTTATTAGGTGGGGTCAGAGTAAGGGAGAAAGTAATAAAGTCTGAATCAGGGTTAATGTGCATGTATGTGAATGCACAGAGTGTGGTTAATAAGACTGGTGAGGTACAGGTGCAGATTGCCATGTGGAAATATGATGTTGTGGCTATAATAGAGACCTGGCTCAAAGAAGGGCAGGACTGGGTGTTAAATATTCCTCAATATAAGGTGTTCAGGAAAGATAGGAAAAGGAAAAAAGGGGGAGGGATGGCAGTATTGGTTTAAGGAGAGCATTGCAGTGCTGGAGAAAAAGGATGTCCAGATGGGTCGAGGACATAATCAATTTGGCTAGAGTTAAGGAACACAAAAGGTGCGGTGACATTGCTCGGCGTTGGCTATCGGCCACCAGCTAGTGGGAAGGACGTGGAGGAACAAATTTGCAAGGAAATTGCAGAGAGGTGCAAAAATTATAGGGTAGTTATAATGGGGGACTTTAATTATCCAAACATAGAATGGAATAGCAGCAGTGTAAAGGGCAGTGAAGGGCAAGAGTTTCTAGAGTGTATTCAGGAAAATTTTCTATAACAGTATGTAGCTAGTCCAACAAGAAAAGAGGCACTGCTAGACATGGTTCTTGGGAATGAGGTGGGCCAAGTGGATCAAGCATCAGTAGGAGAGCATTTAGGGGATAGTGATCATTGAATCATAAGGTTTAGGCTAACTATGGAAAAGGACAAAGAGTAAGAATAATTAACTGGGGGAAGACCAACTTCAATGGGGGAATTATGGAGCTGAGGTGAATAAATTGGAGTCAAAAGCTGGCAGGAAAACTGGTAGACGAACAATGGGCTACCTTCAAAGAAGAGATTGTTCAGGCACAGTCAAGGTATGTTCCCTCGAAGGGGAAAAGTAGGGCAAACAAATCCAGAGCTCCCTGGATGACAAAAGAGGTAGAGATTAAGATAAAGAAGAAAAAGTTTGCTTATGACAGATGCCAGGTAGAAAATACCAATGAGAACCAGGCTGAATATAGAAGGACCAGAAGGGAAGTGAAAAAGCAAAAAAAATGGAAGCAAAGAGAGAGCACGAAAAGAGACTGGCAGCTAGCATGAAAGTTTTCTATAGGCATATAAATAGTAAAATGGTGGTAAAAGAAGGAGTGGGGCCGATTATGGACCAGAAAGGGGATTTACAACTGCAGGCTGAGGTAAGACTATTATGCATCTGTCTTTACCAAGGAAGACGATGCAGCCCAGGCAATATTGAAAGAGGAGGCAAGTCAGACATGAGAGGAGTTTAAAATTGATAAAGAGTAAGTATTACATAGGCTGTCCGTACATAAAGTGGATAAAGCACCAGGACCAGATGAGATGCATCCAAGGATACTGAGGGAAGTGAGGGTGGAAATCGCAGAGGCTCTGACCATAATTTTTCAGTCCTCCTTAGACTCGGGGGTTGTGCCAGAGGACTGGAGAATTGCAAACGTTACACCCTATTCAAAAAAAGATGTAAAGATAAGCCCAACAACTGCAGGCCGGTCACTTTAACTGCGGTGGTGGGAAAACTTCTAGAAAAAATAATTTGGGACAAAATCAATAGTCATATGGACAAATGTGATTTAATTAAGGAAAGCCAGCATGAATTTCTTAAGGGAAAATCATGTTTAACTAACTTTTGGAGTCTTTTGAGGAGGTAATAGAGAGGGTTGATGAGGGCACCGCTGCTGATGTGGTGTACATGGACTTTCAAAAGGCATTTGATACAGTGCCACACAACATACTTGTGAGCAAGCCTGGAGCTTATGGAATATAAGGGACAGTAGCAACATGTATACGAAATTGGCTGAGTGACAGGAAACAAAAGAATAGTGGTTAATGGATGTTTTTCAGGCTGGAGGAAGATTTGTAGTGGAGCTCTCCAGGGATCAGTTTTGAGATCCTTGCTTTGCCTGATGTATGCCTTGGTCTACAAAGCACGATTTCAAAGTTCACAAATGATACGAAACTTGGAAGCATTGTGAACTGTGAGGAGGAGAATGTAGAACTTCGAAAGGACATAGACAAGTTGGTGGAATGGGCAGACAGGTGGCAGTTGAAGTTCAATGCAGAGAAATGTGAAGTGATTCATTTTGGTAGGAAGAACATGGAGAGACAATATAGAATAAAGGGTACAATTCCAAAGGGGGTGCAGGAGCAGAGGGACCTAGGTGTATATGTGCATAAGTTATTGAAGGTGGCAGTAATGGTTGAGAGAGCAGCTAATAAAAGCATAATAAAGCTTTATTAAAAGGGACGTAGAGTACAAGAGCAAGGAAGTTATGTTGAACTTGTGTAAGACACTAGTTTTCCCTCAGCTGGAGTATTGCGTCCAGTTCTGGGTGCCGTACTTTTGGAAAGACGTGAAGGCATTGGAAAGAGTGCAGATAATGGTTCAAAGGATAAGGAATTTCAGCTATGAAGTTAGAATGGAGAAGTTAGGACTGTTTTCCTTGGAGAAGAGAAGACGGAGAGGTGATTTGATAGCGGTATTCAAAATCATGAGGGGTCTGGACAAAGTAGATAGAGAGAAACTGATCCCACTCGTGAAAGGATCGAGAACGAAAGGGCACACATTTAAAGTATTTGGTAAGAGAAGCAAAAGTGACATGAGGAAAATCTTTTTCACGCAGCGAGTGGTTAAGTTCTGGAATTCTCTGCCTGAGAGTGTGGTGGAGGCAGCTTCAGCTGAAGCATTCAAAAGGGAATTAGACAGTTATATGAAAAGCAAGAATGCGCAGGGTTATGGGGAGAAGGCAGGGGAATGGAACTGAGGGAGTTGCTCTTTTGGAGAGCCAGTGTGAACACGATGGGATGAATGGCCTCCTTCTGCATTATAACGATTCTGTGATAGGGAAAGAAAACTCTCAGCAGTTCCCAGTAAAATAAAATTTATAGCACTAGCCTATTCCTTTATCTATTTCAAGCTGATTTTATATATTCTAACAATATTTCGAATTTCTAACATTCCCTA
This sequence comes from Heterodontus francisci, assembly GCF_036365525.1. NCBI lineage: Eukaryota > Metazoa > Chordata > Chondrichthyes > Heterodontiformes > Heterodontidae > Heterodontus > Heterodontus francisci. Next base: position 27,169,526 of record NC_090401.1, read on the forward strand.
CATTTATATTTATAAACTGATAAATCTCTAACCTCTTCCAGTTCATCTTTCAATTAGGTCTTTGCTCCGAAACATTTCTCTCTGTTTTTCTCTCCACAGTTGCTGTCTGACCTGTTGGATATTTGCTGCATTTTGCTTTTTTTTTAGATTATTAAGACAATTGTTAACTGGTTTATAAAATTATCTGAGTGCTGGTATTAGATTGTTGAATCAGATTCTATCGCGTGTGTAAATTAGAAATGTCGAAATAGAGAAAATTTATGGCACAGAAGGAGGCCATTCAACCCATCGTGTCTGTGCTACCTGAAAAAGAGCTTTTTTAATTTGATCATGGCATATGGACATTGCTGGCTAGGCCAGCATTTATTGCCCATCCCTAATTGCCCTTGAGAAGGTGGTGGTGAGCTGCTGCCTTGAATCGCTGCAATCCATGTTGGGTAGGTACTTTTTGGAAGGGAGTTCCAGGATTTTAACCCAGTCACAGTGAAAGAACGGCGATATAGTTCCTAGTCAGGATGGTGGCTTTGGGAACTTGCAGGTGGTGGTGTTCCCATGCATCTTCTGCCCTATCTTTCTAGGTGGTAGAGGTCATGAGTTTGGAAGGTGCTGTCTAAGGAACCTTGGTGCATTGCTGCAGTGCATCTTGTAGATGGTACACACTGCTGCCACTGTGCATCGGTGGTGAAGGAGTGAATGTTTGTGGATAGGGTGCCAATCAAGCAGTCTGCTTTGTCTTGGATGGTGTCGAGCTTTTTGAATGTTGTTAGAGCTGTACCCATCCAGGCAAGTGGAAAGTATTCCATCACCCTCCTGATTTGTGCCTTGTCGATGGTGGACAGGCTTTGGGGAGTCAGGAGGTGAGTTACTCGTCACCGGATTCCCAGGCTCTGACCTGCTCTTGTAGCCATAGTATTTATATGGCTACTCCAGTGCAGCTTCTGGTCAATGGTAACCCCCAGGATGTTGATAGTGGAGGATTCAGCAATCATAATGCCATTGAATGTTAAGGGGAGATGGTTAGATTCTCTCTTGTTGGAGATGGTCATTGCCTGGCACTTGTGTGGCGCGAATGTTACTTGCTACCCAGCCTTGGTCTGTAGCCCTGTAGCTTAAGGTAAATCCAAGCATTTTCTAATTGCAATGCATTTTCTGCCTCTACCACCCTTTCAGGAAGGGAAATCCAGACCTCTTCCACCCTTTGAGAGAAAATATTTCTTCTCAATCCCCCTCTCATCCTTCTGCCAATTACTGGAAATCTATGCCTCCTGGTTATTTACCTCCCTGCTAAGGGAAATAGGTCCTTCCTATCCACTCAACCTCTGCCCCTCATAAATTTATGCACCTGAAGCAAATCTCCCTTCAGCCTCCTCTGTTCCAAAGGAAACAACTCCAACCTATCCAATCTTTCCCCATAGTAATATTCTCAGTTGCTGGCAACATTCTCGTAAATCTCCTCTGTACCCTCTCTAGTGCGATCACATCCTTCATCGAATGCGGTGACCAGAACTGTACACAGTACTCTAGCTATGGCCTAATTAGTGTTTTATACAGTTCTAGCATTATCTACATGCTCTCTGTCTCAGTTAATAAAGTATCCAATTTTCCTTCTTAATCACTTTACCTATCTGTCCTGCTATTTTCAGGTACCTGTGGACATGCACTCCAAGGTCCCTCTGTTGCTCTGCACTTCTCAGTATGCTACCATTTTATTGTGTATTCCATTGCCTTGTTTGCCCTCCCAAATGCATGATTGAATTCCATTTGCCACTTTTCTTCCCACCTGACCAGTCCATTGACATTATCCTGCGGTCTACAGCTCTTTTTCCTTACCATTAACCACATGGCCAAATTTTACATCGTCTGCAAATTTCTTAATTGTGCCCCCTACATTTAAGTCTTATTTCATAGAATTACATAACTGTCTGCATTTTGTATTTTTAGAAGTTTTAGCTCCTGTCTCTCTCCATTCTTGGATCACTTCCAGTGTTTCATTACTGTTTACTGCGATGTTGAAAAGAAGATACCAGCTGCCTTTGTTACTTTATTGCTTTGGCATTAGCAGGGTATCAGTCTGCTGTTTATAATGTTTCATTTTAAGTACATACTGCAATGCAAGAAAATATTTTATGTGGAACACACATTATGGACTGTAGAGGTAATTAGTCTTTGGAAACCTTGAGACAGAAAAGTGATGTGTGTTTGGATATTTGCCAGTAATGCAGTTATCCTGTACTGTTTGTTCAATGAACAGTCAAATAGATCCTTTACTGTGAGAGAATTTGGATAGCTTGTCACATTGCAGTTATTCACCATTTTCACAAGGCTACTCCCCAGAAATTTGTACAAATTTTGATTTTGAGTTGAACGCTCACCCAGTTATTATGAATCGACCTGGAAAGTAAATGAACAAACTAACTTCCTCCTCCTTCCTGATAAGAGTGTTTCAACTGTATGCATTACAGCAAATAGTGGGACTTGGTGATGAGGGATGAATTGATTTCAAGTTTATTTTCTTAAAAGAGAAGGGTCGGCACCAAAAAAGTTAGTCTGTTCGCTCTGCAGGTGCTGCCAGACCTGTTGGATGTTTCCAGCACTTTCCATTTTGCTTCAGATATTCAGCATGAGCTGTGTCTTGCTTTCTGTTTTCATTCATGGTTTTTCAGCTTTCTTGTTATGTGAATTGTATTCTGGAATGCTGGCTTTTAATAGTATGAAAAAACAAAGAGCAGTTGTTCTCTGCTGATGGGAACCTCAGATGCCATTTTGTAGGTCTTAAATGGAAAAATACAGCAAGTGTCTTGTTATAATAATCATTGATCGTGAAACGTCACTAATGCATCCATTTCTGAGTTGTCCTGCATCTGGTTGAATATGAGGTGGCCTGTTTATTCATGGCGCACAAAGGAGTACTTTGACATTTGCTAATTCATCTGTTTTTTGATCGCTTGAAAGATCGCTATCTTGTCCTCCTTTTGGTCTTGTCTAAAAATAAATTAATCATCCTGACCCAAATTAAACAATCTGCACATTTAACCAGATTTTGGAGACCTCCTTCGTAGCACAGTTTGTCGCCCATCTTCAACACTGCAATGAATAGTAATGATTTAAGTTATCCACATTGTGTGTCCCAAGGTGTCTCCTCACTCCCTCCATCTGTCCATCAGCCTCACCCCCACGTCGACCAATCTCATCTCCACTCCACCCAATTTGCTCTATCCTCTTATCTATCCCCTGTGCCTCATCGCTGCACTCTCTTCAGTTTCATCTCCTTACCCCTGATGGTGACATAATCATGGGAGCTGATGCTTAGACGGGACATCAGAGTCAGGTGAGAAGATCAGACTGTGGGGGAGGAGGATTGATGAGTTTTGAGGACTGGGGGAGAGGTACATAACTCTGGAAAAGGGATGGCACAGTAAATCTGTACCCAGCACACCCTGTGCTGGCAGATGACAGGGTCAGCCTCCAAGATTATGCAATCTCTTTCCCTGATCCTGTTATATTTAAGGACCCCTTCCAATGATTTTGGAAACAGGACCTTTAGAATGTTGTTTTGGCCCATTGAGGGGTGCCTGGGGTAGCTCAAGGAGAGGGGTTCCTAGGGTCTAGAAGCATAATGACCATGTATCTTGTATCAGTGAGGGGGTGGTGATTGGATCTTAAAGCCTAGATGAGCTAGGAATTGCACCTGTACAATTGCCCCGTGTACTTCCACACACTCATGTCCCCAGTACTTCCTGATTGTATGCCTGAAGTACACAACTGCCTCCCTAATCTTCCCACAGATAAGGCAACCTCAAAATCTCTCCCAATCTTGACACTGAAAATACACTCAATATTAAGTCGTAGACACCATTTCCACTTCTTGCACATCCCAGTACCATCCTCCATTACATAATTATTTTGTATGCTGCTGCTCATGAATCCATGCTCAATCCTCCCATGTCCTAACATTCCTATCATATTTGATCTCGTGTCCAATCTCTCATCAGCATCAAGTTGCCTGAGTAAGTTTAAAGTCATAGGTGATCAGGGGAAATTTCTTCACTGGCTGGAGCCACATCTAGAACAAGGTAAAGCAACAAAGTACTTAACTCGGAATTTGATGAGGGAATTTTAAGGTTGATCTCTTTCTAAAATTTAGTCAAGCTTTGCATTTAGTATTTAGCATTTACTTAACTTTAACCTTAACTTCTTGTTTCTTTTCATTGTTAGTCAATGGTAAAGAAGCTACCTGCTAGTGGCAGCTGCACAGTTAATTAGGTGGCTAGTTAGAACTGGTTACCTGGTCAGCAGGGGCTGATTCAAGTCTAGGGAATTTTTGCTCATCCAAATACAGGAGGCTTTTGCTCAGGCACGAAGTTCAGTTTAATGGAGTACTGCTTCTACAGAGTATTTAACTTGGGGAATTCAGTGCAGTGAGGGAAGAGATGCTTTTCTGATATTTTACAAAACAAAGAGCAGATCCAGAGAGGGAGCAGGTGATAATGAGACCTGAGAGCTAAAGTCTGGAGGCATTAAGTAGGTGAGGAGGTAAATGATTGGTCGGTGAGCCTTGAGGTTTCTTTCCTGTAAACCAGGACAGTAGTTTAAACTAGCACCAAAAAAGTGTGAATACTGTCTTAAATTTACAGCTTAACTAGTTAAACTACTCAATATAATGACAAACAACTTCTAACTAATTGAATAAATAAAATAAGGCTAGTCTAAGATATGGCAGAGCAGATTGTGTGTCTGTACTGCAGAATGTAGGAGTTTGCGGAAGGCGAGACTGCCCCAAGCAGATGCATCTGCAGGAGATGTCTCTGTCTCAGATTTCTCTGGTTCAGAGTCATTGAGCTGGAGTGTGGGTTGGAGTGACTCTGACAAATGTGGGAGGGGGAGGCATTTCTGGACAGTTTTATCCAGAATACAGTCACACCCCAGAGGAAAATACAAGTTCAGGAAAGGGAGAGTGTGACTGTTAGGCAGCCAGGTAGCGGAGATTTAGGAAACGTTGAGAAGGAGGTTCCACAGATACTGGTCCAATCCCAACAGGTACAATGTCCTTGCTACCTGTGAGAACAAGGAGACAGACTGCAGGGAGAACAGCCACAATGCAAACTGTGTCACCATGGCTCAGTAGGCTGTCGGAGGCAGGTGAGGGGGAAGAACAGAATAGAAGTGTGGTTGTCATAGGGACTCGGTAATTAGAGGGATAGATAGCGTCCTGTGCAGTCAAGACTAGAATCCCGAAGGTCTACCTGTACTGGGATAAGGGATATCGCATGGCAGCCAGAGAGGAACTTGGAAATCAAGGGCATAAATCCAGTTGTTGTGGTCCATGTTGGAACAAATGGCATAGGTAGGAATAGGAAGCAGGTCCTGCTGAAAGAATATCAGGAGTTTATTCTAAATTAAAAAGCAGGACCTTGAGGGTAATAATCTCTGGATTATTGTCCAAGCTTTGTGCAAATTGGCAAAGGAGCAGACAAATCAGGAGAATTAACATGTGGCTAAAGGGCTGGTATGGCAAAAAGGGATTCCTTTTGATAGGACACTGGCACTAATTCTGGAGAGCTATACCAGTGGGACGGGCTCCCCCTGAACCGGGATGGGACGCATGTCTGAATGGAAAGGGTAAATAAGGAGGTGGAAAAGACTTCAAACTTGGAAGGGGAGGGATCTACAAGAAATGTAAACAGCTGAATATAAACAATACAGGGAAGGAGAGCATAGGAAAGAAAAAAGGAAGGAAGGACATTGATGGCAAGGAAATAAATAGAGTTATACAACATGTGTCTAAACAGATGGTTGAACATAAAATGAGAGGAAATCCTCTTAAAAATGAGTTAAAATATCTGTACAGCAATGCATGCAATGTTTGGAATGAAATGGGGGAGCTGGAGGCAATCATGCATTGGGAGGAACCAAACATAATAGGGATTACTGAGACATGGCGACAGAAAAATCAGGACTGGGAATTAAACATTGCAGGGTATAACATATTTAGGAAAGGTAGAGAGGATAAAACTGGAGGCGGAGCAGCTGTACTTATTAGGGATAACAATGGCAGTAGAAAAAAGCGATGCAGCTGTCAGAAAGACAAAAATAGAATCCATATGGATAGAGATAAAAGGTAATAAAGGATCAATCAGACTCATAGGCGGAGTCTGCAGACCATCAAATAGTGGAAGGAAGGTGAAGGAAGAAATATGCAGCAAAAACCATAGAATAATAATCATGGGGAGTTTCAACCTCCCCGATATTAATTGGACAGAAGAGGTGTGTAAAGGGGATAAGGGAATGGAGTTCCTTAGCACTGCAGCCTCACAGCTCCAGAGACCCGGGTTCAATTCTGGGTACTGCCTGTGTGGAGTTTGCAAGTTCTCCCTGTGTCTGCGTGGGTTTCCTCCGGGTGCTCCGGTTTCCTCCCACATGCCAAAGACTTGCAGGTTGCTAGGTTAATTGTCCATTATAAATTGCCCCCAGTATAGGGAGGTGGTAGGGAAATATAGGGACAGGTGAGGATGTGGTAGGAATATGGGATTAGTGTAGGATTAGCATCGAAGGGTGGTTGATGGTCGGCACAGACTCTGTGGGCCGAAGGGCCTGTTTCAGTGCTGTATCTCTAAAACTAAAAAATATGTAAAAAGCCCAATGAGGGAATATTCACTATTGGATCTTGTAGTGTTGTAGTGTTTTGAAATTGCAATTGCATTGTGTACTCTAGAGGCTGCTGTAGAATACACATGCTTGCAAAGATAAAGTGAAACTAAGACAGAATAAAAGGAAAAACCTTTATGTGTATCTGCTGCAGTCTTTGGCTTTCAATCTCTGCCTCATACCTCGGCTAAACCTCACTCAAGTCCCGAGAACATCACAGATCTAGCAATGGAGAATGAACTAGATTAATTAAGAGAAGAAAACGTAGCAGTACATCGAGGTAATAGTGACCATAATATAATGCACTTTAAGATTATAATAGAGAAGAACATAAGTATGATGAAAAGCAGGTGAACAGATTGGAGAAAAGCAGATTTTGGGGGGCTGAGATTAGAACTTGAGAAAATAAAATGGGCAAACAACAATGGGAAACATTTAAAATGGTGTAAAACTGTGCAGGAAAAATATATTCCGCTAAAAGGAAGGAACAAGCTAAACACAAGTGAAAGTCCATGGATGAATAAAGACATAAGAACAAAGAACAAAGAAAATTACAGCACAGGAACAGGCCCTTCGGCCCTCCAAGCCTGCGCCGATCCAGATCCTCTATCTAAACATGTCGCCTATTTTCTAAGGGTCTGTATCTCTTTGCTTCCTGGCCATTCATGTATCTGTCCAGATACATCTTAAAAGACACTATCGTGCCCGTGTCTACCACCTCCGCTGGCAACGCGTTCCAGGCACCCACCCCCTGTCCATACCTCTCATGATTTTGTACACCTCAATCAGGTCCCCCCTCAACCTCCGTCTTTCTAATGAAAATAATCCTAATCTACTCAACCTCTCTTCATAGCTAGCGCCCTCCATACCAGGCAACATCCTGGTGAACCTCCTCTGCACCCTCTCCAAAGCAGCTACATCCTTTTGGTAATGTGGCGACCAGAACTGCACGCAGTATTCCAAATGTGGCCGAACCAAAGTCTTATACAACTGTAACGTGACCTGCCAACTCTTGTACTCAATACTCCGTCCGATGAAGGAAAGCATGCCGTATGCCTTCTTGACCACTCTATTGACCTGCGTTGCCACCTTCAGGGAACAATGGACCTGAACACCCAAATCTCTCTGTGCATCAATTTTCCCCAGGACTTTTCCATTTACTGTATAGTTCACTCTTGAATTGGATCTTCCAAAATGCATCACCTTGCATTTGCCCTGATTGAACTCCATCTGCCATTTCTCTGCCCAACTCTCCAGTCTATCTATATTCTGCTGTATTCTCTGACAGTCCCCTTCAATATCTGCTACTCCACCAATTTTAGTGTTGTCTGCAAACTTGCTAATCAGACCACCTATACTTTCTTCCAAATCATTTATGTATATCACAAACAACTGTGGTCCCAGCACGGATCCCTGTGGAACACCACTGGTCACACGTCTCCATTTTGAGAAACTCCCTTCCACTACTACTCTCTGTCTCCTGTTGCCCAGCCAGTTTTTTATCCATCTAGCTAGTACACCCTGGACCCCATGCGACTTCACTTTCTCCATCAGCCTACCATGGGGAACCTTATCAAACGCCTTACTGAAGTCCATGTATATGACATCTACAGCCCTTCCCTCATCAATCAACTTTGTCACTTCCTCAAAGAATTCTATTAAGTTGGTAAGACATGACCTTCCCTGCACAAAACCATGTTGCCTATCACTGATAAGCCCATTTTCTTCCAAATGGGAATAGATCCTATCCCTCAGTATCTTCTCCATCAGCTTCCCTACCACTGACGTCAGGCTCACCGGTCTATAATTACCTGGATTTTCCCTGCTACCCTTCTTAAATAAGGGGACAACATTAGCAATTTTCCAGTCGTCCGGGACCTCACCCGTGTTTAAGGATGCTGCAAAGATATCTGTTAAGGCTCCAGCTATTTCCCCTCTCGCTTCCCTTAGTAACCTGGGATAGATCCCATCCGGACCTGGGGACTTGTCCACCTTAATGCCTTTTAGAATACCCAACACTTCCTCCCTCCTTATGCCGACTTGACCTAGAGTAATCAAACATCTGTCCCTAACCTCAATATCCGTCATGTCCCTCTCCTTGGTGAATACCGATGCAAAGTACTCGTTTAGAATCTCACCCATTTTCTCTGACTCCACGCATAACTTTCCTCCTTTGTCCTTGAGTGGGCCAATCCTTTCTCTAGTTACCCTCTTGCTCCTTATATATGAATAAAAGGCTTTGGGATTTCCCTTAACCCTGTTTGCTAAAGATGTTTCATGACCTCTTTTAGCCCTCTTAAGTCCTCGTTTCAGATTGGTTCTACATTCCCGATATTCTTTCAAAGCTTCGTCTTTCTTCAGCCTCCTAGACCTTATGTATGCTTCCTTTTTCCTCTTAGCTAGTTTCACAATTTCACCTGTCATCCATGGTTCCCTAATCTTGCCATTTCTATCCCTCATTTTCACAGGAACATGTCTCTCCTGCACGCTAATCAACTTCCCTTTAAAAGCCTCCCACATATCAAATGTGGATTTACCTTCAAACAGCTGCTCCCAATCTACATTCCCCAGCTCCTGCTGAATTTTGGTATCGTTGGCCTTCCCCCAATTTAGCACTCTTCCTTTCGGACCACTCTCGTCTTTGTCCATGAGTATTCTAAAACTTACGGAATTGTGATCACTATTCCCAAAGTAGTCCCCAACTGAAACTTCACCAACCTGGCCGGGCTCATTCCCCAACACCAGGTCCAGTTTGGCCCCTTCCCGAGTTGGACTATTTACATACTGCTCTAGAAAACGCTCCTGGATGCTCCTTACAAATTCTGCTCCATCTAGACCTCTAACACTGAATGAATCCCAGTCAATGTTGGGAAAATTAAAATCTCCTATCACCACCACCCTGTTGCTCCTACATCTTTCCATAATCTGTTTGCATATTTGTACCTCTATCTCATGCTCGCTGTTGGGAGGCCTGTAGTACAGCCCCAACATTGTTACCGCACCCTTCCTATTTCTGAGTTCTGCCCATATTGCCTCACTGCTCGAGTCCTCCATAGTGCCCTCCTTCAGCACAGCTGTGATATCCTCTTTGAACAGTAATGCAACTCCTCCACCCCTTTTACCTCCCTCTCTATCCCGCCTGAAGCATCGATATCCTGGGATATTTAGTTGCCAATCATGCCCTTCCCTCAACCAAGTCTCAGTAATAGCAATAACATCATACTCCCAGGTATTAATCCAAGCCCTAAGTTCATCTGCCTTACCCACTACACTTCTTGCATTAAAACAAATGCACCTCAGACCACCAGTCCCTTTGCGTACATCATCTGCTCCCTGCCTACTCTTTCCCTTAGTCACGCTGACTTCATTATCTAGTTCCTTACAGGCTTTAGTTACTACCTCCTTACTGTCCACTGACCTCCTCATTTGGTTCCCATCCCCCTGCCACATTAGTTTAAACCCTCCCCAACAGCGTTAGCAAAAGCACCCCCAAGGACATTGGTTCCAGTCCGGCCCAGGTGTAGACCATCCAATTTGTAATAGTCCCGCCTCCCCCAGAACCGGTCCCAATGTCCCAAAAATCTGAACCCCTCCCTCCTGCACCATCTCTCAAGCCACGCATTCATCCTGACTATTCTTTCATTTCTACTCTGACCATCACGTGACACTGGTAGCAATCCTGAGATTACTACCTCTGAGGTCCTACATTTTAACTTGGCTCCTAACTCCCTAAATTCTGCTTGTAGGACCTCATCCCGTTTTTTACCTATATCATTGGTGCCCATGTGCACAACGACAATTGGCTGTTCACCCTCCCCCTTCAGAATGTTCTGCAGCTGATCTGAGACATCCCTGACCCGTGCACCTGGGAGGCAACATACCATTCGGGAGTCTCGTTTTCGACCACAGAACCGCCTATCTACTCCCCTTACAATCGAATCCCCTATGACTATAGCCCTTCCACTCTTTTTTCCTGCCCTTCCTAACAGCAGAGCCAGCCACAGTGCCATGAACCTGGCTACTGCTGCCTTCCCCTGGTGAGCCATCTCCCTCAACAGTATCCAAAACAGTATACCTGTTTTGGAGGGAGATGACCGCAGGGGACACCTGCACTGCCTTCCTGCTCTTTCTCTGCCTTTTGGTCACCCATTCCCTTTCTCCCTCAGCAATCCTAATCTGCGGTGTGACCAATTCGCTAAACGTGCTATCCACGACCTCCTCAGCATCGCGGCTGCTCCAAAGTGAGTCCATCCGCAGCTCCAGAGCCGTCATGCGGTCTAACAAGAGCTGCAGCTGGACACACTTCCTGCACGTGAAGGAGTCAGGGACATCAGCCGTGTCCCTGAGCTCCCACATTGAGCAAGAGGAGCATAACATGGGTCTGAGATCTCCTGCCATTTTTAATCTTAAGCTTAACTTAGATAAATGAAAAAGGAACGAAAAGTTTTTACCAATCTCACGATAAAAAAAAAGAGAAATAGAAAAAGCCTTACCTTATCTACAGACCACCGAGTCCTTTTTTTTTTTGGTTAGAGGAAGAGGGCAGGTGGGAGACATTATATGTGTCGTGTCTCGGGTTCAGAAGCAGCCCAAATATATAGGTTTTTACTTACCCAGCAGCCCCCTGGTCCGGCGAAAACAAAAGGAAAATTAAGTTTAAGTTGAAACTGTCCTTCCCAGCTGATCACTCGCTCAGCACTCTCTGCTTCATAAATAGAAGTTTCGAGTCGAAAAGCAGGGAAGTTGTGCTGAACCTTTATAAAGCTCTGGTTAGGCCCCAATTGGAGTATTGTGTCCAGTTCTGGTCACCACTTTAGGAAGGTTGTGAGGGCCCTTTAGAGAGTGCAGAGGAGATATACCAGAATGATTTGATTCCAGGGATGAGGAATGTTAGCTGCAAGGTTGGGTTGGAGAAGCGGGGGTTGTTCTCCTTGAAGCAAAGGAGATTGAGGGGAGATTTGATAGAGGTGTACAAGATGATGACAGGGTTCAATAGGATAGACAAAGAAAAGCTGTTCCCATGAGCTGATGGTACAGGAATTAGGGGACACAGATTGAAGGTTTTGGGCAGGAGATGCAAGGGGGATGTGAGGAAGAACTTGTTTTTTACCCAGCGAGTAGTAATAACCTGGAATGCCCTTCCTATGATAGTGGTGAAAGTGGAGATGATGAATGATTTCAAAAGGAAATTGGATGGGCACTTGAGGGAAATAAACATACAGGGCTAATGGGATAGAGCCAAGGAATGAGACGGATTGGATTGCTCCAGAGCGCCAGCATGGACTCGATGGGCTGAATGGCCTCCTACTGTGCCATTATGACTCATCGCAGATTGTTGAAAACAAATTTTGTTGTTTTCTTTTGTATGCAGAAGATGTTTAATTGTATTCCATTGCATGCATCTTTAGATTGAGCTAGCCAATCGCAAAAAAAAACATCAGCAAGTTCCAATAGCTAAGGTGGAGACTTTTAAGTGCATCACTGGTGAAATTTAAAATAGTCAGAATATTGTCATTATTTCATATTGTATCTCAAGAACTTAAAATACAGGGTACCCACAAAGTGAAACCACCTGTGGCTAATTGGAGTCGAGGGTAGTGTTATATTAAAAGAGGCTTGCAAAAAAGAGTAGTAAGCTGAGGACTGGAGGGTTTGAGAAAATCAGTAAGAGGGAGAAATTGGAATATCAGCATAAACTAGCAAAAAGTATAAAAACAGACCGTTAAGAGATTCTAAATGAGATTAGCGAAAGTAAATATGGGTTCCTTATAAGCAAAGGCAGGAGAAATTGTAATGGGGAATAAGGAAATGACAGAAATCATTAAACAAGTATTTTGCATCCATCTCCATAGTAGAAGATACAAAATACATAAGTAATTAATCGTAAAAGAAAAAGTACAGGAGAAATTAATGGAAGTAAAAGCTAAAAAGGATAGATCAGGATACCTTCTAAATGGTGAAAAGCCACAAACAATGGAGGTCCACAGAGACTTAGGAGTCCAAGAACATAGATCATTAAAATGTCATGTACAAGTACAGAGAATAATTGAAAAGTCCAATGGAATGCTGGCATTTATATTTAGAGGACTCGAATACAAGGAGGTAGAAGCCACACTACAGCAATACAAATACCACACATGAGCAGTTCTGCACACTGCACTTGCGAAGGATATACTGGCCTTGGTGGGCGTACAGAGTAAATTTACTTGAATGACACTGCAAAGGTTAAACTATGAGGGGAGATTCCACAAACTAGGGTTGTATTCCCTGGAATTTAGACAGTTGAGGGAGATTTGATCGAAGCTTTCAAGGTATTAAGGTATCGGGGGAGGCGAGAATGTGGAGTTGAGGTTACAATCAGATCAGCCATGATCTTGTTGAATGGCGGAGCAGACTCAAGGGGCTGAATAGCCTACTCCTGCTCCGAACTTGTATGTTCGTTATGTACGTATTAAGCAGAACTCATCGGCTAGCAAAAAACTGGCTGGGGAGATTAGGACTGAGGGACATAGCCTTCCAAGAGTGATGTTAGGAAACACTTGGACACATAAAGGGTGGTCGAAGTTTGGAATAATCTTCTGCAAACAGCAGCTGATGTGAGAGCAATTGTTAACTTTAATGCTGATAATGCAAAATTTTTGTTAACCAAAGGTATTAAGGGATATGAAGCAAAGATGGGTACATGCAGTTACGCCAGAAATCAGCCATGATCTGACTAAATGCCAGAAAAGGCTCGAGGGGTTAAACAGCCTGCTCCTGGTTCTATGTTCCTAACCACTTATATAACATATCTCAAAATGATTCACATATCGACAATAATTTACTTTAAAATGCAGTGACTTTTATGTAGCAAAATACAGCTACCATTTCACAGACAGTTAGATCCTACAAACAGGAATGAGATAAATGACCAATTCATCTGTTTTGGGAGTGCTAATGGAGGGAAGAGTATTGTCAGAAAACCAGACAAGTCCCTGCGATCTTCCAACATTCACCTTTCTCAGTATTGCATTCGTGTCAGCCTCCATTATGTGACCAAGTCTTAGAGTGGGGCTTAAACGCACAGCCTTCTGACTTTGAGGCAAGAGCGCTACCCATTAAGTCAAACTGATAATGGCACCACCAGTAACAAGACACATTTTTGCTGTTTTATACCCAGTACAAGCTTTAGACCTGTGCTGAACTGACCGTTTTCCTCAGATGCACTCTCCTTTGTAGAACTGTCATCCTCATTGGCATCACAATTGAGTCTTTGGAAAGAGGCATACATTAAGTACATATACAGCAGAGGAGTGCATGATGAGAGAGAATACAAAGAGATTAGAACAGAAGTTTAAAAAAATTAGGAAGGCAAAGAGCAACTATGAAATTAAGGGCAAGCACAAGAATAGGAACAGATGTCGACCATATGGCTCATTGACCCTGCTCCGCCATTCAATACGATCATGGCTGATCTTGGGCTTCAATTCCACTTTCCTGCCTGCTCCCCATATCCCTTGATTCCCTGTGAGATCAAAAATGTATCTAATCCAGCCTTAAATGTATTCAATGATGGAGCATCCACAACCCTCTCGGGTAGATAATTCCAAAGATTCACAACTCTTTGAGTGAAGTAATTTCTCCTCATCTCAGTCCTGAATGATTGACCCCTTATCCCGAGACTGTGTCCCGTGTTCTAGATTCCCTGACCAGTGGGAACAATCTCTCAGCTTCTACCCTATCAAGCTCTTTCAGAATCTTGTATGTCTCAATTAGATCGCCTCGCATACTTCTAAACTCCAGAGAATATAGGCCCAATTTACTCAGCCTAGCATCATAGGACAACCCCCTCATCCCAGGAACCAATTTAGTAAATCTTCACTGCACTGCCTCCAGCATATCCTTTCTTAAATGTAGAGACCAAAACTGCACACAGTATTCCAGGTGCAGTCTCACCAAAGCCCTGTCCAATTTTAGTAAAACTTCTTTATTCCTGTACTCCCCTTGCAATAAAGGCCAACATGCTGTTTGCCTTCCTAATAGCCTGTGCACCTGCATGTTAACTTTGTGCGTTTCTTGTACGCGCACCCCACCAAGTCTGTCTGAATATCAACACTTACCAGTTTCACACCTTTTAAAAAAAAAAACTTCTGCTTTTCTATTTTTTTGACCAAAGTGAACAACATCACACTTCCCTACATTATACTCCATTTGCCATCTTGTTGCCCACTCATTTAACCTGTCTATATCTCTTTGCAGCCTCTCTACATCCTCCCTGCTGCTTACCTTTCCATGAACTTTGTATCATCAGCAAATTTAAATACATTACTCTCTGTCTCCTCATCTAAGTCATTAATATAGAGTGTAAATAGCTGAGGCCCCAGCACTGATCCTTGCGGCACCCCATTATTCACTGCCTACCAACTTGAAAATCTCCCATTTATGCTCACTCCCTGCTTCCTGTCTGTTAACCAATCCTCTATCCCCGATAGTGCCCCCAACATCATGAGCCCTTATCTTGCCTATTAATCTTTTATGTGGTGCCTTATTGAATGTCTTTTGAAAATCCAGGTAGACTACATCTACTGGTTCCCCTTTATTTACCCTACTAGTTACATCCTCAAAAAAACTCTAATAAATTTGTCAATCAGGATCTCCCTTTAGTAAAACCATGCTGACTTGTTCTGATCATACTATGCTTTTCCAAGTGCATTCTTAAGACTTCCTTAATAGTAGTTTCCAGCATCATCCCAATGACTGATATTAGGCTAACTGGCCTGTAGTTCCCTGTTTACTTTCTACTTCCTTTCTTGAAAAGTGGTGTAACATTTGCCAACTTCCAATCTGACGGGACCATTCCTGAATCTAAGGAATTCTGGAAAATCATAGCCAGCGCATCCACTATCTCTGCAGCTAGCTCTTTTAGAAACCTAGGATGTAGGCGATCTGGTCACAGGGACCTATCAGATTTTCGTCCCTTTAGTTTCTTCAATATTTTTTCTTGACTGATATCAATATCCTTAATTTCCTCACTCTTTTTAGCCTCTAGGTTACTGCCTATTTCTGGTATGGATTGTGTCTTCTACTGTGAAGACCGACACAAAATATTTGTTCAATACCTCTGCCATTTCCTTATTCCTCATGATGATTTCTCCTGTCTCTGCCACTAAGGGACCAACTCTCTTCCTTTTTATGTACTTATAAAAGCTCTTACAATCTGTTTTTTATATTGTTGGCGAGTTTACTCTCATTCTATTTTTTCCCTTTTTATCAACTTTTTGGTGTGCCTTTGCTGGTTTCTAAAACACTCCCAATCCTCAGGCTTGCTACTATTTTTTGCAACGTTGTAAGCCTCTTCTTTTAGTCTAATACACTCCTTAACTTCCTGAGTGAGCCACGGATGGGTCTTTCTGGACGAGGCTTTGTTTCTGAACGGAATGTACTTTTGTTGAACCCTTTGAATTGTTTCTTTAAATGTTTCCCACTGTTCGTGGCAGATTCTAATGGGCTCCTGGGAGATGGACTGGGAGGCAGGGGAGACCCATAGAATCACAATGGAAGGTGGGGGTGTGGTGGGTCCGTTGGACTAAAATGAAGTCGGGAACAGGAAAGTCTGAAGATGGCCTTCCTGCTCAGAGGCCTATTGAGGCCCTTAATTGGCCAATTGATAGCCACTTAAGGGCCTCTTCCCGCAGTTGTTGAAATTACAACAGCAGCGGAGGGGTCCTCCACCAAGTAGGAGAGGTCACCCAGTAAAACAAAGCAACTTCACAATGGACTTGGTTGGGAGGGGCGGGGGGGGGGCTCCTCCATGGGCAATCTGTGGCTCATGGAGGGCCCCCAGCGGCAAAGGCTGCCCCTCCGCTAACCCCTCCTGCCCTCAAAGACCAACCTACCCCCTGCCTCGCGGGGCCTGTCGGACTGGCCCTGGCGACCCCGCCACAGTTAATCTGGTGTCTGGGGCTGCAGCACCGGGCTTGGTCCCAGATCTGGTGTAGTACCAGCAGTGACCACCGCTCCCAGTGGTGCGACCAATACAACTGAACTGTTGGCCCTCTGATTGGTCGGCAGCTCTTGGAGGCGGGATCCCCATCCTGAAAGGTCAGGGATCATGGCACTCGGCAGTTAAATGCCCAAGCATCATTGAATTGTGCTGGGGGTCTCCGAAGGGCCGAGGTGGGATCCCCACTGGCTCCACTAAATTCTGCCCTTAATTATCAAGGAACATAAGACAAAATAGTAAAATACTTCACAAGCACATCAGTAGAAAAAAATGACAGGCTGGATGGGAATAGGACCATTAGTGGATAGACAGGATAGATGGTGGAAATAATAAGTAATTGTTTTACTTCAGTATTTACCAGGGAGATCGAACAGGTAGACATGACATTGAATGATGAGATGAGGAATGAGATAAGTGCATTTTAAATAAAGAAAAAAGGGAATGCATTGAATAACCTAATCAAACTCAAAGAGGATAAAATGCCTGGTCTGCCTCCATGCATTTTAAAAGAATCTAGGGAAGCAATATCAGAGGCATTACTGCACATATTTACCAATTTGTTCGTAAAAAGGTGTCGTGCCAGAAGACTGGGGAATAGCTAAACTTAATTCTTATATTTAAGAAGGGGGACAGAACATGCCCAGGAACTTATTGCTTAACATCGGTGGTAGGAAAAATAATGGCATCCCTACTACAGGATAGAATAGAAGAACAGCGAGAAAAGCAAAATATAATAACAAATAGTCAACATGGATTTCAAAAGGGAAAATCTTGCTTGACCATTCTTATTGAATTTTTTGAGAAGATAATAGAGTGTTGACAAGGGTAGTACAGGAGATGTAATTTATCTGGATTTTCAAAAGCTCTTCAATAAGGTGCCCTATAATAGACTAATGAATAAGGTCAGAGAATGCAGAGCTGGGGGACAAGTAACAGAATAGATTGCTAGCTGGCTTCAAGACAAAAAGCAGAGTAGAGTAAAGGGTATTTATTCAGAGAGGCAGAAGGTGAGAAGTGGTCAAGGATCAGTGCTGGTACCGCTGCTGTTAATAATTTACATTAATATTTTGGACTTTGGAATAAAAAAGCACAATTTCTAAATTTGCAGATGACATCATATTGGAGAGGATAGTCAATACTGAGAAAGACTGCAACAAATTACAGGAGGACAATACAAAAATAGCTGGGAAGGCATGTTGTGATGAGGACACAAAGAATCTGCAAAGGGATATAGATAGGTTAAGTGAGTGGGCTAAAACTTGGCAGATGGAGTTCAATGTGGGAAAGTGTGAGGTCATCCATTTTGGTAGGAAGGATAAAAAGGCAGATTATTATTTAGATGGAGAAAGACTACAAAATACTGCAGTACAGAGGGATCTGGGTGTTCTTGTGCATGAAACACAAAAGGTTAGCATGCAGGTGCAGCAAGTAATTAGGAAGGCAAATGGAATTTTGGCCTTTCTTGCTAGGGGGTTAGAGTTTAAAAATAGGAAGTCTTGTTACAACTGAATAGGGTGTTGGTGAGGCCACACCTGGAATACTGCGAACAATTTTGGTTCCCATATTTAAGGGAGGATATACTAGCATTGGAGGCAGTTCAGAAAAGGTTCACTAGGGTGATTCCTGGGATGAAGGGGTTGTCTTATTAAGAACGACTAAACAGCTTAGGCCTTTATTCATTAGAGTTTAGAAGAATGAGTGGTGATCTGATTGAAACATATAAGATTTTAAGGGGGCTTGACAGAGTAAATGTTGAGGATATGCGTCCATTGGTGGGGGCAATTCGAACTAGAGGACAGAGTTACAGAATAAGGGGGCACACATTTAAAACTGAGATGCGAAGGAATTTCTTCTCTGAGGCAGGTGATCAC
This sequence comes from Heterodontus francisci, assembly GCF_036365525.1. Lineage (NCBI taxonomy): Eukaryota > Metazoa > Chordata > Chondrichthyes > Heterodontiformes > Heterodontidae > Heterodontus > Heterodontus francisci. Next base: position 27,188,024 of record NC_090401.1, read on the forward strand.
GGGAATTCTCGACCTCAAGAGAGTTGTGGAAGTTAGGTCACTAAATGTATTTAAGGAGGAGGTAGATTTTTGAAATCTCGGCGTGTTGAGGGGTATGCAGAGCCCAAAAGAGGCGTTGAGGCATGGGACATATCAGCCAGGATCTTATTGAATGGCGGGGCAGGCTTGAGGGGTTGAATGGCCTATTCCTGCTCCTATTTCTTATGTTATTATGACATTAATAAACTTGCAGAATGGACAATAATTGACAAATGAAGTTTAACACATAAATCAGAGGTAGTACATTTTGGTGGCAAGCATAGGGAGGTCACTTATTACTTGGAAGGTGCGAGTCTATGTAGGGTAGAGGAACAAAGGGATCTCAGATTCTTCTCCTTTGGCCTCCTTATCTCGAGAGACAATGGCACCTAGAGGTGGTCAGTGGTGTGTGGAGCAGTGCCTGGAGTGGCTATAAAGGTCAATTCTAGAGTGACAGGCTCTTCCACAGGTTTAGTTTAGTTTAGAGATACAGCACTGAAACAGGCCCTTCCGCCCACCGAGTCTGTGCCGACCATCAACCACCCATTTATACTAATCCTGCACTAATCCCATATTCCTACCACATCCCCACCTGTCCCTATATTTCCCTCCCACCTACCTATACTAGGGGCAATTTATAATGGCCAATTTACCTACCAACCTGCAAGTCTTTTGGCTTGTGGGAGGAAACCGGAGCACCCGGAGGAAACCCACGCAGACACAGGGAGAAGTTGCAAACTCCACACAGGCAGTACCCAGAATTATTTTTTTGACATCAGAAACTATTCATATGTTCAAAGAAGGTGATCCTTTCAATTTGTGCAATATGATTGCTTCTGTGGAAGAGTACATAGTTTGATTTATGTCAATGTCTTAGTCTTCTCATTTAAACCCTCTTCACAAAGTGCACATTTTGTTTGATTCATGGTAAGATACATTTTTAATGTCCTTATCTTTCCGAAATTGTCTCACCGGCCCCCTATGTAAGACAAAAATTGTAATATGGTCCCCCACAAGAAAAGGTTGGATACCCTGTTATAGATGCATTTAAGGGAAGCTAGACAAGCATATGAGGGAGAAGGGAATTGAGGGTGACAATGATAGATTTAGATGAGGAAAGGTGGGAGGAAGTTCGAGTGAAACATGAATATTGGCATGGACAAGTTGGGCAGAATGGCCTGTTTTGTGCCATATATCATATGTAGTGTATGTCTGTAAGATGGTTGTGGTTGTTGAAGACCAATCATCTCAGCCCCAGACCTCATTGCAGGAGTTCCTTAGGGCACTGTTCTAGGCCCAGACATCTTCCGTTGCTTCATCAATGACCTTCCCTTCATCATAATGTCAGAAGTGGGAATGTTTACTGATCATTGCACAGTGTTCAGTTCCATTTGCAATTTTCAGATAATGATGCAGTCTTTGCCCAGATGGATCAAGATCTAGACAACATTGAAAACAGAGGAGGTCAAAAAAATTTGGGCCTCCATTTACATAACTCATTAAAGGGTCATGAACAGGTAGAGAAAATAACTAAAAAGGCTAATGGAATGCCAACCTTTTTTAGAACTAGAATACAAGGGGTTAGAAGTCAAGCTTCACCTATACAAAGCCCTGGTTAGACCATAACTGGAGCACTGTGAGCAGGAAGGATATATTGGTCTTGGAGGGAGTGCAGCAAATTAGGGCGGCACAGTGGCGCAGTGGTTAGCACCGCAGCCTCACAGCTCCAGGGACCCGGGTTCGATTCCGGGTACTGCCTGTGTGGAGTTTGCAAGTTCTCCCTGTGGGTTTTCTCCGGGTGCTCCGGTTTCCTCCCACAAGCCAAAAGACTTGCAGGTTGATAGGTAAATTGGCCATTATAAATTGTCACTAGTATAGGTAGGTGGTAGGGAAATATAGGGACAGGTGGGGATTTTTGGTAGGAATATGGGATTAGTGTAGGATTAGTATAAATGGGTGGTTGATGTTCGGCACAGACTCGGTGGGCCGAAGGGCCTGTTTCAGTGCTGTATCTCTAATCTAAAAAAAATGCCTGCACTCCAAGGGTTAAATTCTGAGGAGGGATTAAACAAATTAGGGTTGTATTCCCTGAAATTTAGAAGGTTAAACAGTGATTTAATCAAAGATTTCAAGATATTAAGGGGAATAGATTGGGCAGATAGAGAGGAACTATTTTTGCCAATTCAGAAGTCCTGGAATACGGGTTACAGTTTGGAAATTAGAACCAGACCTTTCAAAAGTGAAATTAGGAAACAGTTCTACATACAAAAGGTGGTAGAAGTTTGGTGTTCTCGTCTGCAAACAGCATTTGATGGTAAATCAATTCTAAGTTTTAAACCTGAGATTGAGGGATTTTTGTTAACCAGCAGGCTCAAGGGTCTAAATGGCCTACTGTGTTCCAACGCTCATTCAGGCTTGGTGTGAAAAGTGACAGATAATGTTTGTACAGTGCAAATGGCAGGTAATGACTATCTCTAACAAAAGAGCGTCTCACCAGCTTTCCTTCAATGGCATTACTATCGCTGAATCCCCTACCACCAACTTCCTGGGGGTCACCACTGATCAGAAACTTAACTGGAGCAGCTACATAAATACTGTGTCTACATAAGAAGGTCAGAGGCTGGGTTTTTTGTGGCGAATGACTCACCTCCTGATTCCTCAAAGTCTTTCCACCACCTACAATGTACAAGTGAGAGAATCTTGCCTGGATGAGTGCAGCTTCAACTCAAGAAACTTAATACTGTCCAGGATAAAGCAGCTTACTCAATGGGCACTCCATCCACAACCTTAAACGGTCACTCCCTCCACCACCAGCCTACCATGGCTGCAGTGTATACCATCTAAAAGATGTAATATAGTAACTCGCTGAGGCTTCTTCAACAGCACCTCCCAAACCTGAGATGTATACCACCTAGAAGTAAAACGACAGTAGGTGCATGGGAACCCCACCATCTCCAAGTTCCCCTCTAAGTTGCATACAATCATGACTTGGAAATATATTGTCATTTGTCCATTGTTGCTGGATAAAAATCCTTAAACTCCCTAGCTAATGACATATGGACTGCAGCACTCCAAGAAGGCTCACCACCACTGTTTCACGGGCAGCTAGTGCAGTGAATGTTTATTCATTGTATTTCTTTAACAAAGTGTTGGACCTGTCTCTGACTAGGGCAAAGATCACTTGGTACATGATGTAAGTGCCCTCTAATATAAGTCAAGGTCATTGTGAACTCTTGGACTACTTATAATTGTCTAATATGTTAGCAGAGAAATTTTCCAGAAATTATTTCACGTAATTGCCTTGGGCTATTGTCTGGTTTTTCACTTCTGCCATGGCTGTGGGTGGTTAGGAAGTGTCTATGTTGTATGCATAGATGATCACAGCTGTATGGTATAGGCTAGATGGAGCAGCTGGTCTTTTTCTGTCTGACTTTTTGTATAGTCATAGAGATACAGCTCTAAAACAGGCCCTTCAGCCCACCGTCTGTGCCGACCATCAACCACCCATTTATACTAACCCTACAGTAATCCCATATTCCCTACCATTCTCCTACCACCTACCTACACTAGGAGCAATTTACAATGGCCAATTTACTGATCAACCTGCAAGTCTTTGGCTGTGGGAGGAAACCGGAGCACCCGGCGAAATCCTACGCGGTCACAGGGAGAACTTGCAAACTCCGCACAGGCAGTACCCAGAATCGAACCCGGGTCGCTGAAGCTGTGAGGCTGCGGTACTAACCACTGCGCCACTGTGCCGCCTCCGACTTGTTGTGAATAAGGTCATAAGAGACCACCAGTAAACCGCAAATGTAAAGCGCATTAAAAGCATGAGGGTCAGAACTGCATCAATATTTGTTCCATTGAATTTTGTAATGAACTGCAGAAAATTAGATTTGGAAGTCTGAATGAACTCTGGATTACCAAATCGTTAATTCAACTGTATTATTTATCAAAAGGTTCTCCTTGCCAGGAAATAAAGCAGAATATTGTATGAGAGCTATCTAAACTAAATGTGTACAATGTTGGAGATAGTTTCTTACAGAAAAAAAAATCCATTTATTAAGCATTCAGTTGACTTAAGATTAGTAGGTTTTACCTAATGAGATGAGAACAGAAAGTGCAGAAAATACTCAGCAGGTCTAGCAGCATCTGTGTAGAGAGAATCGGATTTAATGTTTCAGGTCTCTGATCCTTCATCTGCACTGATTTCTAGATCAAATAGCCAAACATATAGGCACGAGACCTTGGATGCATAATATTTTCTCCTTGTCTACCAAAGTTCACCACTGAGTGTTTTAGCAGTGTAAGCAGCATTAGGCAGAAATGGACAGAATGGCCTGGAGTTTAGCCCAGAGATGGGTTCTGTCTGAGGGAACTGTTTTGAGGTTGGGAAAAATCAGAAGAATGTGTTTCCCAAATGTCCAGTAGTTTTTAATGGCAGGGCTCCTTTTAATTTTTTTTCTGTCAGGTTCACACCCACTAGCAGCCTGATTGGCAGGCAAAGAAGCCTGCAGCACAAGGCTGCTGCCAAGAAAAGCAGGTAGGCCTAGTGATTGAGTCGGAGAGATCGTGGAGGTGGGGCGGTGGCCATTTGGTTTAGAAATTATCAATATCAATACCACCAGAATCTATAAAAAGAAAAAAGTTACCTGCCACTGCAATATCATAGAATACAATAAAGCATCCAATTAATTCATTAGTACTAGGTTGTTGGTCCTTCATAAAGCTGTAAGAAAGCATGCAACAACAAAAGGCCATTGGTTCCACAAATCATGGGAGACTCGGATTTGCTTAAAATGTCTGGAGGAAACGTTCTAGAAGTGAAGTTAATCCCTGTCCATCTTAAGGTAATTGAGTCAATCTCATCATTTTTAGCTAATCCTGTAACCTACATTGTTTAACTTTGACCAGTTGTTTTCCATAGAATGATGTGTCCATGGGACAGACAACCCTGGAACCTTTCTGGTCTTTATGTATACCAAAGTTCTGAATGTTTGAAACAGGAGGAGTCCATTCAGCCTGATGAGCTTGTTCTGCCAATGCATGATCTGTACCGCAACCCCATTTACCAGCGTTTGTTGCATATTCCTTTTTAGGCTTACCTGATAAAAATCTATCACCCTCAAGTTTCTATTCATCCAGTACACATACCCTTTTGGGGAAAGATTCCATATTTTGACGACCTTTGTGTGACAGAGTGCTTCCTGATTTACCAATGTTTGTCGCTTGCTCCGTAGAAGTACAGAGCTTTTCTTCACCTTCTAAGTGAAAATGTACAAAATGCATAACTTCAATTGATACTTTAGCAATTCAAACTGCAATCATTGGTTGATGAGAGAACTGGAGACAAAATGAGCAGGAGAAGAGAAGAAACAGAAATAAAATGCTGAGTTAAGGGCTAGTGGTAGTGCTGACTCGGGAAAACAGGAGAATTAACTGCGACTCCAATCTAAAAATTGGGTGCGCAATGCAGCCTAATCTAGATTTACTCTATGATCTCGCTCAGGATTGTAGGCTGGACGTATTGCAGCTGAAGGCCCTGATAGGATGACGACAGATCAGTTTTGCTTCTGGGACTCTTGCTTTGGAAGTAGCTTTGTAATCTCATTCCTAATGACAGGTTGGGCTCTTGGTCATGTTATTGCCATGTTCATCAAGTCTTGGAACTGATGGCAAGATGTTTGGAAAGGAAATCAACTGTTGGTGGACAAACTTCAGGTTCCACTTGGTTCAATTCCTTGAGATGATTTAAAGAAAATATTAGGTGCATCATCTTCATGGCATCCACCAATGATAAGGATAGCCTTTGGACAGAATTGCCAACAAAGATGTCAGTAGTAAATCTTAAAATGTAACATTTGAGTTTTGTAAACCATTTGCTTTCTCTTCCTCTTGCTGCTAAAGAATGTTGGCAGGACATGTGGCCAAAAATTCATATCGTTGTTGGTGTACTTCAGTCTCATTCCCTAAATGTTTTGTGCAAGCTAATGTCTGTGGAGCTGAGGAGAAATTCTTACCTTCCCTCAAACAGGCTAATAGATACATGCAATAGAATTCTAGCAAAAACAGTTACTCTTATACCAGTTAACTCATCTAAAATTGAGCTGAATAAATAAATGTACAGGATTGTAAATAATAGCAATGAACAGAAACTGCGATGACCAAATTCAATTTGAGACACCAGATTGTGCTTTTTAAAAATTTGTTCAAGGACATTGCTGGGAAGACCAACATGTGTTTCCCATCCCTTATTGTCCTTTAAAAGGTGGTAGTAAGCCACCTTCGTGAATAAAGTTGAATGGCTTGCTAGGCTATTTCAGTGGGCAGTTAAGAGTCAACTACATTGCTGTAGGTCTGGAGTCACACATAGGCCAGACTAGGAAAGGGACATCAGTGAACCAGATGGGTTTTTATGACAATCGATAGTTTTATGGTCACCATTACTGATACTGTTTTTTTTCCCAGGTTTTTTATTTAATTAATTGAATTTAAATTTCCCAGCTGCTGTGGTAGAATTTGAACTTGTGTGTCTGCATCATTATCCAGGCCTCTGGATTAGTAGTCTAGTAACTACCATGCTACCATCTTACTGCTAGTCATTGTTATGGTATTGCTTTAAGGGGCGTATATGAAATGGCTGTCCATCACCAGATAGGATGTGATGTACAGACCCATGTGATCTCTAAGTAGTTGCTGAAAGTAGCTCCGGAAACAAACATGTTAACCTACCTTTCCAGTATTGCTGTATATAAGTTAGTATCTTCAATAAAAGAACCCACCTTTTAGATTTGCCAATCTTATCTATGTAATTGGTGTGTTTAGATCAGGAAACAGGAAATGCCACAGTCATGGAAGTTGAAGGGAATTTTGTTTCATGGAAGGCTGTAAGCTCAGTTGAATTACTGAAATCTGAGGATGGATTCATATTCTGGAATTTTTCTTTATTATGTTTGGGAATCAGGTAGTATTTACAAAGAGCATTACCTCAGGAGATCAAATGGGCAGAGCAAAGCTCACGAAAGGGCAGGTTGCACATGATAAGTAAGAGCAATATGTTTAATAAAACAAATCGCCTTTTGTTGTTTCCTGCTTTCTTAGGTTTTTCACTTCTTTGAGATATTGTGTCATAGTTTTTGCTGGTACTCCTGGTGAAATTAATAATGATTTTCTATAATACAAACCTGGCCCTTGTTAGCAACTTAATTTCATTTCATCTAGCAAGTTAGGAAGATTCATGTCTAAACTTCTTAAACAATTTTTTTTAAACAAACGTGGCTCAGTTGGTAGCACTCTTTCCTCTGGTTCAAGCCATGCTGTCTTTTGGATGAGACATTAAGCCAAGGGCCTATTTGCTCTGTCAGGTGGACATAAAAGATGGTAGAAGAGTAGGGGAGTTATCAACAGGATCCTGACCACTACTTATCCTTCAATCAACATAATTACTACATTACTGTTTGTGGGACCTTGTGCGCAAATTGGCTGCCGGCTTTCTTACCTTATGAAGTGACTACAATTCAAAAATACTTCATTGACTGTAAAGAACTTTGGGACATTCTTCTTTTGGGCCTCCTTATCTCGAGAGACAATGGATACGCGCCTGGAGGTGGTCAGTGGTTTGTGAAGCAGCGCCTGGAGTGGCTATACAGGCCAATTCTGGAGTGACAGGCTCTTCCACAGGTGCTGCAGAGAAATTTGTTTGTTGGGGCTGTTGCACAGTTGGCTCTCCCCTTGCGCCTCTGTCTTTTTTCCTGCCAACTACTAAGTCTCTTCGACTCGCCACAATTTAGCCCTGTCTTTATGGCTGCCCGCCAGCTCTGGCGAATGCTGGCAACTGACTCCCACGACTTGTGATCAATGTCACACGATTTCATGTCGCGTTTGCAGACGTCTTTATAACGGAGACATGGACGGCCGGTGGGTCTGATACCAGTGGCGAGCTCGCTGTACAATGTGTCTTTGGGGATCCTGCCATCTTCCATGCGGCTCACATGGCCAAGCCATCTCAAGCGCCGCTGACTCAGTAGTGTGTATAAGCTGGGGGTGTTGGCCGCTTCAAGGACTTCTGTGTTGGAGATATAGTCCTGCCACCTGATGCCAAGTATTCTCCGAAGGCAGCGAAGATGGAATGAATTGAGACGTCGCTCTTGGCTGGCATACGTTGTCCAGGCCTCGCTGCCGTAGAGCAAGGTACTGAGGACACAGGCCTGATACACTCGGACTTTTGTGTTCCGTGTCAGTGCGCCATTTTCCCACACTCTCTTGGCCAGTCTGAACATAGCAGTGGAAGCCTTACCCATGCGCTTGTTGATTTCTGCATCTAGAGACAGGTTACTGGTGATAGTTGAGCCTAGGTAGGTGAACTCTTGAACCACTTCCAGAGCGTGGTCGCCAATATTGATGGATGGAGCATTTCTGACATCCTGCCCCATGATGTTCGTTTTCTTGAGGCTGATGGTTAGGCCAAATTCATTGCAGGCAGACGCAAACCTGTCGATGAGACTCTGCAGGCATTCTTCAGTGTGAGATGTTAAAGCAGCATCGTCAGCAAAGAGGAGTTCTCTGATGAGGACTTTCCGTACTTTGGACTTCGCTCTTAGACGGGCAAGGCTGAACAACCTGCCCCCTGATCTTGTGTGGAGGAAAATTCCTTCTTCAGAGGATTTGAACGCATGTGAAAGCAGCAGGGAGAAGAAAATCCCAAAAAGTGTGGGTGCGAGAACACAGCCCTGTTTCACACCACTCAGGATAGGAAAGGGCTCTGATGAGGAGCCACCATGTTGAATTGTGCCTTTCATATTATCATGGAATGAGGTGATGATACTTAGTAGCTTTGGTGGACATCCGATCTTTTCTAGTAGTCTGAAGAGACCACGTCTGCTGACGAGGTCAAAGGCTTTGGTGAGATCAATGAAAGCAATGTAGAGGGGCATCTGTTGTTCACGGCATTTCTCCTGTATCTGACGAAGGGAGAACAGCATGTCAATAGTCGATCTCTCTGCACGAAAGCCACACTGTGCCTCAGGGTAGACGCGCTCGGCCAGCTTCTGGAGCCTGTTCAGAGCGACTCGAGCAAAGACTTTCCCCACTATGCTGAGCAGGGAGATTCCACGGTAGTTGTTGCAGTCACCGCGGTCACCTTTGTTTTTATAGAGGGTGATGATGTTGGCATCGCGCATGTCCTGGGGTACTGCTCCCTCGTCCCAGCACAGGCATAGCAGTTCATGTAGTGCTGAGAGTATAGCAGGCTTGGCACTCTTGATTATTTCAGGGGTAATGCTGTCCTTCCCAGGGGCTTTTCCGCTGGCTAGGGAATCAATGGCATCACTGAGTTCCGATTTGGTTGGCTGTATGTCCAGCTCATCCATGACTGGTAGAGGCTGGGCTGCATTGAGGGCAGTCTCAGTGACAGCATTCTCCCTGGAGTACAGTTCTAGGTAGTGCTCAACCCAGCGGTCCATCTGTTTGCGTTGGTCAGTGATTATGTCCCCCGATTTAGATTTGAGGGGGGTGATCTTCTTGATGGTTGGCCCAAGAGCTCTCTTCATGCCATCATACATTCCTCTGATGCTTCCGGTGTCAGAGGCCAGCTGAATATGACTGCATAGGTGTTGCCAGTAGTCGTTTGCGCAACGCCTAGCTGTTCTTTGTGCAGTACTTCTGGCTGCTTTAAGTGCTGCGGATGTTAAATCGCTGGGGGCTTTCTTGTAGTTCAAAAGTGCAATGCGCTTAGCGGCTATGACAGGTTCCAGCTCTTCATTATGAGATTGAAACCAGTCTGCATTTCTCTTCGCACTTTTGCCGTAGGTGGTCAAAGCTGACTCATAGATGGCGTCTCTGATGTGGGCCCACTTGGTCTCAGCATCCCCTGTGGGAGTGTTTTGAAGGGCTGTTACAAGTGAATTTAGAAATTTTTGTAACAGCTGTGGGTGAGAAATTCTGCTCGTGTTGATGCGCGGGTGGCCCTTCTGCTTGGAATGATGCAACTTCTTTGGTCTGAGTCTAACCTTGCTGCACACCAGGGAGTGGTCGGTGTCGCAGTCCGCACTGTGGAAGCTGCGTGTGATTTGAACACTGTTTAAGGCGGCTCGCCTTGTGACAATGAGGTCTAGCTGGTGCCAACGACGTGATCTTGGGTGCCTCCATGAAACCTGGTGACAGGGTTTAGTGTGAAAGAACGAGTTGGTGATGCAGAGGTTATGATAGGTACACAACTCAAGCAGTCTCTGCCCGTTCTCATTCATCCTTCCAACGCCATAGCGCCCAAGGCAGGAGGGCCATGAGTCATGGTCGGCCCCAACCCTGGCATTAAAGTCCCCCAGGTGGTGGTGTTCCCATACATCAGCTGCCCTTGTCCTTCTAGGTGGTGGAGGTCGCAGGTTTGGAAGGTGCTGTCTAAGGAGCCTTGGTACGTTGCTGCAGTGCATCTTGTAAATGGTACACACTGCTGCTACTGTGCATTGGTGGTGGACATTCTAAGGTCATGAAAAAGCACCACATAAATCCAAGTCTTTCTTTAAAAATGCTGCATGCTAAAGAAACACTTAACTACTGCATCTATAGCTATGAATCAATGAAATATGCAAGAAATCATTAACTATTTTGGCTACAAGACCAAAGGAGATCCAAGGTGATGTTCATTGATAGGTTTAGATCCTTACTATACTGACATAACCACCTACTCATCATAATAACTAAAACTAAATTCACCAGCGATCATCAAATTAAAGTTCAAGTGAAAAATGCTCTTACTCGAGATAAGTGATTTATTTTCTTATTTGATCATGGGATGTGGGTGCTGCTGGCTAGGCCAGCATTTATTGCCCATCCCTAATTGCCCTTGATTGGTTTTTGATTGGAAATTGGTGAGCCGGTTTCTTGAACCGCTGCAGTCCAAATGGGGTCGGTATACCAACAGTGCTGGAGGAAGGGAGTTCCAGGATTTTGACCCAGCAACAATGTAGGAACGGTGATATAGTTCCAAGTCAGGATGGTGTGTGGCTTGGACGGAAACTTGCAGGTGGTGGTGTTCCCATACATCAGCTGCCCTTGTCCTTCTAGGTGGTGGAGGTCGCAGGTTTGGAAGGTGCTGTCTAAGGAGCCTTGGTACGTTGCTGCAGTGCATCTTGTAAATGGTACACACTGCTGCTACTGTGCATTGGTGGTGGAGGGAGTGAATGTTTGCGGATGGGGTGCCAATCAAGTGGACTGCTTTGTGCTGGATAGTGTCGAGCTTCTTGAGTGTTGTTGGAGCTGAACCCATCCAGGCAAGTGGAGAGGATTCCATCACACCCTTGACTTGTGCCTTGTAGGTGGTGGACAGGCTTTGGGGAGTTAGGAGATGAGTTACTCACTGCAGGGTTCCTAGCCTCTGACCTGCTCTTGTAGCCACGGTATTTATATGGCTACTCCAGTTCAGTTTCTGGTCAATGGTAACCCCCCAGGATGTTGATAGTGGGGGATTCGGCAATGGTAATGCCATTGAATGTCAAGCGGTGATGGTTAGATTCTCTCTTGTTGGAGATGTCCATTGCCTGGCACTTGCATGGCACGAGTGTTACTTGCCACTTAGCCCAAGCACGGATATTGTACAGGTCTTGCTCCATTTCTACGCGGACTGTTTCAGTATCTGAGGAGTCGCGAATGGTCTGCATACAGACACATTCATTTCTTACACTTTCAGAGGAGTATTCTTTTGTCACTTGCTAACACTGAAATTTTAGGAATGGGGATGATTTTAATTTGACCCATCCAGCAGAAACCAGCTGGGTGGGCAATTAAAACCAAGCAGTTTAGTTACCTGCTCCAAACTCGTTTCTTTCCCACTATTTGCGATCTAACGCTGCACGTTTTGGAGACAGTTGAAGTGGGTATTTGCAAATTGAGGGCCGGTTTTACCAATAGAATACTGACTTATTTTTAACCAGGGCATGAGTGAGAAGCTTTCACATCAAGTGAATCAATTTGGCAGTTGTCAGAAAGGATGAAGAGGCCCAAAATTTAAGTCGGAATCTTCCCTTTGTGGGGCCAGCAGGAGCATGAAAATGTCAAGATTTTCCTTGCACCAGACTTGTTCTCCCAATGGACCTATTTCCCGCAATTTACCTGTAACCCTGCGGGTGGTCAAAGTGACCCTTACAAAAACTAGTATGTAAAAGGAGTATATTTTTGACATTGGATGTGACATCACCACTGCTGAGTTACAAGTCATTTTAGGATAGTCTAAAATGGGGTAATTGTATGGTATTCGTAGATGAGAAGGGAATGGAATAGAGTTTTAGTTCTGTTCCTGCAAATTCTATTTTAACATTATGATATTCTTTTATACTTGTATAATCTGTTATGTAGCTTAGTCATTTATTTAACTTTGGGTAATCGGTCAAAGCTGAAAGATTCTGCTTCCTGGCTTGCGAGGGGCATCTTAGTTTATCTGCTTTGCAAAACTGAAAAAGATGGCTGTCCTTTGCATTGATATGAAACAATGTTATATAATTGCATATCTTTTGGAGTTAGCGGTGAATTTCTTCTTTTGTCTCTGCTGCTTTATGTTTCACCTGTGGCTGATTCTCTGGTCTTTTGAGTGCTTTTCAGACCCTCCATTAATATCTCTATTCTTTTCAACCTTTATTTTTAGGAAAACAGCTTAAATTATGAATCTTTAACATAATACATCACAAGAATGTATCCATGTATTGCCTGCGGTGGCCTGTGGTGTTTCTGTTATAGTGCTCCTTATTATAATGTGGACAGGGAATCATACAGTTGGCAAGGCATAAGTAGATAGAAGGCATCGGCATGAAATGCAAAAAGGTATTTGAAATGCTAGCACACTGTTGGAGAAGTTGAGAACTTCAGAGGCAAAGCCACAGAAATGTTGAACAGTTCATAAGCATAACTGCAAAGATATTGAAGGTTTCAGTGCACCCTAGTCTTTGGCAGGAGGATCCACCAATTTTAAAAGAGGTTTAAGTGCAGAAAAGATGTTGGGGGAAATGGAAAAGCCTTCTGAAATGAAATGGACAAATGTCAAGGTTAACCTTTGCTTTTATCAATACTATCAGTACTGTTAGGTTATGAGCTGCAACTCATGATTGCAAAATAAAGATAGAAAACAATCCAAGCTAGTTACCCAAAATAAATTCATAAATATGACATGGCATTTGGAGCTATTACTTTAAAAAATAGTTGTTAATTTCACATTAAAATATTTTCTCTTTTCTGTCTCATAGTGGGTTGTGTCATTATGTTCAAAAATTGCAGTTCTTCTCATAGTTTGCTGTGCTTGTTGCTATTATTCTCTTTGAATGTATAATACAGCAGCTGCTGCAAGATTATTTTTCTTTGAATTTTAGTTTAAAAATTTGTTTTAGGAAAAGCAGTACACTCAGTTGTCGGTGAGCTTGTGGCATTATATATTTCATATTTATAAATGACATCAGTACTCTTGTATGACGATCTTCCAAACTAATAATGGCTCTTTAAGATAGTGGTTTATAAACTTTACTGTGTGCAGTTCTTCATCTAAGTATTAACACTTTCCTGGGAGCCATGTCCTAACCTCTGGTCCCTCTTTCTCTCTCTCTCTTCCCCCTCTCTCTCTGCCCCCTCTATTTCTGTGGGATTGCTCAGCAAAGCAGCTTTGTGATTGGTCAGTTTTTAAAACAAATCGCCATGTCATTTTCACAGTTTTTGTTTAAAAGCCTGCCAGAAAACTGGTCAGCTGTGGAACTGACATTGCAATTTCTTTTTTAAACGTCAGTCTGCAAGAAGAAGTCAATGGGAAATTTCTCATCTCTGAAATTACCAGTCACGGACCTTAAATTTTTTTACCGTGGACGCTGGTGTCTGTGTACGGACACGTTGCCGATCCCTGTTACCGACTCTTGGTCGGGGTTTCGATGCTCAGACTGCCTTCTCTTTCCCTTGACTGCAGTGCTGGTCACTCGCGACTGCAGCAAAGATCACTGATGTCTTCAACTTTTTACACCTCTTTTTTTTCAATGGTGGACAGGATGTTACATTGCCAACGCCTTATTGACCTATTGATAATTGCCTTAGGTTATAATTTCCAGTAGCCAGTTGCAGCCTTTGTGTAAGTAAAGCCCGCCCCAACTGTCCTTTTCTGAAACTTCTTTTCAGTAAATTACCATCATGTCCAAAGCTGTGGCTGAGTTGGCAAACTTCAAGGTATGAAACTCCAAACTATTATTCAGTCTTATCAAAAGTTGCTGGCAGATTGTTCTTGTTTTTAGCAGCCTTCAAGGCCGAATAACATGGCCTTGCTGCCTGCTGATGGTGCTTGTCTGAAAATGTGTCTCAGTTGAACAAGTTTAATTTTAAAAGACTGAAAAACAAGCATTTCTTCCATCAGCACTGTTTCCAGCTTCCCAAGCCATGCTGGTTGAATGTCAAGCTTAAAAATTATGACAAAATCCCTCTTTTCCTTCCAACCCATGGATTCAAACCTAGTCCCAGAACTATAAAACCTTTGCAATTTCACTGGTAAGCTCTGGGAGCGGTGTTAATTTTAAACATAGTGGTTTTATGTCGAGGAAGGTTGTAAGGAGTTGATCATGCAACATTAATTTGATAAAATTATCACTGCCATATGACGTGAACAAAACATTCCAAAGTACAAGGAGAAAATATGCTATTCAGCATTATGTCTTCTGCATTCAGACATATATGATTTAAAGAATAGTTTACTGTTTTGAATAGGATTGTACAAATAAAGTTGGATCATATGGATTTATTTTCATTTTATCTTACAAACCTTGTAGACTGGGGAGACACGAAGGGCTCAATTATCGGGCCCCGCCGCAGTCAGGAATGAAGGCAGGTGGGGCCTGAAAACATGAGCGTTGGCTGGCGTGCTGATTTCCAGATCCCATTTGCAGCACTGACCATTTTTACCAAGGTGTGTTCAAGGCAGGCAGGGCTACCTGCCCCCATGTGGCGCGTAGCCAATTAGGCTCATTTAAGAGCCTCGTTAACCAGAGATAAAGAAGGCAGACTGTGATTTTCCAGTTGGCCTTCAGTTTCCCGACATGATGGGGGGCAGTTGAACTGCTTGGAGGTGTGCACCCAGTGGCAGGCCCGGGTCTAATGCTCCATCCAGTCTCTCCCTGCCAGCTTGGGTATGGGCACAGCGAAAGATCACCCTGTAGGGGGTTTCCCCCCAACCTGCCCTTCCACCCTCCCCCCTGCCCCATCCTGCCCCTGTGTTGGCCTGGCTACTTTTCCTATTATCTATTTAAAATGTTAAAAATATTGATGAGAGGATGCCACTCAGTTACTTACCCTCCACTGCAGCCTGCTGCTCCTCTCAAACTGGAAGACCTTTGAGTGACCCTTCAGCTTCAAGAGCCTGCCACCCTTAATTGGACAGGGAGCATGTCTCCATATCAATTAAGGGGGTGCCTCTGTGAAACACCCAAAGAGTGACTGTTTCCCCCGGGGGGCGGTTTCAAGAGCCAGAAATGGTCCTAACTCCTGTTTCCTGCCCAAGAAGGGAAAATCCAACCTGAGAAGTTGGGTCTTGCGTGGTAGAACATTCTGTGATCTTGAGCTCAGACCTGCTGCTGTCAGAAAGTGCCAGGCAAAGGTCAGAAACTTTCCAACCAAGAGGAATAGTTAGAGAAAGAACAATTATTGGATGCTCTATTACATTTCTCAGCTGCCAATTTCAGAGATTGAGATCAAGACACCTGGCGATCCTCTCAGCAAAGGATGGTATGTGGCATGTGGAAAGAATAATTCAAAAAAAATCTTACTAAACGCATGAGAACACCAATGTGGGCTGACACAGAATGATGGGTGAAAGGTGAATTCTCCACTATAGTGAATTCCTCATCATAAACATACTTCTATGGGTGTAGATGACAACAACAACAACTTGCATTTTTGGTGCTTTTAACATGCTAAACATCCCAAAACACTTCACAGGAGCGATGTCAAACAGAATTTGACACCAAGCACAGGTGACAAAAAGCTTGGTCTACAAGGTAGGATTGAAAGGAGGAGGGAAAAGTAGAGAGAGAGACATTTGGGGAAGGAATTCCAGAGCTTGGTGCCTCGGCAACTGAACACCCAGCTGGCAATAGTGGAGTAATTAAAATTGGGGCTACGTAAGAGGCCAGAATTGGATGAGCTTCGTCTTGGGAGTTACAAGAAATTCAACTGGACCAGCACATAGATGCAGGTCAGAGGCTGGGTAATCTGCACTAACTATCTTACTTCTGACTCCCAAAAGACTTTCCATAAGGCATAAGTCAGGAGTGTGATGGAATGCTCTACATTTGTCTGGATAGTTACAGCTGCAACAACACTCTTGAAGGTAGCTACCATCTAAGAGAAAGTAGTCCAACTTGATCGGCGTCTCATCCGCTCCATCCACCACCACCGGTGGATGGTGGCTGTAGCATGTACTATCTACAGTGTTATGGCCAAGTGGTGTGACGTGGGTGGTTCCCATTGTTCAACTCCTTTTATGACCCAGTGTGAAAGGTGTTTAACGGTCCCTCTCAGCCTTCACCTGGTCTTAACGTAACAGAGTTTAATTTTAAACACGTGTTTTTAGCTCCCCCTTGGTGAATCCTTGTTCGCCGCTTTCCAATTATAAGGCAAAGAAACCAGCACAGACAGGTTTACTTAGGTTTAAAGAAGAAAAGTTGAAATTTATTAAACTTAAACACATATTCAGTTGATGCCTTCAGATACACGTGTCCACGCGAGCATGCATACACAATACACACATGCAAATAGAGACAGAAAAGAGCAGAAGAAAAAATAAATGTGGAAAAGTTTGAGGCAATATCTTAAGAGGTTTTGTCATGGTTCTTCGAGCTCTCTGTTGAGTCATTGATTGCAGGTAGATCTTAATTTTCGTTGGGGCCCAGTATTCTTCTTAAACCTTGTTCGCTGTAGGAGACTTTTCCCTCTTGGAGCACATATGTCTTCAGTGGATTCAGAGGCTTGAGAGAAAGAGATGGGAGCAGACATAAGAGATCTTCTCAGTCCAGGAGCAAACAGACACTCTCCGTTCAAATTGTTTGTACAATTCAGAAAAAAACCAGGTTGCCAAGCAGGTTAGTTATGTGACTAACTGGTCTGGCCATATCTTGGACTGTATCACCTTAGCAGTCTCTGCTAAGTTCTTACAGACTTTGAAAAATAGAAAATCGATTGTTTATTGATCAATACGCCTTCTCCTGAAATTGTCGCAACTGCATCCACTCAGGCATTCACTTGCGAATACTCGTACCCACACACTCCAGAAGAAACAGATGGAGAAGGGAAAGAGGAAGCTGGCTTTCAGTGGAGGGAAAGGTTACGATAAACCTGTTGAATTCTCTTGAGAATCAAGTTCTAGATGGATGCAGGCCTGTGATGTTTGTAGATTTCTGTCTTGATTGAAGGTACTGTTGAAGACAGTGGGTTACTTCTAGCTCTCACTGCTGTATAATGTAGATGTCAGATCTTTTTAACAGGACATTTGCTTTCTGGATTGCTGGAAACACAAGTATGTTAGATGTTGCTCTATCCTTGGTGAGTCTCTTTCTCTCTCTCTCTCTCTCTCTCTCTCTCTCTCTGTCCTTTTTTGAGGTAAAACTGTGTCACCTCTCACCTCCTGGTAGGAGACATTTTCATCGCTTCCCCATGGTGATTGCACAATAGCCCAGAATGTGGCTACTTCACACCACCTTTGTTTCAGAAGAAGACATTCAATTATGGAATGTTTTAGCATAGGTATAGGATAGGTTCCATTGACACCTATTAACTTTGAAGATCTATTCTTTGCCTTTGTCAGACAGTTTGATTCCCTTCAGTCATTTTGGACCATTGTTTACTTTTTTAAAAAAAAGGTTCTTTTTTTTAAAGACAAAGTCTATTTGTCATAACTCTTCAGAGTTACTCCATGATTTTGTATCATCGCACTTCCAGTGTGTGTGACAACAGGATGTACTGCAGCAACTTGCCAAGGCTTCTTTCCCAAACATATCACCTCCACCACCTAGAAGGACAAGGGCAGCAGGAAACCACCATGTCACACATCACACACCATTCCAACCTGGACAAATACTGCTATTCTTCCAAAATCTTTGAATTCTCTACCTAACAACATTGTAGGAGTACCTTCACCATCAGGACTGTAGTAGCTCCAGAAGCAGCCCCACCTCCACCTTCTCAGGGGGAACTAGGAATGGGCAATAAATTCCAACTTTGCCAGTGATGCTCATATCCTGAGAATGGATTTTAGATATGCACTTGTCTTGGGCCATATTAATTGTAGGCCTTAGATGTTTTTTTAAAAAAACCTAAAATATAAATGTTTGAAATCAAATTTTGTTACCACCTGCAATTGTATGTGAATGTCATTGTAAAAGCTGTCTAAATATTTTCTTTTAGAGATATTCTGCGTAAATTAACGCAACCCATCTAATGTGGCTGTAGTAGTGCATAACAAGTCTCTTTAAAGTTAGAACTCATTTGCCAAAATACTTTCATCAGACTCCAAATGAAAGAAAGTCTTTATAAATCAGGGCGGCACAGTGGCGCAGTGGTTAGCACCGCAGCCTCACAGCTCCAGCAACCCAGGTTCAATTCTGGGTACTGCCTGTGTGGAGTTTGCAAGTTCTCCCTGTGTCTGCGTGGGTTTCCTCCGGGTGCTCCGGTTTCCTCCCACAAGCCAAAAGACTTGCAGGTTGGTAGGTAAATTGGCCACTACAAATTGTCCCTAGTATAGGTAGGTGGTAGCAAAATATAGGGATAGGTGGGGTTGTGGTAGGAATATGGGATTAGTGTAGGATTAGTATAAATGGGTGGTTGATGGTCGGCACAGACTCGGTGGGCCGAAGGGCCTGTTTCAGTGCTGTATCTCTAAAAAAAAAAAAAAAAAAAATCCTTATTTAGACAGAATTAATATGCCATTATACACCGTAATCAAGACTAAACATTGTTTGATGCAAAGGATGAGTTATGTACTTATGTATTGCAAAACCTAAGTTAGTTTATTGGATGACATGAAAGCATCCTGGAAAATAAATGTGGAATTTTGAACTATTAATGGGATAATTTCATCTGGGAATGATGAAAACGATCAAATCATTAATAGAGTCCAATGTTCCATTAAATTTTCTATGTGCTGTAATGAGATTGAGCATTATTGAGAAGAAGGATGCTTCAAAATGAGAAGGCTCCTTGCCATTCAGTTTACGGCTCATTAAATACATAATTTGCAGGACCATGATTAGTATTTCTTGCATTCTTGGTGTTACATATATTTTATGGTGAAATGAAGCTTGCAAACAAATCTACTTAATTATTTATTATCCATTTTAATTCATGACATTAAAATCAGACGATGTAAGAGAGATTTTCTGAAAATGATTTACAGAACTCCTTTCAAAACCTGGTTTGTGTAAATAATTTGAAACATAAATCATTGATCCCAGTTAGACCAAGCTCTCTGGTATCTTCTGACATCTACGATGCAGTTCTTATTGGTGTTTCCAGAGTGTTTTTAAATGGAAATCATTTTATGTTCTATTTTCTATATTGCTCCACCTTAAAATCTTAGTTATGTTTAGTTCAAATGGGAGGTTGGTATCTGAATCCTAACTATGTTTGATGTGATTCTGATCTATTGACCTAAAGAGATTCACTAAACATTAAAAGAAAACTCTTTATTTCGTTACAATGGTTGCCACGCTACTAAAAAACTTGTAGTAAGTTCTCTCCGACAATGTTCTCTTTAAGCTGCATGACGGCCATGCAGTAGCCTGGAAGGAACTTCTACGATATTGTATATGTGCGACTGGGCAAAAAAATTCAAAAGTACCAACCATTTAAATGAACGGGCCACACACAGCAAGAAATATTGAGAGGGGACATTGCTCTTCTGTGCTCCTACATCCTATATTCCTCTTCTCTTCATTGCACTGTAAACATTCTTAGTAAAAAAAAGCTCTGGGGGTTATCTTGGGCAAAGGGTGAAAATAGGCACTAAATGGGTACAGTGTGAATATGTCGAAGCTGTTGCAATGTCTAGACTCGGCACACAATTTTGGTCCTAATTGCTGCTTGTCATAATTTGAACTTTGCTGGTGAGCTAACCAGAAAACTGCAGGTTTCACACTCAAGTGCTGATTAAACACAATTTCCATGGAGCAGTACAGGCTGGATATTATGGACCCCTCAGGGGTGTGGGGGCCTGTAAAATTGTGACTGGAGGTGGGGAGAGGGGTGGTGGTTGGGTGGAGGGCCCGTAGCCAAGTGATATTCTCAGGGGTGGATAGGCCTTCTTGCCCTTAGGCTATGAAAGCGCCTCAATTGGCCTATCAACAGCCACTTAAGGGCCTCTTCCCACCTGCCGCTGGGATATAGTCACCAGCAAAGGGGGAGGGGGGGGGTTCTTCGCCACGTGGGGAGGACATCTTGTAAAGCGAGGCACCCTCCCTGCAGTCTTTGTGAGGGGGGGGGTAGTTGGAGGGGTCCCTCTGTGGGCAATCTGCTGCCCACAGAGGGCCCTAGCTGGGAAACAATGCACCTCCTAGGACCACCACCCCTGCCTGGATTTTATGACCACCCTCCCACCAGCCCCCCCCCCCGCCCGCACTCTCTTCTCGCTGGAGCCTTCCGGCCTGGCCCAGGCGACCCCTTCTCACTTAGCTGAGTTCTGGGGTTCCAGCGCTGGGCCTAGGTCCAAGGTCTCTGCAGTACTGGCATTGGCCACCGCACCCAGGGGTGCTGTCGATACCGCTGAGCTGTCAGCCCTCTGATTGACCGGCAGCTATTGGAGGTGGGATCCCCGTCTTTAATTAAAGAGATGGAGATCCCGGCACCAGAAACGTCGCCTCCGGAACAACAGAGGCTCACGCCGGGCGGCGAGGGGGGATGCGAATAGGGCACAACGGGGTTCTCCCTGCCTTTTCAGCCTGGCACCAGGAACCCTGCCTCCTAAACGAAATCCAGCCCAATATGTGCACTCCTTTTAATTAAGGTGTTAGGTGCTTGTGTGATGCATGTTACGTCATTTTTTCGGGACTGAGGAAATACGTGCACAAGTTCTTGGATGCAGAACTGGAGGTCCTGGTAGGGGAGGTCCAGAGGAGAAGGGATGCCCTGTACCTGCAGGGGGGAAGGACATCATGTCCCCCTTCTGTCCCTTTCTCCTGCAGCAGCTGGTGCTGCTCATCTGGCCTCATGTCTCATTCCTCATCCAGACCAAGAGTGACCCCTAGCAAGGTGCCCATGTCCAAGCACTACCTTTCTCCTTGTGACTTCTCATAAGGTGGCCAGTAAGTTGCAGTAGCCAAGCACTTGTTCCTTTTATTAGGTGCAGTCTTCAGAGAATTTCCTGAATAAATGTTGCATGAGTGTTGGTGAAGTCTTGACAAAGTGTTCCAGAAAGGCTCCGATGTTTCACAGATCATCTTCACAGCTCCATCAGCAATGACTATGAAATGTTATCACTTTAAGTGGTGAATATCCCTTTAAGTAGTATTTGAAATTGACATCAACACTGTGTGTACTCCCAAGCAGGTACTGGCTGTTAAGAGAAGACTTTAGTTGAAGCATTGGCTACGAAACTGCTGTACAGCCTCTTTACTAAGTTTCAGCAGGTATTTTAAGTGGCAATCATCTGTTCAGCAGGCCTCTATGTAGTCATTTCTGATGTGGGCTTCAACTCCTTTACCAATAAGTAGGAGGAAATTAGTGTCAATAAGTACTCAGAAAATTAATTGGATTGAAAGTTGATAAATCCCAGATTGTTGAAGGAGGTAGCTATAGAGATAGTGGATGCATTGGTGGTTATCTTGAAAATTTTATAGATTCTGGAAGGGTTCCTGCAGACTGTAAGGTAGCAAATGTAAGCCCACTGTTTAAAAAGGGAACGAGAGAGGACGGCGCAGTGGTTAACATCGCAGCCTCACAGCTCCAGCGACCCGGGTTCAATTCTGGGTACTGCCTATACGGAGTTTGCAAGTTCTCCCTGTGACCGTGTGGGTTTTCGTCGGGTGCTCCGGTTTCCTCCCACAGCCAAAGACTTGCAGATTGATAGGTAAATTGGCCATTGTAAATTGCCCCTAGTATAGGTAGGTGGTAGGGGAATTGAGGGAAGGTGGGGATGTGGTAGGAATATGGGATTAATGTAGGTTTAGTATAAATGGGTGGTTGGTGGTCGGCACAGACTTGGTGGGCCGAAGGGCCTGTTTCAGTGCTGTATATCTCAATAAAAAATTTTTAAAAAACACAGACTGGTTGCTTTGACATCAGTATATGAAAAATACTAGCGTCCATTATAAAGGCTGAGATAACTGGATGTTAGAGTGGAATTGACTAAAATGAACCACTTGATGCTCAGGTCTGTTCCAATCGTCAAAAGGTTTATTTTACACCAGTGGGGAGTAAGACGCTGGGCTTATCGTGCGCTTCTCCACTGAACAAAGGAAAATCCACAACAGATATACAGTTACTCAGCCCATCCCGGCTGGACACAATCCAATCATAACAGTTATTGATTACATACATTATATTCACTACCAATAAAATTATTAATTATGCATCATGTGGTTGTGGGGATAGCTCATGGTACGCCCCTGACCATCTCAGCTTGTTTACCAAACCCCCCTTATCAACCATCCTTGAGTCTTCACAATGAATCCTTCTACCTCTATCAGGCCTGAATTCCTAGTTGCTTTGTGTAGTCCGCAATTAGACAGAGCAGCTGTCTTATGCACTGATATGGGGGGCCCTCCTTGGTCAGGCTAATTGCTTGTGCTAAGCAGTACCATGCTCAAGGCTGCAAGCTAACTAATTTGTCCCACAATGCCTTGGGTAAATACTCCATTTTGTAACAATATGTGGCTACACTTTCATCTTGTATATATGTGTGTATTTATTTAGCTGCATCGGCCACAATTTTTCCCTCTGCACTGGACAGTTGGAAAATAATGATATGATTGGGCAGAGTCAACATGGATTTATGAAAGCAAAATCATGTTTGACAAACCTGTTGGAGTTTTTTGAGGATGTTACTTGTCACATAGATGAAGGAGAACTAGTGGATGTGGTGTATTTGGATTTTTAGAAGGCTTTTGATAAGGTCCCACACAGGAAGTTAGTAAACAAAGTTAGAGCACATGGGATTGGGGGTAATATACTGGTTTGGATTGAGAATTGGTTAACCAACAGAAAGCAGAGCATAGGAATAAATGGGTTATTCTTAGGATGGCAGGCTGTTATTAGTAGGGTACTGCAAGGATCAGTGCTGTTCACAATCTATATAAATGATTTGCATGTGGGGACCAAATGTAATATTTCCAAATTTGATGATGATACAAAACTAGGTGGGAATATAAATTGTGAGGAGGATGTAAGGAGGCTTCAAGGGGATTGGGATAGGCTCAGTGAATGGGCAAGAATGGCAGATAGAATATAATGTGATTAAGTGTGAAGTGATCCAGTTTGGTAGAAAAAACAGAAAGGCTGCATTTCTTCGCTGTGTCAAAATCCTGGAACTCCCTTCCTAACAGGTGTACCTACCTCCCATGGACTGCAGCGGTTCAAGAAGGCAGCTCACCACCACCTTCTCAAGGATAGGCAATAAATGCTGGCCTTGCCAGCTATGCCCACATCCCATGAATGAATAAAAAAAGGTTGGGAAGTGTTGATGTCCAATGGGTCTTGGGTGTCCTTGTTCATAAGTCACTAAAAGCTAGTATGCAGATGCAGCAAGCAATTAAGAAGGCAAATGGTATGTTGGCCTTCATTGCAAGGGGATTTGAGTACAGGAGTAAAGATGTCTTGCTGCAATTATATAAAGCCTTGGTGAGACCGCACCTGGAGTATTGTGTACAGTTTTGACTTCCTTATCTAAGAAATGATATACTTGCCATAGAGGGAATGTAACGATGGTTCACCAGTCTGATCCCTGGGATGGCAGGATTGTCCTACTGAGGAGAGATTGCAGAAGCTGGGCTTGTATTCTTTAGAGTTTTGAAGAATGAGGAGTGATCTCATTGAAACTTACAGGGTGTGACAGGGTAGTTGTGGATAGGATGATTCCTCTGGCTGGTGAGTCTAGAACCGGGGGACATAGGCCGGAATTTTACGTTGGCCGGGAAGCCCCACCCACTGGCCGAAAAGTCAGTGGCGAGCCCGTCTCTGGTGGGCCTAGGGAGCCAGAATGCGATTTTTCGCCCCCCAGACCCTTAATTAGTCTTGGGCGGGACTTGCACCTCCTTGAGGTGGGCCGGCAGCTCTTAGTCTCAGCAGTGCCACCAGGTGTGGTGTCCACTGCTGGGACTACACCCAGCCTTCGGAGTCAACAGGAAGGACAGCCCCGGAACTCGAGTAAGTTTTTAGGGCCTCGCTGGAGACAATCACCCATGCCCCAGCGAGGCAAGGGGGGTCAGTTGGGGGTGGGGAAGTATTATACATTGGGGGCATTTGGGGCTTCGGGGGCGGCCCTCTGTGGGTTACAGGGTGCGTGATCAGGTGGGTCCATGGCCCCCCCGCCTGCAAGAAGGCCGCCTGGTTTTACCAGGCAGGGTTCTTGGGGCTTTTGCCACCTGGCCGCCGAGGATAAAATACCTGCTACAGGAGGAGGCACTTAAGTGGCAGATAATTGACCACTTAAGGGCCTTGATTGGCCTGGGGCGGGCAGGCCATTTATCGCCGCCACTGCCCCATGTAAAATTGCAGCAGGGTCAGGAACGGCCCCCCTCACCGCCCACTCAATTTTACATGGCCCCGCCCACCAAATGTCTTGCACTAAATGTGAGTTAAACTGGTGTTTCAGCTTAAGATTCCATCTTGCTATCTCTTGACTTTAGTTCCTGAAGTGTTTGGCAGAAAGCACCCCCAAAGTGTCGTATTTTATATACTATTTCATTTCCTTATCAAATAAAACAATATTGAGTTTTTAAAAAATAACTTTTTTGGCCTACATTTTAAAAATATATCCATTCTAAATATTTTAAATCCATGCCTTTACATGTGAAAAAAAATACAGTGTAATCAAATTGTTATTTCATATGATTTAGATTTGAGAATAATTAAATTGTCAAATGTTAGTTAAGAAGTGAATATTTTGCTCGATTTGAGTAATCTATCGGAATAGTTGGTCAAATTGTTTTAGAGGATCCTAGGGTTGACATCAGCGTTGAGCACAGATTGAGCAGGCGATCACCAGAAGATGTGACCAGTGGCCTGATTTGTTTCAGTAGTTGGGCTTCATTTAAATGAAACAGGCGGGCTGTCAGCACTACTGGTGCTGTTGGTAGACAGCTCGCTATTTGGACAGATGGGAAATCCAGAGGGACAAATGCTCATCTTGTTCCTGCAGCAACACCTTACATGGGAGAGCTGGGAGCATTGGCGGGGGGCGCGGTGGGGAGGGATAAATGGATCAGCAGCTTTCAGTGGCAGCTGAATTTTGTAAGTAGACACAGCAGCAAGAAAATGAATTTATGGAAACCTTTCAGGCTCAAAATCTCTCTGAAGTGAATAATCAGTGCCAGACTTGATTCCAGCTTTCCTGGCCTGCAGTTAAGGAACTCTTTAAATAGGGCTGTAATCCGATTCCCTTAGGTGCTCTAGAACTTTTCTTTGTAAAAAGTAGGGAGCTTCAAAGCTATATTCTTAATAAGCACTCTACCCAAAAGCTGTATCAAGACCATTCATTGGACTTTTGATGAGTGCGTGAATGGAAAAACTATATTTCCACACAATGCCTCAAAGTCGTGGAAAGTGTCTTACTTTATCGCATATTGAAACAGATAGGTTTCAGCCTCATCTTCCTTCCCACCAAGAGCACCAGCATTATACATACAACCTAGAATTACATTGGGATTCACCACAATATGGGGGTGGCGCAGTGGTTAGCATCGCAGCATCACAGCTCCAGTGACCTGGGTTCTGTTCTGGGTACTGCCTGTGCGGCGTTTGCAAGTTCTCCCTGTGACTGTGTGGGTTTCTGCCGGGTGCTCTGGTTTCCTTCCACAGCCGAAGACTTGCAGGTTGATCGGTAAATTGGCCATTGTAAATTGCCCCTAGTGTAGATAGGTAGTAGGAGAATTGTGGGGATGTGGTAGGGGGACATGAGATTAATGTAGGATTAGTATAAATGGGTGGTTGATGGTCAGCACAGACTCGGTGGGCCAAAGGGCTTGTTTCAGTGCTGCATCACTCTATGACTCTAATATACCTAAGCTGGCTTGTTTTGGGCTGGTACAACTGGAGCACAATCTAACAGTGAGTGAAGTACAACTTTTATTTGCCAGAGTCATCAAAAATCAATGCAGAATCTCCTGACCCATCTTTTATTTTCCCATACCCACCTGGTCAGTGTTCACTGTTTGTCCTCCCAATGTTAAGCAATTTTAGACAACTTCCTGAATGTAAAGGTCACTACAGAAATGCAAATCCTTATGACTGTGGCAATATAAAACTCTCTTCTATCATTTTGAACAGATATATTTATTTTCCCTTTTTAAACCAAACATCTTAAAGAATTGATAGATAATTTTGACAATATTAGATTATTTTTGGTAATATGTCTTGTGTTTTTTTTAATGGAGGCAATAATTTTACTTCAGCTGAGTACTGGTGATACAATCAAAGCAACGGTCTTGAAATAGTCAGAAAAATTTAAAAACATGTAACAATTGAGTTATCACTGGTGGATGTAGTAAGGAACCCAGAGTGTTTCAGCCATTCTGTCTTTTCAACCAAGTACTGTATATTTAACTCTGTGATGTGATATATTGTTAATCTCAGAAATCGCATTGGCTAAATAAAAATATTTTTGAAAAGATAGAGTAATAATTATAGCACTTCCTAATGCTTTGGGAGCTCTGGAATAGTACAGCTTTCGTGCAGCCTCTTCTACCATACCTTAATTCGTTGTCAACTCTGTTATGAATAACTGAAGTAACAGAGATGGTATTGAGCTTCTACATCTGTCTCTGTACCAAGTGCTGCCTGAAAAATCAGGGTCAAGTTGCAGGGTATCAGAAAAATGCAGATACAACATGCTTAACCAACTCATTTACAAAACAGTGCACCAGTGAGGTTGGCACAGACCTTTGCTTACTTTCAGGTTTAAAAGGTATAAATTCACATTGGTAAAAAGCTGTACAAGATGCTAGTCAGGTTGTAATAAGAACAGAAATTTCTGGAAATACTCAGCAGGTCAGGCAGAGAGAAACAGACTTAATGTTTCAAATTGATGTCTCTTCATAAGAACTGGAAAAAGTTTTAACAGAGGCAGGGAAAAGTTTGAGAGGAGAGAATGAAAGGGAAGGTCTGTGATTGGGTGGAAGGCAGGAGATGACAAAATGGATGGTGCCAGTGGGTCTTAATGGGACAAATAAAGAAACAAAAGATGGGTCTCGAGGAGATTTAAATAGGAGTAGTAGAATCATCACCAATAGCTGTCGCCAAAAGAAAAAAGAAATGGGGACAAATGAGGTTATGATCAGAAGCCTGTAAAGTACCTGATCAAAAGATGAAGTACTTTACTCAAGCTTACTGGAGCAGTGTAGGAGGCCGAGGTCAGAGGGGGCATGGAATGGCAAATTAAACTGACAGGTGACGAGAAGCTCAGGGTCACACTTGTGGAATGAGTAGAGGTGTTTCACAAAATGATCACCCAGTCTGCATTTGGTCTCCTGGCTATAGAGGAGACTGTGTCATGCACAGCAAATATAATATACGATATTGAAAGAAGTACAAATACATTGCTGTTTCATCTGAAAGGAGTTTTTGGGGCCTTCGATGGTGATAAGGGAGTCCATAAATGGGCAGGTCTTGCATCTTCTGCATTTGCATGGGAAGGTGCTATGGGAGATGAAATTATCAGAACGGAGATGGAGAAACTGTGAAAATGGAATAGAGCCCTTACAGGAAGCTTGGTGGGAGGAATTGTGGGACTGAGTGGGCTTGTAGTGGATACTGATCGATAGCCTCTCCTGGAAGAGGCCGTTACATGAAGGCGAGGGAAGGGGCAGAAATTGAAAGCTTGTCATTTTAATTCATACTACCCCAATCCCACTCTGATCTTGGCCTCCAATACTGTTCCAGGGAAGCGTAATGTGAGTTTGAGGAACAGTACCTCATCTTGCGATTAGGCGCATTACAGTCTTCAGGACTCAACACTGAGCTAATTTGCTCCATAATTATTGCTGACCATTTCTAATAAAATGCAAAATAATGGCAGTAACTTGAATTTATACATAGTGTTCCCTTTTAGTGGAATGGAAGTTGTTCAAGTTTATTGATACAATCGAGAGTTAGTGCTTGCAAATTCTAAACTGGAAGCTATTGGAAACTCATTTGCAAGACCAAGCGTGCATTTGAAAAAGTATTAACATTTTTGACTCTCAATCTTTAGAAGTTTAAAGTGATACTGCCACAGATTGTTTATTGGTAATTAGTATTTTCAGTTACTTTGGTGTACAAAACTACGGCAAACTTAAAACATTTTTAGTGATTGAATTGGGAGGTGGAGGCTGGAGAGGGGCAGTGGAGGAGAAAAGGAGAAGGGGGGGTGAAAAAATATCTTTCTTGTGCATTGTCATTCAGGTTCCTATTACCTTGCGCAAGAACATTACTGTATGTACATATAGAGTCCCTGTGCAGTCACCAGCAGTGCTTTTTCCATTGTCACAGAAGAACTTAAAATGGCCTTATCCAAAAATGCGTTACTTAAACTTTTCAGATGCACTCTAATTTGCTGTCTATATTGATGTAGAAGGTTTTTCTACTTTCTGTCGCCCTGCACCAAAATATTCATGGCTGTTAAATGCCTTGATACCCAATAAGAATGCTTCAAACAAATCTCATTTGATCTTTAATGAAACTAATCAATCCAACAGCAAATTTACTCTGTTTTCCAATGGGACATAATCCATGATGAATTACTGCAGTATGAGAGGCAGGTTGCATATATAAGTTAGGGGGGAAACACGTTTACAAAGTCACCTGTTGAACACTTCAATTCTGGAAGGCAGTGTGTTATAGAGCTTGATTTTACAAACAATGACATTGAATGATGGGGACAATTTTTAACTTTGCACCTGAGGGATCATTTGGCAGAGTAGGTCAGAGATATTTGAAACTGCCCCATTTTCAATCAATAGATACCAATTGAGTGGAAATTAGGCCAGTTCCACAGCGGCCGGGGATGGGGGAAGAGGGGAATAAAGTTATCCCCTGCATTATGAATACTGTGATGGGCATTTTATAGGCAGTGTCATAAAATTAGAGAAGTAATCAAACCTTGACACCAAATGTATCCCATATTTAAAGACAAAAATTGAAGTCCCAACTCAATTTGCTCTGTCAACTGATGGCTATCATCTTGATTTCATTCATTTTCTGCCTGTTTGCTTGATGACCACCATTTTGTTCTCCCTTGACATGTCTTTGATTAGCTTTAATGGACTGTATAGCAATGCACAGGATGAGAACGATATGAATTTTTGTGGTACTCTCCAAATGCAAATAATAAATACAACATAAATGTTTGCTTTTTGTCAAAAGCATCAAAAAACATTATCACTTTTGTCATGATAATTGACCTAATTTTCATTGAATTGTGTATTGGCAGACTGGGTAAAAAGTCTTGCAAACACTTCTAACTAACAATGTTACCCTTTTCAACAATGCAATCTGCAGCTTTCCCCTTTCCCAGTTTGAAACTGGCACCTCATCAAGGGGATCTCCACACATCAAGCAGCAATGATGTCATCAAGAAAGTTAAGCAGCCAATCACAAATATTGTCTCAGACAGCAGACCAGGAAATCAAAAAAAAACAAGGGCAGGATTTTCTGGCCCCATCGAGGTGCTGGTTTCCTGACCCCGTTCCTGCTGCCAGCCATTTTTGCTGAAGCGGGTTCAGGGTGGGCAATCAATTAAGCTCATTAAGAGCCTTGTTAAGGGTAGTTAAAGGAGAAGGACTTGGATTTTCCAGTTGGCTTTTAGTCTTCTGACGTGATGGTCAGTTTAAATGCCTGGGGGTGGACGCCCGGCAACAGGCCATGGGAGGGCAGGGGTGGTGGGGTGCATGGTGAGGCAACAGGCATTCCCTGTCTGTCTTGGTGTGGGTGCAGACAAAGGCTACCCTGAAGAGGGATTTCCCCCCACCACCTCACCCGCCACAGTGGTGGCCTAGCTGCTTTCTCTTTTTTAAGTAAATTTTTTAGAAGGTTGATGAGAGGGTGCCTTCATGTTGGAACACCCTCTCAGTTGCTTACCCTTTGTTGCAGCTGGCTACTGCTCTCAAGACTGGAAGACTTTTGATTGGCCCTGTAGCTTTGAGAGCCCACCTGCCGACTTTAATTGGACAGGAAAATGGTCTCCATGCCCATTAAGGGGCGCCCTGGTCAAAATCCCTGTGACTATTTCCCCCACGGGGGCAGGTGCGAGACCCAGAAATACTCCCGACTCCTGTTGCCTGCCCCTAAACCAAAAATTCAATCCCACATCCCTTCACTTATAATTTTATGTTTTGCAGATAGTGAAATAAATGATTGAAAGATACACATGGGCTTGAGGTAGAAACTAAAATAAACCAACTTTAAAAAATATATTTTAAAAATATATGGAATTACTTATACTGGAGCTATTTGACATGCAACAAATATAAAATTATTCTTTCAGGTCCAGTGAGGCTATTTAGCAGTAATTATGAATTTTAATACACCATTAAAAACTCAGTTAGACCTCATCCAACAAGGCGTAACATCGCCAAGGGTTTTTACAGTGAGACTAAGAGCGTAAAAAGGAAAGTTCTCAATAATGGGAAGCAAGGCAATGGCAGAGACTAAGAACAAGTATTTTGTATCTGTCTTCTTAGTAGAAGACACAATTATTATAAGAATAGCAGAAAATTAAGAGGCAAAAGTAGGGAGAAACTTAAAACACTATCACTAGAGGAAAAGTACTAGGAAAACTAATAGGACTAAAGGCTGACAAATCCCCGGGACTTGATGCCCTGCATCCTAGGGTCTTAAAAGAAGTGGCTGCAGAGCTAGTGGATGCATTGATCGTAATCTTCCAAAATTCCTGAGATTCTGGAAAGGTCCCAGTGGACTGGAAAACCCCAAATGTAACACCTCTGTTCAAGCAGGAAACTATAGGCCAGTTAGCCTAATATCTATCAATGAGAAAGTGCTGGAATCCATTACAAAAGAAGTAGTAGCAGGACATTTAGAAAATCATAATGCAATCAGGCAGAGTCAACATGATTTTATGAAAGGGAAATCGTGTCTGACAAGTTTATTAGAGTTCTTTGAAGATGTAACAAGTAGGATGGATAAAGGAGAACCAGTATATGTGGTGCATCTGGATTCCCAAAAGGCATTCGATAATGTGCCACATAAAAGGTTACAATACAAGTTAAGAGCTCATGGTGTGGGGGGGGAGGGGGGGGTAACTTATTAGCATGGACAGATGATTGGCTAACTAACAGGAAACAGATAGTTGGGATAAATGGGGCATTTTGAGTTTGGCAAACTGTAACTAGAGGAGTGCCATAGGGATGGATCAGTGCTGGGGCCTTAACTATTTACGATCTATATTAATGACTTGGATGAAGGGACTGAGCGTATTGTAGCCAAATTTGCAGATGATACAAATACATCGGTAGCAAAACAAGTTGTGAGGAGGCCACAAAGTGTCTGCAAAGGGATTTAGATAGGTTAAGTGAGTGGCAAAAATTTGGCAGTTGGGAAAAATGTGAGGTTGTCCACTTTGGCAGGAAGGATAGAAAAGCAGACTATTATTTACATGGAAGAGACTGCAGAATGTTGCAGTAGAAAGGGATCAGGGCATCCTTGTACATGAATCGCAAAATGTTAGCATGCAGTTACAGTAAGTAATTAGGAAGGCAAATGGAATGTTGTCATTTATTGCAAGGGCGTGAAGTATAAAAGTAGGGAAGTCTTGCTACAACTGTACAGGGAATTGGTGAGACCGCACCTAGAGTACTGTGTATAGTTTTGGTCTCCTGACTTAAGGAGGGATATACTTGCATTGGAAGCAGTTCAGAGAAGGTTCACTAGGCTGATTCCTGGGATGAAAGGGTTGTCTTACGTGGAAGGATTGAGCAGGTTGGACCTATACACATTGGAGTTTGAAGAATGACACGTATATTGAAACATATAAGATTCTGAGAGACCTTGACAGGGTAGATGCAGAGAGGAGGGTTCCCTTCATGGGGGAAATCTAGAACTGGGAGCACAGTTTCAAAATAAGGGGTCTCCCTTTTAAGAGGGAGATGGGGGAGGAGTTTCTTCTGTCAGAGGATCATTAATCTTGGGAATTCTCTTCCCCAGAGAGCAGTAGAGGCTGGGTCATTGAAATTATTGAGTAAGAGAGATTTTTGATCTATGAGGGAGTCAAGGGTAAGGGAGGGGTAGGTAGGAAAGTGGAGTTAAGGCCACAATCAGATTAGCCATGATCTGATTGAATGACAGTGCAAGCTCGAGGGGCTAAATGGCCTACTCCTGCTCCTTATATTCTTATGTTCTCATCAGTTCAGTGATTTGTAATTGATTGCATTCTGGGAGTAACCTCAATAGCACATCCTCTGGAGAAGCGTAGAACCACTGACAGCAATTTCTGGATTTCTGTGTTTTAATTGTGCATGTACAGACTCCAGGACCTGAATTTTCACTGCGGGGCAGAAAACTGATGTCGCGACTGCTTTCAGGTCTCAAACCCACCCCAGGGAGAAGCAATAATGGTTCCAAATTTCATGGTGTGAGTGGGGAGGGTGGGTGTGGGGTGGGTGATGGGGGGACCGACCTCTTAATTGATATGGAGACAGGTTTGGCGGCCGACTAATGGCCGCAGGAGCAGAAATGGAGGTGGGACTACCCAATTGTGGACCCGATTCAAACTGACCACGGCAGCCATTTCTCTGGCTACCATTTAAGTACTGCAGAGTGAGAGATCTCTGTGCAAATCAAGTGTTCTGTGGCTCAGCAGAGCCAGAGGCCTGGCTGGCTTCCTTGTGCTCAGGTGGTGCCCCAATTGTGCTTGGCAGCATTGCCCCCTGCTCTTACACCCCTGTGATGCCAGGAGGATGATGACCACTGCATTGCCCAAGTGTTTACTGACCATGCTCCCCGCCACCTGCGCTGTACCAATGGCACCTGTTTCCCAGTGGACGCGTCTCCCTCTGCACCGTTCACCCTTTTATGGGGCCCAGCTAATTCCCTTGGTTGGCTATAACTGGCTCCGTACCGTATGTCCACCTCCATTCACCTGGTCTGCCCCAGACAGCATGTGCAGCCCATTCACCCCCATGAAAGTCTCAACACCCCACTGTTAGCAAGCTCTTAATGAGCTGTTAAATCAGTGTAATTGGCCTTAATCATGGAGTCTGCAGGATCGTCATTTCAGTCTATAGATACAGGGGACACCCTCTACCCGCCCTGGTGAAAATGGCCAGAGCTGCGAACAGTGGCAAGGAAATCGGTACAATAGCTGGTATCAGTATTTTCGAGAACCACCCACCTGCCTCTCTCCAGCGGGACCAGAAATTCACCCCAGAAGTTGCTATCAGTTTCAGAAGAGTAATGACAGTGAAAGCTGACAGTTTCACCATCATTACTACAACAAAATTCAAGCCAAAACATATATATAGGAATAATTAATGATCTTTACTTTGCCTCGAGCCTGTTTAAAGAAAGCAGAATTGGAAAGTGAATGGAAATTGTGACTTGACACAATTTGTATGATTGAGATTGTTTGGCTGGGAGTGTAACTTCAACCCACAAATCACCCACTTGTGTATCTGTGCAATAAGTCACTAGAATCATTGACTCAGGCAAAGGATACAGGTTCAGTAAATCTGAGTTCCTTTTCTTGTAAAAGTTAATTTCCTTTTATGGAAATTTAATGGTGTTTACTGATATAGGGCCTCGAACCTATATAATCTTACCTAAAGGCACCGGTAATGGGTCGCTTGTGTTAGAATTTCATAGCCAGTTTAAAAAAAAATTAAACTTATGATACCAAAAACAATTATTTTATATGCTTGATATTTATTCCACAGGATATTTGGGGGAAAGGTTTACTGACAGTGTGGTTGAAAATTTAGAGCAATTACAAAAAGTTGTACTCCAAAAACATTCTTTGAGGGCGTAATGCATAATTATGTTTATTTGAATTTTGAACAAGTAGACTCTATTGCCCAGTAGTTTGAGAAACTGATGTATTATTACATTCAACATGAAATGAAGAAAAAAATACTAATATGGTACTCAAGTTCTTTACCTGCTGAACAAGTTCACTCGACTAATTCCTGGGATGAGAGGATTATCTTTTGAGGAAAGGTTGGACAGGTTGGGTTTGTATTCATTGGAGTTTAGAAGGATGAGAGGCGATCTTATTGAAACAAGTAAGATCCTGAGGGGATAATAAGAGCGAAATACTGCAGATGCTGGAAGTCTGAAATAAAAACAAGAAATGTTGAAATACTGAGCTGGTCCGGCAGCATCTGTGGAGAGAGAAACAGAGCCAACGCTTTAGGTCAGTAACCCTTCATCAGAACCTGAGGGGACTTGACAGGGTGGATGTTGAATGGATGTTTCCCCTTATGGGAGAGACTAAACCTAGGGGGCACAATTTAAACATAAAGGGTCTCCCATTTAAGACAGAGCTGAGGAGAATTTTTGTTCTCTTAGAGGGTCGTGACTCTATGGAACTCTCTTCCCCGGAGACCGGTGGAGGCAGTGTCATTGAATGTTTTTAAGGCAGTGTGTTATGACTGAAGCAGGAGGAGTGCACTGTTTATTCCAGTTCCACTTCTCCAGAGGTCACGACATATATTTAAATTTTCCCACTTACCAATTTGGTCAATCATATACTGTCTTTTTCCCAGAATGAAACACACCAACCAGATTTCTTTATTGAACAACAAAATTATCAGTTTATTACAAAACAAGTCTTAACCAGTAATGAAGTAAAACATAAACACACAGATTGAAATATTAAAGTTCCCTTTTTACCTTAGCCCCTCACACTCACACACAGACACACACATACACCGGTTAACCGGAAAAATAAAAGGATTTTTGTTTTAGAGCTCTATTGCCAAAAAGCACTTTTGTTAAATGCTTGCTAATTCTTGAAGAAAGCGAAGATATGGAAAGATGTTCTTTGTTTTGCTTTGCCGTCCCATATGCCTATATACGGCTCTCACTGGGATGTTCCTAGAACAGTTCTTTTCAGGCGACGTTGAAGATCAGTTTGGGTAGGCTTTCAGGAAATGTAGCAACAGAGGTTTCAGACATAGGCCTTACAGGAGGAATGCAGCCACAGTTTCAGTCTGCTTCTCATACTTGCTTTTCAGCTACTCGAGCGATGGAAAACTGGCAGGCGTTTTCCAAACTGCTGGAACAGACTAAATTAGGGTGATTTGTTCTTCTTGACAAGTTTTCTCCAACTCCTTTTCAAACCAACTCACTGTCCAAAGCAAAACCATAAGCACTGTCATAAGAGACAAGCCTCCTGACCTCTATAAATCTTGACCTGTTATTTCTCTGTAAACATCTTCCCCAAGGCAAAAACAACCCCTGTTGGGTAATTATCTGCAGACAGGTGCCTTCCAGTAACTGTTTGTTTTTAAGCTCAGTCCAAAAACCTTCTGGTGCTGATCCTTGAAAAATAAAACACACAAATCTTTTCAGTTTTGAAACACAAATCTTCAAAATTTACCAAAAAAAGGAAATGCTAGTAACACCTTCACCCTTGGAGGAATGAAATGCCATTTTTAAATGTGTTTCATTACAGAGTGTGGGAAAATAGATGAAAACTTTTTAAAACCCATTTTCACACTCAACTCATTCACACTTTACCTGTAGCTAATATAGTTCTGCTTTGTACCATCTTTGCACTCAGCTAATTAAAATCAAAGTTAGATTCTTGATAAAGCATCTGCAGTTACATTATTTTTGCCCACAATGTGGATATTCTTTAAGTGATAAGGTTTCAATAGTAAACTCCATTGGAATAGTCTGGCATTCTGGTTTTTGAATTTTTCCACAAAGGCTAGGGGGTTATGATCAGTATATATCAGTGTCTGTCTGTAAGCGTGGCAGACATAGACTTCAAAATGCTTAAGAGCCAATAATAAGCCTAGAGTTCGTTTTCCCACTGTTGAATATCTTTTTTGGTGTCAATTTAGCTCTTTGGAAAAGTGTCCCACTGACCTTTCTATGCTGATTCATCGTCTTGTAATAGGACTGCACCGACCCCCAGCATCAATTGCTACCTTGAAGGGCTTAGTGAAATTTGAAGCAGGCAACACTGGTTCATTCATGAAAATGGCTTTTAGCCTCTCAAAAGATGCTTGGCCCTCCTGTTGGTGTTCTTGGTCACATGTCAATCCGAAAGACAAACCGAAAACATCTGGTACACAGCATGCGATCCATTCTGCACAGGATTTGCCCTTTAAAAATATTGTTTTGTTTCTCTGAAATGATTTTGCTCATGTGAAGGCTGTTATCAGCACAGTATGACGAAACTTAAAGGTAAAAGTAGATGAATATCAATTTCTTTCTTGAAATCATATTGCTTTTATTTTGCAATTATTAGGAATTTGTATTTTTGAAGGCCTAAATATAGAGCCTGAAATACATGTTTG
The DNA here is from genome assembly GCF_036365525.1 of Heterodontus francisci. Taxonomy (NCBI): domain Eukaryota; kingdom Metazoa; phylum Chordata; class Chondrichthyes; order Heterodontiformes; family Heterodontidae; genus Heterodontus; species Heterodontus francisci. The sequence continues at coordinate 27,224,707 of NC_090401.1, forward strand.
CTTAGTTGTGTACTCACCATGGTGTACCCCAATGATCATCATAGAGATTCTCCTGAAACAACCATTGCTTTTGCATTGAGCAGCCAAGCTGAAAGGTGAAGATCCATAGCATGTGACAGCACCAGGCTTGAGAAGAATAAAAGGAAATTGGAGTAAATCACTATATAGTGATTAGATTATGTGAAACATTTCAAAATCTTGATGATTATTGGAGGGAAGAAAAGTGTTTGAGTTTTGAGTTCTGTAAAGGTGAACTACAGTAGGAGGCTGTACGATAATGTTTGATTTTATAGCTTCTCAAGGCCAAAAAAATCAAAATTTGCTTGAAAAAAAAAACACCAACTTGTATAGAAATGCTGTCTAAAACAATCTGCAGAAATCATGCGTGTTTTACAACTTGAGTGGAGAGTAATACATGATATCATGAGGTCTGTTTCTAATGAATTGTGCATAAACAGCACTAAATTCTCAATTTTGAAAAATATGTTGTCAGTTCTGTAGTTGCTTTCCACTAAAAGTGCTGCATCAGTGCCCCATTATTGGGCTATAAATGAAGTTACAGATTTCGACATAATCTGTAGATAGAGAAGATAAGTTCTTATTTCCTGGCGGTTCAGACTTTGCAGTTGTAATGATGGCAAATCTGTTAGCTTTCACCATCATTACTCTGTGAAACTGACAGCAACTTCTGGCTTCTGCAGTTGAACAGGAAAATCCAGAAGTTGCCATCACTCATTCCTCGCTCCTCCACAAGGTGCACTGTTGAAGTCCTCACAGATGGAAATCAATTAGGCTGTTTCTTCTGACAGGAAAGCCTAGAATTAGGGTTGTATTTTCAGGATAAGTGGCCAGCAATTTAAGACTGAGATGAGGCGATGTTTCTTCACTCAGAGAGTTATGAATCTTTGGAATTCCATACCCAGAGGGCTGTGAATATGAGATCAATAGATTTCAAATTGTACCTTTATTACTGTGCCAATCCAAAAATCTAAGATTCCAGGCAACTGGGAATTCTCATACAATTTGATGATACAAGTCTGTAGTATTCACAATTCCTTTGCTGAATCACCATGCTTAAAGTTGATAAGCATGGTGATTGAACAAAGAATTTAGATTTCAAACTGCACCTTAATACTTTGCCAGTCAAAGCATTTGCTATGCTAATAATATGGAGTTCCTGCACATTTAGAAAGATACGCATCACCACTAGTTACCAAAACAAATTCATAATCATCTACGTTTTTCTCATAAAGGTGTTCTGCCATCCATTATATTTGTAAATCACAAACGTTCAGCAGTGACAATTTTGTAGCAAGTATTGGAGATCTGTACAGAAGTGAAGGCCTCTCAAATGACCTGTATGTCATGACTGGAAATAGGCATATGTGTAAATGTTTAAATTAATTCTGGGCACCATGAATGAAATAGTATTCTTACATAGAATTGTAGGGTAGAGCTGCAGAACTCCTGTGATAGAATCTGAAGATCCATTGTCTGTCTGCAATTATAACTTAACAAATAGGGATAGGTTTTCATCTGCACCACTTGGGTGGTAATCTGGCGGAGTGGATTACCCACCTATTATGGAACTTGCCTGATTTTCATTCCACTGAACAAAAACCCGGTGCATTTTACAACTGGTGAGCAATTCACTTTACCAGATTTACCTTCCAGGCAGTGAAGGCAAACATCTACCCCCATAGTGTTTTTACTCGGGATGTAAGTTGCCAAATGTAATAAATTGATTGTAGAGGACTGTTATACATAGTGCAGGGCCTATGATCAGACAGAAAAACAGCTAGAGTCAAAGCACAACTCAACTGTAGGTTTCCTGGAATAGAATAAGAACATTGAATTTCCAAACTGGAACTCTTTAAGTTTGTATATTAGCCTTCATTAATTTATAAACAACAGATCTATTGTCAGCACCTGCTGTCTGGAAAAAAATGGGAGCAGCTCTGGACGGTTGAAAGGGAGGAGGTGAAAGGGCAGGTGTTGTATCTCCTCGACATTTGCTGTACAACTCCATTCAGTTCACAAGCATGACCCTGAGCTTGCAGCCACTTGCCATTTTAATTCTGGGACCCACTATGACCTCTCTATCCTTGATCTCCTACAGTGGCCCAATGAAACTCAACGGACGCTGAAGAAACGGCACCTCATCTCTTAATTAGGCACTTTTGCAACCTTCCAGATTTAACATTAAGTTCAATTATTTCAGGTCATAATCACTGCTCCCATTTTTTCAGACAGCATGTGCTGGTAATGATTCTGCTGTTGCCATTTACAGCTCATTGAGACCAATCTTTTATTACTTGTCCCATTGCCACTGCTTTTTGCCTTGCACCATCACCCCTTTTGTCATATATTCACTCCTGTCCTCCACCCGAACACAGACCTTCCCCTTTGTTCTTTCCTCCCCTCCCCCCTCTTTCCCAGCCTATGCATTTGCTTACAAATGGTTACATCTCTAACTTTATCCAATTCTGATGAAAGGTCATCCAGCTGAAACATTAAATCAGTTTCTCTCCACTGATGCTGCCTGACCTAATGAGTACTTCCAGCATTTTCTCTGTTTATATAAGTAGTATGCAATCACTGGCTCCAAAGTATTTTCTGTAAACTTGGACACAGCTGGAGGCAACTGTAACAATGGTACAAGTCTCAAATGAATATTGTCCTAATTATTATGCAGAGTACAGAAGGACCTAGAGTGTTTACTGGGTTACTCCTATTTTCTTGTTGTGTATGCTACAGTAATCCTGGCTCAAGAAGTGAATAATTCTGTTCTTGATACAGTTGTCAGAATTAAACTTTGTCTGAAGAACTTGGAACATATCCAATTTCACTGAAAACAGGTGCAGGGATTGCAATTCGCGATTAACTTGCACCCATATGTTGGGATGCAGACAATATGCAAACTTTGTATTACCTGCTCATTTACATGATTGCAATGTTCAGTCAGCACTAAGCATGCTGTTGAGTGGCTGCATGCCTGAGTAAGGGGCTCAATGTCTTGAAAGGCGAGCATGAGTTCAAGCCAACCTGTGCTACTTAAAGAAAGCCCGCATTTCTTAAAGGGGAAATGCATTTAGGCTTGAGCAAGTGCTGGAATTCTTAGAAGTTACTTGGACCTGGGAAGGACACAGGAATAGCACAACATGGCAGAGAGCGGGCTCCAAGTTTCTTCAATACAGCATTGGAAGCCTTGGTGCAGGTGGTAGACAGGAAGAGAGGTCCTCTATCCTTAGAGGGCTATGAAGCTCTTCAGATAAACTTTGAGAAGTCAATGGGAGCAGATATCTGTGCATGTCAATGCCGACAATCTGGCCCCGAGGACCTGATGTGCTAAAAAAAAAGTTCACTGACTTCACTTAAGTGGTCAAGATCAGTGAACGCATCATCAAATGCCACATTCCACTAGTTGCTTTATTAACATCCACATACTGCTAAATACACAAGACCCTTATCTCTCGCCTACCAAAAATTTCCGTCAATTGCGACTCATATCTCACATACATAGTTTCACCTCATTCTCACACACTTAACACTGCTGCAAGCCATACACCTACATCTCAGAGCTTGCACAAACTGCCAGCTATCCAACCATGACAACCACATCATGCACATATATTGTTTCACACTGACATACTTCCTCCTCGTTTCCTCCATCACCTCACAATCTCTTCTGATCTACAAACTTCAGATGGAGTGCGCATGCACCTCTTGCTTCCCGCACCCCCTTCCCTCAGTGCAAGCCTACCTTTGTGCCTTTCTCCTTTCAGATACCCCAGGACCGCCACCTGGCTAGTGTTGCAATCAGGTGAGGAAGGGTCAAAGGGCTCCCCTCTTTTCCCTCTTCTTGTTTGACCACAACAGATTTATTTCTTTATTTAAGTGTATATACTTGCCAATTCAGTTTTTTTACTTGTTTACATGCCATGATCATTAAAAAGCTAATTGGACAAGTTTTCTTGAGTTTAAGAAAAAAAGAGGTTAACTTTCTTGTACGTAAACTGATCTAAGTAAAAAAAAAAATATATACTCCAACGTTTACACACAATACACACACACACGCACACACAAAAATAGATTACAGAGTGGGGAAGGATAGATTGGTCGAATTAGAGTCCAGAGAAATAAAAGAGTATACAGTCTGTGGAGGTTGGTGACAAGCCTGGCTTCAGATTGAATTCGGTGGTCCTGAGGCTTCCGGTTTGAAGAGGTGGTGCGACAGACAGCAATGTGACTGTGTTCCTTCATGAAATATCTCTGTCTGTTCTTTCTAGAATATTTTATATCCACAATAGGTCCCTCATCAGGCTTACGTCATGAAGCACAGTTTAATTAAACCACTGAACACTACAGTCTGTAGCAGGGAATATGCCTCGGTGCTCATGGTCAGCAGACAGAGTTCAAAGCTTGCAAGGTTTGAGTGGTTCGTCTCCACCAATTTGTTGTTCAGGTTTCCAGCCGGTGGATTAAAAATCATCCTTTGACCTAGCATGTTTTTGTGACAGCACACAGTGGTACAGGAGTGTGAACTGAAAGAGGAAGAAGAGATTGATAGTAAAACATTGTTTCTCATTCTCATACTTGCATCCACTAGCTCAGATACTGGCTGTGCATATACTTTAAACAGTACAAGAGGCAGGATCTGTACACGGTGAGCCACTGGGCATGAGTGGCCTGCAGGCTGGGCAGGGGAAAAGGGTTGCCCAGGTGCCAGGTCGCACAAGAGTTCTGCTGCAGAGGATTCAAATGAGGACTTTGGTAGGGGAGTATACAGAAAAAGACTGATGGGTATTCACAGTGAAATGTTTTGTGCATTGGCAGGCCTGTCAGGAAGCCTGTGTGCAATGTTGAGACACATGGAGGAGTCCAGCATCAACTTGGTCCAGGGTTTTGTGCAGAGTTTGGAGCCCATCCTTTCCTACATGTGAGAACACTTGGAGACCTGACCATGATTCAGTGTCTGATGGCCAATGTCTCAGCTTCCATTGTAGCACAAGCAGAAGCCACCCTCCATCTGAGTGCTATAGTGGAAGCTCAGACTGAAGTCCTGCAATCTCAGCTTGGTGCCATTCAGGCTCAGACTGCTGCCATCATGGTTGCAGATAACAGAGCTGGTTGTCACAGCAGTCAACAATCTGTCCTGCAACAGATCACCAGGGTTGCTGAGGTGCCATCCCGGGAGGAGTGGCAGTGACTCTGTGGAGCACAAACTTGTTGCTTTCTCTCAAAATGAGTATATTTGTCCACCATCGTCATTCCAACTAGACGAAACAGCTGCCGTCCATGCCGAGGTGGTGTAATCCAAAGCTGAGCTTTCTGGGGCCAGGGCTGCTTAAGATCATATTACAAGGTCATCTGCAGTCTCCCCCACTGAAAGTCAACAACTTTTTACCAGCCATGCTGCTGCCACTTGGATATCACCGCATAGGAGCACTAGGTCAGGCAAAGGTACGTGGAAGACGGGCACTAAGGGAAGGCACAAGGGTGATTGGTTGGCTTTCTATGAAATATTCTTTTTTTATTCATATCTGGAATGTGGGTGTCACTGGCTAGGCCGGCATTTATTGCCCATCCTTAATTGCCCTTGAGAAGGTGGTGGTGAGCTGCTTTCTTGAACCGCTGCAGTCCTTGGGGTGTAGGTACAGCAACAGTGCTGTAGGAAGGGAGTTCCAGGATTTTGACCCAGCAACAGTGAAGGAACAGCGATATAGTTCCAAGTCAGGATGGTGTGTGGCTTGGAGGGGAACTTGCAGGTGGTGGTGTTCCCATGCATCTGCTGCTCTTGTCCTTCTAGGTGATCGAGGTCGTGGGTTTGGAAGGTGCTGTCAAAAGAACCTTGGTGAGTTGCTGTAGTGCATCTTGTAGATTGTACACACTGCTGCCACTGTGCGTCGATGGTGGAGGGAGTGAATATTGAAGGTCGTGGATGAGGTGTCATTCAAGTGGGCTGCTGTGTCCTGGATGGTGTCAAGCTTCTTGAGTGTTGTTACAGCATACCCATCCAGGCAAGTGAAGAGTACTGGATGGTTTGTTTGATAAGGTTGGTTTGGAATGGTTATTTTGTATTGGATTTTATTTCAGCATTGTGACCAAGATTATGATGGTCAGTAACAGAGGGAAGACAAGGTGTGAAAATGTTGTTGAATTGGAAATTGGGGTTGTGTTTACTGGCACTCAAGTCCAATGAGTCAGTCATGGACAGCCCGACTAGAAAGGGAATGTGTTTCTTGCCTTCTCCTCATCTTCCTCCTTCTCCTCCTTAGCTTCTTGCCGTACCCTAGTTACAAGTGCTACACTCTCATGATAGCATGGTTGTTCAGGATGCAGCAGACCACGATAAATCATGACACATTCTTTGGCAAGGACTGCAGAGCTCCACCAGAGTGGTCCAGCTAGTGGAAGCATTGCTTAAGCATCCCGATAGTCTGCTTGATAACATTTCCTGTGGCAGCATGGCTGTCATTGTATGTATGCTGCTTACATGTGCTTGGTTTGCTTGGTAGGGTCATGAGCCAGGTGGTCAGCAGATAGCCCTTGTCGTCCAGTAGCCACCCTCTGGTTTGATGTGGTGGCTCAAATACTGATGGTACAACAGACTGCAAAACAAAAGCATCATAACTGCTGCCAGGATACCAGGCATTCACATGCATGATGTGCTGAGCCTGGTTGCGCAACGATTGCCTATTCTGGGAGTGAATTCTTTGTGTTTGCGGTATATCTCTGCATTTAGATGCAGTGCCCACAAAGCCATGTGTGCGCAGTCAATGGCACACCATGGGAAAGCCCACTATCCTGGCTCAGCCACTCCCCTGCTTCTTTCTGGTCATGGAGAATGCTATGTACTCCCCTCTCCTGGCTAAAGAGCATCAGTCACATCGCTTGTACAGCAGTGGACAGAAAATTGGGAGATGTTAGAGATGTCCTGCTCCAGCATAGAAGAATCCCAATGTAAAGAAATTCATGGGCCTGGTCACCTTCACACCAGTGGCAGTGCCATCCTCACCCTGCTCTGAAGCTGCAGGTCTGCCTGCAGGATGTGGCAGATTTTAGTGAGCACCTCCTTCATAAAACAGACACATCCCACAGACTGTATCTTACTGAGTTTGAGCTAAGAGCATTGCTCCCTGAAGATCCTGTGTCTGGTCTTCTGCTGAGAGCTCTAATTCCCCTCCACCTCCTCACCCTCTCTCTGCGTGCAGCTCTGCGTCCTCCTTTGTGTTGTCTCTGCTCAACTTCCCTGAGATGCTGCAGCCAAAGGAGATGATAACTGCAGCACCTGTGGGTGGGAGCAAGTGGTCTGAACAGTATTCAAGAAGTCAGAACTGTAGCCTTCACCACAAGCAGCACCACTCCCTGTAGAGATCACCAACTTTAAATAGCAGTGGAAAACTCAGCACTTCTACAGACTCAGGAAGAGGCAGTAGAAATCTATCAGCAACTCACCTGAAAGTTTTTGATACCTTTAAATGGCTCTGGTGGGGGATCCTTCCTGTTGCTGAGCTGTGTGTGTTTGAGAGAGTGGTAGCTGGTGCATTGAGGTCAAAAATGGCACCTCTGTTGTCAAATCAGCATTGCACATGGACTGATATCATGATCTGCCTACTCTGCATACTTCCAGTGCGTGGTCCAAAAGGCCAGCCTCACCAAAATGGCATCCTATGTGGGCCACATCGGAGGTGTGTACATGCAGTGCGGACACCATTTTGCACCAAAAACGGCATCCATAACACTGAAAATACAAGCTGGATTTTGCAGCCCTTGCCTTTAAAGATCTTGTTTTGTTTTGTTTTTCAATATTAAAAGGGATGGAGGTAAATGACAGTATAGTGAAAGCAAAATACTGCAGATGCTGGAAATCTGAAACAAAAACAAGAAATGCTGGAATCACTCAGCAGGTCTGGCAGCATCTGTGGAAAGAGAAGCAGAGTTAACGTTTCGGGTCAGTGACCCTTCTTCGGAACTGACAAATATTAGAAAAGTCACAGATTATAAGCAAGTGAGGTGGGGGTGGGGCAAGAGATAACAAAGGAGAAGGTGTAGATTGTACCTGGCCACATAGCTGACCAAGAGGTCACGGAGCAAAGGCAAACAATATGTTAATGGTGTGTTGAAAGACAAAGCATTAGTACAGATTAGGTGTGAATACACTGAATATTGAACAGCAGCAAGTGCAAACCTGAAAAAAACCCAGAAAAAAAACAGTGGGTAAGCAAACTGAACAAACTAAGATGAAATGAAATAAATGCAAAAAAAAGATAGTAAAAAATGTAAAAAAGAATGTAAAAAAAAGGAAGAAAAAATAACTAAAAATGAAAGTAAAATGGGGGGCTGTCATGCTCTGAAATGGAAGAGGTGTCTGTGAGTTGGCGTTGAGCTTCTGCAAGGTAGAGGTCGGTATGTGAGTTGGCGTTGAGCTTCTGCAAGGTAGAGGTCGGTACAGTATAGTGAACCTGTCTTGGTCTATAACAAATGTAGTTACAAGCTTTTGTTAAACGTAAAAATTACTTTTTCAAAGTTTGTTTAGCATTTGAAACTTCAACTGTATTATTACAAGTGAACTGACTGAAGCAAATCAAGGTATACTTTTAATTGATGCCTTATTCTTTGTTGTAGAATATCCACTGATACATGACTTGAGGAACAATAATTTCTTCAAGCCATAACAGATCATTGTTCTCAGAGAAAATAGAGAATAAAACGAACAAATGTGCTCTGAAATCTAAGATTGTCTTCACTCCAATTTAATTCTCATCTGAAGTGGCTGATCCCTTACTAGTAACGCAGCTCATGAAACTGTTAAAGGACCACTAATAGCAGCCGAGAGTGAAAATGAGGAAGAGGACAGATTGAGAAGCATATTTAACTGTTGGGGGAGATGGCATAGGGGCAAGCAGCAAGAGCCATGTTCAGGGCACCATGGGTGGCTCTGCTGTACAGGAGGGGAGGAAGAAGAGTGGCAGGGCTATAGTGACGGGGGATTCAATCGTAAGGGGAACAGACAGGTGTTTCTGCGGCCACAAAAGAGACTCCAGGATGGTATGTTGCCTCCCTGGTGCTAGGGTCAAGCATGTCTCTGAGCGGCTGCAGAGCGTTCTGAGGGGGGAGGGGGAGCAGCCAGTTGTCATGGTACATATCGGTACCAAAGACATAGGTTAAAAAAAAAAGGGATGAGGTCCTACAAGCTGAATATAGGGAGTTAGGATATAAATTAAAAAGTAGGACCTCAAAGGTAGTAATCTCAGGATTACTACCAGTGCCACACGCTAGCGAGAGCAGAAATAGCAGGATATATCAGACGAATACGTGGCTGGAGAAATGGTGTAAGGGGGAGGGATTCACATTCCTAGGACATTGGGACTGGTTCTGGGAAAGGTGGGACGAGTACAAGCTGGACGGGTTGCATCTGGGCAGGACCGGGACCAATTTCCTCGGGAGGGGTGGGGGGGAGGGGGTGGTGTTTGCTAGTGCTATCGGGGAGGGTTTAAACTAGAATGGCAGTGGGATGGGAATCTGAGAAGGGAGACGACGGAGGGGGAATCAAGGATAGAAATAAAAGACAGAAAAGTAAGAAGCAAAAGTGGAAGGCAGCGAAAACAAGGGCGAGAAACAAATGGGGCCATTGTGAAAATGAAGCTAAAATGACTAATAATGTTAAAAAGATAAGTCTAAAGGCTTTGTGTCTTAATGCGCGGAGCATTCATAATAAGTCAGATGAATTAACAGCGCAAATAGATATAAGCGGTTATGATATAGGTGCGATTATGGAGACATGACTCCAGGATGACCAAGGATGGGAACTGAACACCGAGGGGCATTCACTATTTAGGAAGGACAGGCAAAAAGGGAAAGGAGGTGGGGTAGTGTTGTTAGTAAAGGAGGAAATTAATGCAATAGTGAGGAAGGATATTGGCTTGGAAAATCATGATGTGTAATATGCATGGGTGGAGCTAAGAAACACCAAGGGGCAGAAAACGTTGGTGGGGGTTGTCTATAGGCCCCCAAACAGTAGTGGAGATGGAAAGGATGGCATTAAACAGGAAACGAGAGACGCATGCAGTAAGGGTACAACTGTAATCATGGGTGAATTTAATCTACATATAGCTTGGTCAAACCAAATTAGCAGTAATACTGTGGAGGAGGATTTCCTGGAGTGTGTACGTGATGGTTTTTTAGACCAATACGTTGAGGAACCAACCAGATAACAGGCATTCCTAGACTGGGTATTGTGCAATGAGAAAGAATTAATTAACAATTGTGTTGTGCGGGGTCCCTTGGGGAGGAGTGACCATAACATGATAGAATTCTTCATTAAGATGGAGAGTAAAGTAGTTGAATCCAAAACTAGGGCCCTGAATCTAAATAAAGGAAACTAAGAAGGCATGAGGCGTGAGTTGGCTATGATAGATTGGGAAACTTTACTAAAAGGGTTGACGGTGGGTAGGCAATGGATAATATTTCAAGAATATGTGCATGAATTACAACAATTATTCATTCCTGTCCAGTGCAAAAATAAATCCGGAAAGGTGGCTCAACCGTGGCTTACAAAAGAAATTAGGGATAGTATTAGATCCAAAGAGGAGGCATATAAAATTGCCAGAAAAAGCAGCAAATCTGAGGATTGGGAGTAGTTTAGAATTCAGCAAAGGAGGACAAAGAGATTGATTAAGCGGGGGAAAATAGAGTATGGGAGTAAACTTGCAGGGAACATAAAAACTGACTGTAAAAGCTTCTATAAATATGTGAAGAGAAAAAGATTAGTGAAGACAAATGTTGGTCCCTACAGTCAGAAATGGGGGAAATTATAATGGGGAACAAAGAAATGGCAGAACAAATAAGCACATACTTTGGTTCTGTCTTCACTAAGGAGGACACAAAGAACCTCCTAGAAATGTTAGGGAACCAAGGGCCTAATGAGAGGGAGGAACTGAAGGAAATCAGTATTAGTGAAAAAAATAGTGCGAGGGAAATTAATGGGGTTAAAGACTGACAAATCTCCAGGGCCTGATAATCTACATCCCAGAGTACTAAAGGAAGTGGCCTTGGAAATAGTGGGTGCATTGGTGGTCATCTACCAAAATTCTATCAACTCCGGAGCAGTTCCTACAGACTGGAGGGTGGCAAATGTAACCCCACTATTTAAAAAAGGAGGGAGAGAAAAAACAGGGAATTATAGACCAGTTAGCCTTACATCAGTAGTGGGGAAAATGCTAGAGTGTATTATAAAAGATGTGATAGCAGAACACCTGGAAAGCATAAACAGGATTAGACAAAGTCAGCATGGGTTTACGAAAGGGAAATCATGCTTAACAAATCTACTGGCGATTTTGAGGATGTAACTAGTACAATAGATAAGGAAGAACCAGTGAATGTGGTGTATTTGGATTTTCAGAAGGCTTTTGATAAGGTCCCACATAAGAGGTTAGTGTGCAAAATTAAAGCACATGGGATTGGAGGTAATATACTGGCATGGATTGAGAATTGGTTGACAGACAGGAAACAGAGAGTAGGAATAAATGAGTATTTTTCCGGGTGGCAGGCAGTGACTAGCGGGTACCGCATGGATTAGTGCTTGGGCCCCAGCTATTCACAATATATATTAATGACTTGGGTGAGGGAACTAAATGTAACTGGGGGGGGAATGTGAGCTGTGAGGAGGATTTAAAGAGGCTCCAATGTGATTTGGACAAGTTGGTTGAGTGGGCAAATGCCTGGCAGATGCAGTATAACATGGATAAATGTGAGGTTATCCACTTTGGTTGTTAAAACAAAAAGGTAGATTATTATCTGAATGGTGATAGATTGGGAAAGGGGGAAGTGCAACGAGACCTGGGTGTCCTTGTACACCAGTCACTGAAAGCAAGCATTTAGTTGCAGCAAGCAGTTGGGAAAGCAAATGGTATGTTGGCCTTCATTGCAAGAGGATTTGAGTACAGGAACAAGGATGTCTTACTGCAGTTATACAGGGCCTTGGTAAGACCACATCTGGAGTATTGTGTGCAGTTTTGGTCTCCTTATCTGAGGAAGGATGTTCTTGCCATGGAGGGAGTGCAAAGAAGATTTACTAGGCTGATTCCTGGGATGGCAGGACTGACATATGAGGAGAGATTGGGTCAACTAGGCCAATATCCACTAGAGTTTAGAAGAATGAGAGGGATCTCATAGAAACCTACAAAATTCTAACAGGACTAGACAGGCTAGATGCAGGGAGGATGTTCCCGATGGCTGGGGAGTCCAGAACCAGGGGTCACAGTCTCAGGATATGGGGTATGACATTTAGAACTGAGATGAGGAGAAATTTCTTAAGTTAGAGGGTTGTGAACCTGTGGAATTCTCTACCACAGAAGGCAGTGGAGACCAAATCATTAAATATATTCAGGAAGGAGATAGATATATTTCTGAGTGCCAAAGGGATCAAGGGATATGGGGAGAAGGCGGGAACAGGGTACTGAATTAGACGATCAGCCATGATCTTTTTTGAATGGCGGAGCAGGCCCGAAGGGCCGAATGGCCTACTCCTGCTCCTATTTTCTATGTTTCTCTGTTTCCAGAGAAGAGTGGAAGAGAATGGCCAAGAGTGATGTAAACTAACATGGATACAAGAGTCTGTGACAGACAGGAGGATCTGTCCTGTGTCTGATCATAAAAATATTCATCTTTAATGTATAAAAAATATTGTATATTCATGCACGTCTTGTTAGCAAATTCTCATTTCCTGAATCATATTTTTGTCTCCCTTTCATATCAATTTTACCATTATAAATTCCTACATAACCATTAATAATGGAAGCTGCCAATATAAATTTGTCTCACTATAATTACACGCCCTACCAGTTATAATGTTTTACCACCTCTGTTTTGCAACTCCCAGTTCATCAACCTGCACTGCAGAAAAACTCCATTGCTCCGACAACTCTGTGTGCAACATCATGGAAGATTGGTGTTATTTATTATTAAATGAAACATTATGTTCGACCAGTGCCCTGGTATTTTTAAAATGGACTTCAGCTTGTGATTTCCATGGGATAGATATTGAGGTGTATTTTTGTCTTCGTGACCTGGGTAGTAATCTTACGAGAGGGGATAGCATGTCCCTTATAGAAGCACCTAAATTTTCATTCCATTGAAACCTGAGAAATGGGCAGGTCATCTGCTTCGCCAAATTACTGCCCAGATTATGAAGACAAATATCTACCCCATTTGATTCTGCAACTTGATATAAGAAATTCAATCAGCTGCTTGAACACTCAGCAGCCAATTCTATTCACGTTGTTTGTAAAACTAAAATTTTTTTCATTTTGGAAATCCCTAGCAGACAAATGACAAAAGAAGGCAAGCTGGCTGTGATTGCTGTCCCATCCTGCCAGGGCAGGTCGCCATTTTCTTTCATTATTGATGTATCAAAGGTTAGCTTTTTTTTTAATGCTATCTGAATGAACATTATAACCAAGTTAATATCTCCTGGTCAAAGTAGATGGAAGATTCAAAATTCAACATTCTACTTGACCATACTCATTTCATTTTGTTTTTGATTTTTTTCTTTTATCATTCTGAAGGAGATTTTGTTTTCATTTGTGCCAGCTTGAATATCAAAAGCAAAGAGAAATATAATTCAAACTAATGCATCACGTTCTTCAATTCCCTATCTCACTGTGTTGATATACTCTTTGGGAACTGAATGAATGACTTTGAGGTTCATTTCTCATGTGAAGCTTTTCATTCCAGACTCCTGATATAAAGTAATTGAAAAGAACTGCTAGATTTTGGAACTGTTATTGCTTTATAACAGATGATGTGAACATTATTTTCTTAATGAATCTAATACACCTTCTAGTTCAAGCTGAATAACATCAGTGTAGTGCTTTTCTGCTAGTTTGAGAAGGGTATCGAGACATCCTTTACTATAGTGTTGCCTAACCTAATTGTAGAAGTCTTCATTGTTTATCCTGTAGCCTAGTATCACAAATATTTATTGCATACTACTGAGATTTAGTTCATAGAATATATGAGTTTACCTTTAGAAGCTGATTTTTTATATATGGCATGAATAAAGAACAGTTTGAAGTAGCCTGAATTGTAAAGATGGCAATGAGAATTTTTTTCGTGAGGCTTTTGAGAAACAGACTTCAAATGGCTCATCACATTTATTTCCCTATTGTTGACTTTCCTTGTTGCCCAGTTCCCATTCTGCTGCAGGTTTCCTGCTACTTCTTGAAGTCCTAATATGGCACTTTGTCTCATTGCAGTAGCACTTCTATAATTTGAAATATTCTCATGCATCTTTTCACCAATACTACTTAACATTGGCCATAGTTACTTACTGAGGCTTTAAATCAAAACGTACTAATTAGTGACTTTAAGATTCACTTTCAATCCTCTTATATCTTAACAAGTTTGCTTTCCTGTAGGGCAATGTGTGGATTCATGGTTACGTACGCTCAGCATTCAGCAATTACTTCCTGCGAGCAGATCGGTCAATGGAATTTTTGGCTGAAAGTTTGGTGTTTTAAGTGATTCTCCATCATTGAATACATTTAAGGCTGGGATAGATAGATTTTTGGTCTCACAGGGTATCAAGGGATATGGGGAGTGGGCAGGAAAGTGGAATTGAAGCCCAAGATCAGCCATGGTCGTATTGAATGGCGGAGCAGGCTCAATGGGCCATATGGTCTACTTCTGTTCCTATTCCTTGTGTTCTTGAGTTCTGAGGCAATTAATTGACATTTTTTTGCTCAAGTTGTCCTCTCTTCCAAAATGGAAGCAGAAAAGCATAAGAAATTTGTCATTTTTGTTTTGAACTGAAAAGTGCGTAAAATGTTTCAATAACTAAAACATACCATATCAAAAGCAAAAATGAAGATCATTACAAATAGAACTGAAAATAGGAGGGAAAAGAGTTAATGCAACAAGCAAATCCAAGTGTTAATGAGGGTAACTTACAATTTTAGGGAAAACCAGAAACATTGAATCGGCTGCCCGGAATGCAAGCCAGGCAAGATATGATAGACCTTTAAATGCAATGCTGCTGTTTTAGGGCTTCTACCACACCATTATGTTAGGTAGGCTGAGTTAAAATTCTCTCTTGTCTAAAATACTCTTGTATTATCAGCTAATGGTCAGAACAATTACTCAAAAAAGAACGTGCATTTACATGGCACCTTCCATGGTCTCAGAATGTCCCAAAGAGCTTTACATCTCTTTTTTAAAAAAAAATTCTTTCATGGGATGTGAGAGTTGCTGGCAAAGCCAGCATTTGTTGCCCATCCCGAATTGTCCTTGAGAAGGTGATGGAGAGCGACCTTCTTGAACTGATGCAGTGCTGTTAGGAAGGGAGTTCCAGGTTTTTGACCCAGTGACAAATGAAGTTATTTTGAAGTGGAGTCACTGTATTGCAGGGAAACAATGATATAAGTGACCAAGTAAACAGTTCCTTTTTATGTTGTTGAGGGATAACCACTTAAACATTGGCAAAGATATGGAGAGACCTTTTTTGTTCCTCTTAGTGCCATGGGATTTTTTAAATCCAACTGAGAGGGCAGATGGGTGAGTGCAGTGGTCCCTCAGTGCTGCACTGAAGTATCAATCTGAATATTGGGATCAAATCTCTGGAGTAGGGCTTTAAACCACCATCTTTTGATTCAGCAGAGTGCTACCACTGACACTTATTGATTACAGGTCCACTTAACAGTGAATGGTATGGGTCAGAGTGGAATTGAGCATGTGTGTGTTGTTAAGAAAGTTAAAAGGATATTCAACACATTTTAGGCTGTTCTAATGTAGGCCAATAATTTCTCTTTACTGACAGCCATTTGTAGCCATTGGGATAGAAAGTTATATTGTGTGTTATTGCAAATGGATTAAGCAGCCTTTTTCACACTTTGCCTAATTTTTCTATTCCAAGTGGTTGCTCCATTTTTTCTACTGTATTGCAGTCGTCTTTTTTGCTGCAGGACAATGAATTTCTGCTGTTATCCTATTAATAATTGCTTTTAAAAGATGCTTCTTCCTGTTATTCAATTAAATTTGCCTGCATAACAAAAAGCACTGCTTTAAACTTGTATGAAACACTTTGCGAAATTTTAATATTATCAGATTATTCTATATTAAGTATGCAATAGGAACATGACTGCAAATTAGCAGAACCAACTCTTCCAGATATAGTGTTAATATCACAAAAGATGATGAACCGTATATATTATGTAAAGTAAAAGAACTGTGGACTGTGATGTACTTTGTTTTCTGATGAATTTGTAAATTACTCATGCTTTAAAGCTTCATGAGGACCCCTCGAGTCTGCTGCAGCCTTGTAACACTGCCTTGCCCACCCACCCACACATTCATGTTTTATTCTATATGTAATATTCTTTTAGTTGTACAAAAACAGGCTTGTTACATAACTCTGTACTTCTAATTTACTGGGCATGTTACTTATGTACTTGGAACTGACAAGACCTATTACTTAATGTATAATGATTGACAGTTCTGGGGACCATTCCTACAAATTTCTAGAATATCTGAATTGAAAAGCCGTTTTCTGTGGAACCAGTAATTTGATTTTGTAATAGTATCGTGACTGGATAATCACTGATGGAATAAAGAACAAACTGTGCACAGCCAGTAATTTTAATTCAGCAGTTTGGAAAATTGGTAATGGAACTATATTCTGGTTCATATAAGATGATATGCATATGATTACTACTTCTCAAGTGAATATATCAATACCTTAATAAATAAGAAAACAGAGAGAATTTGCATTTATATGGAATTTTTCATGTCCTTGGGATGTCCCAAATCCTTTCATAGCCAATTAATTACTTTTGAAGTATAGTCACCTGGTGTCTATATCTGTAAATCAGATTTTGACAGATTGTTCAGAAACTTCCAATGTCTCAGAGAGGCATATGACAAGAATATGGTGATTTTTCATTTGTTCTGATCCTGCAAACACTAAACCCAAACAGTGTCCCATTTTCTCCAGGAGCACAACTTGCATCATTTGTGATGTGCACCAGCTGGAATGCAACTCCAGTCTGATTTGAAGCTGACTTTAAGAAGTGCTCAGATCGTTTTGCATCTCTTGCACACTTCATAACATTAAGAAAACTCAGTACAATGATTATCAGAAAGTGGATGTAGCCCCACTGCCTTTTAATATTAAAGAATATTTTTTATGTGAGTAGAGTTCTACAGATACATATAAGAATAGGTGTAGAGCTCCTTTGGGATGTTGGCCTTCCTGTCTGAATTTCACACATTACTACAGATTGGAATCTGATTATGCATTAGAACTGCCGAATTTTATAGGTTCCGTAATTTTTTTCAATTGCATAGAATTACATGGAATGTACAGCACAAAAACACGCTATATGGCCCAACTGGTCCATGTCAGTAGTTAAGCTCCTATCCATATTCTAATCCAATCAACATCCCAGTAGTGATCCTGACAGAGGCCTGTGATTGAGTTGTCCTCTCTTTTGGTCAGAGAACACTGCATGATTAAAAGACAAATAAAAGAGAAGGGGAAAAAAGGAATAAGAAGTAAAACAAGAGCAAAAGAGAACAATGGATAGGAAATTCTGTCCATCTTTTTTATCGTGGATGAAAAATTCTGATGTATGTTAATAGCATTCATTATTACATGGCATATTCTCAACAATTGGGAATCTGGTGGATATGATTTTGTAAGCATGGCTGACTGAAATGACTACTACTTTTGTTAAAGATCACCAATGGGTTGCACAATAAAGTAGGTGTTTCACTATCCATTTGTTTTCCTCAGAGTGAAAAGCATCTTCACATCTGCTTCCTATTTTTCCATTCACCTTGTTACTCACAACTCATTTATTCACCTCTCTTACCAGGATGTCTCTGCTGTCTTATACATTTTAGTTTCCATAATTAATTGCTTTGTGTGACAGGAGTAGCCAGCAGGTGAACCTTGCCAAATGGATCTGAATTATACATGCATTCTGTGTTACAGAAGCTAATGACCTGCAGTTCTGTTTATGTAAATTTTATTTTAGTTAAAGAAAAATGTGTATGTATGTGTATATATAGTATAAAATTGCTGTCTGGAATGGAGTTAAGTTCGGGGATGCAGTCCAATGGTTCCTGCGTCATTGGAACCACTTGATTAGATTATTGTCTTGTATCTCGGATCTGTGTATCCATTATTCTCTGTTCTAACCGTGCTGCCACTGATTGATGCTACCTGCAGGGCCACGTTTGATACAATTACCACATGGTAATTCTGTTATCAACCCAGCAGGATTTATGCAACTTATTTCTAGCTCTATTTATTGATTTCAGTAAAGTAGCACAGTAATCATATTTTAAAGGAACTGCATGTCATAATTGAAATCACTTGGATAATTAGATGTCCGGGCCCACCCAAGCAATCTATACTAAAATCCTTCTTATTCACAGTTCTATTTTTTTGGGGAAAAAATTATTTTATTGATGTAATTGTTTCCTGCCATTCCCAGTACAGTGATCTCATTTTGTACCAAGTCTCAAAGTGCCTCCGCTGTCCCACCTTACACTTGATATGGAATCTATTTTGTTTTACAAATAGTTACTTATAATAAATTTGCAAAAAATAGATTTTGCTATTGGGACAATGTTAAATGGCTGCATTGCAAAAAATCATGCAAATAGGCCACATTTATAGCATACACCTTATTTTAAGCTGCATAGATGCACAATATTACTATTTTTCCCTTTTCTAAAATCTAGGAAAAAGTAATTAAATAGATTTCTAATTCCAACTGTTTGGCTGCAGAATTAGGCTATGAAGTGCTGCTGGTGACAACGGAGCCCGGAGTCTGTCAAATGGCGGCTGATCCAGTTCCGACGTGGTGTGCCATTGCTTGGAAGGGCAGTCGCATGGGTGTGCCATATTTGCACCAGAAGCTTGCAGAGAGGGCAGATCATTACTTCACTCAGTATTTAATGTTGATTTGGCACTGAGCTGCCATTTTGGATCTCCCAGGCCCTGTTAACATTCCCTCTTAAACACTTTGCTGAACATGTGTTCAGCTGCAAGAGTGATTGCCCCTGCCCCACAGCCACTAGTGCTATTAAAAGGCATTATCATGGGACTTTCAGGTGAGGTGCTATTGACTTTCTTTTGCTGTTGTAAAGTAAGTGGAAGTACTGTATACTGTTTTGGAGGAGAAGTTCTGCTAAGTTGAAGTCAGAATGAAGTGATGCTGAACTTTTCCAAGGGGTTCAGTGGCGTTTGAAGACCTGTCAGCAGAAAGTCTGCTATCATTCATGGGGGGTATAATTGCATTCCCTTTGGGCTGCAGCATGACAGGGTGATGGAGCACATGCAGCAGAGGAAGGTTCTCAATAAAATGCCGCACCTATCTTCTCCTACCTCGGTGCAACAGCAATAAATGTGTGAGGATGAGATGGAGAATATAAAGGTTGGGCATGAGTCCTGATTGCTACAGATTGCTGATGGGTGAGTGATGGGGCCTGATGCATTGAGCAGTGTGTGTGGTGCAGTCGGTAGGAGATGGCAGTTGAAGATGCATTCACTGACCTTGACCACTTGTATGAGGTCATTGGACTTCTTCTGGGATAGCAGCCAGGTCCTCAGGGCAAACTCCTTGAATTGATGTCTATGGCTACCTGCTCCCATTCCACTCACATTGTATCCATGGAGGACCTCCGGGCCCCCATCAGAAATTTGGGGCTGAATTTTTGGGGCCCCTCAAAAACAGGAATGGAAGCAGGGGGACCACAAAAATATCGATATTGGCTGGCATGTCAAGTTGCAGGATGCCATTCCTGGCGCCAAACAATTTGGCGGAGATGAATTCGGAGCCCGGGAAGGCTATCTACCCCCATGAAGTGGGCAGGCAATCAGGTTCATTCAGAGTCTTGTTAAAGGTAAGTTTAAGAGGCCGACTGGGACTTTCCAGTCAGTCTCCAGTTCCCTGATGCGATAGAGAGCAGATCAACTGCCTGGAGGTGGACACCCAGCGGCAGGCCGGGGTGCCAGTGAACCTGGCAGGCCTAAGGCCCTCTCTGCCTGCCTGAGTTGGGGTACAGGCTAAAGGCAGCCCTGCAGAGCCTGGCTCCTTTTTGTGTTTCTTAATTAAAGTTTTTCAAAAGTGGCTCAGAGGACACCTTCTTGTTGAGGCGTCCTCCCAGTCACTTACTGCAGCTGTGTGCTTCTTTGAAGCTGTAATAGCTCAGATTCGCCCCCCAGCTTTGAGAACTGCCCACTGCCCATAATCAGACAGAAAACCCGTCTCCATGCCAATTAAGGGCTCACCAATGTGATATATTTGGGTGGCATGAACAGACAAGATGGATACCAAGCAAGGCCAGTTCAAGGAAGTGTTTATTTACATCATGATATCACGTCATCACGGCAATAGCATATTATACAAATACATGACACTGCTTCCCCTTTCAAAAGAAGTGTTTTTCCCTTTAGTGAACTATATTTACAAATCAAGGTTAATAACAGGTATTACGAAGTATTTCTGATCTCCTTACAGATTTTGGTGTAGAGTCAGGTTTTGGACTGCTTGGTTTAGGTTCAGAACTTTGGAAAGATCTTGTTTCTTTCTCAAAAATTGGTACTTAAAACACTGAAGTCTGAACTAGTTCAAACTATGACATGAGCTTGTGATGAAACAAATTGTGCTTTTGGCATCCCTTGCTGTGATCATGTGTTCAACACGACATTTCTCACTTTCCCATCAATCTCAACCAAGTATCTTTTGGTTTCACACACTTCTGCTATATTTCTCACATCCCACTTGTATGATTTGTGAGGGGGACACAAAACACAAACACGCTCACTCTTCTTGAAACTGTGTTCTCTTTTGTTTGCGTCAAACTGACTTTTCTGACTAAACATCATTCAACTCTAGCAGTCAAGTTAGATAGGACCAGACTCAGATGTGACCTCAACCTTCTCTTCATCAAAAGCTCAGCAGGTATATATCCTGTAGTAGAATGTGAGGTTGTTCTATACTTCAGCAGAATGTTAGCCAACCGCTGTTGCATACTGATATTTGAGCACCCATGTAGCACTTGTTTCTTGAGTGCATCTTCAACTATCCTCACCGATCTCTCAGCTGCTCCATTTGATGCTGGATCATAAGGAGCAGTGAGAGTATGTCTGAGACCATTTTGCTTCATGAAATTTTGGAATGGAGCAGAATGAAATTGAGGACCATTATCTGAAACAAGTTTCTCTGGTAGTCCATGACTAGCAGAAATAGACCTAACTCGTCTATTGTTCGTTCAACATTGGTGTTTTGACTCGTGTGCTTTACGTCGATCCACTTTGAATGGCTATCAAGGAGTACTAAGAAATTGTTATTTTCATTCTCACAAACATCTATATGAACTGTTTGAATTGGTTGGGTCAACTATGACCATGATTGTAAAGGAGTTTTAGGTGGCTTATTTCTACAATTTTGACAGAGAGTACATTTAATAACCAATGTTTCTAGGTCACTGTCTGGACCAGGTCAATAAACAAAACTTTTAGCTATGGATTTCATACTGACATATTCAGTATGGAGTTCAGCAAAAATCCTATCTCTGAGAACTAGGTACTACCACTCTATGACCCCACTTAATGCAGCCCTGTTCACATGACAACGCATTGTGACGAGTGGAGAATGGTTTCAGTTCCACATCTGTACATTGGTCAAATTCATTCCATCCATTCAATGTTTGCCCGTAGACTCTTTTCAACACTGATTCTTTGAGTTTCAGTTGCAGTGATTGGAAAGTCATCATCTACAGCTCCTATTTGAAGATTGCAACTTCATACCCTACTTCTGAGTCCTTGTGCGACAAATGCAACAATGCATCCGCGATAGCATTCGCGTTCGTACTGCGATATTCAATGTTATAGTCATACTGTAAGAGAAGTACAGCCCACTACTGAATTCTTGAAGCTGCCATCATCAGTATTGGTCCCAGAATAGCTATTACGGGGTTTATGATCAGTAACTCATGTAAGGTTTCTAACCAATGTAGACTGTTGAAACGTTTCGATTCCAAAGGTGATTCCAAGCGCTTCCTTTTTTATCTGTACATAGTTATGTTCACTCTTGGTCATGGTATGGAACTCAAAAGCTATGGGCTTTTCTTGACCGTCATCTATGACATGACTGATCACTGCTCCAACTCCATAGTTTGAAGCGCCACATGCTAGCTTCAAATCACTATTTGTGTCATAATGAATGTGTAGTGCATCACTGGTCAAACTTCTCTTACATGCATCATAAGCATCTTGTTGTGCTTTAGACCATTCCCATTTCACACCTTCACCAACTCAATCTCTCTCCTCCTCTCCCGCTAGATTAAGGCCTCCTGTGCTGCGTCAGTGAACCTGGGAGCCCTCTCTCTGGCCTGCTGCATCATTGGTAGCCTTTTCAATGTCACCTAATATTGCTGTTTGTCCTAAGTATAGGAATGTCAGTTAACTTTTCTTGCATAGGTCAGGTGAGTACAAAAGCGCCATTATGGGTGAATCCTTGGCTCATGTGTCTACCCATAGTGGTAGGGTTTCTCCAACTCAGACTAGCTGATGTGAAGTTTTTTTTACATATATTTGGATCTCCAGGCTACTTTCCTGACTTAGATCCCACTGGGGGCCTATATGCACCTTTGTGGTTGCAGATGCTTCCACTCAATAAGCCCACCATTACAGTGGATTTCCTTTCAGCCCCAGGTGCAGGAACCACTAGCTTAGGGAGTCGCTGCCCTTAACTCCAGCCCATAGTTACCGTTTGATTTTTAAAGGGAGTAATTGTTGCAATCAGAATTTTTGAGGACGTAAGTAATAATTTGGAATTGCCAATAGTTAACTTTTTGGAGGCAACAGTAGAAAATTTTGTAATCCCTTCTGCACCATCTTTAAATTGGGAGGCAGCATTCATTGGAAAAGAGTTCCTTGCCCCATGTAGTTCTCAACGCATTTTAGTGAATTTGTGGAAAGTTTTGTTTCTGTTTTTGACTTCCAGCATTTGCTATATTTGAAGTGTTCCTATTAATTAAATGGGGCTGCACCTGAGCTAACCTGAAGTTTTGTGGTTAAATGCACCACCCTTGTATATCGCTAATCAGAAGTTGGGGGCTGTCTTATGTCTGAAGGTTAAGGAGTGAAAAATCCTTTGGTGTTCCCACTCCTGATCGCTATTCAAAACACTAGAAAGTGTTTGTGTTCCCATTGACCAACTGTGATCCTTGAAGGTAGTGGCAGTCCTTAGTAGCATTCAGCCCCACCTGCATGTCATGGTACTCTCCCATTGGGAGATTGCAATCCTTAACACAAAGAACATTATCCCTGCCTGCAGTGTGCTAGTAAATGTGAGTTTCATGGGATTCCCTTGCTTTCTGTCACCAGAGAATATGAGAAAGCAAAACACTGCTATGGAGACACGTTTTCCCAGTATTCATAGCATGTCAACATTTCGCATTCAAGCTATAGGGACATCCTACAGTTTAGAATAAAACTGTCTATGCGCTTAACATTTTCCCACAAGCAAAGTGAACTCTTTGCCATCGTATTAATCTCTCCTGCTTTGTAGGATGATGTCATGACAGAATATTGTGAAGGGAAAAACAAGGCTGGAGCAAAACCTTAGCGCCTTTTGTAATTGATAGATGGCAGAATGTTCAAGTCCTTATTAACTTGTGCTTTCTTGCCAAAGTGTGCAGGAATGTTAATGTTTCTTGGTCCTGCTGACATTGTTGCCCCCTGGTCTGTTTATCTGTGTAACTGTTGATGAATTGCTTTGTACTTTTAATGTTTATGAATAAACCACTTCGCTAAAGCAGTTTGTGTGACAAATTGCAACATTTGTCTGCATTAGTTGCACTTAGCTGCTGATGCAATGTTTTAAAATGGGATTGATTTGCTGTACCAGGTCCCTCTTGGTCCGTCAGAAGCTTGGGTTTCGTGTCTGTGTGTGATTTGTTGCTGAATTCTGTTTTGAACATGTTGAACCGGGAGAAGTTGATTTCAATGGTGTGGCAATTTGGAATTCTCTTTTTCCTGCATCACTGATTGTATTTCTTGTGTACCCTTGTTACATTTCAGCCTCTAACTTGGTCCAAAATAGGATATTTATTACATTTACATTTGTAGCAATAGCACAAGCTTTTTTAGAATAAATCTACCTTTTGAAATCATAAGAACATAAGAAATAAGAGCAGGGATAGACCATATGTCCCTTCAAGCCTGCTCCAACATTTAAATCTTTGACCTCACTCGATCCTCATATCCCTTGATTGCCTTAGAGTTCAAAAAGCTATTTATCTCATCCTTGAAACAAGTCAACAACTGAGCATCCACAGCTCACTGAGGTAAAAAAATTCCAAAATTCATCACCCTCTGAGTGAAGAAAATCCTCCTCATCTCAGTATTAAATAATTGATCCCTTATCCTGAGACTATGCCCTCGAGTTCCAGCCTCTCCAGCCAGGGGAAACCACCCTCTGAGCATCTACCCTGTCAAGCCCCCTCAGAACCTTATGCTTCAATGAGATCATCACTCACTCTCTTCTAAACTCCAGAGAGTATAGGCCCAATTTACTCCAGCTGTCATCATAGGACAACCCCCTCATCCCAGTAATCAATCTAGTGAACCACTTCGCTAAAGCAGTTTGTGTGACAAATTGCAACATTTGTCTGCATTAGTTGCACTTAGCTGCTGATGCACCACCTCCACGTCAAGTATATCCTTCCCTTGGTAAGGAGACCAAAACTGTGCACAATAGCCCAGATGTGATCTCACCAAAGCCCTATACAATTGTAGCAGGACTTTCTTACTCTTGTACTCCAATCCCCTTGTAATAAAGGCCAACATGCCATTTACCTTCCTAATTGCTTGCTGTACCTGCATGTGAACATACTATTTTTCTTGTGCAAGAACACCCAAATCTCTCTGGACATTACATTGAAAATTTTGTCACCATTGAAGAAATATTCCACTTTTCTATTCTTCCGACAAAAGTGAATAACCTCACATTTCCCAACATTGTACTCCATCTGCCAATGTATTGCTCACTCGCTTAACCTGTCTATATCCCATTGCAGCCTCTTTGTGCCCTCTCACAGCTTAATGTCAAACCTAGCTTTGTATCATCAGCAAACTTGGATACATTACTCTTGGTACCTTCATCTGAGCATTAATATAGATTATAAATAGCTGAGGCTGCAGCACTAATCCTTGAGGCAGCCCACTTGTTACAGTCTGCCAAATTGCTTTCTGTATGTTATCCAACCCTCTATCCATGTTAATACATTACCCCCAATCCCATGCTTTTAGTCCTGTTGATTTCTGTAATCCTTTTACCCTATTGATATTAATCACCTGAAGTTCCTCACTCTTGTTCGCCCCTTGATTTCCCATTATTTTCGATAAGTTTTTTGTGTCTTCTACTGTGAAGCCACACACAAAATATTTATTTAACATTTCTGCCATTTCCTTATTCCCAATTATAATATCTCTTGTTTCAGCCTCTCGGGCCAAGGTTTACTTTTGCTGCCTTGTTCCTTTTTATCTCCTTGCAGAAACCCTAACAATCTGTTTTTATATTCTCACTAGTTTACTCTCAGACTCTTTTTTTCTCGTATCATCAATTTTTAGTCATGCTTTGAAGGTTTTTAAAACTTTCCCAATCCTTAGAGTTACTGGGGTTCTTTGCAACATTATAAACTTTTTAAATCTAATACTATCCTTAACTTCTATAGTCAGCCACAGATTACTTTTTCTGTTGAGTTTTTGTTTTTCAACATTAAAAATGTTTGCCACTGCTGATCTACCTCTAACTTCTAATCTTTTTTCCCGATCAACCTTAACCAACTTGCCCCTCATAATATGTAATTGGCTTTATTTAAGTAATTATAAGCATACAAACATACAAATTAGGAACAGGAATAGGCCACTCAGCCGCTTGAGCCTGCTCCACCATTCAATAAGATCATGGCTGGTCTGATTGTTAACTCGTCTTCACTTTCCCGCCTACCCCTGATAACCTTTCGCCCTCCTTGCTGATCAAGAATCTATCTACCTCTGCCTTAAAAATATTTAAAGACTCTGCTTCCCCTGCCTTTTGAGGAAGAGCGTTCCAAAGACTCTCAACCCTCTGAAAGAAAAAAATTCTCCCCATCTCTATCTTAAATGGTGACCCCTAGTTCTAGATTCTCCCAGTTGGGGAAACATCCTTTCCACATCGACCCTATCAAAACCGCTCAGGTTCTTATATGTTTCAATCAAGTTGCCTTTTACTCTTCTAAACTCCAAGCCTATCATGTCCAACCTTTTCTCATACAACGACCTGCCCATTCCCGGTATTAGTCCAGTAAACATTCTCTGAACTGCTTCCAACGCATTTACATCCTACCTTAAATAAGGAGACCAATATTGTACACCGTACTCGAGATGTGGTCTCACCAATGCCCTGTATAACTGAAGCATTACCTCCTTACTTTTGTATTCAATTCCCCTCGCAATAAACAATAACATTCTATTAGCTTTCCTAATTACTTTCTGAACCTGCATACTAATCTTTTGTGATTCATGCACTGGGACACCCAGATACCCCTGCATCTCAGAGCTCTGCAATCTCTCACCATTTTAGATAATTTTTTTATTCTTCCTGACAAAATGACCAATTACATATTTTCCCACATTATACTCCATTTGCCAGATTTTTGCCCATTCACTTAACCTATCTATATCCCTTTGTAACCTCCTTATGTCCTCTTCACAACTTACCTTCCTGCCTATCTTTGTGTCATCAGCAAATTTAGCAATCATACTTTTGGTTTCTTCATCCAAGTCATTCATACAAATCATAAAACGTTGAGGCCGCACCACTGATCCTGCAGCACACCACTCATTACATCTTGCCAACCATAAAATGACCCATTTATGCCTGCTCTCTCTTTCCTGTTAGCTAGCCAATCTTCTATTCATGCCAATATGTTCCCCCCTACACCATGAGCTTTTATTTTCTGCAATAACCTTTGATGTGGCACCTTATCAAATGCCTTCTGGAAATCTAAGTACAATACATCCACTGGTTCCCCTTCATCCACAGCACATTTTACTTCTTCAAAGAACTCCAATAAATTGATTAAAGATGATTTCCTTTTCACAAAACCATGTTGGCTCTGCCTGATTACCTTGAATTTTTCTGAGTGCCCTGCTATAACGTTTTTAATAATAGCTTCTAACATTTCTGCTAAGACAGATGTTAAGCTAACTGGCCTGTAGGTTCCTGCAATCTGTCTCCCTCTCTTTTTAAATAAAGGAGTTACATTCACTATTTTCCAATCTAATGGAACCTTCCCCGAATCTAGGGAATTTTGGAAAATTAAAACCAACGCATCAAGTATTTCACGAGCCACTTCTTTTAGGACCCTAGGATGAAGTCCATCAGGACCTGGGGACTTGTCAACCCACAGCTCCAACAATTTGCTCAGTACCACTTCCCTGGTGAGGGCATCTCTTTAGGGAGAGATTCAAATGCCTCGGATCTAGTCATACCCTGATTGCTCCATCCTTCCTCAGCACGCACGTGATTGAGTTGCACCAGTTTGTGTGATGATGCACACGACTGATGATGCCATTGCATTCCATATCATCCAGCTCGTGCTGAAGCTTTTCTTGTATGTGCACGCTGCACTTTCTGGGAGGGTTGATTGACGGAATTGCATCCTCTCAGATGTGCAGTACGGCATCGCCTTTGAAATCCCCTATGGTGTTGAACCTGTCCGGGTAGATTTGTTGTAAGTCCTGGACTCGCGCAGTGCGGGTACCATTGGTCTCTTCTGCTCTAATGGGTACCTTGGTGATCTCATGTATAGTCACAACGTTGAGGTCTTCACACGCTGGTAGTCTTGCCACTGTTGGTCATCTCGTGTCTACCAGGTAAAATATTTGTGGTTTCCATGCCGACTTGCATCACATTGTTAGTGTATCACTGCAAGGGATGTCCGCAGTTAACTTTGCAGTTTAGAGATACAGCACTGAAACAGGCCCTTCGGCCCACCGAGTCTGTGCCGACCATCAACCACCCATTTATACTAATGCTACACTAATCCCATATTCCTAACACATCCCCACCTGTCCCTATATTTCCCGACCACCTACCTACACTAGGGGCAATTGCTAATGGCCAATTTACCTATCAACCTGCAAGTCTTTGGCATGTGGGAGGAAACCGGAGCACCCGGAGGAAACCCACGCAAACACAGGGAGAACTTGCAAACTCCGCACAGGCAGTACCCAGAATTGAACCCGGGTCACTGGAGCTGTGAGGCTGCGGTGCTAACCACTGCGCCACTGTTGTTGGTTGTATCATAAATTTCCAACAACCCCGGTACATAACCTTCAGGATTCAGACTGGTAGGATATTTGCACTAGCTCTTGTGTCAATCTTAGTCTTGAGTGTGTGTTTACCAACTTTCTTTGGGCGCACAATATTCATTGTAGCAAAAGCTTCCAGTTGTTGAACTTCATCAACACAATGTGTCAGGTACACAATGTAAAACGCCTGCTCGTCTTCTGGCTGAGAATCACTCCAGTCTGAATCTTGCTGTGGACTTTGTGTATCAGCTTGCATTTGCACAGGTCTCTGGTGTTCTCCTTGCTGCTTTTTCCATGCTGCTGTGCCTGTCTTCTTTTGTTTGTGTCCTGTCGTAACTTCTGGCTGCGTCTTTGGAGCCAGATTTCCTGCATAGGTGAGCCCAGTGTCCTTTTGCACGGTACACCTTGCACTGATCTTGAAATGCAGGACAACTTTGCGGTGAGTGGAACAAACAACACTTACCAAGCAGCTTGCTTGCTTTTTGTAACCTGGTTACCATACCGATACTGTCGGCTGCCACTAGTGTTTGCAGATGCTGCTGTTCGGCTATAATGGCTCTGTATTTCCTGCCATCTTCTAGAAGCACGTCAGTGCTGTGACCTTTCTTTTCCCCCAAGAGGTCTTTTTGAAATGCTTCAATAGGTGTTGAGACAATAACCAACTCCATTGTTAGCTCTGACAGCTCAGGTTCTGGAAAATTGCATTTGTTGCCCTTCCTACGGCATTTACTGATGAATTCATCTATTGATTCCTGTGGCTGTTGCCTGTAGGTTCATCAATTTCAGGTGATGAATTCTAAAATTCACTCTTAACTAAAGCTAATCGAGCACTTTCCATATCTTTGTAGGATCTTTCGGGTTCTCTTCAGATAAGCCAAAGATATTGATTCTGTATAACCCCTCATTTCCAACTGCTATCAGTATTTTCACAGCCTGTTTCTCTGGTTCTGAAACTGCTTGGTCTATGAAGCATAATTGCATTCTTTGTTTAATAAGTTTGAGCTCAGATAGGATTTCAACGGCCTTCCAGTTTGTGCTGGGAAATTCATATTCATTGATATTCATCCTTCTGCTATTCTTTTGCTTTCTGTGCGATACTTTACTTTTTAAATTCGGTTTGCGCCTTCATCAATGTGTTTTCTATTTGTGGCTGAAAGCCTGTTTTAAAACTTGTTCTATTAACTCTGCCCTGTTCCCCCTTTAAGAAATTCTTTTCTGCGGCTAGCTGCTTTGTGGAGTGCAACAAGTGCTTGACGGTGTTCTCTCTTTTGTTTCTCTTTCAGCACTTGGCTTGTATGTTTGCACAGTTATTTGATAGGCAATTCAAGGGGTTTTCCTTTGTTTTTTTTTTGCTATGGTTTATTTATCCTCTGCATGCTTGACTGGTTTAATGATTTTCTTCAGCCTGACTGCTTTGATGAAGACCCGGGGGGTTCTCACGATTTTTTTTTCTCGGTTCACACACTTTTCAGGGTTTTCTCCTTTTTTCTCTCGCTCACATGGAGCCGGCCGAAAATGTTTATTTTTAAACTATTCAAAGGCTTTTTTTACTGTGATTGCTCAATCATCAGCACTATGACTCACCCGATCACTTGCTTTTCAGCCTTGCTTCCGTTCTATGGAGCTGTTCTCAGCCTTCTAAGGTAGGTAGCTCTCTTTCACTCTTTTTCAGGAACTTGTTTTAAAGTTCATCAAGCAACACAATGAGATCTGTGGGTTCCAGTTCCTTGAAGATCTCTCGAAGGTTTATTTACAGCTAAGCTAATATACACAATACAGAACAAACCAAATACAGAACCATTGTCCGTGGTATTGCAGTGCAGAGAGACTATGACTTCTAGTCACATGACTAATTAGCATACTGAATTCTTAAAGGGAGATACTGTTAAAGCAATCAAGCAACAGGTTCTATCCTTTTGCAACATCCATACATGTACATTTTCCATCTGGGAAGTTGGACAGCCATAGT
Organism: Heterodontus francisci; assembly: GCF_036365525.1. Classification (NCBI taxonomy): domain Eukaryota; kingdom Metazoa; phylum Chordata; class Chondrichthyes; order Heterodontiformes; family Heterodontidae; genus Heterodontus; species Heterodontus francisci. Next base: position 27,255,051 of record NC_090401.1, read on the forward strand.
AACCAGAACATTTTCAAATTTTCCCTCTAGCCTGGGACACCATGGCCAATCCGCAGGTTGATTATTTCTGCCCTTATTGGAAGTTTTCATTTCTGCAACAAAGAAAGTTTGCTTCAGAGTAGGGAAATACTTTGCTGGGATCTTAGTGTAGTACTGAGCAACCTCTGACTAAGGCGGGCAGTTGTGATCTCAGGATTTATCATTGAGCAGCATGTTGAAAACTTACCCCAATTCTCATAAAACTTTGTTCCAAGAAACTTCTGTAGACAGTTTCCCTTTAAAAGATGAGCTGCAGTAAATCCCAAATTTATATTCCATTGGCTAGATTGGGTTTAATAAAATGCATAATGAAGGTACTCACTTGTAACTTTATGTAAAAAGTATATATTTTTAGAACAGGTTGTTCTCCTTTATTCTATATGAAGGTCCATTATCATCAGCTAAGGAATAAGAAAAATGAATTAAATGAACTCCTATTGAGAAGGATTTTTTTGCTAGTTTTCAAAGGTTAGTAATGATGATCTATGACTGCGAAATAAAACATAATTTTGAAATATCCTCAACAGAAATGTTGATAATGCTACAGTCACAAAATCATTGTGTAGTTTCATTTTGAAATCTTTATCACATCAGCATCTAATAGTGTTGAAATGCAAATGCAATATATGACACAAAAGCCACTCTCCACACCTTGATTTAATGGAAGACGTCTGTTGAGAGTACCATTTGAAACATGTGCATTGTTAAGACACACAACAGAAATATATTTTGAAGTTGCATTTGGTTTTGGGCAGTAGGAGTAAAAGCTAATAGCGAATCAGCACGCATTTTGCACCCTGCCCAATTTTTCTTTTCTATTTCGACCAATTTCATCTCAATCTGATTATGAAGGTAGCCTGAATAAAAATACCTCTAGTCTAAAGAAAGAGACAGACAAATAGAGTGTGTGCCAGTGCTTGAATCAGATCAATAAATTCACAGCAGTTCTTCTCAGTTACAGTTCAGCTGGCATAATAAACACACTGTGAAAGGTCTGTTCAGGTTCTCTCATATATGAAACAGCTAACATTGGAAGGTCATAGTTAATTTCAAAGCCCACGAGCAAAGAACAAGGCATCCAAGGTACATCACAATGGTGCATTTGGGACTAAGCTGCCTTTACCATTAGATTTATGGAACCCATTTCACCACATTCTTTGGAGAAAGAGTCATTAATACTTGTTTTTCACAAACATGCCATTGGGAAAAAAGCATATATATTTTAACTTGTAGCTTCTCAGCTTGATGTTGACATTAGACACATTAATTTCTTCATTATTCGAGGAACTAGGACAATATTTATACTAAATGCTATGCTCCTTTTGCTATTCATCAACATGTCTTATTTAAAAAAGTTTTTTTTTTATCAGCCCTTGTATCATGGGATTCTCACGATAACCTACTTTTTGTGACACTGTTACTGCCTATCCCCTAAGCATATATCAAAACGTTCAGCCATTAAGCCACACCTTCCACAACACATGCATCGTTTGCTCTTAAATAGGTTTAGCCTTCAAGGCAATCATTTGAGGGAAGGTTTTGAGGGGAAAAAGCCTTGCTGTTCAGGGTATAATTGAGGCATGGTACAGAATTTGCTGAAAAAGTAATGCTGTGTTTAAAGCTCATGCTGTTTTGTTATCACCAGGTGAGAAAGATGTCGAGGGGTCTCTTTCAGTCTTCACCTGTTCTTATTGTAACAGGGTTTAATTTTTAAACACGCTGTGTTTTGAACTCCCCTTTGGTGAATCCATGTTCACCACTTTCCAATTATTAGGTAAAGAAATGAGCTTTAAAGTTTTCAAAATAAAACGACACAATGATTTTGTGACTGTAACATTATCAACATTTCTGTTGAGGATATTTCAAAATTATGTTTTATTTCGCAGTCATAGATCATTATTACTAACCATTGAAAACTAGCAAAGAAATCCTTCTCAACAGGAGTTCATTTAATTCATTTTTCTTATTCCTTAGCTGATGATAATGGACCTTCATAGAGAATAAAAGAGAACAATCTGTTCTAAAAAAAATATATACTTTTTACATAAAGTTACAAGTGAGTACCTTCATTATGCATTTTATTAAACCCAATCTAGTCAATGGAATAGAAATTTGGGATTTACTGCAGCTCATCTTTATATAACCAGATTTTCTCAGGTTTAAAGAAGAAAAGTGAAATTTATTGAAATTTAAACTTAAACTCTAATTTGGTTAATGCCTACAGATATATGCCACGCACCATGCTAGCATGCATATGCAATATGCAAATAGAGACAGAAAAGAGCAGAAGAAAAAATAAAGTAGAGAGGTTTTAGGCAATATCAGAAGAGTTTCTTGGTACAGTGCTTCGAGCTCACTGTAGGCCTTTTGTAGGTCATCTTTCTTTTCGTTGGGGCATAGAGTCATAGAGTCGTACAGCATAGAAACAGGTCCTTCGGCCCGCCGTGTCCATGCCGACCATAATGCCTATCTATACTAATCCCACCTGCCTGCATTAATTCCATATCCCTCTATGCCTTGCTCATTCAAGTACCTGTCCAGATGCCTCTTAAATGTCGCTGCTGTTCCTGCCTCCACCACCTCCTCAGGGAGCTCATTCCAGATACCCACTATTCTTTGTGTGAAAAATTTATCCCTTTGATCCCCTTTAAACCTCCTCCCTCTTACCTTAAATCTATGCCCTTTAGTTTTAGTCACCCCTACCATGGGAAACAAACTTTGGCTATCTACCCTATCTATGCCTCTCATAATTTTATATACCTCGATCATGTCCCCTCTTAGCCTCCTTCACTTCAGGGAAAACAGACCCAGCCTATTCAATCTCTCTTTATAAATCAAGCCCTCCAAACCAGGCAGCATCCTTGTGAATCTTTTCTGCACCCTCTCTAGCTTAATCACATCTTTCCTGTCGTGCTATAACATGACGTCCCAACTCTTGTAAACAATGCCTTGGCCGATGAAGGCAAGCATGCCATACGCCTTATTCACCACCCTGTCTGCCTGTGTTGCCACTTTCAGGGAACTATGTACTTGCACCCCAAGGTCTCTCTGCTCAAGAGCACTTCCCAGGGCCCTGCTATTCACTGTATATGTCCTGCCCTGGTTTAACTTCCCAAAATGCATCACTTCGCACTTGTCTGCGTTAAATTCCATTTGCCGCTCCCTTGCCCACTTTCCCAGTTGATCTATATCCTGTTGTAACCTTAAACGACCTTCTTCACTGTCCACAATACCACCAATTTTGGTGTCATCTGCAAACTTACTAATCATGCCCCTTACATTCATATCCAAGTCATTAATATATATGACAAACAGCAGAGGGCCCAGCGCTGATCCCTGCAGCACACCACTGGTCACCGGCCTCCAATCTGAAAAACAACCCTCCACTACCACCCTTTGCCTCCTATCACCAAGCCAATTTTGTATCCAATTGGCTAGTTCACCATGGATCCCGTGTGTTCGAACCTTCTGGACCAGCCTACCATGCGGGAACTTGTCCAAGGCCTTGCTAAAGTCCATGTAGACAACGTCCATCGCCCTGCCCTCGTCAGTCCTCTTGGTCACCTCCTCAAAAAACTCAATCAAATTCGTGAGACATGATTTCCCACGCACAAAGCCATGCTGACTATCCCTAATCAGACCATGCCTTTCCAGATGCATATAAATCCTGTCTCTCAGAATCCCTTCCAATAACTTTCCCACCACTAATGTAAGGCTCACCAGCCTGTAGTTCCCTGGCTTATCCCTGCTGCCCTTCTTAAATAAAGGCACAACATTAGCTATCCTCCAGTCTTCTGGTACCTCACCCGTGGCTAACGATGATACACAAATCTCTGCCAGGGCCCCAGCGATCTCCTCCTTTGCTGCCCATAGCATCCTAGGATACACCTGGTCAGGCCCTGGGGATTTATCCACCTTAATGCGCTTCCAAACCTCCAACACCTCCTTCTTTGTAATGTTGACATGCTCCAGGATATCGGTATTCCCTCCTTTGAACTCACTAGCTTCCATGACCTTCTCCATGGTAAATACGGATGAGAAATATTCATTTAAGACCTCGCCCATTTCCCGTGGCTCCACACATAGATTGCCACACTGATCCTTAAGGGGACCTACTCTCTCCCTAGCTACCCTTTTACTCTTAATAAACTGATAGAATCTTTTAGGATTCTCCTTTATCTTATCTGCCAGGGAAATCTCATGGCCCCTTTTTGCCCTCCTAATTTCCTTCTTAAGTGTAGTCCTACATCCCCTATACTCCTCGAGGTTCTCGCTTGATCCCAGCTGCCTATACTTGACATATGCCGCCTCCTTTGTCCTGACCAGACCCTCAATATCCCTCTTCAACCAAGGTTCCCGAAATTGCAAGCCTTGCCCTTCCATCTAGCAGGAACATGCCGGCCCTGAACTCTTCCTATCTCACTTTTAAAAGCCACCCACTTGCCAGACGTCCCTTTACCTGTAAACAGCCTCTCCCAATCAACTTTTGAGAGTTCCTGTCTGATGCCATCGAAATTAACCTTCCCCCAATTTAGGACTTCAACCTGAGGACCAGTCCTATCCTTTTCCATAGTATTCCATAGCCTAGTCTTCTTCTTAAACCTTGTTCACTGCAGGACACTTTTTTTCTCTGGAGTTCACGTGTCTTCAATGGGTCTTCAGTTCCATGAGAAAGAGATGGGAGCAGACAGGTGAGAGGTCTTTTCAATCCAGGAGCAAACAGCTTTCTGAGTTCAAATTCTCTGTGGCAAGTTCAAATTCAAAAAAACTCCAACAGCCAGTTAGTCATGCGACTAAACTGGTCTGACCATGTCAGTTTGTGTATTCAGCCATCCTAGTAGTTGCTAGCCTCTCCACCTTCAACGTCTGGTAATGAAAAGTCCATTGTGGATTAAATTGGAACAGGGAGTGGCTCCTTTGTCCTTTCTATGTACTGTCTGTTACTATGCAAATATCTTTACAGTCAGGAGCTTGGCAACCCCTTGTAATAGGCCTTCTTTTCTTCCCAACAACAATTTTAAAATTTAATATCCATGTGAAATATCTGTACCCCATTCTTGGCAGGTGGGGGCCTGCATGACACCTCCACACCCAGGGGAATGAAATACGATTTGAAAAGAACGGCACATTTCATCAAAAGGTTTGAGAGGTTTAAGATACACAAAGAAAATCCATCCATTTCCCTCATTCATTTCCATTATTCATTTCCATTCATTCATCAATCATAAAGCCTATTAAAATTGTCTTTTCTGGGTGCCAGTGCTGCTTTAATTTCCCCTTTTTTAGCATTCCAGCAGCCATGTGGTTCTTTGGGGAAGCTTTTCTTCAGTTTGCCCATTGTCATGACTGCCTAGGGTTTAGTTCATGTTGAGGTAATGTTCTTTCTTTCAGGAGAGTTAGTAGTGGGTGGGTCTATCCTGAACTCTCTGAGTCATGCAAAGACTTTTGACTTCAGGGGAAGGGTGGTTCCCTTTTCCTATGACAGTGGGGGAGGATTCTTTGTGAATCTGCCCTTTGTTCTCTGGAACACTGCTACCTGCAGGTATTTGTGCAGACTTGACTGCGCTCTCCTGTGGCACTTCGACTAAGTGAGGCATCACCCTCACAGTTTCTGTGCCCCCTAGAGGCCTCTTTTTGTCTCTGCAGGTTCCTGTATATCCTGTTAGCAATTCTGGTGGGGTGCCTCTAGAGTCTGCATTTACATAGGAGGATGTGGGTCTAACTTTTCAAATTGTTTGGGTTGGTTGACTGGACTGTGGGGATTTTCATCCTAGATTCCTCCTGGACTTCCTTTAACCTGCCCTCTTGGTCACTTTTTCCCCCTTCTCTTCCTAAACCTTTGCCAGCCGTGTGCCTGCCTGTCCCCTTTTGTTCTTGGCGGGGGTCCCTTACAGTTTATCAGCCGTCTGTTGGATGGTCCTCCTAACACTGGTACAGGACTTAGGGGTGCAGGTTTCATTGTTGGTTGGGGTTTCCCCTAAACCTGGCACATATAACAAATCCTGCAGTACTCCACAACATCTTGGGAGAGTTTTGGCCAGTCACACTGATGTCTTATGTGGGCTTTGGTCTTTTGTATGTACAGCCACTGTAGTCTCGTGGGCCCTTCTTAATATTTCTCCCCGGGCTCCCTGAACCCGCCGCTCCTCGACATGGATTTTTATTCAGAGTGGGAGAGAGTTGTTAAATTCTTCCAACAGAATTACTTCTCTAAGAGTCACATAACTGAGCTGTATTTTTAGACCCCTCAGCCACTGGTCAAAAGCCAGCTGCTTACTTCTGTCAAACTCCAGATAAGTTTGATTAGCTTGCTTTTTGAGGGTTCTAAACTTCTGGCGATAGGCTTCCAGTACTAACTCATATGCCCCAAGGATAGCATTTTTGGTGAGTTCATAATTTGATGAGCTCTCATCTGGCAACAAGGAATAAACCTCATGGGCTTTTCCAGTTCGTTTGCTTTTCAGTAAAAGAGGTCAGGTCTCAGCTAGCCATTTTAGCTGCCTTGCCAGTTTCTCCAAAGACACAAAAATACTTCCACATCTTCCTCATTGAATTTTGGACTTAATTGAGTGAGTTTTAGCAATTTTGTACCCAACCCTGAATTCTGCTCTTCCCTATTGGCCATGCTTTCACAGGGCTTACTCTGTCACCGCCCCCCCCCCCCCCCCCCCCCCCCCCGCCACCTTGTTAACTCAAGCTGCTTCAACTGTCTTTCTTCGCATTCTTTCCAGAATATTCTCTCTCTCTCTCTCTCCTCTCTCTCTCGTTCCCTCTCCTGTCTTTGTTTTTCTTCACGTTCCATCTGGAAGGGTCTTTGTTTCTCCCTTTCTCTTTCCTCAAATTCAAGTTTCCTTTGTTCCAATTGTATCTTTGCTAACAGCACCCTGACAGAATCTGCTTCTAACACTGCTTTTGCTTCTTCAGATTCAAGGGAAAAATGGTTGGCCACTAGCCTTAGGAGTTCAGACTTCTTAGCCATGCCACGTACAGTGATCCCAGATTTCTCAACCATTTTCCTCAACTCCTCCATAGACAGTGCTTTTAACCTATCCCAAGTTACTTCACCCTGGCTTGGAGAGCAACTCGCTTCAGTTGCAGACATGTTCGTATTCAATCATACACAACCACAAGAAAACCTGTATTAATCTTGCTCTTTTTTGATTGGGAACAATTTGGCCTCCCACTTCCCATTTGTCTCATTTGTCTGTGGGTAAAATTCTGGATGCTAGCACCCAAAGTTCTCTTACGACCAGGTGAGAAAGGTGTCTAGGAGTCTCTTTCAGCCTTCACCTGGTCTTACTGTAACAGGGGTTTAATTTTTAAACGTGGGGTTCTGAGCTCTCCCTTTGTGAATCTTTGTTCCCCACTTTTCAATTATAAGGCAAAGAAATAAGCACAACCAGGTTTTCTCAGGTTTAAAGAAGAAAAGTGAAATTTATTTAAACTTAAACTCTAATTCGGTTTACGCCTACAGATACACGCCGCACCCCACACTAGCATGCATACACGATACGCACATGCAAATAGAGACAGAAAAGAGCAGAAGAAAAAATAAAGTAGAGATGTTTGAGGCAATATCAGAAGAATTTCTTGTTACTGTGCTTCAAGCTCACTGTAGTCCTTTTGTAGGTAGTCTTGCTTTTCCTTGGGGCCCAGTATTCTTCTTAAACCTTGTTCAAGTGAGTGAGGGCATGGGGTGAAATGCCCATCCCCATTCAGTTTTGTTAGGGGCGAGGAAGGCCAGTTGAGGCCAATTAATGGCTACTTAATGACCTGTTCCCATTGCTGCTGGTATTTTACCAGCGGTGTGGGGATGGGGGTGGGGGTGCACCTTCACCATGTGGGAAGGCTACTCAAAAACCAGGTAGCCTCCCTGCAGGATAGAGGGAGCGTGGGCCCTCCTTCTTGGGCATTCTATGGCACAGAGGGCCCCGGTGACAAAGGCTGACCCTGTGCCAACCCCTTCCCCACTCTCAACAGCCAACCCCATGTCACTGTTCACTGGGGTTGTCTGACTGGCTCCAGTGAGCCCGCCCCACTTATCTGCGGTCCGGGGCTCCGTAGCTGCTCCTAGTCCAGGGCCTACTGCAGTGCCAGCAATTGCCACAGCGCCTGGTTGTGCTGCTGGGACTGCTGATCTGCTGGCCTTCTGATTGGCGAGCAGCTCTTGGAGGTGAGATCCTCGTTCTTAACGGGACGGGAACCCCAGCGCCAGGCAGTGAACTGCCTGAGCACCGCAAAATGCAGCCTAAAATGGCTACGGCAGCGTTCCCCTTGCCTTTCTGGCCCAGCATCAGGACCCCTGCCGCCTGCATAAAATCCAGCCCATTGGTTAAGGAGATGGAGTATTGGTCCAGTATTTTACCAAGATCTCAGATGCTTCGTCAACCTTTCATTCATTCACATTACGGCTACTTGCAGTGCAAAAATAACTGGAGTTGAGGGGTGAGGAAAAAATCCAACTTAGCATACGTGCACCACTCCAGCAAATTCTGGCCCACAATCTCACCTATTTGAAAGGACATCAGGGCTCAAAAACAGACAACATTCAGGGGATGTGTGGCTTATGTGTCTTTCACTGTTGCATTTGAAGTGCTGCAACATGTGCTCATCACTGAAGTTTTTTTTTGATTTTGAGACAAAGCTGTCTTCACCTTCACTTGACCTTGAGTAATGAAAAGCTATGTATTCATCTTGGATAACGAGCATACATTGTTCTTTCTGTTTAATTCTGTGATTTTTGTATTTCATTAACTGTTTAGAAATGCAAATTGGGATCATTCAAACATCTTGGATTATTCAATTTCTTAAAATGTCTGTGGTTTTCAGGTTTAAATGTTTGTCTTTCCCTAATTTGAATTGTTGAATGAAGCTTAATTAAATAAAGATGAACTGCATTTAAAAAGTGCTTGGAGAAATGAATAGAATGGAAGAGATTACCTATTGGTAGAAGGATTGGAGGGTAGTTGAATAACTTTTTCACCCAGAAGAGGGTGGGGGTCTGGAACTCACTACCTGGAAGGGTGGTAGAGGCAGAAACCCTCATTGCATTTGAAAAAAAAACCTGGATACACAGTTGAGGTGCTGTAACCTATAGGACTATGGTCCAAGAAGGTGGGATTAGGCTGGCTAGCTCTTTTTTGGCCAGCACAATAATGATGGGCTGAATGGCCTCATTCTGTGCCATAAATCTTTCCATGTTTCTAAAGCAAAATCTTTTTAACTTGGAAAATGAAGACAAGCCAGAACAGTTATGCATCATTTTCATCATGATTATCAGTTTTCCCAAAACATTCCACAACTTGTGGACTCCATTACTACCTTTAGTTTCATTACCTCCCTCAGCATTGCACCAAAGACCCACTGCCAGCAACCCCCGGCCACCCTCCATGCCACCACAATCTTCACATTTCTAAAATCCTATCTTGATGAACCAAATTGGTGCTGCCAATTTATCTCATCATCACTTTTACTTTTTCAGCTTTGGTGAGTTCTTCACCGAGCATTTTGCTCTTCATTTGAAGTTTAAAAAGAGCTAATGGATGATCCATTTCAACAGGATATCAGTCACCATAAAGGCAAGTACAGATGAGGGAGGTAATTCAGCCTGTCCAGTTCATCCTACATTAATTATTTTGGGCATCTGTAAACAAGTGGGAAAAATGGCTGTCAGCACTCTCTTGTGAAAACCAACATAAATTGTATTTTGCATTTTTTGTAGCAAATGTGATGATTAGTTATTTGCTGTTCATGATTCACATAGTGTTACGACCGAGGTGGGAGGAGTGCACTGTTAATTTAGTCCCACTTCTCCACAGGTCACACCATATCAATAAAATTTCCCACTTACTGAAACAGTCAATTAGATACCCTATTTGTCCCCAGAATAAAGCACGCCAACCAAGTTTCTTTAATAAACAACTAAATTGTCTTTTTTATTATAAACCAAGTCTTAACCAATAATTAAGTAAATATGTATGTAAATTGAAATATTAAAGCCCCTTATTTTATCTTAGCCCTCACACACACTCATACAAAACCAATTCACTGGGGAAAAAATGGTATTTTTGTTTCCAATTGTTACAAAGAAATAGAAGGAATAAAAAAAAAATTATACTGAAGAGAAGAGATGGAAGTCCTTTGTTTGGCGATGTGTCCCAAAATCGAATAGGTGGCTGCTACTAGGAATCTTTCCAGGCGATGTTGATGAACAGTCTGTTTGGGTAGGCGTTCAAAGAAATTCAACTACAGAAGGCTTCATATAGGTCTTCCATCAGGTGTGCAGCAACAAAGGTTTCAGTAGTCACACGTTCGATGCAAAGTTCTTTTAAAGATGCAACGTTTCTGCAAACATTCAAGATTTCTTCAAAATACAGGAGGCAACAGTACAACTTCATGCAGGCTTTTGCTTTTCAAGAGCAAGTATTTATCTCAGAGAGGTAACTGTTGTCTGGATTTTCTTCTGATCTCCCGGCAGTTCCAGAAACAAACTCCAACTGCCTCTTTTAGTCCAAAAACCAACTGGCTTTTAACAGTTCAAAATTAAACTAACTTTTTTTCCAGGCAAGTCCTATGATAATCATAAATCCTGTCTTGTCACAACACAAAATAACTCTTTAGTCAAACCCCCTGCTATGTTTACTTGAAATCATGTGCCTTCCAGTAAAACTTGTTTACTGGTCAACCTTTTGTTGACCTTCCTTTTTAAAAAAAAACACCCACAAAATTCTGAAATCTCCGGATAATTCAATGTCCATGAAATCCTTTTCAATTTTTAAAAATATAGATTCTCAAGATTTAACACAAAAATGGAAACCCACAAAACAATAGGTAAATTAAATTCATGTTTTTTTAAAATCTGAAATTGATATCCAATATTCATTTTAGCAATGGATTTTGTCCTGCAATGATTTGAAAAGCAACTATAATATTCTTCCACCCAGCCCCCACCCCACAACCAATACAAATCTGAAAAACATGAATATTTAATTTCCAACATTCCTTGTAAAAATCCTGAATAGAACAACAGCAATGTGTTTTATATAACACCTTTAACAGAAAGATCCCCAAGGATTTCACAGAATCCGAAGTAAAACAGGACCTTGAGCCAACAAAGGAAAGACTAAGAGAGGGAGGCTTTAAAGAGGGTCTTAGAGGAAGAGGGAGATTAAGTGCTGGATGCATTTAAGGAGGAACTCCAAGGCAGTCAGGCCAAGGAAGCCAATGATGTTGCTGGAGTGGGAGGCTGAGGGTTTGCTGAAGAGACCAGAGTCAGAGGAATGCAGAGTTTTTGGGGTGGGGGGCTCGGGGTTAAGTTTTGTAATAATCAAGGAGGTTATACAGATAGGAATGGGTAAAGTCAGGAAAGTATTTGAAGACAAGGATGAGAATTATAAATCAGAGGTGATGGAGAACCAGAAGCCAATGTAGATCAGCAAGGACAGGGCTGATGGGAGAGCAGGATTTTGTGCCAGCCAAGATCCAAGCAACATAAATTGGATGATCAGCAGTTTATGAAGTATATGGAGACCAGCCAGGAGGATATTAGAGTAATCAGGTATCAGCCTTGGCTCAGTGGTAAGGCTCTTCCTTGCTGAGAATCCATCCTATCCTGGAAGCTGCCATGTTTTTAATGTTCTACATTTTGTGTTAGCCCTGGCTCACTGGATAGCACTCTCAAATCTAAGTCAGAAGGTCATTGGTTTAAGCCCCACTATTTGAACGGGAACACATAATCTAGGCTGATACTTCCATGCAGTACTGAGGGAGTGTTCACTGTTGGAGGTGCTGAAATTCAAAAGAAATATAAAATAGGCCCATCTGCTCTCCAGATGAATGCCGGAATACCATGCCACTATTGGAGTAACAACAGCAAAGTTCATCCCATTGTCCTGGCCAATAATTATCCCTCAAATTATATCACTGAAACAGGATAACTATGGGGCATTCTACATGAATTGACTGCCAAATTTCACGACTTTACAGCAGCAGCTACACTTAAAATACTTTATTAGCTGTAAAGCATTTTGGGATGTCTATGGTCATAGAAGTTTGCTCTCCCACTGAGGGTTTTAGCAGTAAATGTGTTTTTGTCAGGGCAGCAGGAAATAGGCAGTCTTTTTGATAGCAAGGATATGTGGCCAGAAACTCAGCTCTGGGTTTAACAGGATACAGAAGTCACTGATGGACTTGTTTAGTCTAGCACAATGGCTGCAGAGAGAGATCAAATCAATGGTGAGGGTACAGAGGTTGTGGCAGGGAATGAAGACAATAGCTGTGATCTTTAATGTGTATTTAGCTAATGGAAGTTATGGCTTATCCAAGACTGAATGTTGGAAAAAGCACTCTGATAGCACAGGTGGTGGGGAGGTAGAGCTGGGTGTGATCAGTGTACAAGTAGAAGTTGACACAAGTGACTCCTATCCAAGGAGCAGCATATATCTGAGCAAGGGGCCCAGGTCAAATCCCTGGCATAGTGCTGACGTAACAATGCAGGAGTGGATAGAGATACTCTGGCTACAATCTGATAGGTAAAGATGGAACTAAGAGCAGTCCCATTGAGCTGAATGGTGGAGGATGGTTGAATAGATCATGTCACAGGCTGCAGAGAGGTCAAGGAGGATGAGGAGAGATAATGCATGACAGTAACCTTCAGAGGTTGGATTAGGGCATTTTTATTGCTGAAAACAGGATGGAAATCTCATTGAAGTGATTCAGATCAGGAGGTACAATATCATGGAGTTAAAAGGAGACACAGATCTGTGAGCTGGCAACACATTCGTGAACCTGAGGAGGAATGGGTTTTGGCATTGGAAAGTAGTTTGTGAGGGGTTGAGGGTAATTTATTTGAGGAGAGGTAGAGTTGATGAGTGTTTTGAAAGAAAGTCTAACACTGCCTGAGGAAAGGAAATAATTTATGTTAGCTAGCATAGGATCCAGGAATGGAAGTTGGATGGTCAGGAGTTTAATGGGCATATGATCAAAGGATCTGGAGGTGGGTCTCATGGATGCAATGAGCTTAGAAGAAGGTATGGAGGATAGATGGGGAAAAGCTAGCAGATGACAGATTCTTATCTAGGATAGAAGTCATAGCTAAGGCGAAAAAGGAGGTGGAGATGCAATAGAATGGATGATCTGTGTTGGTAATGATATCCATGAACACCTTGTACTTGTTAGAGGAATTTAAAGGGTTAAATTAAGGACAAAAGTTGCATAAATTTGCTTTATATTCCCTTGAACTTAAAACACTGAGGCATGAGCTAATGAAGATGTTTAAATTAAGAAAGGGATTTGATAGGATCAATACAGAAAAACTACCTGCTTTGATAGCAGAATCCGAATCTTAAAATTAGATCTAGATCAGTTAGGAATGAAATCAGGAAGTTTTTTTTTCACACAAAGGGTAGCTCTCCTCCCAAAAACCTATGAATGCTGAGATCGATCGATTTTTGTTAGGAAAACGTAACGAGATATGGAAAAAATTGAGTAAATGGACTTATAATACAGATCAGATGCAGAACTGTCTCGAGGGGCTGAATGACCTATTCCTGTTCCTATGTGTGGAGAGAGTGGAGGAGGCAAAAGAGGGGTTTAAGAAGGCATTTGATGGTGAAGAAAAGGAACCTTTTTTTTGTCCTCTTGAATAATTTGAGATCAGTGGATGGTTTTGGTAGGGGAGATCAAAGTCAATAGAGCTGAAGGCAGTCAAACCAAATTGGGCAATAGATTGGTAGCATTTGTGCTTCATGTGTGCTCAAGTTTATATCCCTTGGACATGATGGAGCAATGTTGGAGGCTGTAGCAGGGGGAAAGAAAAAACAGAATGCGAGATGGTGAAGGCTTTGCATAAAATTCATTGTTCAATACTACATATATGCAGTTCAATCAGTCAGAAGTATGAACCTAGAGGTAAAATAGCCTGATTTTCTTCTTGCAAATAAATGTATTTTGACAGATCATTGCTAATCATAAAGAACACTACAAATCTTCCTACTTACAATTTGCGATGAATGGAAAGAAAGAAGAAACAAGAATAAAGGAAAGGACAAACAGAAGGAAAATTAGGCAGAGCATTGGTAAAAATTTAAGAGACAAACTCAGTAGAAATAATCAAAAGAAGATAGGGAGGATCAATGTGTGGCTTGAGGCATGGTGCAGGAGGGAGGGATTTGCATTCTTGGGCATTGGGGCCAGTTCTAGGGCAGGAAGTACCTTTTCAAAATGGACAGGTTCCAGCTCAACAGGACTGGAACCAATGTCGTCACGAGGAGGTTCACGAGTGTGATTGGGGAGGGTTTAAACTAATTTGGCAGGGGGTTGGGTACCAGCATATGGAAGTAGAAAAGAGGAAGAAGATGCATAAAAGAGTGAGAGTGTTGGATAGTAATAGAAAAAGAAGTACCATATTAAATAGTAGAAGACTAAGAAGGACTATGAGGAATACAAAGACAGGTTTCGAATGCATGTATGTAGATGCACAAAGTGTGGTGAATAACGTTAATGAGCTACAAGCACAAATAGCTGTGTGGGAATATGATGTAGTGGCAACAACAGAAACATGGCTTAAAAATGGTGAGGACTGGATGCCTAATATTCAGGGATGCAACATGTTCAGAAAAGTTGGGGTGGCACTACTGATTGGGGAAGGCATTGTAGTTTGGTAAGAGAGGATGTCCTTGAGGGGGGCAAGGACAGAATCCATTCGGTTAGAGTTGAGAAGCAAAAAGGGTATGATCGCGCTACTGGGGGGCATTCTATAGGCCTCCAAATATTGAAAGAGAGAGATAGAGGAGAAAACCTGCAGGGAAATCAGAGATGAGGTGGTGATATTGGGGGACTTAATTACCCAAATATAAATTGGGATAATGTTAAGAGTGAAGGGTAAGGAGGGGGAGGAATTTCTAAAATGTGTTCAGGAGAACTTCCTTGACCATTATTTTCTCGGTCCAACTAGGAAGGAGGCATTGCTGGATTTGGTGCTGGGAAATGAGATTGGCCAAGTGGACCAAGTGGCTGTGGGGGAGGACTTGGGTAACAGTGATCATCGCTTCGTAAGGTTTAGATTAGTAATGGAGAAGAACAAGGAACAATCTAAAGTAGAACTTATAAATTGGAAGAGGGCTAACGTTAATGGGATGAGAGGGGATCTAACCAGGGTAAAATGGAATGAAAGACTGACAGGAAAAACTGTAACAGAACAATGGGTGATCTCTTAGGAGGATATGTTTCAGGTACAGGCTAGGCAAATTTCAAAAAGGGGAAAGGTAGAGGAACCCAAGCCAGGGCTCCTTGGATAACAAGGGAAATAGAGAATATGATGAAACAAAAAAAGACGGTGCACGTTGCATTTCATGTGAATTCTTCAAGCAAGAACCAGGCAAAATACAATAAGTTGAGGGGAAGTGGAGGAAATTAAGACTGGCAAAAAGAGAATGAGAATAGAATAGCAGTTAACATAAAAGGGAGCCCAAAAATCTTCAACCAGCATGTAAATAATAAGGGGTAGTAAGAGTTGGGATGGGACTTATTAGGGACAAAGAGAGTGATATATGCTTAGGGGCATCAGGCAAGGCTAGAATACTTAATGAGTAGTTTGTATCAGTGTTTACTAAGGAAGAGGATGCTGACAAAATATTGGTAGAAGTGTAGATGGTAGAGGTAATGGACAGGGTGAAAATTGATAGGTAGGATGTACAGGAAAGGCTGGCTATGCTTAGTGTGGATAATTTGCTTGGTCTGGATGGCTTGCATACCAAGTTGCGAATAGAAGTGGGAGTGGAGAAGGTGGAAGGACTAGCCGTAATCTTCCAATCTTCCCTAGATATGAGGGAGTAGAGGATTGGAGAGTAGCAAATGTGAGACCCTTATTGAAGAAAGGGTGTAAGGACAGTCCTAGAAACTGCAGGCTGGCCAGTTTGATATCAGTGGTAGTAAGGTTTCAGAGACAATTGGGAAAAAAAGCAACAGGCACTTGGAGAGGTTTGAGTTAATGAAGGAGAGCCAGCATGGATTTGTAAAAGGCAGATCATGCTTGACTAATCAAATTGAATTTTTTTATGAAGTAACTGAGAAGGTTGATGAAGGGAATGCAGTGACTGTTGTATATATGGATTTTAAGAAAGTGTTTGATAAGGTACCACCTTAAAGGCTGGTTAACAAGATTGAGGCTCATGGAGTAAGTGTGTCACTGTCAGCTTGGATAAAAAATTGGCTTAAGGATAGAAAACAGCAAGTCATGGTAAATGGTTGCTTTTCAGACTAGAGGTTGATGGACTTTGGTGTTCCCCAAGGATCAGTGCTAGGTCCACTATTTTTTGTGATATATATAAATGACTTGGATATTGGAATACAGAGTAAAATTTCAAAATTTGCTGACACCAAACTTGGAGGTATGGCAGACACTGAGGATGATAAAAATTGACTGCAATAGGACATCAATAGGCTCGTGGAATTGGCAGACAAGTAACAGATGGAAATTAACACAGATAATTGAAGGCTAATTATAACAATATTAGGCAGGAACTGAAGAATTTAGATTGGGGGCGGCTGTTTGAGGGTAAATCAACATCTGACATGTGGGAGTCTTTCAAACGTCAGTTGATTAGAATCCAGGACCAGCATGTTCCTGTGAGGAAGAAGGATAAGTTTGGCAAGTTTCGGGAACCTTGGATAACGCGGGATATTCTGAGCCTCGTCAAAAAGAAAAAGGAAGCATTCTTAAGGGCTGGAAGGCTAGGAACAGACGAATCCCTTGAGGAATATAAAGACACTAGGAAGGAACTTAAGCAAGGAGTCAGGAGGGCTAAAAGGGGTTATGAGAAGTCATTGGCAAACAGGATTAAGAAAAATCCCAAGGCTTTTTATACGTATATAAAGAGCAAAGGGGTAACCAGGGAAAGGGTTGGCCCACTCAAGGACAGAGAAGGGAATCTATGTGTGGAGCCAGAGGAAATGGGCGAGGTACTAAATGAGTACTTTGTATCAGTATTCACCAAGGAGAAGGACTTGGTGGATGATGAGCCAAGGGAAGGGAGTGTAGATAGTCTCAGTCATCTCATTATCAAAAAGGAGGAGGTGTTGGGTGTATTGCAAAGCATTAAGGTAGGTAACTCCCCAGGGCTTGATGGGATCTACCCCAGAATACTGAGGGAGGCAATGGAAGAAATTGCTGGGGCCTTGACAGAAATCTTTGCATCCTCATTGGCTACAGGTGAGGTCCCAGAGGATTGGAGAATAGCCAATGTTGTTCCTTTGTTTAAGAAGGGTAGCAAGGATAATCCAGGAAATTATAGGCCGGTGAGCTTTACGTCAGTGGTAGGGAAATTATTAGAGAGGATTCTTCGGGACAGGATTTACTCCCATTTGGAAACAAATGAACTTATTAGCGAGAGGCAGCATGGTTTTGTGAAGGGTAGGTCGTGTCTCACTAATTTGATTGAGTTTTTTGAGGAAGTGACAAAGATGATCGATGAAGGAAGGGCAGTGGATGTTATCTATATGGACTTCAGTAAAGCCTTTGACAAGGTCCCTCATGGCAGACTGATACAAAAGGTGAAGTTACATGGGATCAGAGGGGAGCTGGCAAGATGGATACAGAACTGGCTCGGTCATGGAAGACAGAGGGTAGCAGTGGAAGGGTGCTTTTCTGAATGGAGGGATGTGACTAGTGGTGTTCCGCAGGGATCAGCGTTGGGACCTTTGCTGTTTGTAGTATATATAAATGATTTGGAGGAAAATGTAGTTGGTCTGATTAGTACGTTTGCGGACAACACAAAGGTTGGTGGAGTTGCGGAAAGTGATGAGGATTGTCAGAGGATACAGCAGGATATAGATCGGTTGGAGACTTGGGCGGAGAAATGGCAGATGGAGTTTAATTCGGACAAATGTGAGGTAATGCATTTTGGAAGGTCTAATGCAGGTGGGAAGTATACAGTAAATGGCAGAACCCTTGGGAGTATTGACAGGCAGAGAGATCTGGGCGTTCAGGTCCACAGGTCACTGAAAGTGGCAACGCAGGTGGATAAGGTAGTCAAGAAGGCATACGGCATGCTTGCCTTCATCGGTCGGGGCATAGAGTATAAAAATAGGCAAGTCATGTTGCAGCTGTACAGAACTTTAGTTAGGCCACACTTAGTGTGGCGACCAGAATTGCACGCAATATTCTATCAGAAGGACCGTGGAGGCTTTGGAGAGGGTACAGAAGAGGTTTACCAGGATGTTGCTTGGTCTGGAGGGCATTAGCTATGAGGAGAGGTTGGATAAACGCGGATTGTTTTCACTGGAACGACGGAGGTGGAGGGGCGACATGATAGAGGTTTACAAAGTTATGAGCGGCATGGACAGAGTGGATAGTCAGAAGCTTTTTCCCAGGGTGGAAGAGTCAGTTACTAGGGGACATAGGTTTAAGGTGAGAGGGGCAAAGTTTAGAGGGGATGTGCGAGGCAAGTCCTTTGCACAGAGGGTGGTGAGTGCCTGGAACATGTTGCCGGGGGAGGTGGTGGAAGCAGGTATCATAGCGACTTTTAAGAGGCATCTTGACAAATACATGAATAGGATGGGAATAGAGGGATACGGACCCAGGAAGTGCAGAAGGTTTTAGTTTAGGCAGGCATCAAGATCGGCGCAGGCTTGGAGGGCCGAATGGCCTGTTCCTGTGCTGTACTGTTCTTTGTTCTTGTTCTTTATAAGTGTGAGGTGATGCATTTTGGCACGAGGAATAAGGAGAGGCAATAGATACTTAATGGCACTATTCTGGAGAGTGTGCTGGGACAGAGGACCTTGGGGTTCATGTGCACAGATCTTTGTATGTGGCAGGCCATATTGAAAGAGTGGTTAACAAAGCATATGGAATCTTGGGCTTCATAAGTAGAGGTATTAAGTACATAAGCTCTGGTCAGGCCACAACTAGAGTATTGTTTTCAGTTCTGGTCACCACACTTTAGGAAGGATGTGAGGGTCCTTGAGAGGGTGTAGAGGAGATTTACCAGAATGGTTCTAAGGATGGGGGATTTTAGCTACAAGTTTAGGTTGGAGAAACTGGGGTGGTTCTCCCTGGAGCAAAGGAGATTGAGGGGAGATTTGATAGAGGTGTACAAGATTATGATAGGTTTAGATAAGGTAGACAAAGAAAAACTGTTCCCATTATCTGATGGTACAAGGACTAAGGGACACAGATTTAAAGTTTTGGGTAAGAGATGCAGGAGGGATGTGAAGAAGAACTTTCTTTTCCAGCGAGTGGTAATGACAAGAGTGGTGGAAGCAGAGACGTTGAATGATTTCAAAAGGAAATTGGATGGGCACTTTAGGTGCATAAACTTGCACGTCTACAGGGATAGAGTGAGGGAATGGGACTAATTGAATTTATCTACAGAGAGATGGCATGGACTTGATAGGCCAAATGGCCTCTTTCTGTGACGTAATGACTCTAAAGCAGAAATACTTAACAACACAGTAAAGTACATTAAGTTTGAAAGCGCAAGAAGGTGACACAGTAGTGTAAAGATACATCCAGGAGAGGGCTTTCTGCTGCTTTCATGGCAGATATTGGATGTTTCATATTGGAAAGATAGACAGCAAGAACATGGTAGGCACCTGCACAGAAAGAGGGAATGGCAATATTGTTAGTGGGTGAACTTGTGGGTGTGAGAGAAAGCACTCTTGCCCCTTGTGGCCCACAAGGAGTGCTTTGACACACTGCCTTCTCCCTGAGGCCATCCTCGTCTTGCTGCAGTGGTCATGTTTCCCGAGGCCTCGAATGCCCGATCGGCCACAGTTAAAACTGGAAAGCAGGTTAAATCCAAGGCTTCCACCCTTATTAATATATTTAAAATGCCAGCCCACCTCCAAGGAGCATGTTGGCTGCCCGCCCCTTGTCCCGCCTTAGTAAAACCCGGAAGTTAGCATATTGGAGCCAACTTCCCAATGCACTTGGAATTTTTGCCCACATACACCCAATCCCAGCCATTCACAAATATCCCCCCCCCCCCCCCCCCCCACACCACTACCCTCTGTGGTTATGCTGCTGGATTAACTAGAACTTGAAACTTCATTTCCATGTGGGCCCATTTTGAGCAGTGACTACGTTAATTCTATAAACTGATGAACAGTTTTTAAAATAGCTTTACAACCTTGTGTTACTGCCAGACTCCATTTTAATGTACTCATAGAGATAGTTTTACAGCAATGGAGTTATTTTATTACTGGAACACCGATAGGCCGGTTAGTGTCAGTCTGGATCAATACACATAATACTAATGCTTTTCCTAAATGGGAACGGGGATAAAAGAGGATGTTTACCATGGAAATGCTTTCATGCTTCCATGCTAAAGCACTAACATAGTTTTTACTGCACCAAATTAAAAGGGCACTGAAGCAGCAGAGAAGAAGTTTCTAGTTTATCTCTATTCAAGCAGCAATGTTCAAATAGTGTTCACCATTTGTTGAGGCAAACTTATTATTTAATTGTAAAGCTTGACCTTATTTTACTTATTTTTCTATTTGAAGTTTAATTAATGTTAAAATACTTGCAGTACCCTTTATCATGTTGCTGCTTTACTGAAAAAAGGTCGAAAATGGGATTGAATGTAAGGTCTGGATTATTCTGCACAAACATGACAGAATCTGTATGGAATTGAGCTGGTCTGAAAAGTGAAATGGGGCACGAAGGCTTTCTGTGGATTTTCCTTACTCCAAAAACATGCTATTCATTCTCAGAATATCAATTTTTAAGTAATGCATACTAGCTTGGATGTTTCCACGATTCTTCTGTTCTATCACTTGTATGGGCCCTGGCTTTGGATGACATCCTTCTCTCCTTGAGTCAAAAGTCGAGGATTTAAGTACGAATCAAGTGACGCAAGCAACTAATCTAGATTGACACCTCAGCCCAGTACCATGGTAATGCTGCACTGTCAGAAGTGCTGTCTTTCAAATGTGATGTTAAAGAGTGGATAAGGGGGTACCATTGGATGTGGTGTATTTGGACTTTCAAAAGGCTTTTGGTAAAGTCCCACATAGGACGTTAGTATGCAAAATTAAAGCGCATGGGATTGGGGGTAATATACTAGTATGGATTGAGGATTGGTTAACCAGCAGAAAACAGAGAGTAGGAATAAATGGATCATTCTCAGTTTAGCAGGTTGTGTCCGGCGGGTTACCGCAAGGATCAGTGCTTGGGCCCCAGCTGTTAATGATCTATATCAATGATTTGGATGTGGGGACCAATTGTAATATTTCCAAGTTTGTGGATGCCCCAAAAGCTGGTGGGAATGTGAGTTATGAGGAGGATGCAAAGTGGCTTCAAGGGGATTTGGACAGGCTGAGTGAGTGAGCAAGAAATGACAGATGGAATATGATGTGGATAAGTGTGAGGTTATCCACTTTGGTAGGAGAAACAGAGGTGCAGAGTATTAAATGGTGGGAGGTTGGGAAGTGTTGATGTCCAAAGGGACCTAGGAGTCTTTGCTCATATGTCATTGAAAGCTAGCATGCAGGTGCAGCAAACAATTAGGAAGGGAAACGGAACGTTAGCCTTTATGCAAGAGGATTTGAGTACAGGAGCAAAGAAGTCTTGCTGCAATTGTATAGAGCAATGGTGAGGCTGCACCTGGAATTTTGTGTGCAGTTCTGGTCCCCTTGCCTGAAGAAGAATATACTTGCCATAGAGGGAGTGCAGTGGAGGTTCACCAGACTGATTCCTGGGATGGTGGGATTGTCCTATGAGGAGAGATTGAGGAAATTGGGCCTGTATTCTCTGGAGTTCAGAAAAATGAAATGCTATCTCACAGAAACTTACAAAATTCTTAAAGGGATAGACAGGGTAGATGCAGAAAGGATGTTTCCCCTGGCTGTGGGGTCTAGAACCAGGGAACACAATCTCAGAATAAAGGGCAAGCCATTTGGGACTGAGATGTGGAGGAACTTCTTCACTCAGAGGTGCTGAATCTTTGGAATTCTCCGCCCTAGAGGGTGTGGAAGCTCAATTACTGAGTAAGTTCAAGACAGAGATCAATGGATTTCTAATTGCTAATGACATCAAGAGATATGGGGATAATGTGGGAATATGGCATTGAGGTAGACAATCAGCCATGATCTAGAATAGTGGAGCAGGCTCAAAGGGCCGAATGGCCTACTCCTGCTCCTTTGTTCCTAAAGCGAGATGGATGTAAAAGATTCCATGGTAGTAATTGAAGAGGAGCAGGAGAATTCTCCTGGTGTTCTGTCCATTATTTATCCCTCAACCAACAGCCAAAAACAGATTATTTGGTTATCATCTCATTGCTGTTTGTGGGACCTTACTGGCTACAAATTGGCTGCTTTGTTTTCCTACATTACAACAGCGATTAGACATAAAAAGTAACTCATTGGCTGTAAAGCACTTCAGGATGTCCTGAGGTCCTGAAAAGTGCTATATGAATGCAAATTCTTTCTTTTATAACTTATAATGTTTCATTAATGAAAACAGGATAATATGTGGTTTGAATTTGCTACATCGCAGACAGAAATAGGTTGTGAAGTATAAATTAAATTGCATGTAATGCTAGAGTCGTTTATCAACATCATTGCAACGTTTTGATGTGTTAAATCCTTGAAGTACATGCTGCTACTATTCCATGTAATTATATATGGATCATATTTATGCGGGTGAGTTTGTCAATTTTTTCAGCCAAACGCCATGATATTCCCCCCAACCTCCCAAAAAATTGGATAATGTGATTTCATCTGTAGTGATAGCTGTTTCTGGATTTATTCCACTGTAGTTAAGAGGGAATCATCTTTACTGTGTATATATAATGCACAGTGCTTTTCGGCATGTGCTGGCTGCTCCTTCCTGTGCTAAGCAACTTAATGATTTTGCCACCTGGAGTTTCCCCCTATGCACTGAAATCAAATATGTCACTTCCATCTGTTAAGTATGGCAATGTGTTATGAAGTATTAGAATGAATCCTGAGTACATGAATGCGGAAATGAAGTAAGCTAAATTTGAAAACTGATGGACAGAACACAAGTTGATCAAATGAAATAAATTGTATCACTCTTCCCTTCACTGTTGGGAGCTTAATCAAATTGTTATGCATAAAATAGTCAAGCCAGTTGATGTGCTAAGGCTGATGTTTTAAAAAAAAGTCTTTAGCGACAATAGATCACTTTCTGTGATCACAGTAATCTAATTTTAAAAACACATTGCTTAATTGTACTTGCTGTGTTTGACAAACATTGCAAGCTGTCAGAGTTTGGTTCCATCTTTGAGAAGTTTTTAATGGCAGCGCTGTAACATGCATTTTGTTGGCTAACATGAGAAATATTGTAGAATTCATGTTGCCACCTCATTGTTTCCTGGAAATAGCAGCAGACAATTTTGTAATTATTTCCCACAATGCCAAAAGAAAATAGAGCATGTGTTTGGCATTTGCATTTTCTTTTCACACTGAGGCTAAAACACCTTTTGAATAGAAACTGAGAGTCGATTCCCCAAATCATTTGATAACTGATTTAGCCTAAATGTTTCCAACTTAGTATGAACCTACAATTTACTTGCACTGTACGAAGAACAGAAAATGCCAGAAAATACATACCATTTCTGACAAAGGCTACATATATCAACCTTCTCATACCAACCCTTACATTTTATGGACGCTGACTGACCTGCATTTCCTCAGCAATTTCTGATTTCCTGAATTTGGTCTTCGTGATTTCTGATTTTTATTCCCAGATTTTTATCATTTGCATTTCCCCTTTTTAATTAAACGAACTGCACTATTTTAGGGCCAAGGACAGACTTTAAAGGGACGAATGGATCATTGAAATTTACATCAAATAAGGAGAACATTCAACCCATCATGGCTGTGGCAACTCTTTGATCATGCAATCCAAAACTGATTCTACTGCTCCCGTCTCTCCTCGAATCCCTGTAACTTCCTTGCTTCAAACGTTTAATCATTGTTTCCTTTAAAGATGTAATGGTTTCTGATTCATTTGTTCTTTTTGACAAAACATTCCTGCTCTAACAGCCCTGTGCAGAAAGACATTTCTCCTAGCCCCTCTCTCCACTCTGTGATGTTGTTAATGACTACATGTTGCTGCCTCTTCCCTCCCAACCAGTGAAAATTACCTTCTTAAATCTTCTCTCCATTTTCTCAAGAGGAGGTAGTCATGTATCTCAAATTTCTCCTTGTAACTATAGATTAATCTCTGCAGTTATGCTATATGCTACTATGTCTTTTCTATAATGGAACAGACTGAACTGCATACGTACTGCAACTGTTGTATAACCATTGTCTTGAACAAATCTATCATAACCTCTATTCCTTCACATGTTCACAATCTTTTCACTTGTTTTACCACCCAAACCTATCACCTCACACTTCTCATTTAAATTTCATCTCCTGTCTGCCCATTCCAGTAATCTCTTTGTTCTCCTAAAGTTTTTTACATTCTTCCACTGTATTCTCTGGTTGCCAATCCTTCTGCCACTGGAAACAGTTTCTACTTACTTTCTATCAAAACCCTTCATAATTTTGATCACTTCCATCAAATCTCCTTTTAACCTTCTCTGCTCTAAGAAAGACTACCTCAGCTTCTCCCATCCAGCCATATAACCAAAGCTCCTCATCCCTGGTACTATTCCAGTAAATATCTTCTGTATCCCGTATAAGGACTTGGCATCCTTCCTAAAGAGTGGTGCCCAGGATTGAAAGCAATACTCCAGCTGAGGCCAAACCAGTGTTTAGTAAAGCTTTAGCATAACTGCCTTGCTTCTGTAATCTCTGCCTCTATTAATTAAGCCAAGGATTCCACCTGTTTTTTAAACAGCCTTTTCAACTTGTCCTGCCACCTTCAAAGATCTAGGTATATACACCCCAGATCGCTCTGTTCCCGCATCCCCTTTAAAACTGTATAGTTTACTTTAAATTGCATCTCCTCATTCCTCCAACCAAAGTGTATCATTTCACACATCTCTACATTAAACTTCATCTGCCATGCGGTTGCCCATTCACCAGCCTTTCTGTGTCCTCCTGAGGTCTGCTACTAGCTTCCTCATTGTTTACTACATTTCTAAGTTTCATGCCATCTGCAAACAATGAAACTTTAAAATGCCCTCTGTACCCAAATCCAGGTCATTAATATAGATCGAAAAGAGCAGTGATCCCAATATCAACTACTGGGAAACACCACTGTATACTTGCCCCTAGTTGAAAAATGACTTCACCACAACTCCCTGTTTTCTGTCCCTCAGTCAGATTTTGATCCACACTGCCACTTCTCATGGGCTTTAATTTTGCTAACAAGTCTATTATGTGGTATTTTGTCAAATGCCTTTTGAAAGTCCATATACACATCAAACAGATGACCCTCGTCAACCTTCCCTGTTAATTCATCAAATAACTCAAACAAGTTCATCAAACATGATTTGCCTTTAAGAAATCCATGCTGACTTTCATTTATCAGCCTATAGATTTCCAATTAATTTTGACCTAGATTATTGCCTGTAAAATTCTGCCCACCACCAACATAGTGGCAGGTTGATCTCTTTCGTCTTTTTTAAACCGGGGTTTAACATTTGCAATCCTCCAACCCTCTGGCACCATCCCCATAGCTATGGAAGTTTGGAAGATTGTGACCGGACCCTCTCTAATTTCCACCCTTAATTCCCTCAGTAACCAAAAATGCATTTCATTTTGATCTGGTAATTTGTCTACTTGGAGTGCTGTCAAGCTTTTAAGAACCACCCCTTTATTGTTATCCAGTCAAATATGGCTACAGCCTCCTCTTTTACTGCTGCATTGCCATCTTTTGCCTCTGTGAAGATGCAAAGTACTCATTTAGTACCTCCGCCATGCCCGTTTTCGCCACAAGATTATTTCCTTTTTGGTCCCTAATTGTCCCCATCCTTTTTTTAACTACCCTATTACTATTTGTATGTTTATAAAAGACTTCTGGATTGCCATTTTATGTCAGCTGTTAATCTATTCTCATACTCGACTTTGCCCCTTTTATTCCCTTCTTTAGAACTCCTGTGTACTTTCGAACCAGAACCAAAAAATAATGAAGAAATAGCTTTGTGACATGTTTAAAAATAAATGAACACATTCAGAATGTCTGAATGCTTGGTTAATAATCTGCATGATCACACTCATCTACTTTTATAATCGAGTAACAGTTGGCTGTCAGCCAGTACCCTTGAAATTTGACTGCATTAAGTCATATTAAGTTCATGCTCTTATTAAGGTTACTTCATTGGTTTATCAAGCCATATGCAGATTATGTTTAAACGTTACCATCTGGAACACTGCAGTTCTCATAATTGCAAAGATAATTTCCTGCAATTTTGACACAGTACCCTTTCCTAATATCAAATATCTTTCTGAATTACTGATCCAGGGCCCATATAGTGAGTGCTGATTTCTAGGTCAATGGTGTAGAATAGCTAATTCCTCCCTCATTACAAGTACTGATTTCTCTTGTGGTTTGAAGTAAAATTACATTTTTCTAGAATTTTTTTTTCTAATGTTTGTGGGTATTTTTTCTTTATTTCCATCATCCATTTCTAGTCTTTCTTATCTTCATTTTCTGCTTTTGCATTAGGATTCTATAACTGGAATTTTGGCCAGATTTTTTTCCTTCCAATTTTGATTCTCAGTCTGTGCATTAACTGATCAATTGGATAAAAGCAAAATTCGGCAAATGTTGGAAATATGAAATAAACACAATAAGTGCTGGAAGTACTCAGCAGGCCTGGCAGCATCTGTGGAGAGAGAAGCAGAGTTAACGTTTCAAGTCCGTGACCTGATTGAAGGTTCAATGAAAGGTCACAGACCTGAAATCTTAACTCTGCTTCTTTTGCCACAGATGCTACCAGACCTGCTGAGTATTTCCAGCACTTTTTGTTTTAATTACTGATCAATTGGAACCATTTAAGGTATATTCTTTCTTGATGCTGATCAAAAATCAACAGGTTAACTATCCCCAGTCTCTGTGCAACACACTGCATACTGTAAACAGGGGGCTTGCTCAAGATTACTCTGACGTGTCATTCTGCCCTTGGCTGCAAGTGTACAAAAGCAGGGTAGACTGACTTGCCCTCTGATTATTCCAGTTCTCTATATGACTTGGATGAAGTTAAGAATTCATTGTTCAGTGAATCATAAGCACAGGCCCAAATCCAATGTCATATCATTTGCTTGCGCTTTGTCCAGGCTTTTCTTCCTGCATGCTAGGGGAGTGTTTGCAGATGGTGAATTGTACTGGTACCAGCATAATTTGTGGCAGAAAGTACTGAGATAGAGTGGATAAAAAGGAAAGATAATGTAAAATAAAATTCATATTGGAATCTCGCTCAAGAGAATGAATATAGAAAATGAAAATACATAGAAATTAATTCATAGAAATTACAGAAACAAGGTTACAAGGTGACCAAGGTTGGGAAATAAACATTCCAGGGTACACAATATTTCAAAAAGGCAGATAAAATGGAAAAGGATGATATAAGGACAGTAGTGAGAAATATTTTTGGCTCAGAATATCAGAAAGTATCAGTATGGATGGAGATCAAGAATAACAACGGTCAGAAAACACTGGTGGGAGCAGTTTATAGGCCTCCTAACAGTAGTTATACCTTTGGACAGAGCATTAAATAAGAAATATTTGGAGCTTCTAACAAAGGCAATGTAATAATTGTGGGGGACTGTAATCTTCATGTAGGCTTGACCAATCAAACTGGCAAAGGTGGTCTGGAAGGTGGGTTTGTAGGATGCTTTTGTGGCCATTTCCTGGAATAATATGTTGTGGAACAAACTGGGAATATAAAAATAAAAAATTATTAAAGATGTATACATAAACATATCAGATCCTGAGGGGTCTTGACAGGGTGGATGTGGAAAGGATGTTTCCCCTTGTGGGAGAATCTAGAACTAGGGGTCACCGTTTAAAAATAGCGGGTCACCCATTTAAGACAGAGATGAGGAGAATTTTTTTCTCTGAGGGTGGTGAGTCTTTGGAATTCTCTTCCTCAAAAGGCAGTAGAAGCAGAGTCTTTGAATATTTTTAAGGCAGAGGTAGATAGATTCTTGATCAGCAAGGGGGGTGGAAAGTTATTGAGGGTAGGTGGAAATGTGGAGTAATCAGTTCAGCCATGAACTTACTAAATGGTGGAGCAGGCTCGAAGGGCCGAGTGGCCTATTCCTTCTAATTCGTATGTTCGTATGTATGTATGTTCACATGAATAAAGCTATTTCAGATCTAGTATTGTGTATTGAGGCAGGTTGGCATCCTTCCATCTATGAAATATGATGGACACAGCAAACAATCCATTTAGGTGCGGTGTCTTCTCTTGGTGCACCTTTGCTGATGGCTGTGAAGGCCAATCCTTGAGAGACAGGTTCTGCCACAAGTGCTGCATGCAAAGCTGCCAAGTGATGTTGTGAGGCAAAGTTAATTAGTAATCTCATAGTACAAGATCCACCGAGGAAAAGTGATCACAATACAATTGAATTCCAGATTAAGTTTGCAAGTGGCATACTCCAGTCCCAAACAAGAATTGCAAACTTAAACAAAGCCAATTACACAGCTATGAGGGGAGAGCTGGCTGAGGTTGATTGGGGAAATATGTTGAAAGGTATGATGGTAAATAAACAGTGGAAAACATTTGAAGAAACAATTCTAAATGTTCAACAAAAATACATTCCATTAAAAAGACAAAAACTCAACAAGAATGATCCATCCGTGGCTTCGTAAAGAAGTTAAGGATAGTATCAAATTTTTAAAAAGAGGCTTATAATGTGGCAAAGAATAGTAGTAAGCCAGAGGATTGGGAGTGTTTTAGAAACCAGCAAAGAGCCACCAAAAAGTTGACAAAAAGGGAAAAAAAAGAAGTAAACTAGCCAGGAATATAAAAACAGATTGTAAAGGCATAGGAAAGGGAAATAGGTAAAGTAAATTTGGTCCCTTAAAGGCAGAGACAGGAGAAATTATCATTGGTAGTGAGGAAATGGCAGAGACATTGAACAAATACAAATCACAGTAGAAGACACAAATTACATAACAAAAATAAAGGGTAAGCTATAACAGTGAAGAACTTGAGGTAATTAATATCAGCACAGAAAAAGTATTGGAGAAACTTAAGGGACTAAAATCTGACAAATCCCCAGGACCTGAGGGCCTACATCCTTGGGTTCTAAGAGAGCTAGCTGCAGAAATAGTGGATGCACTAATTATGATATTTAAAATTCCCTCATTTCCATAATGGCCCCAACAGATTGGAAGTTAACAAATGTAACACTGCTATTCAAGAAACGAGGGAGGGAGAAAATAGGGAACTACAGGCCAGTTAGCCTGACATCAGTCATCAGGAAAATGCTGGAATCTATTATTAAGGACGTCTTAACAATACGCTTAGAAAATCATATGATCAGACAAAAGTAACATGGTTTTATGAAAGGGAAATCACGTTTGACAAATTTATTCGAGATTTTTGAGAATGAAACTAGTAGGGTAAATAAAGCGGAACCAGTAGATGTAGTATACTTGGATTTCCAAAAGGCAGTCGATAAAGTGCCACACAAAAGGCTCATGGAGTTGGGGGTAATATAGTAGCATGAATGGAGGATTGGTTAACGGACGGGAAGCAGAGAGTAGGGATAAATAGGTAATTTTTCAAGTTGGCAGGCGGTGACTAGTGGAGTGCCGCAAGGATCGGTGCTAGGGCCTCAGCTATTTACAATCTATATTAATGATTTAGACAAAGAAACCAATAGTAATGGATCTACATTTTCTGGGAATGTAATCTGTAAGGAGAACACATAGAGTCTACAAAGAGATATAGACAGGCTAAATGAGTGGGCAACAAGGTAGTCGATTGATGGGTGAAAGTATGAGGTTATTCACTTTGGTTGTAAGATTAGAAAAGTAGAATTTTTTTTTAAAGACATGAAACTTATAAATGTTGATATTCAGTGGGACCTGGAACACAGAAAGTTATCATGCAGGTACAGCAAGCAATTATGAAGGCAAATGACATGTTGGACTTTTTTGTAAGAGGATTAGAGTACAAGAATAAGGAAGTCTTACTGCAATTGTCAGGGCTTTGGTGGGACCACAGCTGGAGTATTGTGGAGTTGAATCCTAATATCAGCCATGGTCGTTTTGAATGGTGGAGCAGGCTCGATGGGCCATATGGTCTACTCCTGCTCCTATTTCTTGTGTTCTTGTGCAGTTTTGGTCTCCATGTTTCAGGAAGGATATACTTGCATTGGGGATGGTATAGCAAAAGTTCACTAGATTAGTTCCTGGGATGAGAGGGTTGCCCTATCATGAGAGACTGGTTCTATATTCTATGGAGTTTAGAAGAATGAGAGGTGATCTCATTGAAACATACAAGGTTGTGAAGGGACTTGACAGGGTAGACACTGAGAGGTTGTTTCCCCTGGCTGGGGTATCTAGAACATGGAGGCAATCTCAGGATAACGGGTCGATCATTTAGGACTGAGATGAGGAGAAATTTCTTCACTCAAAGTGTTGTGAATCTTTGGAATTCCTAACTGCAGAGGGTTGTGGATACTCCATCGTTGAATATATTTATGGCTGAGATAGACAAATTTTTGGTCTCTCCGGGAATCAAAGAATATGGTGAGCAAGTGGGAAAGTGGAGTTGAGGCAGAGGATTAACCATGATTGTATTGAATGGCAGAGCAGGCTTGAGGGGCCGTATAGTCTACTCGTGCTCCTATTTCATATGTTCTTAAAATGAAAACAAATGCAGAGTGATCTCCATCCTGATCAGACTTTAAATAATACAGCTTTATTGTCTAATTTTCTTGATTTTCTTTTTGAAAAGCTCATTTTTCCTGTATATCATGCTACCTATAGGCCATGTGAATGCACCAAGAATTGAAACAATGAAAATGTTTCCATATTTTCTTTTGCATTTTCACTCTAGTACGTACAAGAATATAACTTCTACTTCACTTTCATGTTGTTTCTCTCTTCCTAGTTATTGCTCTTTTCCTTTTATTGTTGTTTCTATATTTTTCCTTTTTTTTCTGTTGGCCAGATGAAGTTTTATATATAGTGTTTGTATATATCTCAAAAAGGGGACACTGGTTTCAAGGCTGTAATCTAATTGAACCATGGCGGTTTGAGATGACTGCTATAAATCACTTGAGCTTCAGCTTTGCAGTTTTATGTGAAGTTGTCAATTGTCAGGCTGTGAACTGAAACTATTGTTATCCATTATAGTGCTTATTTGTGTCTATCTGAAGTTATGTGCATCAGGTCTTCATCCCCGAAGAATATTCAATTCACTTTTACTTGAAGAGGAGGCATTCTGGTGTCAAAACAAAATGTTAAATTAGCATGACGATTTTCACATCATTATATCAAAGGCTTTTTAAAAAGAGAGAATACAATTTTTTAATGTTACAAATTGAATTAATAATTATAACCTTATTTATCACCATAAAGCAAAATGCTGTATTGTGCATCTGGACAAATTTGAATTTTCTTGTTATGTGTAATTTAGTATTCAAGTACTGTAAAGACTTTTAGTGTGAAAAATGTCACTGAACGCTACAAGGTTAAACGAGCAGTGGTAAAACCCTTCATGTGAACAACTGAAATGTAGGAGCTATTGTCTGAATATTCTGTCCCTTTGTCATATCTTATGACTGTGATGATAGTTTTGTTATACCTTTGAAATGTCCAACAATGATATTGGTAAAGGGAGAATGCTTCAGGCAATGGTGCAAAAGTAACTGTCATTAGATTTTAGAACAGTTTTTTAGGTACTTTTTGCATCTTGCATGTTCCTCCAAATCAAATATTGTCCTCCCACTCTGCCCTGAGGCAGATAGCTAGCACTTATAAGTAGTGATGTTCCCTCAGAGAATTAGAATTTTCAATATATTTTTGTACAAAGGTTTTTGTAATAACATTGCTTTCTTTTGGAATGGTGGTAAGCTTAAGAAAATTGAGATGGCCAGTTCTCTTGAAAATTGTTTTTTTCTCTTACAAAAACGGTAATGGATTTCATATGTGAAACATTAAATATAACCATCAATATTGAGTAAATGATGCCACTGACAGAGGAACACAAGAACTAGTGTGTAGCAAACAACCAGAAGAGAGTGGACTGCACGGTAATGAATAAATGAATTATAGAACTTGGGTGCTGAGGGGAAGAAAGCGAGCGATATAAATAAAGGGATAAGATGGTATATGTGTACCCTTAATCTAAGCTTTGGCCAACTGATATATTCTTGCCTTTGGGTCAGAAAGTTGTGGGATTGCACAGTTTACTGGGAATTGAGCTGAAAAGTTGGGACTGTGATACAACACTGATGGAATGGTGCAATGTGACACACTTGGATGCAAAGTAAAACCAAGGCCCTGATTACCTATTATAGTTGGTCTGGTAGATGCTTAGGGTTCCAGGGCATGATTTAAATGAGGACAAGGCGGTCACCTAGTGAATGTTTTTCCTTCAGACAATTATCAGTAAAAAAAATTAAATGGTTACTCACCTCATGTCTATTAATGTACACAAAATGACTTCTATATTTGCCAAAACATTACTTACTTCACTTAAAATTAATTCATTGTGTATTTCAAGATCTTTCGATGTGAATAAGACACTGTATAAAATGTAAGTATTGTTTAATTAGTGCATGGTGAAGCAGATTGGCCTAAGACAAACTTCAAAGTTGAACAAACCCAAAGATGGAAGGACCCAAATATAAACTATGCATGTTAACTCTGGGGCCGCAAATAAAATTCTCATGTTAAAATGTTGCGCTGAGAGAAGAGGAGGGAAAGAGTTGAGAATGGACAGATGCATTGAAATTGGGGGACTTCTATGTCTGAAGACTGGAGTAAAAAAGTTGCAGTTCCGAAGAAGGGTCACTGACCCGAAACGTTAACTCTGCTTCTCTTTTCACAGATGCTGCCAGACCTGCTGAGTGATTCCAGCATTTCTTGTTTTTATTTCAGATTTCCAGCATCCGCAGTATTTTGCTTTTATAAAAAAGTTGCATCTTGAAATCAAGATTATGTACTCTATCTACTAATGCAGAAAATGGAAATATTTTCTGACATGTGGTATTGACAGGGATCACAGAAAAAAATCCAACCACTATGCCCTCCATGCTGCTGCAAGATCTAGATTATAAATCACTTTTTCAGCTGACAACTTTTGTTATAAATAAAAGTAGTTCGCTGCCTCCGGAGAATACTTGGCATCAGGTGGCAGGACCGTATCTCCAACACAGAAGTCCTCAAGGTAGCCAACATCCCCAGCTTATACACACTACTGAGTCAGCGGCGCTTGAGATGGCTTGGCCATGTGAGCCGCATGGAAGATGGCAGGATCCCCAAAGACACATTGTACAGCGAGCTCGCCACTGGTATCAGACCCATCGACCGTCCATGTCTCCGCTTTAAAGACGTCTGCAAACGCGACATGAAGTCCTGTGACATTGATCACAAGTCGTGGGAATCAGTTGCCAGCGTTCGCCAGAGCTGGCGGGCAGCCATAAAGGCGGGGCTAAAGTGTGGCGGGTCGAAGAGACTTAGCAGTTGGCAGGAAAAAAGACAAAAGCGCTAGGGGAGAGCCAACTGTGTAACAACCCCGACAAACAAATTTTTCTGCGGCACCTGTGGAAGAGCCTGTCACTCTAGAATTGGCCTTTATAGCCACTCCAGGCGCTGCTCCACACACCTCTGACCACCTCCAGGCGCTTACCCATTGTCTCTCGAGATAAGGAGGCCAAAGAAAGTGCTTAAAAATTAACAATTTTAAATCCATTCATTTTTAAATTGTCAACTAAAGTTTAGATACGATTAAACAGAAATATGTGTTATTTGCTTTCATTACTGTAGCCATCCTTATAGACCCAATGTTGGCCTACCTTGTACACCTGTGTTTAACAATCAAGCCTCAATTCTTAAGGACATTCTTTAAGTTATTTTTGGAGCTAGATTTATTTATTTATTCATGTAGTCAATTTGTAATCGACCATTGACTGATCAGGATTCAGCAGTTAACAAGAACCAGTCAAATAGATGTGTTACTAAAATAATACTGTTCATTTGAGTTTTCATGGCTGTTGAGCCCGCAGTAATTTCATAAAAGTGATCTAATTTATGTTGAGGATTATCTTTGAAAAATCAATGTAATGCAGTTTGTTTCTTGCTATTGAGGTGGAGCATCATTGAATAACTATTTGGAAAACAAATATGAGGAACATAACAAGAAATAAGAGTAGGACAAGATCATGGCTGATCTTCGACCTCAGCAACACCTTCTCAACATCTCCCTACCCTTTGATTCCTTTAGTCTCCAAAAATCTATCAATCTCTGACCGCAGTGTACTGAATGACTGAGCATTCACAGCTCTCTGGGGGAGAGAATTTCAAAGTTATACAATCCTTCGAGTGAAGAAATCTTTCCTCATCTCTGTCCTAGCTAGCCATCCTCTTATTCTGAGACTGGGACACCTAGTTTGAGACTCCCCAACCAGGAGAAATATCATCCCAGCGTCTAAGAATTTTATATGTTTCAATGTGATCATCTCTTATTCTTCTAAACTCAAGAATATAGGCTGCCTCTGCTCAGTCTCCCCTCTTATGACAATCTGTTCATCCTAAGGTGAGCCTTCATTGCAATCCTTCTAAGGCAAGCATATCCTTCCTTAGGTAAGGGAACCAAAACTGGACACAGTACTCCAGGTATGGCTTCACCAATGCCCTGTATAATTGCAGTAAGATGTCTTTACTCTTATACTTTAATCCCTTTGTAATAAAGACTGACCGGCATACCATTTGCTTTCCTAATTGCTTGCTGTACCTTCATGTTAATCTTCTCTGATTTGTGTACAAGGACTTCCAGGTTCTTCTGAATTCCAACATTTCCCAATCTTTCTCCATTTAAAAAATATTCTGCTTTTCTATTTTTCATACCAAAATGGATAACAATGTTTCTCATTATATTCCATCCACCATGCTCTTGCCTAATAACCTGTCAATATAGCTTTGCAGCCTCTTTATGTCCTCCTCCTCACAGCTTACTTCCCCCCCTTATACTCGAGTCCCTCATCTAAACTGTTGATATATATCATAAATAGCTGAGCTCCAAACACTGATCCTTGCAGTACCACTCTAGTTACAGCCTGCCAACCCAAAACTGATCTGTTTATTCCTACTCTCTGTTTTCTGTCCGTTAACCAATCCTCCATCCATCCAAATATATTACCCCCAATCCCATGAGCCCTCATTTTGTGTGATAACTTCTTGTGTGACACGTCAGTGAATGCTTTTTGAAAATCCAAACACAGTACAATACACTGATTTCCCTTAGTCAAGTTAGAAGTTACAATCTCGAAAAACTCTTAACAGATTTATGAAAGATTGGTGATTTTCTAAGTGTCCTGTTATCACATTTCTAAAATAGATTCTAGCATTTTCCTTACTATTGAAATAATAATAACAGGAGTGTTTTCTTAACTGGAGAGTTTTGACAGCTTTGAAATGGCATTGGAACCTTTGCTAACAATAAATGTATTTCTGAATTTCCACCTATTTCCACCTCCATTACATTGTCCGATTCTGCCCCTTCTTCAGCTCATCTGCTGCTTATCCATGTCTTTGTTACCTCTAGATTTGACTATTCCAATGCACTCTTGGCCGACTGCCACATTCTATCCTCTGTAAACTTGAGATCATCCAAACTTGTGCTGCTCTTATACTTACTCGCACCAAGTCCTGTTCACCCGTTATCCCTGTACACGTTGATCTACCTTGGAACCAGGTTAAGCAACACCTCAGTTTTTAAAATTCTTATCCTTATTTTCAAATCCTTCCATGAACTCACCCCTGCCTATCTCTGTGATCTCCACCAAACCCACAACCCTGTAAGATAACTCCTCTAATTCTGGCCTCTTGAGCACCTGATTTTAATTGCTCCCTCATTGGTGACCATGCCTTTCACTGCCTGGGTCCGAAGCGCTGGAATTCCCTTCTTAAACCTCTCTGCCTCCCTCCCTCTCTTTCCTCCTTTAAGATGTTCCCTAAAACTTGCTTCTTTGACCAAGCTTTTGGCCATCTGTCGTAATATCACCTTCCAGGCTCGGTGTCAAATTTTGCTTTCTGTTCCTGCAAAGTGCCTTGGGACATTTTATTACGTTAAAGGTGCTATATACATACACATTGTTGTTGTAAAATGTTTTTTTAGTGCCAGAGAGATTTGTTATCAGTAATTAACAATTAGCTACTCAAGATGTAACTAAATATGCACAGAGCTTAAATGGCTTCTTGCATCACTCCAGGCCAGTTCTAACTTTCTGTGGCGAGTTTCATTCACATCTACCACGCAAATACAAAAACTGCCGTTCAATGCATTTTAAAGGTGATCCAGACAGTGAGATGCCATTTTCATAAAGCTAACGGTGGAATTGTGCATCTCAGACAACGACTTACAGATTTCTGCATTTAACTGTGTACCTGCCTTTAGATGAGGTTGCTGTAGCATCCAAGCAGAAATAATAATTATTAGATTTGTTATTATTTTGATTACAAATTGTGGGTCATTATGAATCTGATTACAAGGTAATTCTGCAACTGTGCAATGTTTTCAGAAATGCTCTCATCCAGGCGAGCAGAGAGCATGCAAATGCACTTCTGACCAGTGTTCCTCTAACAGTCAGCTTGTGTTAATCTATGAACTGTGTATCAATTGTTTGAATATATGCAGGTGGAGGGTGTTAATTGGGGTCTTACTTGAGCACTTTTAAGCAGACACTTATTGAGACTGGTGGAAAGTTTTGAGTGAGGAGCTACATGTTTGTAATCCTTTTACTGTGTACAATAAATGTGAAACTCAGTAAAGATAGGCTCTAGCATTATCTTTCCATAGCAAGCTTTCTGGAGTTTACCAGCTTGTTGCACTGTGCGGTCCCTATAAGATTAACGCGAGGGCAAACACGGTACATCTTAACAGGAACTTTGCTTATGCACAGCCTGTTTATTTCCTGCGTGGCACATTTCTGATTGCTGTGCTGCCGCGTACCTGTGCAGCTGAGCGGGAACATTGCTCCTGACTTGTGCCTTATAGGTGGCGGAGACTTTTGGGGGATTCAGAAGGTGAACCGCTTGTCACAGACACCCAGATTCTGACCTACATAAGTAGCCACAATATTCATGTGGCTAGTCCAGTCAGTGATAATTCCCAGAATGTTGATGTTGGAGATGGAATGCCACTGAAAGTTAAGGGGATGTGCTAAGGTGCATGGCAATTGCATGGTGTGAATGTTAGTTGCCACAATTAAGTCCAGGCCTGGACTTTGCTGCATGCATAATCTGAGCAATTGCAAATGGCGTTGAACACGATGCAGTCAGCATCAAACAGCCTCACTTCTGATCTTGTGATGCTGGGAAGGTAGTTGAAGATAGTTGGGTCTGGGGTGCTGTTGGTGTACAATTCTGCAGATCCTGGTGATCCAGAACACCTCATAATTTCCAGTTTTAAGCTGCTAGATTTACCCAATTTAACATGGTTTTGGTGCCACATGACAAGATGGAGGGTGCCCTTTATGAATGAGACATAGGCCAGGATTTTCCCTGGGGGTTTCTGAACCCTGCCACCAGACCCAAATGGGGGTCAGAAGCCCACACTGTGTGGGAAATAGTCACTCATCTGTGATTTTCCACAGATTGGCCACTTAATGGCCAGAGGGCGGGCTCACTGTCCAATTAAGAATGGTGGGTGGGCTTTTGAAGCTGGAGGGCCAATAGGAGGCTTCAAAACGTAGGCGCCCTCTCTCCAATTTGTTCAAATTTAAAAATAAAATGCGATTGCAGCCGGGCCACAATTGTTGAGGTGGAGGTTGGGGTGTGAGGGTAGGGGGTGACCTGCGGCTGAAGCCAAGAAGGCAGGGAGGACCTCAAAGCCTGCCTAGAGTGCTGGCCTACCGGTCTGCTGCCTCTAGGCAGCTGAACTGTTCTCAATAGCCTGCGGGGACCTGGAGGCTGACTGGAAAATTGCAGTCAGCCTCCAACACTTGGCCTTAGGTGGCCATTAATTAACTGAATTAAGTAGCTGCCATTCATAAAAACAAGAAATGCTGGAAATACTCAGCAGGTCTGGAAGCATCTGTGGAGAGAGAAGCAGAGTTAACGTTTCAGGTCAGTGACCTTTCATCAGACCTGGCAAAGGTTAGAAAAGTAATAGGTTTTAAGCACATAAAGCAGGGTAGGGGCAACTGATAACAAAAGGGAAGGTGTTGATAGGACAGAGGGTCACAGAGAATAACTGACCAGAAGGTCATGGAGCAAAGGCAAACGGTATGTTAATGGTTTTCAGAAAGACAAAACGTTAGTGCAGAGAGGGTGTTAATGGACAGAAAAATGAACAGCCCTGACCCAAAGCACAAACATGAAAAAGAAAAAACAGTGGGCAGGCACATGGTTAGAAAAAATGAATGAGGAAACAAACTAAAATAACATTAAAATAAAATAAAAAAGAAAAAGAAAAAAGAAAAAAAAACTACAAATAAAAAGGGGGGCCCGTCATGTTCTGAAATTACTGAACTCAATGTTCAGTCCTGTTCAGGCTGTAGTGTGCCTAATCGGTAAATGAGATGCTGTTCCTCAAGCTTGCATTGATGTTCACTGGAACACTGCAGCAAGCCCAGGACAGATATGTAGGCATGAGAGCAGGGGTGTGTGTTAAAATGGCCAGCAACTGGAAGCTTGGGGTCACGCTTTCAGACTGAGCGGAGGCATTCCACAAAGCGGTCACCCAATCTGCGTTTGGCCTCCCCAGTGTAGTGGAGACCACATTGTGAGCAGCGAATACAGTATCATAAATTGAAAAAAGTACAAGTAAATCGCTGCTTCACGTGAAAGGAGTGTTTGCAGCCTTGGCTAGTGAGGAGAGAGGAGGTAAAAGGGCAGGTATTACACCTCCTGCAATTGCGTGGGAAGGTGATGTGGGAAGGGGACGAGGTGTTGGGGGTAATGGAGGAGTGGACTAGGGTGTCGTGGAGGGAACGATCCCTTTGGAATGCTGACAGGGGAGGGGGAGATGCGTTTGGTAGTGGTAGTACGCTGGACATGGCGGAAATGGCGGAGGATGATCCTTTGGATGTGGAGGCTGGTGGGGTGGAAAGTGAGGACAAGGGGAACCCTGTCACGGTCACTGACCTGAAACATTAACTCTGCTTCTCTCTCCACTGGTGCTGTCAGACCTGCTGAGTATTTCCAGAATTTCTTGTTTTTATTTCAGATTTCCAGCATCTGCAATATTTTGCTTTTATTATATATAGGTGGCTGCCATTTGGAGGTAGGTAGACTGCCCACGCATCCCCATCCTGCCTCCAGGCAAATGGCCCGGGGATGGGTTGCAGCTGGAAAACCAAAATGCTGGCCAGCGGGGGCTAAAGAACTTGCCCTTAGTCTCCACAAGGATTGTGTGTTGGTACTACTCAGCTAATCTTGCAATACGATTCTAAGAATGTAAGGAATTTTTCCCAGTGTTTAATTATAATATTTCTAAGAACATAAGTCAGGAGAAATGCAAGTATCTTCAGCTGATCCAATTCATGTGGTTGTTTAAGTTAATGTACGGAACCTACTAAGACCATGTCCACCTTACGCCCGTTGTAAAAAAAAAAGACTAGGGGTTTACATGCTCATTTTTGGTCAAATGGCACTTAGGAAAACCACATCAAAGATGTGGAATTTAACTCCTGGAGGACTTAGCTTGTGCCAGGGGCTGTACACCTTTGTACCTAAGTAGGAGTATCCTGCTGCCCAACTTTAATGGCTGGGCAGCTGCTTTCCGCTAACTTCTGAGCCATTTTGGTCACCAAGTTGGTAAGTAGCAACCTTGCTATTACTCCTGGACAGGAATGCCATTTACTTTGCCATGTTCCCATCTTGATGGTACATTGAGTCCATAGTGAAAAGTTTATGGCCAATGTAAGTGACCATTGCTACTCAACAATTATCGTATATTTGGGATGATTCAATACATTATGCCACAAGATGGTAGGATTCCGAGAGGATGAATTTCAGGTCTTAACTATGCTGTTATGAGGGGCAGTTGTTTCCTCATGGTGAAAGGTTGAGGCGAGGAGGAGATGCAAACTGGAATGAACATTGTGTATATCTCCAAGTGAGTGACTAGCATAGCAAGAATCTGGGTGCAGGTCACGTGCCTATCCTTGTGTTGTGCTTCTTGGTGTATAAGTATTGAGTAAGATGAAGGAGAAATAAGCCCAAAAGAGTCAGTACTGTAGTGTGTTATAATTAGTTTAAAGCATTCCATCAACAGTGCTAATGATTATCAGGGCGCAAGCAAGCACAAACTTGGGCAGCTATCACTAGTGCAAGCATTGATTGGGAAAGGGCACTCATTTAAATTAAGAAAATGATTTAAACTGGTTGTAATTGTTTAGGGAAAAAATTTAAGATGAACTAAAGTTCTGTGAAGTATTAGCTAATTTTGAAACAGGTTCCAGGAATTGATAACTTGTGCTGTAAATACACTTCAGGTAGATCTGCAATTTCTCATTTATAGAGGAGATCTAGCAGCTAAAATAGAAAATGCTTCTCTTGTTTTATGAGATAATTCATGCAAAAGAATATTTATTTTTCTGTACAGCTGAGATGAGGCAGGTGTCTGGTTATTCTGCTTGCTGACAGCAGGCTCTCACCAGGATACACTATCATCTTCCATGTCTTCCTTTATTGATTACTTCATACGAGCAAAGCCAAGCACTTCTGCTCAGCCTGCTTATACATTCCCTCAGGTGTCTGAAAATTTGCCCTTTCTGTAGCAGAGCATACTTCATTTTGGTAATGCAGTGTAAATTATTTTACCAACACGTTTTTCTATAATTTTAGAGGAGTAAATGGATGAAATTCATTGCATAATGAAAAAAAAAAGTACATCTCTCTCTGAAATTAGTGTTCTGCTAACAAAATAGCATTCTCAGAAATTTCATATTAGGCTAATGTTTCTGCATTTTTGTTTGGGCTGTTAACTATGGAGAAAAGTAAGCATACTCCTGCCCTAGCCCTGAAACTCAAATCTGTACTTTCTCTCCTATCCCCCATGTCATAAAGTTTTTCTTATCCATGGGACCTACCCCATCTCTCTTGACCTCATTCCCATTAAACTGCTGATCACGCAATTTCCCTTCTTGACCTCCATGTTAGCTGACATTGTAAAAAAGATTAATTCTCCTCGGGCACTCATCTTGCAAACTACTACCCATTTCCAATATCCTTTTTCTCTCTCAAGTTCGCAAACATGCTAGGCTGGATTTTACGTCGGGCGGCCGGGAGCCTGGCCACTGACGTAAAATTCGGTGGCGTACCCATTTGCGCCTAGCCTGGGAATCCGTACCATATTTTATGGGTCCCCAGGCTTTAATTGTTCCGAGGTGGGACTTCCACCCACTTGAAGGAGGAAGTCCCACCTCATGGAGCTGCTGGCCACTCATCAACCGGCAGCTCTTAGTCACATTATCTCCTTCATGAACTCTGTACGCTTGCCGACTACTTCATCCCCCTCCATACCTACTGTCTCAGGCTGAACCAGAGCATTCTCAAACTCAATGACCAATTTGACTTTGAGCTGACCTTCCATTACAGTATCCTCTCCAGCACAAAGACGGCATACTTGTACTTCTGTAACATTGCCCACTTCTTCTCCGACATATGCCACTGAAACTATCATTCATGATTTTGACACCTCTAGACCTTACTATTCCCACTCCATCCTGGCCAGTCTCTTAGTCTCTACCCTCCACAAATTTTAGCTCATCCAAAACTGTGCTGCCTGTCTTCTTACCCACACCAAGTCATTTGAACCCTTTACCTTATCCTTCCTGACTTACATTGGTTCCTAGATCCCCAGTGCCTCAAATTGACTGGACAAGAAATTGGTCAGCACGACTGGACATAGTGAACAAATCCTGCACTGGAATGGCTATTTCCAGGCCCACCTGATTGGGAGGGAGGTGGTGATACAGTGAAGTGAATATGCAATTGAGAGGGGAGACCGGAAGAGGGGTATTGTTGATTTTGTGAGGTGCGGGCAACTGGGAGACAGGTGTAAATGATAGGCAAGGAGGGAGGTATGGGGGCATCTGGGAAAGGGAAGCAAGCAATCAGAAGTAAAGTGATTGAGAATGATGAGGCGATCAGGGAGGTGAGCGGTGGCTGACCCCAACCGTGGTTTTAATGGGGTCAGGAGGAGCACTCCTGTCCCAACTGGCTCCACGATCAGGTAAGTACTTTTTTTCAGCTCACCTTTTTTGATGGCGGCAAATATGCTCTCCTTATTTCTAGCATCTCCTTCACTCCTACAATCTCTGTTTACACCCCACTCCCTCCCAAAAACTCTACTCCTCTGACTCTGGTCTTTTCTGCACCCACCAATCCCCCTTCCCCACCTCCGCCCTGCCCCCTTCTCCCCCATCATTTGACAGCTGTGACTTTAGTTACGTAGATGCGAAACAATGGATTTCCATACCCACACCAGTCCACCTGCCTCTCCTCTTTAAAATTAATTTCTTTGATCAGGCTTTTGGTCACCCTTTGTAATATCACTATCTGATTTGACCTGCCCTTTTACCTCCTCTCTCCTCACTAGCCAAGGCTGCAAACACTCCTTTCAGGTGAACCACTTTAGAATATTTTTTCTCTGTTAAAGACGGTATCTGTGAATACAAGTTGTATTTACATTAAATTATTTCACCCCTGGACTCTTCTTTCAACAGAAAACACATTTCCCCTTCCTGTCATGTGATGCAATGTATAGATAGCTTCCAAGATTGTATTTTGTGTATAATATCATAGCTGAGGTTGTGATAGTTGCTTGGTTACTTTAAATTAATGTCAAAGTCATTTTTTTTAACAAAAGAAATCACAGTCTGATCGTTGCAGATTAAAAAGAAAGCCTGAATGCTCAAATCCACCCTGAAAAGATACTTTCAGTTAATCTGTTTGGCTGCTACTGCCAACAATAGAGTTCTGAGGCAATGCACTGAGTGTTTAATGCAGCACTCCTGGCCATTATCCATTTAATTATAAAATTAAACTGATTGCTTCACACTTATGATTGCCCTTTCAGCATATCAAATCCTGATAACTGCCCGGATACTGATTCAATTAGTCTGGTACTGTATGTTCCTGTGGACATTAGTCATGCCATTTGATCTGTTCCAATATGTGCTTCACAAATAGGGATTTGTGCTATTTTTGCTTGTTCGTACTTTCATATAGCCAATCTCCTGAACTGAACAATCTTAAAAGGATTATTTCACCATCCTAAATAAAATCTATAACTCAATGAGGCTTCACAATTCAACCATCTTCTGTCGTTATCATATTTTCTAGCAGATCTAGCATCGCCCATTGTCAATCAGAGGCTATACAGTTTTATAATAGGTGTTTTGTATCATGTAACGCACAATAGTTATTGTTCCATGGCATTGCTTGATTTCCACATTTGGAAAGCATGTGAGTGTTCATGGACTTGTGTTTCACATTATTGCTTTCACATTTTGGCCGGGATTATTACATATGTAGCAGTCGTGCTCATGATACAGCCTATGAAACCATTTTCAGCCCAGCTCCCATTTATATGTTGTGCAAAGTGAATTTGCTGTTCCACGTGTCTCGTAGCTTCCATTCATCCCCTGTCTGATTGTGGGACATTGATGCTTCTGGTATTTGGTGCTGTTCCCTTCCATTGTCTTGCTCTCCAGCAAAAGAAGGCAAGGGAATGCAAATAGGTTTGTTCTAACTTCTGTACACAAGTGAGAGAGGACGATTAAATTGAATTATTTAATGAATTTATTCTTATAGTTTTTTGTTTGTTTTCCTTTGGGATGATGCTTGACTTTCACTTGGGAATGATCCATTGCGGCATAATGGAAATCAAGAGGAACCATGCAGGAATTGAGCGGCGCAGTCTGAGGCTGTCTGTGGTGCACATTGTTGCAGCATTATTGAGTGTGTTGCTTGTGCAGGACATTGTGATCCAAGACAAAAATGTTAGTTAGACTAACCTAGAGCATGTATATTTTGTGAACCACAATTGAAATCCTCTGTGTTCTGACATATTTATCTTAATGTTAGAGAAAAGATGTTTGGCAAAAAATGCCAAGTATTTATACACATTTTGATTGTCATATAAAGGATTATTATCTTAAGTCTGTAAATAT
This sequence comes from Heterodontus francisci, assembly GCF_036365525.1. Taxonomy (NCBI): domain Eukaryota; kingdom Metazoa; phylum Chordata; class Chondrichthyes; order Heterodontiformes; family Heterodontidae; genus Heterodontus; species Heterodontus francisci. The sequence continues at coordinate 27,299,313 of NC_090401.1, forward strand.
TTTGTCTGGTCTGTCCATTATATGACTCCAGACCCATAGCAATGTGATTGACTCTTAACTGCCCTCTGAAATGGCCGAGCAAGCCACTCAGTTGTCATGAAGGTAGCTCACCACTACCTTCTCAAGGCATTTAAGAATGCACGAAAAAATCAGTGACGCCCACATGAATGAATTTTTTAAAAATCAAATGTTTTGAACACATGAAGTTCCTGTACTTGTACATAGATATGGACTAAACTCACCACAAAAAGTTAGGGTTTGTCCATTTCAATCTCAGTACCCTTTTTAATGATTTGAAAAGTCTTAATTACTGCCAAAGAACCTCTCTAGCTCTGAAAATTAACTTCCAAATGCATGAACTCCCCTTCAGATTTTAATTGAAAATTCAAATAAAAATTTTAATTCTTTCAATAAAAAATTGTCTCTTTTATTCTCTTTTAATCTAATCTTATTCCCCTTTTCCCTTTCTTGTTCTGTACCTCATTTGTCATTAATTCATGATTCTAACTTATGCTTCCTGGTTCAGTCTCTGTGCTGTTCATTAACAATACTTCAGTCTGATGGGTTTAGGCTTGCCTTGTTCACACAGGTCCCTGATAACTTGGTGCTGCACTGCTTGGCTCTCTAACTAACTTATAGCAACTTCCAGTGTAGAGAGGGTTTCAAACTGAATAGTGGGGGCAAAGGATCAAATTTGGGAAGATTTGGTAAATCAAGGAATAGAGACAAGGTAAGAAAGAAAGGTGTTAATATGGGAAATGACAAACAGACTGTGACAGAAAGGGACAGAGCTAAGAGTAAATCAACAGATAAGGCTAGAGGTTACAAAAATAATAAAAGGACAAAACTAAAGGCTCTGTATCTGAATCCACATAGCATCAGAAACAAAACAGATCAACTGAGAATACAAATAGAAATAAATAATTACGATCTGATATCCATTACAGAGACATGGCTGCAGGATGACATAGATTGGGACCTGAATATTGAAGGATACATGGCATTTAAGAAGGACAGGAAGCTAGTAAAAGTTGGAGGACTAGCTCTGTTAATTAATGATGGTATTAGCGCATTAGAGAGGGATGATCTAAGTTCAGGAGACCAGGATGTAGAAGCAGTTTGGGTAGAGATGAGAAATCATGAAGGCAAGAAGTCACTTGTGGGACCACCCAACATTAACCACACTGTAGGAGAAGGTATAAAGGAAAAAATAATGGCAGCTTGTCAGAAAGGTACAGCAATAATTATGGGGGATTTTAACCTACATATAGACTGGAAAAATCAGATGGGCAGAGATAGCCTAGGTGAGGAGTACATAGATTGTTTTCGGGATAATTTCTTGGAACAATACATTCTGGAGCCAACTAGAGAGCAGGCTATACTAGACCTGAAATAAAAACAAGAAATGCTGGAACCACTCAGCAGGTCTGGCAGCATCTGTGTAAAGAGAAGCAGAGTTAACGTTTCGGGTCAGTGACCCTTCTTCCGAAGAAGCTAGTATTTTAAACTTAAATGGGGCAATTATGAGGGCATGAAAGCAGAGCTAGCTAAAGTGAGCTGATAAATTAGGTTAAAGGAAAGGTCAATAGAAATGCAGTGGCAGACATTTAAGGAGATATTTCAGAATACAGAGAATAGATACATTTCAACGAGAAAGAAAAATGCCAAGGGTGGGATCCACCATCCGTGGTTAACTGAAACAGTTAAAGATAGTATCAAACTTCAAGAAAAAGCCTATATTTGTGCAAAGATGGGAGGCAGGTTAGAAGATTGGACAGAATATAAAAAAACAGCAAAGAATGACTAAAAGATTGATAAGGAAGGTAAAATTACAGTACGAGAGAAAGCTAGCTAGAAATATAAAGACAGATAATAAGAGTTTCTATAGATATTTAGAAAAAGAGAAGTTAATAATGGTCCCATAGAAAGTGAGTCTGGGGAACTAATAATGGATAATAAGAAGATGACAGATGATTTGAACAGATATTTTGCATCAGTCCTCACTATTGAGGATACAGGTAACATCCCAGTATTAGCTGTAAATCAGGAGATGGAAGGGAGGGAGGAACTCAAGAAAATTACAATCACCAGGGTAAGGTACTGAACAAATTGTTGGAGCTGCGGGCTGACAATTCCCCAGGTATTGATGGACTTCATCCTACAGTGCTTAAAAAAAAAAGTGGCTAGTGAGATAATTGATGCGTTAGTTTTAATTTTTTTTAATTCCCTAGATTTGAGGAAGGCTCCGTTAAATTGGAAAATAGTGAATGTAACTCCTTTATTCAAAAAGGGAGGGAGACAGAGAGCAGGAAACTACAGGCCAGTTAGCTTGACATCTGTATTGGGGAAAATGTTAGAAGCTATTATTAAAGACGTTATAGCAGGGCATTTAGAAAGATTGAAGGTAATCACACAGAGTCAACATGGATTTGTGAAAGGGAAATCATGTTTAACCAATTTACTGCAGTTCTTTGAGGGAATTACATGTGCTGTGGATAAAGGGGAACTGGTGGATGTATTGTACTTAGATCTCCAGAAGGCATTTGATAAGGTGCCATATCAAAGGTTATTGCAGAAAATAAATAAAAGCTCATGGTGTAGGGGGTAACATATTGGCATGGATAGAAGATTGGATCTGTGCTGGGGCCTCAACTTTTTACAATTTATAGAAATGACTTAGATGAAGGGACTGAAGGTATGGTTGCTAGATTTGTTGATGACACTGACATAGGTAAGAAGTTAACTTATGAAGGGGACATAAAGGGGCTACAAAGAGATATAGATAGGTTAAGTGAGTGGCAAAGACCTGGCAAATGGAGTATAATGTCAGAAAATGTGAAATAGTCCACTTTGGCAATAAGAATAAAGAAGAAGCATTTTATCAAAATGATGAGAGATTGCAGAGCTTTGAGATGCAGAGGGATCTGGGTGTCCTAGTGCATGAATTGCAAAAGGTTAGTCTGCAGGAAAGCTAATAGAATGTTATCATTTATCATGAGGGGAGTTGAATACAAAAGTAGGAAGGTTATACTTCAGCTATACAGGGCATTGGTGAGACTATATCTGGAGTACTGTGTACAGTACTGGTCTCCTTTTTTAAGGAAGGATGTAAATGCATTAGAGGCAGTACAGAGAAGGTTTGCTAGATTAATATCTGGAATGGAGGAAAGATCGGACATGCTAGGCTTGTATCTACTGGAATTTAGAAGAGAAAGAGGTGACTTAATTACAATACATAATATCCTGAGGGGTCTTGACAGGGTGGATGTGGAAAGGATGTTTCCCCTTGTGGGAGAATCTAAACTAGGAGTCACTGATTAAACATAAGGGGTCGCACAGTTAAGACAGAGATGAGGAGAATTTTTTTCTCTGAGGGCCATGAGTCTTTGCAATTCTCTTTTTCAAAAGGCAGTGGAAGCAGAGTCTTTGAATATTTTTAAGGCAGAGGTAAAAATCTTTTTGATGAGCAAGGGAGTGGAATGTTATCAGGGGTAGGTGGAAATGTGGAGTAATCAGTTCAGCCATGAACTTATTGAATGACTGAGCAGGCTCGAAGGGCAGAGTGGCTTACTCCTGCTCCTAATTTGTGCGTTCGTATGTAAAAGGCCATAGAAATTTAACAGGTAAGTTTTCACCTGCAACAGTAAATTCTGGCATATTGTCTCGTTGCTCAGGTAAGCTTTAGAGGCAAGGATATCTAGAGGCCATTCTTTATATGTGAATTTCAACAGTGAGTGTTGCAGGCACTGCATTGCAGGGAACATTGTACCCAATACATATCATATCCGATTGTACTGCCCATAAACACATACTTGCACGAGTCACAGGATAGCAATCAGGAGCTAGAACCCTGGCTGATTCTTTTTCCTCTCTCAGTATCCCTGGAATGTTCAAACCAATTAAGGAGCCCAACCAGCTATCACCTAACTCAACATGGACTCACCATGGGACTCTCCTGCTCTCCTGGAAGTGCAAGATGATAATGGCACAGTGAAGGAGAACCGCGGTGAGCAATGGAACACACAGTGTATCTCCTTAACAAATGATGTTTAATGATTGAGAAATAAACATAGGAAGGACTGAGAAGGAGGATAAATTAGAGTAGGTAAATTCAGTGTCAAATCAGGTATAGAAAGGAGGGAAAGAAAGATTTGAATTCAGAGAGGAAACAACAGCTCGGAAGGGAAAAAAATTAAAAAATGTATAAACTTAAAATTTGACTCTTAAAAAAAATTTCCTTAAACAATTCGCAACCTGAAGGAATGAAACTTCATACTTAATAGTTCACATTCTGGACAAGAGAGGCTGATTTTCAGCTTTTAGCAATATCACATCGTCAAAAAGGTACTTGCACTGTTAAATATTAAACTTTCTGTGGTGAGTTTATTGGGCAATTAATTTACAAATGTAGGAACTGCATGGAAATCACTGGTAAGTTAAGTACAAGATGCCGTTTTTGTGAAGCTAATGGTGGAGCGTCATAAATTGGCCAGCAGCTTGTGTGAATTACAATTCATAGGGTATCTATTCCTGACTAAAATTTGATGGCCAATTTGCACATTAATAACACCTTTTTTAAAAACAAAATCTAGCCTATTACACCACTTTAACCTTTTTACATCTTATTCTTTTGTAATATTGCTGAATTTTGACTACATGTGCCAATGGCTGTGATTTAAAAGTTAAACTATGGTGATGAGATGCAATGTTTTACACCCACATGGTAGTAAAGGTAACACTGTGGTCTAATAGGCTGTTTATCTCGTTGTGAATCAATACGTCCTGCCTTGGATCAATACATGTCTCTTCACAGGACAGTTTATACTTAGTGAATGAATTACATCAACTCTGCTGCAGGCTGATTCTTCTCTTTTGTGGCTCGGTCTTGGGGTTTCATCATTTCACCATGAACAGTATGGTGGCACCATACCTAAAATCATTCAGTCACTTGATGTTCTGTTTTCACTTCAAGGAGTACCTTTGTGGGGACAAGCCCATGAACAAAATTTCTTAATTTTAAGAGTTGATTTTTCTTCCTTCATGAACAGCTGATGGGCTAAACTTACAGCCAGTTGAGAAGGGTAGTGGGATTTTAGCCATTATGTTCGACAGCGGTTGAAGAATCTCCACATCTCATGGTGTAGTGCCTCTACTTTGGGACTCACCAATTCCAGATAAGCAGCTCTACCCATTTGCCAGCTGTGCAGCTTACACTGACATGATCCGGTGAATGAAGGTGTTGGAATAACATGAGGGAATCAACGCCTCTTGGTAGATGCCACAAGAGGGACTTTCTCCCTCCTAACATTGCTGCTGTTAGTCTAGGGCATTAATTTTGGCTTCTATATATTGTTGGTGGGGACCCCTATTTTTGTGAGCATTCCTGCCTACAATGTGCAGAGGTCTAAATCCTTGCCATTGTCACTGAATGTAGAGAGGGACCACAGTCTATTGCATTATCCCCAAAAACCTGAGCATCAGAGTGAAATGCTAATGGTTGCAAGATACACTCCTTCAATATTTTCTGTGAATTAATTATTGCAAATCAATAAAACAGCAACTCACAACCACTAGAATGTCCTCCTTATTCAAAGTTCCCTCTTTATTAGTTTGTTTTTTAAAAAAAACCTTTAAACCATTTCATACTCCTCTCGCCTCCCTGGCCAAAGACTGCTTCCCTAAATTACCATAGGTCATTGTAACTTCAGCCACCAGATGGCAATATAGCATTTTCTAGTTTCTAACATATTCATACACTTTACCTCTCTTAACTGATATTGGGAACACCCCTTCACAGATATTGGGTTAATACTCTTTTTGTGTATAACTGTGTTCCATTCCATGATGGAATCACATCCAGTCTTTAAGATTCAAATAACAATAGCATGGTACTTCATTGTTAGTCAGCGAAGACAAGGCAAGACCCAGTCTGAACGTGGAAAGGTAAGGTGATGGACCTGCAAAAGGAATTCCCCACCTTCAGCACATCTCTCTCATCGTAGGAGCAGCATCACGTATTCCTAAAAATGAGGTTCCAACATGGTGCAGCTACAACACAGGACTACGTGCATGCTAAACCATGGAAGCAGCATGCTATAGACAGAGCTAAGTGATCTCACAACCAACTTCAAAGCTCTGCAGTCTTGGTACATCCATTTGTGAGTGGTGTGGACAATTAAACAACTAACTGGAGGAGGAGACACCATAAACATCTCCATCTGAAATGATGGCGTAGCCCAGCACTTAAGTGCAAAAGACAAGGCTGAGGTATTTGCAACAACCGTCGGCCGGAAGTGCCGAGCTGATGATCCATCTTGGCCTCCTCCTGGGGTCCCCAGCTTCACAGATGCCAGTCTTCAGCCAATTCGATTCCTTCCAGGTGATATCAAGAAACAGGTGCTATCAAGAAGCACTGGGTACAACAAAGGCTATGGGCCCTAACAACATCCTGGCTGTTGTACTTAAGACTTTTGCTGCAGAACTAGCCGCGCCCCTCGCCAAGCTGTTCCACTATAGCTAAAACACTGGCACCTACCTGAGGAGGTGGAAAATTTACCAGATATGACCTATCCACAAAAAGCAGGACAAATCTAATCTGGCCAATTACTGCCGCATCAGTCTACTCTCAATCAGCAGCAAAGTGATGGAAGATGTCGTTGACAGTGCTATCAAGCAACACCTACTCAGCAATAATCTGCTCACTGGTGTTCAGTTTGGATTCCACCAGGGACACTCGGCTCCAGACCTCATTACAGCCTTGGTCCAAACATGGACAAGTAAGCTGAATTCAAGAGGTGAGGTGAGAATGACTGCTCTTAACAGCAAGACAACATTTGACCGAGTCTGGCATCAAGGAACCCTAGCAAAATTGAAGTCAATGGGAAGCAGGGGGAAAACTCTGCACTGGTTAGAGTCAAAACTAGCACAAAGAAAGATGGTTGTGGTTGTTGAAGGCCAGTCATCCTAGCCCCAGGACATTGCTGCAGGAGCTCTTCAGGGTAGTGTTCTAGGCCCAACCATTTTCAGCTGCTTCATCAATGGTTTTCCCACCATCATTAGGTCGGAAGTGGGGATTTTTGCTGATGATTGCACAGTGTTCAGTGCCATTCACAACTCCTCAGATACTGAAGCAGCCCATGCTTGCATGCAGCAAGACCTGGACAACATTCAGGCTTGGTCCGATATATGGCAAGTAACATTCGTGCCGCATAAGTTAGAGGCAATGACTATCTCCAACAACAGAGAATCTAACCTTCTCCCGTTGACATTCAACAGCATTACCATCACTGAATTCCCCCAACATCAACATCCTGGGGGTTACTATAGACCAGAAACTTAACTGGACCAGACATATAAATACTCTGGCCACAAGATCAGGTCAGAGCTGGGAATTCTGCAGTGAGTAACTCACCACCTGACGCCCCAAAGCCTTCCTACTATCTACAAAGCATAAGTCAGGAGTGTGATGAAATATTCTCCACTTGCCTGATGAGTGCGGTTCCAACAACAATAAAGAAGCTCAACACCTTCCAGGACAAAGCACAGTGACAGCAGTGTGTAGTATCTACAAGATGCACTGCAGCAGATGGCTTCGACAGCACCTTCCAAACCCATGACCTCTACCACATAGAAGGAAAAGGGCAGCAATTGCATAGAAACACTACCACCTGCTAGTTCCCCTCCAAGACACATGCCATCCTGACTTGGAATTATATTGCCCTTCCTTTACTGTCGCAGGGTCAAAATCCTGGAACTCCCTCCCTAACCGCACTACGTGTGTACCTACACCACGTAGACTACAGCGGTTTAAGAAGACAGCTAACCAACACCTTCTCCAGGGCAATTAGGGATGGGCAATAAGCGCTGGCCTTGCTGGTGAAGCCCACATTCAAGGAACAAATTTTAAAAAAAATCAAGGGCAGTCCTTGACTTTTTTTCTGCGACTTGTTTGAGATTGTGCTAAAATGAAAGCAGTTAACTGAGGCACCAAAGAAATAGATTATTACTTGTTCGAGCCCAAGTCACATGCCATTGCAATAGACCAACTGAACTGAATTGGGAACAATCTCTACAGTATCCCTACATAGCCATATTTTAACAGCCTTCATTTTCTATGCAATAAGGTCATGCAGTTCAATGCAAATGGCTGTTATGTTACAGAAACTACATGAAAGCCCAGTATTCTAGTTATTCATTTTCATCATGGCCACGATGTTAGACCCGAAACATGGAATATCTGCTTGCAGAATTAGAAAGGAAGAGTTTCAAATAGGCTCAATTATTTCAATGTTTTCTCACTCAAGAAAGCCTCACTCAAGATGAGTTTCTCCACAGCTCCCTTTTTAAAAAAATCAGCACTGAGGAAGAATTAGTGGTAACTGCTATTGAGTTTGTTTTTCAGATATTTCAGCAATGAGGAGGAGAACTCTTTGGCTTCCCCCACTACCTGTTTTAGAGATTAGATTTTAAAATGTGCTTTTCCCTGAACCTTTTGGGGATTTGATTTTTTGATTTAGAGATACAGCACTGAAATAGGCCCTTCGGCCTACCGAGTCTGTGCCGACCATTAACCACCCATTTATACTAATCCTATACTAATCCCATATTCCTACCACATCCTCACCTATCCCTATATTCCCCTACCTATACTAGGGGCAATTTATAATGGCCAATTTACCTATCAACCTGCAAGTCTTTTGGCTGTGGGAGGAAACTGGAGCAAACCCATGCAGACACAGGGAGAACTTGCAAACTCCACACAGGCTGTACCCAGAATTGAACCCGGGTCGCTGGAGCTGTGAGGCTGCGGTGCTAACCACTGCGCCACTGTGCTGCTAGTCCTTAGCAGTCGGGATATGTGTATTTTTTTAAAGCGCAGTGTTCTTTTTTTTCTTTTGGGCCTCCTTATCTCCAGAGACAATGGATACGCGCCTGGAGGTGGTCAATGGTTTGTGAAGCAGCGCCTGGAGTGGCTATAAAGGCCAATTCTGGAGTGACAGGCTCTTCCACAGGTGCTGCAGAGAAATTTGTTTGTCGGGGCTGTTACACAGTTGGCTCTCCCCTTGCGCCTCTGTCTTTTTTCCTGCCAACTACTAAGTCTCTTCGACTCGCCACATTTTAGCCCTGTCTTTATGGCTGCCCACCAGCTCTGGCGAACGCTGGCAACTGACTCCCACGACCTGTGATCAATGTCACAGGATTTCATGTCGTGTTTGCAGACGTCTTTAAAGCGGAGACATGGACAGCCGGTGGGTCTGATACCAGTGGCAAGCTCGCTGTACAATGTGTCTTTGGGGATCCTGCCATCTTCCATGCGGCTCACATGGCCAAGCCATCTCAAGCGCCGCTGACTCAGTAGTGTGTACAAGCTGGGGATGTTGGCCGCCTCAAGGACTTCTGTGTTGGAGATACGGTCCTGCCACCTGATGCCAAGTATTCTCCGAAGGCAGCGAAGATGGAAAGAATTGAGACGTCGCTCTTGGCTGACATATGTTGTCCAGGCCTCGCTGCCATAGAGCAAGGTACTGAGGACACAGGCCTGATACACTCGGACTTTTGTGTTCCGTGTCAGTGTGCCATTTTCCCACACTCTCTTGGCCAGTCTGGACATAGCAATGGAAGCCTTTCCCATGCGCTTGTTGATTTCTGCATCTAGAGACAGGTTACTGGTGATAGTTGAGCCTAGGTAGGTGAACTCTTGAACCACTTCCAGAACGTGGTCGCCAATATTGATGGATGGAGCATTTCTGACGTCCTGCCCCATGATGTTCGTTTTCTTGAGGCTGATGGTTAGGCCAAATTCATTGCAGGCTGCCGCAAACCTGTCGATGAGACTCTGCAGGCATTCTTCAGTGTGAGATGTTAAAGCAGCATCGTCAGCAAAGAGGAGTTCCCTGATGAGAACTTTCCGTACTTTGGACTTTGCTCTTAGACGGGCAAGGTTGAACAACCTGTCCCCTGATCTTGTGTGGAGGAAAATTCCTTCTTCAAAGGACTTGAACGCATGTGAAAACTGCAGGGAGAAAAAAATCCCAAAAAGTGTGGGTGCGAGAACACAGCCCTGTTTCACGCCACTCAGGACGCAGTGTACAAGCAGCATATAATAAGAATTTTTATTGTTGTTTTTGGCTGTCTTGCAGCCATGGCCAGTCTGTATAATTGTGTCTCACTGGGCTTATTATCATTTTTCTGTTGTTTCAGAAGTTACCCAAAATGTTTTCTAATGGCATACTGTCATCTTGCATTATCCAAGTGTATGAAGTAATACTATTTATCATTGATATTACAAGTAGTGTTCATGTGAACATCTTTTTTTTGTGTACAAGCTACCAGGGCTTAAAAGGGTGTCATTTTTTTAAAGAACTGTTTTGGCATGAAATTATACAACTGAATAATTATGGTTTACAATTCTCAGCAGATTGAATTTACAAACTCCTGCTGATAGTACAGATCACTTTTTCTATGTGCTGATTGCTGATATGGACTATAAAGTTAGGTCTGAAGGGAATTATTGCTTGTATTATTTTGATATTTTGAATGCATTTCTCTTCTCCCTGTGTAACATTGCCCTCTAGTTCCTTGTCCAACCCCCTATTATTAATGCATCAGTCTTAGCGGTGAGTGTTGGCAGACAATTCAATAATAGGGGCTAAGGCTGATCAAGACATCAATTGGTATTTACCCACAAACTTCCAGCAGGCATTGTCAGATAGTGCTTCAAAGTAGAAAGCCTTAACTGTCTTTCGTCATCTCAAAATGGAGTCTGACAGTGGGGGTGGTGGGGCGTGGGGGGGTGGGGGGGAGGAATGTGAAACCTGATTTACAGCATACTAACAGTCCTCCCAGCTGAAATCAGTTCACTCAACACAGATAATTCAATGAACCAGGGACCGTTTAAATGTTATGACTCAGTTCCTTACTAGATAAACTCATTGAACTTTTAAGAAGCCTCATTTGAATACACATTCAAGCTTAGTCATAATCAGTCAATACCATTTTGAGGTGTGGCATTTCCTTCCAATTATCTTTTGGGATAATTAGTAAACTTGCATATGTTGGTCAATCTCATATAAATTCTATGTATGAACTCAAAGTAGCAAATATACAGTATACATCACATTGCTGCCTTCCTTGTACATTGTTGGATGTTTGAAACTTTTTCAAAAAATATTGTTTTTCAACAACCTCTGTTTAATTTTTGCTGTTTATTTAGGTTTTGTAGGACATCAGAATAATAAAAGTGTACCAAAAATGCATGTCATTTTACGACCGTAGCGGGAGGAGTGCACTGTCTTTTCTAGTCCCACTTCTCCACAGGTCACAACATATATTTTAAAAATGTTTACTCAGTTACCAATATGGTCAATCATATAACTCTACTTTTTATCCCAAAATAAAATACACCAACCAGGTTTCTTTTAAAGTAACAAAGTTATCAGTTTATTATTAAACAAGAATAATCCAGTAACTAAACAAAGCATTAACACACTGTTATGACCGAGGCGGCAAGATTGAACTGTTTATTCTAGTTCACTTCTCCACGTGTCACAACATATGTTTACATTTTTCCCACTTACTGATATGGCCAATCAGAGATTCTATTTTTATCCCAGAATAAAGCACACCAGCCAGGTTTCTTTAATAAACAACAACATTATCAGTTTATTATAAAACAAGTCTCAACCAGTCATGAAGTAAAGTATAAACACACAGATTGACATATTAAAGTTCCCTTTTTATCTTAGCCCTTCACACTCACGCACGCACACATACACCGGTTGGCAGAAAAATAGAGATTTGCGTTTTGGAGCTCAATACAAAAAAAAAGAAAAAAAAAGAGAAGATATGGAAAGATGTCCTTTGTGTTGGTTGGCATCCCAAATGCATATAGACAGCTGTCACTAGGATCTGCCCATAACAGTTCTTTTCAGATGACGTTGAAGATCAGTTTGGGTAGGCTTACAGGGAATGCAGCAACAGAGCTTTCAGACACAGGCATTACGGGAGGAATGCCACCATAGTTTCAGTCTGCTTCTTACACTTGCTTTTTAGCTTCTCGAGTGATGGGAAAACTAACAGGCTTTTTCCAAACTGCTGGAACAGACTGAGTTGGGGTGGTTTGTTCTTCTTGGCAAGTTTTTGCCAACTGTCTTTTTAAAACCATTGTCCATATCCCAACTCACTGTCCAAAGTGAAATCGTGAACAATGTCACAAGAGACAAGCCTGCTGACCTCTATAAATCTTGACCTGTCACTTCTCTGTAAACATCTTTCCCCAAGTCAAAAACAACCCTGCTGGCTAATTACCTGCTGATAGGTGCCTTCCAGTAATTGTTTGTTTACAAGCTCAGTCCTCCTGGTGACCTCCCTTCATAGAAAACACGTGAAGTTCCAGCATCTATTGAATCTTTTCAGTTTTGAAACATAAATCTTCAAAAATTGCCAAAAAAAGGAAGCCCTCGTAACAACATGGATTGAAATATGAAAGTTCCCTTTTTACCTTAGCCCCTCACACACACACCCATCCACCGATTAACTGAAAATTAGAAAAAATTTAAATGATTAAAGGGACCGGTTCTTTAAAAATTTAAATAAAGATTTATCCACTTCCCACCATGCCCACAGCCAATGATAAAGGTTTTTCCCGCTCCCCTCCCCACCCCGTAAGGAATTCTGAAGGTGCATGAGTTGCGGCTGGCGACTATAAAATCAGCGTGGGATGGCTGCCGGGAGCAGGTACGTTAATTAGCATGTTTATGACACTCATTTAAATAATTCAATGAAGGCCCCGCTGCCAAGCAGAAGGGGGGGGGGGGGGGGTGCGCACCGAGTAATATCCAGCGGGGGCTTCTCTGCATTGTGGGTCGTGGTGGGCCGCTCTCACAGGTCACCCCGCCATGATCAATGACGCCAAGGGGCTGGTAAAATCCAGCCCACTATCTCAATAGTGAAACCAAACAGCAAGTCAGAACCTCCCGACCCACATAAATCGTGAAATGCCACTTCTCTGTAAACATCTTCCCCAAGTCAGCAAGGTTTCTGTTGTTTATTGAGCCTAAGGTACATGATTTCCAGGAAAGGTTGTTTTCAAACAAGACCTCAACTGTCCTTCTGGCGACCTTTTTTAAAAAACAAAGTCCAACATCTATGGAATTACTTCAGTTCTCCAATCTCCACTTCCACATTTTAAATGAGTCCTCAGAAAAAAAAATTAAAAAAGGAAGCACTTTCAGAACAGTGGAGAGAGCATTCTAAATAATTGTAGTGAGTTATAATTTTTAGCTGAAGGTTTGCAGAATCCAAGACCCAAACATTCATTGTTAAACTGGCAGATGCTTGTTTTCTGAAATGAACAGATAATGTTGCATGAAGGATTTAAAATCTGTGCTTCTGAGAATATTATTTTGTTATGGATTGTTAATATGGGAAAAAATGTACAGCTTGCCATTTTTTTGTAATTTCACCTGAATCATTTCTGAAATAGCATTTTTCACAATAGATTCCCATTAGTTCTTTGATATTCAGCAGCATTGCCATTATATCTACTGCATTAAAAATTCTGAATAGGGTCAGACTTGGTTAATTGTTATTTATTCATCTCCTATCCAATCTAGACAGGCCTAGGTCTGTTCATGGATCGCACTTTAAAAATGTTTTCAGTTGAGCATACAAGTGAAAAAATTCCCAAGTTTAACAAGAATTGAAAGAATTCAGAGTGAGGTGTACTCTTGTGTGTTGTCTAATTAGTGAATTGCTTTGTAATATGAACACATCCCTACTAAAGTAAATTATTTTCGTATGCAACTAAGGGCTAATGACAATATCACATATTTCATGTGTCTACTTTGAAGGTCCCTTCCACCTTTCTAATGTACCATTTTGATGTTGGTTGTAACAGCACTGCATTGTGACACTATTAATATTACAAGCCTGAGAACATTTCACAGGTAAGTCCACTTTCTAGATGTGTTCATGATGGGCAGATCTGTGTATCCAAGAAAGGTGCTAAGGAAATGTAAGGCAGCTTTCCTTGTTCATGGGGGGAGAATTCTCTGACAAGACTTTCTTTGACACCAGCCTCTTACTTCAGACTTCTGTTACTTATGTCATCACAAAGAACAGTGTGCTGTGCGATAATTTGAGATTGGAAGATGACAGATACAGTGGGCAATGATCTCTGATGTCAGTGGGATCAATATTGTAGTAGTGAAAGGAGTGGACAGTAATATGGTCAAGGAAATTATTCACGGTATAATGTAAACATTTTGGGCTTGAAAATAGACCTCATTGTGGCTGATTTATGGAATAACCTTTCACAAGTGGGATGACTTCAAAATCATGGTTGATGAAGCCAGAAGTGGGATATGTAGTTCTTCAAGCGGAGTAAATCATGTTTTGCATTGTTATTTCAAGCAACACGTGTGAAGACGAATCAAACGTGGAGTTTTATTGATTTTGCATTTAGTTTTAAGGATAGATTACTGAGTACTCACCATTGTGTTACGCTAACACTTAACACAAAAGAAAATCTTGGCAAGGACAAAATATGTAATTCATAGGGTATGACTAATTTCATAAGTGAGTTATAGAAGCAATGTGACTAGCTTCATTATATCATTGTAATTTTGAAAATGCTATCAAGTTCTCAGTCAGCCGTTGTATAAAAAAGGGCCACTCTTGCTACTTTGGATTCCATTATCACAGTTCTAAGTGTGCTCCTGTTGTTGTAAAGCGCTTGAATATGGCTGATTTAGAGCAAAAGTGAGACAGGGAAAGGTAATTCTAGTTGTGATATCAAAGGTTCATGTGTCAGTATTTTGAGTTGAACACATTATTATTCAACATAATTTATCAAAACATACAAAATCTAAGTGAGCTTTATATTCTTCTGTTAATGTTATTGTCTAGCTCCTGATATAGAACCCAATCTTACCAGCACCTTTTTTCCTTCGTTCATAGCATTTGAGTGTTGCTGGCAAGGCCAGACATGAGAGAAAGAGAGCAGTAGAAACTGAATTAACACAGAAAGGGAGGAACAGATGAAGAAACAAAGAGTAAAGCCAACTGAGGCTGGCAGACAGACTTAACAGTGAGAAATATGGGTGGAGGAAAAAATCTAAGTGAAAGAAACAGATTAAGAAAAGGTGGCTCTGAAATAGCATTGTGGAATACCATTATGTGAAGGTTTAATCTTTGGCCTCCTTGTCTCGAGAGACAATGGGTAAGCGCCTGAAGGTGGTCAGTGGTGTGTGGAGCAGCGCCTGGAGTGGCTATAAAGGCCAATTCTAGAGTGACAGACTCTTCCACAGGTGCTGCAGAAAAATTTGTTTGTCGGGGCTGTTACACAGTTGGATCTCTCCTTGCGCCTCTGTCTTTTTTCCTGCCAACTGCTAAGTCTCTTCGACTTGCCACACTTTAGCCCCACCTTTATGGCTGCCCGCCAGCTCTGGCGAACGCTGGCAACTGACTCCCACGACTTGTGATCAATGTCACAGGACTTCATGTCACGTTTGCAGACGTCTTTAAAGTGGAGACATGGACGGCCGGTGGGTCTGATACCAGTGGCGAGCTCGCTGTACAATGTGTCTTTGGGGATCCTGCCATCTTCCATGCGGCTCACATGGCCAAGCCATCTCAAGCGCCGCTGACTCAGTAGTGTGTAGAAGCTGGGGATGTTGGCCGCCTCGAGGACTTCTGTGTTGGAGATACGGTCCTGCCACCTGATGCCAAGTATTCTCCGGAGGCAGCGAAGATGGAATGAATTGAGACGTCGCTCTTGGCTGACATACGTTGTCTAGGCCTCGCTGCCATAGAGCAAGGTACTGAGGACACAGGCTTGATACACTTGGACTTTTGTGTTCCGTGTCAGTGCGCCATTTTCCCACACTCTCTTGGCCAGTCTGGACATAGCAGTGGAAGCCTTACCCCATGCGCTTGTTGATTTCTGCATCTAGAGACAGGTTACTGGTGACAGTTGAGCCTAGTTAGGTGAACTCTTGAACTACTTCCAGAGCGCGGTCGCCAATATTGATGGATGGAGCATTTCTGACGTCCTGCCCCATGATGTTCGTTTTCTTGAGGCTGATGGTTAGGCCAAATTCATTGCAGGCAGCTGCAAACCTGTCAATGGGACTCTGCAGGCACTCTTCAGTGTGAGATGTTAAAGCAGCATCGTCAGCAAAGAGGAGTTCCCTGATGAGGACTTTCTGTGCTTTGGACTTCGCTCTTTGACGGGCAAGGTTGAACAACCTGCCCCCTGATCTTGTGTGGAGAAAAATTCCTTCTTCAGAGGACTTGAACGCATGTGAAAGCAACAGGGAGAAGAAAATCCCAAAAAGTGAGGAAAAAATCTAAGTGAAAGAATCAGATTAAGAAAAGGTAGCTCTGAAATAGCATTGTGGAATACCATTATGTGAAGGTTTAATACACTTCTGAAATACCGTCTTCTGCAATTTAAAAGGAAAGACTAACCCAGTTGTTGGCTGGAATTTTACAGCACCCAAACGAGCGGGCTGGTGACGGGAGGTGGGGGGGGGCGTAAAATTGAGTGCGAGGCGATGGGGCAGCCCTCTGTGGGACACAAAGGTACCTGATCAAGAACCCCCCCCCCCCCCCCACCAACCAGGCTGCAAGAGGGCTGCCTGGTTTTACTAGGCGGGGTTCTTGAGGCTTTTGCCGTTGGCCACCGAGGGTAAAATACCTGCAGCGGCAGGAGGACACCCTTAAGTGGCAGTTAATTGGCCACATAAGGGCCTTGATTTGTTTTGGGTGGGCGGGCTGTTTCTCACTGCCAACCCACGTAAAACTGCAGTGGGGGTGGGAGGGGATTGGGAACCGCCACCCCCCCTCACCCCCCCCACCACCTCCCACTCAATTTTACGCCCACCACCCCCCCCCTACCGGCACCAGCCCGCTCGTTTGGGAGCTGTAAAATTCCAGCTGATATTTCTGCTCAAATAGCAGAGAGGGATTATTTTCAAATAAGCATGTTGAGCATTCATATGATAGTACCCTACCATTTAATTTCAAGTCCGGTGAATAGAGGAGCACAAGCATGGGGCACTTTTTCTTAGGTCCAAAACATGTTTAGGTGACCCAACAAATTGAGCACTTCCAGTGATGGTACAGATGAAATTCCAATTTCAAATGCTCACTCTCCAGAAAGCATAAATTACCTCACAAGCAACACCAATGTCGTCAGTCTCACCATAACGTCAGAGGCAAAAATCCTCTCAGTTCCTCAGCCCACCTCAATGAATAAACAAGACAAAACTAGAACAATTCAATGAGAAATTAAATGTCAACACTAACACAGTGCATGTTTTTTCTACGACCCATGAGCAAAGCCATAGGAGTTTTGGTTGTATTCTATTTGAGGTTTTTGGTATCAAATAACAGACCCTGTGGAAGGAGTTAAAAACTGAAAATTAGGTTCTGTTTCGGCAATTAATTAATCACAAATACCTTTAATTAATCACAGTGGAAACATCAGAGTAATTATTTACTTGTTCAAGCATCAGATATAATTAAATATTGTAAGTTTGTCAGCTCAAGTATATTATCATGTTTTCATATGATCCGAATTTAATCATCTTTTGTCTCCATTCCCACAATTTATAACAGTAGTAAAAACAAAATCATGCTTTACTTGAAATTCCCCAGTGGAAGCATCAAAACCTAGTTTTTAATTGTGTATGCAAATCTGTCTCTTAAGGTAATGCATTTCCATACCTTGCTGCAGTTGGGGCTCATTATTACAAACTTATTGGGGTTGACAAAGCAGTTCTTGCATCTGGAATTTACTTGATGAAGATTTGAGTTTCTCTTCCAACAATAGTTTAGGTCCTTTAAAGAGCTTGAAGTATTTTTAGTTTATAACGAGGCTTTATCTAATTTACATTCTGGTATATTAGTTTTAGGATGTTGTTTAAGATATTGGGCTGGATTTTATTTGCACACCACGCTCTGTGGCGGCGCGCTTTGAACTCAGCAGCATTCCGACCTGGAAGTGCTGCCTCACAGCCTCCATGATATTACGTGCGGGGGCTGATTTAAATAGAGGGGGCGGAGCGGCCGCCAATATGTAAAGGGCTTTAAGCCCTTACAAGTAATTTTAATTTTTAAAGGTACTGTCTGATTTATTTTTTATTGACAAACAATAATGATATGGAGGGCCTTCCCCAACCGCGCCCCCCCCCCCCCCCAATGGTCATTTCATTGCCCGATATTACCAAAACCTGCCTTTTTCCCTACACGAACTTTACCCCCCAGCTTTCTAACTTGTGCCCTTCAACCCCTTCCCACCATCCCCACATCCAATAAAAAGTGTTTTCCCCAATCCCCCACCCCTCCCACCCTGAAAATTTTATTTCTCCAACCCCCCCCCCCCCCCCCCCACCCCCTCCCCACCAGGTTCCCGCCTCGGAACTCCATATGGAGTTCTAAAGGCATGCGAGGTATGAATGGCGGCTGTAAAATCGGCGTGGCACAGCTGCCACCTGCAGGTAAGCTCATTTACATCTACTTTAGGTTGATTTTTTAAAATGTTGATGTAAGTCCCACCATTTGGCAGCGGGGGCGCCACACCGAGGTCACCCCGCTGCCAGTAATATGCGGTGGGCCCTTCACGACATCAGGGGTCGAGGTGGGACCCTCCCGCAGAATTTTACCAGCCCTCCCGCCGTGACCCACGGTGTCGAGAGGCTGGTAAAATTCAGCCCGTTACCTCATTAATTAATTTGCATAAAAGTAGTTCCATTCATTAGGCATCATGGGCTGGGGGTAGTGAAAAATAAAACGATTGAAGCATAGAGGTAGCAGCAAATTAGATTTCTAATTGTATGGTTAATATTTTTGACTGGGTAACGGCAAGGATTTGATGCATTTAATATTTTAATGCAGAATTTGATGGGTGGAATCAGATGCTTTAAACTAACACCGTCAAACAGCTATACTTCTCCTTTTGGTTTTTAATGTGCTGTCTAAAATTGGAAATAGGTGTGGTCCAAAATTGATTCCTATGCTTACTAGGTGCAAATATAGTATTTTTTACACGTCATATTATCATAATTTTCTGAAAATCTACCTTAGTAAATTATAAGTTTTTTGAATCAGAAATTTGCTGCCTTCAGCCCTCTGATTAAAACTAGTTTGCATTATGTAAATTCTATTAAAAATAAATTAGACAAATATTGAGTTAACAAAAAAAAGAAAAACATAGGGATAAACACATGCAATATATCCAATTTACTATTGCTTTTAACATGTGCAGATGGTCAGACTGATAACTTGTACTTCTCTTTCTGTGATTGCTTTTGCAGTGAAAGATTTTGCACAGTTTTCTTTACTTGGGAGTATTAAACTTTAGTATCAGTATAGCTCATTTTAAAATTTGTTCTTAGGATGTGGGTGGTCTTCGGCACTGGCAAGGCTGCAGTTCTTCCCAAATTAAGTAATCCTGAAACTGAATGGCTTGTTAAATCATTTAATATGTATTAAAGTTGCTGTGGATTGGAGTGCCATTGAGGTCAAACAGGTCGTGGTGGCAGGTTCCCTTCCCTGCAAGACATAATTGAACTGGTTAGGGTTTTACGACAATCCAGCAGCTTTCATGCTCATTCTATTTCTATTCAGCCCACAAATAGTCAGAATTATTGAAGTAATTCTACAACCACTGGACTGCTGGTTCAATACCATACCACTACACTACCATACTTGCATATGATGATAATAGGCAGTGACCACTTTCACGAAGGACATTGGGATGCCAATTGACTAACAACATATTTGATGTCTAATATGCATTTATTTTTGCTAATCTTTTGGAATAAGGGTTACTTTATCCAATCACTAATTCTAGTTTTATATGAAAAAATGCATTATCCTTCAGCTAACAACATAATTTTATGAAATGGATTTAATTAATTTTCTTTCAAAGTTTTATTGTTTTACATAGCCAAGGTTTATAATTGAACTTGGTATCAATATTGACCTGTTCTTGTCTATCAAGATCAATCCTGATGTTTGATATTAGCTGTGTTGAAAGTGAACCTTAGCAAAGCACTATAAATGTAAATAAAGCACAGAAGTGACATTAGGCAGAGCAATCATTGTTTTGCCTTATTAGACACCAATCCGGGTTGACATTTGTGGAGGGAGGAGTATTTTTTTTCTTGTCAAGCAAGTCCATGCAGAGGCCCATGACCAGGCGTTCAGACTCTTCAAATTAAACTACTGAGAATTCTATGCAAATAAGTTTCTCTTTGCTTAATATGAAATTCTCACTTTTTTCCATATTGATATCCTCCACCAGCCTTAATCTAAATTGTATCATCACAGTTTGGCCATGTTTGGCTAATGCTCAGGGACCAAGGTAAATTTTGTTAAACCCGTGGAGCTTACGAGCACAGACCACTGCTAAGATTTGTGCTGCTTACTCAGTTAAGATCACTTTATCCATTATGGCATTGGCATACACGGCTATCTGGAGTGCAGTAGGAAAAATCGCAGCCCCAAATGACAGATTTACATCGTCCAGTCATTAGCCAGCTTGTTGCTTATTCATCAGCATTACTCTGGAATATTGCAGCCAGGCCTGGCTCAGACATCAGATTGCAGAGTCTGCTATGAATGGTTGAATTGATGCCAATCGTTTACCACAAAGCTTATAATCTTTGAGCCAAGAAAATCTAATTTGTGGGCCACAAAAAGCCCTGCTGCTGTATGCCTAGGATTTGGGAGCTAGGAAGGAGAATTGTCTTGTATAATAGACATAACCCACAATTGGACTTCACTGTCATTGAAAAAGATGGAAAAGGTCTTGGTGCGCTGTGTGAGCTAAAGGTGGAATAAACCTGAACCTCCCAGGGATTGAAATGAATCAATAATTTGGACAAACTCTTCTTATGTATTCCAGTCAATAGCTTTCAGATTCTTTCTTTAGGTTATGGCACAAGACATTTTAAGTATTGTTCAATGCTTTGAAGGGTGATCTTCTTTACTAATAGGGTAAGTCAGTTGCAATTTGAATCTTAAGAGAATAATTTTGTTGTAATGACATTGCACACAACTTGGAATATATATGTATTGTGAAATCTGAAATAACAAAAGACTGAAGTTATTTTGACACATGAATATTCCATTCCACCATGCCAGATGGGTTCAGCAAAGAAAGATATCTTTTTGCTGCAACACATTTTAATGTCTGGTGGATTATTGGGAATAATGTTGCTTGATATAATTAGTTTTCAAATAGTCCCAGATATTCATTAGTATGTACTTAAGATCTTGAAAGTAGAAACATACAGTAAATTAATTATGTCAAGGGCTCTTTCTGTAGATCTTTTTGTAATAAGAGAAGAGCAATTGTAAAGATTTTCTTTCGCTGAAAGAGTAAATAAATTGTTTTGTCCTTTTTTAATTCAACTTAAACAGTTGATAATTTTTAAAGCATTAGAGCATCACAGAACTGTTTAACATTCTCCAAAGGCTGGTATAAAACCAAATTAGAGACCCTGAAAACCATCAGTGATATTGCTAGAATAGCAGCAGTGTACATTATGCCTGCTTCATTGCTCCTGTTGTACCATGGCAGTACAAATAGGGCTGGGCCATGGCAATAGTCCCCGGTTCTTTAAGTACTGAGATAAGCTCAGATGCTGAAAAAGGGTGCTGAAATTGTTTAGGGAGGAAAATCAGCCAAGAATAGAAAACCCTATTGAGCAGTTGGGAGCGAGAGAACAATCAAGAAGAATGAGAGTGACACCTACATGAGACCAAGAAAACCAGCCAGAGCAACACTGCCAGGTTTGATTGTATTCAAGTTGGACTCTGAGAATTGAAACTGTCATGATATCATCAGTCATTAGGTACAGTTAATGTATGTGATACCTGCAAGTGCAAAGAAATCACGAAGTCCAGGTTTGCAATTAAGGGCTAGATGGTGTGAGCTTTCTTGACATGTAAATGGTTATATGTATGATGCTTTGTAAAGTAAAATGCTTGATTGTAGGCAAAGAGCTCAGGCTGGAACTGGAGTAAGGTTATCAAGTCCTGCTTTTGGATGGTCTTTGAATAAAGTCATTGGTCGAATTTGGCATTGAAAATAGCGATGAGGCTATCAGTGGTCAACTTTATGAAGGAGTAAATTGGACAGCATTTCGAGCATCCATGCATGTGCAGTTAAACCAGGGAATCATGAAGTTGCTGTCTAAGTTGCTTTGTTGCTTCATAAGCTGTGCTACACCAGTACCTCACTGATAGACACAACATTCAAATACTTGAAGGGTACAAAGTTGTGGTACTTACCCATCTATGTATCCACTTAATTTGCCAGAAAATGTTAGAGCTTGTCCATTCAAGTGTGTGATTTTTGCTTAAAGTCTTAAATACTGCTAAACAACCTCTCTGGCTTTGAAAATTTACTTTTACAAGTGTTGAGTCTCATTCCTTCAGATTTTCATTACTATTGGAGATTTAAAAGAATTTTTTCACTTTCTCTTTGTCTCTTTTATCTGTCAATCCCATCATTCTTTCCCTCTCTTTATGTGCATGATTTTACATAGAATATTTAATTCAAACTTACACTTACTGGTTTAGATCCTGCATCCTTAGTAAAGATTTTTCAATCTGATCATTTTAGGAGACACACTGTTGGTTGCTCTGTTCATACAGGCCCCAGTTTCCCGCACTCCACTGTATTTTACTGTCTGATAACCACAAATCGCAATGTGGACAGGTGTAAATGTAATGAACAGTGAGCACTATTCGTTTGTTGCTGACCACAAAATCTAAGCCATTATTCTTTTAATATTTCTATCACATGGTATTTAAGCAGTGGATATTTAAGCATAATTGACCTGTCAGCAATTACTAAGTGCACCATCATAACTTGCCAAAAAAGTTACAAGGGGAAACAATCATTTTTTTTACTGAGTATGGTTCGTTCATACAACACCTGCAGGGAATGACTGGTATGTCATCTCAATTCTCTACTGTTATCAGTATGAATTGAACAAAGCAAAAGTTACCCTTCTTTTGCTTTCTTTCTTCAGCTCTCTTATCAGCTGCCTCCCTGTACTTAAATAATTTCAACACTTCTCAGCTGAAGAGGATTTTACAGGAAATTGTTTCTCACAAGGGAAGTCTGAACTGTAGGAGAGGGCATCATTTTTTATGCTTTAGAGAGTTGTTTCCTTTTTTTTAAAAAAGTGTCATAGACACACAAAAATTACAGCTTTTTTGATTGTACTGACTTGCAGCTTTCAAATCATAGGACTTCTTTGTCCTTTATAATTGGTTTGTATTGATACAAATTGAGTTTCAACCCTATCCTATATTGTTGGCTTCACACCTATTTATCCTGCAGTACTGTAGCCCCCAAAACACATTTATTGTCCTAACTTGGTTTGAGGATGTATGTCTCCTTGCATTCAGGAAATTTCCTTTTTATGCTCTTGAATTCTGCCTACATTACAATAGTGACTACATTTCAAAAGTACTTCATTGGTTTTGAACTACTTCGGGACTTCCTGAGGCCATCAAAGGTGCCAAATATGTACAAGTTCTTTCTTTCTTATGACCTTTTGTATCCTGTTCCAAATTCAAACTAAGCCTCTAAATTCTACCTTTAACCTTTGAGCCCACTGGGCAGCTTTAGCCTATTTCCTGAAGCGCAGAGGGGTTGAATTTTTACAAAGGTTATCCTTATCTATTTCAGGAGAAGAGCTGTGGAAACCCTGGGAAACCGTTATTAGGTGAGCAGGAGGATTTCTGCCGAAATTTTTCCCATAATAATGCAGGCACTATAAAAGAGTTGTGTGGGCCTCCCTTGTAGAGCACAGTGCAAGCTAATTTCCGGTCAAACTGCTCTGATTCTTGGGGATTCATCGCTTCTCAAGTGTTGTAGAATTTCGTCTTGTTGATGGCATTCATCCATTTTCTCCCTCACTGCTTTGATCACGTTTGACTTGCGAGAGCTACTTTTACAAGAACTATGACCAGATACAAAGGTGTATTAAAGGTGCCCTTATATTCCTGCGGAGCCAGTTGATAGGCTCTATTGATAGGCTCTGCTTACTTTGGGCTGCGGCACTGAGTTCCATTTCTGCCAAGGGAAAACACCAATAACTGCAGTTTTCCTTGTGTTGATACCCTTTAGTGGCACCATACTGTCACACATTCAGTCCCATCTAATCTGTACCATGGTCCACAAGACAAAAAGAAAAGACTAAACTAAACTAAGACACTCAAGAATGCAGTTATTGTAAGATTTTTTTCTTTAAAAGTAAAGCACTGATCCAGTCACATCACGAGTTTCAGTCACATCAATCTCACAGAAATCCACATGGAAGCATGAAATGTTCCTCATCAAACCAGCTGTTAAAATTTAGAATGCCAAATGGACTCAAATTGCTGTTGTATCTCATTCAAAGATACCAGTATATTTCAGAAATCCACTCTTTTTCTTCATGTAAAATACATATTCAGTATTTACTATTGGCTCTAGTTCTGATGACAGGTCGGCACTTGTAAAGCTAACGTGCTGGTTATCTGCACAGATGCCAGTTAAGATTGTATGTGTGTGCTTGAGTATTGGAGAATATATGGTACTTGGAAGTGAAACTGAAAGGGACTCAGTGTTTTGTGGAAAATACCTGACCTGGGGGTTATTGTAAGGTCACCTGAAACGTTAACTCTGCTTCTCTCTCCACAGCTGCTGCCAGACTGGCTAAGATTTTCCAGCACTTTCTGTTTTTAGTTGTATTTTTCCCTGGTAGAAATTAAAAGGAAAAAAGTAACTGAAAATACTGGAAATCTGATATAAAATCAAAAATTGCTGGAAACACGCAGCTGGTCTGCCACCATAAGAAAATGCATATTAGCAATTTGGATATACTCTTCATCAGAACCCCTAAAATATCTTTTCTCTTTTCTGGGTTGTTTTTCACTATTGATTTCTTGAAATATATATATATAACACAACTATTTGCAAAGCAAGGCTGTAATGTAAATAAGATTGTAGATACTTCCAACTACAAGAATTTATACAGTTTTGCAAAACATCTCAAAGTGCTTCACAAAGACCAACCAGATGCTGAGAATAAATGTGGGATGAGGTTAATAGAAGGTGACCAAAATAATTAGATTTTCTGGAGGCTTTTGAGAGTGGAGAGATCTGCAAGGAGAGTATTGAAAATTTCAGGCAAGATGATTGAATGACCTTCCAGTGATGGAGTAGATGGGAGGAAGGACGTGAATGCCCAGAGTTAGAAGAAGAGGCTGCAAGCTGGTAAATATGGCTGGAGAAAGTTGTAGAAGTAGTGTAGGGCAAGGCAATGAAGGGATTTATGGATACGAATGATGCTTTCAAAGGACTGTACTTGAGAGATGGACATCCAGTGCAACTTGACAAAGACTGGAGTCATCAAGTGATCAGGACTTCAGGACTGGTTGGGTATGGGTGTCTGAATTGTGGATGAGTTGATGTTAGATCCTAATAATAGTCCACAATTATTTAGGCTGGTGGTGATAAAATTGGAAGAGAGGAAGTAAAAGGTGAATGGAGCAAGTGGGAGAAGGCCTGATCCCTCCTTTTCTCCCACTCATAAAAAGGAGAAGGCTGATGGCAAATCTAAAATGAAAGAACAATTTTTTTAGAATTCTGATGAGGCACTCAGACCCAAATCCTATAAGGCTGATTCTCCTTTTGTCAAAGAGATTAATTCAGCCTCTTCAAGGGGATAATATTCAATAAAAAGATTGTACCACTGGGAATAAGGAGGGGGATTTGACTTGTAGGCTTCTAATATAACAGCATATGCTTTTTGACTTGCATTACTCTTTTTATGATTCATTTAAGTCCTTAGTTTGTGGAAATAACTCCCAACTATAGCTTGGGATCATAACTTGCTTTTGGTGGGATACATTTATTGCAATTTTTGAATTCCAGATGCAAAATTGAACCATTTGTGAACATGAAGTACAAGACAAAATGTACTAATCTGAAGGCTGCATGTGTT
This sequence comes from Heterodontus francisci, assembly GCF_036365525.1. NCBI lineage: Eukaryota > Metazoa > Chordata > Chondrichthyes > Heterodontiformes > Heterodontidae > Heterodontus > Heterodontus francisci. Next base: position 27,325,331 of record NC_090401.1, read on the forward strand.
GCAATATTGAGGTACATTTCCATTCTATCATCACCTTGGGAAATGTAATAGACTATGACTAAGCTTTATGCAAATGATTTTTCTGGTCATAATAGTTCAATATCCATATCATAGTATGTGATACTAATTCTCTCCAACTAGTCAGTGAGTGCCTCAGTGGGCAGGTGACTAGAGCTCCAGCCTCTGAATACAGTGTTGAATACAAAGAACAAAAAACAGTACAGCAGAGGAACAGGCCATTCGGCCCTCCAAGCTTGCGCCGATCTTGATGCCTGTCTAAACTAAAACCTTCTGCACTTCCAGGGACCGTATCCCTCTCTTCCCATCCTAATCATGTATTTGTCAAGATGCCTCTTAAACGTCGCTATCGTACCTACTTCCACCACCTCCCCCGGCAGCAAGTTCCAGGCACTCACCACCTTCTGTGTAAAGAACTTGCCTCGCACATCCCCTCGAAACTTTGCTCCTTGCACCTTAAACCTATGTCTCCTAGTAACTGACTCTTCCACCCTGGGAAAAAGCTTATGGCTATCCACTCTGTCCATGCCACTCATAACTTTGTAAACCTCTATCATATCGCCCCTCCACCTCCGTCGTTCCAGTGAAAACAATCCGAGTTTATCCAACCTCCCCTCATAGCTAATGCCCTCCAGACCAGGCAACATCCTGGTAAACCTCTTCTGTACCCTCTCCAAAGCCTCCATGTCCTTCTGGTGGTGTGGCGACCAGAATTGCACACAATATTCTAAGTGTGGCCTAACTAAGGTTCTGTACAGCTGCAGCATGACTTGCCAATTTTAATACTCTATGCCCCGACCGATGAAGGCAAGCATGCAGTATGCCTTCTTGAATACCTTATTTACCTGCGTTGCCACTTTCAGTGACCTGTGGACCTGTACGCTCAGATTTCTCTGCCTGTCAATACTCCTAAGGGTTCTGCCATTTACTGTATACTTCCCACCTGTATTAGATCTTCCAAAATGCATTACCTCACATTTGTCCGGATTAAACTCCATCTGCCATTTCTCCGCCCAAGTCTCCAACCGATCTATATTCTGCTGTATCCTCTGACACTCCTCATCACTGTCCGCAACTCCACCAACCTTTGTGTCGTCCGCAAACTTACTGATCAGACCAGCTACACTTTCCTCCAAATCATTTATATACAATACAAACAGCAAAGGTCCCAGCACTGATCCCTGTGGAACACCACTAGTCACATCCCTCCATTCAGAAAAGCACCCATCCACTGCTACCCTCTGTCTTCTATGACCGAGCCAGTTCTGTATCCATCTTGCCAGCTCACCTCTGATCCCGTGTGATTACACCTTTTGTACCAGTCTGCCATGAGGGACCTTGTCAAAGGCTTTACTGAAGTCCATATAGACACCATCCACTGCCCTTCCTTCATCAATCATCTTCGTCACTTCCTCAAAAAACTCAATCAAGTTAGTGAGACACGACATCCCCTTCACAAAACCATGCTGCCTCTCGCTAATTACCCCATTTGTTTCCAAATGGGAGTAAATCCTGTCCCGAAGAATCCTCTCTAATAATTTCCCTACCACTGACGTAAGGCTCACCATCCTATAATTTCCTGGATTATCCTTGCTCCCCTTAAACAAAGGAACAACATTGGCTATTCTCCAGTCCTCTGGGACCTCACCTGTAGCCAATGAGGATACAAAGATTTCTGTCAAGGCCCCAGCAATTTCTTCCCTTGCCTCCCTCAGTATTCTGGGGTAGATCCCATCAGGCCCTGGGGACTTATCTACCTTAATGCTTTGCAAGACACCCAACACCACCTCCTTTTTGATAATGAGATGACCCAGACTGAATCTGACACTCCCTTCCCCAGACTCATCATCCACCAAGTCCTTCTCTTTGGTGAATACTGATGCAAAGTACTCATTTAGTACCTCACCCATTTCCTCTGGCTCCACACATAGTTTCCCTCCTCTGTTCTTGAGTGGGCCAACCCTTTCCCTGGTTACCTTCTTGCTCTTTATATACATATAAAAAGCCTTGGGATTCTCCTTAATCCTGTTTGCCAATGACCTTTAATGACCCCTTTTAGCCCTCCTGACTCCTTGCTTAAGTTCCTTCCTATTTTCTTTATATTCCTCAAGGGCACTCCGTGTTTGACACTCATCACATCTGACAGCAACGATTGGTCAGAATACTGACCCTTTAAAAATGGCGCCAGCGCCTGCGCAGAGGCAACTGATGTTGTTCACGGTGTGGCTGAGACTGCCCCGCCACGTGTTTGGTTGCGGGGGGGGGGGGGGGGGGGTGGTGCTGTCCGCCCTGCATATTTAAATGAGCCACCGCATGCAAGGTAGCGGCTGCGTGTGAGCCACTATTTTATCGCCCAATGCCACTCACAGCGGGGGGAAAACAAAATTCAGCCCAAAATTCACTCCATTTGGGTGAGCTTTTGTTCCTGAACAGCCATCTCCAAAACCTTAATTGAAGCACCAACATACAATGCATCTACAGGTCCAACCACTTCTTTATTTTTCAGTGAAACTTTACATAACTCTTTAAAAATTATTAAAAACATTAGAAGTAGCAAACACAGTTGGAGACCTGACACCCCCCATTAACTAATGTTTTGGTAAACTATCCTGGAAGGCAATTTACCAGCTCACTGTGTCTTTTTAATGGCTAAAAGAATCATTAGCAAGTCCCTGAAAACATCTTTGAAACACAAGCTTAATTGAGTATCAGATGTAATGAACCAGGAAAGACGAACCTCAAGGTTATTGTGATGCCATAGTCTTTTCCTAGCAGAAATGAAGATCGAGTGGTGGGAATGGAAAGAAGTGACTCTCTTGAGCCAAGGTATCGTTGTATTAATGATTGATCTTCTAAATGGATATATTTTCAAGGTTTTTTACTTCATGGTATTGGCATTTTAATTGTTGACATGGGATTTAGTGTTACTGCCAGAGCATAGATGTCACATGACCCAAGGATATTGATTGTTAAACTGCATTAAAAAAAGAGGAAATAAATTCTTTGAAAAAAAACACATATAAGCATTGACCAAGAACACAAAAAAAAAACACTTGGGTTGCTCTTCCACAAAATAAGAACTTTTACTGCATTGTGTTTGCCTCGCAGTTTATTAAAATAACATTTCTTTAATTTGACACATGGAGCAAAATACCCCAGATCAGCAAGAAAAAAATCAGACATCTTTTTGTTAAAAAGCCACCAGAATGGGTCATTATTCCTGATGTTGTGTAACCACAGCTAGGAACCTTGTATTTTTCTTCTCTTGAACTGGTTTGTGAATTCATGTTTTTTTTCTTTGCATTCAGCATTTGCAGTCCAGGCAAATACTTTACCACCAGTATCATAGATATTCATCACATTGCTGTTAACAAAATAAATTATAGAACATTTATTGTTGAAAAGAGACTGTAAGAGCCTCCTAATTGTTCCATGAACTCTAATTTGTGGCAAAAATTCCTTTTGTTTTTCTTTAATGGCATTTTTATTAAATGGTTTTAGAAACAAAGTCTCATTAAGACCACTGAAGAGTTTTCACAGCAAGGCCATTAAAGCAGACGGACTGTCATTTGTCCTGTGCATTTTTGGTTAGCTCCCAAATGCCACATTTATAGTTCAGTCGGATTATTCTGGAATGTTTAAAAACATTTTGTTGTGAACTGTGGTCATGGATGGACAACATACAAACTCATGAGCTTTGCATTCTCTTGTGCCAGTGGATCACTGTGTTTGAATTATTTTCTCTTTTTCCTGTAACCAGCAGTTCAAATAAAGCATTTTAAATGATGGAAAGCAATATTGAAGGTTTGCATACTGAAGTCCACATTATATAAGTAACTCTTCACTGAATATAATCAATCTCAGACAGTTTAATACCACACAGCATGTTCAAATGAACATCAACTTCATGGGTTTTATCCAGTAGACCCAGAACCTAAGTAATGGGAAACAAAAACAAGAAATGCTGGATTCACTCAGCAGGTCTGGCAGCATCTGTGGAAAGAGAAGCAGAGTTAACGTTTCAGGTCAGTGACCCTTCTTCGGAACGTTCCGAAGAAGGGTCACTGACCCGAAACGTTAACTCTGCTTCTCTTTCCACAGATGCTGCCAGACCTGCTGAGTGAATCCAGCATTTCTTGTTTTTGTTTCAGATTTCCAGCATCCGCAGTATTTTGCTTTTACCTAAGTAATGGGTCTTGTCACAGCTTCAGGGTTATACTTATGATCTTACTATGCCAATTTTTTTGCCTTTTCTGGTATTTTTCCCCATTTCATTCTTTGTATATTTTATTGCAACACATCAAATTTAGGCTAAGGAAGCCAGCAGATATTGTGGGCCTCTGCTTTTGCTGTTCTGGATGTCTAATAGTGTGTCACAATACCAACAGCCTAGGGGTGATTTTCTCTCCACTGTTTCCTCACTCGGAAATTATAGATCTCAAGCCTACGTTATAACATTCCTACAACAGATAGTTGGAATTCTATTGTGAATATGTATCATGTCACCATTTTCCCTCACAACTTTGAATTATGCTGAAATGTAACACATAACCAGTGCCTAAATATCCTTGACAGCTTAATATTGCTTACTCTATGCACAATGCACCAATTTTACCTAAGTACCAATTTAAAGATCATGGGGGAGAATAGCTTTGGTCAAAATGTTTAGTAATATCATGAACGTGTACTTTCTGCACACAACAATGATATTATTACACACAGGGCTTAATTTTACCAGCCCATTGGAGACCGGCTGAGAGGTGGGAGGAGTGGTTAAATGTCAGCAAAATGTGTCGGGAGGGAAGCAATGATGTCTTTATGTTGCGACTGGATATTACTAAAGTGGCCGGGCTGGTGGGAAGAGGTTGTACAGGAAGCCAATTAAGCCTGTTAAACAGGCAATTAAGAGTGACTTTTACCAGGTTTTTCTAATTTTTTGATGGGCACACAGGAATAACGGAGCTTAAGAGCCTCGCCGGTTATAACGAGATGGAGGTTTAGTGAGATGTCGGTATTGGCTGTAGTCGGCAGCCATTGCGAGCGGCAATGTGGTTTGGCAGGGAGGGTGGAACTGAGTGGACAGTGGAAGTTGCAATCAGGAGCAGGGACAAACTTGCCTTGCACAGCAGGGGGCTTATCGCTTGAGTGCTCTCTTGGATTTGGCACGTACATGCAGAGCAAGGCAGGGGTGGAAGGCCTAGAGAACTGAGGGCAGCTATTTGCTATGGCTTCATTGACTCAGGCTTTGAGACCTCCAGTGAAGAGGAATGTCAGAGAGGGAGAGAGCTGCAGCCACAGGCAGTGGGGCAGCAGCAACCAGAGGGACATTACAATCATGAGCCTGGAAGGGGACAGGAAGGAGGAGGGCACAGTGGCATGCAACCAGCCACTTGCACGCAGAAGACAATTCTACCCAGAGAGGGTCCACCGTCGGACCTCAACTTCCTGTGGATGTCAGAGCAGCAGTGATGCCAAAGACTTCACCTCTCCAGGGAGACGGTCATTGAGCTGTGTGCCATTATGATGGATGAACAGAGTTCTATGGCGAGGGAAGGCAACCAATGCCAGTCGCATTGAAGACCACCGTAGCATTGTATTTCTACACCTCAGGATCATTCCAGTGATGATCTGGGGATATCTGTGGGACCTCCCAATCTGCGGTCCATCGCTGCATCAAGATGGTCACCAATGCCATGTTCAAGAGGGCAAGGCAGTATGTGCACTTTGGCACCGATCCAGACAGTCAATCTGAAAGGGAAAAGGATTCAGGGCCATCGCTGGATTCTCCCAGATGCAGGATGTCAACTGCATGCATGTAGGCATCAAGGCCTTCACAGACCAAACAGCAGCCTTCATCAACAGGAAGGACATCTATTTATTCAATGTACAATTAGTTGGCGACCACCCTGAAAGGAACCTTGAGGTCTGTGCAAGGTTCCTGGAAAGCTGCCATAACACCTGCGTACTAAGGCAGTCCCAGGTGCCCGACCTCTTCAAGCCCCCTTGTGCACCTTCACGGATGGATACTGGCTGATCAGGGCTACCGACTAAACAGATGGCTACTTACGCCTGTGAGGAACCCAAGCACAGATGCAGAGTACAGATACAACAGCTGCCACGGAACAACTCGAGAGCCCATCACGCAGCCCATAGGCCTTCTGAAAATGCAGTTCTATTGCTGAATAGATATGATGGAACTCTTCAACGTATCCTAGTGGTGGTGTGCTGTGCTCTGCATAACCTAGCGCTACAGAGGTTAGTTGCCTCCCCTAACGATGAAGATATGGAGGGGCATGGTGACCAGGTGCAACAGGATGAAGACACTGAGAGACAGCAGGCAAGGCACAATGAGACAGGCGCAAGTGAGGCCCATGACGTGCTAATACAGGTGTTTTTAAACTAAATTGTCAGTGGTGTGGGAACCAGGAGCAAGAATCAGAGAGGAATACCAAGGTGCACAGAATACTGGGGGAGACAGATAGCACTAGAGTAGGGAATAGTAAGTTATTAGGTGGAGTCAATAAGGGTGCAACTGTAATTATGGGTGACTTTAATCTAAATATACATTGGGCAAACCAAACTGGCAATAATACTGTCGAGTAGTAATTCCTGGAGTGCGTACGTGATGGTTTTTTGGACCAATATGTTGAGGAGCCAACTAGACAACAGGCCATCCTAGACTGGGTATTGTGTAATAAGAAAGTTAACAGTCTTGTTGTGAGGGGCCCCTTGGGGAAGAGCAACCATAGCATGATGGAATTCTTCATTAAGATGGAGAGTGAGAGAGTTGACTCCGAGACTAGGGTCCTGAATCTATTTAAAGGAAACTATGAAGGTATGAGGCACGAGTTGGCGATGTTAGATTGGGGAACGTTACTTAAAGGGTTGACAGTGGATAGGCAATGGCTAGCATTTAAAGGGCGCATGGATGAATTACAACAATTGTTCATTCCTGTCTTGCGCAAAAATAAAACAGAAAGGGTGGCTCAACCGTGGCTTACAAAAGAAATTAGGGATAGTATTAGATCCAAGGAGGAGAAATATAAAATCGCTAGAAAAAACAACAAACCTGAGGATTGGGAGCAGTTTAGAATTCAGCAAAGGAGGACAAAGGGATTGATTAAGAAGGGGAAAATAGAGTATGAGAGTAAGCTTGCACAGAACATTAAAACTGACTGTAAAAGCTGCTATAGATATGTGAAGAGAAAAAAGATTCGTGAAGACAAATGTTGGTCCCTTACCGTCAGAAACGGAGGAATTTATAATGGGGAACAAAGAAGTGGCAGACCAATTAAATATATACTTTGGTTCTGTCTTCACAAATGAGGACACAAATTACCTCCCACAAATGTTGGGGCACATAGGGTCCAGTGAGAAGGAGGAACTGTATGAAATCAGTATTTGTAGGGAAATGGTTTTAGGGAAATTGATGGGATTGAAGGCCGATAAATCCCTCGGGCCCGATAATCTACATCCCAGAGTACTTAAGGAAGTGGCCCTAGAAATTGTAGATGCATTGCTGATCATTTTTCAAAATTCTATAGACTCTGGAACAGTTCCAATGGATTGGAGGGTAGCTAATGTAACCCCACTATTTAAAAAAGGAGGTAGAGGGAAAACAGGGAATTATAGACCGGTTAGCCTGTCTTCAGTATTGGGGAAAATGCTAGAGTCCATTATAAAAGATGTAATAGCAGAGCACTTGGAAAACAATGACAGGAGCGGACAAAGTCAACATGGATTTATGAAGGGGAAATCATGCTTGACAAATCTATTGGAATTTTTTGTGGATTGAACTAGTAGAATCGATAAGGGAGCACCAGTGGATGTGGTGTATTTGGACTTTCAGAAGGCTTTCAATAAGGTCCCGCATAAGAGATTAGCATGCAAAATGAAAACACATGGAATTGGGGGTAAGGTACTGACATGGATAGAGAACTGGTTGACAGACAGGAAACAAAGAGCAGAAATAAACGGGTCTTTTTCCGAGTGGCAAGCAGACTAGTGGGGTTTTGCAGGGATCAGTTTTAGGACCCCAGCAATTCACAATATCTATTAATGATATAGATGAGGGAATTAAATGCAATATATCCAAATTTGCAGATGACACAAAGCTGGGTGGGAGTGTGAGCTATGAGGAGGATGCAGAGAAGCTTCAGTGTGATTTGGACAGGTTGAGTGAGTGGGCAAATACAGGGCAGATGCACTATAATGTGGATAAATGTGAGGTTATCCACTTTGGTAGCAAAAACAGAAAGGCAGATTATTATCTGAACAGCGATAGATTGGGAAAGGGGGAGGTGCAGCAAGACATGGGTGTCCTTGTGCACCAGTCGCTGAAAATCAGCATGCAGGTGCAGCAGGCAGTTAAGAAGGCAAATGGCATGTTGGCCTTCATGGCGAGAGGATGTCTTGCTGCAATTATACAAGGCCTTGGTGAGACCACATCTGGAGTATTGTGTGCCGTTTTGGTCTCCTTATCTGAGGAAGGATGTTCTTGCTATGGAGGGAGTGCAGTGAAGGTTCACCAAACTGATTCCTGAGATGTCAGGACTGGCGTATGAAGAGAGATTGGGTTGATTAGGCTTGTATTCGCCAGAGTTTAGAAGAATGAGAGGGAATCTCATAGAAACCTACAAAATTCTCACAGGGCGGGACAGACTAAATGCAGGAAGAATGTTCCCGATGGCGGGAGAGTCCAGGATCACAGTATAAGGATAAGCTATTTAGGACTGAGATGAGGAGGGATTTCTTCACCTAGAGAGTGGTGAACCTGTGGAATTCTCTATCACAGAAGGCAGTTGAGACCAAATCATTAAATATATTCAAGAAAGAGTTAGATATAGTTCTTAGGGCTAAAGGGAACAAGGGATATGGTGAGAAAGCGGGAGCAGGTTACTGAATTTGGATGATCAGCCATGATCGTATTGAATGGCGGAGCAGGCTCGAAGGGCCGAATGGCCTACTCCTGCTCCTATTTTTCTATGTTTCTATGTCAGAGTAAGAGAGAAAGTAATACAGTCTGAGTCAGGGTTAATGTGCATGTATGTGAATGCATGGAGTTTGGTTAGTAAAACTGGTGAGGTACAGACAGATTGCCATGTGGAAATATGATGTTGTGGCTATAACAGAGACCTGGCTCGAAGAAGGGCTGGGTTGGGTGTTTAAATATTTTCTGGAAAGATAGGAAAGGGAAAAAAGGAGGAGGGGGGGGGTGGGTGCCGTATTGATTAAGGAGAGCATTGTAGTGCTGGAGAAAAAGGATGTCCCAGAGGGGTCGAGGACAGAATAAATTTGGCTGGAACTAAGGAACAAAAAAAGGTGCAGTTACATTGCTCGATGTTGTCTATAGGCCACCAGCTAGTGGAAAGGGTGTGGAGGAACAAATTTGCAAGGAAATTACAGAGAGGTGCAAAAATTATAGGATAGTTATAATGGGGGACTCTACTTATCCAAACAGAATGGGATAGTAGTAGTGTAAAGGGCAGTGAGGGGCAAGAGTTCCTAGAGTGTGTTCAGGAAAATTTTCTACAACAGAATGTTGCCAGTGCAATAAGAAAGGAGGCACTGCTGGACCTGGTTTTCGGGATTGTGGTGGGTCAAGTGGATCAAGTATCAGTAGGAGATCATTTAGCGGATAGTGATCATTGTATCATAAGGTTTAGGCTGACTATGGAAAAGGACAAACAGCAATCCAGGGTAAGAATAATTAACTGGGGGAAGGCCAATTTCAATGGGGTAAGAATGGAGCTGGAGCAAATAAATTGGAGTCAAAAGCTGGCAGGAAAATCGATAGATAAACAATGGGCTACCTCCAAAGAAGAGATAGTTTGGGCACAGTCAAAGTTTATTCCCTCGAAGGGGAAAAATAGGGCATACAAATCCAGAGCTCCCTGGATGACAAAAGAGGTAGAGATTAAGATAAAGAAGAAAAAGTGTGCTTATGACAGATACCAGGTGGACAATACTATTGAGAAGCAGGCTGAATATAGAAGGTCCAGAGGGGAAGTGAAAAAGCAAATAAGAGAAACATTGAGAGAGCATGAAAAGAGACTGGCAATTAGCATTAAAGGAAATCCCAAAATTTTCTATCGGCATATAAATAGTAAAAGAGTGGTAAAAGAAGGAGTGTGGCCGATTAGGAACCAGAAAGGGGATTTACACATGGAGGCAAAAGGCATAGCTAAGGTATTAAATGAATGCATTGCATCTGTCTTTACCAAGGAAGAAGATGCAACCCAGAAAATGTTGAAAGAGGAGGTAATTCAGGCATCAGAGGGGTTTAAAATTGATAAAGAGGAAGTATTAAATAGGCTGTTTGTACTTAAAGTAGATAAAACACCAGGACCAGATGAGATGCATCTAAGGATACTGAGGGAAGTGAGGGTGGAAATCGCAGAGGAACTGGCCATAACATTTCAGTCTTCCTTAGACTTGGGGGTGTTGCCAGAGGACTGGAGAATTGCTACTGTTATACCTTGTTCAAAAAAGGGTGTAAAGATAAGACCAGGAACTGCAGGCCAGTCAGTTTAACTTTGATGGTGGGAAAACTTGGAGAAAAAATAATTTGGGTCAAAGTCAGTAGTCACATGGACAAATGCAAATTAATTAAGGAAAGCCAGCATGGATTTCTTAAGGGAAAATCATGTTCAGCTAATTTGCTGGAGTATTTTGAGGAGCTGACAGAGAGGGTTGATGAGGGCGATGCTGTTGATGTGGTGTACATGGACTTTCAAAAGGCATTTGATACAATGCCACACAACAGACTTGTAGCACATGGAATACAAGGGACAGTAGCAACATGGATATGAAATTGGCTGAGTGACAGGAAATAAAGAGTAGTGGTTAATGGATGTTTTTCAGGCTGGAGGAAGGCTTGCAGTGGAGTTCCCCAGGGGTCAATGTTGGGACCCTTGCTTTTCCTGATATATATTAATGACGTAGACCTTGGTCTACAAGGCACAATTTCAAAATTCGCAGATGATACGAAACTTGGAAGCATTGTGAACTGTGAGGAGGATAGTGTAGAACTTCAAAAGGACATAGACAAGTTGGTGGAATGGGCAGACAGGTGGCAGATGAAGTTCAATGCAGAGAAATGTGAAGTGATTCATTTTGATAGGAAGAACATGGAGAGACAATATAGAATAAAGGGTACAGTTCTAAAGGGGGTGCAGGAACAGAGGGACCTAGGGTGTATATGTACATAATTCATTGAAGATGGCAGTACAGGTTGAGAGAGCGGTTCATAAAGCATACAGTATCCTGGGCTTTATTAATAGGGGCATAGCGTACAAGAGCAAGGAAGTTATGTTCAATTTGTAAAAGACAGTAGTTCGGCCTCAGCTGGAATGTTGCGTCCAGTTCTGAGCGCCGCACTTTAGGAAAGATGTGAGGGCATTGAAGAGAGTAAAGATTCACCAGAATGGTTCTAGGGATGAGGAATTTCAGTTATGAAGATCGATTGGAGAAGTTAGGACTGTTTTCCTTGGAGAAGAGAAGGCTGAGAGGTGATTTGACAGAGATATTCAAAATCATGAGGGGTCAGGACAGAGTAGATGGAGAGAAACTGTTCCCACTCATGAAAGAATTGAGAACAAGAGGGCACAGATTTAAAGTATTTGGTAAGAGAAGCAAAAGTGACATGAGGGAAAACTTTTTCATGCATCAAGTGGTTAAGGTCTGGAATGCACTGCCTGAGAACGTGGTGAAGGCATGCTCAATTGAAGCATTCAAAAGGGAATTAGACAGTTGTACGAAAAGGAAGAATGTGCAGGGTTACAGGGAGAAGGCGTGGGAATGGAACTGAGGGAATTGCTCTTTCAGAGAGCCAATATGGACACTATGGGCCAAATGGCCTTCTGCACTGTAACGATTCTGTGATTTGGTGATTCCATGTTTCACGTGAGCCTTACTTTCACACATAATCAATTCAATATATCTTCCACCTTCTGCAGACCTGTTCTGCATTCCTTGATTGCCCTTACCATTTTCCAGGAGCCGTCCTCGGATGAGGCAAAAGCTTGGGAAATGCCATGACCTCACTCGGTATGCTCGCTATAATGCCCTTTGTGGGAGCCAGTAAACTATTAACGACTCAGTCGTCTTTCAAAAAATTTATTTATTTATTTATTTAGAGATACAGCACTGAAACAGGCCCTTTGGCCCACCGAGTCTGTGCCGACCAACAACCAGCCATTTATACTAATCCTACATTAACCCCATATTCCCTACCACATCCACACCTTTCTTCTACCACCTACCTACACTAGGGGCAATTTACAATGGCCAATTTACCCATCAACCTGCAAGTCTTTGGCTGTGTGAGGAAACTGGAGCACCCGGCGGAAACCCACGCGGTCACAGGGAGAACTTGCAAACTCCGCACAGGCAGTACCCAGACTGAACCCGGGTCGCTGGAGCTGTGAGGCTGCGGTGCTAACCAGTGCACCACTGTGCCACCCAAGATTTAAAAAGTGAAGGATTCTCTTATTGGTACACTATTTCACAATTCATTTAAGACACATGCACATCAAGGTGACATCTAACATCACGACATAAACCCGTGAAACCCAAATGCAGCTAGGTGGACTTTTTCACGAACTTGCAGGTGCTGCTGCATGGCGCTCCTCCCGCGCTGTCAACTAAGGTGAAGACAAGCTGCTGATCTTCCTTCTCCATGGCTCTCAATGATCGTAGTGGTCGTCCTTTAGTTGCCTGAGGCCTGGAGGGCCCCAGCATATTGAGGGCCCCCTCCACAGGTGCCAGAGACCCCTCTGTCTCCACAGTCTCATGAGGCGCTGGTGTCACTGTCAGAGAGGTTGAGGAGCTGCCATCCCTGCGAGGAACGCCTAGATGCTGCAGACAGCTGCTCCTTCCCCTTTCAGTGCACATTTGGCCCTCCCTGCTTACCTGAGGAGTCCATGGACCTGGCAATGTCTTGAGGTATTTCATTCCCCTCTTGCCCAGCCATTACGCACATCGCTCATGGCTAGGGCAATGGCATGCAGGTCCGTGCACATCTCCGGCATCCACTGGGTCTCCAATCTCTTGATAGTGGAAGCTATGTGCGCACATGCTAGAGTCATGGTTGTATTCATGGCCTGGATGGGCTCCTCCATCATCCACGCATGGGAGCACATAGCCTCTGGAAGTTCTGCCAGATGTTCCTGCACCTTTACGTTGCAGCTCCAGCATCTGCTGATTTGTTGATGACTCAAGAGGCATGTCATCAGCCTGAAGCTGAGCATCCACGGACCCTTCCACATATCTCCGAGCTTGAGTGACCATGGCTGTTACTGCCTCCCTTAGGTGCTCGGGCGCTTCTGTGCTGTGCTGTGCTGTGCTCAGCAGATTGTGACCCTGTTACTAACCACTCGCAACTATCCATCAATGTGAGAATATCTGCACTGGTGGATGGTGCGGGAGAATGATGTGACAGTGCGCTCGCTGAGGTCCCCACCTCCTCCTTCGAGGTTGGGGGCTGTCGCTGAGGCTCAGTGGCTGGCTGCTCTTGTCTATGACCTGCAAGAGTGATAAGAATGATGAGAGGGTATGCACCTTACAACATGTCCTTCTAACTACTCATCATCTAGAGATCTATTCGACCAGTGGTGCACACATGGACACAATGCTTTTTGCTCGCCAAAGGGTCTCTTGTGGCCATCCATTAGGCCACTCACTCACTTGAGGCTGCACCATCTGCAATTGCCTTGCCTGCCTCCATTCCTTCCAACTCCAGCACCTCTTGCTCCATAGGAGTGAGGATGGCCATGTGGGACACACCACCACCCCTGGTTCTTAACATTTCCCATGCATTGTGAGCTCTGTTCTCCTGCAAGTACATCATCTCATTGTTACTTGCCCATCAAAGAGGCGCACGACTCCTATGTTGGTGGCAGCATAACTGTCCAACGTGGTACTACAGGCATGCCTCCTGCATGCAGTCGATCAGCACTGGCTGTGCAGGAGTCTCCTCTGCTTGACTGGTATCCTGCACAGAGAGACTAACATGCACCTGACAGCCAATGCTGATGCCTGGGCATCTCTACTTCAATCTCATACTCACCTTGATCTACTTTTGGTACTGCTGCCAGGGCGCTCTCACTGCTCCCGCCAGGGGTCCTGCACTATCATGTGTCGCTGGCTGGCTTTTTAAAGATGGCACCAGCATTTCAGGGTCCAGAGCCTCCCTCCACCCGTGCAGTTTCACTGGCTGCCTCGCCTGCCTGCCGGCCCTTAATTTGCTGGCCTTGACAATATCGCGTGCACAACTCTGCTCCCTGCCCGCGCAGCCACTTTCGGACCTGGCGATGGATCTTGCTTACCCGAGTTAAGATTCCGGCCATAGTGTCCATAGCGCGTCTTCTTTCACATAACATTAGATATTAGTTGCTGTTATATCCTCCACAGCTAACTCTTGTTTGTATTGCAGAATTGGTGCAAGATTTCCAAGGTCGCTTCACACTGTATACATACCCTAAATAGTATGTGACAAGATACTATGACTTTGTTTGGTGGAAATGGATAATTATCACTGGCTAGAGAATCAATGGCATCACTGAGTTCCGATTTTGTTGGCTGTTCGTCCAGCTCATCCATGACTGGCAGGGACTGGGCTGCATTGAGGGTGGTATCAGTGACAATATTTTGCCTGGAGTACAGTTTTTATTTATTTATTTAGAGATACAGCACTGAAACAGGCCCTTCGGCCCACCGAGTCTGTGCCGACCATCAACCACCCATTTATACTAATCCTATACTAATTCCATATTCCTACCACATCCCCATCTGTCCCTATATTTCCCTACCACCTACCTGTACTAGGGGCAATTTATAATGGCCAATTTACCTATCAACCTGCAAGTCTTTGGCATGTGGGAGGAAACCGGAGCACCCGGAGGAAACCCACGCAGACACAGGGAGAACTTGCAAACTCCACACAGGCGGTACCCAGAATTGAACCCGGGTCCCTGGAGCTGTGAGGCTGCGGTGCTAACCACTGCGCCACTGTGCTGCCCACAGTTCTAGGTAGTGCTCCACCCAGCAGTCCATTTGCTTGCGTTGGTCAGTGATCG
The DNA here is from genome assembly GCF_036365525.1 of Heterodontus francisci. NCBI lineage: Eukaryota > Metazoa > Chordata > Chondrichthyes > Heterodontiformes > Heterodontidae > Heterodontus > Heterodontus francisci. Next base: position 27,340,426 of record NC_090401.1, read on the forward strand.
TGTCCCCTGATTTAGACTTGGTGGGGGGGCGGTGATCTTCTTGATGGTTGGGCCAAAAGCGCTCTCAATGCCATCATACGTTCCTCTGATGTTTCTGGTGTCGGAGGCCAGCTGAATACTACTTCATAGATGTTGCCAGTAGTCATTTGCACAGCACCTGGCTATTCTTTGTGCACCCCTTCTGGCTACTTTAAGTGCTATGGGTGTTAACTCACTGGGGGCTTTCTTGTAGTTCAGCAGTGCAGTACGCTTAGCGGCTATGACAGGTTCCAGCTCTTCAAAGTGAGGTTGAAACCAGTCTGCATTCTGTTTCTCACGTTGGCCAAAGGTGGTCATTGCTGAGTCATAGATGATGTCTCTGATGTGGGCCCACTTGGTCTCTGCATCCCCTGCAGGGCTTTTTCAAGTGAATTTAGAAACTTATGTAACAGCCGTGGATAAGAGATTCTGTTCGTGTTGATGCGCGGGCGGCCCTTCTGCTTGGAGTGATGTAACTTCTTTCGTTTGAGTCAAACTTTACTGCGCACCAGGGAGTAGTTGGTGTCGCAGTCCGCACTGTGGAAGCTGCGTGTGATTTGGACACTGTTTATAAAGGCTTGTTTTGTGATGATGAGGTCCAGCTGGTGCCAACGACGTGATCTTGGGTGTCTCCATGAAAGCTGGTGACAGGGTTTAGTATGACAGAACGAGTTTTCATGGAACCAACTCTTTTCCCTTTAGTGTTGACCTGGTGGTCTGCAGTATTAGCCTAGTGCTAGCTTGCAGTTAATTTATATTGTAGATTTTTATCCGTCATTCCGCATTAGCTTAGTTCTTCCCATGTGATCAGCTTCTGTCACCTTCCTATCATTTGAAATGGAAGATTGTGCTCAGATGTGTTACTAATAACTTTGAAAATAGGTATTGATTGGGTATCTATTGCCCACCTTTTAGATTTCAATATAAAACATTTGTGTATTTCCAAGTTACATGTTACATACAGTGGGAAGTATTTACTATCGTGCAAAAAGAAAGTCAAGAAATGTGATTAGATTATGGAAGGTTCATTCCAAAATGAGATAATTTCACCAAAGATAGCTTCAGGAGGAGCTATCTCATGAGAAATCGTATTTCATTTATCTGTACAGTGCTATGATTTTTGTGAAGCTTTTTATTGCAATTCTGTTTTTTGGGAGCTGGGGACGCTTATCTCTGATTGTTGTGGTCAGAAACAATGGGCATAATTATACCGGCCCCATGTGGCAGAAATGGAGGTGGGGATGGCTGGTAAAATAGCAGGGAACCGTGTTGGGACAGCTGCCTGACGCAGGCCCACCACCGGGGAAGGTTCCCAGTGGTGGGCTGCAAGACGGATTGGCTGCTTGCTCCCAGGTGGCAGGCAGTCGATTTGCATAATTAAAGGCTCTTTTAAGGACCATCTTACAGGACTGCTGGCATTTTGCTGATGTCAGGATGGCTCCCCAGTGCATTCCGGCCGCTAGGGGATCTCACCAGGGAAGGGCGAGGAAGAAAGTCGGCAACCCTTTTCAATGAGCCAGGCAGCCAATATCCCCACTTAAGGCCCAATTAGGGGTTATTTTCTGATGGAGAGAGAATCTTCTTGCCATCAGAGCAGCCCCCTGCTATGTGCTGCTGAGCCCACCATCTCTCTAGATGCAGCCTCTCAGAGATTTCATGCCCCAAGACAAAAGGCAGCCGCCACCGCCAAAACCATTCCTGTGGAGGGGGTTCCCCTGCACGCCGATTGCCCTACTTGCTGTGGGTCTCTTCAGTCCGACATTTGCTGAAGGCAGTTGGAGAGCAATCCATGTAGATACATTCTTGCGCTCACCTACCTGTGGGACTGGTGGCTGGACAGTGCTGCAGGCCTTCTGATTGAGCCTCCCACTTTCCTGGTCCTTAATTAGACAGGACTCCTGGAGGCGGCTTCTTAATTGGCCATCTTCAGGAGGACCGCAATTGATGTCCCACTATGGCCACTTCCAGGTTCACGATTCGGAATTGAGGCCGATGTCGGGATCGCAACCCAACTGGGAAAATTCAGCCAAATGAGTTCACATTGGGCACTCCCATGACTCGCTGCAGAATGATATTCATGTCAAACTATGCAATCTGTCACCATCTTAGCTGGGGAAAGTTAGAATGGCGTGGGTCAGGACCCTGAAAAAAGAAGGGAGGGAGGAATGATACCAAAAGTTGACAAAGTTACTCAAAATTTTAATTAGCATTGAAAATGAATGACATTTGGCCAGTGGTACAGAATTTCTCTGCATCACTTGATAACTATTTGTGAGGTGATAAATTGATCTATGCAAGTATTCAAATGGTGATAAATTCCTAGAGGGCTACCAGATGCTTACTGGCTGAAAGTCCTCTCATTTTATGTCATTTCCACTTCCTTTATTCTGTTTCAATTTCAGATTTTCATTCAACCAGTCAAGCATTGAGTCATTTAGTTCTGTGTCATTTCAGATAAACTCCTTTTTAATTCACATTCTTTTCCAGTTACTAGTGAAGAGTGCTGTCCTTGTACCATGTTCATTGAATTGTAACACATAATCACATAATACTCTCCTGCCCTGTTTTATAACTATATAAACATCTACAGTATAAGTATGATGAATTGATTAATATTTTTACGTAATATTAGTCAATCGTCGAAAGCAGTGTCTATAGAGAAAGCAGTTCGCCATGTTGATTACTTTAGTATGATTTGAGAAATTTAATTAAATAGTGACCTCATCTATAATTAAATACAAGGCAGAATAATTAAGGGTTAGGACTGGGTTTATCACAATAGAATCCTTGAAACTTTTAATTGGATTAACACCATTATCTATAAAAATGACGAACAGATAAGCAGATGCAACTAAAATTGCTTACAATTTTGATATGATCAATGATTTGGGTTTTCTTTAATACAACAAAATAAGTAATACCATTCGACTGATACCACAATGGAAGGACTACAAAAATCAAGTAGGTTATTTGACTTTTGTTCGTGTCATTTTGCCAGTGCCCAGCCAATCCCCCAAATTGGAATATTGTGGAGTGAAATGGTGACCCTTCTGGAGAAGGGCATAAAATCTAGCTGAACAACCCACACGAAGTAAACCCTTCATACATGCAGGACCCCGTCACACATTCAGGGTTATCATGAAGCAATAATGAGAACTGTCATAGCAAACCAGACGACCAGCTTTCAATGTTGGGGATGCAGAAGAAGAGATGAGTTTTAAGGAAAAAAGAATCGTGTCATAGAGTCATAACTGCACAGGAGGCCATTCTGCCCATCGAGTCCACGCCAGCTCCTGTAGAGCAATCCAATCCATCACATTTCCCCGCTGTGTCCCTGTGTTCCTCCAAGTTTATTTCCCACAAGTGCCCATCCAATTTCCTTTTGAAATTAATCATTATCTCCACTTACACCACCCTCCTTGGCAGGGAGTTCCAGGTCATGACCATTTGCTGAGTAAAAAAATTCTTCCTCGCATCCCCCCACATCTCTTACTGAAAGCCTTAAATCTGTTTCCCCTAGTCTTTGTACCATGAGATAATGGGAACAGCTTTTCTTTGTCGACTTTATCTAAACCTGTCATAATCTTGTACACCTCGATCAAATCTTCCATCAATCTCCTTTGCTCCAAGGAGAACAACCTCAGCTTCGCCAACATAACCTTGTGGCTAAAAATTCTTCATCCCTGGAACCATTCTGGTAAATCTCCTCTGCACCCTCTCAAGGACCCTTGCATCCTTCCTAAAGTGTGGTGGCCAGAACTAGACGCAATACTCTAGTTGTGGCCTTGCCAGAGCTTTATAAATGTTCAGCATAGCGTCCCTGCTTTTGTACCCAATACCTCTATTTATGAAGCCCAAGATCCCAAGTGCTTTGCTAACTGCTCTCTCAATACATCCTGCCATCTTCAAGGATCTGTGCACATGAATCCCCAGGTCCCTTTGGCCCAGCACTGTCTTTAGAACTGTGCCATTACGTCTATATTGCCTCTTCCTATCCGTTCTGTCAAAATGCATCACCTCACATTTCTCTGTGTTAAAGTCCATCAGCAACTTGTCAGCCTGTTCTGCTAGTCTATCGAGGCCCTGTTGCAATCAATTTGTGTCATCCTCAAGTTTGGTATCATCAACAATTTTGTATTCCAATATCCAAGTCATTTAAATATAGCAAAAAAGCAGTAGTCCTAGCACTGACTCTTGGTAGACACCACATTCTGTACCACATTCCATTCAAGAAAACAACCATTTTCCATGACTCATTGTTTTCTGCACTTAAGCAATTTTTTTTATCCAAGCTGACACTGACCCTCCAATTCCATGAGCCTCGATTTTATTAACCAGCCTTTTATATTATGTTATATTGCTAGTGATGGGACTAAACATCTGACACAGGGTTACATATAGTTTGCACATCATAGTCTCTGCTCACTGACTTACTGCTCAATCAAATTGAGGTTGAACTTTGTCATTATTTAGTATGATTGTTAATTTTGGCAAAATCAGCCTTGGTGGCCTTCCCAAGCTCCACCCAACACAAATTGCAACTCATTCAGAATTCTGTATCTGACCCTTAAAATCATAGAATGGTCATTCAACCCATCATGTCTGTGGCAGCTCTCTGCAAGAGCAACTCGCCTTGTCCCACTGCCCCGCCTTTTCCCCCATAGCCCTGCAATTTTTTTTCTTAGTTAACTTCCTTACCCTCCAGTAAGTAACAATTTTATGTCCTCATCTTCAACTCCCTCCATGACATCATTTCCCAGCACTCACCCAGCCTAACTCAGGTTTGTTCTGAATTGGCCTTTTATATCACCCCCGTCCCGGCGCCCCACCCTTCTCTCATCTCTTTACTTTCCTTTCCTATAATTCTTCACTTTGTTTGTTCCTTACCTTGAAAAGCACCTTAAGTTTCTTTGACCATTTCATCTAACTTATCTCCTCCTGCTTGTTTCCCTCTACGAATGTGTTTTAGGGCAATTTGCTATGTGAAAAGTATTTTAAAAATCAAAATTAATTTTTCTAATGCTATACCTCAATTTTTTGTATTTTTATTTGTGTTGCTTAAAGTTCCTTGTTGACTTATGAAATTGGGATTAACATTAGTTATTACATGACTTAGCATAGTGTGGGCAAGAAAATGACTCAATTATCTTAACTTGATTATATCTTATTTGATGTGGGCAGTAGTGGTAAAGCTGGCATTTGTTGCCATCCTTAATTGCCCTTGAGAATGTGGTGATGGAGTTACCTTCTTCAACTGCTGCAGTACATGTGGTGTAGGTACACCCACAATGTTGTTAGGAAGAGAATTCCAGATTTTTAACCCAGCGACAGTAATGACTTGGTAATTAGGGAGTTATAAATTACTTGCTGGAGATGTGAAAATGAAATGGGTACATTAAAGCATCCATTTTCTCATTTCAGTAGGTACATTTCAATAGACACCAAGGCCATAATTTTATATTGGGTCGGAGGCCCCGCCCACTGGCCAAAAAGTTGGTGGCGAGCCCGCCTCCACTGGGCCTGGGAAGCCAGGCCAGGACTTTTTGCTCCCCGGGCCCTTAGTTGGTCTTGGGTGGGACTTCCACCTCCTTGAAGCAGGAAATCCCACCTAATGCAGCTGCCGGCCAATCAGCGGGCCGGCAGCTCTTAGTCCCAGCAGCGCCACCGAGAGTGGTAGCCACTGCTGGGACTACACCCAGCCAAAGGAGGCAACAGGAAGGATGGCCCGAGAACTATGGTCAGTTTTTGGGGCCTCCCCGGGGTTAATTGGCTGAGCCCCGCCGAGGCAAGGGGTGGTCTGTTAGGGGTTGTGGGGGGGGGGGTGGAAAGAGTGTCATGCGTTGGGAGTGGCTGGGGCTTTGGGGACAGCCCTCCATGGGGCACAAGGTGCCGGATCAGGAAGGCCCCCCCACAGCCCACAAGAAGGCTGCCTGGTCTTACCAGGCAGGGTTCTTGCGGTCCCTTGCCATCTGGCGCCGAAGGTAAAATACCCGCGGCAGTGGGAGGAGGCCCTTAAGTGCCAGTTAATTGGCCACTTAATGGCCTTGATTGACCTGGGTCGGGCGGGCCGTTTCTCGCCGCCCTGCGTATAATTACAGTGGGGGCAGGAGGGTGTCGGAAATGGCCCCCTTTGCCTCCCACTCAATTATACACCCCTCCCACCCCCCGCCACCAGCCTGCTCATTTGGGGGCTGTAAAATTCAAGCCCAAGTAAATGAACATCAACAAGTTACTCAGCTGCAACACTAATTGAGACCATTTTTAGTGTCCCTCCCAATGCTCCAGTTGAGATACACCAGCTCAGCACACAGTTAGGGGTTGTATCTGGGACTTCACCAGTGTGTATGGTTTAACTATTCTCCACTTTAGCTATTTGGCTATCCCAGAATTAGTAAACTTTAGCTTCACAAAAGGCTCCGAAAGATTATATTCTTTGTAACACAGAGGACTCAGGACTAGCTCTTGTATGAAAATTATCTGTTACAAAATATCAGCTTATTAAAATATAGGATGTTGCTCATAGAAACAAATAATGTTAATGTGGAAGATTCAAGAGAGTAACTCTGCAGGTAGAATGTTCGTCTAAACTGCTTCATCGCTTAACATAAATTGAAGCATTTTTACAAGAAGCTAGGCCTTCTACCGATTACGTGTCATGAGATATTTCAGAAATAAGATCTGATAATTATTCAAAGACATCATGGTATGACCAGGTGAGAAGGGCGTCTAGGGTTCCCTCTCCACCTTCACTTGGTCTGACTGGAACAAGGTTTAATTTTAAACACATCGTTTTTTTTTAGCTCCGCCTTAGTGAATCCTTGTTCACTAACTTCCAATTATAAAGCAAAGAAACTAGCCAAACAGGTTTTCTTAGGTTTAAAGAAAAAAGGTTGAACTTTATTAAAATTAAACTCTAATTCGGTTAATGCCTACGGATATGCGACACGCGTATGCTAGCATGCATATGTGATAAACACACTTGCAGATTTTCTTCTTATTCATTCATGGGATGTGGGCGTCACTGGCTATGCCAGCATTTATTACCCATCCCTAATTGCCCTTGACAAGGTGGTGGTGAGCTGCCTTCTTGAACCCCTGCAGTCCATGTGAGGTAGGTACACCCACAGTGCTGTTAGGAAGGGAGTTCCAGGATTTTGACCCAGCGACAGTGAAGGAATGGCGATATCGTTCCAAGTCAGGATGGTATGTGACTTGGAGACAGAGACAGAAAAGAGCAGAAGAAATAAAGTGGAAAAGTATGAGGCAATCCTGAAGATGGTTTTGGTTACTGTTCTTCAAGCTCGCTGTAAAGTCCTTGATTGTAGGTAGATCTTGCTTTTCTGCTTAAACCTTGTTCGATGTAGGAGACTTTTCTCTCTTGAAGTTCATGTGCCCTCAGTGGGTCCAGAGGCCTGTGAGAAAGAGATTGGAGCAGACAGGAGAGGTCTTCTCACTCCAGGTGCAAACAGCCTTTCTTTGTTCAAACTTTTTGCACAATTCAGAAAAACCCAGGTTGCCAAGCAGGTTGGTCATGTGACTAGTTGATCTGACCACGTCTGTTTGTGGATTCTCTTGTCTTAGCCAACCCTGGAATGTCTCTTCTTACACACAATACCTGTTGCTCAAAGTCCATTGTGGGTTAAATTGGAACAGGGAATAGCCCCTTTGTCCCTCCAAGCACTGGCTGTAAGTATGCAAAAATGTTTTTCCAGCCTAGTGTCTGGTGATTTTTTTAACAAGTCCTTTCTTCACTCCAGTAACAGTTTAAAATCAATGTTCATATGACAAAATTAATATGCATCATTCTTGGCAGGTGTGGGGCCTGCATGACAATTAATACGTTTGAGTTAATTAATATTTCAAGTGTAGAGGGGGATCAAAGTTTATTTGAAGTTGTAGATAGTTTGATGAATTCATGTTAGAATTTATATAGAGGCATTTATATTTCTAAGGAGTTCAGACTGCAATTAACCATCAACATGTGGGTACAGTATGCCAAATTAAAAGGGCTGCAGGACCAAACAAGATTAGATGCAATAACTATATCTATAGAAAGATTTATGGCACAGAAGGAGGCCATTTGGCCCATCGTGTCCGTGCCAGCCGATAAAGAGCTACCCATCCTACTCCCAACTTCCAGCGCTTGGTCCGTAGCCCTGTAAGTTACGGTGCTCAAGTGCATATCCAAGTGTTTCTTTTTTAAATGCAATGGGGTTGTGCCTCTACCATCCTTACAGACAGTGAGTTCGAGAAAGCCAGCACCGTCTGGGTGAAAAAATTACTCCTCAACTCTCCACTAATCCTTCTACCAGTTACTTCAAATCTATGCCATCAGGTTATTGACCTCTCTGCTCATGGAAATAGGTCCTTTCTATCCATTCTATTGAGGCCCCTCATAATTTTATACACCTCAATTAAATCTCTCTGCAGCCTCCTCTGTTCCAAGGAAAACAATCTCAGTCTCTCTAATCATTACCTCATACTTCTCCGGATTGAATTCCATTTGCCATTTTTCTACCAACCTGACCAGTCCATTGCTCGCTTTCTGCAGCCTACAGCTTTCTTCCTCACTAGCAACTGCATGGCCAATTTTTAAATCATCTGCAAAACTGGAGGCAAGAACATTACAAACTTGCAGTACGCTGACGACACATTCCCTGTAGAATCAGAAGAGGCTCAACAAAATCTCGTAGATCAAGTAAAATCTGGAAGTTCAGAATTTGGATCGAGTATGAAACTAAAACAATGGTAGTTAGAAGGAATACATTCGAAGAAACCAGAGTGAAGATTGAAGTGGATGGTGTCACACTGGAACAAATGGATATGTTTGTCTATTTAAGAGAAACGATTACAGAAGATGGTCGATGCGATGCCGAAGACAGAAGAAGGATAGAGGTAGCCAGAAGTAATACTGTGAGGATGAAGGATGTGTTAACAACAAGAAAGCTCAAGCTTTTAACAAGGAAAAAACTCCTAAGAGGCTACATTCTATCAACTCAGGTCTGTTCCAATCGTCAAAAGGTTTATTTTACACCGGTGGGGAGTAAGACACTGGGCTTATCATGCGCTTCTCCACTGAACAAAGGAAAATCCACAACAGATATACAGTTATTCAGCCCATCCCGGCTGGACACAATCCAATCATAACAGTTATTGTTTACATACATTATATTCACTACCAATAAAATTATTAATTATGCATCATGTGGTTGTGGGGATAGCTCATGGTACGCCCCTGACCATCTCAGGATGTTTACCAAATCCCCCTTATCAACTATCCTTGAGTCTCCACAATGAGTCCTTCTACCTTTATCAGGCCTGCATTCCTAGTTGCTTTGTGCAGTCTGCAATTAGACAGCGCAGCTGTCTTATGCACTGATATGAGGGGGGCCCTCTTTGGTCAGCCGAATTGCCTGTGCTAAGTAGTACCATGCTCAAGGCTGCAAGCTAACTTGTCCCACAATGCCTTGGGTAAGTACTCCATTTTGTAACAATACGTGCCTACACTTTCATCTTGTATATATGTGTATATTTATTTAGCTGCATTGGCCACAGTTTTCCCCCTACAAACCCAATACTGAGCCCTGCAGAACCCCACTGCAACAACCTTCCAGTCACAAAACATCTGTTGACCATAACCCTTTGCTTCCTATCACAGAGCCAATCTTGGATCCAACTTGCCACTTTCCCTTGGATCCCTTGAGCTTTTAATTTTCTGACCAATCTACCTTGTGGGACCTTGTTAAAAGCCTTGCTAAAATCCATGTAAATTGCATCAAACGTGCCAGCCACATCAACGCTCCTTGTTACTTGCTCAAAAAAGTCAATCAAGTTCGTCAGATATTCCCTGAACAAATCCATGCAGACATTCCTTGATTAATCCATGGCTTTCTAAATGATGATTTCTACTGTCTCTCAGAAATTTTTCCAATAGTTTGTCTACCACCAAGGTTAGGCTGACTGGCTTGTATTTACTTGGGCTACTCCTTCCTCCCTTTTGAAACAATGGGACAATGGTAGCAGTCCTCCGGCACCACGTCTGTAGCCAGAGAGGCTTGGAAAATGATGGTCAGAATTTCCAGTATTCTTTGCTTGCTTCCCTTAGCTGCCTGGGATACATTTCATCCAGGCCTGGTGATTTGTTCTCTTGCAAGGATGCTAAACACCTTATTATTTCCTCCCTCACTCTGTTTAATCATTTAATATTTCACACTCCTCCTTAACTACAATGTCTGCTTTGTACCTCTCTTTTATGAAAATAGACGGCAGGTATTTATTGAGCACCATGCCCATTTCTTCCGTCTCCACACACGTTCGCTTTTTTGTCTCTGATTGGCCCTACGCTTGTCTTTGTTAGGTACGAAATAAAATATCTTTGGGGTTTCCTTGATTTTTCTTGCCAATATCTTTTCATGCCCTCTCTTTGCTACCTAATTTCCTTTTTAATTTCATGCCTGCACTTCTTATACTCCTCTCGGCTTTCTGCAGTATTGAGCTTCTGGCATCTGGTGTCAGCTTGCTTTTTTGCCTTATCTTATTTTGCATCCTCTTTGACATCCGGTGGGAGGGGAGGAGTGGGGGTGGTGGGGGTTGTCTAGATTTGGGAGTCCCACCCTTTATCCTTGTGGGAACATATTTGTTCTGAACCCTCTTTAGCTCCTCCTTGGATGCCTGCCATTTGCCTGACACAGATTTACTTTTAAGTAGCTGTTTTCAGACCACTTTTGCCAAATCACATTGCAGCTTAGCAAAATTGGCCTTTCCCCATTTTTTTCCCCCAAATTTTTTTTATTCTTTCATGGAATGTTGGTGTCGCTATCAAGGCCAGTATTTGTTGACTATTCTTAATGACCTTTGAGAAGGTGGTGGTGAGCTGCCTTCTTGAACCGCTACAGTCCATCTGGTGTGGGTATACCCACAGTGCTGTTCCGGAGGGAGTTCCAGGAATTTGATCCAGCAACAGTGAAGGAACGACGATATATTTCCAAGTCAGGATGGTGTGTAACTTGGAGGGGAACTTGCAGGTGGTGGTGTTCCCATGCGTTTGCTGTCCTTCTCCTTCTAGGTGAATGGTGGCTTTTTTGTGTACAGGACATACCTGGGCAATTTTCCTCATTGTTGGGTAAATGCCAGTACTGTAGCTGTACTGGAATAGCTCGGCTAGATGCACAGCTACTTCTGCAGTACAAGTCTTCAGTACTATAGCCGGGATGTTGTCAGGACTCATAGCCTTTGAGTATCCAGTGCTTTCAACCATTTCTTGATAGCATGTGGAGTGAAACGGATTGGCTCAAGACTGGCAACTATGATGCTGGGGACCTCAGGAGGAGGCCTTCATCTATCTTTAGCCCTTTCTATAACTATTCTAAATCTAACTTAATTATGATCACTACTGCTAAAATGCTCTCCCATTGATATCCCTACCACCTACCTAGATTCATTCCATAAAAATAAGTCCAGAACTGTCTCTTCTCTTGTTGGGCTTGCCATGTACTGGCTAAAAATTCTCTTCTGAATGCATTTTAACAGCTGTGCACCCTTTACACTGAATTTGTTGAATTTTTATAAATAAGGTTGATGCATTATCTTAGAAAAAATACTTCTACTATTTTCTGTGCAGTTTAAATATAAATCATATTGACCCGGGTTTTGGATATGAATAATAATATATCATTACACATCATACTAACTCAATATAGCTATGTTTAACCATGGCATCATAAAATTACTTTGTGTTCATTAGAACAAGATTTTCAAATTGAATGAAGTAAAGCAAACCCAGTTCATCTCCTGTAATTAGAATAACTGTAATTGTACAATTTCAAGATGGCTCCTGGGCTGGAAGCTCCCTTGCTGTTCAACTCTATCCATGGCCATCTGCTCCCATCCCTAACGTTTTCTCCCCCAATCTGCCCTCTTAAACTGTTTAAATTCCCCTGGCTCTTTAAATCAGTTCATTTTAGCCCTATCTAAAAGTTAACAGTTAGTTTAGTGTATTTTACCTGGGCCCACTGCCCTCCCCCAGCCACACCTGCTCTTTGTTTTCTCAATGAAATTGATCCGGATGAAACTGACGAGCACAGCTGCCGATACTTTAATCTCCGATCCTGCTGTCTTCACAGTCCAGAGTGTCTGCAGCCACGGCATGCGGTAAGTCCATTGAGGTGAAGAAGGAGCTGCGGGACCCGAGAGAAGTCCTGTGAAAAGGTGCCCCGAACACCCAAAACATCCACGAACGGCCCCCCCGGCCGCAACTTCAAAGCGCCCGCGGGAGATGGCTCGGAGAGCATCTGCAGCGCACTGTCGGCAATGCTGCATGCCTTTATTTAAACCACTGCAAAAAAAAAAAACCCTTAGCAAATGTAATCACCTCTAAGTCTGCCAAATGATGCTTCACCTCCCGAAGGACGTGGATGAGCTTTCCGGACGTCGATGGTGGGCACTGAGGAAATGGCTTATTACCTGCACCAGATTCCACCCCCCCTCCCCCCCTCCCCTTTACCCCCCTTCCACCCCCCCCACCCCCTTCCCTGCTCCACCCTCTCAGCTCACCCCCTCACAACCCCGTCCCAGCCCGCCCCCCCCTCGCACCATCTTCACCCCGCACCCCCTTCCCCTGCACCCCCCCCCCACCCCCTCCCTCCACCCCTCCCCCTTGCATCCCCTCCTCCCACCGGCACCATCCTACACCTGTGTAGGGGCCCCAACAACCCCACTGCCTTGTGGGCGTCTCGGGAGAGACCAAGGCTAAGGGAGTAAACCCTAACAGAAAATCCGGAGCGGAACCCCGTAGGCGGTCATGTGTCACCTTTGGCATGTTTCCGGCAGTTCCTGCAGCCATACTGGTGCCAAACGTCGTGTCCTGCACTCCTTTGGACCCCACCAGAAAGGCCGAGAGGGGGGTTTTGACGACTGGGCAACTCTCAACCTCCATAAATTTGCCCAGGCATGCGCCATGGAGAGGTCACTCCATAGTTGCCTCACAGCGACTGAAACAACACGGAAGGCAGCAGTTACGGGTTATAAGTCCAGATAAATTGGCGTAGAAACTGGGCGCCACGGGTTGCCTTTGTCGGTGGGAGAGGTCATTGCACCTCACTGGACAGCTACCGCCCGCCTCAAACCGGGCAGCCCCCGGTCAATAAGGTTCTGTCCCGCCACAGTCTGCCTGCTTCAATGGGTGCTTGGAGCTCAGGGTCATTGCCCGAAAGGTGGACTGATACACCGCACCAAACAACATGAAAAAAGGAAAGAAGGTACCAGCCCTTCGCTTTGCAAGCTGGAACGTCAGAACTATGTGTCCTGGCCTGTCGGAAGACCTTACACAAATCAACGATTCTCGGAAGACCGCCATCATTAACAACGAGCTCAGTAGACTCAATGTGGACATTGCAGCACTTCAGGAGACTCGCCTCCCCGCGAGTGGCTCTCTAGCAGAGCAAGACTACACCTTCTTCTGGCAGGGCAGGGATCCTGAAGAACCAAGACAGCATGGAGTGGGCTTCGCCATCAGAAACTCCTTGCTCAGCATGATAGAGCCTCCCTCAAATGGCTCGGAACGCATACTGTCCATCCGACTGCTCACCACCTCTGGTCCAGTACACCTACTCAGCATCTATGCTCCAACACTCTGTTCCGCACCTGAAGCTAAAGACCAGTTCTATGAACAACTCCATAACATCATTAGCAGCATCCCCAACACCGAACACCTATTCCTGCTGGGGGACTTTAATGCCAGGGTTGGGGCCGACCATGACTCATGGCCCTCCTGCCTTGGGCGCTATGGCGTTGGAAGGATGAATGAGAACGGGCAGAGACTGCTTGAGTTGTGTACCTATCATAACCTCTGCATCACCAACTCGTTCTTTCACACTAAACCCTGTCACCAGGTTTCATGGAGGCACCCAAGATCACGTCGTTGGCACCAGCTAGACCTCATTGTCACAAGGCGAGCCGCCTTAAACAGTGTTCAAATCACACGCAGCTTCCACAGTGCGGACTGCGACACCGACCACTCCCTGGTGTGCAGCAAGGTTAGACTCAGACCAAAGAAGTTGCATCATTCCAAGCAGAAGGGCCACCCGCGCATCAACACGAGCAGAATTTCTCACCCACAGCTGTTACAAAAATTTCTAAATTCACTTGTAACAGCCCTTCAAAACACTCCCACAGGGGATGCTGAGACCAAGTGGGCCCACATCAGAGACGCCATCTATGAGTCAGCTTTGACCACCTACGGCAAAAGTGCGAAGAGAAATGCAGACTGGTTTCAATCTCATAATGAAGAGCTGGAACCTGTCATAGCCGCTAAGCGCATTGCACTTTTGAACTACAAGAAAGCCCCCAGCGATTTAACATCCGCAGCACTTAAAGCAGCCAGAAGTACTGCACAAAGAACAGCTAGGCGTTGCGCAAACGACTACTGGCAACACCTATGCAGTCATATTCAGCTGGCCTCAGACACCGGAAACATCAGAGGAATGTATGATGGCATGAAGAGAGCTCTTGGGCCAACCATCAAGAAGATCACCCCCCTCAAATCTAAATCGGGGGACATAATCACTGACCAACGCAAACAGATGGACCGCTGGGTTGAGCACTACCTAGAACTGTACTCCAGGGAGAATGCTGTCACTGAGACTGCCCTCAATGCAGCCCAGCCTCTACCAGTCATGGATGAGCTGGACATACAGCCAACCAAATCGGAACTCAGTGATGCCATTGATTCCCTAGCCAGCGGAAAAGCCCCTGGAAAGGACAGCATTACCCCTGAAATAATCAAGAGTGCCAAGCCTGCTATACTCTCAGCACTACATGAACTGCTATGCCTGTGCTGGGACGAGGGAGCAGTACCCCAGGACATGCGCGATGCCAACATCATCACCCTCTATAAAAACAAAGGTGACCGCGGTGACTGCAACAACTACCGTGGAATCTCCCTGCTCAGCATAGTGGGGAAAGTCTTTGCTCGAGTCGCTCTGAACAGGCTCCAGAAGCTGGCCGAGCGCGTCTACCCTGAGGCACAGTGTGGCTTTCGTGCAGAGAGATCGACTATTGACATGCTGTTCTCCCTTCGTCAGATACAGGAGAAATGCCGTGAACAACAGATGCCCCTCTACATTGCTTTCATTGATCTCACCAAAGCCTTTGACCTCGTCAGCAGACGTGGTCTCTTCAGACTACTAGAAAAGATCGGATGTCCACCAAAGCTACTAAGTATCATCACCTCATTCCATGACAATATGAAAGGCACAATTCAACATGGTGGCTCCTCATCAGAGCCCTTTCCTATCCTGAGTGGTGTGAAACAGGGCTGTGTTCTCGCACCCACACTTTTTGGGATTTTCTTCTCCCTGCTGCTTTCACATGCGTTCAAATCCTCTGAAGAAGGAATTTTCCTCCACACAAGATCAGGGGGCAGGTTGTTCAACCTTGCCCGTCTAAGAGCGAAGTCCAAAGTACGGAAAGTCCTCATCAGAGAACTCCTCTTTGCTGACGATGCTGCTTTAACATCTCACACTGAAGAATGCCTGCAGAGTCTCATCGACAGGTTTGCGTCTGCCTGCAATGAATTTGGCCTAACCATCAGCCTCAAGAAAACGAACATCATGGGGCAGGATGTCAGAAATGCTCCATCCATCAATATTGGCGACCACGCTCTGGAAGTGGTTCAAGAGTTCACCTACCTAGGCTCAACTATCACCAGTAACCTGTCTCTAGATGCAGAAATCAACAAGCGCATGGGTAAGGCTTCCACTGCTATGTTCAGACTGGCCAAGAGAGTGTGGGAAAATGGCGCACTGACACGGAACACAAAAGTCCGAGTGTATCAGGCCTGTGTCCTCAGTACCTTGCTCTACGGCAGCGAGGCCTGGACAACGTATGCCAGCCAAGAGCGACGTCTCAATTCATTCCATCTTCGCTGCCTTCGGAGAATACTTGGCATCAGGTGGCAGGACTATATCTCCAACACAGAAGTCCTTGAAGCGGCCAACATCCCCAGCTTATACACACTACTGAGTCAGCGGCGCTTGAGATGGCTTGGCCATGTGAGCCGCATGGAAGATGGCAGGATCCCCAAAGACACATTGTACAGCGAGCTCGCCACTGGTATCAGACCCACCGGCCGTCCATGTCTCCGTTATAAAGACGTCTGCAAACGCGACATGAAATCATGTGACATTGATCACAAGTCGTGGGAGTCAGTTGCCAGCATTCGCCAGAGCTGGCGGGCAGCCATAAAGACAGGGCTAAATTGCGGCAAGTCGAAGAGACTTAGTAGTTGGCAGGAAAAAAGACAGAGGCGCAAGGGGAGAGCCAACTGTGCAACAGCCCCAACAAACAAATTTCTCTGCAGCACCTGTGGAAGAGCCTGTCACTCCAGAATTGGCCTTTATAGCCACTCCAGGCGCTGCTTCACAAACCACTGACCACCTCCAGGCGCGTATCCATTGTCTCTCGAGATAAGGAGGCCCAAAAGAAATTGTATCTTGGAAATGGTGGTGGTGTGGGGGGAAATGATGGGGGAAAGAGACAATGAAGATGCACCTGAAGCAAAATCTTCAACCTGTAATCTGAATAAGATAACAAAAGTTCAGACCTGTTGTATCTTAATGTACATTTTTTATTCACTTTTAATTTGATGTTTCAGAACGATTTTTTTTTTGAAAAGTTTAATTTTCATTGAAATGCAATGTGATTTTATTTAATTTTTACTAAGCATATTTTGTATCAAGAATTGCAACTATAAATAATCAAATTTGAAGAAGTCAAAAAAGATCTAAACAATCTAGCACTGTGCTGAGGAATGAATAGTCAGGTTAATCTGAAGGATGAAATTGCAAGTTTAGGCTTTCAGTTGTTATTTGTATATTGTTTGTATCTGATCTTATCTCCACCATTTATTTGTGTGAATAAAATCATTGCCTGGCTTGGTAGATTACAGCAGTGAATTATCATCTTGGCTGCATGTCTAGGTTGTGATTATGTTTAAGTTGTATATAGTCAATGGAATGGCAATGTTAACTTCAGTGTGACCTCTGTGTCCTTCTGTTCACATTCATTTTTACAGATCTGCCTTGCTTCCTTTTCGTTTTAGGTTGAAAATCCTTCATGTGCTTTTATATTTTTGCCCAAGAACAGAAGGCCATGTGAAGCTTTCTTTTTGTGTTCTGAGATTTTGAACATGGATAGAAATCTGAAATTGTCGGTCAGCAATATGTTCATGGTTGTGACAGACTGTAATTATGCTGAAGCAACTTCAATTGGTTTTCATCAGGCGTTCAATACATTTGAAAATTTAAGATCAATTTAAGCTTAAGTACTTTGGACCATATTTTCTTTGCATTAACTTTTAAGAAAAACCATATGTAAGGGCACAAGACATATGGAAAGCTGTAATAGATTATTAATGTCTGTTTATAGTGTTACTTTGACTCCTCCCATCATAAAATGTATTTACAGAATAGGGATTTATGGCCTGAAGTAATTATGGGACTGAACTAGCTCCAGATTTCGCAAGCTGGAGCTTCAGCATCGCAAGAACTTTGTTAATTTATGTACAAACACCAAAAACTATTTTGTCCACATCAGGAAACAAATAACTAAAAATAATTTTTCTTTTTTGGCTGCAATGGCTTCACTAAATGCCAAATAAGAGCAATGAACGAATTCACACAGAATTGTGTTTGGCTGAGGCAAATTCCAAGAAAAGTGAAGTCTGAACCCAAGTTCAGAAGTTGAATTAGTCAGCTTCATGAAGGCCAAGACTTTGAAGTATTCCCACAGCACTAAAAAGTAAATAATGTAGAAATATCCAGCTCATAGTGTCACGATGGACTGGTTTTCAATCAATCCTACTAACAAAATCATGTTGTACAAAATTGCTTGTAACAAGGTCATGCCTATCCACCATATGATGCTGGATCTTTAAAATCTCTGGACAGAACTGTCACCAGCTGGGGTGTATAACAGGTGGTAGCGAATCTGCTGCTCGTTGCACTCCCTGCCCAATTCATTTTTCTGTTGACTTTAATGGAAAGAATAATTGGGAGTGGAGGGTGTTCGTGTATAACCAGCAGCCAGTCCACTGATGCCCGCTTTTCGCTCCAGCTGATGTTGAACGTTCTGCCCTATGATCTTTTTTTCAGGAAGAAAAACACATTTATCAATTCCATTTTTTTTATAAAGGAATGGAAAGGAAATATGGTCTGAAAAATACAAGATTCTATTTATTGGAAACTGCTAGATTATATTAAAAGTTTCATAAAGCATCTCATTGTGATAGTAGTTTCCCCATTGATTGGGGAGGAAAGGTTCATACCTGTGTTACAGTCAGGTGAGGAGGGGGTCAAAGAGCTTCCCTTTTTTCCCTCTCCTTATTTGACCACAACAGATTCAATTCTTAAAGTGGATGTACTGGCCAATTCAGTAGGTGTTTGATTACTTGCTTGCTATGGTCATAACAAGAACCAATTGGACAGGTTTTCTTGAGTTAACAAAGAAAGAGGTTAACGTTATTGTACCTAAACCAAACTAATAAAATAATAAACAATGTGCCAAATTTCACTCACACACACACTAGAGGTTTACACACACATAAATAGGTTACAGAGTGGGGAAAGGTAGATTGGTTGAATTAGAGTCCGTAAAAAAATATATACAGTCTGTGGAGTTTGGTGATTCAGCTGGCTTCCAGATGAATTCAGTGGTCCTGAGGCTTTTAGTTTGAAGAGATAGATGACTGGTTCGGAGGGTCTTTTGGAGACAGCGATGTGGATGGTTTCCTCCAACAGGGTTTCTGATTGTAGCCGGAGTGTGCAGAGGTGGTCAGTCAACGGGCAGGATTTGAAAGCTTTCAAGCTGGAATGGAGAGAGAGAGAGATCCCCACTTGGGTCTGCACGTGTCAGAGTACAGTTACTTCTCTCTCTGCTGCAGAAAGACAAAAGCTTTAAACCACAGATGGGGAGGGGCTTGTTACATGATATTCACTCAGTCATTCAAACATAGCAGTTAGCAGTATTTCTCACTTGCTAAAAAGAACAGGTAGTTCCTTTAAACTTCCTGGGTCTTGGTTCATGCTAGAGCAAGCATTGCAGCGTAGGATACAGTGTTGCAAATTAGATAGCCATCTTAAGCTGCCAGCAGTCATCCTTTTAGCTGTCTTTTTAAAAAAATGTCTTTTAAAAAATATATAAATTCAGATCTCCAGTCAGTGGATTAAAGAAAATTATCGTTCAACAAAGCACATTGGTGTAACACCTGGAACTCCTTTCATAGTAAGTTTGTGGCCTCAGTCACAGGGTGCGGGGGGTGTGGAGGGGGGCGAGCGATGTGAATTCCCCAGTAGCGCTAAATGGGCTTAATGAATAGTGATTTCAATGGGAAAGACAGTTGGGCACAGTGTGAAATAGGCTGCCAGTTTCTATGAGTCCATTTTGCACTATTGGTGAAGACCAATTTTATGCTCACTTTGTGTTGCAGCTGCTCATCGCCGTTTATTTGTAATCATAGTCATTCTTTTAGTCTCAGTTGCCTTATGATTCTAACAGGAAAAAACTGTCCAGTCAGTTACCCTTAGCAGTTCTCTTGCATCTCGATTGTAGTGTTTGTGGACTCGAGAACATGGGCAGAATTTTGCCTTTTGGGTTCGGATCCCAACATCGTGGTCAAATGGGGGTCCTGATCCCATGTCGGTCACAGTCACCCAGCAGAGATTTCCCTGAATTTGTCAATTTGTAGCCAGAGGGCACACTCGTCATCCAATTAAGAATGGCAGGTGGTCTTTCAAAGTTGGAGGGCCAATAGGAGGTACTCCAGCTCGAAAGTAGCTGCAGCCTGCCATTGCAGGTAAGGGAGGGAGAGGGTGCCTCCATTTTGAGGCAGGTGCCATCTCAGCAACTTTCAAAACTTTTGATTTAAAAACTGGCCACAGCTGTGGAGGGAGCTCTGAAGCGTAGGCATCATCTACCGCTGGGAGGCCGCCTCTGGCAGCTGGCCTGTTCCCAACGCTGTGGGAAGATTCCAGTCGGCCTCTGATAATTTTCCTTAATTGGCCCTTCACTTACTTTATTGCCTACCTGCTGTTTGTAGGTGGGTAGCCCTTCCGCCCCTGATCCCAACTCTGGAAAAATACCCACGGTGGGATAGTACTGGCAAAGCAGCATGCCAGCTGGTGGAATGAAATTATGTGCCCATCTGCCGCTGTTCTCGCCCCTATATCGGGGTGAAAATTCAGCCCCATGTCTCTTAACTATACTTTGAATGAGAAAAGTCAGGGAAGCTCAGCAGGGTAAAAAAGCTACACATTATGGAGGGGACTTTTACTGAGGCGACGGAGGTCTTGTCTGCTGGCTGGAGAGCCAGCTAGAGACCCGCGTTGCCTCCTTTGGGAAAGGCTTACCGTATGACGAATCAATCAGGCACTTGAGAAAGCACTGGCGGGCCTTTCCCAGGATTAGGACCCTGGGGGCAGAGGTCCCACCTGCCGAAAGCTGTCAGCCAGTCAGAGCCCGGCAGCTGTTTTGCTCAGCCGCTCTACTGGGGAGGTGGTGATTGCTGCCAAAAAAACATCCACCGGAGGCCCAGGATCATGGAGTGACCCAGGCATGAGGTAAGTGATGGTAGGAGGGCCTTCATGGGGTGAGGGACATGGGAGAGGGGGGTGTAGGGGATCGGCAGCAAGGGTAGGGAGGTGGCTGTCAGTGGGTCCCCCCCCACTTCATGATGCTGGATCCCTCGATCAGGCACTGAGTGCCTTTGAATGAAGGATCCCCCCACCCCCACCCCGGGAGATGACGAGCAACCCCGCATGGATTTGCATGTCGTGTTTCCCGCGTGGCGACAGGCCCACCCTCTGCTGGATTAATACCAGTGGTGGTGGGACGAGTCCCTTAATTGGGTATTAAATGCCTCTTAAGGCCCTCAATTGGCAGCAGGGTGGGAAGGCCATCCACGGGCCTTCCTGCCATGGACTTAATTGGTGTGGAGTCAGGAGGTTGGCGGGGTCCCCTACCAATTAAATACTCTCCCTGCCTCCAAACTTGCCACGGGGGAGAGCATGAAATACCAGCCTCAATTTTAATAAAAAGAGGAATCAGGAAAGAAATAAAATGATAGAATATATTGGTTATTGTTTAGTTGCCTTCTTATTTTGCCATTGCTTGCAGCTCCAGTTTCCTATTTTGGTATGTTTGATCAGCTGTTCCACCTGGATCTGTGAGGACTTTATTCAAGAATAAAGCACTGTTTGTAATTATAGTTGTTATTTTTACCCCAGTGTGTATTGTCTTAAATTCTCTATTAAATTCCATTGACAAAACCACTGCTCAGTACAATTTCAGCCCTGGAACCAGAGTTAAAAAGAGGATGTGCCATCTCACTGCCTTTCTGTCCCCTCACATGAATGCTTTGAAAATTTATCAATCCATTTCAGTGATCTTATGTTAATACAGAAAGTTCTGGAAATGCACAGCTGGTCTGGCAGCATCTGTGGAGATAGAGATGAAAGGTCACAGACCTGAAACGTTAACTCTGTTTCTCTCTGCACAGGTGCTGCCAGACCTGCTGAGTATTTCCAGTGCTTTCTGTTTTTATTTCAGATGTCCAGCATCTGCAGTATTTTGCTTTTATTTCAATAATCTTACATTCATTTTTTCTAAAAAGCTCCCAAGAAGCTTGCAAAGGTTTGCACATCACCCTATAAAAATCTAACAGGTGATATTACTAACCAGCAACTTGTGTTAACTATTAATTTCTATTTTTTTTTATAATGCTATACTTTGTAAAACGTGCGCTATCCTCTAAAGGGGAAAAATGTGTATTATTGCTGTGCTATAATATTGTTTAGGGCAGAATCGAGCCTTGCGGCAAATTGCACCCAACATCTGTGGCTTCTGATCCTTGTGATATTGGATTTCTGTCTCATTAATTCAGATGTGCTTTCTAACTTTTCCAAAGGTTGGTTTAGCTAATAAAGAGAGAAACTCAACAGAAGATTGAACGACATACATGATTAATGATCTGCCTTTTATTTAAATAATTCAACGTAACTGTCACATCTGTATTCAGAGTATTACTGCAATCCTGAGTAAAACAAAAATGCTGTGAGTAGATAAAATGTGAAACATGAGCACCATATATAGCTGGCATTTAGATAATAAGACTACAAAAATCTGCTGTGCCAAGTAGTCTTAATTAATACCAGACCTGCAGGAACTC
The DNA here is from genome assembly GCF_036365525.1 of Heterodontus francisci. Classification (NCBI taxonomy): domain Eukaryota; kingdom Metazoa; phylum Chordata; class Chondrichthyes; order Heterodontiformes; family Heterodontidae; genus Heterodontus; species Heterodontus francisci. The sequence goes on from NC_090401.1 coordinate 27,362,663, forward strand.
TGCATAATTATCCCAGTAAGTTATCAATAGCTCAGCACGATCTGCAGTACTACCACAACAATAGGAGTGAGATGTCCTATTTACTTTATATATGGACAAAATATTACAAAAAGTCCTCAAATGTCCTCCCTAATATATAAAATATGCAACATAAAACTGTGACCTCTGAAACAATGTTTATCATAGATTAAAATTATTTTTCACTGGCAGTTTTGGCAATTTTGAAAATAGCATTTTTATATTCAATGATACTTAATGGAGCAATTGAAAACAAATTAATTTTTGTACATAACCATGCACTGTACTAATTAACTGCTGATTTACGTTACATATTTGGGGAGCAGGAATGAGAGGTGCTGAGCCTGTGCACCCCACATCTGATAATCCACCTGCCCCTAATCACCATCTAGTCAGAATGGTGTCATCTTGTCTAAAATAATCTGCATATTATCTATTAATTGATTAAAAGTTTTCTTATTTTTTAAAAAAAGATAAATGTGCTTAACATGTACATCATAATCTAAGGCATTGGGGAGATTTTAACTTTTGGGCAGGCAAAGGGAAGAATGTGCTGGCTTCTGGCCTGTGCCAGAAACAAAGAGGCTTGAGCCAGGAGCCTTGTTTAAATAGAACTGGCAAGTTGTTGACATCAAATGGGTGTCCCACTGCAGCGTGCCGTACTATATTGGGAGGCCAGCAGTAGGCAAGTGTCTTAAATGGAAGTGGCGTAATCAAAATACAGGGGCCAAAATCCCACTGATGGCATCAGTGATATAATAGCAGTAGGCCTGTGTACATTTACGGAACTTCCTAAACATACATATAATGGGGGTGTTCTATTCCAGAAAGCCAGTTGGTGAAGAATAGAATTGGAGCCAACCTTAGTCACAGCATTGCCATCGAGAGTGGTGGCCACTGCTGGGACTACTCTCAGCCATTGTGAGCAAGCTGAAGGACTCCCCGGACTAAGGTAAGTTTTTAGGGCCTCGCTGGGATCGATCGGTCAGGTGAGCCAAGGGGGGTTGGTTAGGGGTCGGGGGGATTGTTGTGCATTTGGAGTGGTTCGGGCTTCGGGGGCGGCCCTCCATGGGGCACAGTGTGCCCAAAAAGGAGGACCCCCCCCCACCAGCCCACAAGAAGGCCACCTGGTTTCACCTGGCCGCCAAAGGTAAAATGCCTGCAGCGGTGGGTGGAGACCCTTAAGTGCCAGTTAATTAGCCACTTAAGGGCCTTGATTGGCCTGGGGCAGGTGGGCTGTTTGTCACCACCACCACCCCATGTAAAAATGCATCACCTCACAGTTCTCAGGATTAAATTTCATTTGCCACTGCTCCGCCCATTTTACCAGCCCATCTATATCATCCTGTAATCGAAGGCTTTGCTCCTCACTATTTACAACACCACCAATTTTCGTGTCATCTGCGAACTTACTGATCATACCTCCTATATTCACCTCTATATCATTAATGTACACTACAAACAGCAAGGGCCCCAGCACTGATTCCTGTGGTACACCACTGGTCACAGGCTTCCATTTGCAAAAACAGCCCTTGACCATCACCCTCTGCCTTCTGCCACTAAGCCAATTTTGAATCCAATTTGTCAAATTGCCCTGGATCCCATGGGCTCTTACCTTCTTTACCAACCTCCCATGTGGAACCTTATCAAAAGCCTTACTGAAGTCCATATAGACTACATCAACTGCTTTACCCTCATGTACACATCTCGTCACCCCCTCAAAAAATTCAATCAAGTTAGTTAGACACGATCTCCCCCTAACAAAGCCATGCTGACTATCCCTGCCTCTCCAAGAGGATGAAAGAAGTTTTGGTGCAAATTTTAATGGGAGAAATTACAATCTATGTTCACATTATTTGGGAGTCGCAAGGAAAGATGCTGTTATTGTTACCATCTGGAAAAGGTGAACGATTAAGTGGCATCAGAAAGACTGTAGTTAGATGATGGCTCAGATTTCATCATTGGGCCCGAAGCAACATTCGCTGCTGATTTCAAAGAAAGCTGCTGACAAAAATCTTGTGATCTCTGTGGTTTGAATTTTCCCTTTCCCGACGTTAGTTTGAATCAAGAAGATCTCTAGGCATCCAGCAATAGTGATGCCATCCAACAGGGTAAAGAGACAATCACATTGAAGTATTCTCATGGACAGCAAACCAGAAAGTAAAAATAGAAGCTCTGATTAACTTTCACTATTTAATATAATTTTACAGAGAGTGAAATAAATGATTGGGACATGCTCGTGGGATTAAAGAAGAAACTGAAATATCATAAATAAACTTTAAAAAATCTTATTTTACAGAAAGGTAGAAGTTTTTATCATAATGGAGAAATGTGACATGGCACCTATCTAAAATTAGTTTTTCAGGACCAATTAAGTTGCTTAGCAGTATATTGTTAAAAAACAGTTACACTTCATTCAACAAAATGCAACTTTTCAAGAGTTTTTGCAGCAAGACCAATAGAGTAAACAGACAAGTTCTTGTCTGCTCAGTGATTTCTAATTGATTGTAATTTGCGGGGATTTCAACAGTGCACGCTATGGAGAAGTGCACCTCATGGGGAAGTGCAGAATCACTGACAACAATTTCTGGATTCCCACATTTAATTGCGCGTGATTAGTATAAATGGGTGGTTGATGGTCGGCACAGACTCGGTGGGCCGAAGGGCCTGTTTTAGTGCAGTATCTCTGTGATTCTATGTGTGGGCTCCAGACGTTGCTGTCAGTTTCAGAGGAGTAACTGCTGACAGTATTGCTGTCATTACTGCTGCAATATCTGGGCCATAATATGTGATTTATTGGGCCAGTGTCACATCAGGAACTGTTATAAGTTCCATGGGCATTGTGTAGGGGGTATATAGTGCGCTGTTAAACAACTACCTGAGCATTGGCTGTACATAGAGCGAGGAAGAATGTTTTGAGCACAGTGATGGAGTGGTACTCTTTCTCTGCTTAACGCAGTGAATTTCCAATCTTTTGCAGTTTTATTGGTTGCAGAAGTAGGAAATTTAACACGATGAAAGCACTTTATTGCATAAGAATTTATGAGACAGTTATCAGACTTGTATTTGCCTGAAGACAAAAACATTTTGAATATTGAGTTACAAGTTTTATTAGTACATTTGCTACAGGATTAGAACACTTAGTGGACGAGTAGACCATTCAGATTGGATGTTCTTTTCTTTTCTGATTAATTGTCAGGTTTCTTCTAACTGATTTGAAATGTGATGAATACGAATACTTCATTGTCAGTCTGGTGGTAGTTCACCATTTATGTATTTGTCATATACGAGGGGAGGAGTAAACTTCTGGCTTAAAGTCAGTAGATAAGCAAACATTGTCACAATATTCCCTTCCCTGCCAGCTGTGACTCAGTTGGTAACACTCTCGCCATTGAATCAGATGATTGTGGGTTCAAGTCCCATTCCAGAGACTTGAGCACAAAAATCTGGGCTGACACTCCAATACAATACTTATGGGGTGCTGCACTGTCAGAGGTGCCATCTTTCAGATGAGATGTTAAAACCGGACCCTGTCTGCTCCTTCAGGTGGATCTAATAGATCATATGACACTATTTCGAACAAGAGTAAGGGAGTTGTCCCTGATGTCCTGTCTAATATTTATCCCTCAATCAGCATCACTAAAAAAAAACAGGTATCCAATTATTATTATATTGTGGTTTGTGGAAGCTTGCTATGCGTAAATTGTCTGCCATGTTTCCTTTATTACAAAAGAGGTGAGACATCAAAAGTACTTAATTGGCTGTAAAGTGAACCCAAATTCAGAAAATTCATCTCTGGCAACATAGGAGAGATATAATTTACTACAAATTGCGCTGAAGCCAAGTTTGTTCATGCAAATTTTGAAGTCATTTAAAGACTCCAAATACATTTTCCGACTCCCCATTCTCACCTCCAAAATGTTATCAGGACTCAGGACAGCAATATAGCATTCCATAGGGTTATAAAATGTTACATCATTGAAATAAGGTTGTGGCCCATCAAAGTTATGCTGTTGTTCCTCTTCACATGAGATACCTGCTTTAATTGTACTTTACTGCCCATTCCCATACCCTTAAATATTCGTCTGTTTCAAGCAGTTATTTAATTATTTTCTTTAAAAAATTATGGATTCTACTTCAACAATAATTTGGCAAACAAGTCCATATTCTGACCACCCTCATGGGTATTAATTTTTTTCTAATTTCTGTTGTAATTCTTTTTGTGCTCATTATAAATTATTCCCTTTTTCAGTGGCAACAGTTTATCATTATAAAACTTCTTATGGCTGTTCATAATCTTGGATTTTTTTCTGGTTATCTTTGACATCCTCAAGTGTCGTGAAAAGTGAAAAAAACCCTTAACTTCACAAGTTCAGAACTGTAACTTCTCGTTCCTGCTGTTATGGTCAGGTGAGGAGGGGTCGGAGGACTTCCCTCATTTCCCTCTCCTTGTTTGACCATAAGAGGTTTAATTCTTTCTTAAATTGGATGTACTGGCCAATTCAGTAGTTGTTTGGTTCTTGTTATGAACATAACAAGTATATAATCAATCAGACAGGTTTTCTTGAGCTTAACAAAGAAGGAGGTTAACTTTATTGTACCTAAACCAAAATAATAAACAATGCACCAACTTTCACTCTCATACACACGCTAGGGGTTTACACACCCACAAATAGATTACGGAGTGGGGAGAAGCAGATTAGTTGAGTTCAAGTCATGAAAAAAAGGTATACGGTTTGTGGAGTTTGGTGATTTGGCTGGCTTCTAGCTGAATTCAGTGGTCCTGAGGCTTTTAGTTTGAAGAGATAGATGACTGATTCAGTGAGTCTCTTGGAGACAGAAGTGTGGATGATTTCCTCCATTGGGTTTTCTGATTGTAGCTGGAGCATGCAAAGGTGGTCAGTCAACAAGCAGGGTTTGAAAGCTTTCAATCTGGAATGGAGAGAGAGAGGGCCAGTCACTTAGGGTCTGCTCATGTCAGAGTCCAGTTGCTTCTCCTCTGCCGCAGAGAAAACACCAGCTTTAAACCACAGATGGGGAGGGGTTTGTCACATGACAATCACTCAGTGATTCAAACATAGCAGTTAGCAGTATTTCTCTGCTTGCTGAAAAGAACAGGCGGTTCCTTTAAACTTCCTGGGTCTTGGTTCTTGCTGGGAAATGCACAGGCATTTTGTCTCCCTCCTCACAGTCCTTTGCAATGTATCCTACATTGCAGCAAACTAGGTGATCATCTTAATCTTCCAGCAGTCATCCTGTTTTAAATGTTCTTTTCAAATTTCTTCCAAAAAATATAAATTCAGATCTCCAGTCAGTGGACTAAAGAAAATCATCATTCAACAAAACATATTGATGTAACACTGGTAAGATTTTGGAAAACCATCTTTTTTTTAATTCATTCATGGGATGTGGGCATCGCTGGCAAGGCCAGCATTTATTGTCCACCCCTAATTGCCCTCGAGCAGGTGATGTTGAGCTGCCTTCTTGAATCGCTGTAATGGTATTGTCACTGGACTAGGAACCCAGAGACCCAGGGTATTGCTCTGGGGACATGGGTTCAAATCCAACCAGGGCAAATGGTGAAATTTGAATTCAATTAATAAATCTGTAATTAAAAGCTGGTCTAATGATCATGAAACCATTGCTGATTGTCATAAAAACCCATCTGGTTCACTAATGTCCTTTAGGGAAGGAAATCTGCTGTCCTTACCTGGTCTGGCCTCCATGTGACTCCAGACCCTCAGCAATGTTGTTGACTCTTAAATGCCCTCTGAAATGGACGAAACCGCTACCATCTTTTCCACTGTCTTCCATCTCCTTACACTGCCACCTTTGGGGCTGAATTTTATTATCCTGTAACCAGGAGCAGCAGCAGGTGTGCAAGATGGCGGCAGCCCTGCCTGTGATGTCAGCAGCTGCGCCACCACGATTATGCGGCGGGCAGCCATTTAACATAATTATGGCATCCGTTCCCCTCAATCATGTGGCGGGGTAGCAATGGTGACGCTGTACACAGCGTCACCTGATGCTGGAGCATGTGCTGGCGTCATCTTTAAAATGCTGCCATCCCTGCATTTGCACTGGTGTGTTTTAATTTTTATCAATATCTCCCTGAGGCTTCACTGCCATGTTGTTTTAAACATTCTTTTGTTCTCTGCAAGCAGGCCTCCTGGGCTCCCTTCCTCCCCCTTCACAGACAAACCACTTCCAGAGTTTTCCCCGCATTCCACCCCCGACCTCCATAAACAGTCCACTTGCCGAGTTCTCTCCCGCGCCCATAAGCTATCCATTGTCGAGTTCTCCCCCTCCCCCTTCACAGACAAACCACTTGCAGAGTTCTCCCACCCATCCACTTCCCCTGGATAACACTGGGAAAGTTACTTACCCTCTCAAGGCACCGAGGACTCTTGTCTCAATGGCATCAGCTTTTTAAAGGCGCAAAACTGAAGGCACACGAGTGCCGCACTTCCAACACAAGATTGCGAATGCCTGGTAAGATCGCAATGAAAGACGTTCAAATGTACGTTGAATAGTATTAAACAAATGTAGATGATCCTGCCATTGCATTGGGACAGAAGTGCCGTCATGGCACTTCGCCGCCTCCAACAGAATTGGGAAGTAGCATTTTGGCGTCGTGTTCCTTGGTGGATGGCTCCATGCAGATTCTCCACCCTTCTCCCCCCCCACCCCCTCACCCTGTCTGAAATCCTGCTTTCCATAGGACCATAAAATCCAGCCATTAACATACAGTCTATCTCCACTCCAAGGTCGCTGCATTGCTCTCGGCTGTTTAAAATTTTACAATCCAATATGTATTTCCTTTCTCTATTATTTTGAAAGTGTATTACTGCACCAATTGTGAAGCTTAATTGCATCTGCCTGCTCATCCAGTTGACTCCGGTATCCTTCCTAAATTCTTCCACAATCCTTGCTATAATTTGACATTACTACCCCTCATTCCATCCAATTTGATGTCATCAGAAAATTTCCCTCAATTCCGAAGACAGGTTCCTTTCTATTAATACTTGGAAGAAGTGTTGGTAAAATGCCAAGTGCTGGTAATTTTATGAGAGAATCCTTGTAGAGAAACATGTCTGGGCTGACAGCTGAGTTAGTATCAATAGTGATAAAGGATGGTCTTGGCAATCTTGCCACTTACCCTCTCCAAATTAATTTAGCTGCCTCAGAGTGCCAAACTTTGGTAATTTTTCCAGCAAATTTTAATCCTCTTGGATCACTATTAGAACAAAATGCTCAATATCAATGGCTGGATTTCACAATCAGTGATGAAGCAATGGTGCTCATTGCTGACCTTGAAGAAAGCTGCCGACAAAGGTCTAATGATTTCTATGATATAGATTTCCCTTTTCCTGATGTCACTTTGAATCTGACACGAAGTCAAGGGGATCTCCAAATGTCCAGCAGCAGTATTGTCAAGCAGAGCAAGCAGCCAATCATATTGAAGTATTCTCATAGACAGCAAACCAGGAAGTTAAAATAATCCCTTCACTATTCATTTTAAATTTTACAGATTACAAAATAAATGATTGGAGCATACATATGGAATTAAGGTGGAAGATAAAATATCATAACCAATTTTTTTTAAATTTTAAAGATATATGGAATTTCTTACCAAAATGGAAAAAAATGGCATTCAACAATGCAAAATGTCTCTTTCAGGGCCAGTCAGATTGTTTGACTGTATTTAAGAACTTTCTACACCATCAAAAACCCAGTTGCACCTTACTCAACAAGATGTAACTTTTTTAAGGGTTTTTACAGTGAGACTAAGAGTGGATGTTCTGATCAGTTCAGTGATTTCTAGTTGATTGCATGCTGGGGGTGCCTCAACAGTGCACCCTCGGGAGAAGCGTAGAATCACTGATGGCAGCTTTTGGATTTTCATATTTACCTGCGCATGTGCAGACTCCAGAAGTTTCTGTCAGTTTCAGAGGAGTAATGACACCAAACGCTGACAGTTTCACTGTCATTACTACTGCAAAATCTGGGCCACCTTTCTCTTCCATTTTTTTTATCATTATCTTGCAAGATAAAGGTTTGAGTATTTTCCTTGGGTATTTCCACTATATATTTTAGAATTGGGAGCCATCATGAAAAGCAGGCTGGAAGTTGACAGGAAACCAGATTCAATTTCTTTTTGTCTCAGTCAGTTGGAGCCTTGAATTCTGAAAATCATGCTGGTTGATCTTTAGAGTTCTAGGTGCCAACTGGTTGGTAAATAAAGTGCAATAGGAGCATTTATTAAAAAATAGTATGTAAGTGCACCAGTGCTGGATGTAATATCCTATTCCTAGCACAGGCAGCCTGATTATGCTGCAAGGCGATGACCTCGGTTACTTTCCTAATCACTTTTGTTGAATGATGTTAGAAATCTTTCAGTATAAACCAATGTATCTGCAAATGACTGAACTCGTCTATAAAGTTCTGCAAAAATGAAGAAATCTGTGTTCCATGAGGTCAACAAAAGCCATGTGAATAGGAATGTTATTATGCAGTACATGTCAAGACTCATTGGTAGAGTATTCCTAAATACCTTTTGATTTTCAGGCATCTTAACCATAGCTAAATAGTTTTGAAGACACAAAGGCTTCCTTGGTGAACTTTATACAGTATTTGGAGAGTGAGATTTGCTATGCTGTATTCTCTGATTGTTCAGATTGTTCATTTCCCTTTGTTTTTGCTTGCACTGCACTCATTTGTTTTTCTCTAAATGTTAAGAATCAAAGCTGAACTTCAGACAATGTAAACGGTAGCTTTGTTGCCTTTGAATTGCAAACAGCCCTTGGAAAAAGGCTTCTCTTTCTGTGATTGCTCTGTGGGACGCCATTGAATGCAAAAAGCGGCATCCTTGGAGTCTAAACCAATCTTTCAATGGTTCAATTATAATATGTTTGCCAGATTCATTAACAATGCATGATGACGTGTGAAAATGTTTTCTTCTCAAATAATAATGTTTAAAAGAGAAGAGAAAGCCCCTGCATCCAGTGAAATAAGTTTATTGAAAATTATTTGCTTATCTTAAGAATAGATTTCTGTTTGCATGTGAAATCCCATACCCAATTTGTAGTTGCTACTGAAATGTTAAAGGAGAGTGCTTGAAGCTGAGATTAGCTTTGTTGCAGTGACCAACATCTTCATCTAAATTCATTGTACCTTAAAGAAACTGGCACCAACATAAACAGTCGGTGACAAATTGAATTTGAGCATTGACGTGTATGTTTACCTTTGCAGCAGTGTTGAGCTATGGCCGAGAGCTTTCAAGGAGAGCTGGGCATTTTGTGTTCCGACCATCCTCCTTAGCACAATGGGTTTACCATTCAGAATTCTACTGTACATGGGTTGCTTGGAGGTGGAGCATCCATTTTGATGTCAAGAAAGTGAGGCATCGTCACAGGATGAGAGTTCTGACCTTAAGTCCTTAAGTTACCCTGTCAAACAAATATACAGAGAAATTGTCTGAACCTCTTGAGCAATATCTTCAGAGAATATGATTCAATGGGGAGGCAGTGTTGGAGTTGTATGCTATACCGCAGAAGGACCTATAGCCCAATTCCAAGCAGGAGCAATGTTGCCAGAGGCAGTGAAGGTGACCACCTACATTTTTGCCTTCAGCATTTTCCAAGATACCAGTGGAAACATCCATAACATCATTCAGTCTGCTGTGCATCACTGAATAAAGCAAGTGACTGATGTGTTTTTTGTCAGAGCAAGCAGATACATCACTTCTTGCTAGCTCTCCTTTTTGTCCATGGAAGATGTTGATATTTCTCGGCTTTTATAGAATATCTGGACTCCCTAAGTTTCAGATTTGATATGTGGTTTATTATGGTTGGGGACCTTTGACTATTTGGCTGACAAGAGATTTTGGTTTAAGTTTTTGAAGTCAGTTTCAGGATTCTGATGAAGTGCCAAATGTTCAGCATTTTTTTTGAAAAAAACTTAAGAGGGTAAAAGGCTGGAGCTGTCAGTTCAAAGAGGGGCTAGGTTACTGAACTCTGCTGAAAGGAGATTGTAGCATAAGGAAGTAGGGGTTAACACGCAAGACTGTGAAAGCGACCCCTCCTACTGTAAGAGTGATGATGTAACAGACATATGGTATAGACTTGAGGAGAAGAGATAGCAACACTCAGGATACTAGCTTAGGAGGCTTATGGAGAGTGTATGTAGTAAATGTAAATAATAAAGCATTGTTTGTTGACTTTCTCCAGAGTCTAAGACTTTCTCCAGAATGCCCTAGTAATGCCACAAATACAGCAATGGCCTGGATTTTATTTTGCCTTTGCCATAATTGGCGGCAGCTGTAAAAGATGGCGGCCCACACCCACTGGATTTACTTCACGGAACCGTCACGATATTATATGCATTTCCATGGCCGGGGCAGACCACCCAGCAACCCCCCCCCTCCCCCCCAACCCCGTGACGTGGAGGGGGTGGCCGCTCCGTCCGGGGCAACAGTGTCTGGCGCCACTGCCAGCACCATTTTTAAAGGGCTTCAGGCCGTTCCATTGAATTTGAATTTTTAAGGTTATATCCATTAAAAGATTCAAGTCCTCTCCCACCTCCCCAATGACTAAACAATTTATTACTTGCCCTGTACCCCCAAAAAAGCTTACCTTGCGATCCAGACTTCCCTCCCCCCAACCAAAGTTTATAAACTATGAACTTTACCCCTTCCCTCCACCTCTAGACCAATCAGAAACATTTAACCCGCTCCCCCCTCCCACCCTGAAAACTTACCTGCTCCCCCCTCCTGACCGAATGGAGATACGAAGGCGTGGGAATCCCAGCAACCTACTTCAACATCGGAGCGAGACAGCCAGCGGCAGCAGATAAGGCGTTAATTCATTGATAACTATACATTAACATATTGAAATTTTAGTCCTGTCGCTGAGCGTTGACTCGCCGCCGGTAATACGGGGTGGGGCCTTCCTGCTGTCGAGGTCCATGGCAGGCCTCTCCCGGAGGCTTTTTCCGGGCCTCTCCACCATGATCTCTGACGCGGGGGAGGCCGGCAAAATTCAGCCCAACAGCACACAATATGGTGGCAGTGGTAAAACAGCAGTAAACAATGGTAAAACTGTGGTGAACACAGAGAAATTTAAAGACAAATACTGGCCCGGTACAGTCAGAAAACTACTTACCTGCTGAAGAGGCTGTGAAGAGCTCCAGAACTGTGGTGAGTCAGAGTACAGAAATACAGGCTGCACCACAGAGGCTTGGTGGTCTGCAAGTGGAATCCAGTGATCAGGTGAGTCACAATACCAATGGTCTTGGATCAAGTGAAAAGCCCTTTGAAAAGCTTGAAGTAATTATCTAAAGGCATTGTGCTCTGAATGTGAAAAAATACGGGGGAAAACCCAATCCTTAACTTGGGCTGAACGCGAGGGTGTAGAGCGGAAAACCCAGAAAAGTGCAGGAACCTCCCCAAAACAACTGGGAAGCCTCCATTAAAGCAACCAAGCCTGAAACAAAACAACAAACTGAATTTCTCAACAAAAGGGGAACACCCTAAAAAAAAAAGTATATTAAAACAACAGGGAGCTCCTGAAAACAGTGGGGACACCTCCATTAAAGCAAGCAAGCCCTGGAAAAAAACAAACAGAATTCCTTAAAGAAAGGGGCAAACCATAAAAGGTCTATTCAAGAAAGCAATATGGCTTCAAAATTTGGAATGCCTGAAAGCTTCCATGATCGAGAAGGACCCAATCAGGTACAAAATTGGTCCTTATGGAGGGAAAGGTTCCTAATGTTTAGGACTGTGTTATGACCAGGTGTGCAATGTGTCCAGGGGTCTCTTGCTGTCCTCACCTGGTCTGATTGGAACAGGGTTTAATTTTAAACACACTGTTTTGAGCTCCCCTTTGTGATTCCTTGTTCACAGGTTCCAATTATAAGTCAAAGAATTGAGCCCACACAGGCTTTCTTTGGTTTAAAGCAGAAAGAGGAAATTTATTAAAACAATAAACTTAAAACTCTAATGTGGTTGACGCATACAGATATACGACGCGCTCACGCGAGCTGAGGAAAAGATAAGTAGAACAGTTTGATGCAATATCTTGTTACTGTTTCTCAAGCTCTCTGTAGTCCTTGATTGAAGTTATATTCTTGTATTTCGTTGGAGCCCAGTAACCTTCTTAAAACTTTGTTCACGTGGTAAACCTTCCCCCCTTTGAGTTTCACGTGACTTCAATGGTTTCAGTTCCCTGAGAGATGAGCAGGCAGACAGGAGATGTTCTTGCTTCAGTTCCAGGAGCACAGAGTGTTCTGCCTCAAATCTCTTTGTCGGAAGTTCAAATTCACAAAAACATCCCTTGTTGCCCAGCAGACTAATCATGTGACTAGCTCCTTTATATAGAACAGTGTGTTCAAAAATCCTTTGTGGAAAGTGCAATTTCTCTGCAACAGCCATAGTCATGTGACTAAAACTGATTTGACCACTTCTGTGTATTGGGAAGCAACTGCTGGGGCCCCCATTGTTTCAACATTGTCTGGTATTATGCAAATGTCCTTCCACTCAGGGCTTGTGATTTTAAGTTTCTGTTCATGTGGTGAAATAATGTGTGCCTCAGTATTGGCAGGTGGGGGTTTGCCTGACATCTCCACACCCAGGGGAATGAAATGCGATTTGAAGAAAATGGTGCATTTTATTACAAGGTTTGAGAGAAATATAAGGTACAGAAAGAAACCATGCATTTCTCTCATTCATTTCCATTCATTCACCAATCTTGAAGCTCATGAAGAATGGTCTGTTCTGGCTGCAAGGGCTGCTTTAATTTCTCTCTTTTGCTCCAGGAGAGTTAGTAGGGGAGTGGGTCTATCCTGTACTCGCTAATTCATGCGTAGACCTTTGGCTTCAGGGAATGGGTGGTTCCCTTTTTCTCTGACTGTGAGGGAGGAGTCTCTGTTACTCTCCCCTTTGTTCTCTGGGACAATCCTCCCTGCAGGTATTAGTGCAGACTTAACAGTATTCTCCTGTGATGCTTTGACTAGGTGAGGCATCACCCTCACGGTTTCTCTTCCCCCTCGATGTCTCTCTTTGTCTCTGCAGGTTCCTGTAAATGCTGGTGGGCTGCTTCTAGAGTCTGCATTTATGTAGGAGTATGTGGGGGTCTAACTTTTCACATTTTCCTGAGTTGGTTGACCAGGCGGTAGAGGTTTTCTCCAGGATTCTTCCCAGACTTCCTTTAACCTGCCCTCTGGGTCACTTTTTCCCCTTCTCTTTCTAAAATTTTGCAAGCTATGTGCCTGCCCGTCCCCTTTTGTTCTCGGCGGAGGTCCCTGACAGTTCACCAGTCCTCTGCTGGAGGGTCCTCCTAACACCAGTGCAGGTTTCACTGTAGGTTGGGGTTGCCCCTCAACTGGCACATGTGGCAACTCCTGCAGTACTCCACCACATCTTTGTGGAGTTCTAGCCAGTCAAACTGCTGCCTTATGCGGGTTTTGGTCTTTCGTATACCGGCATGTACAGCCACTATAGTCTCATGGGCCCTTCTTAATATTTCTCCCCAGTACCTCTGCGGCACCACTAACTGGTGAACTATTGTCCACTCCTGGCCCTCAGGTCTATGAGGAGTACTCCATTTCCTCATCAGTACTTCATTCTCTAAAAAGTAGCAGTCAGGGACTCACTCTGCTTCACTTTCAGATTGGGCAGCCTGTGCTAACCCTTGCAATACAGGGTCAACTCACTAAGCCTCAGCGAGGGAAAATCCATTTAATTAATTCCCTGGGTCTCCTAGCTTTCCAAAGGAAGTCTCGGCCAGGCAGACCTCATAGTCATTTGCCTGCCGTGCCAATGCAGTCTCCTCTGGGGGAACTAGTTTGATCACAGCCTGACCCACTACACATTCAGGGACTCTGCAGGAGACTGTCTCCTGCCACCACCCTGTCTCTCTGACTTCCTGCGGTCTTTCTTTCAGTACTGGGGGGGCTACCACCTTCACCCCTGCCAGATCATTACCTTGGAGAAGGTCAACGCTGTCCACAGGCAAACGAGGGACAATCCCTTTTGGAGTTCACTGCACTCTCTGGGTGAAAGGTCAGGCCTTTTCCCAGTAAAAGGGTTCTGGTGGCCCCTGTGTCCCTGAGAATCACTATGGGCTTGCTTGCCCCACTCGATTGATATGGGGTGACTTTCCCTTCAAATACAAAACCCTGATAACCTTCAGGAATCCTACTAACTTTTCCTGCACTGGCTGTAGTAAGCTTCCTGGGTTGCACCCTTACTGCGTCAAAGCCACAGCCCGTTCCGTGTTTTCCATCAGGCCCTCATCGTCACTAGGCGGGCGTGCCATGATTAACCCTACTGGTTTCCCCTTTAATTTCCAGCAGTCAGCTTTTAAATGCCCTTTGTTACAGTGGAAGCACACAGGTCTCCGGGTCGCACTCTTGCTTACAGCACTTTCCTTTTTGGCTGGAGGAGGGCCCCCTGTGGCTCCTGCTTTCCTTTCTCTTCCAGGACTGCCTGGGCGGATATCACCTTCACCCCCTTTGTCCTTTTCGGATTTGTGTGGGTGATTAGGAAAGGTTCTGCCCTGGGCAACCGACTTATAGATTAAAGAATATTCATTGGCTCGAAAGGTTGCTTGCTGGGCTCCCTGAACCCGCTGCTCCTCAACATGAGTTTTTTTTTGTGAATGGGAAAGAGTTTTTAAATTCCTCCAACAGGATGACTTCTCTGAGAGTCTTGTAGCTGAGCTGTATTTTTAAAGCCATCATCCACTGGTCAAAAGCCAGATGCATGCTTCTTTCAAACTATAGATAGGTATGATTGGCTTGCTTTTTGAGGGTTCTAAACTTCTGGCAGTAGGCTTTGGGTACTAATTCATATGCCTCGAGGATAGCATTTTTGGTCAGTTCATAGTTTGATGAACTGTCATCTGGCAGTGAGGAATAGACCTCATGGGCTTTTCCAGTTAGTTTGCTTTGCAGTAAAACAGACTAGGTCTCAGCTGGCCATTTTAGCTGCCTTGCCAATTTCTCAAAAGACACAAAAAAACAATTCCACATCTTCCTCATTGAATTTTGGAATCAATTGGGCGAGTTTTAGCAATCTTGTACCCAAGCCTGAATTCTGATCCTCCATATTGGCAATGCTTTCACTCGGATTACTCTGTCACCCACTAGCTAACCCAAGCCACTGTAACTCTCCTTCTTTGCATTCTTTCAGGAATTTGCTTTCTCTCTCTCTCTCCACTCTCGTTCCTTCTCCTGTCTTTGTTTATCTTTCTCCGGTCTTTCTTCCTCTCTCTCTCGCTCCTTCTCCTGCCTTTGTTTTTCTTCACGTTCCATTTTGAAGTCTCTTTCTTTCTCCCTCTCCTGCCTCTCTCTTTCCTCGACCTCAAGTTTCCTTTGTTCCAATTGTATCTTTGCTAGCAGTACCCAGTCTGGGTCTGATTCTAACACTGCTTCTGCTTCATCAGATTTAAGGGGAAAATGGCTGGCTACTAGCCTAAGGAGTTCAGACTCCTAGCGTTGCCATGTACAGTGATCCCACACTGCTCAGCCATTTTTCTCAACTCCTCCGTAGATAGTGCTTTTAACTTGTCCCAAGTTACTTCACCCAGGCTTGGAGAGCTACTCGCTTCAGTTGCAGACATGTTAGTATACAATTACACACAACCACAAGAAAACCTGTATTGATTTTCTCTTTTTGACTGGGAACAATTTGGTTTCCCACTTCAATTTTCACTCGTTTGTCTGTGGTTAACAATCCGGATGCTAGCACCCAATTTCTGTTTTGACCAGATGAGCAGTGTATCTAGGGGTCTCTTGCTGTCTTCACCTGGTCTTATTGTAACAGGGTTTAATTTTAAACACACTGTGTTTTGAGCTCCCCCTTTGTGATTCCTTGTACACAGGTTCCAAATATAAGGCAAATAATTGTGCACACACAGGCTTTCTTTGGTTTAAAGCAGAAAGAGGAAATTTATTAAAACCTTGAACTTAAAACTCTAATACGGTTCACGCCTAAGGATATATGATGCGCTCATGCTAGTATTGCACACGCGATATAAGCATGCAAAAATAGGGACAGAAAAGATAAGTGGAACAGTTTGTGGCAATATCTTGTTACTTTTTCTCGAGCTCGCTGTAGTCGTGATTGAAGTTATATTCTTGCATTTCGCTGGAGCCCAGTAATCTTCTTAAAACTTTGTTCACGTGGCAAACCTTTCTGTCTTTGAGTTTCACATGTCTTCAATAGTTTCAGTTTCCTGAGAGATGAGCAGACAGACAGGAGATGTTCTTGCTTCAGTTCCAGGAGCACACAGCGTTCTGCCTCAAATCCCTTTGTCTGAAGTTCAAATTCACAAAAACCTCCCTAGTTGCCCAGCAGACTAGTCATGCGACTAGCTCCTTATATGGAACAATCTGTTCCAAAATCCCTTGTGGGAAGTGCAGATTCTCTCAACAGCCATAGTCTTGACTAAAACTGATCTGACCACTTCTATGTATTGGGAAGCAACTGCTGGGGCCCCCATTGTTTCAACATTGTCTGGTATTATGCAAATGTCCTTCCACTCAGGGCTTGTGATTTTAAGTTTCTGTTCATGTGGTGAAATAATGTGTGCCTCAGTCTTGGCAGGTGGGGGTTTGCCTGACAACTGCTTCTCAACTCCATAACAAATCAGAAGTGGAACCAGTGAACGCCCATTTATATTCAGTAGGTGCGATTGCGGACAATGTAATTGTCCAACAAGGGATCAACGAGGCTTCCAATAAATTTGAAGAAGTACTTCAAGCCTCTGATAAACATTTCATTCTTCATAGCAATAAAATCTTGGAAAGAGCGAAATTTAATAAGCAGGCTCAGAAGCTTGGTGAATCCGTAGATTCCTATTCAGAATCTAATTTATTTCTATTCAGAATCCTATGCAGAATCTGCATAGATTGGCAGAATGATGTGAATACTGCAAATTAAAGGCAGAACTAATTAGAGCCGGATAGTCGTTGGGATAGCTGATGAATCCTTATCAGACCTTTTACAATCCAAGGAAGACCTTTACATTGGAAAAGGTCAGTCAGATTGTAAGACAGGCTGAAGCTCGCAGACAGAATAGGGCCATTCTACAAGCTGAAGACAAACCGTGGATGAGCAGAAGTCGAATGCCAGTACAGTTTGTGAGGCCAAAGTCAGAGAACACTTGGTGGAAAAGAAAACACATACCGATGAGAAGGTGCATGACACAGGGAAACCATGCCAACATTGTGGAGCAAGCAAGACCCACAGACGGGAGCTGTATACAGCAAGTGAAGCCGAGTATTTTAATTGTAAAAAAAGACTGGACATTATGGGAAAATGTGCCAGAGCAAAATTTCTTTGCTTAAGAGTACAAAGCAGAAGACATTCACACAAAGAGCAGTGAATCAAGTACATCAATATCCAGACAAGAAAGAACCAGGACATTTCCTGGGAGAAATTAATAACCTAGATCAAGATTTCTGGATGACAGACATCTATGTGAATGGACATCTCACGAATTTTAAACTTGACTCGGTGCTAGCATCACAGTCTTGCCAGACCAATTGCCATGGGTGATGAGACATTGCCTACAACTGGCAGATATATATTGCATGGCCCAGGCGGGACACAACTGAAAGTAAAAGAAAACTCCAAGCAACTCTTTAACATAGTGTGAGACAACTGGTAGAGACCTTATATATCTTGCATAATCAAGAATTTTCCTTACTGAATAGGAATGCATGTTTAGAACTGCAGCTGATTAAGAAGATAAACAAAGTCAAACAAAGAAAGGTAAACCATCACTTTCAAGCAGAATACCTGAAGCTTTTTAAAGGGCTTGGAAGACTCACGACATTGAAGGAAGGGGCTGGTGTGTATCTTCACACCAAGAAGAATAACTCATCTATTGTTGACCAAAGTCCAAGAAGAATTGGAAGAGATGGCAAGAATGGGCGTTATCTCTCCGATAACTTTTTTTATTCATTCGTGGCATTTGGGCATCACTGGCTAGGCCAGCATTTATTGTCTATCCCTAATTGCCCTTGAGAAGGTGATGGTGAGCTGCCAACACAACCAACGGAGTGGTGTTCAGCCATGGTTCCTGTCCCAAAGCAAAATGGAATTCTGCATACTTGCATGGATTTAACACAGCTCAGCAAAGCAGTAGTGTGTAAGATTCACCCAATGTCCATAGTTGATAGTTTAGCAAAACTCTCTCAGAGCACCATGTTTATGAAACTCGATGCCAATAGTGGCTTTTGACAGGGACCCTAAGATGAAACCTCAAGATTATTTACCACACTTATAACAGCTTTTGGGCGGTTTTGTTTCAATAGGTTACCGTTCGGAATAACTTCCGCAACAGAGATCTTTCAATAGTCTATGTCCAACATCTTAGAAGGGCTCAAAGGAGTTACTTGTCACATGGATGACATCCTGATTCATGGACAATCAGTAGAGGGACATGACCAAAGAATTCAACAGGTTCTATAGAGACTTCAAGAAGCAGGACTAACTCGAAATGAGAAGAGCGAATTTTCCAAGACTTCAGTTTGTTTCTTGGAACACATAGTGAGCAGTGAAGGTATAATGGCAGATCCACAGAAGACAAGGGCCAATACAGAATTTCCTCCTCCTCCTAGCATTCAACAGTTCTAGAGATTCCTGGGAATGATAAATCAATTAGCAAAGTTTCTACCTCACTTAGCACAGATAACTGATTCACTGAGACAACTCCTCAGAAAACAGCAAGTGTGGTGTTGGAATGCCTACCAAGAACAAGCATTCCAGAAAATTGAAGAGATGCTTATTTCTCTGGATGTCTTGGCACACCACAACCCTACACTACCTATGATGATAGCAGCAGAATCCTCCTCAGCTGGGTTGGGTGCAGTTCTTTTTCGGGAGCAACTTGATGTTTCCCATAGACCAATATTCTACGCATCTGAAACAGACACGCTATGCCGTTATAGAGAAAGACGCTCTATCCGTCAGATGGGCATGTGAAAAATTTTCAGACTGCATCATTGGATTATGTGTCATCATCAAGACAGACCATAAACCTTTGGTATCCTTGTTAGATGAAAAGGAAATTGCAAAAATGCCTCCATGTATATAAAGATTTAATATAAGATTGATTAGGTATACGTATGAGGCAGTATACCTCCAAATTGCAATCGTCAGCCGATGCACTATCAAGGGCGATGGTAGACCATCCCACACAGCAGGGATGAATTTCGGTATGCGATATAGAATCATATTCGCAACATGCAGCACAAAAATGGCCAGCAAGCATGCAGAAATTGTGAGAAATATGACAAGCCCAAAAAGGCGATGAAGAATGCATTTGTATTAGACATTTTTGTACACATTGGTGGCCACAAAGTAAGTCCACGACGGAGAACAATGAAGACATTCCACGAGTATCGGAAATACTTTGGCATAATCAACGACCTATTAGTTTGCAATGACAGAATTGTTTTTCCTTGTTCAATCAGATCCGATATGTTAGATTGTCTACACCAAGGCCATTTGAGTATAACCAAGGGCACAATCTTCAGTAAAGTGGCCTGAAATATCTAAGGACATAGAGACCATGATCCAGAACTGTAAGACATGTGCGATATAGAAGCTGGAACAGCATGAGCCTCTGTTAACTACCCAATTTCCAACTAGACCTTGGAAAAGGCTAGGTATGGATTAATTCATGCTTAGTGAGCAGACAGATATAATCCTCATCGATTACTTTTTAAGATGGATAGAAGTCCGAAGATTACATTCCACAACCACCAAAGTAGTTACCAGGATTCTTCAAGACCTCTTTGCGACACATGGGATTCCAGATGAAATATTATCAGACAATGGACCACAGTTCGTGAATGAATGTTTTACTCGGTTTGCAGTGAAGATAGGCTTTCAGCATCTCACGAGCTCACCAAGGTATCCACAGTCCAATGGTGAGGCGGTAAGAGGTGTGAGAACCGTCAAGTCTTTGCTAAAGGAATGAAGATCTTCCTATCATACTTCTAATTTATTATTCAACACTGTGAGTGTGCGGATTATCACCAGCAGAATTACTGATGGGCGGGAAGTTAAGAACACAGCTTCCAGTGTTGCCTGAGAAATTGATTCCTGGATTGAAGACTCAAGATGATGAGAAAGTATGAGATAGGGAAGACTCCTATAGAAGGAAACATACCTGGAATTATCATAGAAGATGGTGAGTGAAAAGCTTACCCAAATTAAACAAACAGTATGGATATGTGACCTGGAAAGGGAAGATACAGTAATCCATAAACACCAAGACTATCAGCGATTGTATGTGATATTCACGACTGAAGGGAACATATAAAGAAATTGGAGGAATATCATTCCCATTCTCCAAAAGCAACAGCCAATAAATCATCTGGAAGACCCAGAGAAAGATGAACAAACCCAAACAGAACAAAATGCTACATGCCTTAGTAAAGTTCAACCAAGTCAGCAATCTAGACTTACAAAGAAGACAGATTACAGTCAGATCGGGAGAGTTGTCAAACCTCCTATTAGACTAAATCTGTGAAGTCAGAGACGTGTGAGGGGAGAGAGATTATTAGATAAGTCATGAATGTATTTATATTTGAGAAAATGTTGGATAAAGACTTGGGAGATGCGGCATAAAGAGGTAAAGGGTTAATGCTGAAGATATGAGAGCGACCCTTCACACTATAACAGTAATGATTTAACAGTCACATGGTATGGGCTTGAGAAGAAGAGATAGCAGCACAAAGGATGCTCGCTTAGGAGGCTTGTGGAGAGTGTATATAGTAAATGTAAATAAAAAAGTGTTGTTAGTTGACTTTATGTGGAGTCTAAAACTTTCTACGGAACGCCCTAGCAATACTACAAATATATTAACACACAACAGAGATGGGCCAGCTATCAACCTTTATCCATATCAGTTTGAGACAATCTAACACCTCTTCATGATGTTCAAACAAGTTGTGTTGAAATGGCTTTGTTCTCACTCAGGAAAGCAATTACAAGTTTGAACACACCCTTCAGAAACTGCAGCATAGAATCATAGACTGGTTACATCACAGAAGGAGGCCATTCAGCCCGTCATGTCTGTCCCATCTCTCTGTGAGAGCAATTCAGCTAGTCCCATTCCCCCGTCTTTTCCCTGTATAGCCTTGTAAATCTTTTCTCTTCAGATAGTTATAAAATTCCTTTTTGAAAGCTACGATTGAATCTGTCTCCACCACACTCTCAGGCAGTGCATTCCAGATTCTAACCACTTACTGTTTGAAAAATGTGGGGGAGGATTCCCATCCAAGGTATTGGATTTGACTGGCAGTTCAACAGCCAAAACTCAAACCTTAGGCTTTCTGTCCTGCTAAGAAAGTAAGTCTTAAGAAGGGAAGAAGCAAGGTTTGGAGGGAGAGTTTGTTATGATCTGTTAAGGAAATCAGATACAGAAGGGGTAATTTTAACAATAACCTGTACGTTAAGAAACTGATGGGATTAGAAGCAATTCTAGTTTTGAACCCCACCATCTTTTACTCTCCATCCCAATCCCATGGTTGCTCACCCAGTGAGTAAGCTTAAAATTACCCCCAAAGAGTGACAGCTCTATCTTTAAGTTGGGTGCCAATTTCAGAGAAATGACTAGTCAGAAAATCCATATAATTCTCTAACATGGATATTGTGACATGCTCTGTTTTCTAGGTTACAAGGCGCATTATGAAATATGTTAGAATTCATCGGAAACATAACTCTGCTTGTTCATATTATTTATACAATGAATTAGCCTTTTGTCTTACAATTGGTGTTAACTCACTGAAATGTTCATTGGTTGATCTTTCAGAAGCTAAGGAAAACACATGTGCCGTATGGAAGCTTATGGAACACTGTACCTGAAACAGGAGGTTTTCATTGCTACCACCCTGGCTCACACTTTCATATGAATAAGTATTGGGCTATATAGATTTTCTCCTGATTATAAGGGACATGGGGTCTGAGACTGCTGATGCTGAACACAAGAAAAAGCCCACATCTCGAAACACCTATTCTCTCCTATGAGAACCTGCCAAGAGAAGTGCTGCTTCTATGAGCTGCTAAAGCTTTCTTCCACCACTGTGTAGCTTGTGTGCAACTATCTGTACCAGTGGTGTAGGTTCATGCCTGATTTCCAGGGTGATAATCCATGCTAGTCACTGCTCCTGTGCACATTGTGGTAGATTGTACATGTTTATGATGCACACCATTATTTACGTGCAAATTGACCAGAACATTCAGGGGATTAAGAGATGCACTGAGAGTTGTGAATCTCTAGAAATATGTTGGCTAATTTACACTGTTCCACCATTTGCATCACACAAATGATATCTTGCCCATTAGACTCCCATTATTTTTAGGAAGTGGTTGCATTTTCACATGAATTTTCCATTAAACTAGCCACAGAAAATTAAGTGGTGTAATTAACAACATAAATTCCTTTTTAACAATGTGATAATTGTTATGCACTGTCAACCTCTTTGGCCCAGAAATGAAACAATTTGAAGTGTGGAATCTCATTCCTTGAGGTGATAATTTGTTCTTAAAGATTTTTTAAGAAGTCATTTTTAATTATTTTACCTTTTTTTTTTGCCTCCTTTTTTCTTTCTTTCAACTCAATCTTTTCTCCCCCTCTCCAGTTCTCTTTCTGTACCTGTTTTGACTAATTCCCCCACTCTAATTCACCCTCCATTTCAGGTATTCTTCTGTTTCTTCCTCGATCCTTACATGATCCCATTACCAATGGATCAGATCTAAGCTCTGCAGTCCTGCCACATCCAGTCGTGAATGGTGCTGGACAATTAAACAACAAGAGGAGGAGGCTCCTCAAACATCCCCATCCTCTACAATGGGGGAACCCAGCACATCAGTGCAAAAGACAAGGCTGAAGCATTTGCATCCATCTTCAGCCAGATGTGCCGAGTGGATGATACATCTCGGCCTACTCCTGAGGTCCCCAGCATCACAGGTGCCAGTCTTCAGCCAATCCGATTCATTCCACATGATAGCAAGAAATGGATGAAGGCACTGGATACTGCAAAGGCTATGGGCCCTGACAACATTCCAGCAATAGTACTGAAGACCTGTGCTCCAGAACTACCCTCAACCCTAGCGAAGCTGTTCCAGTACAGCTACAACACTGGCATCTACCCGGCTATGTGGAAAAATGCCAGGTATGTCCTGTGCACAAAAAGCAGGACAAATCCAACCCAGCCAATTACTGCCCTATTAGTCTACTCCCGATCATCAGCAAAGTGATGGAAAGGGTTGTCAACAATAACCTGCACACTGACGCTCAGTTTGGGTTCCACCAGGGCCACTCAGCTCCTGACCTCATTACAGCCTTGGTCAATATATGGATAAAAGAGCTGAACTCCAGAGGTTGAGGTGAGAATGACTGCCCTTGACATCAAGGCAGCATTTGACCGAGTATGGCATCAAGGAGCCCTAGCAAAACTGGAGTCAATGGGAATCAGGGGGAAAAACTCTCCGCTGGTTGGAGTCATAACTAGCACAAAGGAAGATGGTTGTGGTTGTTGGAGGTCAATCATCTCAGTCCCAGGACATCACTGCAGGAGTTCCTCAGGGTAGTGTCCTGGGCCCAACCATCTTCAGCTGTTTCATCAATGACCTTCCCTCCATCATATGGTCAGAAGTGGTGATGTTCGCTGACGATTGCACAATGTTCAGCACCATTTGCAACTCCTCACACACTGAAGCAGCCCATGTCCATATGCAACAACATCCAGGCTTGGGCTAATAAGTGACAAGAAACATTCGTGCCACACAAGTGTAAGTGCCAGGCAATGACAATCTCAAACAAGAGAAAATCTAACCACCTTCCCTTGATGTTCAATGGCATTACCATCGCTGAATCCTCCACTATCAACATCCTGGGGGTCACCATTGACCAGAAACTGAACTAGACCAGCCATGTAAATACTATGGCTACAAGAGCAGGTCAGCGGTTGGGAATTCTGCAGCGAGTAACTCACCTCCTGTCTCCCCAATGCCTATCCACCATCTGCAAGACACAAGTCAGGAGTGTGATAGAATACCCTCCAGTTGCCTGGATGGGTGCAGCTCCAACAACATTCAAGAAGCTTGACACCATCTCGGACAAAGCAGCCCACTAGATTGGCACCCCATTCACAAACATGCACTCCCTTCACTACAGACGCACAGTGGCAGCAGTGTGTACCATCTACAAGATGCACTGCAGCAACTCACCAAGGATCCTTCAACAGCACCTTCCAACGTGCAAGCTCTACCATCTAGAAGGACAAGGGCAGCAGATGCATGGGAACACCATCACCTGCAAGTTCCCCTCAAAGCCACACACCATCCTGACTTGGAACTATCTTGCCGTTCCTTCACTGTCACTGGGTCAAGATCCTGGAATTCCCTTCCTGACAGCACTGTTGGTGTTCCTACACCCCAAGGACTGCAGCAGTTCAAGAAGGCAGCTCACCACAACCTTCTGAAGGGCAATTAGGGATGGGTAGTAAATGCTGGCCTAGCCAGCGACGGTCACATCCCCCAAACGAGTAAAAAAAAAATTGAATTAGTTAGGTCCCACCATTCACGAAAGGCCCAGATGCCTCAATGCCTTCGCTGTACCATTATTAGCTCATGTTTCCAGCAAGTTATGCTGCAAACACCTTTGAGCTGAAGGGTACAGGAAAAGGTCCAGCTAATGAGACATGCTGCGAGTTGCCCTTTTCCAGCAAGATCTAGTCCAAGGTATTTATTTACATGCACAAAAAATAAAATCTTCAACAGGATACATATGCTGAAAGGGATTTTGGGAGTTGATTTGTGAATGCCAGCACATTATGACATTGTTTTAAAAAAAAAAGTGGATAAATTCCTAAATCAACAGGCAGGAATCAGAAATGGACTTTGCATGAATAGAGAATCAACCCCTGTCCTATAAATAGAGTTGTGCATGAGCTCGATGGAGATAATGTTTTTTTTTTGCCTTGCTTCATCCTTTTTATGTTGCAGCCAAGAATCGTGGGACAGATTTCCGTCTTCAATGATTTTCAACAGAATGAAAATGGGGTGGCTTCTGTAAAGGGCGGGCGATCAGTTTGGCCAGATTATTGCCGAGGTGGTGAAGATGAGAATTTACCCCAGTGTTTTGCATCTTACTGGTGGCATGTGTGCCAAACTAGAGAAAACCTGCAAAAACTAATGTCATTCCCAAGTAAAAATGAACTCAAAAATGTCCCTGGACATAAGCCTCATTAGTAGGTCCATTTTTTATTTTTTATTCTGTTTTTGTTACATGTGATTCTGGGATTTTTAGCAGCGCTTTAGGGAATTAGATTCTGTAATTTGGTCCATTGTTTTCTGTGAAAACAAAATGCAGTGGTTTTGACTATGATGCACAAACAAATAATTACACTGAATCTGCTGTGGGACACAAGCTATCATAAACTAAGGCCCCCGGGAAATTTTGTTTCATGACACTTAACTGATGCATTTGAAACCTATTGTACTTCTTCCTTTAAATAGTTACAGATATTTTAATATTTTGTCATGCAGGCCCCCACCTGCCAAGCATGAGGCGTATTAATTTCGCCACATGGACATTAAATTTCAAACTTGTTGAAGTGAAGAAAGGACTTGCTTTAAAGAATTGCCAGATCTTGGCTGGAAAGACATTTGCATATTAACAGACAGTGCTTGGAAGGACAAAGCAGCCATTCCCTGACTCATTCAACCCACAATGGACCCTTGGTTGGAAATACATTTGCATATTAACAAACAGTGGCCGGAATTTTTTAGTAGGCAGATGGGAGCCGGCCACCGACTGAAAAGAAGGGAATAGATAAGATACAAGTAGAGAGGATGTTTCCACTGGCAGGTGAAGCCTGGACAAGAGGGCATAGCCTCAAGATTAGAGGGAGCAGATTTAGGACTGAATTAAGAAGGAACTTCTTCACCCAGAGGGTTGTTAATCTATGGAATTCCTTGCCCAGTGAAGTAGTTGACGCTTCTTCAGTAAACGTTTTTAAAGCTAAGGTAGATATCTTTTTGAAAAACAAAGGAATTAAGGGATACGGTGAGAGCGCGGGTAAGTGGATCTGAGTCCACGAAAAGATCAGCCATGATCTTATTGAATGGCGGAGCAGGCTCGAGGGGCCGGACGGCCTACTCCTGCTCCTAGTTCTTATGATCTTATGATCTCGCTACTGCCTCACCTGGGGATCCGATCCATATTTTGTGGGTGCCCGGGCTTCAGTTGGTGTGAGGTGGGACATACCCCCTTGAGGTAGGAATGCCTGCTTAATAAAGCTGCTGGCCAATCAGCAGCTCTTAGTGCCAGCAGCGCCACTGGGAGCGGTGAGAGAAGCCCAGCATGCAGACAAGATGCCTGGGAGCTGTGAGAGAAGGTAAGTTTTGGTTGCCTCGTCACAGGTAATCGGTCGAGCCCCGGCGAGGCAAGGGTGGGCGTTTGGGGGGAAGGGGTGGCATGTTGGGTCTTGGGGTCTTGGTTGGGGTAGCGGGGGCAGCCCTCCATCGAGCACAAGGCGCCCGATCATGAAGGCCACCCCGGGATGTTCGGAAGCCACCTGCTTTCGTGAAGCGGCTTCTCCAGGCTCCAGGACGCCCGCTTACAACGTGTAAAATCCGCGTGGAGGTGGGCGAAGGCCATTAAGTGGCCACTTATGGGCCTTGATTGGCCTGGGATGGGTGGGCCATTTCTCCTTGCCACTGCCCTAAGTAAAGTGGCAGCGGGAGTGAGTCAGGAAGGTCTCCCAGTGCTTCCCGCTCCATTTTACTTCACCGTCCACCTCCCCTCCGCCACCATCCAGTTCATCAGGGTGGCATAAAATTCCAGCCAATGCTTGGAAAGGACAAAGGACCAGTCTCTGACACATTCAACCCACAATGGATTTTTGATCGCCAGACGTTGAAGATGGGGAAACTCACATTCCAGGTTGACTGCGAAAATAGCCGAATACACAAATGGACATGGTCAAACCTGCTGGGCAACTGGAGTTTTTTGAATTTGTACAGACAGTTTGGTCAGGAAAGCAGAATGCTCCTGGACTGAGATCTCTCCTGGCTGGCTCACTACAGCCTCTCCTGTCTGCCTGCTGTCATCTCTTTCTCACAAACCTCTGAATCCACTGAAGACACACAAACCCCAAGAGAGAAAAGTCTCCCACAGCAAACAAGGTTTTAGAAGAATACTGGGCCCCAACAAAAAGCAAGATCTACCTACAATCAAGGACACTACAGAGAGCTTGCGTGGTCGTGTCGTGTATCTGTAGGCATAAACCAAATTAGAGTTTAAATTCAAGTTTAATAAATTTCAACTTTTCTTCTTTAAACCTAAGAAAGCCTGTTTGTGCTGGTTTCTTTGCCTTATAATCGGAAAGCGGCGAACAAGGATTCACCAAGGGGTAGCTAAAGGCACGGTGTGTTTAAAGTTAAACCCTGTTATGGTAAGACCAGGTGAAGGCTAGACACCTTTCTCATCTGGTCGTAACAATTTAAAAAGTAGTTGTTGCATATGATTCCTTGATTTTATTCCCCTGTTGTTTTAGTAGGTCATAGGTAATGATTGTTGGCATGGTGAAGTGTCTTGAAGAGATCTATAGCAGTATCCATGGATACTTTGCCTATACAGCAAGCATTTGGAATTCTTCAGTTACATGGTTAAGGCTCTATTCTAATTAGTCAAATCTCTGTGTGCTAATCAGCTATAACCAGCATTATTAACTTGATTTAATGAACACAATGAATAAATTTCAAGGGTTACTGAACCCCTTTTTAAGCTCATTTATAAAAATGTGGAAAAATTAACAAGAATTTGGTGAACACTGGTGCCAGTCTTCTCTGTTATTCCTCTGGACTGTCAATTTATCAAAATGGTGATTTTTGACTTCTGACCACCACCCACAGCATATTTCGGGCAGTGAGAGTGGCTGTTAGCTTCATGGAGCCCAGTATATTTATATACTGTCTTGTATGGCAACAAAATAATAGATTTGTCAGAGCTAAAATTAACTGTTGTGATGAGCTCATCCAGTATTAGTGAATCCGATTATACTGAATGTACAGTTAGTTTTAACAATCTGCCTGGTTTCAAAAATGATAAAAATGCAGGGGCTGCCAGCTGAATTTTAGTTTAAATTCACAAGAGAATGTACTGTTTTTTTCTTCATGGTCTGGCATGAATCATCTGCTTTTTAGTCCCAGACATAACCTAGGGGAAGGAATGAACATTTTTTTAATACAAGTCTGCAAAGAGCCACTTGTTTGTTCCAGATCAACAATTGTGCTGTGAGCAAGCATCAATTGGAAATTTACATAGCAATAGAAAATGGAGTTGATGTTTGTTTGCAAGCAGAGGCATTACTTTCTATCTCTGAGAACATTGGTCACACCCAGCGGCAAATTACTTTAAATGCTTGTTTTTTTGAGTCAATTAATACTTTTTGACACGGCTCAAAGTGAAAATTTCACTTTTGTAAATATGCAGCTTCAACGAGCTAAATGTAGTGCTTGCTAATAATGTCTTGTGGGAAATGATCCTGAGACTGCCATTCCCTCACTTCATTTTTAAATCTTGACAGCCTTCAGTCACAGTTGTCATTTTGATGAATATACAATATAAAAGACTAGTCACTGATAGCAGCATCTTCTAGATGTTTCTAATCGGCATATAATCATAATGAAATACAGATGATTGAACTCAGTGCAGCAGAGAACCCTGTTGTGGCGTAATCCAACATGAATTGACTCGCACCTTAAATTTGTTTTCCTTTTTAAAAAAAAAATCTATGATTAACTTTGCTGATTTGTGTCAGCTGGTAAAGGCTTGGGAAATAGATCAACATACATGTGTCAGTTCTTTTTGTCTTATACCGTCTCCTGTATTGTTTAAAGTTGAGATCAATGAAACATCAGCAACTGTCGGAAAACATCAATTTATTCTATTAAGAAAAACTTTTCTTAAGTGCTGTCTAGTATGTATAAATATCAAAATTTACAGAGTATGATGCATTTCTTCTTTAGAAAGCATGGGAGACAAGCCTCTAAATAGCCTTTCTTGCCAATTTTCTCCCATTCCTTTCTCAATTCAACGATTGACTCCTTGCTAGGGTATGTTTCAACAAGCTGCATTTTTCCATGGGTACCCCACTTAACTGACCATTATTTAAGTGTTAGCTTTGACAGTGAGTGCTGGTCATCCATGTATCCACCAGAGATAAATCCAATCTTTTCCTCACTCGTGTGCAGTCATGTACGTTTTCAGCAAGGATCTCTGGCTGATTTTGTCTTTGTTATTCCAAGAGCACTGAGATGAATTGGAGTGCCCTTACTACGGCTTTTGCGAGGATCAGCTAACTAATTCTGCACCAACCAATGACTGAACTGGGGAATCTTCCTCATTCACATACATATCTTTAGCTTCACATTAAATGATTCCACTGTCCCAGAAATTGGATTGTGATGGATCGGTTTCCAGATGGAAAATGGATGGAAAAGAGATCCCAGATAGGGGACCACTGAAGTTGATGTCAATTAAAATTAAGAGAGATGTATAATGAGTGGCTGAATTGATATCACTCCAAGTCAAAATTGCCCTCCCCCCCCCCCCCTCTAAATCTGTTGGGGTTTCTTCCAAGGCTTGAAATGTAGCTAACTAGTGGTGTATGGTATCTGGCTACCACTGCTTACCTACCAGCTGTTGGAAATCCACCAGAGTTCGAAAGAGTATTTTAAGGAAGGCTCACATAAAAGGTAAAACTTGTTCTTCTGTAATGCCTTTAACAAAATGAAATGCCTAATGTACTTTTCAAAAGTTCAGAATTAGAGTCACTGAGCAGGAGTTTGGAGGAAGGTTAGGAGAGATGATTGAACTGATGGCTATCGAGAGACTTTGGAAGTAAGGGAGTGATGAATGAAACCAGGTGCGTTCAGGGTGATAGTTCTAGAGTGCAGCACCATGCACCATGATGGCTGAAAATGTACAATAGTTCACACTCGTTCGAGAAGAAAGTGTGACCTTGGCATCAGACTGGAGGAGGTTGAGCAGACCAGGGGAGACTACAGAGGGATTTGTGACTGAGGATGAGAATTTTGAAATCAGTGCATGGAGGGATTCAAAAAGGATAAGAAGATAGATGACGAAGACTTAGTATTGGATAGGATGAGAGCAGAAGAATTTTAGATGAGTTGGAGCTTGCATACACCAATCAGAAGAACAGTATTGGAGAAGTCAAGATGATGTTGAGGAAGACATGGATGAGAGTTTCAGTGGTGTTAGGGATCAGGTGGCGCTAGAGGTGAACAATGTTATGGAGGAGGAAATGGGCTGTTTTAGAAATGCATAGAAGACTCATATCAGAACTGGTACAGTGAAGCTGCAGAAGTGCTTTTTGAAGGTCTGACTAGGATAAATAAGGATGTGTACATGAATTTAAAGAGAGGAGGAGAGAATAACAAATTTGCATAAGCACTTGATAGATATTTGATCTCTTGGCCTCTATCTGATGCTCTCCATTCCTCTCTTTGTCATCAGAAGAGGCTGATTGGGTGACCAAAGGAAAGGATTTTATCTAAAACACAACCTATATTTTCCATTGGATTCTGAGTGGTGTATTTCTAACATTACATGTTTTTACTTCACCATTGATGTTTGATTCTTGTCAGCCTTCCCAGAAAACTTCATTCAGAGCATCAAATGTGCCATGAGAATTAGCGTTCAGCAGATTGCACCAATTATTGAGCAGCTTGCAATTGGAAGAGTATATTGTTTTTATACCAACTTTCTGAGATGCATTCTGGAGGGAGTAAAATATTTATGAATAAATGACAGTTATCTAATAATAGTAACTTTTAATCTAATGTGCTAGAAATGAAAATCAAAGATACACTGCAGTATTCATGAATGATGTGGCACAGTAAATGTTGCAGAACAATTAAGCTAAACACATGAATAATCCTTACAAACTGTTCTCCAAAGGAAAATCAAGCAATACTAACAGGATGGAATCCCAGAGTACCCAACAGTAGGCTATTTACATCCATGTTGTAGCCTTCCTGAAACAAACAAAAATATTCCCGACGTGTTTCTTTTCTAAAACACTAATATCACACCAAATCGAGTCAATTGGCTGCCAATTTTCAATTGCAGATGGAAAGCAGCAGCTTTAAAAAGCTTGACCACTTTAGTAGAAAATCTAGATAGCAAAGTGGTAGAGGAAGGAGCAGGAAAATAGGTTGGAGCTGCAGGTCTTCTGGCTGCCAATGGAGAGGTTTTAAAATGTTGCTTTTTAAATTGATATCTTCTGCTTGTACCTGGATCTCTGTGGTCCTTCTGGTTGGAAGGAAATTTTGGGTAGGCCACACCACCATTTTTTTCTGACGCCCCTGCACTGGAACTCCCAGCTGACGTTGGATTGAGCATATAGGTGTAGCTCCCACCTCCACTACTCTTCTGGAACAGGTTGTTAATTCTATTGCAACATAAAATGGAGCATGATGCAGGAAACCAGATAACCTTCCATCTTTCCTGACTTTTGCATTCAGAGAATTTGAGTGTCTCAGGAGAACGGTTCAGGTACAACAGCCAAACATTAATCAATTAAAAATGATAACTTTTCTGTAACACCTTGCATTTGTTGGTATTGAATTTAATTTCCCACTGATCTGCCCATTTGCAAACTTCATCGAAGTCTTATAGTTCACTGGCTGTTTTCTCTGGGGGGAATTTTATACTCTCCCCTGCGGCATTTTTGGAGGCAGGGAGAGCATAAAGTCATGTGGGGCGGTCGGGGGGAGGTTCCCCCCACCATCCCACCTCCTCCAAAATTTAGTCTGGGGTGGGATGGCCTGTGAATGGCAGTCCTGCCCTGTTGCCACTTGAGGCCCTTAACTGGGCAATTAACCCCAAATAAGTGCCTCTTCCTGCCGCAACCACAATTAGCTAATGGACATCTCTGTCGCTGCACAGGAAACACGGCATAGAAAACCGTGCGGGCAGCTTCCTGGCTCCAGTAAAGGGGGGGGGGGGTGGTGTCCCTCTGTAAAATGCACATCGTGCCTGAACGAGGGACCCAGCATCAAGAAGGGAAGGAGCCCATCCCCTGCCCTTGCTGCTGGGCCCCTCCCCCACGACCTCCCACCCTGAGAGTCCCCTCCTTCCCTCACTTACCTGTGGCCTGGTTCCAGCGACGCTCCCCAGCCTCCAGTAGGTGCTCCTCCAGCAGCAGCCACTGCCTCCTCTCCCAGGGCGGGACTTCCGGCAATGGGGTCCTTGAGCATGTGGAAGGCCCACCGCTGTCCACTCAAGTGCCTGATTGGCACTAGATTTGGCGAGCCTTCCAGAGAAGAGGTGATGCGGGGATCTCGGTGTCACTTTTTCCAGATGTCAAGACCCCACTGCCAGAATAAAATTCCCCCCTCTGTCTCAGTTTGCATTTGATTTCTAAATGTAAGCCACTAAAGTGAATTTGAGGGCCCGAGCATCTCAGGGCACTCCACTCACTGCAAATCTGCCTGCACCCTGACAGCATTCCCCTAATAAGTAAGCACTGCCTTCCTTTCCTCAAGTGTGTTGAGTTCCCACTGCCATATTACATAGAAACTACAGCAGAGAAACAGCATTCAGTCCAACTGGTCTGCGCTGCTGATCCTGTTCCATGCAAGCTTCCTCCCACCCCCTCGTTCCATCACCCTATCAGCGTATCCTTTTATTCCTTTCTGCCACATGTACTTATCTAAACTTTCTTTTAAATACATCTGCTTTCAGCTTTCATAACAGCCTTTCATGAAAAATTAAACACTGCCCAAGTGAGAAGTCATTGTGACAAAAATGAAGCAATTTTGTCAATAGTGTATCATGCTTTTATTTGCCAAGTCATACAAAATTAAAAACCATGTTCATTCAGACAATAAAAGCCCAGCTTATTTTGATTCACAATAGTCCCATGACAGACTTCTGACAGGTTTCTAAGGGAGATGCCAATTCATTCATTTTAAATCCAAGTATCCTGTCTACACATGTAGGATTGTGGCTCGATTTGACTTTGAAACACCAATCTAAATTTTATTAACTTACCTTATTCCAAATAATTCTGTTCATCCATCCATTGTGTTCTGCCTGATGAAATTCGTGAGCTGCTTTCTAGGTGGTTTCCCATTGCCTTCCTCATGGTCTTTATCTTTGGAGTATCTTCTCCAACCTATTCTTTATGATGGTGGGTGGAGGTAGAGAGGACCTGTTCCTATCAGACATTAGTACCCCTGCTGACTGCTACTTACAGCTACTGCTGTCGTCTTTCTTTGCTGGGGCTGTGTGGCATGGGACGTAAACTCAACCTTTCTGACTGGAGGTCAGAATACTGCCATTAAGCCAGTGGTTATACCTGCTGGATGTCAACCCAGTATTCAGGGACTATGGCCTGAATTTTCCCATTAGAGACAGGCTGGGAGGCAAGAGGCTGGCAATATGGTGCGGGAAGGCATAGGGACGGGAGCCCGACGTCTTCCTGCCGCCATGCCATATTGCCAGCGGTGAGAACCTTGGCGGCGCAGCTCTTGGGGGTGGGCTCCAATTCTCAATTGGATGGCGGTCCTGATGGCAGCCAATGAACAGGCAAAATGCTGGCCCAGGGTACTGCCACTTGTGGAAGTGGAATCACCTCCAGCTTTCGTCCCTAATGGCAGAACTTCCAGGTAAGCTGAAAAATTGAGCCCTATCGTCTCGTTTCCACACACCATGGCTGTCTGGAGTTGGAGTTAAATCCTTCACCTCTGACTCAGAGGCAGGAATGTTACCACTAAGCCAAAGACTAACTCCTTCCAACTAGTGTGTCCAACTGAATTCAGAAGAGGAATAAAGTTAGATCAGAGCAACTCTGTAGAAAGTAAGTGCTGAACTATCACATAAGAATACCATTCAGGAAACTTGTGCCCAGTCCAGTTCATATGCAGCAGACGTAATAGAAAATAACAATAATTTGAAGGAGGAATGGATAAGCTTGTAACTACTGTAAATCTACAATGTCAAGTATTCAATTATCCATTAATGAATATGTTTTATAGTTTATAGTCTAAATCATGCTCTATTGGAGAATTTATTCCACCACCGTCTCCTTCTGAAGTCCAGAAAAAAACAAGAACAATTAATATAATAACTGAAATAAAATACATTAAAGTTTTCTGTTTGACTCTTGGAAGCCATGCAGACGACCTACATATTGCAGGTAAACTCACACTGTGGTTCATAAGGATCGTGATGAGAATGTATTTTTGTCTAATTGTCATTTAGTCACTATTCCTTTAAATCCAGTTGCAGTATGTAAGCAGTTTAAAACTGAATGCAGTTCAGATTCCTGTACCAAGTTTATTTTCATATAATTCTCCAAATTACATTGGCTACATATTATCGAGAGGAATAATTCAAAACCCAAATAAAGCTGTTTGATTGCTTTAATGTATGTATGACTGACAGCTCCTTTTCAAATTTGAATGGTCAGATTCTCAAAATCCAGAAGTCCAGATAACATTTCTCCAGGATATAAGAAATGGTTCTTCTGTTTAAATCCTGGAGTCAACTTGGAACTTAATTGAAAGAGTAAACAGGTTACTTTGGAACTTCTGAAAGAAAGCAAACAAAACAGCTTGAACTTTCCAATGGACAGTTTATATTATTGTAGATTCCTACTAGTAAAACATATCATGAAGAAAAAAGATACACTCTGTAGAATCATAGAACATTTACGGCACAGAAAGAGGCCACTTGGCCCATCATGTCTGTGCCATGTCTGTTTTTGAAAGTTATTTGCAAAGGATTATTTTCTTTTTGTGAGATGCAATGATTTTATTTTCTTGTCCACTTGAGTTAAATAATACTTTCTATCACAAATACATAACTATTATAGTTACTTACTTGCTCATTTGTCTTCTATTGAGTGAATTTTGTGGGTTTTAACTTAAAATGAGGTCTGCAGGTGTGATAGTTGACTGACATGTTGAAGATGGCATGAGATCCTATGAAGGTTAAGACCAGTAGCAAAAAAAAATTAATAGGGTTTTCTGTTTCATTTCTGTACATTACTGAAAGCTCATAGAATAGAACAGAATAGTAGGAGGCCATTTGGCCCATCGAGTCTTTGCCTGTTCTTTGGAAGAGCAATCCAGTTAGTCCCACTCCCTCTCTCTTTCTCTTTATCTTTGCAATTTTTCTCCTTCAAGTATTTTTCCAATTCCCTTTTGAAAGCTACTATTGAATCTGTTTCCACCCTATCAGGCAGCACATTCCAATTCCAAACAGCTTGTTGCATTAAAAAAATATGTCCTCATATCACCTCTGGTTCTTTTGCTTAAATCTACGTGCTCTGGTTATCGCCCCTTCAGCTATTGGAAACATTTATCTTTATTTACTGTAGCTAAACCCTTCATGATTTTCAACACTTCTGCCAAATATCCTCTAAGCTCTGACTGCTCTAAGGAGAATGACTTTATTCTATCCATCTATCTGTAATTCCTCATCCCTGGAACAAATCTATTCTGTACCCTCTCCAAAGCCTTCATGTCCTTCTTAAAGTGTGGCACCCAGAATTGGACCCAATGCTCTAGCTGGGGCCAAGCTGGTGTCTTATGTAGGTTTAGTATAATTTCCTGGCTTTTGTACTCTATACTTCCATTTATAAAACCCAGGATTCCATATGATTGATTACCTACTTTGCTCACCTGTCCTGCCACCTTCAAGGATTTGTGGAGAAGCACCTCCACATCTCTTTGTTCTCACACCCCCCTTTAAAATTGTACCATTTAGCACATATTCTCACTCCTCATTCTTCCTAACAAAATATATCACCTCACGTTTTTCTGTATTGAAATTCATCTGCCATATGTCCGCCCATTCCATCAGCCTGTCTAGATCCCATTGAAGTTTATTGCTGTCTTCCTTACTGTGTACTATTCTTCCAAGTTTCGTGTCACCTGCACATTTCAAAATTGTGCCCTGTACTTCTTCGTCCAAGTCATTAATGTATATCATAAACAGCAGTGATCCTAGTACTGCAACTTGGGGAACTCCACTGTATCCCTCTCTCCAGGAGGATCTGAAGCCTACAGCTACAATAGACACTTTTGATCACATGGGAAGTTGGAACTTGTCCAAGTATGGTCTAAGATATGAAAGCTGGAATTCCTGAGTAAGAAGGATAGAAAAGTCCCAACAATGTACCAGAACAAGGGCTTGCCTAAGGGCACGAAACCACTGAACCTAGAGTATAAATTTAAAAAATGTAATAGACATTCAACAAGATGAAGCTGTTAAGCAAGTACAATATTTTACTTCTAAGGTTTGTTATCTGTGACTTATTGTATTATTATTTATGTAACTCTCAGATTTTCTCCTGATAATTGACTATTTGGCAAGCCTGGTAAAATGGGGCTGAATTTTGTGTCAACAGCGGGGTTTCCGGCACTGGGCCGAAAAGCCGGAGTTCGGCCATTTGGCACTCCCCCAGGCGTGATTCTACGGCACCACGCCAATTAGCAGCCCGGGTCTTTAAAGACAGGGATCATGCCTCCAAGAGCTGCCAGCCAATCACAGGGCTAGCAGCTCAGTAGGAGTGGTAGCCACTGCCAGTACTACAGAAGCCTTGGACCCAGGCCCAACGCTGGAGAACCCGACCTCAGGTAATTGAGGTGGTGTCATGGGGGCCAGTCCGGCAGCCCCCAGCAAGAGTTGGGGTCAGGTGGGCATTAAGTACAGGGGGTGGGGAGTCCAGGGAGGTGGCTTGTCTGATGGTGGGGCCTTTGTGGGCCATGGATTACCCAAAGAGAAAGTTCCCTCCCCCCCCCCCCCCCCCTCAAGCCAGCAGGCAGGTCACCTCATTTTACTGGGGGACTTCCTTGCGTAGTGGAGGAACACCACCCCACCCAGCCACCAGCTGTTGGCTTAATTCCAGCAGCGGGGAGAAAGAGGCCCTTACATGGCTGTTAATAGGCATCTTAAGGGCCTCAAGTGGCCTCTGGGAGGGAAGGCCATCTTCGGTATATCCCGTCCTGACAAGATTGTGTTGTGACAGGAAGGCAACGGGTTCTATGCCCCTGCCTCCCTTCGCAATTCTATGGGCACTCCCATGTCCCAGCCCATCTCTGGGGGGGGGGGCACATAAAATTCAACCCCATATTTCAATGATTCTATCAGGGGAAAGGGAGTGGGACTAGTTGTGTAGCTCTTATTAGCGAGAGACAGCATGGTTTTGTGAAGGGGAGGTCGTGTCTCACTAATTTGATTGAGTTTTTTGAGGAAGTGATGAAGATGATTGATGAAGGAAGGACAGTGGATGTTATCTATATGGACTTTAGTAAAGCCTTTGACAAGGTCCCGCATGGCAGACTGGTACAAAAGGTGAAGTCACACGGGATCAGAGGTGAGCTGGCAAGATGGATACAGAACTGGCTCGGTCATAGAAGACAGAGGGTATCAGTTGATGGGTGTTTTTCTGAATGGATGGATGTGACTAGTGGTGTTCCACAGGGATCAGTGCTGAGATCTTTGCTGTTTGTAGTATATATAAATGATTTGGAGGAAAATGTAGCTGGTCTGATTAGTAAGTTTGCGGACGACACAAAGGTTGGTGGAGTTGCGGATAATGATGAGGATTGTCAGAGGATACAGCAGGATATAGATCGATTGGAGACTTGGGCGGAGAAATGGCAGATGGAGTTTAATCCGGACAAATGTGAGGTAATGCATTTTGGAAGGTCTAATGCAGGTGGGAGGTATACAGTAAATGGCAGAACCCTTAGGAGTATTGACAGGCAGAGAGATCTGGGCGTACAGGTCCACAGGTCACTGAAAGTGGCAACGCAGGTGGATAAGGTAGTCAAGAAGGCATACGGCATGCTTGCCTTCATCGGTCAGGGCATAGAGTATAAAAATTGGCAAGTCGTGTTGCAGCTGTACAGAACCTTAGTTAGGCCACACTTAGAATATTGCGTGCAATTCTGGTCGCCACACTACCAGAAGGACGTGGAGGCTTTGGAGAGGGTACAGAGGAGGTTTACCAGGATATTGCCTGGTCTGGAGGGCATTAACTGTGAGCAGAGGTTGGAATGACGGAGGTGGAGGGACGACATGATAGAGGTTTACAAAGTTATGAGCGGCATGGACAGAGTGGATAGTCAGAAGCTTTTTCCCAGGGTGGAAGAGTCAGTTACTAGGGGACATAGGTTTAAGGTGCGAGGGGGAAAATTTAGAGGGGATGTGCGAGGCAAGTTTTTTATACAGAGGGTGGTGAGTGCCTGGAACCTGCTGCCAGGGGAGGTGGTGGAAGCAGATACGATAGCGACGTTTAAGAGACATCTTGACAAATACATGAATAGGAAGGGAATAGAGGGATATGGGCCCCGGAAGTGCAGAAGGTGTTAGTTTAGGCAGGCATCATAATCGGCGCAGGCTCGGAGGGCCGAATGGCCTGTTCCTGTGCTGTACTGTTCTTTGTTCTTTATGGAGAGCCGGCATGGAAATGATGGGCTGGATAGCCCCCTTCTGTGCTGTATCCATTCGATGATTCTATAATTCAAAAAATGTCATCTTGAAGAATGTAATGTACAAGAAATCACTTTGCAAGTCATCTTCTATGGTGTGATTGCTTTGATTTTATTCAGTGTTTCAAGTTAATAGCAACATTTCTTCCACTAAATGGACTTTTGGAAGGCATTTGGTGGAGTGCCAGGCAAGAAGGTTAAGAAGATGGAAACCCATTGAATTAAGGGGAAAGGTGGTGGTATGGATTCGGAATTATCTCAGTGACATGAAGGAAATGGTGGTGGAGAGATGTTTTGTCAGAATGGGCGTTGGTTTGCAGTGCTGTTCCCCAAGGGTTAGTTTTGCGTCCATTACACTTATTAATTCTTATAAAAGACCTAGACTTATGTGTAGGAAGCAGTATTATAAATGTTGCAGATGATGTAGAACTTGGCAACACAGTAGATAGTGATGGCAATAGTTGTAGACTCAACATGGAAAGGTTCGGAAGATGGGTGGAAGGATAACAGGTGGAATGCAATGCAGAGAGGTATGAAGTGATGCACTTTGGGAAGTATTAGCCTTGACTTAGTCAGAGGCACTCTGGCCTCTGATTCTGAAGGTTGTCTGTTCAAGACTTGAGCACAAAATCTAGGCTGACATTCCAGTGCAGTACTGAGGGAGTGCTGTAGTTTCGATGGTACCATCTTTCAGATGAGACATTAAACCGAGGCCCCATCGCCCCTCTCAGGTGGACGTAAATGATCCCATGGTACTACTTCGAAGAAGAGCTGAGGAGTTATTCTCAGTGTCCTGGCCAATATTTATTGCTCAATCAATATCACTGAAACAGATTATCTGGTCATTATCACATTGCTGTTCGTGGGAACTTGCTGAGCGTAAATTTGCTGCTGCATTTCCTAATTTACAACTGTGACTTCACTTCAAAAGTACTCCATTGGCTGTAAAGCACTTTGAGATATCCTGAGGTCGTGAAAGGCCCTTTGTAAATGCAAGTCATTCTTTTCTTTCCTAAGATATTTGATAATTGCAATCTATTCTTGAAGAAATTTCAAGAATTTATTCTTGAAGGGAAATCCAAAAACTGCTTTTGCTGAGACTGGTTTAACAGTGCGATCTTCTGATAAAGCAAATAAAAGATGCTGAGCGGATTTCATCCTCAACCAAGAGGTGGGAATAAGACAGTAGTGGAATGAAAGTGGCAGTGCAGCACTTAACATTCCTGCCAATATTAGGGTTTCCATCATTTTTGTAGGAGCTTTGAAATGATTGACCCAGAGGTCACCAAAAAATGGTCAGAAGCTGCCTTAGGCTATGCAAATTGGGGTCCCATGATGTTAGTAGGAGCCCAATACAGTTTTATGTGGCGAGTTCACTATGCCCATTGGTACTTGCCATGTAGTTGTGAGTCCTTAAAGGAACTGCTGCAGGTGCTCAAAAACAGTTACATAGAAGGTTTTAAAATTATTCCCTGCGTGCCCTGCAGGGGCATTTAGTACTCCTCCATCAAAATCAATGTTCCATGGTGCTCCACAGGGTTGCCCCACCACCTACAGCTGAACTACAATGGCTGCACCCCATGGAACAGCTGCCAGATTTCTCACAAGTGCGAGCAGCTTGCTGACAAAATGCAAATGAGATCTGACCAAGAAAATAGTTTGGGCCTCCATCACTTCCATTGGACAGACGGCAGGCCCTGATGGAAGCAGTCACTCGAAAATCAATTCCTGCAGTTGAGCTTATCCCATGGGATACCAACATACAAGGTCTTAGTACATTCGGCTGAAATTCCCTCTTTTTATTTTTAAATAAATGAGTTAATTCAGGGAGAAGAATTCCAGACAAACATGTTCCACATCTTTAGGTCAGTGTTCGACAGCAAAGTTTAAGCAATATTAACGATGAGCTTTTCCAGGAGTTCATTTCAGATTCATTCTTCTTAAATCTGGCTATGACATACAGTTGTTAACAACCATCTGTCAAATTCATCATGAGCTCACTAACAGTGTCGCAGCCATCAGCCTCTTATCTTTCCTCATCTCCCCCCCCCCCCCAAGAAATGTTCACATAAAATAAAAGCTATATATTATCTAAAATAGGTTTTACCTGTAAATGATGCAAGACTGTGGACTTTTTCTTGAAAGTAGTGGTTTGTGTACTGCTCCAATACTTCACTCAGTGGTCATTTTTTTCTGAGATTCCAGGCACTGCCTGTGGGCAATTAGATCAATTGTGAGAAGTCTTGACAGCCAGCAACAATCTTGTTTCACATAATCTACAGAAATGTGCACTTTGTATCAGGACCGAGTATCCAATGATCAGGAACAGGAGCTCTACTAATTTCCTGCTTCCTGGCTTGGGAACACTGAGGCCAATTGTAATGTCAATGTTGCTGCTCTGTTTAGACTGGTTAACCTAGCAAAGACCAACCATTGTGCATTGTCTGTGTATCACAAAAGCATCCCAAATGGCAAATTTACTCCGGTATCCATTGGAGGAGTCCCTAATTGCAATCTCATTTTGTAAAGTGACAACATTTATGAGGTTACTTCAATGTCAGTATTTTTTTTTAGATTAGATTAGAGATACTGCACTGAAACAGGCCCTTCGGCCCATCGAGTCTGTGCCGAACATCAACCACCCATTTATACTAATCCTACACTAATCCCATATTCCTACCTATTTATTGCCCCTTGATCCTTTCAATTAAAGAGGGTGAGTCTGTGTGCCATATTAGGCATCACAAGTAAAAATCCCTATTCTCAATTTCAACCTTACTAGTTGTACTTGACAGAACTAGACTGAGATTTCCATTACTATTTCGACTAAAATCTGAAGACTACATTGATAGTTTTGCTGTAATTAGTAAAACATTTTCCCCCATCATATAAATAATTACCTTTTTTCTTGGGGATTTTTACTTATGATGATTAAAATGATACTTGGAGTCACCCGATTTAGCATGACTTAATTAAAAAGATCCAGTTGCAGTTTGATTTCCAGTAGGAACTAAACACAGAACTGGTTAAAAAAATCAATTAACTCTTGGATAACCTCACGGACAACAAACAAATGAGCAAATGAATGCTGACTTACTGCATTATTACAATACTTTTAGATAGTCAGGATTGACAAGAATATCAGTGTAATTATCAGAAACAGAGCAACAACTTGATTTCAGAATTAATTGCTTCAAGTTAATGTAACATAACTCAGTGTTATTTATTTCTGTGGATGACAGTATCTCCTTGGTAAAGTTATTACTTTTCAGTTTTCTTCTAGCTGATACTTTGGCAGTTTTGTTTTTCCATAGTTCGAACAAACATTTACACTGAACACAAAAACACCATGGGGTTGATTTTCATATTTACGTACATCACTGCCTGCTCTATGGCATTGGCAAAAGGACCAATTGATTTCTGTGGTCGGGCCTCATTTAAATAGAACAGACGAGCTACAAGTGCAGATTATGCTGTTTTGATGAAGTTACAGAAAACGTTCGTGAGGATAATGTGGTTTATGTTGCATACATGGACTTTGAAAAGGCATCAGATAAAGTATTGTATAGTAGACTTGTTAACAAAATTGAAGCCCTTGGGATTAAAGAGGCATTGGCTGCGTGGATTTGAAATTGGCTAATGTACAGAAACTGGAGAGTGACGATAAACGTTTATTTTTCAGACTGGAGGAATGTGTGCAGTGGTGCCCCCCCCAGGGATCAATGTTGGGACCTTGGAAATGTAGTAAACAGTGAAAAGAATCCTTACAGACTTCAGGAGGGCATAGATAGACTGATGAAATGGGCTGACACATGGCAGATGAAATATCATACACAGAAATGTGAAGTGATTCATTTTGTTGGGAAAAGTGAGAGGCAATATAAAGTAAATGGTACAAATTTTAAGGTGGCTGCAAGAATAGAGGGACCTGGGGGAGTTTATGGTGCATCTGGTTGGTGGCAGGACAGATTAACAAAACAGTTAATATTGTATATGGGATCCTGGATTTCATAAACAGAGGCTTCGAGGCAAAAGCCAGGAAATCCTGCTAAACCTATAATAAAAAAAAAACTTTCTCTGATCCAGTTGGTGTATTGTGTCCAATTCTACTGTCACACTTTAGAAAGGATGTGAAGGCTTTGGAGAGGGTGCAAAAGAGATTTACGAGAATGATTCCAGGCATGAGGGATTGCAGTTATGTGGATAGGCTGGAGAAACTGGGATGTTCTCCTCAGAGCAGAATAGGCTAGGAGGAGATTTGATAGATATGTTTAAAATCATGAAGGGTTTTGATGGAGTAAATAAAGATAAATAGTTTCCAATGGCTGAAGGGTTGATAACCAGAGGGCACAGATTTAAGGTGATCGGCAAAATAACCAGAGACGACATGAAACCTTTTCACGCAATGAGTGATTAGGATTCAAAATGCACTGTCTGATAGGATGATGGATACAGATTCAATAATAAATAGCCCTCAAAAAGAAATTGAATAAATATTTGAAGGAGAAAAAATTGCAAGGATATGGGGAAAGTGGGGCTGGGGGGGGTGGGGGCGGGGGGAGTGGGGGTTTACTGGGACTAAATAGATTTCTCTTTGAAAGAGCAGGCCGAGACTGGTTGACCAAATGGCCTCCTTTGCTGGATTTTTCTATGATTCTATGAAAGTACACAAGTTTTTGAAGGTGACAGGAATTGAGAAGGTTTGGCTCCAACTGGAATATTGTAGCCAATTATAGACTCCATCCTTCAGAAGGATGTCAAGGCCTTGGAGAGGGTGCAGAGGAGGTTTACTAGAATATTACTAGGAAAAAAAGGCTTCAGTTAGTTGGAGAAACTAAGGAAACTGTGGTTATTCTCCTTAGAGCAGAGAAAGTTAAGGGGAGATTTGATGCAAGTGTTCAAAACCTTTAAAAGTTTTGATACAGTAACTAAGGAGAAACTGTTTCCAAAGGCAGAAGAATCAGTAACCAGAGGACAGAAATTTAAGGTAATTGCAAAAAGAATCAGAGGTGACATGAGGGAAAGATAAATTATACATCGAGTTGTTATGATCTGGA
This sequence comes from Heterodontus francisci, assembly GCF_036365525.1. Taxonomy (NCBI): domain Eukaryota; kingdom Metazoa; phylum Chordata; class Chondrichthyes; order Heterodontiformes; family Heterodontidae; genus Heterodontus; species Heterodontus francisci. Next base: position 27,406,298 of record NC_090401.1, read on the forward strand.
ATGCAATGCCTGAAAGGGTGGAGGAAGCAGATTTATTAATAACCTTCTAAAGATAATGAAATAAATACATGAAAATGGTGAATTTGCTGGGCCATGGGGAAAGAACAGGGGCGTGGAATTATGGGATAGCTCTTTTAAAGTGCCAACACGAGCACAATGGGCCAAAAGATCTCCTCTGTGCTATGTTATTCTATGATTCCGTGATTATAAGCAACTTGCCAGTAAGGAGAGTGGGAGATCTGGTGGGCCATAGATTGATGCAGGCCTGCTGCACTGCCATAAAAGAGGAAAACTGAAAAGATAATATTTTTTATTTACTCATGGTATGTGAGCATCACCAGCAAGGTCGGCATTTATTGCCCATCCCTAAAAGGTGGCAAATCATGAGTAGATCTGCCTTGTTTATAATTTCATCATAAATGGATCCATTTTAATTTTTTATAGAGTCATAGAGTTATACACAGAAACAGGCCCTTTGGCCCATCGTGTCTGTGCTGGCCATCAAGCACCTATCTATTCTAATTCCATTTTCCAGCACCTGGCCCGTAGCCTTGTATGCTATTGCATTTCAAGTGCTCATCTAAATACTTCTTAAATGTTATGTAGGTTCCTGCCTCTACCACCCCTTCAGGCAGTGTGTTCCAGATTCCAATCACCCTCTGGGTAAAAAAAGTTTTCCTCAAATCCCCTCTAAATCTCTTTCCCCTGAGCTTAAATCTATGCCCCCTGGTTATTGACACCTCCGCTAAGAACAAAGAACAATACAGCACAGGAACAGGCCATTCGGCCCTCCAAGCCTGCACCGATCATGATGCCTGTCTAAACTCAAACCTTTCGCACTTCTGGGGTCCGTATCCCTCTATTCCCATCCTATTCATGTATTTGTCAAGATGCCTCTTAAATGTCGCTATCGTACCTGCTTCCACCACCGTCCCTGGCAGCAAGTTCTAGGCACTGACCACTCTCTGTGTAAAAAAACTTGCCTTGCACATCCCCTCTAAACTTTGGCCCTCGCACCTTAAACCTATGTCCCCTAGTAATTGACTCTTCCACCCTGGGAAAAAGTTTCTTCCTATCTATCCTATCTATGCCCCTCATAATTTTGTATATCTCAATCAGGTCCCCCCTCAGCCTTCTCTGCTCTAAGGAAAACAACCCTAGCCTATCCAGTCTCTCTTCATAGTTGAACTGCTCCAGCCTAGGCAACATCCTGGTGAATCTCCTCTGCACCCTCTCCAGTGCAATCACATCCTTCCTATAGTGTGGCGACCAGAACTGTACACAGTACTCCAGCTGTGGCCTAACTAGCGTTTTATATAGCTCCATCATAACCTCCCTGCTCATATATTCTGTGCCTTGGCTAATAAAGGCAAGTATGCCATATGCCTTCCTAACCACCTTATCTACCTGTGCTGCTGCCTTCAGTGATCTATGGACAAGTACACCTCTGACCCTCTGTACTTCCTAGGGTCCTACCGTCCATTCTATATTCCCTTGCCTTGTTAGTCCTCCCAAAATGCTTCTCAGGATTAAATTCCATTTGCCACTGCTCTGCCCATCTTACCAGCTATATCGTCCTGTAATCTAAGGCTTTCCTCCTCATTATTTACAACACCACCAATTTTCGTGTCATCTCCGTACTTACTGATCATACCTCCAATATTCACGTCTAAATCATTAAATGTACACTACAAACAGCAAGGGTCCCAGCACCGATCCCTGCGGTGGACCACTGGTCACAGGCTTCCAATCGCAAAAACAACCCTCGACCATCACCCTCTGCCTCCTGCCACTAAGCCAATTTTGGATCCAATTTGCCAAATTACCCTGGATCCCATGGGCTCTTACCTTTTTAAACAATCTCCCATGCTGGACCTTTATCAAAAGCCTTACTTAAGTCCATGTAGACTACATCAACTGCTTTACCCTCATCTACATACCGAGTCACCTTCTTGAAAAATGATCTCAACCTCGCGGATGCTCCACAGTCTCCCAGCCGCCGCTCCAGATCCGAAATTCGGATTTCGAGTAGCTACAGTTGGAGACACTTCCTGTACACGTGTTCGCCCTGGACACTGGTAGTGTCCCTGTCTTCCCACATTGCACAGGAGGAGCATTCTACGCTGCCGAGCTGCCCTGCCATGACTTACCCTTAATTTACTCCCTTAAATTATTCAAAAATTCGAGATTATTTACACTAGGGACCTTGATTCACTAAAAAAAACACTACTTGCTATTTTAAAAAAAACTGTGGACCTTACCTTTTTACTTTTAGTTACTAATAAATCAATCAAGTGTTATGCTATGTTTGATTTAAATTAAATTAAAAGCTTACCTGTATACTCACCCTGGTGGCTCTCTGTTTCCCTACTCTCACCGTTGATTGTGATGTCACGCTGATTTCACTTTTCAATTTTTCCCCTGCTCTTCTCTCTCTCTGGTCTCCAACTCTTTTGGTGTGCTTTTTAAACCTCTTCTCTCTTGCTTTGTCTCTGGTCCAAGTTAATTGAAATTAGATTCCACCAACTGCGATGGTGAGATTTGAACCCATGCTCCCTGGAAATTAGCCTGGACTGCTGAATTACTAGCCCATTGACATTACCACTATGCCACTGTCCCCCCTCCTTGTCTTAGCTTTGATAATTCTTGTAAACTACTAACATTCAACTTCAGTGGGAGCATGAAACAGGCTGTGGCATCTTAGCCATCTGTTATAAATCTGCACTATTTCTCTTCCAGTGAAGTCAATGAAAAAGAGAATTGGGTGTGCATATAACAGGTGGCTGATCGTCGACAGCCCGTTTTGTGCCCCCGGTGCCAAAATTGACCTTTACTGTGATCGTGTCCTGATATCTGTCCTAACAACATATCTTTTTTTCACATGAGTAACCAAGTAATTGGTAGTAATAGGTACATTCTTGAAGAAAATACTTTAAAAGAAATGCTGAGTTTAACTTTAACTAGATAGGTAGGCCATTTTTAATTGTATTCTCAAGTTTGCATGCACAGATTCATATTTTGTAAAGCATTCGGCAAGACTTTTGCATTCATTTAAAAGCTTCAGTCATGCTTTCATTGCATTTTGCTCTTCATCTTCAGTACCTGCAGACAGCTTAACGGGAAACATAACCAAATTCTTTGATGATTTCTGCAGTGTAATATATTTTGAAATTAAGTTCCCTGTATGATCTTGGACCTCCGGTGCATGGGTGAAAGTGATGGATCCCCACTGTGAAATGAATTAGTCAGTAATTTATTATTACAGATTGGTGGAGATTCAGGGTCCCTGAAGATGAATCATTTTAGAAATGATGTGCATCAGGTTATATTTTTCACATAAGTGACAGGGAGCAGCAAATGCCAATTCATCCCTTTATACTTGTCTTCCCGAAATCAGTTGTTCCTGGAAGAGTATTTTCATTGCTAGCACATAGAATAAGAGAGAACGCTCTGTATTGTTTTTCTGTCAACCTTTCAAAAGTAAATTAAAATAAAATTTCACTCATGTTTGACTATTTACACATTGCTGCAGGTCCTTCACTACATGCACTATTCCCTAGCTAAAAAGGTTTACAAGCTGTTTTCACCGTCAATGCACCATGGAGTGCCAGAAAATGGTTCTTCCTTTGAGGGAAATATAAACTACAGAACTAACATAGAATCCATTTGGGGGAATAAAAAAATAGCACCAATGCAAAATATTTTTCAAACAAAGTTGCCTTAAATTGTTTGTTCACTTTAATGCAACATGACATGTCTTTCTAAGCTTGGGGATAAGGTTATTGTTGAGTCAATGGTGAAGCCAACTTCACTCTGGCAAAGTGCTCCATTCCCCAGCATTGATATCTTTGCATAATTTAAAAAAAACAGAATATTCACAGCACACCAGTCTGTATATGAAAAGGCCTTTCACTGCAATTCAATTTTTGTTTTGCATTTCCAACATTTTCTATTCTCATTTGAGATTCTCAGCATTTGCAGCTTTGTTCCATTTGATCCCATCTCTTACCTAAGTTCATACAAGAAGGGTAAAAAAAAATTATGAAGGAATTGAAAGAAATGTGAAATTGCCATGCGTTTTGTTGATATACATTGACAGAGGAAATGGCGCAGCAATGTTCTGTGCTGCAAAATGGTTGGATCCTCTGGATATTGGCTTTGTACTTTCAGCTGGGATGTTGAACAAGAACGATACGCAGGAACATGAGACCAGTGGGAGTCATTCAAAGAGGAAATAATGAGGGTTCAGAGCCAACACGTAACCGTCAAGGTGAAGGGGAGGGCAAACAAGTCCAGGGAACCCTGGATGGCAAGGGATATAGAGTATTGGATCAGGAAAAACTGGAGGCTTATGGCAGATTCAGAGCACTGAAAACAGCGGAGGCACTAGAGGAGTATGGAAAGTGTAGGGGGTACTTAAAAAAAGTAACTAGGAGAGCGAAGGGGGACATGAAAAACATTGGCGGGCAAGATAAAGGAAAATCCTAAGGCATTTTATAAGTGTATTAAGGGCAAGAGGATAACCAGGGAAAGAGTAGGGCCCATGAGGGACCAAAGTGGCAATCTGTGTGTGGAGCCAGAGGATGTGGGTGAGGTTTTAAATGATTACTTTTCATCTGTGTTTACTATGGAGAAGGA